>NC_141465.1:79611862-81004955 GCF_009769465.1 Tauraco erythrolophus | reverse complement strand
AATTAATAGGGGTAAAGAAAAACCTTTGAGGGCAAGGTAGCTCATCTGGAGTTTTGGGGGAGTGTGAACTTGATGTTTTTTTCTGGACATGCCTATCTCACTTTATTGAAAGGCAGACCTTTTGCTCAGACTATAAAAACTACAAATAGTCTATTGTAATTTTCTAATTACAGTAGAAATAAGGTTGGTATGATATTACTGGAACAAAGTTTTCCAAGCTTGTACTCCGAAACAATATGGACTACTTCACACAGCTCGTATATGTGCTCAATATGGACTGCTTCACATGGCTTGTATATATGCTATCTTTTAATTTAATGCATGCAGGAAATTAGTGACAAAGGACCTAATCTTGATTGCTGTAGATCTGGTGAATTTTTTGTTGTTATGAGCAATTTCAGTTAGTCTCCAGGAAATACTTTGGGCTATAAATATTCCATTAGCATTGCCATTTGGATGCATATGCCCTGGAAATATTTGTCTAGCTGTGATCAATTAACACAAAGAAATCTTAATAAAAAAATTTTCTTCCAGCATGCAATAAATAATGTAAAAGAAAAATATTTTGCTAGTATTATATCTCCCTCTACTGGTAAAATATTTTTCTTATGATTAATTTCAAAAGCAGACTATAAGTAAAAAAGAATGTAACATGGTAGCTCCCTTTTGAAAATATGGTCCTAGCCAAATGTTTTAGAGACAAAAAGGAATTAGCTTTAAGTATTCTTTCAAGATTGGGTAATACAGGAAGCTCAGACAAGGGTTACTGATTTATTCAAGGGAGATTGATTCACAGGGAAAGTAAAATTATATTTACAGTGAGGGAGTCTACTGCAGTTCTCTCAGTAATTTTCTTTAAAAACAGAATAGAAAGTATGTAAATATGTAAACGTTCATACTCTAAAGCTAGAAAGAAAAATAACAGAAAGTACAGGTTATCCCCTGGTGCCCATTGATAATATGAAACAATTAAAGCTTGATTAAATAATGTGATCAGTAATGATTATTAAAAAGAAATGATGGCTGTAAAAATAGACAACATTCACCCATCTGTCAAAGTAATTAAAAACCCGTGAAACAGTGTAATACTGATAATACACATAGTAAATGCATATTCAATAAAAAAACCCTCAACATTCTGAAACGTATTTAAATTAAGTAGATCAAGAAGACCTCATGTATTATTGACTGGCAACACTGGACTCAAGAAGGACTTTTCATTCTCCCTAGGTTTTTGTTACATTCTCCAAGTACATACCGGGGAGAAACTGTAGTACAGAACCCTTCTGCTTTTCTAGAGCAAGGTTGAACACATTTTCTATACAAATTTTCCATCTAAAGCACTGGAAAATAAGTACCTAAAATCCCAGCTAATGTTGGGATTAAATTATTAGGATTTGCAGCCTAGACCCTGCTATAGGCAATAAATTTTACCCTTGTTTTAAAATACAGCTAAAGGAGTTGTTTGGGCCACCATCTAGCTTTTATATAATACTTTGGTTTCTTGAACACAAAGAAATCTCTTCTCCCTCCCAGGAGAGTGCTGTAAAAGCAGTAACCATACATAATGATGGCTGAAGTTACATTTTAGAGGAATATGTCGTTTTTCAGTTTTGAGTAAAGTATTATGGTCATCACAGTGCATGAACTAAATATTTTGTGACACAATGCTTTCATTCTTCAGAATATCTCTCTTTCATGGTGATGATGATATGATGGAGATGATGGCATTGATCATGAATACATTTTCACTGTGTGTTTTTCCAGAAAGTTATCAAAACCGAATAAAAGCTTTAATAATTAACCAAAGACAGTGAAATTATTCTTAAAAAATCTTAAAAAAACCCCCAAAAGATAAACAAATCAGAAGGTCCAAATAAGCGAAAGAGATCAAGGAAAAAAGAAAGGTAGGAAACACGGTAAGGGGGAGACAAAGAGAGACCCAGAGGCAATAGGCACAAACTGAAACACAGAAGGTTCCATCTGAATATCGCAAAACAATTTTGAATGTGAGGTGACCTAGCACTGACACAGGTTGCCCAGAGAGGTTGCAGAGTCTCCCTTCTTGGAGATCTTTAAGCTGTCTGGATGCGGTGCTGAGCAACTGTCTGTGGCGCTAAGCAATTGTCTCTAGATGACCCTGGTTTGAGAAAGGGGGTGTTGACCAAGATGTCCTCCAGAGGTCCTTTATGGCCTCATCCGTTCTCTGATTCTGTGAAAAGAAAGGGAAGAGAAAGGAATGGGAAGAAGGGAGGGAGAAAGAAAGAGAGGGAGAGAAGAAAGAAGAGAGAAAGGAAGGGAGGAAGAGAGGGAGAGAGGAAAGGAGAGGGGAGGGAGGGAAGAAGGAAAGAAGGGAGGCAGGAAGAAAAAAGGAAGGAAGGAAATTAAAGAAAGAAAGAATGAATAAAATAAGAAAGAGAGGAAAGAGAGAAAGAGAAAGAAGAAGAAAGGAAGGGAAAATATGCTTTTAACATTAAAAAAAGAAAAAAAAGCTATGCTGCCTCACTTTTGTATGCAGATAATGCAGATATTTAACCATGTGGTCAGATGAATGTCCTTTTTAAACTGTCAGTGTCAAGGTAAATTAATTCATTGCTCCTGGTGTGCACTGTCAGCATCTATTGTTATCTTTTCTTTTCTTTCTTGTCATTCAGATTAATAATGTTAGTGGTGCTCTGTGCTTGCAGCTTTCTTCCCTGTGTCAATCACTTAGGAAGTTGCTCTGCACAGGTAATTTCTCTTCTGTTGATTTCTTTGTAGTATTTCTTTGATCAGTTTAAACTGGCAGCAAGAGCACATTGTATCTCCTTCTGACTACTCACATACATTAAATATTTCTAAAAGCTTGAAGTCACTGAATACATGTCCATGATCAATCAAGTTTCATTGCTTTAATTTTTGCTACCTTTTGTTTGAGTGCTTTTTTTTTTTCCTCAAATGTGGAAGCATGTAGTTGGTGGCTATTAAGAGACCCATAAAAAAAAGAAAGAATAATTTGTATGTACAACACTAAATGAATCTTTGTTTTACTTTAATAATAAAGTATTATTAACCAGATATAGGGAAAATAAAGCCTAAAATTACAGAAAATAAAGCTTACTTATTATAAATTATGAAATCCTACTAGAAGTAGAGGTGGAAAAGATGACAACTGGTTTTCATGCAATAGGAATCAGATTGGAAATACTGTTAGTAGACTAGTCCTCTAGTTGTTTATATTTTAATTCATTTTGCTGAAAACAATCCAGAACTTGCTAATAAAATGTCGTGATGATACAAATTTTTGAGATATTGCCAAAACAGAAGAGGATTAGAATGCTATCCAGGATGAACTATATAACCTTGTATGAATAGTGGTCTAAAGCAAATGGGAAAAATATAATTGTAGAAGTGCAAGATCATTAATTTAGATACTAAAACTCAGAATTTCAACTATCAGTTAGGAGCTCAGCAGCTGCAAATATCACTGAAGCAAAAACCTGCATGCGTGAGATTATTCACAAAAGAGAAGACTAATATGACCTCAGATAACAAATTGTTTCCATTTGAGACAGAAAAATATTAAAGCTTTAGTACAAAGGACCAGTGAGTATGTATCTGTGATACTCTGTGAAGTACTGTGTTTAATTTCAGCAGTACTAAACTATAGAAGATAATAACTAGAAAGTAGCATGCAATGATGCAGAGGACATGATTGATATTATACTAAAAATAATATCTATGTTAACAGGTTTTAGATTTGTTTATGTTTTTTTAACCCAGTGAAACTAGTCAGCTAAACGTCGGTCTTGCCAGTCAGAGATAGCGTTACAGGCAGAAGTCTACACAATACCTGGCTTTGTGGCTGGATAATCACCAAGGCTTTGGTTTCTACAATCATGGGACATAATTTGACAGATACAGCCTATTGAGGAGAGATGGAGTGCACCTGTCTAGAAAAGGCAGGCGAATCTTCACAAGCAGATTGGCTGACTTAGTAAATTGTGCTTTAAACTAACTTGAGGGATAGTGTTCAAAGCTGTGACAGCTGTATATTCAAAAGCATCTGGGTGGGTAAGCACACTTACCAGACTAGCGAGGAACACTCCCCAATCCTTTCCAATGGCAAGAAACCAAAGCCTGGCCACTTTAAGTGCTTGTATACCAATGCAGGTAGCCTTGGCAATGAACAGGAGGAACTGGAACTCTGTGCCCAATCTGAGAGTTATGACGCCATAGCAATCACAGAAACCTGGTGGGAAAACTCACATGGCTGGAAGAATACAATGGATGCCTACAAACTGTTTCAGAAAGACAGGAAAGGAAGAAGAGGAGGTGGAGTTGAACTTTGTATAAAAGAGAAATTTGTGTGTATGGAGGTGAGTTATGGTGACTACAAAAGTTCTATTGAATGCCTTTGGATCAAAATTAGAGGGATCATTATCAAGCAGGACTCTTCCAAAGGCCACTGTCTATAATCTTTGAAAAGTGATGGAGATCAGATATTTAAAGAGGGCAAAAGTCACACCCAACTACAAGAAAGACCCAGAAGAGGACGCAGGAAACTACAGGCCCATTAGTCTTACTCCAGTCCCTGAGAAGGTAGTGTAACAAGTCCTCCTAGAACTTATTACAAACCAAATGAAGCAAATGGTTCGGAAAAAACACCATGGATTTTTCAAAGGGCATATCATACCAGAGTAACCTGATCACCATCTACAACAAAAGGACATTTTCTGTGGATATGGGAAAAGCAGTGGATGCTGCTTATCTAGTCTTCAACAAAGCATTTGACACTGCCACAGCCTTCTCCTGGACAAGCTGGTAAGATACAGATTAGATGGGTTGTCTGTGAGTTGAGTAGGAAATTGGCTAACTCAGAGAGGACCAAAATGTCTGTTGAGTTCATTTAGTCCGTAACTCTAGGATCCATCTGTCATGGCAGCCTTTCAGGGCAGGAGAGATGTTGTGAAGTTCACTGAGTCAGTAGAATGGATGACATTGGATGCAGCAGGAAGATAATGTAGAGGCTCTGTTACGTGCTGCATCTGGAGCTCGTAGTTGGTGTGTCTGGCGCAGTCTATGTCTGTGGTCTGCAGGTTGAGTGTCAATCTTGATGAAGTTGCTGGGTGCCAGTTGTTGGAATCAGATCTGGTTCCATTGAAGTCCATTCTGCATTAACCTGGATGATTCTTAATATAATATCATTAGTACAATATATAACAACCATAGCAATGATGGTATGCAGTGACAGAGTTATTCAGCAATTAACATCATACAATTCAATTAATTGGCTGTTTTCACCCAACATCAAATCTCCTCGAGGTCCACATCGGACTTCCCTGTCCTTCTGCATCACTCACCAAGTAGTAACCAGGCCCAACACTGTTTATCTTCTGAGACCAGACAAGATCGGGCATTCTCAGGGTGATATAGCCATAGGAAATCAATGGTTTTTACTCAGACTGGTAGCCAGTCATAAACGAGATTCCCCAGAGATCTATACTGGGGCCCACACTGTTCAATATCTTCATAAATGATCTGAATGATGGGATTGAAAACACCTTCACTTGCTTTGCTGACAACACTAAACTTGGCAATGAGATGGACAAGTTTGAAGGGAAAGCCATCTTGCAGAGATACTTGGACAGGATGGAAGAGTGGGCTAGCAAGAACTGCATGAAGTTTAATGAAGACAAGTCCCTGCAACTGGGATGAAATAACCAAAGAGCTCAGTACAGGCTAAGATCCTTGTGGCTGGGGAACAGACTTGGTGAAAAGAACCTGGGGGTCCTGGTGGACAGCAATCTGAACATGAATCAGCAGCGCGCTGCTGCAGCAAAAAACACAAATCAGATATTGAGCTGCATCTGCAGGGGCATTATTAGCAGAGATACAGATGTGATCATCTCACTCTACTCGGTGCCTGTCAGGCTACACCTGGAGTACTCTGTCCAGTTCTGGTCCCTCAATTCAAGAAAGATGCAGACAGACTGGAGAGGGTCTGAGGGAGGGCCACAAAGATGGTCAAAGGGATGGAGATCCTGCCCTGTGAGGAAAGACTGAATGTCTTTTCTTCTTGGAGAAGAGAAAGCTTGGGATGGTCTAATCACAGTGTTACGGTATGTAAAGGACAGGTACAAAGAAGACAGAGGCTCTCCCTTCACACCAGGAGAGGTTTCATCTTGATATAAGAAAGAAATTTTTTGCAGTGAGAACGATCAATCACTGGAACCCCAGGGATGTAATAAAGTTCCCATAGTTGGAGTTTTTCAAGATGCAATTAGATAGGATGTTAGATATCCTCATCTAGGCTCCCTTTTCCATGAAAGTTGGACCAGATGATCTTTTGAGATGCCTTCCAATCTGAGCTGTTCTGTATTTCTTTTTCTTATCTACTGTAAGGTAAGTCCATATCAAAACAGATGACAACTAACTTCTGAGAGATTTAGAATTAGGATTTAGGGAATAAATTGATCTAAATAATATCCCTGGAAGACTCCAGAAAAGACCGCGTAAAGGCAAGTACTTTTCAACTGAAAATAAATCAGTGAAATAAAACTGAGACATTGGACATGCAGTTTTGTGGGGTGGAATTAATTTATCGGCAATGTTTACAGTATGGATACATGCATCTGAATCAATTACTCTAGGATGCCTTTATAGTCAACAGAAAACAAGAAAAAACTCAACAGAATCATTACGGCCTATAAATACTTGAGAAAAGATGGTGGGGAGGTGGGGGAAGGGCTCTTTACATTAGTGATGGGTGATAGAACAAGAGGAAATGGGCATAAGCTTAGTCAGGGGAGATTCAGGTTGGATGTTAGGAAGTATTTCTTCTCTGAAAGGGTTGTCAGCCACTGGAATAGGCTGCCCAGGGAGGTGGTTGAGTCCCCATCCCTGGATGTGTTTAAGAATAGGGTGGATGAGCTACTTGAGGATATGGTTTAATGGGGATTAGGGATGGTTGGACTTGATGATCTACAAGGTCTTTTCCAACCTAGAAATCTATGAATCTATGAATCTATGAATTAGAAGGGTAGAATTCAGCTGCTTAGTTCAGATTTCTATTTTAAGACAAGATTCTAAAAGTGCCTATTTCTCTTTTCTGATGATGAAGATCACTTAAAGTGGCAAGCTTAGACAAGAAGCCTACACTATAGAAAATTAATTTGGGGCAGGTGAATCATCATTGAGTCTTTGACTGGTTGTGCTAAATATACATCTTTCTCAAGAGGACTAAAAGCAGTGAGAAAAACAGTGGCCTTTCAGATTTCATCTTAGCATAAACAGTAATTATTGTGGGCTTTTTTTCCTGACTTCTGACCTTTTTTTGGAGATTTATTGTTGTACTGTTCAATTTGGAATGCTATATATAAATATTTGAGTTACCACTTGACACGCCTTTGGACTTGCAAAGTGTAATTTCCAAGTGTTTAACTTCGTAGTATACCCATCCCAAAGGGGTATTGTCCTTCTTCTGTCCTACTAGGCCATTCTAGGTAAGCACTAAGCAGCCGACACAAGGCTCTAGAGTATATGAAGCTAGCACAGTATCTCTGTGAAATCTGCATATCCTAACTTTAGAGATAGTAGTGCAAGGAGGACAGGAGAGAAAAGGTGTTTTCCAGTAGCTAGTAGGAATCAAGAAAGATCTATTGGAAGTGACAGAAGCATAGAAAAAAATCATAGAAAAGTGAGGAATAATTGAGTCCTCTGTGCCCTAAGAGTGTTTTTTAAAAATATCCCTGGAGTCTGGACAACCTTTTACATGCATGTAAAAAACCTTAAAATAAACTAAAAAGACTTGTGAGTATCTGTGGTGAGAATCAATCACAATAAAATGAAAGTAATAAATATTTAGTTACATTATCTGCCAAATTCTACTGCCTTCTACAAGCTGCAAATATATTGCAAGGAAGACATAATCTTGTTTACAATAAAATCAGTGACCAAACTGCCGCATAAGCAAGTGGAGAGTTATGCCGTTGATGGTCACTTCCTTAGTCTGAAAGACAAAAAAATCCCTACAGAATCTTTAAACTATAATTTCGTATAGACTAAACTGACCTAAATTAAAATTCACCGTAAATAAAATTTAGCTATATATTCAATGTAGTCTGCTATCAGTAAAAATCATTGTCACAAAATATTAACAAAGATGAAGATCTGACCAACTATCTTAAAATTAGAATGTCATTTGCAATAGAATATCTCATTCTCCACAGAGGAACAACCATAAAATTCTGATGCTTTTCAACAGTTGTGCGCAAAAATACAAGATAATAGATGAGGGTATCAATATTTGATATTGATAGACATTTTTTCTGCTTATTGAAGGATTATTTAAGTTGAAATAGTCTTGAATAGTAATAAACATGGTGAATAATTTCTGTTAATATCCTCCTTTGTCAGTTTCTAAAAGTTTCATATCTACCACAGGCACAAATTCTTCCATATTTCAAGGCTATAGTTCAATTTAAATTGAAGTGATGAAAGAAAACAGCAAAACAAAAAATATGAACTCCCGTATCTTTTAGCAATATATACTTGTGTGTTTGTATGCGCATACACACACATATTTATATAAACATATTTGCATACACTACATGCCTACACATATGTATTTCTAAACATTTACTCACGGTTAGCCAAACAGCTTTATTAGTAAACTGCCAATTCTAAAAGATTTTACTGTTTTACTATTTCAAGAAATTGTCTATCAGAGTCCTATAAATCTACATAGATTAATGCATACAATTGAGTAATGTTCAATGGAGATTATTTCATTCAAAGAATGCTTATTTCTGAAGTTTCTTTTACTCAGAAAGGAGGGTAATGGGCCATCATTAACATAGTTGAATTCATACTTGGAGCTGTTCTTAAGCACTGCTATTCACAGTACGGCATTCATTGAAACGCATAATGTAACATATCTGTCTAAAACATGTCTCGTGGAAAAAGAACTATATCATTAACCCTTACAATGTTACTCACTGTTTTCTTACAACAATGTGAAAATAAAATAAATGAATCATTGTTCAAGGCAACATTTCAATTAAACATTTCATATTAAGCTAGGTACATTTTCCGTGGTCTGCACATCCACACCTGAATGTGCCAAAAAATGTGCAAAATTAGACTGAGGTTAACACTGCATCATTAATTTAAATAAGGGCTAGATATAAGCAGAGTATACATAGAAGTAAGTTTGCTTAATGATATGTTCATCATTATGTTATTTTCTATGTTTAATAAATTCACAGAGATTATAGAAAACTGAACAACTAGAAGGTCAGTCATAATACATAAGCTGAATGATTCCAGTCAGTTACAATTAATCTATTACAGTTCTACAAATACTTCTGTGAGTTAGACAGCACTGTAAATAAAACTGATTTACTTAGTTTTTCACAATGTATTTGTAAGGAGTTATTCAATAGAATATGATGTAAGAAGTAATTCATCTCAAGTGCTTAAAAGATATAAAACTAAGGACTTTGAATGTGCCCTTGTGGCCAAGAAAGCCAATTGGCATCCTGGGCTGTATTAGAAGGGGTGTGGTTAGTAGGTCGAGAGAGGTTCTCCTCCCCCTCTACTCTGCCCTGGTGAGGCCGCATCTGGAATATTGTGTCCAGTTCTGGGCCCCTCAGTTCAAGAAGGACAAGGAACTGCTTTGGAGAGTCCAGTGCAGGGCCACAAAGATGATTAAGAGCATCTCCCTTATGAAGAAAGGCTGAGGGAGCTGGGTCTCTTTAGCTTGGAGAAGAAGAGACTGAGGGGGGACCTCATTAATGTTTATAAATATGTAAAGAGTGACTGTCATGAGGATGGAACCAGGCTCTTCTCACTGGCATCCAACGATAGGACAAGGCGAAATGGATATAAGCTGGAACATCGGAGGTTCTGCTTAAACATGAGGAAGAGCTTCCCAGTAAGGGTAAAAGAACACTGGAACAGGCTGCCCAGAGAGGTTGTGGAGTCTCCTTCTCTGGAGATGTTCAAAACCCGCCTGGACGCGTTCTTGTGTGATCTGATCTAGGTGGTCCTGCTCTGGCAGGGGGATTGGACTAGATGGTCCTTTGAGGTCCCTTCCAATCCCTAACATTCTGTGATTCTGTGATTCTGTGATTCTGTGATGCAAATGAAAAAAAAAACCCACACACTTACAAACAACAAACAAACAAGCAAAAAACCGCCCAAGCCCCTCCCAAGTTATCAGTTCGTTTTCATTGCAGTGAAATCCCAAAACCTAGGAGTGCCACAAGGTTCCCTAATTGGTCTGATTCTAAGTCTTACATTTTTAAGAGATCTAGAGAATAGATTGGACAGATAAATGTCTTAATTTGAAGGTGACAAAATTATGTAGTTAGTGAAATCCAAGACATAAGAGGTGCTCGGAAGAGTATTTTGAACATATGACAAACAGGGTTTGATCTCTCGTTGTCAGTCAAAGAAATAATCTGTTCTCACTTAAATAGTTGCAATAGTTTTAAAGGACTTCAAAAGATAAGTTTGTTTTTAAAATTTATTTAGATTAACTTGAAAATCTTCAATCACTTTGAAAAATAACACTTTATACTATTGGTAGTCGTGTAAGTTTGAAATAGCTATGGGGAAAAAAAAACGTTGTCTGGGGAAAATATTATACTTCAAAACTTCTGGTTTCAGATTTACAGCTCCTTAAAAGAAGACTTCTCCAGTTCAGGTTAACTAGAACTATACTGAAATATATACTTATAAAAAAAGCTAATAGAGATGTATAATCAACCTATAGTAAAATATATTAAAATCAATAACACAGAAAGCTAATATAAGATGTAGTGTTTTGCTGGACTTGTTATTATGACTATCTCCTTTTCATTCTAATAGCTTTTAAAAACAGTTGAAGTCAGAGACCTATAAGACTCCGTTATCTGTTAATGCAGTGATTGCCAAAAACAGTAACAAAACACCCAGAGAAACACCACAGATTACTTAATTGTTATAAAAGTAAGGATTGAAAGGTATGGATCTTCTGCTAAAATGTTCAATATGAAAATGGAAGAAGAATACATAGTTTGGTATTCTTACTTCTCCAATTCACACTCACTAGACTGTAACAACACTTTAATTTTATATAACTACAATATTAGATCATATCATAGTTATATAATACCATATAATTATAGTATTATGCAATATAATTATAATATAATATTATAACATTGTTATAATAAAAAGCTCATAGGCTTGTTGCTTAAGACTAAATAAGAAAAGCACATAGATGTTAAGAAGCTAGTCAAGTTCCACTCTGTAAAGTAAACCTTAATTCTTTGTTATGTACTTTAGCTTTATGTGCAGAGTACAGGCAAAGTTAGGCACTTCAGAACGGCCTTACACCAAATGCTAAATAATGATCTGGTTAAAGCAAAACAGCAGTAAAATGCTGAGGTTGGAGGAAAATATTTCTCTCAGGCTTACTTGCACATGTAATAAACAATCTCAAACATTACAACATAAAAATTTATGTGGGTCAGTTTTACCTATCAACGTGTGTTCAGCCTAGCTGATGAAGTTCCTCAAGTGATTGGATGACATTTTAAATCCTCATCAGGCTTACTTACTAGTTGATTATTGAATTTCTCAATGCTTCCAAATGAAATATTACTGTACATATGTACACAAGAAAATTTAAGGCATTTTAAAGTCACACAAATCATTGTCTGGGAATTTAGGTGATGATAAATTATTTATATGACATAGACAGACAGATAGGAGTTGCCTCACGCTCACGAGCCCTGGTCCTCATGGGGGACTTCAACCATCCTGATATCTGTTGGAAGGACAACACAGCAGGGCATAGGCAATCCAGGAGGTTCCTGGAATGCATGGATGATAACTTCCTTCTCCAAGTGGTAAAGGAACCAACGAGGAGAGGTGCTTTGCTGGACCTTGTTCTCACCAACAAAGAAGGGCTGGTGGGGAACGTGATGCTCAAGGACAGCCTTGGCTGCAGCGATCATGAAATGGTAGAATTCAAGATACTTAGAGAAGCAAGGAGGGTGCATAGCAGGCTCACTGCCCTGGATTTCAGGAGAGCAGACTTTGGCCTCTTCAGGGATCTCCTTGCTAGAGTACAATGGGACGAGGCCCTGGAAGGAAGAGGGGCCCAAGAAAGCTGGTTAATATTCAAGGATCGCCTCCTCCAAGCTCAGGAGCAGTGCATCCCAACAAAGAGAAAGTCAGGTAGGAACACCAGGAGGCCTGTGTGGATGATCAAGGAGCTCCTGGACCAACTCAGACACAAAAAGAAGGCGTATAGGGGGTGGAAGCAAGGACAGGTAGCCTGGGAAGAATACAGAGCGATTGTCCATGTAAGCAGAGATCAGGTTAGGAAAGCTAAAGCCCTGGTAGAGTTAAATCTGGCCAGGGACATCAAGGGTAACAAGAAAAACTTCTATAAATATGTCAGTGACAAAAAGAGATCTCGGGAAGATGCAGGCCCTCTCCGGAAGGAAATGGGAGACCTGGCTACCCGGGATTTGGAGAAGACTGAGGTTCTCAATGACTTCTTTGCCTCAGTCTTCACTGGCAAGAGCCCCAGCTGCACGGCCCAAGTCATGGAAGGCAAAGACATGGACTGGGAGAATGAAGAACCGCCCACTGTAGGAGAAGATCAGGTTCGAGACCATTTTAAGAACCTGAAGGTGGACAAGTCCATGGGACTAGATGAGGTGCATCTGCGGACCCTGAGAGAACTGGCAGATGAAGTTGCTAAGCCACTATCCATCATATTTCAGAAGTCGTGGCAATCTGGTGAAGTTCCCAATGACTGGAAAAGGGGAAACATAGCCCCCATCTTTAAAAATGGGAAAAAAGAAGACCCAGGGAACTACGGGCCAGTCAGTCTCACCTCTGTGCCCAGCAAGACCATGGAGCAGATCCTCCTGACGACTATGCTAAGGCACATAGAAAATTAGGAGGTGATTGGTGACAGACAACATGACTTCCCTAAGGGCAAATCCTGCCTGACTAATTTGGTGGCCTTCTATGATGAGGTTACAGCATTGATGGATAGGGGAAGAGCAACTGACATCATCTACCTGGACTTATCCAAAGCATTTGATACTGTCCCACATGACATCCTTGTCTCTAAACTGGAAAGACATGGTTTTGATGGATGGACCACTCAATGGATAAGGAATTGGCTGGATGGTCACACTCAAAGAGTTGTGGTCAATGGTTCAATGTCCAAGTGGAGGCCTGTGATGAGTGGTGTTCCTCAGGGGTCAGTACTGGGGCTGGTGCTATTGAACATCTTTGTTGGAGACATGGACAGTGGGATCAAGTGCACCCTCAGCAAGTTTGCAGATGACACCAAGTTGTGTGGTGTTGTGGACACGCTGGAGGGAAGGGATGCCATCCAGAGGGACCTTGACAGGCTGGAGAGGTGGGTCTGTGTGAACCTCATGAAGTTCAACAAGGCCAAGTGCAAGGTCCTGCACGTGGGTTGGGGCAATCCCAAGCACAAGTACAGGTTGGGCAGAGAATGGATTGAGAGCAGCCCTGAGGAGAAGGACTTGGGAGTGCTGGTGGATGAGAAGCTCAACATGAGCCGGCAATGTGCACTGGCAGCCCAGAAAGCAAATCGTATCCTGGGCTGTATCAAAAGAAGTGTGGCCAGCAGGTCGAGGGAGGTGATTCTGCCCTTCTACTCAGCTCTTGTGAGACCCCACCTGGAATACTGTGTTCAGCTCTGGAGTCCCCAACATAAGAAGGACATGGAGCTACTGGAGCGAGTCCAGAGGAGGGCCACGAAGATGATCCGAGGGCTGGAACACCTCTGCTATGAAGACAGGCTGAGAGAGTTGGGGCTGTTCAGCCCGGAGAAGAGAAGGCTCCGGGGTGATCTTATAGCAGCTTTCCAGTACCTAAAGGGGGCCTACAGGAAAGCTGGAGAGGGACTTTTTACAAGGGTGTGTAGTGATAGGACAAGGGGCAATGGATTTAAACTGAAAGAGGGGACATTTAGATCAGATATAAGGAAGAAATTTTTCACTGTGTGGGTGGTGAGGCACTGGAACAGGTTGCCTAGAAAAGTTGTGGATGCCCCATCCGTGGAAGTGTTTAAGGCCAGGTTAGATGAGGCTTTGGGCAACCTGGTGTAGTGGAGGATTTCTCTGCCCATGGCAGGGAGGTTGGAACTAGATGATCTTTGAGGTCCCTTCCAAACCTAACCATTCTATGATTCTATGATTCTATATCTATATATCAGGGAAAAATTAATTACAAAATTAATTAACTGATTCATCCCTTTCTATTTTGGTCAGAGGGATGGAAACAGGCAAATGATACTATGCAGAGAGGATATCATTTGACACATTTAATGTTTAAAAAAGAAAGGCACAGCAAAAGACTTTATAAATTTAAGCTTACGTAAAGGATCTTCCCAGGAATTCCAAACTTTGTGTAATTCCACTGACATAAATCGGTACCATAAAAAGTATTTTAAATGGCATTCCTGATGTTTTGCTGATTGCATCCAACAACATTCGTCGAGCTACAGGAAAGAAGGTGACTCTTTCTGTTTAAAAATTTAATCAGCTTTCTACAGCTCTCATAGTATCCAAAAATATGTTGACTTTTAATGATCAAATCACCAAAGGCCTTGTATTGTTGTTAAATCTCTTTTAAATTATTAAGCCTGCATAAATACTTGCTAATTAAAAATATCTGGTCAGTTACTGAGGTTAGCAAGAGTCAGTCTAGATCTACATGTCCAATCTGGCATTGAACACCTCCAGAGAGGGGACATCCACAACTTCTCTGGGCAATTTATTCCAAAGTCTTACTAGCCTTGTACTGAAGAATTTCTTCCTAAGATCTAATCTAAATCTGTTCTCCTTCAACTTAAACCCATTTCTCCTTGTCCTATCAGTAGACACTCTTTTAAAAAGTCCCTCCCCAGCCTTCCTGTAAGTTCCCTTCAGGTATTGGAAGGCAGCTATTAGGTCCCCCCAGTCTTCTCTTTTCAAGGCTGAACAATCCCAGCTCCCGCAACCTGTCCTTGTAGCAGAGGTGCTCCAGCCCCTGGATCATCTTTGTGGCCCTCCTCTGAACACGCTCCAACAAATCTATGTCTCTCTTATGGTGGGGACACCAGAACTGGACACAGTATTTGAGGTGGGGTCTCACAAGAGCAGAGTAGAGGGGGAGAATCACCTCTCTTGACCTGCTGACCACGCTTCTCTTGATACATCCCAGGATGCGGTTGGCCTTCTGGGCCACATGAGCGCACTGCCGGCTCATGTTGAGCTTCTCATCTATAAACACCCCCAAATCCTTCTCTTCAGGGCTACTCTCAACACACTCTGTGCCCAGTTTGTATTTGTGCCTAGGATTGGCCCGACCCAGGTGAAGGACCTTGCATTTTGACTTGTTGAAGCTCATGCAGTTTGCACTGGCCCAATTCTCAAGCCTATCAAGGTCCCTCTGGATGGCATCTCTTCCCTCAAGAGAGTCCATAGCACCACACAACTTCGTGTCATCGGCAAACTTACTGAGGGTACACTCAGTGCCATCATCCATGTCGCTGACAAAGATGTTGAACAGCACTGGACCCAGATCAGACCCCTGAGGGACACCGCTTGACACTGGTCTCCATGTAGACATCGCATCATTGACCACAACTCTTTGAGTGCGACCATCCAGCCAGTTCTTTATCCACCAAGTGGTCCACCTGTCAAATCCATGTCTCACATTTTAGAGACAAGGATGTCATGTGGGACAGTGTCAAACACCTTGCACAAGTCCAGGAAAATGACATCAGTTACTTTACCCACCTCAACCAGTGCTGCAGCTTTGTCACAGATTATGTAAGTTACGTAATTATCATTTAGGTTTTTTGCAATTTTTGAGGAAAATTGAAGGTGCTAAATGAAGATGAAGTTTGGTCATTCTCACTTAGAATATTCTGTACCTGATTCTGAATTATCTTTAATTCCTACAGAGATTTGCATTCATTATAATCGCATAATGTCTAAAGATTAAATTCTTAATCTCTTCCAGTGACATGCGCATTTGATAGCATTATGAGTTTGAGATTTAATGGTCTTGGGAAGCTTAAATTGTATGAAACTTTTATTAACTAAGGATTTTCTCAGTGTAATTGAATAACTGAAAACATTCAAAGTATACTTGAATTAACAGAGATTAAAGACATACAATAAATTGAAAAATAAATCTTAGCTTTTACAGCAAAAGAATATAACTTGAAATAATGTTTAAGTAAAAACAGTGTTGACAGTGTATATTTACTTGTCCAATAATACATTTGTTCCATCTTCAGCTCATCTGAGGAAGGTCATGGAGAATGAGACACATGACAAAGTAGAGGCCTATCTAAAGTCTGTGGGAAGAAACGAAAGGCGGGAAGGTGGAGGAAGGTGCTGGTTTTAATTTCAGGCTTTGTTTCTCTTTATCCTCTCAAGTAATTGTTAATAAATTGAATTTAATAACAAGCCAAGGCCATTTTGCCCGGGACCATGGTTGGTGGGTGCTCCCTCCATTCTTGTCTCAACCCTCAGTCCTTTGTTACGTTTTTCTTCGCTTCACTGAGGGGAGGAGTGAGCGAGCAGCTGTGTGGAGTCTAGTTGCTGGAGCAGCCTAAACCACGAGAGCATCAGAAATTCTCCAGCAAGTTTTGTGGTTCTAAAGTACCTTTTTACTCTGGACGGCAAAACAAAACCATCAAAACTTTCGAAAATAGACTTGTACTGACATAATTTATTTCAAATTGAAATAGTCAAGTTTCAGACTCTTCCATATTTCTTTTTTTTTATATAATTCACTGATCAGAAAGTCCATGTTGTGCTGGGTTTGTGTGGTAGGGTTTTGGTAGCAAAGGAGAGGCTAAAGGGATAGTCCCTGTAAGGTGCTTCAAGAAGATTCCAAGTCAGATCTGCCTCTGTCCAGGTCCAACCCACCTCTGGCCAGGCCGAGCCAATCAGCACCTCTGTGAATAACATCTTTAAGAAGGGACAAAGAAACCGGTCTCATGAGAGACCTGCAGTGAAGAGGGAGCAGGGTCGTGGGAGATGTGACTCCCAGCCTCTCACGCAGGTGGCTGCCCATGCTGGGCCATCACTACTCAACTGGAGATGACCTCTAAGTGCCCCATTCCCAGGATGCCCCCTGGGTGGAGCTTTTTCTGCTGGGACTGCTGAGGTTTGTCAGGCCAATCAGGCCTGGCACAGCTGCAGCAGAGGGAGCAGGAAGATGTGAGAGAAACAACTATGCAGACACCAAGGTCAATGAAGATGGAAGGGCAGGAGGTGTGCCAGAGCAGAGATTCCCCTGCAGCCTGTGATGAGACAGTAGGCTGTTCCCCTGCAGCCCATGGAGATTAACAGTGGAGCAGAGATGCATCTGCAGCCTGTGGAAGATCCCACACTGGAGTAGGTGGCTGTGCCCAAAGAAGCTGTGACTCCGTGGGAAAACCTGTTCTGGAGCAGTCTGATTAGTAAGGATTGTATCCCATGGCAAGGAGTCAGGTTGGAGAAGTTTATGGAGAACTTTCTTCCAAGGGAAGGGATCCCACGTTGGATCAGGGGAAGAATGCGAGGAGTCCTCCCCCTAAGGAGGAAGGAGCAGCAAAAACAATGTATGACAAACTGACCACAACACCCATTCTCTGTCCCCCTGTGCTGCTGGGAAGAAGGGAAGTGTGGGGGAAGGTGTTTTTAAGATTTGGATTTGTTTCTTATAATCATCTCTGATGTGACTGGTAAAAAATTAAATTGATTTTTTTTCTGAAGTTGAGTCTGTTTTGGCCATTACTATAACTGGTGAGTGATTCCTCTCTGTCCTTGCCTCAACCCTTGAGCCTTTTATTATATTTTCACCTCCCCATCCCATGGCTGCATGGTGTTTAGTTGCTGTCTGGGCTAAATCACAGCACATGCTGAATCTCAGGAAACTTCATATTGAAAATAACTTCAAAATCAACATGTGTGTGCTTGTTCCAGCTTTGCCAGAACAAAAACATTTCAGTAGAAACAGTTTAGCAGTAAAGACTTTGAATCAGGTTGGTTTCTCCATATCACAGTAATTAACTTCAAATTGTATGGCTATCAAATATTTATAGGCTTTAAATCTGTGCCTATTGGCCCATCATGAAAAAAGTAATTGCTATCATAAGCCACAAAGCTGGCTAATGATGCATCGATCTGCCATAGAGTTGCCTTTTTTGTGCTTGGTAAATGAACATCTGAGATGTATGAACCACTACCAAAACCAGAAAAACAGCCTTAGAATGCCTGATCTGTTTTCAGAGAATTCCTGAACAATCTTCCTGTTTTTCTAAGGACAAATTACAGATATAGTGGTTGAAATTGCCTCAAGACAATGTGACCCTCAGAAGACACAAATACAAACTTGAATCTCTGCTTTCACTCAGAGCTGTAGAATTTTTTTTCTTAACAGGAAAAAAAAAAACCACAACAAAAAACAAGTCCCAGTGATATTGCCAAAATTTAACAGATATTAATAAAAAGTGGAACTTCCTCTTGGAAAACCTTGCTATTCTAACAGCAAAGACCACATCCTCCTTGCACCTGAGCTCCTGGCAAATTAGTGGTTGGCTGATAGGCATATACTATTGATATTGAAACTGGTAATCAGTGCTTCTGACAATTCCTTGTGAGCCTATCTGTACTTTGGATTATTTGTAGAACTTCTTGGACATGGAGCTGCTGGAGCGGGTCCAGAGGAGGGCTACAAAGATGATCAAAGGGCTGGAACACCTCTGCTGTAAAGACAGGCTGAGAGAGTTGGAGCTGTTCATCCTGGACAAGAGAAGGCTCCGGGGTGATCTCATAGCAGCCTTCCAGTACTTAAAGAAGGCCTACAGGAAAGCTGGAGAGGGACTTTTTACAAGGGCGTGTAGTGATAGGACAAGGGGCAATGGATTTAAACTGAAAGAGGGGAGATTTAGATTAGATATAAGGAAGAAATTCTTCCTTTTGTGGGTGGTGAGGCACTGGAACAGGTTGCCCAGAGAAGTTGTGGATGCCCCATCCCTGGAAGTGTTCAAGGCCAGGTTGGATGAGGCTTTGGGCAACCTGGTGTAGTGGAGGGTTTCCCTGCCCATGGCAGGGAGGTTGGAATTAGCTGACCTTTGAGGTCCCTTCCAACTCTAACCATTCTATGATTCTATGATTCTATTGTCTCTAAGCCAGATCAAAATGAAGTTGTTTATTTATGTCAATGTAAAGAAATCTTTCTTGTTCGTCAAAGCTGAATATCTTGAATCAAGGAACACTGTCCATAGTAACATGACCAGATAAGAATCTAGCGTTGAATTAAACCTCCACTTTCTGAAGTCAAATGAGAAGGATTTACTGTAATTAAACAGATAGAGAAACAGTAAGAAAAAGTAGAGAAATAGTAAGAAACAGATAGAGTTGTAAAGAGCTGAGCTGACTGGAGAGAGTTTCCAAAGAACCTGAGGTTTCTTGTTGCCAGTGATGTTCACCCATTTTTTTTTCAATTACAACATAGATGCAACATTTATAAGCAAACCTGAAATGGACCTGTAACCTAACACCCTCTTCCTTCTCAGTGTAAACTCCTTTGTTCTTTACCCAGTAGGACCTTGCCTTCATCTCTCCTTAGTAAAACATAGAATCATAACATCATAGAACAGTCTAGGTTGGAAAGGACCTCAAAAGATCATCTGGTCCAACTTTTTGTGGGAAAGAGATCTTAGATGAGATTATCCAACACCCTATCCTATTGCATCTTGAAAACCTTCAATGATGAGGACTCTACTATGTCCTTGGGGAGGTTGTTCCAGTGACTGATTGTTCTCATTGTAAAAAATGTCTTTTTTATGCCAAGATGAAACCTCTCCTGATGTATCTTCTACCTGTTGTCTCTTGTCTTCTCCATGTGGCTCCTTTTGAAGACAGTCTCTGTCCTGTTTGTAGTTGCCCTTTAATTACTGTGACCCGCTTTATTAAGAAAGTAAAATACTTCAACTTCAGAACTCCCTATAGATTGTAATTGTTTAAAAATAGTAAAATGGAAATTTAAAGCCCTAAGAAAGAGCAGGGCCTATAATCCAGGCTCCTTGTTCTCAGTTTAAATGTTCAATAGACAATTATGAACAAGATGGACCTATTAGCAGACTTCGGAAAAATTTCCCATGGTCTTTTAATGTCTCTCCTCATGAAAGTATTCAGTGCTTTGAATGTTATGTGGATAGAGCCCTGATTCAGAAGGCCAAAATTATTAGAGACAGAAGTTTGAAACATTTCTGCTTGAAATTTTTTTTGCCTGTCTGTAACCAGTTGCTTTCTCAAAAAACTGTACTGGCATTTACATTCCTCATAGAGGTGAACTCTTTATACAGCCATTTTCCTAAACCAACAACAAAAAAAATCAGATATGTCAACATAAGGGGAGAAGCTCTATGCATAACTTCTCTGAGACATCTATCTTATTCCAATAATGGCAGCCCATGAAGCCATGGTGACCATATTAGAACAATTTTCTGGGGCTAGGTACTTAATAGCTAAGCCAAGCTGCTTGGGAGAATTCAATTTTACCTCATTTTAGACTAATTCAACACAGCATAATTCATCTGAGCAAATGTACATTTTAGACTAAGTTATATTGCATCGATTATTTGAATAGGCACCCAGATAGCTTGAGCAATGTGTTTTTAAACCTTTTCTATCACAATTATCTTGTTCTTCCCTATTAAAATTTTGAGTCATATTGCTAGCTTCCATTGCATATATTTCCTTTCTCTCTATTTTCACAATGCTCATTCCTTAAAATATCTTCACAGGTAATGTAAAGTTGAGGGGGATGAAATCAAATTTTAGAGATCTGAGGTGTGTGTGTTTGGTAATTTTTCATAATTTTAATTTCTACTTCTTTAATTCTTCATTTCCTGGTCTTCAGAAGTTTAAGCACAGTTGAACATTAATGTCATGAAGAATCAGAAACATGACTGAGCAAACTAAGATCTGCTAACGTCAGGCCTATAAAGACATACACTGTTTGAGAACCATTTTGATATAGTTCTACACCAAAAAAACACACCCCAAGCACCCTCAAAGCACAACTACACTTAGATCCATTTGCTCTAAGCTGCAGATAAGAAGTGAAGGAGAAAAAAGTTGAACTGAAAAATATATAAATTTCATGACACAAATGCACAAAATCAGCATATAAATGTATCCATTAGGCATTGGCCATACATTTTGTCTACTTTTGTCACAATAATGTAATAAGGTATTTTCTAATCTATGCAATACTTCTGTGGAATATTTGAACAATTGTTTGAACAAACTAAAAAACCTCAATATATAGCAAGATGGCAGTGTGTCTGATTGTGTAATTATTCATATAGTGTCATATGCATTTTATGTACTTCCACATCCATATGTTTGAACTGACCTTATAGCGGTCTTCCAGTACCTCAAGGGGGCCTACAAGAAAGATGGGGAGAGGCTGTTCAGGAGGGCCAGTTGTGATAGGACAAGGGGTAATGGTTTTAAAATAGAGGGAGGTAGATTCAGGTTGGATATTAGGAAAACATTTTTTACCATGAGAGTTGTAGAACACTGGAACAGGTTGCCCAGAGAGGTGGTGGATGCTCCATCCCTGGAGACGTTCAAGGCCCGGTTGGATGAGGCCCTGAGCAACCTGATCTAGTTGGAGATATCCCTGTTCCTTGCAGGGGGGTTGGACTAGATGACCTTTGAAGGTCCCTTCCAGCCCTAATGATTCTATGATTCTATGATTCTATGACTCACAGACATGGAAGAGGAATCATATTCAAACCACATAGAAAACTTTTGATCTCAGAAATCCTTATTCAACTAACATATGTAGTTGTCTCTGAAAGGCATTTCAAATCTTATGCAGATCTTGTGAATACATTGTGAGTTGCAGAGTTCCAAAATATCTGCAAAATTGACTACAAGGCTAACTGTAAGGCATATTGGAAGTACTCCTCGACACAAGTAAATCTACTCGATATTTGAGAAACAAAGTTTTGGGTTTATCACTAGTAGATTTCTTCAACAGTAATTCAAGTAACTTGTAAAAGTTAGTAAGAATAATAACTTAATTGTCAGATATCTAGCAATTATAACCAAAGAGAGTGATTTCTCTTTCAATCGTTCATCACACTACTACAACTTTATTTTGTGCACACACAAACCCACAAACATATATATGTATATATTTGTGCTCTTTGTGTATTCACGTGCTCTACTTAGCTATAATACAAACACTGCAACATGATCTAAAAGAAAAGTACAGGTCAAAAGTTATATATGGAAATAACCAGCTGAATGGAAAAGAAGGAAAATGTATTGTTTTACATAAACCACTCTTTCTGGTTTTATAAATAGCCTCTGTGAGCTGTTTCAACAGCACAAACTGCTGGAGAGTTGTTCATCATATTATCTAATCTAGAAATTAAAGTACTTTACAATACCAGTGTCACGTTTTGAGGTCAAAACGACCAGTCTATCAGCTCCCAAGTCAGGCGAGACCCTTGGGTCCGACTCCCCCTGCCCTCTCTTGGCAGCTCAGCAGGTCGGAGGGTGATTCGTCTGACTTATTGTGGGATCCCTCACTAATAGACAAACAGGAGGTAATTTGGCCAGTATACCAGCTCCCAAGTTAGGCGAGACCCTTGGGCCCGACTCCCCCTGCCCTCTCTTGGCAGCTCAGTAAGTCGGAGGGTGATTCGCCCACTTATTAAGGGATCGTCACTAGTAATACTATGGGCCAGCTCCTTATAATAATTCAAAAGTTTCCGGAAACATGCATATGTATTTTATTTGTGACAGAATACAGGTTCGAGGATAGCCGGTGATAGTGACTGACTACAAAAACAACTTTAATTGAAATACTGCAGTGATAATATAAAACAACTACTGATCAGTGATAATACTAAATAGCTAGCAAGATGTTAGTAAGTAATTAAGTAAGTGCACATGACACAGAGTTCTTACCCAATAGGCGTCCCTATGGGGGGGAGAAGAGAGGTTCAGCCCGTCGACTGATCCCAGACGTTCCGATGGGGGGGCTTCTCCCTAACATCCCCTTTGTTTGCCGCTATTTTATACTTTTTTCATATCTTTTAGGTGGAGCTCGAGTGACTCTAGTCATACATAACTTTTATTAGGATTGGTGTAAATTTCTCTCGTGAGGGGTGTTCACGAATTAGGATTGGTGTAAATTGCTCGTTTGAGGGGTGGTCGCAGCTCGGAGGCGGGTGGAGGTGTGACTTAGTAGCTGAAGGACACAATTTCGCCATCGCTGCTGAGGCAGCGGTTGTGATTCACTTTCCTCAACAGCATTTTTATGGTTATCTTTACCAGGCGCCTCTCATCCCTGATAACAGGGATGAGCCGTGATACCTCCGTACCACTCTACTCCCCATTTCAAGGGTATTGCGTGGGCCTTGTCTGTTGTTTCTTGTCCCCGATAACAGGGATGAGCCATGATACCTTCGTATCACTCTCCTCCCCATTTCAAGGCTATTGAGGCCTTGTTTGTTCCTGAGAGCAGCAGCTGTGCTTCATGTCAGAGCTGCTCTAATATTAGCTGAATTCTGGGGAACAATATTCTCCCATTCCCCTCCAATTTCAGTCATTTTCCCACAACCAGAAAGCCTCCAATAGGAGCCACCTTATAAATATTTTGTAAATTTGTATTACCATATATGCCACAGTGGAGTCACTAAGAAGCCCTGGTGATGAACAGGATAAAATAAAAACTGTTTCTACAGCTTGCTTGTAGGAATTGGAATACAACTGCGTTGTAAGTTCCCTTAGGTTAAGAATGAATTTCTTTATCAATTTTAGTGAAGATCATTGGTATTTTTTTTCAACATTTTTTTTAAAAAAAACAAAACTTCAACAAAAATAATAATAAAAAAATCATTTTGTGTACAAATGAAAGACTAAAAGAGATACTCAGGTGTTAACTTCATGAGGAAATATAAAAACTAAGCAGAAAATAGACTGAATTGCTTGAAATTTTTTAAAAGTAATAGTTAACTATTTATTTCCAAACAGTTGCATATTGGAGTTTCACATACCACTGAAAATTTCAGCATTTGAAAAAAGAATCTCAATTTTATAAATTTTAAAATATCAGGATTTTTTCATCTGCAAAAAGGGAACTCAGTTTTTAATGGACTCTGATAGCACAAAATAGAATTGCCTAATAATGTATGTACTAACTTCAGAAATACACGGTATGATCTGATTTACTGAAGCTTTTGTCCTTCATGGAGGTAGTCAAGTAGTATCACTGTATTTTTCAGTCCATAGCAATGTTGTAGTTCATTTAAAGTTAAATGCTTCTACTGTGTGTATTTGTCAAGAAATTCCTCAATCCACAAAAAGCACTTTCTTTAACATTATCAATAGTTTAAAAATTTCTGTTTAATTTGACATATGTAAAATTAGGAATAGGCTTTGTTATTAAAAATGGTCACTTTAAGCTTTCACTACGGTACATAATCTTTCAGGCTTCATATAAAATAAGCCTTGTTGATATTGCTTTATTGAGTTTTTAGAGTACAGTGAAGTTCTACTTGTTCTTGATCAGAAAGCCACACTTTGAATAAAACCAGAGACTGTAGAGATCTGAAGCTCCTTTCCATTCTGCTGCATAAGTTAGACGGATGTCTTTTTTTGACTCATCACCATTGCATTCCTGGATGAACAGGGAGGCAGGCTTTATCTGGAGGGCTGGGGTGTATCTCTTTAGTCTGGATGACTAGAACAACAAATGAAAACTGTGGTTTATACCATTCTAGAGGAAAGGATAAATATATTTTACTTTTGCAAAGGTGCTGTAATAAGTAAGACACCACGTATATTGTGCAAAATCTTTGTCATCTTTGGATGAGACTGGAGATCTCAGTTGTTTCCCCACATTGGGATTGTAGCGGAATTTACAGGAAAAACAGGTTAGTATCCTGCCACAGAAGATTGTCTTGTGATTCTGACAACCACACAGGGAACTTCATGGACAATAAGGAAGGGCTGAGGTGCTCTTGTGGGAGATCAGCAGCACAGGTAATGTCCATTGCCATACGGGACACATAGGTATTTAGGAAGATTGCCCACCCCCATAGAAACTGTGAAGGCATAGATCTCTCACACATTATTAATCAATCTTTCTTTTTTATGTTTTTTTTAAACACCAACTCTCATGTCCACCTTTCACATCTCTGCACACAAGTTACATATTATAAGCTAATGTAACTCATGAGAAATCTCCAGGGTTTGGTGGAACTTTGTTGATGAAACCTAGAGTTTGGGGCCATGAAATAACAACTATATTGACAAAGCCTGTCCAGGATTTAGTAAATGAACAAACAGAACAGAAATACACTATCAGTAAAGCGCAAATGAAAGACTACTTTCAGCTTGAGTTCTCACTTAGGTTTAAGCCTGTCCTGGAATCTTGCCTGCGCAAGGGGTATGCATCTTTGGAATTTATTATTTTCCAGTTATATTGTCTACATTATGAAGTTAGAAGCTTGGTTGTTTCCATCAAATGACTGTGAGGAGTTTATGCCCCTTTAATTTGTTCATTCACAACTTACATGAAGCTCAAGTGTACTTCAAGTGTTTGAAAGCACTGTCTAGGAGGACATTTGCCCTATCCAATTTGTGGCAAATTAAATTTGCTGGAAATGTTTAGAAGGAAGAGATTGTTTCTTCATTCAAGCAATTGTACCTGTTCAGCAGGGAGAAGTTCATGGAATAGCAGGTCTGAGATGTAGCAAGCAGGAAGCTGGCTGTCTGCATAGACTCTTGGAGATGTCTACAGAACCACGTCTGCCTTTGGTAAGGAGCAGTGCTGAAGTCAAGCCCCAAAAGCAACCAGAGGGAATGATGTGGGCTGTGCTGCGATTCAGGAAAGCACTGAACTTTCTGAACAAGAAACAAGATAGGCTGAAGAACTCAGTGTGCATCAATCTACTGTAAAGGAAAGACATTAGTTTTGATATCTTTCAGTTTAAGCTGTCTCACTTGGATCTGAGATTTCCTTGGTCAGTTCATAAATCTATAAGACATTCCATAAGAAAGTGTATATCGTGTATCTATTTGCATCAGTTTCCCCAGGCGTCTCCATCTTCAAACTTCCAGGGGAGCATGGGAGGATAGATGCTTTCAGTTCTCTGGATATCTTTAAATAACTTCTAGCTCAACTTCCTTGAACTCTCCACAGATCTGTCTTTTCCATTGGCAGGGCAGGAAGCCTGAGCTCTTCATGAGGTATGTGGCAACAGGTCCTCCCATGCTTTGGCTCACACAGAATCTCTTTATAGCAGTTCCTCTCTGCCACTCCTTCCTCTTCACACTTTTACCGTACTCCAGCGTGAGTCCTCTCCATGCGCTGCTGTCCTTCAAGAACAGACTGCTCCAGTATAGGTCCTCCATGGGCTACAGTTCCTACTAGAAAATCTAGTTTTACATGGGCTCCTTTCCATGGGACAGAGTTCCTGCCAGGAGCCTGCTCCAGAATGGGCTCCTTTCCATGGACTGAAGTGTGGATATCTGGTCTGTTGTGGTCCTCTCCATAGCCTGCAGGGAAATACCTGCTGCACCGTGGGTCCTCCACAGGCTACAGGTTAATCTCTGCCTGGTGCACCTCCTCCCTCTCCTTCTCTCATCTTGGTGTTCACAGGGCTGTTTCTCACAGGTTTTTTGCCTCACTCCTCACATTGCCATGCAGCATTTTGCTCTTTCATAAATATGTTTTCCCAGAGGCGCTGCCACCTTGGCTGAGGGACTCAGCTGTGCCCTGTGGTGAGTTGGTTGGAGC
Source organism: Tauraco erythrolophus (assembly GCF_009769465.1). Classification (NCBI taxonomy): domain Eukaryota; kingdom Metazoa; phylum Chordata; class Aves; order Musophagiformes; family Musophagidae; genus Tauraco; species Tauraco erythrolophus. The sequence continues at coordinate 80,978,114 of NC_141465.1, read as the reverse complement.
TGACTGGAACTGATTGTGTCTGATGCAGGGCAGCTCACGGCCTCTTCTCATAAAGACCACCTCTACAGCTCTCTGCTGCCAACATCTCACCACCCTCACTCAGTACAACTTGTCCTCCCCCATTTAATCCTTTTGATTTGACTCAAAGATGTGATTTGAATCTTAGTTAAAATACAAGAATTTTTTGTTGTTGTTGTTGTTTTCTTCTTATCCTCTGTTTACTGCTCTATTTACTGTTATTTCACGTCATTTTTTCTTTTACATGCACTGGTATCTTGGAATTACAATGGTCTCAGTAACTCAAGAACTGTGAAATTGCTGGTAATGAATCCAGGTAGGTGAATATCACCTGTTGAAAACTGAGTAGCTACCTCAGGCAAGATATGGATAAATTTATCTGTAGTAAAATTATTATCTCTGCTGATCTTATAAACGTTACAATCTTCTTTATATTGTAGGACTTCATTTTAAATTAGTAGGCACTGGTAAAACGAAAGAGAAAGCTTTTCTACCTCCCACATTAAACAAAGGGATGTTGATGCTGATATTTAAACTGTATTAAAATAAAGTGACATGTGATACTGGATTCTTTTAACGTTGGTTTTTTTTTCCTCAAATCCTCTTCGTTCTTTCTAGACAGTTTTCTTTAATATAAAAAGCAGACTTGTCAGCAGTTTATATAGTTTCTGTGTCTGACAACTGAAAGTCTGTATAGTGAGCTATAACATACATTATTGTACAAAAATCAATAAACTAAATATGTAGTGCTCCAAGGTTTCTGTCTGGCTATTAATTAATTGCCAGCAGAGTGACAGATTGATGCTTGCTAAAATTTATTCAATTCATGACTTAAGATCTCAAAGAATGCTGAATGTGAAAAATACCAAGTAGAAATACCCAAGTCAGCATAAAAGCTTATCAGAAAGTTTAAAAAAATATAGAAATTCTAGTCAGCAGAACAAAAACTACATTTCTACGTGATTTTGATCTTCTTAAACTAAGATTATCCCAAGGCAATTTAATAGGACATTATGTAAAGTGTGCCCAGCTGGAAGAACTCTTAAAAGGAGTAGCCATGTTACAAGAGAAGCTCAACAGGCAGTGCAGTATCCAGGAACGTGATTGGGAGATACATGGTATTGCTTACAGTTTCAGCTTGAGTGACAGCCGAGCCTCAAAGCTGCACAAGGAGAAGGTAAGCCTGAATTCAACCTAAGCTGGCTGACACAAGTAACTCATGAGATGAAGGAGATTGGACCTTTGTCCCTGCTCAGGGCAGAAGGAAGAACCTATCCCTTTCCTCTAAAGTGTCCCTGCATAACAGGTATGATCCTTTGAGGGTGAAGAACGAAGAGCATGTGAATAATGGATTGGATCCAGCAGAAACTGATGGAAACTGACCACGCAAAGTTGATCCAACCACTCACTCACATTAGAACCATTGCCACCATAAAAATGCATAAAGTATTAGTAATTGAAAATTCCTTACTGAAAGGCACCGAATCACCCATTTGCTATCCAGACAATTTCTCTAGAGAAACTTGCTACCTACCAGAAGCTTGCATTCCCAACATCACTCACAGGCTGCTGAGCACAGTGAGTCCACAGATTATCATTCACTCCTACTATTCCATGTAGGGTCCAATGATACTGGAATAAGGCAATTTAGTGTCAGAAGTATGGATTAATATTTTCACTTTGAGCTCATAAAGTCAAATTCAGGCATACTTTAGATTATTTACCCTTTCAGAAACACTAGTGTTTATAATAATATATAACACTGGAATATGAAAGACTTTTCAGATACATATGAAGATATATTTTTTACCTAGGAGACCTTCCTTATTTTAATACATTGACAATTATATGTGCTTTGGATTATTGCGTTTTAAAATGTATATTAATATAAGCAAATTAAGTTATCACAAGTGTGAGTTTGGGTATCAAAGAATTACTTATGGAGAAACACTTGAAAACACTTGAATAAATTTGTGATAGTTCTAGATTTGTTTTAATGAGATATAGTAGCATGTACTATTTTGAAGTTTTATAGTTAGTGGTTCAGCTCCCATTTCCTCATTTATTATATATACTCAAACATTCCTTGCTTTATTTAACATTATTTTATGTTTTTTTTACCTAATGTAGTTTAAAAAGCATTCTACTTTTGATATTGTCCTCTATGAAAGTGAATGAATAAATAAGCAATGACAACAAAAATTTAGTGATATCTATACTACATCTGTCTGGAATACATGTTTATTTTATGATGGACCAGATTAATGTATCACCAGAGTGACAGCTCTTATCACAGTTATTCTGATGATGCATTAGGGTAGTATATCATCATAATTCTGTCACTGTGATGATGTATTAGTGTGCTACATCATTAGATTGATGGTGAAAACAAACTGTACACAAGACAGAAAACATTAAGTTTTGTTATAGAATTCTTTCAGGCTCTGTCTGCATATGGAATGGAATGGAATGGAATGGAATGGAATGGAATGGAATGGAATGGAATGGAATGGAATGGAATGGAATGGTCAGAACTGGGACCAGCGTTATTTAATATCTTTGTTAGCAATACTGACAGTGGGATTGAGTGCAGCCTCATCAAGTTTGCCTATGACACCAAGCTGTGTAGTCCGGTTGAAACTCTGGAAGAAGGAACGTCATCAAGAAGGACCTTGCCAGGCTTGAGAGATGGGCCTGCGCAAACCTCATTAAGTTCAACAAGGCCAAGGCAAGGTCCTGCACACAGTCAGGGTATCATCAGTGGATGAAAAGCTGAACATGAGCCAACAATGTGCACTCGCAGCCCAGAAAGCCAACCATCTCCTGGGCTGCATCAAATGAAACGTGGCCAGCAGGTTGAGGGAGGTGATTCTTCTCGTCTACTCCAGAGTCCAGAGGAGGGCTACAAAGATGATCTGAGGGCCGGAGCACCTCTCCTCTGAAGGCAGGCTGGGAGAGTTGAGGTTGTTCAGTCTGGAAAAGAGAAAGCTCTGGGGAGACCTTCTAGCAGCCTTTCAGTACTTAAAGGGGGTCTACAAAAAATCTGGAGAGGGACATTTTGCAAGGGCATGTAGTGATAGGACAAAGGATAATGGCTTTAAACTGAAAGAGGGTAGATTTCAGTTAGATCTAAGGAAGAAATTCTTCACTCAGAGGGTGGTGAGGCACTGGAACAGGTTGCCCAGAGAAGTTGTAGATGCTCCATATCTGGAAGTGTTCAAGGCCAGGTTGAATGAGTCTTTGAGCAACCTGGTGTAGCAGAAGGTGTTACTGCCCATGACAGTGGGGTTGGAACTAGATGGTTTTTAAGGTCCCTTCCAGCCCAAACCATCTTATTATTCTATGACTACGAATATTTCTAACACCCAATGGACTGTATTTTTGTGTCTATGAGGAAATGAACAATGATTTGCTCTAACTTGCTGATTATGTCCTCCATGACTGTCATTTTTGTTTGTTGAGATATGTCACACCTTGACTTGACTTGTTCTGATTGTTTTCAGTATTTCATTAACAGAAGAGAAAAATCTGATTTAATCTTCATTACAGAGAAGAGAAGCTTCAATGGGAGGGAAAGAAATCAAAAGAAAGCATATATGACTTGTTCATTTAAGCGTAATGGACACTGTATACACAAAATAGCATAACTATCTATATTCAGTCCTAAAGAAATTGCTATTTCCTCAGAAGTGGTAGAATATTTACTCTAAATTAAAATGAGTTTTACTTGAAAACTTTCACAGTTTTTAGCAAAAGCTGCCTGGAAACAAAAATTCTGGGATAGCTAATGGGCTGATGGCTAATGGTCCTATTACAAGGATACTCAACAGCTGAGCGCTTGTTAAACCAGCTTCAATTTTTCTGAATCCTGGAACAGAGTAACACTCAATCAAATCTCCCTAACAGGACAGTCAGTTGCTGTCTGTTGGCAACAGGATCTGCAAGGGTCCTTGCAGTGGTTACTTCACCTGATTCCTTTACTGCTCTTCCTCTCAGTTCTTACAATCCAGCTAGTCTGTCGACCTGTGTGTCCAGCCACGTACATGCAATTAATTGCTATTGATATGTACTTGTTGTCTACAAAAGCTCTCGTAAACATGATAACTATGTACAAATGACTGTCTTACTGAGCATTTCTGCAGAAACAGTTTCTATTGATTATTTTAAAATATCTTTTTTTATATATCCAATCTGCTCACTCTGCATCAGGAACAACCTAGAAGAGTCTTTGAGATACTCTACACAGAAAGATAATCAATCAATCTAAGCACATAGATTGGACCAGATGCATTAGCAGTTGGAGACTGGGTGGGGATGGGAGGATTTTTAGAACCATTCAATATTTCCTCTAGGGAGATCCTGTAACAATCCATCACATACTTAATTGTGAAGGTCCAGTCAGTCATGTAGTTTCAAGATAGTCTCTTCTTTCAACCCAGTCTGCTAACAGATGACTGTCTGGAGAGGTCCTGGACCACTCTAGGAACTAAGGACAAGAGCATTGCACGTGCACGGAGACACAGTCCTGGTACATAGCTACACCAGAATTATAACTAAATGACAGACTTGATCTTCCTATCTATGATTCGCTCATCACTTAAGTTCCATAGCTCTTGCCAGTCCCATCAGGACTATAGGAAATTTGGAATCCCTTCTTTCAAAGCAGACAGGAGTAAGCAATTTGAACCTCACTCTCCTTATCATGTCAAAGAAGTAGCAATTGTAAAAGGAAAATACCAAATACACAGTCGGTAGGCATCCAGTGGTAAGATGTCAAAAGATTTTGAAATAAATTTCATTATTAAAAGGTAAATAATAAATGTATCAAAATTATCAGACAAAACTAGAAGAAAATTTTTCTTCTTTGCTTTATTAAAATATGTATTTTAAGAACGATGTCATAGCAATATGAGTATTTTTCATAAGGTCTTCTCAAAATCTGCTAGAAATTGATAAAAATTGAATTTTAAAGGGCAGCAATGTAATGTTATGGTCACTAAAATGAAAATCAAAATTACTCCATAAAGTTGACCTCAGAGTTTTTGAGAACAAGGTCCATTCTTACTGAAGAAAGCATCACTGAGGATGGCTAGCCAATTGGTCTGAGTCTAGAAGTCCTCAGGTGCATAGGCAACATTGAAGAATAAATTAATCTGTCATTATGAAGGACAATAGATTACATCTTCATCCCAGTATACTGTAGTAAGTATAGAAATAAATAGAATAGCAGAATTGTGCAGATATAAAACTAATCAAATAATCATAAAGTACATATTTCTATATATTATATTTAAAATTGTCCTTAAAACAAACAAAACCCAAAATAAATTAAATTGTGTATAACCAAGAATGTAATTAGGTTCATAGAATCATAGAATAGTTTGAGTTGGAAGGGATCTTTAAAGGTTATCTAGTCCAACTCCCCTGCAATGAGGAGGGACATCTTCAACAAGATCACGTTGCCCAGAGCCACATCCAACCTGACCTTGAATGTTTCCAGGAATGTGGCATTGACAACCTCTCTGGGCAATCTGTTCCACTATTTCACAACTCTTATAATAAAAAATTTTTTCCTTATATCTAGTCTGAACCTAACCTCATCTAGTTTAAAACCACTACCTCTTGTCCTATCACAACAGGTCCTGCTAAAATGTCTGTCCTGATCTTTCTTCAAAGCTCTAAGTACTGAAAGGCTGCTAGAATGTCTCCCCAGAGCCTTCTCTTCTCCAGGCAGAACAACCCCAACTTTCTCATCCTGTTATTACAGAGAGGTGTTCCAGCCCGCGGATCATTTTTGTTGTCCTTCTCTGGATTCCAAGAAATCCGTGTCTTTAATATGCTGACTTTAATATTCAGACTTCAGAACTGAATGCAGTAATCCAGGTGGGAACTCACTAGAGAAAAGGGGCAGAATGACCTCCCTTGACCTGCTGACCACTTGTCTTTTGATGCAGCCAAAAAGTCATGCTTTCTGGGTTGGCTTTCTGGGCTGCGAGCGCACATTATTTACTCATGTCCATCTTTTCTTCCACCGGTACCCCAAAGTCCTCCTCCTTAAGGCTGCTCTCAATCCATTTTCCACCCAGTCTGTACTTATAGTGGAGATTGCCCCAACCCATGTGAAGGACCTTTTACTTGGCCTTATTGAATCTCTGGAAGTTCACATGGGCCCACTTCTCAAGCTTGTCCAGCTCCATCTGGGTGGCATCCCATCCTCAGGCATGTCAACCACATCACTTAGCTTGGTATCATCTGCAAACTTGCTGAGACTGCACTTGATTCCACTATCTATGTCATTGATGAAGATATTAGACAGTACTGGTCCCAATACAGACCCCTGCGGGACATCACTCATCACTGATCTCCATCTGGATGTTAAGCCATTGATCACTATCCTCTGGATGTGACCATTTAACCAATTCCTCATCCACCGAACAGTTCACCCATTAAATCCATATCTCTCCTATTTAGAGAGCAGGATGTTGTGGAGGACCATGTCAAAGGCCTTATAGAAGTCCAGATAGTCTGTAGCTCTTCCCTTGTCCACTGATGTAGTCACTGCATCATAGATCACTAGATTGGTCAGGCAAGACTTGCCCTTGGTGAAGTCACACGGGCTGTGTCAAATCACCTCCTTGTCATCTATGTGCTTTAGCATAGCTTCTAGGAGTATCTGTTCCATGCTCTTCCCAGGCACAGTGGTGGGGTCGACAGGTCAGTAGTTCCCAAGATCCTCCATTCTACTCTTTTTAAAAACGTTATTTCTCTGGTGAAGAACACCCAGTGCTATTCGACTAGATAATACTGTACACTGTGGTAGTATTATTTCTCCTTCCATTTATACATGATTATAATTACTGTACGTTTAAATTCATATAGTAAATAGTTTGTTTATAATTTATCATCTATGAAATGCAGGACTGTGTTGCTTTTTTCATATTAACTCTTTTTACGTTACTAAATTAAAGGTGACAAATATTACATCTAAGATAAAAATATCAGGCTGGACAGTATGAACTCATTAGGGTAGATAATAGATACCCGTTACATAACAGGGCACAGAGAGAAAGGCTGATCAATCTAACTGTGGTTAGAGAAAAAAAAGGTTACCAGCACTGTTTTAAAGTATGTAGAAATGTAAAGCCTGGTCCTCATCTCGTGACAATGCTTCTTTTGGAACAGCAATTCTTCCACTTTTAGACACCATGCTATTCCACAAAGCACACAAAAAAAAAAAAAAAAAAAAAAAAATTCTTTTTTTATAGATTCAGTGTCATTCATAGAATCTCGAAATGATCAAACATAAAGAACATGTAAATGTTCCTTTTGTCTGTAAAATGTCTGCCTACTCCCTACTAAAGGCAAAATGTTCTGTTTCTTATATTTCTCTCTCCCCCTCTCCCTCTCAGTAATGTAGTAAGTGATTTCCATTGCAAAGTCAAAACAGTAGAATAACTTTACACAGATGTTGAAATACAGCTTAAATCACAGAGCTGAGATACCAACTCAAAGTTCAACTTGAATTCTCTTTGATCGAATTTTCATTCTTTTTGGATTAAGTAGTGTGATGAAAAGGAAAAAGGTACAAGATACTAATCAGGCAACCAGCTTTGTTAGGACAAACCACCTTTTGCTTATGCCACCATTTCTTACCTGTTTAATTATGGTCTGATGTAAAACTTGCTGGGGCCAATGAAAATGATTAGTGGACTTTCAATCAGACCATAGAATGGCAAAGGATTGTTTTCCTGATTGTTTTTCCTAACTAGTTTTGACGTTTCCTTATATTTTTCTATCTCCTGGTTTGTCAGATATTCTCAAATCTGGTCTAGCTGTATTTTCATCCATATTACAACTCAGGGAAGAGGAGATGTGACAGAACGCAAAATGTAAATATGAAACTTTTCACCTATAAATGCAAAAAATAAACAAGAAAAAAACATAAAAAGGCAATCTATTGAGTGTTATTTGATATGGTATGAAGCATTTACTGATATTGGAGAACTGAATTAGGAAAGCTGCAAATAACAATGTAGTACAACTTACGCCTTGCTCTGATTTAACTAGAGCTCACTCTGTGCATTCTATATCTAAACTAACTCTTTAGTGAAGTACACTCAGGTGGAAACGGTTCAAGGCACAACAAATGTTTCCTGTTGTTTCCTTTTAACAGGCTCCATTAGAATGGATGTTATCTTTCTAAAAATTTTAAGTTTGTTCGTTCTGCACCAGATATTAAGAACACTCTTAAAGTAAAGGAGAGTTCTCTTTGCCTTGAAACACTGCTCCTAAAGATAACAAAACATATATCTGCATTGCCAGTAATTTTGTATTCTTTCATTCTCCAGGGCATCTTTGCTAAAATGAACCTCCTGAATATTTCTCGGCTGTTGTTTCCCCTCTGATTATCACCTGGCATATTACTCAATAATAACTAGATAGCTTGGAAATGGTCAGAAGTTAAAATATGGTTTAACTTTCAAGGCATGAAAGTGCATATATGTGATTTTTGAATGGCAGTATTTAATCACACATTCAGTACATTTGTCCCTGGAGATGAAGATATACAAGAGTAAAGGTATCATATTATCTACTCTTCCTATATTTTATTCTGATCTTCTCTTTCATTTTCTATTGATAATGTCGACAGATATACAGAGATTACATAAGCCTAAATTAAGCCATTTTATTGCTTCTCCTCACTGCAATAAAGGATGCTCTAATAATAGTCTATTATATTTTATATTAATCCAATTATTATTGTAGAAAATACTGTACTAGTCTGGGAGAAAGTTTTTTGGATTTTGATTACGAATTTAGATTTCTAAGTCTTTTTATTTCAGTGTGCAGCAACACATAAGTCATAAACAGTCATAAGGAAGACCGCAACAAAGCATACATTAGTAGATTCAGAATTAAACCTAGGCTCTCAATAAACTTCAAAGTTCAGAGTCTTATTAAAAAAAGTAGAAACAAACATATGTTAGAAGATACTTCCATTTGAAATGATATCAAGTAAAATGTAAGTCACTATGCAGAATACAGAAACAGGACCAAATTCTGGTCCTGGTACATTTCCTGGAAGTTTTATGTCCAAATACAATATTGTGAAACAACATGGGACACATATTAACAGAAAATATAGTATATCTTGAGATGAATCTATGATAGGGGTTGAATACATTTAGTTAAGCGAAACTTAGAGAATTTAGTGTAATTAAGTTGCTTCCATTGTGAAGCTGAAAATACAGACAGAAAGACTTGGGTTAAAAATGTAAAATGACATTGTAGGATTTTAGCTTCCCAAGCGGCAGTTCAGAGCAGTCAACATGCTGAACTCTTCAGTTGGCAGTCAGCAAATTTAGTGCATGGCTGCATGAAGACATTAATTAGGAAATGTTGAGGAAAAGGTAAATTATACTTCTCAAGCACTTTATCCAGAACTGCAGAGAGGTATTTCTTTCTATTTTGGGTTATAAACTTAAAAGTAGATCAATACTTTTTAAAATTTCATTTTACAGAGAACTTAACTAGGTTTACACAGCAACAGAAGGAAAGCAAGGTTGTGCTTATCTTTCATACACTATCCAAGTAGTGAGTAGAGCTGCACACAAACAGGATTGTAAATATGCAATTACTGTCTGTCTTACAGAGAATTTTAAACTTCTCTTTAACATTGGTTAAAACTTTCTAAAACACTGGTTAACACGTCTCATAGTAGCCCTCATGATGTTGTGCTTTGTATTTGTACACACTAGTGTTTTGGCTGCTGCAGTGTTCAGGCAGCATCAAGGATGTCTCTCCAAACCCATCACCTCAAAGACCAGTCGACTGGGGATGAGCAACAAATTAGGAGGGGACGCGGTCAGTACAGCTGACCCAGAGTGACCAAAGGGATATCATGTATCATATGAGCTTGTGTTCAGCAATAAAACCTGGGGGAAAGGACCACACTGTCTTACGGTGAGATGAAACTCATACCAATAGTTTCTATTTCTCACTACTGGCCATGAGAGGTAACCTAGGAGATTTAGTTAACTATTATCATATATACTTGGTCAAATGAATGTTATCAATTTTTTTCCATGTAATTTAAAGACTTTTTTAAAAGAGAAATATTACAACCTTCTTGCTTTTTTTAAACATAAATGAAAAAAACCCAAGCAACAAACCCAATCCAATTTAATCTTGAAAAATGCAATAATTTGGATAACTAATTTTAAATTCAAGATCTTACATCAAAAAATATTGATTCTTGCTATTTTCATTACTCAAGACAGCTCAGAATGTGTATCTTATGAGGACTGATGCAGTTTTTCAGTAACTGAGGCTGCTGTCACTTTTGTATACAACACAACAAAATCTCCTTAGGGAAAAAAGTTAGAGAATAAATGTTTCCAATATATTTTTCTGTCCATCACTATGCAAGATTTTTCTTGAAAAAGTCATCTTCTACAGAGAAATCGTTGATATTGTCCATATAACTAAGTCATTTTTGCATGACAGGACTTGATTCACGTTTGCATTTACACAACTTTTTTTTTTTTCCAATATAAAATATTTTCAAACCAGAACAGTATCTATCACATTTGATTTCATAAAAGTTTCTTGTTTCTTCCCTGAAAAGAGGTACAATGATAAAACAACTAAGAAGAAAATGGAGAAAACGTTTTTGTTTCATTCTCAATAATATTACATGTTATATAATAGCAGGGGTGGGAGGTTGTTTATTTTTTGAGATAATACATTGCGTCTGATAAAACAGAGTATGTTAGCCTGTGCTACAAGGGGAAATATTAAAAGTTTTGAATAATAATGATGTACATCTTTGTAAAGGGTTTTATTTTTATAACCTTATATTCTATTTTGTTTATAACTGTAGGGGGGAAATAAAACCCAACATGTCCTAGTTTTGCTGGGACACAGTTACTTTTCCTAGTAGCTTGTATGGTGCTATGACTTGGGTTTGTGACCAAAACAGTGTTGGCAGCACACTGATGTTTTAGCCATTGTTGAGCAGTGCTTGTGCAATGTCAAGGCCTTTTCTGTTCTCACGCCACCCCACCAGAGAGTAGACTGGGGGTGCACAAGAAGCTGGGAAGAGACACAGCTGGGACAGATGACCCCAACTGACCAAAAGGATATTCTATACCATATGACATCATGTTTAGCAGTAAAAACTGAGGGAAGAAAGGGGAAGAGGGAACGTTCAGAGTTATGGCATTTGTTTTGCTAAGTAACAGTTATGTGTGATTGTCTTGGGTTTGACTGGGATAGAGTTAACTTTTCACAGGAAAACTGGGAGGGGACACAGCCTGGGCAGCTGACCCAAACTGCCCAGGGGGTTATTTGATACCATATGTCATGCTGGAAATATACATTGGAGGAGCTAGCCAGGAGAGGGGCTTCACATTCGTAGGCTGGGTTCTTGGTTCCGGGTACCACGTCGTGAGCAATTGTATAACTCACTTTGTATTGTTCTTTTAGAATCACAGAATCATAGAATGGTTAGGGTTGGAGGGACCTTAAAGATCATCTAGTTCCAACCCCCCTGCCACGGGCAGAGAAATCCTCCACTACACCACATTGTCCAAAGCCTCATCCAGCCTGGCCTTGAACACTTCCAGGGATGGGACATCCACAACTTCTCTGGGCAACCTGTTCCAGTGCCTCAACACTCTCAATGTAAAAATTTTCTTCCTTATATCTAATCGAAATCTGCCCTCTTTCAGTTTAAATCCATTGCCCCTTCTCCTATCACTTCGCGCCCTTGTAAAAAGTCCCTCTCCAGCTTTCCTGTAGGCCCCCTTTAGGTACTGGAAAGCTGCTATAAGATCACCCGGAGCCTTCTCTTCTCCGGGCTGAACAGCCCCAACTCTCTCAGCCTGTCTTCATAGCAGAGGTGTTCCAGCCCTCGGATCATCTTCGTGGCCCTCCTCTGGACTCGCTCCAGTAGCTCCATGTCCTTCTTATGTTGGGGACTCCAGAGCTGAACACAGTATTCCAGGTGGGGTCTCACAAGAGCTGAGTAGAAGGGCAGAATCACCTCCCTCGACCTGCTGGCCACACTTCTTTTGATACAGCCCAGGATACGATTTGCTTTCTGGGCTGCCAGTGCACATTGCCGGCTCATGTTGAGCTTCTCATCCATCAGCACTCCCAAGTCCTTTTCCTCAGAGCTGCTCTCAATCCATTCTCCGCCCAGCCTGTATTTGTCCTTGGGATTGCCCCGACCCACGTGCAGGACCTTGCACTTGGCCCTGTGGAACTTCATGAGGTTCACACAAGCCCACCTCTCCAGCCTGTCAAGGTCCCTCTGGATGGCATCCCTTCCCTCCAGCGTGTCCACAACACCACACAACTTGGTGTCATCTGCAAACTTGCTGAGGGTGCACTTGATCCCACTGTCCATGTCTCCAACAAAGATGTTAAATAGCACTGGTCCCAGTACTGACCCCTGAGGAACACCACTCATCACAGGCCTCCACTTGGACATTGAACCATTGACCACAACTCTTTGAGTGCGACCATCCTGCCAATTCCTTATCCACTGAGTGGTCCATCCATCAAAACCACGTCTTTTCAGTTTAGAGATAAGGATGTCGTGCGGGACAGTATCAAATGCTTTGAATAAGTCCAGGTAGATGATGTCAGTTGCTCTTCCCCTATCCATCAATACTGTAACCTCATCATAGAAGGCCACCAAATTAGTCAGGCAGGATTTGTCCTTAGTGAAGCCATGTTGGCTGTCACCAATCACCTCCTTATTTTCTATGTGCCTTAGCATAGTCTCCAGGAGAATCTGCTCCATGACCTTGTCAGGCACAGAGGTGAGACTGACTGGCCTGTAGTTCCCTGGGTCTTCTTTTTTCCCATTTTTGAAGATGGGGTCTATGTTTCCCCTTTTCCAGTCATTGGGAACTTCACCAGATTGCCATGACTTCTGAAATATGATGGATAGTGGCTTAGCAACTTCATCTGCCAGTTCCCTCATGACCCGCGGAGGCACCTCATCTGGTCCCATGGACTTGTCCACCTTCAGGTTCTTTAGATGGTCTCGTACCTGATCTTCTCCTACAGTGGGTGGTTTTACTAGTATTATTGTGGTTATTATGCCTTTTTTTTTTCTTTTTTTGTACTTTCCTATTAAACTGTCCTTATCCCAATCTACGACTTTTACCCTTTTTTTCCGATTTTCTCCTTCCATCCCTCTGAGGGGGAGGAGTGAGAGAGCGGCAGTGTGGTTGCCTAGCTGCCATCTCGGCTACCCATGACAGTGATAAAGCCCTGCTTTCTTGGAACTAGTTGAACACCTGCTTGCCGATGGGAATGTAGTGAATGAATTCCTTGTTTTACATTGCTAGGGCACACAGCTTTTGCTTTACCTATTGGACTATCTTTATCTCAATCCACAAGTTGTCGCACTTCTACCCTTAACCATTTTCTCCTCCATTTAATACTGTACACCTGTCATGTCAATGTTAATTTTAACGCACTTAGACTGTTTTAGATTTGCCTTTTTACTTTATATGGTGTTATTAATGAAGAAAGTGCCAAAGCTCCTATAACAGTCAATGTATTTACAAAACTAGTTCTTCATTTCATATTCATTTTCAGGTGAATTATTTGCCTTGACTTGCATGGCTTTGTGCTATTTAAGATGTCTTAGGGTATAGAGGATTTCTATCTGGGCTGGCAGATAAAGCACCTATAAAATAATCATACCCTCCTGTAGCAGTAGGTAGAGTTCAAGTATGAAACACCTGAGCATTTCAAATGGTACTAAGACATCAAGATTTTAACACCTCTGGTTTACATTTAGACATTTAAATAGGAAAAATCTGGAGTTGAATTCTACACTTAGTATTTCGTTTCTTTTTATAAAAAATAATAATTAGGTGGTTCTTCTCACTTGTATCGCTCAGTAATAACTTGAAGCCATTAATAAATATGTATGCATGAAAGTACTCTCCCTTAGGATCTTTGGAATTTAGTAATAAATAAATATTCATGGTATTGCTCTCCCTTTCCTAAAGGATGACACCTGAAAGTAAAACACATTTATTTTTAATAGAATACATGTTCTAAATTACTCTAGTTCAAGAAATGTAACTTTCATGAGGACAGTTGTTATACGTTAAGCTGCTAATTGCTCAAGGTTATGACATGATAGTAATTATTTAGTAATTCTCTTTTTTTCAGTATTCTATGTATTGCCATTGAAAAACTGCTTGTTTTCCCTATTTTCAGGAATGTAATACTCATGCCAATTGACATGCGAATCATTTTAATTGCAAATAAATTACACATACAAAATGTTTGCTTAGAATAGGAAACCATACAATTGTGTTAATGCTTTGTAGTTTAATGTAAATAAATAAACTGAAATAATTTTGACATAAATCCATGTTTATTTCTCATGATAATCTTATGTAGTCTTTGATATATCTCTTCATTTGCTAAAGGTTTTAAGACCTTCTGTGTTTTACAAACATTATTCAGCAGCAGCTGACCTTCTTAAGATAATTTCAAAATGAGTGCATTATTTAATACAATTTTTAGTTGTATGGAGAAAAAGTTGTTTTCCAGTATAATATTTTTAAAACTGTAACTTTGCCATCTCACATTTCCATTCATATTTGAGAGCAGTGAAAAGTTTCTAATTACATACAAAAACCTCAAAGACATAATTGAAACCAAAGGTTGATTTTTAAAAATTTATTTCTGAAATGCTTAAGCATTTTCTAAATTAAATTTTAAGTATAAAAATTTAGATAGATAAGGGACAAACTCTTGGTTTTTAACTATATCTTTGTTCACTTTTGCTCTTCCCTTGTAGAATGCTTTGTGTTTCTCTCCCCATATAAAGTAAGATAACAAAATATTTAAGTCTTGAAGGATGATTCTACAAAGTGCTTACATGACACAGAGGTGGAAGATTATTACAGGTGAATTGGTTGCTAAATTACGATTCTCAAATGTTTTTCAAGATGCATTAAGACTCCGTCTTTTACTGAAAGATGTAATAACAATGTTGCAATCAAATTCTATAAAAATAACACTGACACTTTCAAGCACTTTGAGGAGAGGTGTGAATGCAAAAATAAAGTGAACAAAGTGTACCAAGTAAAAAACAACCTCCAGTTAGTTCTTTAAAAAAAATTATGGTACTATTGTGTGTTACATTTCTAATAAAACTACTTACCAGAACTGTAAGGGAAATATTTTACTAGTTATCCAAACAAGTGGAAATACATTTTGCAAATATAACGTAATAAATCAGTTAATATTGATAAGATTGTGAAACATGTCTGCTACCAGAACTCAGCTGGAACAGAGAGGTCTTTTTGATATTTCAACTTGCAGTTTAGTCCTTTTTTTTTTGTTTGTTTGTTTTTCCCCCTAGATGCTTTGAGGAATAGTTGGAGATCATGTTCTGATAAACTGTGAAGGCACAGGATTTATATTCTGTATAAAATTTTTGTATGTTTCTTGACTTTAGACTGATTATGGTTTCACTTCTCTTAGAATAGTTATCTTTTTTAAAATGTCTATATACTTTTTAATTATTAATTTAGTATAGTATTTTCTTAATGATATTTAGCCCCTCTTGTCTTCTCTTCTAGGAAAAAACTGAAAAAGATTCAGCTCAGGTTCCTCCCTTTCACATTATGTAACATAAATGTATTGAGGCCTTGTGAATTACAAGGCTTTTCATACAAATTCAGAATTAAATCTGAAAAACTAAATTGAGAATAATTTTCTAAATTATTTTTTACATTAAAATATGCTTTAAAATATTAGAAATCAGTGTTAACCATTACAGATTGAAATAGTTGCAAGGAATAAAATAAAATTTAAAAGATAAATGCAATTAATACTGTATTTGAAACACAATTCAGGGATTTTTGGTGGCGGTGTTTTAAACATTTTAATGTTTAAAATTTATTTTGGAATTATTTTTATTTTATTGTCATTATGCATTATTCCACAAAACTCTAACACTGCTATTACATTCTGAAGTTTTGATATTTGATACTGTCAAAGTATAATAAAGTGCTTTCACGTTGTATTTCTTTTAGTTTATTACAACATTTTGAATAACCAGTAGTCAGTGATTCTATCGAAGTGGAAGATCAAATGTTTAAATAACATCAAACCTTAATCTCTAGAATAAGTTAATATAACAAAATGTCAGTAGTAGCATAGATGAAAAAAATTTTAAAGATGAGGAAATACAGAAAATACTACTGTATTAAAAATGTCAAAAATTTAAAATAATATTTTAAAATACAAATTTGAATGCTTAATATTGTTAGAGGTGAATATATCATTCAGGATCCAACAACCCAAGACAAATGAGCCTGCTGCAGCTCCATACCTCCAGGTCCAACCCATAGCAAGGCTGAAAATTCCCAGCAGATGCAAGCACAGAGTGTGCACGCACACACCCCACCTATATACACACATACATACATGGGCAGCAGCCTCAGATCACAGTCATTCAGAGCACTCACATGAACACAGACAGCACCAATGGCCTCATCCTGCTCCCTTTTGGCTGAACAGGATGGTGGCCTACTGGTGAGAGTATACATTTATAGGTAGGTATGTATGTACGCATGTACAAAGGTGGACCCCTCCAGCAGCTGGGCTCAGACACTCAGTCTGTCCAGTTGCTGCTACCTGGACACAGGAGCTTCCAAAGCCACAGCCCCACTCCATCTGAGTACAGACCCCCTCACTCACAAATACTCCTTCTCCCCCAGTTGCCCCAAGCCAGCCAGGACAACCCCAGTACCATAGCCAGGCCCCCTGTGCTCTCGCCCTTCAAAATGCACAGGTGCTCTAAAACCCGGAGCTGGCCCTTAGGGACATGCACACTCCCAAGTCACTTCATCTGCTTGCTGGCTGGTTCTGCTTGTTCTTCACTTGTGACCACACACTCACTCACACACCTGCACTCACTGTAGTTGTTGGCAGCACATACTCCTTACACACATGCACGTGGATGAGAGTCCCTTAACGGGAAATAGTTGAAGGTGGAGTTCAAAAAGGCTACATCACTGCCAGCCCATGGTCTGACTCATCCCTCCATATACACAGGACAGAGAGACCTCACCCAGGGAAGAGTCAGAAAGGCATTTAACATAAAAACAGGACAGATGCTGCTGATCAGGCACAGGGTATAGTTAGAGAAGCACACTGACCAGCTCCCACTTGTACATGAACCTTTTTCCCTTATCTCTCTATTTCCCATAATTATACCTCTGCAAATCAACCAAACCCCTTGTTTTTCCTGCTTTTGGTTCCTCCCCTAAACATCCCATAATGATTCCTATGAAATCCCAAAATGCTCTTTGGCTGCATTTTATAAGGGGTCCCACACCTCCAGGCAGCAAGCCTTGTTAGTCCAAAAGGTGTTCTAGAGAACCTCTCCTCTTGACTCTTCCTGATGGGTTTCACATTTGGGTGCCGGGGCCTCCTGGGACAGTCCTGGGAGGAGCCCGGACAGGGCATACCTTACTCTGAGTCCTCAGTTTGGGTTCCTGCTTGTCATTGTGCCTCCCTGTGCTCTTCTAGGCTTGTGAAAATGGGCCTTTGATGGGCTGATGGCCCCTGTGATAGGTTTGGGAACAGCCAAGCGAAGTATTTTTGAGGCTCCATATCTGTTGTGGTCTCTCTGTGTTCCTTTGTCGGTGTAGAGACAATATTTTTTTTCACATAATTTACCAAATATATTTCTAGAAAAATAAATTTTCAAATTCACTTTAAAGTAAAAAAAAAACCCTTTTTTCACAAAATCCCTGTCTTTTGATCAGATCTGGATATAAATGATTATTTTGGAATATTATACAGAAGCTGAATTTATTCTGAAGATTCCTTTGGGTGCAGAAGTGAACGGCAGCAGAGACAGTAATTAGTAGACAGTATACCATGAGTTTTGACAGTCAAGCATGACTCAAACACTGTTAGAAACCTCAAGGACTGGGAGAAATAAATCGTATCAAATAAAAGAAAAGTCAGTGTAGACAGCAGCTATGGAAAATCATATATATATAAAAAGGCTTATTTCAATTTGTCGTGGGTTAGGCCAATCCGGCAACTAAACTCCACGCAGCTCTCCCACTCCAGTAAAATGGAGAGGAGAAAAATACAGTAAAAGAGCTGAGGATCGAGACAGGAACAGAGGAGCACCCACCAACCACGGTCCCAGGCAAAAGAGGCTGTTTTCTTAAAGCAAAACTATTTATTAACAGCTACCTAGAAAGAGAAAAGCAAACAAAAACGGTTACTTGAGAGGATAACAAGAAAACAAGGCCAGGTCTTAAAAACAACACCACTCCCCCCACTTTGTCTCTTCTTCCCGGCTCTACCTCCTCCCCCAGCGGCACAGGGGGCAGGGAATGGGGGAGTGCAGGTCAGTTAATCCCATGTTGTTACTGCCGCTTCTCTTAAAGGAAAAGGAGCCCTTACACCATTGTCCCTTGCTCCAGTGGATCCCCTACTCACAGGAAAGCGTGAGGTCCTACCCGCTGGGAAGCAATCCTTCCCCAGCAGATTGCCCCAAGTGCGGGCTTTACCACAGTCTTGGGTTCTTCGGGACTCATAGCCACTCGCTTTGGCGTGGGTCGTCATATCGACCTTAAATGCGTCTCCATACAGACTTAGACGCGTAAATGCATAAATGCGTAAATGCACCTCGACCTGTGCCCATGATTCACAATAGTCTCAGGCTCAGGCATCTCCTTTAAACAAAACACCTCCCCGTCGGCGGGAGTTGTCCCACGGACTCTAGATGCGTACCGTACTCAGGCTCTGGCATCTCTTCTCGATGTGGATCCTCCATGGGCTGCGAGTGGGTCTCTGCTTGCTCCACTGAGGACTGGTTGCAAAGGGGCTGCTTGCAAGGAGGACTCAGCTGCGGCACACGTTGTCCTGTTCCATCTTCACTGACCTGTTATCTGTGTGGCCATTTCTCTCAGATCTCAGTCTTTTCTGGGTGAACTCAGCCTGGTGGGCACCCCGGGAGCGGAGCTCTCCTTGAGTTTCCCAAGTGCCTCTGTCGGGGCCGTTCCCAGCAGATGGCCCCGGCTGGGCACGGGCCGCCGCCCGGCCGGGCACTGGGGAACGGGGGCCGTGCCCCCTTCTCTTCTCCTCGCTCCTGGGCAAAGGCGCACCTTTCCGGTTCCTTTGTCCCGACGTAAATAGGGCAATTCGCAGAGGTGCCGATTGGCTCAAGCCCCAAGGGGTATGGGAGTCCGGTCTGATGGGCAGCTTCTGCCACTTGGACCCCTCCCCCAACTTCAAACCATGACACTGCCATATGAGATCCTGAACTCCACCATCTCATGGTAACTACAACCAAGGCTACCCTCGACCTTCAACGCTTCGACCAAACCCTCCTTATTAGTGAGAATAAGATCCAGCAGCACTCCTCTCCTAGTAGGCTCATCCACCATTTGCATCAGGAAGTTATCATCAATGCACTGAAGGAACCTCCGGGACTGTGGATGGATGGCTGAGTAGGTGTCGTGGTTTTAGGCTGATCCAGCAACTAAAACTCACACAGTCTCTCCTTCTCCAATAAAGTAGAGAGGAGAGGAAAAAAAAAACAAAAGGACTGAGGGTTGAGGCAAGAACAGAGGGAGCACCCACCAACCATGGTCCTGGGCAAAACAGGCAGCGCTTTTCTCAAAGCAAAACAGTTTATTAATGATTACTTAGAAGGACAAAGGGAAATAAAAACCGATTACTTGAGAGGACAGAAAGAAACAAAAGCAGATCTTAAAACCGACACCTTCCCCCTCCCACCTTCCTTTTCCTCCCGGCTCTACCTCCTCCCCCCAGCAGCACAGGGGGCAGGGACTGGGGGAGTGCAGGTCAGTTCATTCCGTGCTGTTACTGCTGCTTCTTTCTTAAAGGAGAAGGAGTCCTTACACCCTTTTCCCCTGCTCCAATGGATCCCCTACCCACGAGGAAAAAATCCACAAATTTCTCCAACGTGAGTCCAGCCCACTGGAAACAATCCTTCCCCACAGATTGCTCCGGTGTGGGCTATACCACAGTCTCGGGTACTTAGGGAGCTGTAGCCACTCGCTCCGGCGTGGGTCGTCACGAAGACTCCAGATGCCTTTCTGCCTTGCCGTGCCCCCAACACGACCATCCTCGGGCTCAGGCATCTTCTCCCCACGGGCTGCGAGTGGGTCGCTGCTCCACCGAGGCCGTCCTGGTTGCAGGGGGGCAGCCTGTTATCTCACCATCAGCCGCAGGGGAAACTCGGCTCCGGCACACCTCCTCCCGCTCCATCCTCACTGACTTGCTGTCGATGCAGCTGTTTCTCTCAGATCTCAGTCCTCTCCAGGTGAACTCAGCCCAGTGGGCACCCTGGGAGTGGGGTGGCCCCGAGTTCCCCAGCTGGCTCCGCCGCCGCCATTCTCCGTGGGCGGCGCCGGCCCGACGCAGGCAGCCGCCCGGCCGGGAGCCAGGGAGCGGGGGCAGTGCCCTCCTCCCTTCTCTGCTCGATCCTGGGCGAAGCACCTTTTCCGGTTCCCTTGTCCTGACTTAAATAGGGCAATTCGCAGAGGCGCCCTATTGGCTCAACCCCGAGGGGGATGGCAGTCTGATCCGGTGGCCAGAACTAAGCCTAACCCGGATCCAAAACCGGGGAGGTCGCAGGGAGCAAAATCCCTCTCCTGCCACCAGAACCACCCCCCCCCCTCCACATCAAACCATGACAGTAGGCCTTCCAGCATGTATCAGGATAGTTGAAGTCCCCCATGACAACCAGGGCCTGCATTTGTAGAAAGCCTCATCAACCTCCTCATCCTGATCCGGTGGTCTGTAATAAACACCAATAACAGTATCACACATGCCAGATTGTCCTTTAATTCGCACCCACAAGCTCTCAACTTGCTCCTGATCTGCCCCTGGACAGAACTCAATGCACCCTAGTTGCTCCCTCACGTAAAGAGCAACTCCACCACCTCACCTTGCTGGCCTGTCTTTCCTGAAGAGGACATAGCCGTCCATGACCACATTCCAGTCATGCGAGCTGTCCCACCAAGTCTTAGTAATTGCTACCAGATCATAACCCCCTGATCGAACACAGATTTCTAACTCCTTCTATTTGTTCCCCTTGCTGCGTGCATTGGTGTACAGGCATTTCAGAGAGCCAGCTGAGCACACCGATTCCACTCTAGGGGCGTGGGAGGTCTTATTCCCTGGGCCTAGTTTACTGAGCCTAGTTATATCCCCCTCCTCCTTCAAACCTAGTTTAAAGCTCTCTCGATGAGCCCTGCCAGCTCATGAGCAAGAATCCTTTTCCCCTTTTGAGACAGCTGAAATCCATCATTTGCCATCAGACCCGGTTCTGTGAAAGCCTCCCCATGATCAAAGAAACCAAAATTATGTCGGTGGCACCAGCCTCTGAGCCATCTGTTAATCAAGTGTGTTTTCTTGTTTCTGTCTGTATTCTTTCCTGCCGCTAAAGGGATTGAGGAAAACACTACCTGTGCACCTGACCCTTCAACCAATGCCCTGAAGGGCCTTTTGATGGCTTTTGGACCTCTCTCTGTTACCTCATCAGTTCCGATCTGCAAAATCCTCCTGGAAACCATGCTAAGGCACATGGGAAAAAAAGGAGGTGATTTGTGACAGTCAACATGGCTTCACTAAGGATAAATCATGCCTGACATTTGGTGGCCTTTTACAATGGGATTACAGCATTGTTGGATAAGGGAAGAGCAACTGCCATCATTTACCTGGACTTGTACAAAACATTTGACATTATTCCACACAAAATCCTTGTCTCTAAATTGGAAAGACATGGATTTTACAGATGGACCACTTGGTGGATAAGGAATTGGCTGGATGGTCACACTCAAAGAGTTGTCAACGGTTCAATGTCCAAGTGGAGACCAGTGACGAGTGATGCTCCTCAAGGGTGAATGTTGAGGCCAGCACTGTTTAACGTCTTTGTTGGGGACATGGACAGTGGGATCGAGTGCACCCTCAGCAAGTTTGCAGATGACACCAAGTTGTGTGGTGTTGTGGACACGCTGGAGGGAAGGGATGCCATCCAGAGGGACCTTGACAGGCTGGGGAGGTGGGCCCCGTGAAAACAAGTTGAAGTTCAACAAGGCCAAGTGCAAGGTCCTGCCTGAGAGTTGGGAAATCCCAAGGACAAATACAGGCTGGGCAGATGATGGATTGAGAGCAGCCCTGAGGAGAAGGACTTTGGGGTGTTGGTTGATGAGAAGCTCAACATGAGCCAACAATGTGCATACAGCCCAAGAATCCAGCTGCATCCTGGGCCACATCAAAAGAAGCGTGGCCAGCAGGTCAAGGGAGGTCATTCATTCTGCCTCTGTACTCTGTCCTTGTGAGAACCCACCTGGAGTATTGCGTTCAGCTCTGACACCTTCAACATAAGAAGGACATGGACTTGTTGGAGTGAGTCCAGAGGAGGGCCACGAAGATGATCTCAGGCTGGAGCACCTCTCCTGTGAAGACAGGCTGAGAGACTTGGGATGGTTCAGCCTGGAGAACAGAAGACTCCAGGGAAACCTTCTAGCAGCCCTCCAGTACCTAAAGGGGAACTCCAAGAATGCTGGAGAGGGACTTTTTACAAGATATGTAGTGATAGGACAAGTGATAGCTTTAAACTGAAAGAGGGGAGATTTAGATTAGATATAAGGAAGAAATTCTTCCCTTTGAGGGTAATGAGACACTGGAACAGGTTGCCCAGAGAAAACTGTGGATGTTCCACCCCTGGCAGTGTTGAAGACCAGGCTGGATGAGGCTTTGAGCAACCTGATGTAGTGGAAGGTGTCCCTACCCATGGCAGGGGGATTGTAACTAGATGATTTTTAACATCCCTTCTAACCCTAACCATTTTATGACTGATTCTATGATTCTAAGTAAAATCTGGTTCTGTTGCTTGCAGTACCATTTTTAAAAAAAAAAAAAAAAAAAGTATGAGAATACTTAACATTACAACAGCCCTTACAAGCTAATATGTGCTATAGTGCCTTCTGGAGTTCTCACTGATTATTCAAATTGGTTTCTGTTTAGACCACAGCACAGCTCTCATTTAAATGGAAAAAAATCCTTAACATTTTGTTTGGATGATGACCCAAATGTGTAAGGGACATACAAATCAGATTGACTGATACCATCCTTCATATGTATTAACTAGATAGCACTTTTACAGTATGAGACTGGAAAATGGCATTGTGGGGTTTCTCAGAATTAGGAAGCAATGATTTATGACAGAAAAATGATACAATAGCAAAAAGTTACAGCTTTAGCTAATGCCATGTCTACTGATTCATTCTTTAACACTAAGGGAAATAAATCACTATAGTATATGGTATTTCTGATTCCATACTAGGCAGCAGAAGAATCTCAGGTAAATATAAGGGTAGATAGTAGAAATCTAGTTTATGGTGACCTATATGCAAAAATGGCTCTTGAGATAAAGCTCTTATTTCTTCACATTTTCTCCTTCCCTTGACATAGTACTCCCAGTAAATACAACATTTTGGAGTTCTATGATATCTTAGACTTGTGGCTCGTGGTTTTTTTTTTACTTTACTTTTCTGAGGATCAGCTGGATTCCATTCTGTGAGACTCAGAAACAGGAAAAAGTCACATAAATGAATGTTACAGTGCAGTGCCATGCAGCAGTACAAAAACCACTTGACCAACAGAGGCTAGAATCATGTAACATGCTTAACATAACTTACTGGACTTTCAGCATAATTCATCAGGAGTACCAGCATTCTTACAGCACTTTTTGCACTCTTTAACTGAAAAAATGTTGCTTGGCATTTAAGAATCTTAAGGATGGATCACAGAAGTGAGGGAATTTAAATTTACACCACTAACTACTAGGGTATTTTTTTGTAAAAGTAGCTGTGCTGGAAAACATTTTAAAATAACACATGGAGCACTGTAAGTAGCATATAAAAAGAGGAGTTGCAAGCAGGCAAATATCTTGATACAGCTTGAATTACTACATTAGTCTATTCATTGATAACTGAATACATGTTAATCACAAGTGCCTTTTCTTAATTTTATTTGGAAAAAAAAAAACATCTAAACTCACACCGTGTAACTGCTAGCAATTTCAAGAAGAAGATATATTCATTCAATTGTAATATTCATGTCAACATCTGCAGAAATATCACTTCTGTTTATTTCCATAGAATAAATACCTACAGTATAGGCATAAATACCAGCGTCAAGTGCTGGACGTTGAGTTTATGCCTCTAACCAACTTGTACACCTATAAATGAACAGCAAGGTTTTTGCTGATAAAAATACCTTATTTATCAGTATCATTCAACTCATTCAGCATGAACATCATTAACTTTTCATTTGATGCTTTGAGTGCTATTTCTCCTCCACTTATTTCTGTCTTACGTGTTTTGATGTGGACCTGTGCATTCAAGCTGTCTTAATTGTCCATATGTTTGGTATCCTAAATATCCTAAATTCTGTGGGGAATGAGCAGTTTTTCTTCATGAACTTCAAGTTGAGAAATCATTCTTTGCAGTCAGCTGAATGCCTACTGAATGGTGAAGTGGACATTAGGCTTGCTTGACATGTTGTATTCCTCCAGGCTATAACCAACATTTTTATCTTGTAATAGACATCCCTACTTCTAAAGTAGCTAAACCCAGCAGGACTTATCCATTCATTTAACTATTAATAGAGATTTCTTTTTCCTTCTGTAATAAAAATGGGTTATTACCTTTTTAATTCATCTTATTGCCACACTCCTTAAGTATGATTTATTTAACATATTTTCTTTTAATAGATACTTAGATTAAAATAGCCAAAATGTCTCCATAGGTATTGTCATTACAAGAGTTTTGGGTAAACTTGAATGCATTTGAATGCATATATATTACACTGAATACTGAGATCTAATTCTCTAGTTTTGTCCAAAGCCAGCCATGCCCCCCGCCCCCACTCCCCAAACCCTGCTTGAGTGTATTCCTGCAGGTTCACGTCAAAGTTATTAGTTATGTTTAGTAAGTATCCCCTTCAATGTTAAGAAGATGCTTGAGGACAGGTTTATGAACACTGAATCCTGTGTTGATTTCTGGCTCAGAAGACAATAGACACTTTTAAAGTGCATCCCACAGAGAAGCTCTTTTTTAAAAGGACTTAGTTCCTTTTCCTCTCAGACCCTGTTTGAATCCTATTTTCATCCCAGTTCCACAGTTTCTCTGCGTTCAAACCTAAATACCACTTTTTAACACAAGAAAGCAAACTCTGCTCACCAGTACTTTCCTGCCACCATCCTTTTCCTGTCCCCATCCTAGTCCTCAGAATAGATTTCTGAACGGATTCCTGATTCCCATAAATATAGGAATCTAAGGAAAGACTGAACGTTAAGGTTGATGCATCCTGCATTCTGTGGCAAGAGGACAAAGAAAAAGTAGCTAATCTTGGAATATTTTTTATAACATAGTCTACTTAGTTATAAAATTTGGTCTTATATTACTAAGCAGTTAATTAGAGCTGAAGAAAATAGAGAAAGCAGGATTTTGTGTTCATAGAATCTTTTTATAATGTTGTTTCTGTCTAGATCAAACTACTGTTCAGAGCACTAATCTGCTTTCTTACTTCTAAAATGACCAAGTCAATAAATCTTGGAATGATGATACTAAGAAGAAAGCATATGGGTTAGAGGATTGTTAGATTGCACCAATAACCACGATGCCATGAGATTCTTCTATAAGGGCAACTATTTCACTTCTCATAAAATTCCATTGCTTTTTATAGCAATAGATAATGTGTGGATTTGTAAAATATATATACAGGAGTAAAGAATCTCGGTTCTGATACTTCTAAAATTTTACAAGTGTGAGTCAGAATTTAAATGTTTCATTAATATAATATACTGAGGAGTGGTTTACACAGTACCAATACTTTTTCATTATTGTTGTCTGTGCATATCTTTATAGGTCTAGTTTCAATCTAGCTTAACAGAAAATTGACTGCCTTTGATATGTATCTATGAACACAAACCACCAAGTGTTTTTTGAAACGCTTAACCAATGCCATAAAATATCTGGATCTACTATGATGGCATTTTCAATGTATAGTTCTAAAGTTCAAATCAAAGTCAACTAAGAAGATTGTTGAGACACAAATGTTTTTTATATCTTGGAATCAAATTGTCTTTCATGGTCAAAATTCTATCAATCATTCAGGAATAGCATTTTGAACATTGTTTCATGAAATATATCTCCGTAAGGTATGATTCTCTATAGATGTTACTAAATCTGGGTATATTTCCAGGCATTCTGGTCCAAAGCACATGCTTGCCACCTTCTTATTCCCTGCCCTCGTAATTTTTTTCTTCATATTTAGGAATCATGAGAACACAATCAGATGGAGCTAGCATGCACTAGTACAGAAATATGGATGGTTTGTTGAACTTGCTTCTTAAAGAAAACTCCTTTCATCTCTGGAAGTCTCTAGTTCAGATACTATTGGTGAATAAAGAACACGGTTGCGTTAGTAGTATTATTTACCATTTGGTTTAGCTACAAATTGTCTCAGTTATTTACAAATCTGTGTCATGCAATTCCTTTTTTGTAGCTGTTCCTATCCTCAGCACAGGAAATACATAGACTTGTTGGAGTGAGTCTAGAGGAGGGTCATGAAGATGATCCAAGGGCTGGAGCACCTCTCCTGAGAAGACAGGCTGAGAGAGTTGGGATTGTTCAGCCTGGAGAAGAGAAGGCTCTGGGGTGATCTTCTAGCAGCCCTCCAGTACCTAAAGGGGGACTCTAAGAATGCTGGGGAGAGACTTTTTACAAGGGCATGTAGTGACAGGACAAGAGGTAATAGCTTTAAACTGAAAGAGCGTAGATTTGTATTAGATATAAGGAAGAAATTCTTCCCTCTGAGAATGGTAAGAGACTGGAACAGGTTGTCCAAAGAAGCTGTGAATGCCCCATCCCTGGAAGTGTTCAAGGCCAGGTTGGATGGGACTTTGAGCAACCTGATATAGAATCATAGAATCATAGAATGGTTAGTGTTGGAAGGGACCTCAAAGATCATCTAGTTCCAACACCCCTGCCATGGGCGGGGAAACCCTCCACTACACCAGGTTGCCCAGAGCCCCTGTAAGTACTGGAAGGCTGCAATAAGATCACCCCGGAGCCTTCTCTTCTCAAGGCTGAACAGCCTCAACTCTCTCAGCCTGTCTTCATAGCAGAGGTTTTCCAGCCCTCGGATCATCTTCTTGGTCCTCTTCTGGACTCGCTCCAGCAGCTCCATGTCCTTCTTGTGCTGGGGACTCCAGAGCTGAACACAGTATTCCAGGTGGGGTCTCAAGAGCGCAGAATAGAGGGGAATATATATATATAGATGATCTTTAAGGTCTCTTCCAACTCAAACCATTCTATGATTCTATGATATGATAACAGTGATGCAATGGTCTAAACGTTCTGGGTTTTAGGGAATTTTATAAGTTTGCTTTATAGAAGCTCTTTTATCAATAGATATATAAATGTAGCATAGATAGATAATATTAAAATAAAATACTATGATTTAGTTATTTATTTATCTGAAAACCTAATTATAATTTATAGATAATGAGTTAGATCTCAATATGCTCATTTTGATGTGCTTTACTTAAGCTAACATGTTTACTTTGACCTGCATTAACCAAGATCTTTCTCATCATATAGCATCTCTGAAGCATTAATAATTGATATCTAGCTAGTGAAATATAGAAGGGACATAATATTAAAGTTATTGCTTCTTCACATAATTTATGTTCTAAGACATAGACTAAAACTTCAATAAACCAACAATGAAAAAAACCCAAAACAACCAAACAAATCAGAAAATAAAATTAAGCATAAGAAGCTGTTATATAATAGGCAGTTATTATTTTTAAATATGATCTGTTTTTTTTCTACTTTTATTGAATAAATGGTATATATGTATGTTATCAAAGATATCACTCTCAATTAAAGTATTCTTCACTTCACAATTTGACAGATAGTCATAATACCAATGTCCTTTGGGGGGAAAAAAACCAAAACTTAACAGAGAAGAAGTGCAAGTGTTTAAATATGCAGTTGAAATCCAAGAGTGTGCATAAATGAGCTGCAAAGCCAAAAAATTGTTGTTGAAATTCCATTGGAAGAAATTATGTTGAAATTCCATTCTATCACAGAGTAACAATGGCAAATTTTAAAGTACTAGACTGTCTTAAAGACTGACAAGAATGTATTTTTACAAAATTCTAAACAATGCTATGTTTGTGTGAAAACCAATATCAAAACACTTTTTGCTAACATACTCCTCATTATTTATAACTTTTACTTGCCTTTCATTTAAAATGATAATGTATATAAAAACATTCAAATATATTTTACATGTTTTTTTTACTTACCATAATCCTATATACTTAGAATCTGATACTGAACAAGTTGAATGCAAATGTGACTCATGCTTTATGATTTTTTTTCCTTTTATTTCTTCATATTCTGAACGTCATTAGTCTAGGTTTACTTCAAGAAACTAGCAACAACAAATCTCAGACAAAGATTATTTAACGGTTCCCACTGTGTCCACGCAGACATCCAAAATCATAATTTCTGTAGCTCTCATCATGTTGAATTCTATTTAAATAAATACTGCCTCTTCAGAAGTTATTTTTGTAACCTAATTATTGCAGTTTCTCACAGGAAAAGTTCATCTGCCAATGCAGTTGCTCAAACTGACTTTCAAATCAGAGGTTGTCATACATGTAAAATCTCCATTCTGCATTTAATTTGGATTTCATATGTCCACACTTTTATTATTTGCAGAAAAAAAGGTTTATTCTGTCTTGTTCTATTTTCCAAGGGAAAATCTGCATATACATTTCAGGATATTTTTTCATGTTCTAAATAACAGTTGTACCTGTGTTTCACAGCTGTCAAAAATGGATGCCTTTGTACTCACTTGTAGGCCTTGCGCATTTAGATTTCAGAGAGTTTCCATTTTTCCTTACACTATAGAGCAAAGACACGCATGTAAAAGAGTGATTTTTTTTCTCTTTTTGTAATTTTCAATCTATTCATAAGTAGCTATATTACTAGTTCAACACTAAGCAGCACATAGCTTTACTAACTTCCTATAAGATTGTACCCAGGGAAAAGTTGTAATGAACAGGCCTAATTTCTTAGTCATTAAATAAATCAAAGATAATCTGGTTTGGTTTTGTGGATGGTTTTTTTTTGTGTTGTTTTTTTTTTTACCTTTCCCAAACAAAGTTATTTAAAACTAAAATATTTTTTTCAACTTGTCTATTCCATTTTCAATTAAATTTAATAATATTTTAATATCAATTCTACAATTCCTCAGTAAGACTAATAAGGAGAGAAAAATTCTGACAGAAATTAGAATATTCTGATCCATTAGCAGAAATTTTAAAGGCATTTATTAATCTTCCTTTATTAATGTTTGAAAATCTTCTTCAATATTATTGTGCTTATACCTGAGCTTTTCAGATATTGAAATGTTTTCAAAATCTTTCCGTTTCTCTGTGCTGCTTGAAAATCCATATACACTCTTTCAGCTTTCTTTTTTGAATGAAAGTCCTTGGAATTGCTTAGATTTGAAACTATTTTGGATAGTTCTGTCTCCTAGATTAGCCGAGCTTTCTTATATGCTGAAAATGTCTCACAGAAGACAGTATGTTTTAGTATCCAGAGCAAATCTTGGATATTGATTTGGAGCCTGAAGACATCATTACCAATTTTT
The DNA here is from genome assembly GCF_009769465.1 of Tauraco erythrolophus. Lineage (NCBI taxonomy): Eukaryota > Metazoa > Chordata > Aves > Musophagiformes > Musophagidae > Tauraco > Tauraco erythrolophus. The sequence continues at coordinate 80,948,309 of NC_141465.1, read as the reverse complement.
TTTTTCAAATTTTGTAATAAATTCAGCTAAAAACATGTTGTAGCCAAGGCAACCAACTGTGTATTTTTATGGGTTTGGAAATACAAGGAAAATTTTTATTCTAGAGTTTGTGCAATATACTACATGACTAGTTCTGATGATTTAACTTCTATTTAGAGATTTAAATATTTATACCAACTGGGTTTAAGATCTTACATTATAAAATCGAATTGAAAATTTGCAGTTAACTTAGTGAATAGGGCCCATCCTAACTTACTGTCGTGGTTTTTTTTTTTTGGACTGAGGGTCGAGACAAGAACCGAGAGGGAGCACCCACCAACCATGGTCTCGGGCAAAACATGACTCAGGCTTTCTTAATAAAAACAAAACAATTTATTAACAGTTACTAAACAAAAGACAAAAGGGAACGAAACCGGTTACTTGAGAGGAGAAAGAGAAAACAAGGCCCGATCTTAAAACAACACCTCCCCACCCCCTATTTTCCTTTCGTTCCTGGCTCTGCCTTCCCCCCAGCGGCGCAGGGAGACAGGGAATGGGGGAGTACAGGTCAGTTCATCCATGTTGTTCACTGCCGCTCCTTTCTTAAAGGAGGAGGAGTCTTTACACCATTTTTCCCTTGCTTCGGTGGATCCCCTACTCACAAAGAAAAAGTCCCCAAACTTTTCCAAAGTAAGTCCTGCCCGCAGGATTGCAATCCTCCCCATGGATCGCACCAGTTCGGGCTTTACCAGTCTCGGCCTCTTAGGGAGCTGCTGCCACTCGCGTCGGCGTGGGTCGTCCCACGGTCTCCAGATGCCTCCACGACCTCGTCGTGCATTCCATGCCCCATTATCAACAGTACCTGGTCGCGCATCCCCTGCTCCACGACCTCTTCTGGGCTCAGGCATCTCCTTCCCGACGTGGGTTTCTCCACGGGCCACGAGTGGGTCGCTGCTCCGCCGAGTACACCCTGGCTGCAGGGGGGCCGCCTGCCATCTCCACACCGATTGCAAGGGAAACCTCAGCTCCAGTACACCTCCTCCTGCTCCATCTTGGCTGACCCGGTCGTTGTGGTTGTTTTCTCTTAGATATTAATCCTCTCTGGGGGAGCTCGGCCCGGCGGGCACCCCGGGAATGGGGCGCTTACCGAGTCCCCCATGCGGCTCCCCCGGCGCCATCTTGAGCACATGGCGCCGGCCCGGGCCCGAGCGGCCGCTCGGCCGGGAGCCGGGAGCGAGGGCAGCGCCCTCCTGCTCTCTCTCCTCGCTCCTGAGCAAAAAGCCCTCTTCCCGCCCCTTTTGTCTCAACTTAAATAGGGCAATTCGCAGAGGCGCCGCCTTGGCTCAACCTCCCCCGGGGGGGATGGGACTCAGATCTGGTGGCACAGGGAGCAAATCCCCTCCCCTGCCACCAGAACACCCCCCACACATCAAACTATCACACTTACAGAATTAAATTACATAGTCTCTAGTTATTAGTAAAATACAAAATTGTTTGTCTGTTATTTGAAGTCTGTTTTTCCACTTTGTTTTCATTATGAGGGGAATTCCATAACCTTGGTGCACCAAAATTGTCAAAGGAATAATCTCTGAGAAACTGAATCTTCCAACTGAATGTATATTTAAACACTAGAATCTAAGTAAATACTATGATATATAGTATAATACATATTTATACCATGATACAGGGCAAGATTGTATCAGAATAAAGAAAAATATAGCGACAATAATTAAATGTCAATATGTTTATCAAGATTCCTGACTAATATAAATAAATATCTTCAATCTAGGGCATCTGAAAGTCGAATAACAACAACAACAACAACAACAACAACAACAACAACAACAACAACAACAACAACAACAACAACAACAATAATAATAATAATAATAATAATAATAATAATAATAATAATAATAATAATAATAATAATAATAATAATAATAATAAAGTGTATTTAACACAGACTTACTAATCCTAAAAGAATGGTGGGGGAGGAGTAATGTGTCTGTAATGTAGACATCTACTTTTGAGCTCAATATCTAGTCTTTGCTTAAAGTCAGAAGAGAACAAATAGGTATGTTTAGGTCATATTTAATCTTTAATTTTAAAGTAAATTCTAAAATAAGTCAGATGACTCATGGTCTGAAGTTCCTATTTTTTCCTGTTGACTAGAAGGAAAGACTAAATGTCGATATCTTCAATAGAGAATTGAAATCATTAGATGTGATGAATTTATTCTAAAAAGCTTTGAGGAAAGAGTGAATAAATCCTTTCTACTGTGTGAAGAGTTACAGCATCATACCTATAGAAACAGAGTGCTGTTGTCAGGCTTTTTTTTTTTTTAATCTGGAAAAAGCATCTTTCTAAACTAAATATTGCAATAGAACATTCCCTGTCCTTGGAGTTAGGTTATTTATAATGCAAAACTCTTAAAATCATGCCCAGTAATAGTTTTGAACCATGCCAAAAAGCATTCTGATTAACAACTCTTGCACATGTATCCTGGTTTTAGCTGGGACAGAGTTAGCTCTTCTTTTTAGCAGCTAGAAGAGCTCCATGTTTTGGTTTTACTCAGAGGCTCACTCTGAGAAGAATGTTGACAGTGCACTGATGTTTATAGTTGGCACTGAGGTCTCAAGGACCTTTCAGCTTGCCGTGTTCTTGCCAGTGTGCAGGAGCACAACAGGATAGGGGGGAGCATATCTGGGACAAGGGGGCCACGATTCCCCTTGTGATTTGTGGTGGAATTTAGGATTGAGGCCAAACTGGCCAATTAGTATTCCATATCATGCAGTATCATGCCCAGTATAAAAGTGAGGGTCAGCCAGAAAGAAGGGCTTTTTGCCCTTCCGAAACTCTCACTTTCAGACTCTCGGAGTGCTTTCTCTCGCTCTCTGTTTCAGGCCTTCCATTCATCCGGGATTGCGGTATCAGGATTTATCGGGATTGCAGCTTTGGGAAGAAACAAGCCTCGGTCAAGGGGTGGTGTGCAATTACACCATACATCACTCATTTGTATATATTTATCCTTGTACATATTCGTACATATATATATTGGCAGAGGTAGTAGTTAATTGTTCTTATCTCAACCCACGAGTGTCTTTTCTTTTTCTTTTTTGTTTCTCTCCCTCATCCCTGGGGGTGGGGGAGGGTGAGTGAGTGACTGTGTAGGGTTTGTTTGCCGGAGTGGTAGGGTGTTGGCCAGAGACAAATTACAACTAGCAGTGGGATGCGACCACTCAGTTTTGAAGGCTAAGAAAGGTTAACGAAGGGCACGGAGTTGGCAACAGTGCCAGAAAACTGTCTGAAAAATCACATACAGCAAATACATAGACAGGTACAGTCCCTAACCCGTCAAGCTTAAGAGTACACAGGTACAATCTTTTATTTTAAGAACATTTCTATTCTAGCATATCATGTAAAGAACTGCACATCAGTAATTGTTTAGAAAGTACAATACTAACACTATTATTAGTAGTATTAGTATTATTCTTATTATTATTTCACAGATGATCACCCTTTTTCTGAACATTCATGTGACATCTCCACTACTTACTATTGTCCTAGGAAGACACACTTTTTGTCTGTGTGTCTGGCCTGAGTTGTTTTTTTTTTTAATAATCAAAACATCTAACGTAATTTAATTTTATATAATCCCTGATGTTTATCTTGGTCATTTACTTCAGACTGATGAAGGCTTCCTGATTATAAATGAACCAGTATATTTATTAAGCTTATGTAAATACAGTAAACAAACCAAATGATTTTCTAAGAAAAAGGATGTGTTGAAATGGAACATTCTGAAATACATAGTAAAGGCTATTTTTCTTTGCATCAACTGTTAAAATGCTCCAATATTAGAAACCCAACTTTGTGGAGAAATAAAAAAAAAAAAAAGAGGTTCAACTTTGTTGGCTTTGTGCAAGCTGTCACAAAAACTAACAGCTGGCTTGCACATGCTACAGTAGCTCTGCTTTTTTATATGGCATGAAATCATACCATATGCCCCATTAGAGAAGTATGTGGAAGGGACATTAAAATATTGTGAGATCTCTGTTCATAAAGACATAAACACATAACTGACTTTTCTCCCATTTAGCAAACTTGAGACTTAAATTTCTTAGATTATATGTATTTTTATCTAGTTTTAATGTTTTAAGTAAGTAGGGCATCTGTATTAGTACCTTGATCTTTTTTCACAGCTATTGCAGACAAAAGATCCAAACAAGCATTCATTGTAATCATATAACCTATCACAATGGAAATGACGTAGCAGGCAAAATGCAAACTGAAATCACTAATGTCAAAGAAGTCTGAGATGCTAATATAAGATTTCATTTGTTCTTTCTTTAGAACTAAGAAATAAATTATTTTCTATAATATTCAAGGTTGTGAAATTAATGAACTGCTTGTAGCCAGAAAAGTTAGTAAAAAAGTTTGGGAAAATTTCAAAGATCTTGCCTCATGGGCGATCTTTTCTTTTTTTAAAATGAAAATAAAATAAATTGACCGTGTGCTTTTTAGAAATATAAAAAAATATTTAAGTATGCATTTAAATTCTATTGATTCCAAGCTAGAGTTAAGAGTAAAAAAATAAGATCATTGATGTTATTTTAAATGTGATCCAAAGTATATAAACAGTATTCATGTTTTTAAAAATTTAGTATTCTGAAATACAGACAGATAAATCAACTTGGAAGCAAACAACTTTTTTTTTTTCCATGTAATTAGAATGTATATAAAATAAAGGAACTTGAAGGCTTTTAGTATTAATTAATTTTCAGATACTTTTTGGTACCTGGATGTGAAGCTAATGATCTATTTTTCCAAAGTGTTTACAGACAAAATAATTTCTTGGTATTATATAATTTTAAGTTGCATATTTTCACAGCAATTAATCTTTTCCTACATATTTACCTTGAAAAGGAATATTTAATGCCAAAATTTAAGGATTTAGAAAGAAATACAAATCTCCTCCAAATATATTCATAAAAATATCCTAAAGAAAGTTCTATGATTTACTAATTTGTTGATCTATATCTAAATTGTATGATGCAATGCACCTGTGGAAGTGTTTCTAATAGTCCCAATTAAAAAGGCACTCAAACACCATAAGGTATTGATTAAAATACCATTTATTATCACTAACATGAAAAACAAAGAAGAGTATGGATAACCTTACATCCCTTCTATAACATTACTTGTGTTGCATTGGGTGGACCTCCAATTCAGGCAAAGCACATGGCACAGATCCTGTCCATGAAGAGGTTTCCTGGTCTTTTGGTCTTTACTTTTGATAGCATACTCTTAGAAGAAAGCAACTCTATTCATCATTTCTACTGTCAAGCACAAGGACGTTCACATGAGAACATGCTTCTTTTACCTTAACACAAAGAGAAGGACACGTAGGTGGTGTAATGTCATTACCAAGTGGGAGTTGCCTGAAATTCTATTACCATTAGCTGGCTAAGTTTGTCCAGTGGCCAAGGAATATGTTCAGCACAACACAGTCCTGAAGGCAAAGTGCTATTTACAGCACAGCACAGGCCTGCACATACTCACATTAACTTTTTGGTGGAACACTAACTCCTTGGTGTGCAATAGTCTTTCAGTTAGAATCACTACCCACCATTTGTGTTTCTGCAAAGATATGTAAACCTTTTTGAGAAAATTAAGGAAAAAACACAATACATTTCGAACTACACATCTGGAAAAAAAATGGTTCATTTCCTGAATATTAATCTTTGAAATTCAGTAGGATTTATTGTCTTTTCTTTCTTTCTTTCTCTGACTTTGAAAATCTTCTGTGGAAAGTCTATTGGAAGAGTTACAAAAGAGAAAAAAAAAATTCTTTTTACAGAAACAATTGAAGTGGTACCTTTTCCATTTTTAATTCTGTATGGTGCTTCCTGAGTCAGTGCAACAGATAGATCCCTCTTCTCAAGGAAAAATAAAACATAGGAAGTCACAGACAGTTCTTCTACAGGATAAAGGGAAAAATGTTTCCAAATGCTCACTATGAATCCATTTTTGGTTAGTCTGAAAAATCTAAATCAATATAAATTAACAATATTCGTAAGTTTCCATTTACCCTCCCTGATATGTTTGTTCTGGTAAAAAGCAGTGTCTCATCAGCTTAAATAGACAACGAACTTTAATTTAAGCAGTTATTCATTCAGTTTTGTTAATAGGGTCTAATAAATTGATGATTTCAATATATTTTGAAATATAATCTTGATTCACTGGTATTACTTGAGTGTTTATGTCAACATATGTCTCTGAAACCAGTGTGGTACCTTGGGCATGAGTCATTGCTCCATTATCCTGTCTACAAAAGATAATAAAGAAGCTGCTGATTTTGCTTCCTTCAGGTAACAAATCGATTTTATTTAACCAAACTGTGGGATTTTCTTTATACAGCCACTGAAGTGGCTATCTTCTTTTCAAGAGCATGCAAACTCTTTTCTCCGGAGAATTAATGAATGACAACATTGTTCCATCTGGGAATACCTGACTTGTGGCAGTAAACATCATAACGCAGATGTTACATCTCAGAGCCAACACTACTATTTATGTATCTACGCTTGTCTTTACAAACATTTTATTTCAATTTCTGTGAAACATGAAAGCTGTTAAACTTCACTTGCTTTCATAGCAATAGAAAGAAACAGTAACTATAAAACACTTCACTATTTCAAACATAAAATTGAAGTCTTCTGGCAGTAATTTGTAGGAGAGAGAAGAGATTACTCCACAAATAAATCTTCACTGGAATTACTTTTACAAATGTTATCGTATGCCACAGATAGATGAGGTTTTTTTGGGGGGGGAGGGCAGAAGGGAGAAGTTCTGAACATTTCCATTAGATGTCATCTCCTCAAATAGAAGATGTTTAATATACCATGTTGTGAGGACAAAAGACAAAATTTAGGGATAGAGTAATACACTGGCTATGACTTAGATTCGTATTTCCAACATTGACCTGTTAAGTTTTCCAAAGTCAGGCTTTTATAGCAGCATATCAACATTGCTACTGATGAAAAACTGTATTAATTCAATACACTTTTTAAAATAAAGATTAACATAATATCACAGGCATTGGAATGTAAAAAAAATTAAACTTACCATTAGATAATTTAGATGTCTAGATTCCATAAACAGTATTGAATAGAGGTTAAACATAAATGCTTAAAAATATGACTATTGACTACATATCTGAAGCACTCTCTAAAGGCTGAAGAGTCTAACACAGATCTTAAGGGAGACTATTCTCTTTTTGGATCACCAACTTACAGCCAGGTGGTTTATCCTAATAAGCCTCAAGTGGTGTGAGATCCCTATGATGAGACCAAAGAACTGTTGTTTTGTTTTTGCTTGAGTGTTCTAGCAGATGAAGCTCATAAACAGCAGACACCACATCTGGACTCTATAATTTAGGCGCATACAATCTGGAGTTGAATTCCACCCTTGATTTCTACATTCTTACTCTATTTTTTCTATATCTTACCCACTCTTGCATGTTCAGAAGTATTTTATATTATTCATTTACTTGTATTCAAAGTAACTCCCAGAGGATGTTCTAATTAACTTGTCATTTGGTTTGCACAATTCGATATATGACCAACACTAAAGATTAATGTAGAGCTTCAGGTGAGCACTTCTGAAAATCAAATTGACTGATAGTCTCTTCATCTTAGCCTGATCCTCTATCCCATCCTGATCTTCCCACATTGAGGTGGCATTTAGAAGTAATATGCACATCCACAAAGTAATTCTAGCTCTTCTAACTCCCTGACAAAAACAGAATTACCAACTGAAGCAAATAATAGGTTGGTTTCATGGAAACAATCTTTTAAAAAACAGTTTCATCTAAATGCTTTGATAGAATACCTTTCCCTGGGACACCCAGTCCCTGATGTATCACGATAAAGTATTTCCTGGAGATTTTTAGTGAAGTCTAATAAGCTTTCATCACTTTGATACTAAAGAAATTTCATGGACATGAGGGAAAATAACACAGTTAAAAATGTGTCAAAACTGAATCATCAGTTCTTGTTTGTTTCATCGAGTTGGCAAGTAATGTAACTAAATGTGCTGTACCTTGCTGGCACTTGAATACGCTCCTTTTATCTGGAACTGCACCTGTGATTTAAAGTTAATCATAAACAATATTCTTCTCTTTCTTCTCTAAGTGCCAACTTATTAGTTAAAAGCCTGCTGCCATATGGTGAAGCAGTATCTGCTGAAAAAAAAAAAAAAAAACCCACAACAATTAAAGTAAGCTTCTAAAGAAAGATCTGTCAGAAGAAAAGTTTATGTCATTTTCAGTAACAAATACTGGTATTTGAGTTTGGTATTTAACTTTAAAAAAAAAAAAAAGATGTTATTGTGTATGGGGAAAAATGAATAAACAAAACCAAGGAATAAGCATGCCCTTTTCATCATGTCTTAGTCTTGCAAGTTGCAAAGTTGCAGTATACTGACAAAGCCTTTTCCTCTTAAATTGAATTCCAGAAACTTTGTATTAGAATGAGGTAGAACATCTGGCAGGACTAGTCTGCCCAACTTCATCAAGCCTTTATGGTAACTTCCAAATTAATCTCTACTCAGGTGTCAGAGTTTAAATTGAAGATACTTGCAGCTGTGTTCTGAAAGAATTAGTCATTGGAACTTATTTTACTTGACACTTGCATCTTATTTATTGGAGTTGTAAATGTATTGATTCATTAGCTCACTTCCACCTGTACAGAAATTTTTCATTACACCTTGTGGAAGGATACCTGAGACATGTGAACAATCCAGCCTTTCCTGGGAGCACGTGCCTGGATGCAGAAAGGGAATTCGACACCATGATGACGTTGCTTCCGGGATGCAACCAATCATACTCAGGGGTGGGCTATTGTTTGTATTGTAACCAACCATAGATTGCCAAGTCTCGTTTAGAAAGCTATAAAGCACGCTGAGTGTATGCAAATAAAGGTTCACTTGTTTGATCACATTGATCGTGTCAGGTGTCCTCACTCATCTCCCGCAATTGGCGCCCGAACAGGGACCCTCAGAATCCTCACAGCAAAGTTGCAAGACTTGGCGAGGAAGAGGGTGGAATGCCGACCGAATGATCCGCTGCCCCGGCGGAATGAGCAGTGACCTGCCCAGTCACTAAGTGGAAAAAGGTGCACCTGTTTAGTCGCTGGATCGACGCTGGAATCTCGCCTAGAAGAGGTGAGCGGTCGGGGAGACAGATGGGGTTGGATAAGCAACAAGAGGCTGTCCTAAATCTGCTCCAACACATGCTCTCTGTGAAAGGACTTAAATATGAATCCTCGGCTCTTAAAGGGCTGTTAATGTGGGCATGGAACAAAGAATTAATCCCCTCAGTAGGAGTCGTTTTTGAACTCGCTACGTGGGAAGCCATAGGCAGAGAGCTATGGGATGATATCAGTTCGGGGGGAGCGAGTGCAAAGGAGGCGAATAAATATGCTACCCTGTGGAAGTCAATTAAAGAAGTGTTACATAGCATGAAAGTCGAATGAACTGTTGCTACTGCTGTAGGTGCTGTGGCTCCTGAAGCTGCTCTTAGTACAATAACTGGCATCGTCTTCATCCTCCTCCTCTTCACTCTCATGATCATCGTCTCTATCTTTTTTACACGAATTTCTGTGCCTATCAAAGTAGAAACTGCGAATTCAGGGACCACGTGCTTAGAACCGCGCCGAAATGGCGGCAGCCAAAATGGCGACAGCATGCGCCAAGATAGCGGCAGCACGTGGGCAGAAAAAGGGGACTCGGAAGAGAAGGCGGAAGAACTACAAAGGGGCGGGGGAACAGGCGGACGGTCCTGCCGGCCTAAGTCCCGCCTCTACCCTGACCTCCCACCACCCCGCCGAGAGCTCCACCCAGTGGAGGAACCTTTGTCCGCACCGATTTCTTTGGGAGAACAACAGAAAAAGGAACTATCTGAAGAAGTCTTGCAGCAAGTTATGGACAAATTATCGGAATTAAAAACGACAGATGCCAATGAGAGGAAAAATCTCCACAATACACCTAATCCTTTTGCTACATCGTTATCACCGCCAGTGCTGACTGCTCCACCACCCTTTGCGCCACCGGATGAAGAAGAAAGAAGCAGAAGATGGAAGGGAGTTATTCGTGAAGCCTTAATCGAAGGAAATTTTCTACCATCTGCCTTTCCCATTATCACAGACCATGGGGGAAATAGAAAACGGGAACCTTTTGACTGGAAAATTTTAGAAAAGGCGCGTTCTGCGGTATCGCAATATGGGCTTCAATCCAGTTATACTCAACAACTGTTGCAATTTATTTTCACAGCAGATGTGCTGATTTCACATGATTCTCAACAAGTTGCTAATATCCTTTTGTCCCCTTCTCAGCAGCTTTTGTTTTCCAGGGCCTGGCAACAACTATGTGAACGTGAAGCTGCACGACCTCGGCAGCAGGGAGATCCTCTATATGGCGTTCAAGCACAAATGCTGATGGGTCAAGGTCCTTTTTCAAATACGGCATTACAGCAGGGGTTTCTGGGAGAAGTATTGCAGTTGTCACAACAATTAGCTTATCAAGCAATGATTTCAATTAGAGAACCGGGAAAAGTATATTCTTTTGCAAATACTAAACAAGGCCCCAGGAAAGTTTTCCTTCCTTTATTGATCGTTTACATCAGGCTGTTCGAAGTCATCCTGATTTGGATGAGACAATGAAGGAACAAGTCTTTAAAATGTTTGCCTTTGAGAATGCCAATGATAAAGCAAAAAGGGTCTTGAGCACATTGCCTAGAGATGCCCAAGTGGCAGATATGTTAGAAGTTATGGAACGCACCACCAGTCCTGCATCTTTAGTTGCTGCTGCGGTATATAGTGCTGTTCGTCCTCTATTAGAACAAAAAGGGGGAGGAGCTAAGCAAAAGAAATGCTTTAATTGTGGGAAATCAGGCCATTACAGAACTCAATGTAAACAGCCACAACAACAGCAGCAATATAGTAGCAAGAAATGGTGCAAAAATTGCAAAAGGGATAATCATAATACCAATGAGTGCCGGAAGCAGGGAAACTGGAAACCAAGCGCGCCAGCCCCGCGCACGATGATAGTAAATCGGGGAGCAACACCAGTATCAAGTCAGGAATTTGTTCCCTCCGTGCCGCCACCACAGGAAGTGCCGGAGTGGATGTAGAAACCACAGTAGATTCAACGCTCGTATCTGACAAAGTAGTAGTAATAGATACAAATGTAAAAGGACCATTAGGTGAAAGGTTATCAGCCTTATTAATTGGTCGCTCATCTACATCACGTCAAGGTATTTTTGTATTACCAGGAGTTATTGATGCAGACTACACAGGGATTATTAAGGTCATGGTATATACGTTAACTCCACCTGTTTTTATTCCAAAGGGCAGTAAAATTGCTATGTTTCTTGCTGTTTGGTATATTGCAGGTGTGGGGGTTGCTTGTATGCTTAATAATTTGTCTGTTACACTTGCTCACGAAAATGATTGAACAGGTTGTAAAACAAGTCTGGATTGTTCAAAAACAAGAAGGGGGATGTGTGGAAGGATACCTGAGACATGTGAACAATCCAGCCTTTCCTGGGAGCACGTGCCTGGATGCAGAAAGGGAATTCGACACCATGATGACGTTGCTTCCGGGATGCAACCAATCATACTCAGGGGTGGGCTATTGTTTGTATTGTAACCAACCATAGATTGCCAAGTCTCGTTTAGAAAGCTATAAAGCACGCTGAGTGTATGCAAATAAAGGTTCACTTGTTTGATCACATTGATCGTGTCAGGTGTCCTCACTCATCTCCCGCAACACCTACCTCTTTAAACTAAATTTAGTGGAAAATTTAGGATTGAACTATATAGGTCAGTGTGTCCACTTACAGGATAATTTACCAACTTTGATTCAAGGCAATTGTCTGGTCTATAGTGACAATAACATATGTTAAAGTGCTTCTGAGATTAAAAACAGCTAGTTAGCATGTCTATTTAAAAATGAATAGTTGAACAATCACACACTTGTCCACTAGGTGGAATGTGGTCATCTGTTGACACGGACAATCAGCTGGTATGGCTTGTCTCACTGAACATCGAAAATGAGGAGGAAGTACGATTTTTTTTCTCTTGTGAAGGAATTGAATAACACAATCAGTTTGGAGAAAAGTACATAATTTCTATTGAAATGATTGAGTTGAAAGCTATCAACTTCTATATTACTTTACATATTTTTAGTTCTCCTTGTTTTCATTAATTTGTATAGGCCTTAATTCTAAAGATATTAAATTTGCTAAAACATTTTTTTAAAAAAGAATATTGAGATACTTTCTTATGAATGTTTGTCCCAAGTAATGACATGAGATCTTTGTGTTATTTTACGGGATAATAAATTTTAATATATTTACAGATTATGAACCTAAAGTGTGAATCGCTATTCCATTGCTTTGTTATGGCACTATGTGATATCAAGATTTTAAACTTTTTCAAAGGAGACTTGGAGAACTAGTCAGAGTGTGGCAGCTTTCAACTCAACAACAAAATTTCTGGAATGTACACTTGGAGTCTTTCAAGTTACCTGAGGGTAGGCTTAAGAAATTATAAACCAGAGAATTTTTTTTTTTTTCAATTTGGAAAGAATTAAGACATTTTAAATGTTCGTGGAGGAAGTGAATACAGTATTCCATTGTTTAAACTAATGAAGACAGAAGGAATAGAAAATGGAAAATCAATTATAACTATACTTACTGTAGCGAGTATGCTGAAATCAATATATTTTATTTTAATTAAGTAAATATTCTGAGACAGCTTTCCAAAGCTGTGTATGTATACAACTATTTACACATAAAGCTTTACCTATAGAAAGAGATTTTAGTTGTGATTCAATTCAACATGGAAAATATTGCACAATCTTTTCTATCGAATTTAGCTATCTGTTTTCACAAAATCAAGAAATGTGGAATCATCTCAATATATAGATAGCAAGCTGCTGGTAGGATAGGAACAGAGTTAAATAATTAGTAATTTCAAAGTTAACAGGGTTTAGCCTGACATGTAAAATTACATATCTTTACAGATTCATGATTGATTTCACAAAAAGTGTACAAAACAATTTTGTATATTCTGTTACAAGCTAGTTCTAGACTAAAATAACAATTCTTTATTAGAAAAATGTTCTGGACAACTTAGAAATTCTGATATTCATTAATCCATGAATGATTTCAAGTAGTTATGTTCTACTTTTTGAGAGTCTACAGAGGAAATATTATTTAAATATTTTTACCTATTTTTTTGCCCATTCTGAGAATTAAGATGGAAGAACTGTAACTCTTAAGATTATTTTAAGAATTATATATGTTCGAAATATGAATTCTGTTTTGATGTTCACAGAATCACTTAATGGTTGAGTTCGGGAGGCACCTCTGGAGGTCAGCTGGTTCAATTTGCCTACTCAAGCAGGGCCACGTAGAGTCATTTGCCCAGGACTGTGTCCAGACAGCTTTTGACTGTTTCCAAGGATGGTGACTCCACAACCTCCCTGGGCTATCTGTGTGAATGCTCAGTCACCTTCAGAGTAAAAACATCTCCTGATGTTCAGAGAGAACCTCCAGTGCTTCAGTTTGTGTCCATTGTTTCTTATCCTGCCATTGGACGCCACTGAAAAGAGACTGGTTCTGTCTTCTTTGTACCTTCCCTTCAGGTATTTATATACATTGATGAGACAACTCTGAGTCTTCTTGTTGTAATAAAATCAAAATTATAGAAAAGTGAATAGCAGACCACCTGGCAACGTGGTTTGTACTAAACAATGTGATTTGTTCGATACACAAAGTTTCCCTGAGTGATAAATACCAAGTGGGGTCAACAAACAAGAAAGAAAAGCCTGGAACTGCCAAGGTAAAAGAAAGGAGGAGATCACAACCATCAACTCATTGACCACCTACCCAAATTGGACCACCTACCCAAATTTTACCATCTACTCAAAAGAAAACAATAGAAGTAGAGAACTGAGCATATGTTCTAATTTGCATCCTAGGCAAAGAAATATTAATCAATCACTTAATAGAATAACAATGTGTATGTATTAGAATAATGAATATGTTACTGTTTTGTGTATAAATAATTGTTGATTTGAAACGTCAGTGGGCTGTCTTGGGGCAGGTACCCATTTTTGTGCAAATATGTAATAAAATACCTCTGCTCTGTGTGTAAATTGATGTATTGTACACAGTGAATGAGACACATTTTGGGATGGCATTCTCTTCTCTAGGACGAACAGTCCCAGCTCTCTCAGCCTTTCCTCATATGAGAGGTGCTCTAATTCCTTCATCATCTTAATGGTCCTTTACTGGACTCTATTCAGTATGTTCACATTACTCTTCTAGTGGGGAGCTCAGGAGTGGACACAGTATCCAGATGTGACCTCTCCAGTGCTAAATAAAGGGGAAAGATCATCTCCCTTGATCTGTTGGCAATACTTTGTCTAATCCAGCCCAGGACACCACTAGCTCTCTTTGCTGCCAGGGCACATCACTGACTCATATTCAAGTCAGTGTCCACCAGGACCCCAGATCCTTTTCTGCCAAGCTGTTTTCCATCTGGTCAGCTCCCAGACTATACTGGAGTACAGAGTTGTTCCTAACCAGTGCAGGATTTTGCAATTCCCATTGTTGAACTGCGTGAGGTTCCTGTCAGCCCACTTCTCCAGCCTTTTGAGGTCCTTCTGACATGACAGCACTATCCTCTGGTGTATCACCTACTCTTCTCATTTAGTTATCATCTGCAAACTTGATGAGAGTACAGTCTGCCCCATCATCCAGATCATTAATAAAGATTTTGAACAGAATTGTACCCAGCATAGACCTCTAGGGCACACTGCTAGTTACTAACCTTCAACTAGGCTTCGTGTTGCTGATTGTCATCCTCTGGGCCTGGCTATTCAGCTAGTTTTCAACCTACCTCACCATCTGCTCATCCAGCCCATATATCAACACCTTGTTTAGGAGAATCTTATGTGAGACAGTGTCGAAGGCCTTACTGAAGTCTGGGTAGATAATATCCACAACTCTCCTCTCATATAACAGGTGGGTTATTTCATCATAGAAGTTTATCAAGTTGGTCAAGCATGACTTCCTCTTGGTGAATACATGTTGACTATTTCTGATGATTTTCTTGTCATTCATGTGCCTGAAAATGGTTTCCAGGATTAGCTGCTCCATCAGCTTCCCAGGGATCAAAGCGAGGACGATGGACCTGAATATCTTTGGGACCTCCTTCTTCCCCTTCTTGAAGATGGGAGTGACATTTGCTTTCCTCCAGTCCTCAGACACTTCTCACATTCACCATGATCACTCAAAGATTATTGAGCATGGCCTTGCAATGACATTAGTCAGCTTCCTCAGCACTCATGAATGCTTCTCAGAAGGGCCTGTGGATTTGTGTATGCCCAGTTTGCTTAGGTTAACTAAATATCCCATTTTAAACGTGAATACACTCTAATTTTTCAGTCTCTGTGTTGGGAAGAAATCTGAAAGGATTGTCACAGAAGTAATGATGGAATTTTATTAAGCCTTAAAAGTTGTCTCTCTCAGGAAGAAGAGTTTATAAAATATTTTTTTTTATCAAAAGATTAGCTTGATAGATAACTTGTAAATTAACCCATGGACTCTTGCAGTGGTACCTAATTGTCTTTCCTTGCCTAATGAAAGCATTCATAAGTTATAAAAACAATGTTATTGAAATTGTAATATTATAAAGGGAGGAAAATAGAGAAGAACAAAATTGGTTTTAGGATCAAGTAGCTAAATTGGTCTTAGGATCAAGTAGCTACTTTTACATTCCTGTGGTTCTATACCTTAAAAAAGAATCAGAAAGTTCACAAGAGAGTGATGAAACGAGTATCTCAGATTCTTTCTTGTCTGAATAAAGTTAAGGCAATACAGGGTTGAGGAAGGAAACTATTTATCAGCTGCAGATATGTCACCTATTCTCTCCTGGATGTCTACATAGTCAGTGGAAAGAAACAAATATTTCAAAGGCATAAATTATTTAATCTACTTTTAGATATTTACCTCAAGAGGAGATAAATCGTGACCTTGAAGCCCCTTTTTCTCTCAATTGCTTATAAAAAGATCCAAGGATGACTGGCTTAGATCTGGAGACCTTTTTCTCATACTTTTAAAATTAGATAACTAATCCCATCTGTTTGTTGTTGCAATGTAATTTATATGCTTCAAATATTATGTATTAAAAAAACAACAGAATGTGTGTAAGATGATGTAGCCTGTAATCTCCAGCAACCAGTACAATGAACACAAGTTTTTCAGCAAGCCTTTTCTTACATCTCTTTTGGGAAACAGAGAATCTCTGAGCATCACCACACTGATTCTAGTCCACTAATGGAAAATATTGGACAGGTGGACAGGTTTGAATACTATCATCTCTCCTAGATTAGTTCCGTAAGTCATAGCTGCAGAGAAGTGCTGCTACTAACCTGGAATTCATTATTCAATGCTTTATTTCAGATAAAATGAGACTAGACTGTTGGCACCTCATTGTATATTTTATTTTGATTTCATTCTTGCCTTCAAAATACTTAAACAGTCTGTTTTTTTAAAAAAAGCACTCTTCAAAATTCCTTTTTTTTCAGGTAGTGAATCAAGAACAAGATCTTTGTAAAAAAAAAAGATACATTTAAACCAATAAATTTAGATTTAACTCAAATAGAGATACTTTCAGAAATCTAATTTTAGGATTCTACAGTCTGGAAATTTGAATCTTCCTCCAAATAGAAAAAGCTCTTTTAGATGAATCATAACTCTTCTTTTGAGGTGGAATCAACTTTTATGGAGAATCATATATTTTTCTATGAACTGAAAACGAATTAAAAAATTATTTTAGACTAGAAATGTGATCTCCAGGAAACTGTATATGTGCAAAATGAACTTAACTGCAGGTTCTTAAGGCATTTTCACTACAAAGCTTAAATTTGTCTCTCAAAGTCAGGCACTTGAACCCTGATTGTCTATCCTGTTGATCTGCCAGTTCATTCCCTGTTTGTGTTCTTTATCACTTCAATTGCCTTTTTCCAAGGCAGAGGCACTACAACAGAACTACCTCTATCCAATATATAAAAAGCTATTCAATGTCACTTGTCATCACATTATAAGCTAGTGTCTTTTCAGCATGTATATACAGATGTAGACTTTAAGACAAGACTTTATAATATTGATTTCTTGACTTTAAGTACTAATTTCACCCAAGTTGCACTCAATGCACTGAAATGTTACTTTAAGTAATGCCCAGAGTGCCTAAAATAAGGCCTTTTCTAAAAGAGCTGACCAAAAATATTATTTTGAGTCTGTCCTTGGAAGTATTATCACAGGGCAATAGATAGGTTGAGGCTATCACAAGAGTTAGAATCAGATGTACTGGGTCCCTGACTAGCATCCTAACTAATAGTTCTTTTTTTTCTTACTGTATGTCCTTTTTCTTATCATAGTGATCTTTTTTTTGGCTAATTCATTCTCAACAATGATACAAAAAATATATTTTTCTGTTTGTGTGGAGTTATTTCACTTATCAAAATTGTGTACAATATGTCTGTGTTTGTGTGTGTGCGTACAACCAACTGATCCATTTGGATTTGCAATAAATTTTTCACGTATATGTGTTATGTTTATACATTCATTTTATCTGAGTCGTTAAGCCTCTTTAGGAAAGAACGTGAAAATTAGTTGCCTTCATCTCAAATAACACAGTGAGTTTGAGAAGTGTAGGAAGGAAAATTTTTTGTAACCAGGAAAGAAACATTAGAGAATTTTTGTAATTTAGACGTACTGGTGATCAAATATATTACAAAGTGCCCTTAGGTAAGCTTCTGTTTTGTTTTTGTGTTTGTTTTGTTTCCTTGAATTATCCTCTGCTTCCATAAAGGAAAAACAATGGACAGATTTTATCCCTGGGGTAGTAAATGTCCATGACTTTTCATTTTCCTGCCTTACACAGTGTTATAGTCTGCCAAAGAAAAAATGCAGAAATCTAAATCCCACACACTGAAGTAAGCTATCCATCAGGTAGCTCAACCTGAGAACAATCTTATTCTTTCATAAGAAATAGTTAATCACAAACGGGTGAAAAGTCCCTACTGTTCTCCTGTTCTGTGAAACACAGTGGGGTTATCAGGGATTGTGCAAACAGATCAGACTTCATATACAAACAAGCAGTCTTCATACTATTCCTTCAGCATCATAGTTTTTCTTCTGAATAGCTTTTAGCTTTCTTCCTCGTGCTTACGGAACTTTATTTACTGAAGTGATATTTGATTATCACTAATACTTTATATACTAGAAAATTTTCTCTCAGTTGGAGCTACATATTTCAAGTAATCTGTCAGAAAAAGATCTATAAAATATAGAAAAGTCAATCAACAAAAAATAAAATAAACAGGAATAAAAGAAGTCTATATTAAACACTCAAGTAAAGATATCTGTTTTCCAGTTTCAGGACCTGAATATTTGTCTCTCTATTATATTTAGATGATAAAAATGAATTCTTATATTTATCAAATGTGTCAATGATTATCCGAACATGAATTATAAACAATCTTTAATAATTATTTCCGTCTGAAAACTAAAACTGAACTTTGATCACAGGATGACTCAGTACTTTAATTAACTATTAATGCCAAAACAATTTTATTATCATAAAATTGCTTCTATGACTAGAGTGTCAGAATGGAAGGATACAGACTCACTAGGAAGTACAGACAGGGGAGATGAGGAGCAGATGTCTCCCACTATGTCAAGGATCAACAGGAGTGCATGGAGTTGCACTTGGGAATGGATTAGGAGCTGAACAAGAGTTTACGGGTCAGAATTAAAGGGAGAGCAGGGAGAGATGACGTTATAGTGAGGATCTGCTACAGGCCACCTGACCAGGAAGACCAAGTGGACGAGGTCCTCTATAGACAGACAGGAGCAGCCTCACGTTCACGAGCCCTGGTCCTCATGGGGGACTTCAACCACCCCGATATCTGTTGGAGGGACAACACAGCAGGGCATAAGTGATCCAGGAGGTTCCTGGAATGCATTGATGATAACTTCCTTCTCCAAGTGATAGAGGAACAAATGAGGAGAGGTGCTACAATGGACCTCATTCTCACTACAAGGAGGAGCTGGTGGGGAATATAAAGCCCCAGGGCAACTTTGGCTGCAGTGACTGAAATGGTAGAGCTCAAGATTCTTAGGACAGCAAGAAGGGACCAGACCAAGCTTACTACCCTGGACTTCAGGAGAGCAAACGTTGGTGTCTTCAGGGATCTGCCTGGTACCATGGAATAAAGCCCTGGAGGAAAGTGGGGCCCAAGAAAGCTGGTTAATATTCAAGGGTGACCTCCTCCAAGCTCAAAAGCAGTGCATCCCAACAAAGAAGTCAAGCAGAAACATCAGGAGGCCTGCATAGATGAACAATGAGATCCTGGATAATGTCAAACATAAACAGGAAGTCTGCAGAGAGTGGAAGCAAGGACAGGTAGTCTGAGAGGAATACCAAGAAATTCTCTGAGCAGCCAGGGATCAGGTCAGGAAAGGTGAAGCCCTGATAGAATTAAATTTGGCCAGGGACATCAAAGGCAACAAGAAAAACATCTATAGGTATGTCAGTGACAAAAGGAGGACTAGGGAAAACGTAGGCCCTCTCTCGAAGAAAATGGGAGACCTTGTTACCCAGGATATGGAGAAGGCCGAGGTACTCAATGACTTTTTGCCTCAGTCTTCACTGACAAGTGCTCTAGCCCCACTGCCCTAGTCAAAGAAGGCAAAGGCAGGGACTGAGAGAATAAGGAACCACTCACTGTAGCAGAAGATCAGGCTTGAGACCATCTGAGGAACCTGAAGGTACACAAGTCCATAGGACCTGAGGAAATGCATCTGCAGCTTATGAGGGAACTGGCAAATAAAATTGTCAAGCAATCCCAAGCAGAATACAGACTAGGTGGAGAATGGATTGAGAGCAGCCCTCAGGAGAAGGACTTGGGGGTGTTGATGAATGAGAAGCTCAACATGAGCCAGCAACAGGCCCAGAAAGCCAACTGCATCCTGGGCCACATCAAAGAAGTATGGTCAGCAGGATCAAGGGAGGCGATTCTGCCCCCTACTCTTCTCTCACGAGACCTCACATGCAGTACTGTGTTCAGCTCTGAGGCCCTCAACATAAGAAGGACATGGACCTGTTGGAGTGGGTCCAGAGGAGGGTCATGAAGATAATCTGAGGGCTGGAGCACCTTTCCTATGAAGACAGGCTGAGAGAGTTGGGATTGTTCAGCCTGGGGAAGAGAAGGCTCCAGGGAGACCTTCTAGCAGCCTTTCAGTACCGAAAGGGGGACTCCAAGAAAGCTGGAGAAGGCTTTGACAAGGGCATATAGTGGTAGGACAAGGGGTAATGGCTTTAAACTGAAAGAGGGTAGATTTAGATTAGATCTAAGGAATTCTTCCCTCTGAGGATGGTGAGAGACTGGAACAGGTTGTATGCTCAGAGAAGTTGTGGATTCCCTATCTCTGGAAATGTTCAAGGCCAGGATGGACGAGGCTTTAAGCAACATGATGTAGTGGAAGGTATCCCTTGCCATGGCAGGGGAGTTGGAACTAGATGATCTTTGAGGTTCTTTCCAACCCAAACCATTCTATGATTTTATGATTTTATGATTCTATGATTCTATGATTCTATCATTTTATGGTTCTGTAAGTTTTCTGTATATATGTTTCACTGGAAAAGAAAATTTTTATCTTATCATCATAGAAATCTATTATATATCTATTATATCTATTATATATATTATACGCATTTGGCTAGTTAAACTAGGTTGAAAACAGGAGGTCATTAAATGTTACAAATATAGTTTTCAAAGTATTTAGAAAATTTTAGTAATTTTTTAATATACTTTTTACTTTAAAAATATAAGGTTCTTCTACACTGGACAACATTTAGCACTCCTTTTTTCTGAAACAGGCAACAGAACAGAGAATTGTGTTTAAAATGATAGAACAGGAAACAGGCTTGACTGCAATAAAACAGTTAATGATAAATTAGTGTTTCTTATAAAATAAAAAGATTGTAGACGCATGGAGAACTGGGCATAAAGAGTTCATATCCATTGCTGATTCTTTTATATTTCAAATGATAATGGATTTTGTATGCCATATGTTAACAGGGACAAGTAGAGAGCACATGCAAAATTGTAGAAGAATATCTATCAATACATAGGTGATAATTTCCTTCATAGTTTGGAGATGATTGAACCCATCTTCCTTGAACAAGAATTCCCACACAAAGAATGTGTAGTATTCCTTAAGTTATTTCTGATATGTCTTTGGACAGAAAGAATCAACTTACCGAAGCAATACTTCTTTCGATTGACTACCGTGGGCTCCTAGGTGAATAGATTTGCATTCAGAAGAATGTGAGTCCCAAAAGTTTGGAAAATTCTTGTTTCTTCTCTTTGAAGTTCACTAGTCTGCTGAACTGAGTGGTAATATGAAAATTGACAGTGTCTTGAAAATAAACTGTTGGTGATTTTGTCTTTACCGTAAAAAAATGGAAATTCATCTTTGCATTTACTTTGATGCAAATAATGAGTAAAAGTCAGGAAATAGTTCTTTTTTAATGCTAATGAAATAACATCTTTTTCTTTGGATTTCTGAAATCAGCCTTGCTAAAACTAAACACAGGAAAAATAATTTTTCTTCCTGTCTCTTTATGAATGATCTTGAGCAAGTCACTTGAGGAATTACTGTTAAAAATGTAAGTTTTAAGTTATTACTGGTAAGTTAGCATAAGGTCTAGTTATTACAGGAAAAAATTATTTCTCTGTGATGTTAAAAGTGTGAGTGGTTTTTTTTAAAATTAAAATGGAAGATGAGCCAACAAATAAAATTAATTAGCCTGACAAATGCACTTTAAACTTTCCATAAAATAAAAACATCTTTTCCTTTCACGAGTCAGTAGCTATCAAGGCTTAGACAAAAAGCTTTTCATTATTGCTTACTAAAGATTTACTTCGACCATGCATCTATCCCTATTACTGCCGCTATCCTATTGGTTCTATTACATTTTTTTCTGCATTATCTGGGTAATTTTTAGTAATTTTTAGTTAGTAAGGATTTGGGTTGGTACTTCTTAAACTGTGCTCCATGGACAACTGATGGTGCAGAAACTTTTGATAAGAGGTCTACATATTAAAACTCTTCAGTTTAAAATGTGATGATTAATGGATACGTTTCCAGGAAAGAAATGTTAAGGTTTAACAGTGATCTAAAGGCCCAATATAGAATCATGAAATCATAGAACGGTTAGGGTTGGCAGGGATCTCAAAAATCATCTAGTTCCAACCTCCCTGCCATGGGCAGGGAAACCCTCCACTACACCAGGGTTGCCCAAAGCCTCATCCAACCTGGCCTTGAACACTTCCAGGGATGGGGCATCTACAACTTCTCTGGGTAACCTGTTCCAGTGCCTCACCACCCTGAAGAGCGAAAAATTTCTTCCTTATATCTAACCTAAATCTGCCCTCTTTCAATTTAAAGCTGCCGTGGGTTAGGCCGCTCCAGCAACCAAACCCTACACAGTCGCTCACTCACCCTCCCCCACCCCCAGGAAAGAGGGAGAGAATTAAAGGAGAAACGGGAAACCCGTGGGTTGAGATAAGAACAATTTCATACAGATGAGTAATACACAGTATAGATGCTCACCATCCCCTCTTATCTGAAGCCCGTCTCGTCCCTAAGCTGCAATCCCAGACAAACACGAGGCCCCGAAATAGAGAGGGGGAGAGAGATAGTACTCCAAGAGTGGGAGTACTGGAAGGCAGAGAAAAAAATAAAGGCAATAGAACAAAAGCACAGCAAGTGCAAAAGAGCAGAAGCAGCGAAAGAGCCAAAGCGCAAAAAGCCCTTCTTTCTGGCTGTCCCTTACCTTTATAGAGGGCGTGACGCTGCATGATATGGAATACTAATTGGCCAGTTTGGCCTCAATCTTAAGTTCCACCACAAATCACAAGGGGAATCATGGCCCCCTTATCCTGGCTATGCTCCCCCCTTATCTCACCGTGCTTCTGCACTCCGGCCAGAACATGGCACACTGAAAAGTCCTTGGAGTTTCACTTCCAACAACAAACATGAGCTTGCTATCAACATTCTTCTCAGAGTGAGCCTCTGAGTAAAACCAAAACACGGAGCTCTTCTAGCTGCTAAAAAGAAGAGCTAACGCTGTCCCAGCTAAAACCAGGACAAAACCCATTGCCCCTTGTCCTATCACTACATGCCCTTGTAAAAAGTCCCTCTCCAGCTTTCCTGTAGGCCCCCTTTAAGTACTGCAAGGCTGCTAGAAGATCACCCCGGAGCCTTCTCTTCTCCAGGCTGAACAGCCCCAACTCTCTCAGCCTGTCTTCATAGCAGAGGTGTTCCAGCCCTCGGATCATCTTCGTGGCCCTCCTCTGGACCCGCTCCAGTAGCTCCATGTCCTTCTTGTGTTGGGGACTCCAGAGCTGAAGACAGTATTCCAGGTGGGTTCTCAAGAGAGCAGAGTAGAGGGGCAGAATCACCTCCCTTGACCTGCTGGCCACGTGTCGTGGGTTAGGCCAATTCGGCAACTAAACCCCACGCAGCTCTCCCACTCCAGAAAAATGGAGAGGAGAAAAATGTAATAAAAGAGCTGAGGGTCAAGACAGGAACAGAAGAGCACCCACCAACCACGGTCCCGGACAAAAGAGGTTGTTTTCTTAAAGCAAAACAGTTTATTAACAGCTACCTAGAAAGGCAAAAGCAAACAAAAACGGTTACTTGAGGGGATAACAAAAAACAAGGCCAGCTCTTAAAAACAACACCACTCCCCTCCCTTTGCCTTTTCTTCCCGGCTCTACCTCCTCTCCCCAGCAGCGCAGGGGGCAGGGAATGGGGGAGTGCAGGTCAGTTCATTCCATGCTGTTACTGCTGCTTCTCTTAAAGGAGAAGGAGTCCTTACACCATTGTCCCTTGCTCCAGTGGATCCCCTAGTCACGGGAAAGCGTGAGGTCCTACCCACTGGGAGGCAATCCTTCCCCAATAGATTGCCCCAAGTGCAGGCTTTACCAGTCCTGGACTTTTAAGGAGTTGTTGCCACTTGGTCTGGCATGGGTCGTCATATCGACCTCAAATGCATCTCCATACAGACTTAGATGCATAAATGCATAAATGTGCCTCGACCTGTGCCCATGATTCACAATAGTCTCAGGCTCTGGCACCTCCTTTAACAAAGCACCTCCCCATCAGCGGGGGTTGTCCCATGGACTCTAAATGCGTACCGTACTCAGGCTCTGGCATCTCTTCTCGATGTGGATCCTCCACGGGCTGCGAGTGGGTCTCTGCTTGCTCCACTGAGGACTGGTTGCAAAGGGGTTGCTTGCAAGGGGGACTCAGCTGCGGGACACGTTGTCCCGTTCCATCTTCACTGACCTGTTATCTGTGTGGTGATTTCTCTCAGATCTCAGTCTTTTCTGGGTGAACTCAGCCCGGTGGGCACCCCGGGAGCGGAGCTCTCCCTGAGTTCCCCAAGCACCTCTGTCGGGGCCATTCCCAGTGGATGGCCCTGGCCCGGCACACGCTGCCTCCCGGCCGGGCATCGGGGAGCAGGGGCCATGCCCCCCTCCCTTCTCCTTGCTCCTGGGCAAAGGCACACCTTTCCGGTTCCTTTGTCCCGACATAAATAGGGCAATTCGCAGAGTCGCCGATTGGCTCAAGCCCCGAGGGGGATGGGAGTCCGGTCTGATGGGCAGCTTCTGCCACCCGGACCTCCCCCCACATCAAACCATGACACCACGCTTCTTTTGATGCAGCCCAGAAAACAGTTGGCTTTCTGGGCTGCCAGTGCACATTGCCGGCTCATGTTGAGCTTCTCATCCATCAGCACTCCCAAGTCCTTCTCCTCAGGGCTGCTCTCAATCCATTCTCTGCCCAGCCTGTACTTGTGCTTGGGATTGCCCCAATCCACATGCAGGACCTTGCACTTGGCCTTGTTGAACTTCATGAGGTTCTTACAGGCCCACCTCTCCAGCTTGTCGAGATCCCTCTGGATGGCATCCCTTCTCTCCAGCATATCCACAACACCACACAACTTGGTGTCATCTGCAAACTTGCTGAGGGTGCACTTGATCCCACTGTCCATGTCACCAATAAAGATGTTAAACAAACATGTTTATTTCTTAAACAAATTTGTTTAAGAACAAGTAGTTTGATTAAAAAGAACATTTTTTTAATATATTTTATGAAATTGACTTAAGAGTAAAGACTATCTTTAAGACATTCTTACTGTCCAGTAGAAATTGGAGTTACCTTTAATATATTTCCATAGAAGAAACGTTGCAGGCCAATAAAACTC
The DNA here is from genome assembly GCF_009769465.1 of Tauraco erythrolophus. Taxonomy (NCBI): domain Eukaryota; kingdom Metazoa; phylum Chordata; class Aves; order Musophagiformes; family Musophagidae; genus Tauraco; species Tauraco erythrolophus. The sequence continues at coordinate 80,922,912 of NC_141465.1, read as the reverse complement.
TTTCATATCTTTTCAAAACCATCTTTAGCCAATTTTTATACCCTTTTCTTTTTATTTAGTGCAAATATTTATCTCTGGCTATTTCTTCTCACCCCATTTCTAATTATTGCACTTCCGCTATCTAATTAGGTAAGACATAAAATTATGATTATAGGCTCCTATAATCTTATCACACATCAGCTGAGGCAGAAGATAATTTCTCCACTTGCTTTAGTGGGGCAGGAGCTAGAGCTTCAAAGAGTCATTGTCAAAAACTTACCAGTATTTCTGAAGGATGCTCAGAGTCTCTGAGAAGTCAAACCTACTTTGATCACTTAAACAGTTTTGGTTTTGCTTATAAAATACACTATTCTTTTGGGTTTTGCTAATATTTATTTGATTATTGATCAGCTGAACATAGCTGTGAATATTGATCTTAATGCTGCTTGGTTGCCTACAATGTAGTCTTCTGCATTGGAAAGGTGCCTGTTCCTTTCAGATTCATCTATGATTCTATGACCATTCTATGATTCCAAGAAGAAAGGCACAAATGCTTTTAAGGTGGACAACTATTTGTTAAGAGTCAAAAAAGCATCACAGAAAGTTACAAAATCTTACACCCCTTTTGGTGATGAAAACCCTGAGATGATACAGTACTAGACACACCTCTGGTGCATAGATTCCTTCCATGGAGAGATTATCCATCTCTAAGTTCATGAGTATTCTTACAAGGTCTTACTCCCAGTTCAGAATCATCTGTAACAGCAATCAAGCCTGGAATGAGGACTTCACTTTAAAGAGTCCCTTTTACGATACACTCTAATATTATCTCGTTAGCAACACTACCGTTCCTGAACAAATGCATATAAGATTTTAAGTGGGCAAGCTAACACTTTATGTGCTTATGATTAAATATATATTAGACTCCATGTAAATTGAGTAATTATGAAATAACTATGCATATATGTATTAATTATAATATTGATTGGATGCATCTAGATTAAGTAGTGGTCACATGGTGTCCATTATACAGAGCCATAGACCTGAATTACCTTTATGTTCATCACTAACCCATTGTACAGTAGTCTTTTGGGCTGACTGCTACGCAGGTTCTGAAGGGTGATTGATTTTGATGTCTAAAAAAGTATAACAAAAATGTTTTTCACCTAGCTAAGAATGTGTAAGTTCTGTTTCCTATATAGACCATCTAACTTCTAAGAGGTTGAGTTTACACTGTGATTCATTTCTTAAGCAAAGTGTTAATCAACTACCCAGATAACACCTGTTTCTACAAATGTTTTTTATCAACACAGTACTAATATTTTTTGTAACTATGGTGATCTAAGTACATAGGTAGTCACATTTGTAGTTTTTAAGTATTTACTTGGAAAAGAACCTGTACAACCTCTCCAAGCTTGCGTGAGTTCACTAGACAATATAATAGAATATTGTAATTGGAGTTATCTACACTACTATACTGAGTAACTGGGAAAAACTGAAAAGAAATAGCATGTAAGTAGCATTAAAAGAACATCTAAAGTGAACCCAAGCAGACCAAAAAGCAAGGAAGAAAAAAAGATTAACAACGTGTTCCTTACACCAAAGAGGAAGAAACCGCCACTATGAATATAAAATAATGTGCAAGAGAACAAGTGTAAAAGGTAACATCTGTAAGACATGAACAAGGAGAAAAGATGTCTGGTAAATCTCAAATGGTCCTGCAGAGTAGCCTTAAAGAGTATCTAGTAAAAACATCATACTCTTGCAAAATAAGCAAACCAGAGCAATAAAAACCAGAGGTCCCCATAATAGGATATAAAGAGTAAATGAGATATTGTCTCTTTTTCTTTTGGTAGTGGGCATTGAAAAACAAAACGTCAAAGAGCAAGAAAAGATGGGGAAAGTAAAGAAAGAAAAGAAAGAAAAGAAAGAATGAAAGAAAAGAAAGAAAGAAAGAAAGAAAGAAAGAAAGAAAGAAAGAAAGAGAAAGAAAGAAAGAAAGAAAGAAAGAAAAAGAAAGAAAGAAGAAAAAGAAAGAAAGAAAGAAAGAAAGAAAGAAAGAAAGAAAGAAAGAAAGAAAGAAGGCAGGCAAAGACAGTTCTGCATCCCCTTGTTGCCAAGCTCTCAAGTCTGATGACCTTAAGCCCTGTGACTACGAACCGTCAAGGACCGTAGCCATCAGCGCATAACTAAACCATTATCAGTTCTGTGGTGTTTTATACTCATAGCTATAATAAAAGTTAGTATATGTTTCATAAGGACTAATTGTTTGCATATGTAATGACAATGTTTAATAGTAATTAAGAACTTACCACTGGCAATGTGTAATGAATATCAATCCATTAATCAGTTGTTTTGAAGTTTGAAAATGGTCTGATTTTCTGTCTTTAACACAGTCCCACCATAGTGATCTTCAATTTCTTAAATATAGATACATCTATTCATTCAGTAGCAACATAGATCAAGCCATGCAAGTATTCTACAAGGTAGCTAATACAAATCCACACACCAATCAATCTTAAAATACACTGTAAAGCCAACAAAAAAAAAAGAACTGGACATAAGCTTCAAAAAGCTTTTTGCGTTAGGAATATTTAAAACTATATTAGTTTTCTCAGGAGATGCTATAGCATGGTTGGTTCACAGCATTGAAGGTCTTATCTACTATGTTTCACACTGTTAACAGTTTAATAATTCTAAATGAGAGAGAGTTAATAATAATGAACCATAAATTTGCAGTTAGACAAGAGGTAATGGCAAGATAAAACAAAACAGAAAGAAAATCAATATTCCCTCCACAAAAGCAAAAACGCCCAAATATTTTAAGCTGGTTTCATGTTGATTTCTTAGACATTATCAGGGACTACTTGTTTGGAATTGACATGATTGTTTTCTCTTCATTACTGAAAGAGATACTTACAGACATAACTTTTATGTGCCATCTTCTTCATTGCCGAACCCTAGAATGTATAATGCACATAACTTATCTTACGACATCGTAAATAATCATTCATTGTGGCATGGAGCTATATTTCAATAAAGAATGTAATGCTCTGTCTCCATCAGATTTTAAAGTCAAATGTCTAGTGTGCTTCAATTATTTTACCGTGCACGATTTTTATGCAGTGAAGAGAAAACTAACATGTCATATAGAAGACTCACCTTTTTATTTTCAGGTCATTCTTTGCGATAGTTTCCTACTTGCACATTTCTAAAGCAGATGGCAGATTGCAATATCCAATGTTGCCCTTGCGTAGTAATTTCCTTCTGTAGGTCTTCAAACATGAAAACTTTGTTCACAACTGTAACCATTGCAGAACTCCTTGACACTCTATGCTAAATCATTTTTTCAGATTATATTATGACCATTAAATTATAACGTTATTCAGGAAAAAAGCATGGAACACATTTTTGATATAAACATTGAAATGAAGTTAAAACTTTTGCTTAAAATACAATATGGTTGAGAAAGGGAAATTTATAAGTGGTTACACATTTTCTGAAAAATTATGATAAACTTTGGTGTATCTGTTAATACTATATGGTTATTCTGGGGTGACTGCAATAATTAAAACTAATTTTTTACAATCTTATTGCTGAGAAAGATGATACAACATTTCCAGTACCTTGTTATGAGAGTTTATGGAGTTATGCTTTCTCAATAAATGTGTTCTCAATTAAACTTGCAATATACTTAGAAATGAAATGGAAATGGATTTATGACTATGTAATCTATTAGATAAGTAATGCAACTATTTTGGGGAAGTTGAAATATTTTCTATTAATTAATTGATAATTCATAAATAAATGCTTTTTTGACTTCAGTCTTATCAGACTTGAGAGACTATACTGTACTTGGTCATAGTCAGCATGGCTTCACAACGGGAAAGTCCTGCTTAACCAATTTAATTTCCTTTTATGACAAGGTCACCCATCTAGTTGACTAAGGGAAACTGGTAAATGTGATGGTTTTGGATTTTAGCAAAGCTTTTGATACTGTCTCTCTCAGTATTATTCTGGACAAAATGTCCAGCACACAGCTAGACAAGTCCATAATACATTGAGTGAGCAATTGGCTTCTAGATTAGGCTCAAAGAGTTACAGGAAATGGGGTTGCATCAGGCTGGCAGCCAGTCACCAGTGGGTTTTCCCAAGGCTAAATTTTAGAATGATTTATGTTTCCTCCCTATAGCATGTAAAGACACTCTCTAACCCCCAAATAGATTTGCAAGTTTCCCTAAACTTTACACTTACCAGGTAATATAAGGAAAAAAGTTTTAATAATATCAACTGATTATAGAGATATTTGGATAGGTAGCTTAGAATACCTCTCTATATGTTCTTGGAAGTAAATGAAAGGTCCTTTTACCTAGATTCAAAGCAAACTTCAAGTTGTTTAACTTTTTGTACTGAATCTAACTAGGATAGAGTTAATTTTCTTCTCAGAAGCCTATAAGGATCTGCTTATCAGATTAGATATTTAGATATATAATATTAGATATTATCTTATCAGATAACACACCAATGTTTTGGTTATTGCTGAATAGTGCTTGCACAGCATCAAGGTATTCTCTGCTTCTCATTCTGATCCAACAATGAGCAACAGTTAGGAGATGGGTAAGAGGTTGAGAGTGGACACAGTTGTGAAAGCTGATCCAAAGTGACCAAAAGATTATTCCATATGACAGAACATGATGTTCATCAATAAAATTGAGGAGATAGTCTTTCCAATGCAGCTATTGCTCAGAGACTCTCTGGGCATTGATGCTTTTGTGGGTAGAGGTGAACTATATCAGAAGCTCTTGATTTTGGGGTTGCTGTTTTTTGTTGGTTTTTTTTTTTTCTTTTTTACTTGTTTCTTCCCACCCCACACCTTCATCTCTTTTTCTTCATCTCTTAAACTTTCTTTATCTCAGCCCATGAGTTTTCAGCTTTTACTTTTCTACTTCATTCCCCTAACCTGCTAGGGAAAGGCAGATGCTTAGTTGCTGACTGGGGTCAACTCACCAAGGTCTTATTTAGCAGCAAATGTGGGTCTTGAGGGGTTTTAGATAATGACAGATTGGACTGGAATGTGTCAGACTAAATTTATAGTTTTCGTAACTGTTTAGCTGGTACTTTGCAGGTAGTTATTTGTTTCTTGTCACCTTGTTGACCTGTTTGCTTTCACCGTTTTCGGTGTTCCTTCATCTACTTTATGTTGTGCTCCCTCTCACTGTACATTAAACCCCAACCTGGATGCTTTCAGCTTTTTCTGGTTGTTCTGTTGTTTATCACTTTGCCTGAGAGACCTATCATAAAAATACCGGTCTTTAGACTAGTCTACTATTTGGGCCCTGCATTGCTGCCATCGCAGTACTCAGAGAATCAAATTGTGGATATAGTTAACAATTACACGTTTCTCCTCTTTTCCTCTGGAAACCAATTAATGGGAGAAACTAAGAATGACACCTCCTCTTTCTTCTCCTCTGAGACAGATGTTACCTGCCTTGTTGCAATCGCCCTTCACTTTCTTGAATCTCCCTATGTAAGAAGAATGTTTGCATTGTATGTTGTGAATCTGGTTTTGTCTTTTCCTAAGGTTAACCAACCAGTTGGGAACGACACAGAGGGATGTATGTGCCCTGAGGCAGACAATTTATGGGTGGTAAGGTGTGTGAGAGAACTCAGAGAGATGCTTGGAGTGTTTTTCACCTCTGATGGTCTAGGAATTTGTACGCAGAGATGTGGAATCCTGTTGAATTGGCAAACCATAAGAAGGAAAGATGTCTTGCCCACACCAAAAAGATGCAAATTCTAGCACTGTGTTGAGGTTTAGACTATATGTACTGAGCCTATGTTCTGCACCTTCAAAGGGGCAAGAGGGTCTCTGGATACGAGGACATAAAAATGAAGACTGTGGCTAAACCAGAGACTCAAGCCTCAACTACAGTAGTCTCTCCTGCAGAAAAGAAGAAACAGTAGGATCAGAGGTTGACTTAGTTAGGAAGAGAGGAATAGGTTCCTCCTCAGAGGGAAAATGAGGAAGAATCAGAAGAGGCTGCCTACTCTGCAGCTGAACAGCCACAGGTATGTTGCTTAGTTTCTCATTGCCAGGTCAGAGGGCACTGGTCACCTCTGCCAGACATCCACGTAGCATTACTGTTTGGATGTTTGGACTGTCTTCAGAAAGCAGGACATTAACTGATATGGTAACAAGGTTTTGAAGGGTCAAACTCTTTCTGTTTCTTTCTTTCATGCTTTTAAAAAAACCAAAACCAACCACCCTCTTGCAAATAGATTGTATGTGTGAAGAAAAAGGAGGTCAGTAAATGGACATGAGAAGACTTAAGTTTGGGGGAAGGATGTTTTCAAAGCATGTTCTTCAAAAACTTCAGTTTTTGTATCTTTTTTCTTGCTAGTGCACTTTTACTTTCTCAATCATCTGTGATTTTCTACTTTTTTTCCTTCTTCTTAGCTGCAATTTCAGATAAAAGATCTTATTTAATTTTAATTTGTTTTTATTTGTTTTACTATATGGTAATATTCCATAATTTTAGTACTAGAAAAGTATTTATGATTTGTTACAATATATTATTTATAAGGTGTAAACAAGTAGAATTTGCACACCATGTATAATTAAAGTTCAAAATATTTTAACTCTTAAAATTCAATGCCAATAATAAAATCAATACTAAAATTTTTTAAAATAAACTCTTTGTGGATGTTAGAAGCAAAATTAGCAGGAGACAGAATATCCTTTTTTAGAAAGAACAGCAATAACTATATTCTTTCTGAGAAGCCAGTTTATTCTCTATGATCTAAGTAACAATAAAATGAGGTATAAAAGAAAATCAGTGGTTAAAGCAAAACAACAAAAGGCTTATTTCCCACCTAACGGAATCACGCTGAGTTCTCAAGTGCAGAAGGAAAAATCAAAGGGTTTGTATATGTTCTTTTTTTTTTTTCTTTGTTGAGTATCTGTTTTTTTTTCCAGCTGCCTGTATTCTCAGAAGCTGAACACTGTTTAGTAGATAGTCTTATTTCTGACAGGTGTGGTATTCACTGCAACTGCTGACTGTAGCTTACTTCCAGGTCTGCACTTTTACTCTTCCTAGTCAGTCATATTGTTCTTTTCAGAGAAGTCTTTCTGTTCTTGTCACACACTCAATCTGGACTGTTATTTCTCAGTGCTGCTTCTAGAGCTATTCTTTCAAACATGCTCCTAACACGTAGTCTAAGAACACCAATGAGGATATCGTCCTGTCTTAGTCACGCCAAGAAGTACTATCCCCCAAGAATCTCATCACTATATTAGCAGTTATAGTAACAAGACCTGAATGATGCAATCCTGAAAGCTAAAGGCTGAGAATGATAGTTTTGGGAGTAAACTGATATATCTGCCAGTTATGGGCTAAGCATGTAACTTTGGTTTTATATCAAGGAAGGACAAAAAATAAATCTCTGTCTAACAGACCACTGAGATTTTTTCATTTTATACTGAGTCTGCAGTTTCATGTGGCATAATTTCCGAATTCAAAAATATCTTCCATATTTCACACGTCTCACTGATTGCAACTGCTGACATTGAAGTGCTTACGACACCTGCTAAGCATCTTAGCATCTTCCTGTAGCCCCTTTATCATCATCTCCCACTTCCACACTTAAATTGTGGGCACAATGTGTACCTTTGGTTGCTAATAAAAGAACTTGCAGAATTTGGAGAGTGTAATATGCTTTCTAATTCAATTAGGAGCTGATGTGCTTCCACAGTGGGAGATACTGTGCATAGTACTTCTTCCATGGGAGATACTGTGCATAGTACTTCCTGCGGTCCAATCAAGATAATTTGTTCTTGCTGTAGGACAAAAACATGTATGTATCATTATCTTTTCTACTTAAATCAATTTTGCTTGTAATAGTAAAAAAAACTACACTCAAGTAAAATAATTGAGAAACCATGGATTCATGTTCAAAAACAGATTCTCTTTTGATTGGGAAGTAAGTCACTTGTAGTGGGTCTGGCCCGGATGGAGTTAACTTTCTTCGTAGTAGCCCATATGGTGCTGTGTTTTGAATGGTTGGCTAAAACAGTGTGAATAACACACCAGTGTTTTGACTATTTCTGAACATTGCTTACAATAGAATCAAGGTCTGGTTTCCCCTTTGCCTGATTTTTTTTTTTTTTTTCCCCAGTTTGACCTACTCCAGATCAAGTAGGCTGGAGGTGGGCAAGAAATTAGGAGGGAACACAGGTGGGACATCTTACCTGAAATTGGCCAAAGGAATATTCCATTCCATATAATGTAATGCTCAGCAAGAAAAAGTTCTTTTTCTCCAATGGTCTGGTCAAAGGAAAAGTTCTGGGCCAAAAACATTGGCCAGTCTGTGTTGACCGTGTCTATGCTGGATACTGTAGCCGTTGATATATAATTTGTGGCATGTCACATCTTGGTAAAAGGCTCTGTGTAGACTGAGTTTGTGTACTTTACCTTTAGGATTCTATCAGCTGAAACCATTAGAAATATCTATGGAGTGATCCTTCCTCACAAGCAACTGCATATGCTCAGTTACAGGAATTTGGGATATAATGTGGGACAGGCAAGGAGGAAATTATGTAGGAGGAAGGGACACCTCTGCTCATGTAGAAAATGAAGTCATTAAGAAGAATAAGGTCAGATGACAAAGATGACAAAGTAAAAAGTTTTCCCTGAGGAACCAGTAAAAGGTGCTAAATGGTGCTGAATTTAGGATTGAAAGATGTACCGTAAAGGACTGTCAGGGACACAGTGGGCAGAAAAAGAGTTTAGTTTCACATATTTCAATTTTAGTGTTTTACATGAGACTCCCAATTTTTCTGTATTTTAAAAATTTTCCTCTTTTATTTTAGTTCTGATGAAACCTAGTGGTAAATGATGAAAATATTCAGGTGCTTTTCTTCTCTTTTTAAGGAATATATCCATTTCATGCTGGCCAAAGTTCTGGTGCCATCCATTCAGAGTTGCAAAGGAACTCACTTGCAAACTTCAAAGTGAGTTGCATTCACTCACTGCAAAGGAATTAGCTAGATGGTGGCACTCAAAGAGTTGCTGTCAACTACTTAATGTCTGAGTGGAGACCAGAGACGAGTGGCGTTCCTCAAGGGTCGGTATTAGGGCTCATGCTGTTTAACATCTTTGTTGGCAACATGGACAGTGGGATCAAGTGCATCCTCAGCAAGTTTGCTGACGACATCAAGCTGTGTGGTGCAGTTGACACGTTGGAGGGAAGGGATGCCATCCACAGGGGCCTTGACAGGCTGGAGAGATGGGTCTGTGTGAACATTATGAAGTTCAACAAGGCCAAGTGTAAGGTCCTGCACATGGGTCGGGGCCATCCCAAGCACAAATATAGGCTGAGCAGAGAAAGGATTGAGAGAAAGAGGAGAAGGACTTGGGGGTGTTGATTGATGAGAAGCTCAACAAGAGCCGGCAATGTGCGTTTGCAGCCCAGAAAGCCAACTTTATGCTGGGTTGTGTCAGAAGAAGCGTGGCCAGCAGGTCAAGGGAGGTGATTCTGTCCCTCTACCCTGCCCTCGTGAGACCCCATGTGCAGTATTATGTTCAGCTCTGGGAACTCCAACATAAGAATGACATAGACCTGCTAGAGTGAGTCCAGAGGAATGCCAATGAAGATTATCTGAGGACTGGAGCACTTCTCCTGTGAAGACAGGCTGAGAGAATTGGAATTTTTCAGCCTGGAGAAGAAAAAGCTCTGGGGAGACCTCATAGCAGCCTTCCAGTACCTGAAGGGGGATTACAGGAAAGCTGGAAAGGGGTTTTTTACAGGGGTATAAGGATGAGATAAGATAAGGAGTAATGGATTTAAACTGAAAGAGGCTAGATTTCAATTAGATCTGAGAAAGAAATTCCTCACTGTGAGAGTCGTGAAACACTGGAACGAGTTGCCCAGAGAATCTGTGAATATCCCATCCCTGGACATGTTCAAGGATGAGGTGGATGAGGCTTTGAGCAACCTGATGTAGTGGAAGGTATCCCTGCCCATGGCAGGGAGTTTGGAACTAGATCTTTAAGGTCCCTTCCAACCCAAACCATTCTATGATTCAGAAAGGAGCTACCCTGCTGACAGACAAACTATGAGTAGAGAAACCTAAAGTAAAGTTCTCATAAATTAATCTCAGGACAGTGTGAATGAGGGCGACTGTGAAAGAGTTCAGATATGGTATTCAATGCAAAGAATACTCTGAGTCAGTCCAGGATACCAAACAGAGTACTTAATTTGGAGAAGTCAGAGTTGTGGTTCCTCTGAGCTGTTTGTTCATTTTCTGTTGGATAGTAATGCAGGCATAACTCCAAGGGCAGTTTCTAGCACTCATGAACTTGAATTTCCATCATACAGCTAGGCACCTTCATTAATTTCGAATATGACTTAGCTTCCAAGCCTGTCTTCATTTTCTTGTTTTGCTATAAAAATGGCCTTTGTTATTCCAAATTTTATCAATCTGAGTGTTGTTAGAGATAGATCTGACTTTTTGTTTAGGAAGTTGTTTGTTTATGACTTATGGGCCTGTTTCTTCCATCTCGTTTGCATTTCTTTTTTTTTTTTGTTGTGAAATACAGCAAAATTTGTTGAGCAATTGAACAACAAAATATGAAGAATCAGCTCTTATAAGAATAAGTGAAGATAATGGAAAGAGCAATGTCAATATTTGGGAAAACTGAAAACTTGAATATTGTGCTGTCAGTATTAGGAAACTGGCTGATAGACTTTTTTGTTATTGTTATTCTGTATGTCTGCATATCATCATTTATTTTAATTTTTTCTTTCCTTTAAGATCTCTTACATAAACTGTAACATTTTCTATAAAATATATTTCTGTGAAAATAATGCACTTTTTCAATAATTAGATGTGTCAAGGCTAAATACAGAACTGAAGAAAATTTAAAAAGGAAAATAAAACCAGAATGTGTCTGTTTCAGTGTTAGAAACAACACTTGGCAGGGTAAAACCTAAACTTAGAAGAGCACAGAATATAGATGCATTGGCTCCTGCGAATAGTCTGACTTCATATATTCAGCCCATGCATAGAAATGAAGCAACACAGCTGGGAGCTACTGCCTGGAAATAGCCTGTTATCAGAAACCTGGCATAAGTGATGGAATGTCACAAGCAAGGAATATGTGTTGTTCATTTTAATGATAGTGACTTGTGTAGTAAGAGCATCTGGTGCCTGAGAATATGGCTTTGCTTATGTCTCAGTATGTGTGCTTTATCTTGTTACTTACTCAGGTGATTTAGTACAACATTAATGTGGGCTAAATTTCGTTGGACCTGAAAGGGATTGTTGAAGCATTTCAGAAGTAAAAAACAGATCTCTTACAGATTTCTTTCTCAGTGTTGAAATTACTGTTATGCTACACTGTATTTCAGACACTTGCAGCCGGTCCTATGTTGCTATTAAAATTGAGTAAGCTGACAATACCCTTTCAGATTTTAAAAAGATACATATTTTTGTCTATTTAAATTGTATTTTTAAAAGCTGTATCACGCTCATTTATCATGTAGTGTTACACTCTGCTCCTTTACCTGATAAGCAAGCACAGACCTTCTATTGTTCAGCTTCTCATAAAAGAGATTATTGTCTGTTTGGCAAGGAAAGAACTGAAAGAGATATATAAAGTAGGGAAGTTATAGTTTAAATAAGAAATCCTCATAGTAATTATTTGACTAATGAGAACCTGGTAATACCATTGCTTTTGACAGCTTTCAATCAAACTTTGTTAAAGCAATCCAACAAAACAACTGCTTATATATGTTGGTGACTGCTAGATTAAATGATTACAAGTTTATTTTTACCAATATGAAGAAACACAGAGGAGCAATGGCAGGTGGGGAACTCCAATAATCCAGTCAGAATGCAAGCCCTTGCTCTGGCTCTCCCAGGGTTGTCCTTGGAGAGCCTCAGCCATGAGCCAGGGGGGACATCCGTCAGTCAGCAGGGAAAGCTTTCCAGATCACTTTCAGGATCAAGAGGAGATTTACTTGTTTGCAATGTTTAGGTGAGGAACCAGAGTCAGGGAAAGGAGAGATCAAAACAGGCTTGGGAGGAGTCACTATGGGAAAGCAGAGGGATAAGAAGTCAAAAAGGACCAGTCTATTAAAAACCCTCAGGTATTTTTTCTTAACATTATTTACATACCTGTACAATTCTCAAATTTTCTAAATATTTCTGAGGACTTTGATACATACACAAACCATATTAACTGATGACTGACACTCCCTATGTTCCATCTTGCACCCAACATAAAAACCTAAAAACCCAGAATACTGTAATTCATGGGAAAAACATGCCATTCTCTTCTAATATTTTGAGAAGAAAAAATTACCTCTAAGTATTACTAATACAGGAACATGTTATTAAACTGAACAAAATTTTCCTGACTGAAGCAGGACCACAAAGCAGAATGGCAGGACTTGGGAACACAAGAATCTATTCAGTGAGTAATAAAACTTGGAAATGGCAAGAGAAATGACACTTGTGAATACTAAAATTACACTCAGGTATCAAGTATCAGTTCAGTACTGTGTTGCTCTCTGCTACATGAATAAACAATTACAATGGAAAAGGAGTTTTATTTTTTCATTTTTTTCCTGCTTTTCATTGTTCTTAAGATCTCGGTATAAAATGACATTGTCTACGGTTTCAACATAGTAATTGATTTCAAAACTGAAGCTGGTGTAGTAAATTTTAGTTACTATGTGTGAATAAATGTCTCAGGAGACATATTTCTGGTTGTGTATAACAAAGAACTACAAGAGGAAATATTTTATGATATTAAGAAGCCGGTAGAATTGAAATCAAACATATTTGTTAGTTTGTTTGTTCCTCACAAAACAAAAAAAATCCAACAAAAAATTGAATGCAATAGAGCTAAAACTTCTTGTGCTGCTAAATTAGTCCTTTCTGCTATACTGTTTCACACTTTTGCAGAGGAATTTAGTTACACAGCTCTTCATAAGTATTACATTATTTTTATCATTCTAGCCAGAAACTCGTCATTTACGGGAAAGTGTTTCTTCTCTATTACAAAACAGTAAAAAATAAATAAATAAATAAATAGAAAACAGTTTACAGACTCTCCTTAGGTTTTTCTTTTTTTAATTTCTTCTCTTCAGTCATTTATAAATCTTTGTATTTGTTACAGAGTTACAGGACTAACACAACAATAACATTCTTAGCCTTCATGTGACAACCATGGTAGTATTTTCTGAAAGTATATAGCCAGTTGTGCTTAGAAAGGTCATTCTTTTCACTTACTTCATAAAGGATCTGATTCAAAAATCAATCTCTATAAAACTGTTACCCGTATGTGGAGAAGAGACTCTACGGGTACTAAATTTGCAGTTAAAAAACTTTAATTTGTATGAAAAAAAAAACCCAAAACACAGTACACTCTCCCTTTTAATCCTGTGTTCTCTAAATGTTAAATCTATTTACAGAGCAGTAGTAGAAAACTGTTCATATAATTCATGCATTGAATTGCGTAATAACATCTTCCATTTCTGAGAAGATGTCCGAGTAAGGGCTAGATGCTATTTTCCTAATGAAAGAAGTGAATATGGCTAAATATATTCCATATTACTCTTTGAATAATTTAGCTTAACAACTACTTTTATTTGTGTGACTAACCTCATAACTGATTGATCATATTCTTTGCTAAAGGGTGGACAAATTCATTCTCTACATCAAATCAATTGTTTTTTTTCAGGTACTGCAAAAGCTTAAAACATTCTCCATGTGGTCAAAATACAGAATCCAGTATAAATTAATATTTATATTTTGTGCACTTGGAAAGTTATCCAGAAACAACTCCAAAACCAGTAAATACTTGAAAAAAAAAGTAAGAAAATAAACATACAGAAAATAAAGCAAAACAGCCATTTCATAGTTCATATATATATTTTTCACGTTCCTTTTTTTTTTTTCTGAGGAAGCTCCTAGAAGACAGAATAAAAGACGGTGCAGAGATAGGTGAGATAAGCCTGAAGAACTGATCCTGTGAATCTCCACTGTTTATTCATTCCTATATCTCGTCTAAATTTGTTTGAGAGTTCTGTATAGAGCATCAAAATCTGTTAATCCTTACTTCCTTCACTCTAAATATATATAGTTAGCCTCTGTTAAGTTTTATACAGATTTGTCTTGTACATTCAAACATTGTCTTGTACATTTGTCTCCCCTTCGGTGTCAGTTTTTAAAGTAATTTGGTGAGACGAATCCATTCGTAAGTTTCTTTAAGAAGCATGTGGCTTCAAAAGAGAATACTTTTTCAACAAGATCACGGAGTTCGTCTTTGTTCCTAGCTCACATAAAAGAATAGTGTAAGAATATTCTTTTTTGTTCGGCTTCAGTCTGACAAAGGAAAGGAACAAATGAAGACAATATAAAGAAACACTTAAAGACCTAAGAAAAGGCTGTAAGTACATGGTTTAATTGCCCTCTCAACGTACAGTTGACTCTTTTAATGAAAAATGTCTTTATCCTACAATAAAAGAAATGGGAGTGGTGGGAGGAGGAATCAGTTGAATGTGTACAATGAGCAGAATCTTTCTAATTTCAGCACTCCTGAATCTTGTGAGGACAGTTTCTGCTGCCAGGCAATCAAAGACTCTGCATGTCTCTGCTCTACTCTTAGAGAAGTATTTTAGGCAAGTTCACAGTAAGGCAGTAGCATATCTACTTAAATAGCATCTGCTTAAGTGTGTTACAACATCTGAAGTCTCCAACACAAGAAGGGCATGGAGCTGCTGGAGCAGGTCCAGAGGAGAGTCACGAAGATGATCCGAGGGCTGGAACACCTCTGCTATGAAGACAGGCTGAGAGAGTTGGGGCTGTTCAGCCTGGAGAAGAGAAGGCTCCGGGGTGATCTTATAGCAGTCTTCCAGTACTTAAAGGGAGCCTACAGGAAAGCTGGAGAGGGACTTTTTACAAGGACGTGTAGTGATAGGACAAGGGACAATGGATTTAAACTGAAAGAGGGGAGATTTAGATCAGATATAAGGAAGAAATTTTTTACTGTGAGTGTGGTGAGGCACTGGAACAGGTCGCCCAGAGAAGTTGCAGATGTCCCATCCCTGGAAGTGTTCAAGGCCAGTTTGGATGAGGCTTTGGGCAACCTGGTGTAGTGGAGGATTTCCCTGCCCATGGCAGAGGGGTTGGAACTAGATGATCTTTGAGGTCCCTTCCAACCCTAGCCATTCTATGATTCTATGATTCTATGATTCTATCCGTCAGCAAATTCACTTTTGCTTTAGGCTTACATTAAAGGTAAATAATAAAATAAATCAGACTATTTATAATATGGATTTTGATAAATTCAACTTTTTTTAGTTACTAACATCAAAAGATGAACTAATCTAAATGTTAGATTAATGTAGGAAAGTTCACATTAACTTAGAAACATAGAAGAGAATCGTAGAATAAGTTAAGTTGGAAAACCTTTAAGATCATCAAGTCCAACCATTAACCTAGCATTGACAAGTCCATCACTAAATTGTGTCCCTGAGCACCACATCTACACAACTTTTAAATACCTTCAGGGATGATGACTCCACCACTGCCCTGGGCAGCCTGTTTCAATGCTTGGCAACCATTCAGGGGAAGAAATTTTTTCTAAAATCCAATCTAAAGCTCTCCTAGCACAACTTGAGACCATTTCCTTTTGCCCTATTGCTTGTTATTTGGGAGAAGAGACCAACATCTACTTTGCTACAACCTCCTTTCAGGTAATTGTAGAAAGTTGTCTTCCCTCAGTATCCTTTTCTCCAGGCTAAACAACCCAGTTCCCTCAGCCGCTCCTCATAAGACTTGCTCTCTAGACCCTTCGCCAGCTTTATAACCCTTCTTTAGACACATTTCAGCACCTCAATGTCTTTCTTGTAGCAAGAGACTCAAAATTGAACACAGCATTCAAAGTGTGACCTCGCCAACATGGAGTACAGGCAGACAATTACTTCCTTAGTCTCACTGGTCACACTATTTCTGATTCAAGCCAGGATACTATTGGTCTGATCGACTATCTGGACACACTGCTGGCTCATATTCAGCCAGCTGTTGATCAACATCCCCAGGTCCTTTTCTGTCTGGCATCTTTCCATCCACTCTTCCCCAAGCCTGTAGTGTTGCACGGGGTTGTGGTGACTCAAGTGCAGGATCCAGCACTTAGCCTTGCTGAACCTCATACAGTTGGCCTTGGCCTATTGATCCAGCCTGTCCAGATCCCTCTGTAAAGCCTTGCCTCTCTAAAACAGATGAACACTCCTGGCCAACTTGGTGGTGTTTGCAAACTTACTGAGGGTGCACTCGATCCCCACATCCAGATCATTGATAAAGATATGCAACAGAACTGGCCCTAATACTAAACCCTGGGGAACACCACTTGTGACCAGCTGCCAACTGGATTTAACTCCATTCACCACAAATCTTTAGGCCCAGCCATCCAGCTAGTTTTTTAATCAGCAAAGCATATGCCACTTCAAGCCATGAGCAGCCATTTTCTTCAGGAGAATGTTGTGCAAAATGATGTCAAAGCTTTACTAAAATCTAGGTAAACAACATCGACAGCCTTTCTTTCATCCGCTGAGTCACCTTGTCATAGAAGTAGACCAGGTTAGTCAAGCAGGACCAGTTTTTCCTAAACTCAAGCTGATTGGGCCTGATCACCTCGTTGTCCTGTACGTGCCGCATGATGGCATTCAAGATGATCTGCTCCATAAGCAGCACAACTTATGTTAATTCAAACTTGTTAGCAACTACTATTGTGGCTAGGGTTGCAGACAACTTGTCGTGTTTTATGTTTGGATTTATCTCGTATTTATTTGATTGCTTGTTTGTTTTGGAGACAGTAAGTGCATTATGCTAAAACTGCTTCCAAATCTTATTCTGTATGACCAGCTAAGCTATGTATCAGAGTTGTAATGGAAAACATTCTGCTCTATATACATAGATATAAGTAGGAAATTATTTGATTTGTGTTGGTAATAACAAAGTCTGGACACCCATAACAAGAAAATGGAATCGCTGTGCTTAAAACTGATGGAGGGGGAATAAAGTATCATTTCCTACAGCAAACTCTATTACTAAAGGACAGAAGATAAATATATCTTGCAAACTTATTCAGAAACAAACCACTTGAAGAGCTTCAAAGTTGAAGAAATAAAATAGTAAGTGCCTGAAGTTTTTTACTTCCTAGATTAACGTTTGCAAGATGCAAAATGATTCAGTGAATGGAATTTGTAAAATTGTAAAAGTCAAAACATGTTATGAAAGACATTTATTTTGCAAATCACTGCCCAACGCATAAATTGCTGACTGCAGGCCATGTTCAGATGAAAGTTCTGTGAGTTGAACAGAAAGTGGAGCTGCATATAAAACTAAGTAACATCACAAAGCCTAGGAATAACACATGGCATTTCCTGTTCAGTTTTAGAAGGAGGAAAAAAATGACTGATCAGAATTTCAGGAATAAAAGTAAAAATGTAGAAACTACATTTCCAGAAAATAAAAGAGATCATGAACAAATAAAGTATATTAAATATACACAAATATATACTAATGCAAAAGTTCTTATACACTCTCAGTAGCTGATATAGTGGTCTTTTAAAACTAGAGAAAACAAGTTGTGAATAAGGAGACAATAACAAGGTCAAAAGCTTTTTCAGAAAGAATAACAACTTTATTTTCTTTATTCGTATGGTTAATGAGTAAGAGAGGGTTTGAATACTGAACATATGTTATGTGTAACTGAAAAACAAATAGTATGTTACAAAAACCAGCAACTCAACATCCAGTTACTGCTTCAGGAATGTAACAAATGCTCCACCAAGCAATATATTCAAGTGCAGAAAAAGATTCAGCTTTTCAGTGAGGTCTTATTTCTTCTCAGAGAATATTCAATCCAAATGGAATGAATTTTTCTTCATTGGAACTGCATTTTCAATGTATTCAAATAAATTTTCACACTCAATGAAAAAAACCCTTTTGTTGTTGATGATGTTGCTGCTGGGATTCCTGCTTTTTAATATTTTGGGGGTATTTTTGTTGTTTGTTTTTTGCTTGTATGAAAGAAATGACTGAGTAATAATAACCTTTTGAGTTTTTGAGAGGAAGAGGAAGGAGGCAAGGAGCTTGGCAGTTTATGTTTCAGAGATTTTTAAGATTAGATATTGTTTTCCGTTCAGCGTATCAAGACATTATAGAACAGTGGTACTATTTAATTATGAAGCAATTAAATTAAATTTTATATTCAGATGCTTTGACAACATATCTTCACAATGAAATATCTGTTCTATGCTTACAACCAAAATTTTATGTCTGTTTCAATTATAAAACTCAAACGAAGACCCCTGCAAGAGACAGTCTATTTCTTCATCAGAAAGTATACTCACATCTATACTTTTTTTGACTTAATATCTTTCTCAGTGGTCTGAAATCTTTGTTATTTATTCTGCTGTTGGGTTTTTTGGTATTTTTTTTCAACACTATTGCAAATAATTTTACCCATTTAATAATAACAGTAGTTAAGAAACCTTTACATAAGCATCATTGCATAAAGATAATAGTGTTAATTTTGTTTGTTT
This sequence comes from Tauraco erythrolophus, assembly GCF_009769465.1. NCBI lineage: Eukaryota > Metazoa > Chordata > Aves > Musophagiformes > Musophagidae > Tauraco > Tauraco erythrolophus. The sequence continues at coordinate 80,904,315 of NC_141465.1, read as the reverse complement.
GATTGATATTTGGTATAATCGTCACATTCCTTCTTGAGGACTCCTATGTGGAAATCACTGTAGTCTATTGGAATAGAAAATACTACAGGAAAAGAGAAATCAGCACCTCAATGTTCAACTTTTTTCTGCTTTTTACTTTTTCTACTTTTTACTTCCTCTGAGTAATTTGTTCTCTTTCTTCTTCTGTTCCTAGGAAATTTGTGCCAGTAAGCTGCCCATCATAGGTCTCTAAATGTCATTCCATAGAATGATTTTAAAATATTCACTGAAGTGTCTGGTTTTATACTTGATCTCCTGCCCTCTCAATAGGGAATAAGTGCAATTATTTTTCTAAAATTTTATTGATGATAGTGGAATTGAACTAAAACCTAGTAGCCTGAATCCCAATTACAGTGAGGGTAGATCTAAATTTCAGTCAGTACAGATTCTTATACTGTTGCAAATTTAACTGTTTCACTTCTGATTAATTATATGTTTGACTTTGTAACTTGTCACATTCCGCTCTTTCAACCTACTATGGGATACTGTTGTGTTTTAGCCTGGCTAGCAACTGAAGGCCACACAGCCGCTTGCTTATCCTCTCTCATCCAAAGGGAATGGGGAAAAGAATTAAAGAGGAAAAGGGAAAGAGACTGTGGATTGAGATAAGAACAATTTATTATTATAAATTATAATAATAATGATTAATAATAATGATTAAGAATTATTGTATATATGTATAATGATAATAATATATACAAACAAGTGATGCACAGTGTAATTGCTCACCACCTGGTGATTAAAGACTGTCCCATTCCGGACTAACCATCCTGAAACAACTAAGTCCTGACACTGCAATCCCTGAATAGTGAGAGGCCTGAAAAGAGAGGAAGAGAGAGATAGCACTCTGAGAGTCCAAGAGTGTGAGCTTCTGGAGTAGCAAAATCCCTTCTTTCTGGTCAACCCTCATCTAGAGTTGCAGACCCTTTGTCCAGGCTATGCTCCCCACCAGGCTGGTTATGCTCCTGCACACTGGCAAGAACACGGCAGCTAAAAAGTTCTTGAGACCTCAATGCCAACTATAAACATCACTACGCTGTCAGCATTCTTCTCATAATGACTCCCAGACTAAAACCAAAACACAGAGCTCTTCTAGCAGCTAAAAAGAAGAACTTTGTCCCTGTCGAAACCAGGACAGATACTGAGCTTTCCAAGAAAATCAGTTAAGTATTTATAAATAACAGACTGAATCTTCTTTTGATGTTAAGATTATGACTGTATACACTAAGCTCAAAGAATTTCCAAGAAGTTTGAGATATATATATGATATACTGCAAAGCTCTCTGTTAGATTTGAAACACTGACAACAAATGAGTTATCACCTTTACTTGACAGTTTATCATCTATACTGGATAGTCAGATTTATAGCATGCATTATTGGAAAATCTAACTGAAGATATGGTAATAAAGTTCTCGGTAAAACTGGTGACAACCCCCACCTCCATCCATTGGGGAATGAAACAACACAGTTTGCATGTTATATTTTACAAATTGTTCAATTATTTGTGTATTAACATCCTTCTTCTATTTACCAAAGAGTTAGTTACCTTATATTTCATCTTAATGATGAGAATATATCCATTTTGACAGCTCAGAATGTTAAAAATAGACTCCTAGGCAAACTGGTAGGTTCAAACTGAAAAGTAATGTATGAACACTGAGCAAATTAGAGCTAAATCTCTGTTACTAACCCAAAGATTTACATGTTCTTGAGTGGTTGCAAAGTTTTCTCCTGCAAAATTATTTGCTCAACTGAATTTTGCAATAAAAGCAAGCCTGGAGACAATAGCAAGTCATGATGTTCACTAGCCGAGTGCTAGGGTATGTGGAAGAAGAGTGTCTTCTCCTTTAAGGGTGTCTGATCTGGCCAAAGGATACAGAAACCACATCTAACCCACACACATGATAAGGGAGGTAGTGATAAGAACAAACCTGGTTAGTAGCATTAATTAATAAGGATATGTGGTGTGCAATAATGTTCATTTTCATGGTTTTGATTACTTGATTAGTTTTATGTTTTGCATAATATTATCCCTGGAGTAAACAGCCAACCAACCAACCAATACCCCAGAAAATCAAAACAAACTGAAAAAAACCCAACAATCAAAGATCAAAGACCAGAGAGCAGAATTCTTGGTATCTCATTCCTCACTTCTGTATCTAGCAATGGGGACCTATCTATCCATTTTTATGACTTCAGAATGTTGCTATTTCTGGTTACCCAGTGTCTTTAACAAGTGCATTGAAAAGTATTCTTCCACTTACCAGCTTTTTATCTTTCAGTAAGCAATTTTTTAAGGTTGGAAAGTCATGGATTGCAATTAAGAGAGAGAACTCAGTTCTCCCACTTAATGAGTGACTGGTCTGATCATTAAGCTGTGTTGCAAGAGTATGCACAACTCATTGCTGCAGTCTGAGTGTTTATATCCAAGTTCTTCTTGGACCTAGGAGCTATAAGTGCTCTATGTCAAATGATGTTAGGCAGAAGATGAATGCTAGGGAATAACATTAAGAAAGACAGAAGTGCAATTGACATTTGGCTATTCCAAATAGCATAGCTGATAGGCCCCCAAGAAGGTGGGGATTTTGTTTGTTTGCTTTGGTTGGTTTGTTTGATTGCTTTTTCCTCCTTTGGATAATGTCCATTTCCTATAAAAACTATATCGGGCTTTTCTAAATTACTTTCTTGAGCTTAGGCTTCTACATGCAGAAGTGCCTACATTTTTGTTAAATTCTTGCTTCTTCATGATATAAGAAGAATTATAGAATAATCAATTCTTTCTATAATTTTCCCACAAGAGGGTGAATTCTATCTGTTGGTTTGCGAATACTTAAAATTAGGTGATATGAGCACCACCAAAATGTCAATCAGGAGAAATATATCTCATGGAAAGTACACAGATTCACATGAGTTATTTTCTAATAATATGTGACAAACTTCGTGATGGACCCCTACCTGCTGGGTGCTGACTGATTGGAAAGCAGCTTTGCATAAAAGTGTTGTAGTGGACACCAAGTTGAACACAAATTAAGAATGTGCCCTTACAACAAGAGAAAATAAAAAAAAAAAAAGAAAGTGAAGAGTATCCTGGACTGTATTAGAGTTAAAGTATTGCCAAGAAGTCAAGAGAGGTGATCCTTCCCCTTTATTAAGCACTGGTGGAGCTATATCTTGAGTGCTGTGGGCAGTTCTGTTACCCCACTACAAGAGAGATATGGGCATACTGGAGAGAGTCCAGCGAAGGACCACTAAGGTGAGGAATGGACTGGAGCGTTACTCATATGAGGAAAAGTAGATGGGACTGTTCAGCCTGGAAAAGACAAGGTTCAGGAGGGATCTCATCAGTGATTATTAATATCTGAAGGGAGAGTGCAAAAAGAAAAGAACCAGGCTCTTTTCAGTAGTGCTCAGTGACCACAGGCAATGGGCACAAACTGAAACACAGGAGGTTCTAGCAGAAAATGTCTTTTTTATTGTGAGGGTGTCTGAGGACTTGGCATAGGTTGTCCAGAAAGGTTGTGGAATCTTCATCGCTGGAGATATTACAAAAATAAATGGACATGGTCCTGGACATCATGTTCTAGGTGACCATGTCTGAGCAGGGATGGTGGCCAAGATGACCTCCAGAGGTCCCTTCCAACTTCAGTCATTCCATTCTTTGATTTTGTAACCAGCAACTGTTCATCCTACACTATGCTTACCTCTCTCAAGGTATTAAATTTGTGCTTTTAGTGGTACTGAATATATTCACTTACTCTGGAGCCTCCCTGATAAATTCTGCTTCTAATATGCAGAAGTCACTCTACCACCTTATCCAAGTAATTCTTGATGGATGGCTGTCGTGGTTTTTGGACTGAGGGTCGAGACAAGAACCGAGAGGGAGCACTCACCAACCATGGTCCTGGGCAAAACATGACTCAGGCTTTCTTCATAAAACAAAACAATTTATTAACAGTTACTTAACAGGAGACATAAGGGAATGAAACCGGTTACTTGAGAGGAGAAAGAGAAAACAAGACCAGATCTTAAAACAACACCTCCCCACCCCCTATTTCCTTTCGTTCCTGTCTCAACCTCCCCCCCGGCGGCGCAGGGGGACAGGGAATGGGGAGTGCAGGTCAGTTCATCCATGTTGTTAACTGCCGCTCCTTTCTTAAAGGAGGAGGAGTCTTTACACCATTTTTCCCTTCTTCGGTGGATCCCCTACTCACGAAGAAAAAAAAGTCCCCAAACTTTTCCAGCATGAATCCTGCCCGCAGGATTGCAATCCTTCCCCATGGATTGCACCAGTTCGGGCTTTACCAGTCTCGGCCTCTTAGGGAGCTGCTGCCACTTGCATCGGCGTGGGTCGTCCCACGGACTCCAGATGCCTCCACGACCTCGTCGTGCATTCCATGCCCATTATTAACAGTACCTCGTCGTGCATCCCCTGCTCCACGACCTCTCCTGGGCTCAGGCATCTCTTCCCCGATGTGGGTTTCTCCACGGGCCACGAGTGGGTCTCTGCTCCGCCGAATACACCCTGGCTGCAGGGGGGCTGCCTGCCTCTTCACACCGATTGCAAGGGAAACCTCAGCTCCAGTACACCTCCTCCTGCTCCATCTTGACTGACCTGGTCGTTGTGGTTGTTTTCTCTTAGATCTTAATCCTCTCTGGAGGAGCTTGGCCCGGCGGGCACCCCGGGAGCGAGGTGCTTCCCGAGCCCCCCATGCGGCTCCCCCGGCGCCATCTTGAGCACATGGCGCCGGCCCGGGCCCAGGCAGTCGCCCGGCCGGGAGCCGGGAGCGAGGGCAGCGCCCTCCTGCTCTCTCCTCGCTCCTGAGCAAAAAGCTCTTTCCCGCCCCTTTGTCCCAACTTAAATAGGGCAATTCGCAGAGGCGCCAATTTGGCTCAACCACCCGAGGGGGGATGGGACTCAGATCTGGTGGCACAGGGAGTACATCCCCTCTCCTACCACCAGAACACCCCCTACCCACATCAAACTATCACAATGGCTCAAAATTATTTATACAAACAATCTTTTATCTGAGATAGCTGATAAACTATTGGTGGTAGATGAATTCACTAGTGCTAGAGTTTCAAAAATGTGAATACTTTGAAAAATTATTATGAATGATAACTTGCAATCCTGAATTGTGAATAGTTTCTAAGAGCCTACAATCTAGGAACAAATCCTGTGTTGAAAATAATTTGATACATTACTTCCTGCATGCTTAATGATATAAATTGTGAATATTACATAATCATGATCAGTTTTTGGGATAGAAATTTGCAGAGAGATTCAGAAGACCTTGTTGTTCTTGTTCATCCTTTTGCAAGTCATTTATCGAAAATATCTGCAACATTCATGCTGCTTAAGGATGCCAAAAGCCCCCTTTGTGAGCATATACTCAGAACAGGAAAAAAAAAAAGCTAAATACAGACACTGTGAGCATGAATTCAATAATTCATAATGATTTTTGCAATGAAAATTTTAATGTACAAGACTGATGTACATATTTTTCATGCATTTAAGTGGTTTTGAGGTGATACAAGCTTCATTATCTTGTTTCACTAATTGCTATGTCTGGTGAGATACTAAGCCCAACACTAATAAACTCACCCAGAGGTTAAAAGCAGGACTATGTCAACAAAAAGGTGCAGCAATTTTCTGACCTTTCCTCCCTTAGCTTTTCATTAAAGCAATTACAGAATCCTTGAAAGAATCATGTTGTGATCTTCTCTATGCTTTCTTCAATGATTGCTTCTCACATCTTAGGTGACTTTGACGTTTCCTCTGATTCTGAATAAACTCACTTTCTGAAAAATATTTATATTGTTATTGAGATAACAAAAAGGAACTTAAGGATGGCTATTCAGCCCATGACTGAATTAGCACTTACCTTGGAGTAAGGCAACTTTATTCTTTTCCTAAAATTTTTAGTTAGGCAATGTTAATAAAAGAGACTCAATTCCAAACCCCTCCTCCAGCTTCCTTCCACTTGTCCTGGTGCCTTACAATTTAGTTTTAACCAACTTATCTGGGATGATACTTATGACTTAAATTCCTTCAGAAAGAGAGGAGAACTAAACCAGAAATTTGTGTTCTGTGATTGGCCCAGGACAGTCTAAGTCTGCATTTCCTCTCTTTTTCTTTTTATTATTTTTTTTTTCTAAACTAGTATTAATGCAGCCACAGTGTCAAAGAGTCACCCTTGGTTACCTTTCCTGACAGATATATCTTTATAATTTGAAATGTTTTAGCTACTTATATAGTTCATCTTCCAGTGGAAGATGTCATGCAGCATTCAGTTAAACCAGGGGAGAGTTGCAATAACTCTCTAAACCAGAAGTGTATTTCTGGATATCAAAAGTAAAGTAAAATAATAATAATAATAATAATAATAATAATAATAATAATAATAATAATAATAATAATAATAATAATAATAATAATAATAATAAAGGTAAAGTTAGCAAAATTAACTGTTTCGCTTTCTACAAGTAGGAATTTCTGCAACATTGCATAGCAATTCTGCCAAGATTTGACTGGCAGAAGGAAGGGTTAGGCTCAAAGTTAGAACAGCTCTCACCAAAAAATATGGGAAAATTGAATTGAATTCCCTCATACTCAATTAATTGATTTTCACCACTCACAAGTATGAATTGTTTTGATTGACATAATATCTTTTTATTAAAGGAGAAAAAATATGTGAATAAGGCAGAGAAATTTGTAACGTAGCATATCCTATTTCTGAATAAAATACAGGGAATATAACTTGTATATAGCCCTTTCTTCCAGTGAACCAAATGTTTAGACCAGCTAGTTTCTTTCCCTTTCCTTCCATTTCCTTGAAGTACAATCATCTTACAGCTTCAGATTAAGTACTTCTGGAGAGCAAAGCCCAGTTTAAGCAAATGGTAAATGTTCGGTGCATCTGGCTTCCTTCAGCGCCTCACACTGTGCATTCCTTACTTAACTACATGCTCCTTGTCTATCTAGGCATGTTTTGCTGTTTCTTGTTCTGTTTCCGGCTCTGCTGCTCTGTATTAGCTGTGTCCTGCTTTGCTACCTCCTCCTTCTAACTACTCCTTGCTGTTCCTCCCACTTGTTTGCCTGCTGCTTGCTTTTCTTTGGAAATATAGATAGACTCACAGGCTTTGCTAAGAGTTTCTGTTGGCTCAGCTCTTGGTAAGAATATGTATATATATAGAGAGAGTCGACAATTAAAAGCTTGCTCAGTATTTCAGAATAGAAGAAAAAAGTCTGAAATGTCTTACATATTTTTTCAACTGACAATAAATTCTTACCACTTAGAAGAAGATTCTTGAATATGGTTTTCTATTCTTATTAGCTTTTGTCGTGGTTTTAAGCCGATCCAGCAACTAAACTCCACGCAGTCAGTCTCTCACTCCAGTAAAATGGAGAGGAGAAAAATATAATAAAAGGACTGAGGGTCAAGACAAGAACGAAGGAGCACCCAACAACCACGGTCCCAGACAAAAGAGACTCAGTTTCCTTACAGCAAAACAGTTTATTAACAGCTACCTAAAAAGACAAAAGCAAACAAAAATGGTTACTTGAGAGGATAACAAGAAAACAAGGCCAGGTCTTAAAATCAACACCACTCCACCCCTTTGCCTTTTCTTCCTGGCTCTACCTCCTCCCCTCAGCGGTGCACGGGGGCAGGGAATGGGGGAGTTCAGGTCAGTTCATTCCATGTTGTTACTGCTGCTTCTCTTAAAGGAGAAGGAGTCCTTACACCATTTGTCCCTTGCTCCAGTGGATCCCCTACTCACGGGGAAAGCATGAGTCCTACCCGCAGGATGCAATCCTTATGCCATCAGATTGCTCCAAGTGCGGGCTTTACCACAGTCTCAGATTCTTAGGGAGTTATTGCCACTCGCTCTGGCGTGGGTCGTCAGATAGACCTTAAATGTGTAAATGCGCCTCGACCTGTGCCCGTGATTCACAATAGTCTCAGGCTTAGGCATCTCCTTTAATGAAACACCTCCCCATCAGTGGGGGTTGTCCCACGGACTCTAGATGCGTACCGTACTCAGGCATCTCTTCTTCGACGTGGATCCTCCACGGGCTGCGAGTGGGTCTCTGCTTCCCCGAGGACTGCCTTTAGCTGCGAGGGGGAGTGCTTGTTGTCTCACCACTGATCTGCAAGGGGGACTCAGCTGCGGCCAATGTTGTCCCGTTCCATCTTCACTGACTCAGTGTTGGTGTGGCCGTTTCTCTCAGATCTCAGTCCTTTCTGGGTGAACTCGGCCCGGTGGGCACCCTGGGAGCGGGGCTCTCCCCGAGTTCCCCAAGCGGCTCCGCCACCGCCATCCTCAGCGGGTGGCACCAGCCCGGCCCAGGCAGCTGGCCTGTCCAGGTGCTGGGGAGTGAGGGCAGCACCCCCCTCTCCTCTCCTCGCTCCTGGGCAAAGGCACACCTTTCCAGTTCCTTTATCTCGACGTAAATAGAGCAATTCGCAGAGGCACCGATTGGCTCAAGCCCCGAGGGGGATGGGAGTCCGGTCTGATGGACAGGTTCTGCCACCCGGACCTCCCCCCCACATCAAACCATGACAGCTTTCTGACTCTGGTACACTACACTGGAAGCTATTGTCCTCATCTAGGGTGAGTTAACTGTGACTGGAGTGACTAAGCATAAACATCTGTAAATTGTTTATTCACAGCTTCTAATTAAATGCTCCTCATTTTGATGCCCCTTTTCCCTGTGGCTCTCTTTGACGGTAAGTTATACTTGATGTTCACTTTGGGTTTATGAGATTAAAGACTGCAAGGTTTATTTCATCATGTCTGACTCTCATTCGGGTGCAACACTGACTGAAAAAAAAACCCATATCCAAATAGTTTTCATCAGTAACTTGTAATAAAATTAGGGAGACATACTCGGTGGGGTCATTCTTGATTCTCTAGTGAAGATGGTGCAATACAATATTAACAGTTTGAATAATAACAAAGAAATAAAATATATAAATGTCACTACCTGAGAAACAATTGCAATTATGTGAGTCAACACTGTCATTGAAAATGATCTTGATAAATGGAAGAAATAACCCAAATCAATAAGTAGAAATTCTTTAAAGCATAAAGAAATAATTTAGGAATTAGAGGAAAAAAGGAAAAACATAAATTCCCCATAACCACCTGGCAACCACTATTTCAGGAAAGGATCTGATGTTACAAATCACATATGAGGCAACACAGTGAAATAAATTGACAAATTTAACACAAAAGAGAGCATCAAGGATGATAAAGATTTTGAAAATATGAACTGTAAGAAAGAGCTCAAGGAATCAGGTTTGTTTAGTCTGGAAAATAAATGGTTGAGAAGAAACAACAGTATTCAAATATATGAAACTAAAAATGAGACAGTGATAGATTGCTTTCCATATCTTCTGAGGGTAGAACAAGAAATAATCAATATAATATGCAGAAAGGAAGGTTAAGGTTTGATACTAGAAAACATAATTTCAGAAATAGTTAACACTGAACTTGTCAAGGAAAGTAGTGAAACTTCTTTGGAAATCTTAAAGACATCTTGGCCAGTATACTTTATCTTGCTTAAATGCAATGATATGTGCTCGTTCAGCGATATTCTCTCATTCCTAAAATATGTGCATCTTAAAAATAATTCTGTCTCTCAGTCTAGAGCTCTGTTAGATGTGACCATTGCTGTGGAAGGAAATGAGTCAACCAAAACCATTATAAACAAAGATAATCCTAGAATCTAACAGCTTCCTAGGATGACCTGGCAAGTCATCTAAATACCATGCTATTGACATCTGAAGTCTTTGTCACAGATCCTTTTCTGTAGTTCTCAGTTGTACAAACTTTTTGATGGATTATCTTTTCAGATTATTTTTAAGATTTTTCATTAATATAAAATCAATTATCTTATCAATCAGTAAGGTAGTGAAACAGAGTGATGAAATAAAACTGAGTAGCTGGAAAGATGCCAGATGGAAAAGCACCTGGGGATATTGATCAACGACTGGCTGAATATGAGCCAGCACTGTGCCCAGGTGGTCGATCAGACCAGTAGTATCCTGGCTTCAATCAGAAATAGTGTGACCAGTGAGACTAAGGAAGTAATTGTCTGCCTGTACTCAATGCTGGCGAAGTCACGCTTTGAATGCTGTGTTCAATTTTGAGTCCCTCATTACAAGAAAGACATTGAAGTGCTGGAGTGTGTCTAAAGAAGGTTTACAAAGCTGGTGAAAGGTCTAGAGAACAAGTCTTATGAGGAGTGGCTGAGGGAACCAGGTAAACTACTGAGCATGGAATTTTTTTTGTATTCAATTACTGTCTAAAAAATGCCTCCAGGCTATATTTTGAATGTGATTTTTGTAAAAAGAAAAATACTATTCATTAGGAACATATTAAAATTTGGCTGAGATAGATATTTGAAATAGTATTGCAAAATAGGTAGGACTAGATTGCAAGCATCATGTAGGAAGTACGGCATTTATGACAGTGGCTGAAAGAATGAGAAAAAAAACCCAAACAGTTTTAATTTACTAGATTGGTTGGTTTGTTTTTCCCTTCTGAATCCTTTTCTGATTTGTGGTAACAGACCACCTTACATATATTTCTATATTTCAATTTTCACAATTATAGTTCAGAAGGACTCTATCTATTTCATACATATACAATTTACAGTGGCTGCATTAAATTGTATTTTCTAATTCCAGTGAAAATACATACCACCTCTCCACCCTCCCCTGCAACTCCAAACCAGAAGCTATTTGTCTAGATTTGCAAGGCTCTTGCATTCAACTAGATTCTACTTCTTTGTCTGAATGTCATATTACAGCTGCTGAACGCATCTAAAAACTCCAGAATTTTAAAGAGCTTTAAAGCATCATTAGTCAGACATATAATTATTTGGTAAAAAAAAATAATATGAAAATTACATGAGCAATAGGTACCTCAATCATTTCTCAATGTGACAATGCCTGACAAACTAGTCTGGGGAGTTATCTAAGTCTGTAAGTATATCAAGTACTCGTTGGTTAGTTCAATTTATGAAGCTATACTTGGAGATCAGAAGAGGAACAGGTGAGAAAAACACTAGGGACAGTCCTCAAGCTCAGTTTCCTACTAGGACCACAGATTGCATATAAAATCATAAAAGTTCAGTACAATTAGGTATAATTCTTTCTGTTTTGTTTTGTTTTGTTTTGTTTTATTTTACCTCTGTATGTATATAGTGTAATTTTTTATTATTTTTTAAAAATTTCATCTTCTTCTTCAGAGTTCAGTTACATTCCAGCTGGAATCAGAAAATAAACACCTATCTGTGTAGCATCTAACTCAAGTTATAAATACATATTGGAATCTAGAGATCTTAATCCAGAGTTATAAATATCAAACATAAAATTTGAATATATTTGTATCAACTCTCTTGTTTTGATTTTCAAAAGTTACTGATCAAAAATTATTCTGCTGGTTTATCATATATTTAGGAAAAGAAGTTTCTTTTTGTCAACAAAACTGAACTTTCTGTGTTATTCTGGTCTGCATAATATGATGGAGTGTTGCCCTATAGCTGAATAGAAACAGATGTATACGGAGAAAATAACAAAAACAGACACAGATGGTGTATCACATGTATAACTTCTTAATTTATCCCTCTTTGTGTGATACAATTATCCCAGCAAGTAGGCTGTATTCATCCCCTTTTCACAGATTCTGCCAGTTCCTGTAGGGACACTTTTCTGCATCGTGCTGTAAACTGCCAGCACAGCACACCAGAATTCCTGACTCTCTCATTGCACCCTCTCTAGGTCCCTTCCCTGTCCATTTTGCCTTTTGTTTGTTTGTTTCTTTTTGACTAACTGTGATTACAATGAAAGTAGTATTGTTTCAGTTAATTGTTTCATCAGCATATTGATGTGGTTTTTCTCTTCCTGAAAAAAAAACCAACCTTATCCCATTTCCTATATATTATTTACAACCACAGGATTTTCATTTGTACAGGATAATGTGTTATTTTACCTTTATGTTCAGAACTCATATTTACCTCGAGAAACTTTTATAAACAACCTAATCTCAACAATGTTGGATTTACTCTGAACTTTGCATAATGAATATCAAATCTGGACTTGATTTTGAATAACAAGTTGCTCGATGTTTCCCCATCAATTTGTAAAAGTGATTTTCTATCACAGCCTTAAAGATGTCATTAAGCTTGTGGAAATTGTGAGTGTAGAAATAATTATTCATGTAAGCAATGAAATAAAAGGTATTAATGAGCGTATTAATTCAACTCTTGTGGCAGGTGACTATAATAAAACAATTATGTGGCACAAATGTACTGGAGAGGAGGATACATTGCGAAACAAGGAACATCAGTTGTTTCTTCTCTGTTTTTGTTGGCATTTTGGTTTGGTTTTTGTTTGTTTGTTCCTTCGTGTTTTCTTGTAACAGGATTAAAAAGGTTTAATCCATTGCCAAATACTTGACAGTTGCTTGGTTCCATTAACAGTACAGAGCTACACACTTGACTGCATTACTTTGGGTAAGCTTTGCATAAGTTCACGTCTTTATGTCACTGTGTACCCAGTAAAGAACTGAGACACAGATCAGGCAGAAAACATTGAATTAAAGTTCATTTGAGGCAAGCAGACAAGCAACAACACGGTAACTGATTGTTCAAGGAGGTGGTAGATAACCCATCCCTGGAAACATTCAAGGTCAGATTGGACAGGGCTCTAATCAACCTGATCTACTTGAAGATATCACTGCTTATTGCAGGAGGGTTTGACTAGATGACTTTTAAAGGTCCCTTCCAACTGAAACCTCCCTTCAATTCCATTATTTTAACAAATGTGTAAATACACTGTTCATGTTTAATACTTTTAATAGAGAAAATAATCTGATTTTATTTAACAATTTTCTTAAATATATTATTTAGCAACAAACTATATAACTAGGTACGTTTTCAAACAGCTTAAAAACGTATTGAACAGAGATGAAGCTAAGATATAGCCCATATTTATACAGTGAAGAATAAAAAGCCTCCATACATTGAATAAATTCTGATGAAGAAATCTTTGAAAATGTCTTATTGTCATCAAAGATCAATGAACAAACATTAATATAAAAATAATTATAAGATAGTAATTCAATCTACGTTAACTGTGACAGAGTCTTATACATAGGCAGGCAAATCCCCAAAACTTAAATGAGATCACCAAGCTGTACCTGTACTCTCGCCTGGTTTTGAACTTGCTCTAACTCAGTTATTCCAAAGAATTTGCTATCTGCACCTTCTGCTTCCCGAAGGTCTCTCACAATTAGATCTTTCTGTCCAGATCTTTTTCCTCTGGCTCTGTTGAAAACAGTGACAAAACTCCTTAATGAATGCTTTGCTCTCTCTTTTTAAGTTTCACTCTCCAGTAACACCTTTGCCTGTATCCTGAGCTAGAATTGACCACCCAGAACACACATGTGATGTAAGTACCTACATATTTGCTTACCTGAGACTGACATGCTTCACTAACTTACCACATGCAATTCTTTCTAAATTTCTTCTTTTACTATACGCTAGACAGTTTTAGTGTTTTGGGTGGAGGAGACAAGGTTTGTATTTATGCTTGGACTACAAAAAATTAAATAATGTAATTGACTGGATTTACTAGAAAACTGCACATTCTTCATCAAGTTAAGATCTCTACTGTGACTATTAAGACATCAAATAGCAGAAGTGTAATGATTTTTTTTTTCTTTTTCTTATTTTTGTTTACTGAAACGGTCCAGAACTTTTATTATTAATTTGTTAATTATTGGGATTATTTTGTTTCATTCCTTTTTCTGCTTCAAAAAAAAATGACAGATATAATACATCTTTTCCCTTTCCACTCCAAAGCAAGCACTCTAGAAAGAATATGGATTTTGTGTCAGTATTGAGAAGCATTCAGTGGAACTGCTCTGATTTCTGGTGGTGACAAAATCTAAGACAGATATAGCTTCTGATGACTTATCACAAATCCTTTCAGCTAGTAATATCCATGTTCTGTACTTTGTAAATAGTAAGTGAAAGCACTCTGATATCGGAAACTATACTTAGCTGTTACTACTGTCAAGAAATGTTGGGAGCGAATTTGCTTAAGTACTCAATTTAAGTTGGTGAATTAAAATTTCACAGGTCAGTAGTTAGGCTCCTTTTTTGGTGGTAATGTGTCCTACAGACTATTTCACAGGTGTAAAATCCGAGAGCTGGAAAAGAAAATGACTGGTTAGGTATTTGATCTCATGTCTGTTAGCAGTTGTTTGAAATATTGGAGTCTAGGTTAATGCCCTGGTCATTTTCAAACTGCATTAATGTATCTTGATGTGTATGTTAAGTGCGTCTTAGCATCAATGCCAAGAAAACACAGTTGTGCTCTAAGGAATTTCTGTCCTGAGAAACTAGAGAACCAGGACTCAAGGCCTGGTCATGCGCACTTTCTTTCACAATTTAGACTGGACGAAGATTTAGATTAGTGACTCATAGTATCTATGACAGCCATTTCTTAATGACAGTGGCAGTGTTTTTTCCTAGGCATTTTCTAGATAATGTTTTCTGTATGTTACTTTTCGGTTCAGTGAATGAGGGAATTATTTGAACAAAGGAGAAAAAACATTCTGGTTTTCTGCTCTGGTTCTTGCAGTCATAGAATCATAGATTCGTAGAATGTTTAAAGTTGGAAGGGACCTCAAAGATCATCTAGTTCCAATCCCCCTGCCATGGGCAGAGAAACCCTCCACCACACCAGGGTGCCCAAAGCCTCATCCAAACTGGCCTTGAACACTTCCAGGGATGGGGCATCTACAACTTCTCTGGGCAACCTGTTCCAGTGCCTCACCACCCTCAGAGTGAAAAATTTCTTCCTTATATCAAACCTTCTGTGCCACTTTTAATTGAAACAGAGGAGTTTCCTTTACTATCACTAGACTAGATTACGTCTCAAGATCTTACTTTAAAACATCCATGTTACAAAACATTTAGTTTTGTCTCATCTTATTGAACCATCACTATTATATTTGTGTTTCAGCTGTTACAGGATGTCATCGTTTAAGCAATTTATCTTTTCTGAAGTATTTTGCTCACAGTGTGTGAATTCACTTCTATGCAGTAGAGTATTATTTGTTTTCTTCCAGAACATAATGTAATAATTGCATGATGGATGCAACAAAAAACATGACATTAATTTCTTTGCTTCAGCTGTCTTTCCATATATTTTGAATTGCTTTATTTCAGTGTAAGAGGACATTTAATCACACTTGATCTTACATAGACCTTTACTTATTAACACTTTTTTTTGTATAGAGACACACTTTACTCTCATAATGATGAGAAAATGATAATTTTTGTATTGATCAACTCAGATGTTAGTTTTATAAAGATCTGAAACATAAAATTCTCCTGATACATATGTAAATTCAGAGAATTATATTTAAAAAAATAATACAACAAACCTCAAATGAAAAAGATTGTGTGTTGATTTTTATTTTAAATAAAATTATCTAATTTTAATGCTTACCTCAGTTTCACTCCCTATTTCTTTAATAAATTGAAAAATCTATGTGTCCTATGTGTCTGATTCTTCCGCAAAGAATAATACTTAGAAATAATTAACAACAGCAGCAATACTACTACCCTCACTATTCCTTCTCCTCCTGCTAGTAATATGCAAACCCCATAATAGATTATGGCTTTGTATTCAGGATTTCCAACTAAGACGTACTACCAGCCCAATCAGAAACATTTGGCTAAATTCAGTTTTGAGGTTTGCTATCGTTTATAGTTCTGTTATTTTAATTATGTAAATAATATCATCAAGAGTACCATGTGTATGACAAGGTGTCAATGTCCATCTAATAGAGAAAATGTCACCGAAGCGTGTTAGAGTGCTCATATTTTACTGTAATTCCTGTCAATTTGTTGCCTACCAATTGCTAGAGCCATTCTTATTAGTCCCCAGGCAAATCATACAGGAACATAAGTGTTTGAAGAGTCTATAATTTTGGTCTCTTTAATGTCCAAAGCATGTATTTTCATAGCATACTTTTTAATGTCTGTTCAGGTCATTGAGCTGTTTCAGACTTATTTTCATTAGACTAATATAAATATCCTCCAAAGTATGACAGCATAAGTTTTACGTTCAGGTAATGAAGTTTCTGTGATGTTTTGCAAGGAACTGGTAAATATGGTCCTCATTAAAAATATGGTATTTAGCTCCTGTGACTTAGCATTAGAAAGACTTTATTCAGATTTGTCAAACCCGTAAATGTTAAGGGAAAGAAGAACCTATCAAATAAGCAAAATCAAAACATTTAGTACAGAAACCTCAAATCTTAACAGATTTTTTTTTCTTCTCTATAAATATGCAAAGAATGAATGACTATCAACACTGCAAGAAGAAGAAATAGGCATAAATTAATCAGGTTGTAGAAGGTCAGCCTAAAAACACAGAGTTTACAATACAGACTTCTATGAGAAGTTGGGAAAGTCCAAGTCAGTGTAAGATAGAAAATGTTAAAAATATACAGGCATTAGTAACAAGGTTGGCAGAACAGGTAAAAGATGAGATTTCTTTCAGATGTGGTTTTTCTAAGTCCTGTCTTTCTTTCCATTGTCCAGTGCTAATTACTTTTTCCATCAAAACGCTATTTTACTTGGCTGAAGTAAACTAAACTTTTAACTCTGAAATTTATTTAACTGTTTTTATGATAGTTAAACCTGGTTACATACAGTATATCACTTAATACCAAATGAGGCAAAGCACATAGAATATGTACCTTTAAAGTCTGAGTCTCTATATATGTAGCGCTCAAGACACTTCAAGTTAATTATTCATTTACATATTGTATCTCTCATATGAGTAAAACTCAGCTCTCATATGAGCAAATTCTCAGCTTTGTTTGAGTTTTTTTTCAAAAATGCATTAGTGGTAAATGGGAAAAGGAGAGGAAGTTCATTACCCTGAATTTCAGGAGACCAGACTTTGGGGCCTCCTCAGGGATCTGCCTGGTAGAGCACCATGGGATAAAGCCCTGAAGGGAAGTGAGGTCCAAGAAAGCTGGATAATATTCAAGGATCACATCCTCTGAGCTCACGAGCGGTGCATCCCAACAAAGAGAAAGATGGGCAAAAACACCAGAAGGCCTGCATGGACGAACAAGGAGCTCCTGGACAAACTCAAACACAAAAGGGAAGTCAACAGAGGGTGGAAGCAAGGACAGGTAGCCTAGGAGGAATACAGAGAAATTGTCCGAGCAACCAAAGCACAAGTTAGGAAAGCTAAAGCTCTGATAGAATTAAATCTGGCCAGGGACATCAAGGGAAACAAGGAAAGCTTCTATAGGTATGTCAGTGACAAAAGGAGGATTAGGCAAAACGTGGACCCTCTCTGGTAAGAAACAGGAGACCTGGTTTTCCGGGATTTGGAGAAGGCTGAGGTACTCAATGACTTGTTTGCCTCAGAATTCACTGGCAAGTGCTCTAGCTGCACTGCCCAACTTGTAGAAGGTGAAGGCAGGAATCAGGACAATAAAGAATCGCCCATTGTAGTAGAAGACCAGGTTCAAGACCATCTAAGGAACCTGAAGGTGCATAAGTCTATGGGAACGGGTGAGATGTATCCTTGCATCCTAATGGAATTGGCAGATGAAGTTGCTAAAGCATTATTCATCCTTTGGGAGAAGTCATGGCAGTTTAGTGAAGTTCCCACCAACTGGAAAAGAGGAAGCATAACCCCTGTTTTTAAAAAGAAAAAAAAAAAAAAAGGAGACCTGGGGAACTACAAGCCAGTCAGTCTCAACTCTGTGCCTGGCAAGACCAAGGAGCAGATGCTCCTGGCAGCTATGCTAAGGAACATAGAAAATAAGGAGGTGATTGGTGATAGTCAGCTCAGGGCAAACTGTGCCTGACAAATGTGATGGCCTTCTATGATGGGGTTACAGTGTTATATACTTCAAAGAACGCACAAACTTGAGAGGCTTTTGCCTAAATTCTTCACTTATTTTGAAGAAAAATAGTGTATGAGAAGAAATTGCTGTAAATGTATGGTGTTTTCCTTCCATTTAACCTTTAGGTATTTGTTTATCCTGAATATATGTATTACTTATGCACTGTTTAAATTATTTCAGCATGATGTGTTTTAGCTAATTTTTGTATATGATACCATTTATTTTTTAGAAAATACTTATCTCCATTTAATTAAAACTCTTAATTCTTTAGCAGACTTTGCACCTGACAAACAGAGCTCTGGAAAAAAGTTGAATTTCTTCTTCTACAATTTGATTTGAACAATTCTGCATGCCAACATTTATGGAAAATTCTCTCTACAGCATGCAAAAAATGAAAAGGTCCACCTTTCTCCTTTTATGCAATAATGGTGAGATGTAAGATTCAGCTTCGCAATCAATTTACTATGGCTTAACAGGTTATAACATATCTATATACATGCTTTTAATTTTTAGAAAATTATAGAGATATTCAGTTTAGATTAGTATGCAATCAGAAATAATGAGAAAAAAAGAGATATCTGAATAGCTTTCAGAAAATAATTTTAAAGTATTTCCTTTTATTGACGAATTTTTTAGGTTGTTCAAAGACAAAATTATGTTCATAACACAGTTCCACTATGCATATTCAGCTGTGCAAAACCATGAATAAAACAAATCTTCATATTTCTTATCTTCAACAGGGGAAAAAACAAAAACCAAACAAAACCCAAAAAACAACAGAGCTCTGAACTCTAAGTAGGAAATTCAAGACCAAATCTTGAAGTCTACAGAAACTGTATTATAGTTCTATAGAAATTTAACAAGTCACACCAAAGTCTATTAAGTTTAATTTTTAACTCATATGAAAACTAAAAGCTTTTCCCCCTCATTTTAATTTTATCTTGCCTTCTGGAAAACAAAATTCTTACTGGAGTTAATTCTGTAGATGGATCAATCTTACCGATATGATCTCTGTAGTGTTTTGCATGAAATAACCAGATAGATCTATATTTAGTGTTCCATTCAGTCTAACAGTGGCAGGTAAGTGTAGTGGTTTTAGGCTGATCCAGCAACTAAAACTCACACAGTCTCTCCTTCTCCAGTAAAGTAGAGAGAAAAAAAAAAACAAAAAACCAAAGGGACTGAGGGTTGAGACAAGAACAGAGGGAGCACTCACCAACCATGGTCCTGGGCAAAACAGGCAGAGCTTTTCTCAAAGCAAAACAGTTTATTAATGATTACTTAGAAGGACAAAGGGAAACAAAAACCGATTACTTGAGAGGACAGAAAGAAACAAAACCAGATCTTAAAACCGACACCTTCTCCCCCCGCCCCTTCCTTTTCCTCCCGGCTCTACCTCCTCCCCCCAGCAGCACAGGGGGCAGGGACTGGGGAGTGCAGGTCAGTTCATTCCGTGCTGTTACTGCTGCTTCTTTCTTAAAGGAGAAGGAGTCCTTACACCCTTTTCCCCTGCTCCAATGGATCCCCTACCCACGAGGAAAAATCCACAAACTTCTCCAGCGTGAGTCCAGCCCACTGGAAACAATCCTTCCCCACAGATTGCTCCGGTGTGGGCTTTACCACAGTCTCGGGTACTTAGGGAGCTGTAGCCACTCGCTCCGGCGTGGGTTGTCACGAAGACTCCAGATGCCTCTCTGCCTCGTCGTGCACCCCAACACGACCATCCTCAGGCTCAGGCATCTTCTCCCCACGGGCTGCGAGTGGGTCTCTGCTCCACCGAGGCCGTCCTGGTTGCAGGGGGGCAGCCTGCTATCTCACCATCAGCCGCAGGGGAAACTCGGCTCCGGCACACCTCCTCCCGCTCCATCCTCACTGACCTGGTGTCAATGCAGCTGTTTCTCTCAGATCTCAGTCCTCTCCAGGTGAACTCAGCCCAGTGGGCACCCCGGGAGTGGGGTGCCCCCGAGTTCCCCAGCTGGCTCCGCCGCCGCCATTCTCCGTGGGCGGCGCCGGCCCGATGCAGGCAGCTGCCCGGCCGGGAGCCAGGGAGCGGGGGCAGTGCCCTCCTCCCTTCTCTGCTCGATCCTGGGCGAAGCACCTTTTCTGGTTCCTTTGTCCTGACTTAAATAGGGCAATTCGCAGAGGTGCCCTATTGGCTCAACCCCGAGGGGGATGGCAGTCTGATCTGGTGGCCGGAACCAAACCTAACCCGGTTCTGAAACCGGGGAGGTCGCAGGGAGCAAAACCCCTCTCCTGCCAGCAGAACCACCCCCCTCCACATCAAACCATGACAGTAAGTCTTCCACATCTTTTTGAGGAAACCATCACTTGCACTGATAGCTTGATTTCCACATCTGTGACTTTTCCTGTGTCTGATTTAGTGCAGCCACTATTCAAATTCTGTCTTAGAATTTTACAATAATTCATACTGGAACTCTATGTCATGTTACATTTCACTACATCATTTATGTGATGTGACACAGTTAAAGGAAGTTTGAGGTGATATAAAGTAATGACTCATAAAGCTTAGAGACAGAAATATGAAAACAAAAACACTAAGTCAAAGCTGTAAGAAAAAAACTAGCAGCTAGTATATTTCCTCAGAGAACTTGTAATAGTGTTTTCTAAAATATTTGAAGGTAATGTGAAAAACAATAGCATCTATATGATTCCTATAATTGATAAAATTTCTACTGTAAAATAGAATGAATGAATAGAACAGTATTCCATTGGATAGAAGTAATGATTCTTGTCAAGCTTGATGTTAAAATTATTGTTCAAAATCTGTAACTAAAAATCTATTACTAACAGAATTGTATAAACATTATAAAATTTTATTTATGGAACTCTCCGAGGAATCAACATTGCAGCTTATTTTACAGGGAATTTCTGCATAGAGTAGATTTTTGCCAAGCAGGATCTGATACCCAAATTTTGATTTTTTTCCAAATGTTATCTGAGCCTGTCAAATGGTCTGGGGACTGACAGATAATCTACTGGTCTTATGTCATACTCAAATTGGGAAATAAGGATAAAATCATCTAATTTGTTCTCAGCTGCTTTCGGCTGTGATTTGTTTCAGATTTTTTTCCTGTGATAAAGGTATTGGTCATGTTTATCTGTGCAGATAATATGAGCTTCATTACTGCTATATCAGAACAGCTTTCATCAATCACTACTTCGCACTCTGCAATTCCCTGTCCACAGTATTAAGAAATCCTTTGGCAAAATTATAGAGTCATTCAGTTGAATGACTTTAATAAAACCTTTGATTTTAATAAGGTTCAATGAAAAGTAAGTGCCAAATGTAGAACATTGAACTTGATGTTCCATATAGAGACATGCACAACCAAATTGGATCATGTATTTGCTGCCAGTGTATAAGAAGTTGCTGATAGGTGTTGGAGAGCATTGATATATATTTATTTAAGAAGGAGTTTGTCCCAAAGTTCGTAACATAAGTAAAAATCACCAAATTTCTAAGGTCTTTTTTACTAGGAGGGGTTTATGTAAAGGAAAAATTATCTAAACTGCTACAAAGTTTCTTAATTTTCACACTTAGCTTCCATTGTTTTTAAATAAAGTGTACAGATACATATATCAATCATATTTAAAACACTATAATTCTATATGCTTCTTTAGAGAGTCTCTGATAACGTCTATAAACTTAAGAACTCAGAGTGGAGATGCACAATAATTTATGCAAAGATAGGCTTTTCTCTGGGAAGCTACTTTTTTATCAGTTATAGAATTCTTATTTTTTTTGTATGATTATACTTCCAAATAAGAAAAAACCAAAGAATTATATTGTAAGCAGGAAATTGAATTTATCTAAAAGAAATATAAAAATCTGTCATCTGAGAAGAGTGATGTTTGCAGCCCAATTAAGCAAAGGGAATTTTCTGTACTCAATAACATTTCTTTTCTTTTTTTTTTTTTTTTAAGATATTTAGGCTTATCCTATTAATGGTCTGACATAATTTAACTGCATAAGATGACCATTATCATTAGTCATTGCATGTCTTTTCTGTATGTCAGAAAGTTATTCCGTTGCATATACTTAGAAAATTGTTTTATATTCTAATGCGTGGGAAAAAAAAAATATTTAATTCATTTTCAGACATTTTGGAGAGTAAAATAGGAAAAGAAATGCTGAAGAAGAATTAAAGGGGTATCAGTCTAATAAAATTGGAAACCTGCCAGTAGTAATTAATAGCTCCAGAATACTGGAAATTAAAGGAAATTTATATGATTTGTTGAGATATATGCTGTGTACCGAAAAGTACATGACAAAATTCCATGTGTAAAATAAAGGTATTATGTTATTTTTTTCTACCTCTTATGATCACTCCACTGGGATCTCATTAATCCAGTGGTTTGATTTTTACCTGTAGCTGACCAGCCTTCTCAAAAATAAGGAGTAAGAAGGAAGAAAGGGAAAAAACTTTGTCTGTAGTTTACTCATGTACTCCAGAATACGATTATAGATATTATACTCGGGCTTGGGATAGTGTTGATTAGAACGATATAGTGCTTGCTTTATATCATCTAAGATTTCCTTTAACCCAAGAAAACTCTCCACCGAAGACATGCTTTGTCTTCGCGTTACTGAAATAACAGTTTCACTGTGACCTGGTAGTTAAGTAAAAATAAAATAGCTTGTATAAAGTAATGGTTTCATGTATTGTATTCATCTCAAGGAATGAAAGAATCAGCACAAAAAAAAAACCCAAACCAACGTTCGACAGTGCTTTAAGAGTTTTTGACCTTTCAGGAAAAGATACAGTCCACTTCTCAGCTGGATGCTAGACTCAGTGACACAGAAGACACCTGCCAGGCTTCACAGTTTCCTAAGATTCAATATAGCAAATGAAAGATACTGTGAAAAATAGAGCATCCTTAAGATAGATATCAAATATAGAACTATTGAATCAAACTAACACTTGCAAAGTTCACATATACTTTATCAAGAAATCAGCATTGTATTGCTTTCATTTCATACCTTACATGACTAAGAAAGTGTCTTATGTATTAACTTTCTGCATACAACATGGTAGAAGCCCTTTGTAATGGAATTTGTTAGTCCAGAGGCAATAAAATCTGATTCTCATGCTATCTGTCTCAGTGTAAATATGAAATAATAGCATCAAGTCATTAAAATGGAAAGCATTAAAATTAAATATGTCTCATTAATTTGGAGTGATCTACTTTTATTTACTTCTTTCAGTGTTTAAGTTTTGTCTGGAAACTATAAAAGATTAGATAATTTTTTGTGTCTTTAATTCAGACACAATACAATTAAAGCGCTTATACGAAATGATATTACTATTTTAGAGTGGAATGAATTGACCACAGTTAATATCCAAACACGCACACAGCTACTCACTCCGTTCCCTCTTCCATGGAACAGGGATAAAATGGAAGGAAGGTGAAAAGTCTGGTGGATCCAATCAGCTGTCCCAGTTGCGTCTCCTCCCAACTTCTTGCCCACTCCAGCCTGCTCTCTGGGGAGGTGCAAAGCGGAAAAAAAAAAAAAAAAGATAAAAGCCTCAGCGTCGTGTAAAAATTGTTCAGGCCAAAAGACCAATATGTTATCAACACTCTTCTAGCCATTGAATATAAAACATGCAGGCTGTCGTGAAGACACACAGCCAGACCAAGTACACGGAGCAGTAGCATTGCCTGTCTGAGTGATTGAAAACGTGAAAGGCAAACAGTGTATTTGAGAGAACTTATTTTATTTGTCATTTTGAAAATATTTTTCCCCTCTGAATGTGTTCATATGTCATTATGCAGTAGGATAATCTATTCTGTTGTCACAGAATTTTATTCTCACAGTCTACAGAGAGAAAAGCTGGAGTTTCAGATTCCTGTTTAAGGAGCTGAAGGTTATCAATTGTTCTTGAAGAGAGAGGACAGAAGCACTCAATCCCATAAGCTACTTCTGTACTACTAAGTAAAACAGAACCATGAAACGAAGGGAGGTGATAGATAGTTGTCCACAGGACATCGACCTGTCTTATAAAATTTTACTTTTACATCTGTCTCTCTTCTGTAATTTGATTCATCTTGAAATACATCTATTTCTTTCTCTTGCTTATACAGAAAATAATGTTTCAGATGAGAGGATTTACACCACAAGTGTTTACATCTGGTTGGACAAATTCCCTCAAAGAGCTGAAAGTGATATGTTCAGATTTTTAAAGGTATCTAGATGAGTGAAGGTCTATAATGATGCTTGGTGATGCAAAGTCACTTCTTTTACATTAATTTACTTTCCATTATTTTTTTCTTTCACCTATTTCTGTTGATATCATTGATACTTGAATAATAATAAAATTCTGTGTAGGTTGTCCTCTCTATCTTTGAGTTTTCAATATCCAGTACATATAACACAGAGCTCAACATCAAAAATCCAAGATATTGACATTATTTTATTTGAGAATAATATTTAGATTATTATGAGAATAATAATTTTAGATTTAGAAAATCAAGATAATACTGCATACTTTTGGAACATTTCTGAAACAATATGAGAGGAGACATGACAGAAGATATGTATTTTAAAGTCAAAACTTTGCAGATTAATCTAGTTGCCCATTAACTGATATTTGTAAGGCTGTTTGAAATTCTTTTGCTTTCTCTAATTTGAAGTAAGCTTAAAAGATACCCCTGAATTATACATTCCGATTTCACTTAGTTCAGACTTCAGAGTATTATTCCAACTTCAAACACTCTGAACTCTACGTATCACTGTAATGCTGTTATTCTTTAATACCTCAGCATTGAATGCATTACAACCTGAAATCTTAAGAAACTTCTTAGCTTTCTACTTTTGTTTCCAGAAGATAATAATAATATGATCAGTACTGTCTGCATGCTGTAGTGGTC
Source organism: Tauraco erythrolophus (assembly GCF_009769465.1). Lineage (NCBI taxonomy): Eukaryota > Metazoa > Chordata > Aves > Musophagiformes > Musophagidae > Tauraco > Tauraco erythrolophus. The sequence goes on along the minus strand of NC_141465.1, from coordinate 80,879,426 downwards.
AGCTTGGATTTATGTCATTTAATCCAGAAAGTGTTACTATTTCAGGGCGTTAATGATCTATTAACAAATAAATTCTTCAGATTTTCTCCATAGAGTTTAAGTCTAGTTGAATCCTGCTGATCTAAAAATATTGGGGCTTAGTGTTAATTTATATGAAGGCATGCTAACACATATCATATTGGAGAATTATGGGCTGTTTGGAGTCAGGTGAGAGATAGTGTTATTACAATATTTTGATCAAGCTGTTTTGGTCTAGATAGACTTTTCCAAAATATGCTATCAAGTTCGTCTGAAGAAAAATAATAATCAAAGCAGGAAGTCTTTTCAATTCTGAAGGAAATAAAAAAAAAGATTAATATAGTTTTACAACTATAACACAGGATACAGAGATTTCCAATTTCCTGTTCAATGTTTCAAAGCAGCATTTTTGTGTAAGCAGTTTTTTTATCTGTAATCGGATGTCCAAAAATTTATGTCAAATATAAAGCCTTTTTCTAAATATAGATTTACTATTTATTTAACTCTAAAAATCTCAGTGTTTTCATTCAATTTTTTCCATGACTTATTCTCTAGATTTTCACCAAATATTATCTATACATAAGAGTAATTTTATGTTTTATGTTTTAATTAATATAGTTTTACCATTTTGCTTTCCTTTTTAATATCATTAAGGGTTTGGAAAATGTCATTCTAAAATGGAAAAGTAGCTCCAATATTTTATTTAAAAATAAATAAGTTAGCAATATTAGAAACTATTAATGAGGCTATCTAATATAAAATAGAGAATAAAAATGCTGTAGGGTCATTAAGTCTGAGAGCCAGAGACCTTTGACGGAAAACATGAAAAAAAAATCTAACATCAAAAACGACTGAAAAAAAACTTTCTGAAATGTTAATAGAATCCTTGAACATGAGAGCACCTATAAGGGAAATACTTACAATTGTTGTATTTATTTTAACTATCAGTACAACTAACAGGGCTAGTTAATTAGTTTAGGTGTTATTAAAAAAAAAAAGAAAACTTTCTCACTGAACATTTTTTCTTGCTTAATAAATGGAATTTGGGAGAAGAGAGTATACAAGGTAGACACAAGAAGAGGGTATACAAGGTCCAGCAGAGGACCAAAAAACAAAGAGGCTGAAAAGGATGGACAAAGGTGAACAATGGCCATAAAAGGTGCCAAGAAAGATTCTATATGCATGCCAATTGCTAAAGAAGGTTCAGGGAAGAACTGAGTCTCATAAAGGACAGGGAAACAACTTAGTGACATAGAAAGATTAGGAAAACATTGAAGTATTCAACACTTTTTAACATTGGTCTTCATCTACCAAACCTACTCTCAGACTTCTGCCAGTACCATACGGTATGGGAGAGAGAAGGGCAGCCTGCAGGAGAAGAGTGAATAGTTAGAGAGGGAGTAAGGCAAAGCAAATATCACACACAAGAGGAGCACAGTCGGCAGACTAGAAGCAATTATTATGCCTTTCTATTCGGTATTGATAATGAAATCTCTGGAATACTGCATTGAGGGTTTTAGTCTCTAATTAAAGGATTTTGAGATATAAGAAGGTCCATCAAAGGACTACTCAGATTGTCAAGAGTCTTGAACACATGTTCTACATTAGACAGGGTGAGGGAGCTGGGGTTGTTTAGCGAAGAAGAGGTTAAGAGGTAATTTCATAGCAGCCTGCAATTACTTGAAAGGAAGTCACAAAGATGAAAAAGGCCAGATGATACAGCAAAGGTGAAGGGCCACAAACAGTAGCTTGAGAGAGCAGTGCATGCTAGACATTAGGAAAATAATTGTAACTAAAAGGGTAGTGCAATCCTGGAACAGGTTTCACTGAGAAGCCATGGGCTCTGCACCTGTGGAGGTCCATGAGATTCAGCCAAAGTCACAGTCAACCTGATTTCACGTTGGCAACAAGTCTATTTTGAGTGAAAAGTTAACAAAATGGCCTCCAGAAACCTCTTTTAAACAAAAGCTTTTACAATTCTATGGCTACATGTTCCTTGGTTTTTATATTATAAACATCAGGGATCATTCATAGCTGTTGACAGCCTAAAAATTTACTTTGAAAATAAAGTACCAGTTTTTAAAGAGTAGGACCTCAAAACAAACATATTTAAAACTTTCAAACTGTAGCCTAGATGTTTCTACTAAGAATAGTCAAGCACTGGAAGTTTTATGTACCTTTTCAGTTTCAGAATGCTTCAATGTATTAAAGACAAGATACACTGCCAGGATAGCATAGCATACCAATGCTGTCCGAACAGTTTACGTTATCTGTTCTATCATTTCAAAAAAGAATTTCAGTTCCTGGGGCTCTTGATATAGGATCTTTCAGAAGCATAAATTTAGTAAAAAAAAAAAAAAGGAAGGAAGGGTTATGCAGTGTCAAAGTTATCAGTGGGTTCCAGTTTAAAGGCAATTTATTTTATTTCATTAACAGCAAGATCAAATAAGATGCTAATTCTTTGAATGATTTCAAATAGGAAACTTGAACGGGAACTGCAGGTGAGAGAATGTCATGGTTTGATGTGGAGGGGGGGGTGGTTCTGGTGGCAGGAGAGGGGGTTTGGTCCCTGTGACCTCCCCGGTTTGGGAACCGGGTTAGGCTTAGTTCCAGCCACCAGATCAGACTGCCATCCTCCTCGGGGTTAAGCCAATAGGGCGCCTCTGCGAATTGCCCTATTTAAGTCAGGACAAAGGAACCGGAACAGGTGCTTTGCCCAGGATCGAGCAGAGAAGGGAGGAGGGCACTGCCCTCGCTCCCTGGGTCCCGGCCTGGCAGCTGCCTGCGTCGGGCCGGCGCCGCCCACAGAGAATGGCGGCGGCGGAGCCAGCTGGGGAACTCGGGGGCACCCCACTCCCGGGGTGCCCACTGGGCTGAGTTCACCTGGAGAGGACTGAGATCTGAGAGAAACAGCCGCATCGACAGCAGGTCAGTGAGGATGAAGCGGGAGGAGGTGTGCCGGAGCTGAGTTTCCCCTGCGGCTGATGGTGAGATAGCAGGCGTCCCCCCTGCAACCAGGATGGCCTCAGTGGAGCAGAGACCCACTCGCAGCCCGTGGGGAGAAGATGCCTGAGCCTGAGGATGGTCGTGTTGGGGTGCACGACAAGGCAGAGAGGCATCTGGAGTCTGCGTGACGACCCACACCGGAACGAGTGGCTACAGCTCCCTAAGTACCCGAGACTGTGGTAAAGCCAACACCGGAGCAATCTGTGGGGAAGGATTGTTTCCAGTGGGCTGGACTCATGCTGGAGAAGTTTGTGGATTTTTCCTCATGGGTAGGGGATCCATTGGAGCAGGGGAAAAGGGTGTAAGGACTCCTTCTCCTTTAAGAAAGAAGCAGCAGTAACAGCACGGAATGAATTGACCTGCACTCCCCCAGTCCCTGCCCCCTGTGCTGCTGGGGGGAGGAGGTAGAGCCGGGAGGAAAAGGAAAGGGGGGGGGGGAAGGTGTCGGTTTTAAAATCTGGTTTTGTTTCTTTCTGTCCTCTCGAGTAATTGGTTTTTTGTTTCCCTTTGTCCTTCTAAGTAATCATTAATAAACTGTTTTGCTTTGAGAAAAGCCCTGTCTGTTTTGCCCAGGACCATGGTTGGTGAGTGCTCCCTCTGTTCTTGTCTCAATCCTCAGCCCCTTTGTTGTTTTTTTTTTCTCTCCTCTCTACTTTACTGGAGAAGGAGAGACTGTGTGAGTTTTAGTTGCTGGATCAGCCTAAAACCACGACAGAGAAACAAAAACGTCTGAGCAATTTGTTGAATCCTGGTCTTTTAATTAGTTTATTTAAACAGACCGATGATCCTTGATCAAAGCTTTCTTCAAAGTAATGTAACATATTTCTTCCGGAATGTGTAAACAATTTGTTTATAAAATGTTTCTAAACAGCACTGAGACTCTAAGATAAGAAATCATATATGCCACTGTTGTGATATTTTTCTTGCCTTGGAGATTTATTAGGTTGTATCTGTCCTAGTTATAGCTGGGACAGTGTTAGTTCTTCTTTTTAGCAGCTAGAAAAGCTCCGTGTTTTGGTTTTACTCAGAGGCTCGCTCTGAGAAGAATGCTGATAGCAAGTTGATGTTTGTGGTTGGACGTGAAACTCCAAGGACTTTTCAGTGTGCCGGAGTGCAGAAGCACGGCGGGATAAGGGGAGAGCATAGCCGGGACAAGGGGGACACGATGCCCCTTGTGATTTGTGGTGGAACTTAAGATTGAGGGCCAAACTGGCCAATTAGTATTCCATATCATGCAGCATCATGCCCAGTATAAAAGTGAGGGTCAGCCAGAAAGAAGGGCTTTTGCACTTTGGCTCTTTCGCCACTTTTGCTCTTTTGCACTTGCTGTGCTTTTGCTCTGTTGCCTTTTTTTTTTTTTCCCCCTCTCTCTTCCAGTACTCCCACTCTCAGAGTACTCTCTCTCTCTCTGCCCCTCTCTATTTCGGGGCCTCGCGTTCGTCCGGGATTTGCAGCTTCGGGACGAGACGGGCTTCACATACGAGGGGGTGGTGAGCATCTACACTGTGTATTAAATCATCTGTATTAAATTGTTCTTATCTCAACCCATGGGTTTCCCGTTTCTCCTTTAATTCTCTTCCTCATTCCTGGGGATGGGGGAGGAGGAGTGACCGGCTGTGTGTGGGATTCGGCCTAACCCAAAACAGTATCTTACCATGGAAAATTGTGAAGTTTATGAAAAAAGAATCATACAAACTGTAGAAGGGAAAAATATCCAAAATGCTTCAAGCATTCACATCACCTCCTTTTGATTACTATGCATGGATCAAATGTAGCCCTGAAAACCAGAAGTTATCTAGCTGTATAAGCACAAAACCCCACAGAATTTTAGCAGTGATCTTTTTCCAGAGTAAAAATTACCATTTCCTCTTTTCAAGCTGTGTTTACAAGACAAAACCAGGATTCCCTTCAAAAGATTTCATTTTGATCTTCAAATACAACCTAATAAGAAATGTTATGATCATTCTGTTTTGTAGAGCTTGATTGATTTTTCACCTAGCATTGTCTACTTTTTTTTTGACAGGCTAATAATTCAGTTTCAATGCTGTTTAGTTTTGGAAACCATTGTATGATAAAACCATTCTATTTTTTAAAGCTTCTTTCTTCAAGTTTCATTTGATACAACCAAGTTCTGTGTAATAATAATAAATAAGTCCTGATCACACCAATTCACATCATTCCCATTTTACATGATTTTAAAAATGTTATTTTGTTCCGTCTCAGAACTATCACTTCAAACCCGAGAAAAGTTATTTGATCTTTAAATTTTTTAATTTTTATTTTTTAAATAGATCTGAGCTTACTAGCTATTTTTCTCTTTACATGTTTCTCAGCCTTCTTTCTACCTGAGAATAGAGGAGAACGGAGAAGTTGGGAAGTGGATGTGAGAAGAATTACAAAGTATATTCAGGATTTGAACATACTGTTACTATAGCCTGTGACTTAAGAGTTTTCCTCTGTTTTCTACTTTATCTTTTTATTTTCTAGGCTAATTTTTCTTCACATAGTATTTCAGCTTTTCAGGTTCTGCTAAGGTTTTCACTTGGTATTTTTTAGAGCCAAATATTTAATTATATTTTTCTCTGTGAAAATGGCAGGTGCAATATTAGAAGTATATTACAGATATGTCACTCTATGTTCAGGATATTTAAGGGAGTGATAAACTGCAAGGCTATTATTACTTCATGTATTACACCTTTCATAGACCAATCGATCATTACATCATCCAAAATCAATGAGTCTGCCAAAGTAAGAGTTGATCCATTTTAAAAATAAGAGAAAAATTTTCAGATATTTTCCAAAATTCACAATTAATATTGGGATGGAAGTTTGTTAAAAATCATTATGTATATATCTTTGCATATGACACAATGCAAAAGAGTTGACACTGTCATTCTATCTGAACATGATGCCTCACAAATCTATTAGAACTCCGAGAGTGCTGACAAGCTGATCTAGTTAATTAAGCATGGTAGTCTTTTGAGAAAGTTTTGTCATGGTACCTCAGCAAAGGTTCTGTAAGAAATTCATCCATTATATGATAACAGGGAAGACTGTCTTGTGAATTAAAAACTGGATAAAAGGTAGGAAATGAAAGAGCTAAATAACAGCCTTTTCTGCTACAGAAGGCAGTCATCAGTGAAATCCCACAGAGGTCTGTGCAGTGTGCTTGTGAAAGATGTATAAAAGAAGCCAATTAATGAAGATACAAAATTAAGGCATAGCAGAAAATTGTTTGAGTTAGTGAAAACTTAAACTGACATAACAAAATAAAAAAAAAAAAAATACTGGAAGATGAGAAAAAATCATAGAAGGAATAACAATCTGATCTGTACAAGTGATGGGCTGTTCTTCAGCCTGACCTGATGGCCACACTGCTGTTATCCCAGAAGCCAAGTTAACAGATTGACAGAGCATTTTAACCATGCTAATATCTCAATCCAAGAAGTAGCATACATGACCATGAACAAGCCTTTATTCTTATATGGCAATCCAAATTATCTGAATAGCTACTTCTCTTCCCACTGGTGTAGCTGGAGCTATTACATCTAACATTACTCCTCAGAATTAGCAAAGCATTCTAGAATATGTATCCTTTATGTACAAGAAATATTTCTGGTTTTTAATAAAAAAATATGGAATGTTATTTTGAAAGCTGAGCTGCAGCTTCTTATATTTTTTGGGAAAAAAACTCAAAACAAACCACCAAAACATGCAGAAAATGGTTTCTAGTATCTCTCACAAGCATTTTGTGTTGTCTGAGCGTGAACACTTCATTATTTGGTAGATGAGTTTCTATCAAAATCTCGGCATATTCATAGTGATTTTCCGTGTATACTATTTTTACACTAGAAAAGTAATTTACATTATTAAAAATACCAATTACATTTTAAAATTGGAAGTTAATGTACTGTATATGTTGTGTTTTCCATTGATGTTTTAGGATCCTGATTGTTTCAGATTACAAGCTTGAAACTACTCTTTGAGAACAAACAATCATTGTCAAGGGATGTTTTTTTGTTGATTTGTTTCTGAGTTTCTTCATATCTTGAGTTTCTTAACTCTTTTTCTCTTTTCTCATTCTCACCTTGGCTGATCAGAAAGATTAAGCCACAGAAGGCATATCTTTATGAACCTCAATATTTAAAGGTTTGTATTACTGCTATTTTAATATACTAGAATACACTCCTTAAATGATATATCTCCAGATAGCAGAGACCCCAGAGAGAGTGCATTTTTCTCACTTATTAGCTGACAGTACACTGACATGCCAGTCTAATTTAAATTACTTCTTAGTAGAGTTTTACTTTAAACAAAATTAACTTCAGAGTATTATAATACTTAAGTAAGAATACTGGTATTTGATTGATTATTGGTAACAATAGATTTACCTGTGAATGTATGTTTTCTCATTTGAAAGGTTGTAAAGGAAAAAAAAAAAAACACAACAAATTACAAAAAACTACCACAAAATTGATTGGTTTTGGCCAAATAAATTAGTGCCTAAAAATTTTTTTCAGACAGAAAGAAGTGTGTGATCCTGGCAATAAATATAGTGATCCAGTTATACCAGCTTGTTAAGAAATAATTTGTATCTCCTTCCTCAACTTTTTCTTACTTGTATCCTCAGACTGCCATGGTAGAAATAGTAAAAGTAAGTATTATCCTTATTACTTGGGAAACATGATAATATGTAAGATATAGTTGATATGTCAGTATGAAAAATGACAATAGGCTGGGCAACAAAATGAATACAAAGAATACAAGAATACAAACAATTTCTGCAAGACATAAAATAGGCATTAAATATTGAACTTAAATATATCATTAGAAGTTTGATAAAAATAGAAGGATATTACCATGTATTGACACTGTAGTGACTGTATAGAAATAAGGACAGATGCTGTAACTGAAAATTCTGTTAATTAAATTCCCTTTGGAGAAATGTTGTAAAAACTTCTTTTTATATCTTATTAGGGAAGCATCTCTCAGTTTTTTAATTGCACAGAACTTCAATAGTGAAATCTATTTCTTTCAACAATTTCATGCTAATATAAATTATTCTTTGTCTCAAATATAAGTTGACTGCAGATTCTATTTAAGGGGATTGATATATTTTCAGAATTCATTGTAGAGTTTCTACTTTGAATAGAAAGCATGTTATATATATATAACATGTAAAACTGATTACCATATCCAACATAGTTTTCACCAGTAATTAAAACTACAGTTGTCAGAAATCTGTACTTCTCTATCAAAGGAAAAATTAATTAAAGCAGTTTTTAGATCAAGCTATCCTGTATGGGAATGTCCACCAATTTTCTCCCAATTTTTATCTTCTTTATTTTCTTTTCTGATTTCATTCTCTCACATTCTCTGTCTTCCACAGATTGGCTGTAAACTCTTTTTTAGCTCATTTTCAAATGTTGATATAAAACTATATTCTTTATGTAAAATAAAATACCTAAATGCTTCATAGACATGCTAAACTGTCTCACAGAAGGCTACATATCATTAATTCCTTCCACAAATTGAAAAATTAAGCTTAAAAATTAAAGAAAAAAATGGAAATTTACTAGTCAGCTGAAAAATTACTAGTTATCCAGAAAGTCATTAGGAAATCATTTGATAATAATTTATTTAAACATAGTAATATATTCTAAATACATTTGCAGAAAATTGCTGGTAGCAAGAAAGTCTTTAGGTAGTAGTTAATGTTATATTTTTTGGACAATATAAATACACATTTTCAGCACAAAAGTTTAATTTCATGATGGAATTTACTATTTAATACCCAACATTTTTGATGGATGATTTTAATAAACTTCCAGAGATTGACTAAATTGCTCATCATAGGTGACATTCCTGCTGGTATTTAAGATAGCCTGAGGGTCTCGTATACCTGAAAAAAAAAGTTCTAATTATTGTTTGAACTACCTGAAAGAAGAGCCAGGAGAGAAGAGGGATGCTCTGCACACCATCAGAAACTGTATATAGATGCCTAAGTCTGTGCAACATAATCATGGTCCACCCATTTATATTACTTTGTATACTGCTTATTTTTTCAGAAACAATTATTAAAGAGGTGATTCACCTTCATATTATGACCATTAGATTGATTAACTGAGAAACTTTCTAGACTACATTGACTGTGTTGACTAGATCTCAGGCGTTATGAGAGCTCAAATGCATATCTCCCATTAGGACAACTTCATTGTATATAACACAATTTAGGCCTTAAGACTCAAAGGAAGACTGAATGTAGTCATTGTTTGAAGCCATTTAAAGAAAATAAGCTCTTCAAGTGTTTGATTAGTCTAATCCTAATAAGACATCTAAAGCACAACTTATTTGTCTAGAGCCATTGGAATTCACAAAGCATCCAACTGCTTATTCAAAAGAGCACTGTTGCTCTTCAAATCCTTTCTTACACCTGCAGATTCCATATGGGTATCTCAAGCCTAGGGAGTCTTAGGTGTCACTAATGAGCTTTGTTTAGACAAATCCATTGTAATTCTAAAACGGGGCAGATCTGAAGGTTCTAAAAGCATATATTCCTCTCCAGTGGCATGAATCCAGGCTAAGTGGTAGGTCAGATGCAATTGTGAAGAATCAAATGTAGATGTTTGATATTTGTGAGGTAACTGCTATCTTGAATGCAAAAGACAAGACCAGAAAAGTGTGTTGTGTTTTTCGATTTTTTTTAAAAAAATCATTGCATAGTTAAGAGACTTTATTCATGCTGCATGCAAAAGTGCTGAATACACTTCAAATTGATGAGAAAATGAGACTGATAAAAATGTCACATGACTATTCAAGAGGAAAAATGCATAAATGAGACTAATGTTAATAAATTTTATTACATTTAAAAGTGTTATGCATGATTTTTTATGTTATTTTTGTTATTTATCACTTGCATTACATTTGTGTAATGTGTAATAGATTTCTTGGAGATCAATCAATGTATGATTGTGCCAACTGCATTTGAAGATACTGACTGGATCATATATTGTGCCTTGAAAGAATAGCTATCATTCTTTCAGAACAAGCAATGCTATACAGGATATGAATGACAAGATGCTGTGGGAATACAGAGAGACTGCAGGCAGCGATAGAAAAGACAGGTGGCTCTCCAGATCTCTCAGTGGATGGCTTAAATACTATGTATACAGAACTCAAAAACTGCTCATTATCAATAATAACAAGAAGAAATCATAATTAATGAACAATAATTATTCAAAAAAAAAGTATGTCTCATATAAAAGAATTCTGAGTCTAACATTAAGTTTAAAAAAAATCATTTGAGGTTTTCAGTGATGGAGACAGTGTGTGTTTTGAGTATAAAAACAGTCTCAGAGAAAACGTATAGTGGTGTCTGAAAGTATGAGAAAGTACAATACAACTTATTTGGGAAAATACAGCTGGTTTTGAAATTTTAAAACATAACTGACCCCAAGTAATAATTCTTAAGCAAATATTATGTAGAGAAAAAATGATGAACAAAATTAACTCCAGGATCCAACTCTCACTTCAGTAAGAGGGACATGATCACAATCTACCAGGCTAATCTAATATTGACCAAAATTAAGAACAGCTATACTGACAGTCAGTACTCAAGTATCTGTTCTCCAAGAGCAATATAAACATTCGCTCTCATTTCTCATTCAAAGATACCTAAATTCAATGGATATTGTCATAGATTCTAAAGCTAAAAACGGCTATACTTTCATCTTACAAGGAACATTTATGCGAATAAGATCTATCATGCCTCAAAAGTGTTCAGAGAAGGTTGCTTACTCTGTCCAAATCTATTGTTCGTTTACAACTTTCAGATCACTCCAAGCCCACACATCAAATGTCGAAAAAAAACCCACTAAACTGATCACAGAAGTCAACATCACGGATTATAGTTGTGAGCCTCTGGACTTGAAAAAGGAAAAAACAATAGGAATCTACCTGTAGAGTGAATGATGCTGAAAGCGTAATGTCCATGCTATTCACATGTTGGGAGTTTTCCTTCTGGACTAGCTCTAGTCTATGGACAATGTACCCATGAGCAGTTAAGTGCATTCAATGTGCTCCTGGACTGCATCTTTTTAGTTTAATCCTAAAGTAATTCCATTCAGATGCTCCAAGACCACTCTATCCAAATGAAAATGTGGGAGCAATCAGAATATTCACTGCACAAAGTGTGCTTCTGCTCTGAATTTGAACACTGGAATGTAGAGTCAAGACTTGGTAGCATCTATACTGCTAAGATGTATTACACACTGGGTCACTGAAGGTATAGCTGGAGCAGTCCAAAATTAAGCCAGATGAAAATAAAGCATGGATGGCTGTGATGAAGTGCCTGGTCATCTTATGTAGCAGAATTAATACTGCTGGATTTAGTTGATTTTTTAAATTGTTCATAGTACAGGAGGCTTTTCAAGATAGTAGTAGAGAAAGGGGAACAAGACAATCTGATTGTTTGGGAGGAGTTGATAACTTAATTCTCTCTCAAGTTAAGTATATCTAAGAACCAGTGTCTTCCATATTATGGGTAAATAACTTATTATTAAACTGGCTGCTATATAGAATGTGCAAGCTTTGTTTCTGTTCAGCATCTGTTCTTCAACAAAGGCGAGGTCTTCTGAATCCCAGGTGCATGCAGATGGATAACATGGGTGGTGCGAGGGGTGGGGTGCAAGTGGGGAGAATTGAGCCAGACGCTTATTGCCAGAGAGAGCTAAGGGAACCCAGCTATAGTCCTGTCATCACTGTTTGTTAATTACTAGCTATAATCATTTATCTGTTTGCATACAGAAAGCTGAATGGCTGTGTGAGGTATGTTGGCTCTCTACAAAGAGGACAGGAAGCCCTGAATCACATATTCTTAATCACTCTTTAAATGATGTAGGATACCTAAATGCCCATTTTCAGTGTTCTGAATAACCTAGTAATTACAATGTTTAAATTCAGCTCTGAGATCTGAACCTGGCCTCTAATCACTAATCTTTTGCTCTCAATCTGGTGGCATGTAGGCAATCAGAAAGCTGTGTAAACTGTGAAGATATCAAATCTGAAAAATCGAAGCCGTTACCTCTTCCTAGAATTAGAGTATTTGAATATTCAAGACCAAGATTTAAAAAAAAAATAATCATAATAATTCTGGGAATTTAGACTAGTGCAGCTGCTCCTGTTGTTAGTGAGGACAAGAACATTAAATGCAAAAGAGGATGTGGAGTTAGTTAGTTACACTGACAGAGCTTTCAAGCTTATTTCCAGTTGTTCTGCACTGAATAAATGTACTCATATTGCAATAAGGACTTTACAATGTTTTCCATGTCTCACACTTGGCTTTGTCACTCATGCACATCAGCTGAATGCTGGAAATAAAACTAATTAAAACACTGCCCTCTTTCACAGCAAGAAAAGTCTTCAAACAATCACCATAATCTTAAGCCAATATAATTATAAAATGCAAATCTGTATCAGATATGTTGGTATCTTGTAGTCATTAATGTTTATACCAAGTAGAAACTTAATTTCAAAACTACAGCTTCATTTATATTAGTTGTACTTCTCAAAAAGAATATATTTCATATGGACGCCCGAGCTTTCAAACTTCTCAAGCCTTACAACCCTGACATTATCATGCTTGCTGCAGATTTCTGCTCCTATTGTAGTAACATAGGGATGAAAAAGACCTCATGGGTTTCTGAGTCTTGTCCCCTGCTGTGTATATAATCCTGAGCCCATTGAAGTCAGTGGGAGTTTTAGCTTTTGCTTCAATGGTAGCATGATTAGGTCCAGAATATCTCAAAAATATTCAAATTAAAGTTGTTTTTTTACACATTTTCCTAATGACTTGTTAAAGATAATACTCAAATGTCTTCAATTACAGAAGTAATTGGTTCAGTGTAGTTGCAATTTGTTTTTAAATTCCTGGTTCTATGATGAAAAGCTTAAAATAACACTAAAGAAATTATTCTTGTCCATGTCTAGCCATGAAAGGTCAAAGCACACTGAGCTTAGATGTCTAAAGCAAAGGACAGCCTAGAGGCAAAAGGCTACAACCTTTAAGCTAATGTAACTCTTTGTATCCGTAAGAAAAATTCTCCAAGGAAACCAGGTATTCGAGTAACAACAATTGCAGATGACATTCATGGGGGAGATAAATGCCTATTATCCCTGAAGATCTGTACTTATCCCGATCTGTTTTCTTAATTAGATCAAAGACAAAAGATTAATCTACAAGATTAATCTTCCAGATCTCCATTTTCACATAATGTAAAGTTGATGTATCTCAGGTACTGTCTCACATTTTCTGGTTGTATTATTAAAGAAGGACAAAAAGGTGGAGTGAAAACGCATAGTAGTTTATGAAGCATGCTGAAACAGTTAGTATTGGCTGGTTTATTTAACACTGCAAAAATTATTTGAGAAAACTTCAATTACCTTAAGCTACTTGTCTGGTCAAAGGCAGCAAAGTTTCCTTTATGATTAATGGACAGAAATGGAGCACCTCCAGAGTGCAATTTAATGTGGTATCTGTCTTAGACTGGGATGATTCATCCTTTAAGGGGGGGGAAATATATATTACCACCAGTTTTCAATCATATTTCTAATAGCTTTATTTTTAAGAATGCAAAATAATGGAAGTGATGAAATATATTAACTTATTGGGTTATTTTAACTATGATTTTAAACTATATCAGTGGTACAAATTATAGGATATCAACATCTTCAGAAATTTTCCAAATATACAAACAAAAATTCCAAATAAATATGTGTCATTATTCCACAAAACAGAAAAAAAAGAAACCTGTACAATTCTGGGTCATTGAGATGTCTTTAATAGAATCATAGAATCATAGAATGGTTAGAGTTGGAAGGGACCTCAAAGATCATCTAGTTCTAACCCCCCTGCCATGGGCAGGGAAATTCTCCACTGCAGCACCAGGTTGCCCAAAGCCTCATCCAAACTGGCCTTGAACATTTCCAGGGATGGGGCATCCACAACTTCTCTGGCCAACCTGTTCCAGTGCCTCACTCTTCTGAGTGAAAAATTTCTTCCTTATTTCTAATCTAAATCTGTCCTCTTTCAGTTTAAAGCCATTGCCCCTTGTCCTATCACTACACGCCCTTGTAAAAAGTCATAGAATCATAGAATCATAGAATGGCATAGGCTGGAAGGGACCTTAGAGATCATCTAATCCAACCTCCCTGTCATGGGCAGGGACACCTCTCAACTAGATGAGGCTACTCAAGGCTCCATCCAACCTGGCCTTGAACACCTCCAGGGAGGGGGCATCCACAGCCTCTCTGGGCAATCTGTTCCAAAGTATCACCACCCTCGTACTGAAGAATTTCTTCCTAAAATCTAATCTAAATCTGTTCTCCTTCAACTTAAACCCATTTCCCCTTGTCCTATCAGTGGACACTCTTGTAAAAAATCCCTCCCCAGCCTTCCTGTAGGTTCCCTTCAGGTACTGAAAGGCAGCTATTAGGTCCCCCCAAAGTCTTCTCTTTTCAAGGCTGAACAATCCCAGCTCCCGTAACCTGTCCTCGTAGCAGAGGTGCTCCAGCCCCTGGATCATCTTTGTGGCCCTCCTCTGAACACGCTCCAACAGATCTATGTCTCTCTTATGGTGGGGACACCAGAACTGGACACAGTATTCGAGGTGGGGTCTCACAAGAGCAGAGTAAAGGGGGAGAATCACCTCTCTTGACCTGCTGACCACGCTTCTCTTGATACATTCCAGGATGCGTTTGGCCTTCTGGGCTGCATGAGTGCACTGCTGGCTCATGTTGAGCTTCTCATCTATAAACACCCCCAAATCCTTCTCTTCAGGGCTACTCTCAACCCACTCTGTGCCCAGTTTGTATTTGTGCCTAGGATTGGCCCGACCCAGGTGAAGGACCTTGCATTTTGACTTGTTGAAGTTCATGCAGTTTGCACTGGCCTGTTACTCAAGCCTATCAAGGTCCCTCTGGATGGCATCTCTTCCCTCAAGTGAGTCCATGGCACCACACAACTTGGTGTCATTGTTAAACTTACTGAGGGTACACTCAGTGCCGTCATCCATGTCGCTGACAAAGATGTTGAACAGCACTGGACCCAGAACAGATCCCTGAGGGACACCGCTTGACACTGGTCTCCATGTAGACATCGCACCATTGACCACAACTCTTTGAGTGCGACCATCCAGCCAGTTCTTTATCGACCGAGTGGTCCATCTGTCAAATCCATGTCTCTCCATTTTAGAGACAAGGATGTCATGTGGGACAGTGTCAAACGCCTTGCACAAGTCCAGGAAAATGACATCTGTTGCTTTATTCATGTAAACCAGCGCTGTAGCTTTGTCGTAGAAGGCCACTAAATTAGTCAGGCACAACTTGCCCCTAGTGAAGCCATGTTGGCTGTCACCAACCGCTTGGTTATTTTTTATGTGCCTTAGTACAGCTACCAGGAGAATCTGTTCCATGATTTTACCTGGCACAGAGGTAAGGTTGACTGGTCTGTAGTTTCCTGGGTTGTCCTTGGTCCCTTTTTTAAAGATGGGGGTTATGTTCGCTCTTTTCCAATCTGTAGGAACCTCACCAGACTGCCAGGACCTCTCAAATATGATGGCTAGTGGCCTAGCAACTTCAGCCGCCAGTTCCTTCAGGACCCGTGGACGTATCTCATCAGGTCCCATGGACTTATGCACCTTCAGGTTCTCTAGGTGTTCCCAGGCCTGATCTACTCCTACCCTGGGTGGTTCTTCACTTTCCCAGACCCAGCCAGCATCCTCTGTGATTTGGGTGGTGTGCTTCGAGTGGTTGCCAGTGAAGACTGAGGCAAAAAAGTTGTTGAATATTTCAGCCTTCTCCATGTCCTCTGTAACCAGGTCAGTCGTATCCTTCCGGAGAGGCCCCACATTCTCTCTTGTTTTCCTTTTTTCTCTCACATACCTATAAAATCCTTTTCTGTTATTTCTAATATCGCTGGCCAGATTTGACTCTGTCAGGGCCTTAGCTTTTCTAACCTGGTCTCTGCGTACACGAGCAACTTCTCGTAATCATCCCAGGTTACCAGTCCCTGCTTCCATGATTTGTGTTTTCCCCTTTTGTATTTGATTTTAGCCAGGAGTTCTTTGTTTATCCCTATAGGTCTCCTGGTATTTTTGCCTGATTTCTTCCTTTTAGGGATGCAATGCCTTTGAACTTGGAGGAGATGATCCTTGAAAGTCAACCAGCAATCTTGGGCTCCCAGTCCTTCCAGGGCTTTATCCCATGGCACACTACCAAGGAGGTTCCTGAAGCGGCGCAAGTCAGCTCTTCTGAAATCGAGGGTTTCAAGCTTGCTGAGCTTCCTCCTCTTAGCTGCCCTTAGGATCTCAAACTCCACCATCTCATGGTCACTGCAGCCAAGGCTACCCATGAGTTCAACATTACCTACCAGCCCTTCCCTATTGACGAGAATGAGGTCTAACATGGCACCTCCTCTCGTTGATTCCTCTATCACTTGGATAAGGAAGGTATCGTTAATGCATTCCAGGAATCCCCTGGATTGCTTTTTCCCCACCGTGTTGTTTTTCCAACTGATATAAGGGTGGTTAAAATCCCCCATGAAGACCAGGGCTTGTGAACGAGCAGCAACACCTATCTGCTTATGTAGGGCCTCATCCACTTGGTCCTCCTGATTGGGTGGTCTGTAGCACACTCCCACTGTAAAGTCTCCTACCCTTCCTTTCACCCTGGCCCACAGGCACTCAGTTCTATTGTCATCACTTGCCAGGTGGAGCTCCATGCATCCTAGCCATTCGTTGACATAGAGGGCAACACTCTCTCCTCGTCTCCCCTGCCTGTCCTTCCTGAACAGTTTATACCCCTCTAGTCCAACACACCAATCGCAGGAGTCATTCCACCATGTCTCTGTGATGCCAATCAGGTCATAGTGCTGCAGGCTCACAAGCATCTCCAGCTCCTCTTGTATATTGCCCAAGCTGCGGGCATTCATATAGAGGCATTTGAGTTGGGTTCCTGATGAGATACCTGGAGCCCCCTGATGATACTCAGATGTTTCCACAGTTCCACAGTAACCAACCCCTCAACAACCCCTGTGCTCCATCTGCAACCCGGCATGACACCTTGATCCCTTGCTAATTCACAAGACTGTGTGATCTCGCTAGTGCATTCCTCCCCCACAAGCACTGGCATACTGCATTCCG
Source organism: Tauraco erythrolophus (assembly GCF_009769465.1). Lineage (NCBI taxonomy): Eukaryota > Metazoa > Chordata > Aves > Musophagiformes > Musophagidae > Tauraco > Tauraco erythrolophus. The sequence continues at coordinate 80,862,204 of NC_141465.1, read as the reverse complement.
GCTCCCTTCCAGTGATCCTGATTTCACCCCCACCCCCTTTCATACCTAGTTTAAAGCTCTGTGTATGAGCCCTGCCAACTCCCTTCCCAAAACTCTTCTCCCTCTGTGGGACAGGCTATTACCATGCCTTTCTAACAGACCTGGCCTCTTGCAGATCCAGCCGCTGTCAAAAAACCCAAACCCCTGCCGGACACACCAGGCTCGGAGCCAGTCCCTCTCCAGCTTTCCTGTGGGCCCCCTTTTAAGTACTGGAAGGCTGCTATAAGATCACCCCGGAGCCTTCTCTTCTCTAGGCTGAACAGCCCCAACTCTCTCAGCCTGTCTTCATAGCAGAGGTGCTCCAGCCCTCGGATCATCTTCGTGGCCCTCCTCTGGACTCGCTCCAGCAGCTCTATATACTTCTTGTGCTGAGGACTCCAGAGCTGAATGCAGTATTCCAGGTGGGGTCTCAGAAGAGCAGAGCAGAGGGGCAGAATCATCTCCCTCGACCTGCTGGCCACGCTCCTTTTGATGCAGCCCAGAACACGGTTGGCTTTCTGGGCTGCCAGCGCACATTGCCAGCTCACGTTGAGCTTCTCATCCACCAGCACTCCCAAGTCCTTCTCCTCAGGGCTGCTCTCAACCCATTCTCCAGCCAGCCTGTACTTGTGCTTGGGATTGCCCCGACCCACGTGCAGGACCTTGCACTTGGCCTTGTTGAACTTCATGAGGTTCTCACAGGCCCACCTCTCCAGCCTGTCAAGGTCCCTCTGGATGGTATCCCTTCCCTCCAGTGTGTCCACAACAACACACAACTTGGTGTCATCTGCAAACTTGCTGAGCGTGCACTCAGTCCCACTGTCCATGTCACCAACAAAGATGCCAAATAGCACTGGCCCCAGTACTGACCCCTGAGGAACACCACTCGTCACAGGCCTCCACGTGGACATTGAACCATTGACCACAACTCTTTGAGTATGACCATCCAGCCAATTCCTTATCCACCAAGTGGTCCAATACTAGAACAACTGTAAATTAATTGCCACTAACAATATCTTAAAGCCAGCACAAGAGCTGATATGCTACAGTTAATAAATCAGTAGTCTGAGGAAGAGTGAAATGTAGCAGTTTTAAGTTAGAAGCAGTGTTCAGAGAGGTACTACTAGGATTTATCATACAAAGGGCTTTTTTTTCTAATACACATTTGAATTCTTCTAGCCTCAGTAAAAAATGATGTTTGAATTATGTTACTTGGTTCAGCAAACCAAATACAGTGAGAGTTTCTGCATTACTATGTTCATGTGTAAAACAATCATTTCAGGATTTACATCAAAACATAGAATGTATTTGTTATTATAGTCTTATGTTCCAATATATACTCTCCAGCTTTCTAATCATTATACTTTCCTGCTCATTCCTTTTAAATATTTCTTAAAAATCAATAAAGCACAGCCGTCCTTTTCTGTTTAAAATCCGCAAACTCCTCATTTATTTCCTTATTCTATTAATTTTACCTCTTTCCTAGCAGGAATGAAAAGGCATGTTCAAGTACTTCAGGATTTGTTCCTGAAAGTGAATCTTTTCACTGTGAATCATATGAAGCCAAAACTTAGTGGCGCTCAGCCCTAACTAATTAATAATATAAAATAAATATCTTTATATAAGCGCATTTATGTTATATTTTAAAAATGTTAAAAAACATTGCATGTCATAGATAATGTTAAATAGTTCATTTACTGCAGCTGGATGCTGTTTGGCAAGAATTATCCTTGGTAGTAAACTTCATTTTTCTAAATATCCATTATTTTGACTAAGTTTCTGTTTGTGTAAGTAAATCTACTGTTTTTTATTGAGCACAGAGAAAAGTTATTTATCAGTGAGACCTTTGAGAATATCTTTTTAATACACCTGCTCAGCTAATCATAGTCGAGACTTTTTTTCTAAAAAAGTGAACAATAATTAAGATTTGTGAGTCTTTGTGGATTACTGTTACAACCTACATCAATCATGAGTGGATTAATGTACATTTTAGAGAAACTCTTAGTCTTAATCCAGCCAATTATTCTCCTGGCAATTTTGTCATCATAAATTGTATAGTTTTTTAACTGAAAATGGATTGACTTATGTGTAGTTTGTCTAAAACCAGGAAAACAACCTCTAAGATTTAGTGATATATTCTATGTATTATGGAGAAAATCTTGTAATAGGCAAACAGAAAACATTTTACACAAAGTAAAAAAAAATAATATTAGTATAATAATGCAGTTAATATTGTTATACACTCACACTTAGTACCTATCTCTTTTCTGTGTCATTCTCACTCTCTCACTACCCCCATGGACCTTTGGTCAGTAGTGCTAGCCTTCTCCCAGCAAGGGCTGGGATTTGCAACTTGTTTTGAAGTGTTTCTCTGAGAAGACTGATGTTGATGGTGTCTCCTCTTATTTCTCTCTTTTCTCTTAGAATTTGTCTGGAGATATTTTTTTTAATATGTTTTCTAACAGTTTTCAGTTTCTTCATTGTTTTGCAAGTCCATGTAACATCTGAATTTATCATATCTTGTGCATTTTACGTGTGCTACATGCTCACTCTTTGTTGTCACAGACCCAATTGTATCTAAATTCTGGCCTGCATTTCTTCAGCTGGCCACTAGTGCAGTGTTTATGGTTGTGGGGTCTCCACTGCCAAGCCCATGCCCTACTTGTTACCATCCCAGTCTGTGTCCCTCTACACCACATTCTGTGTCTCCACCTTTGAAAGCTTCTGCCATCATGTCAGGACTGACTTTCTATACACTACATCATTGTGCAAGAATAAGTACATATTGCCACTATTAATATAAAAGCTACAGTCAGACCATACAAAGACTAGCAAAAGTAATACAAATTAGGCATAGCCAATAATCTTTAGAAACAGCAAACCAACTAAAAGCTAAGCTACAGGCAGATCAAGACAAGTTCAAGCAAAGCAAACCTGAGAAACCTCAGTCCTAAGGCCTTGCCAACTCAAAGCAAAACCTATGTCTTGTTACAATAGCAATACTGTGTTTAGGTGAGCTATAGGGCTACGTATGGTAAATAATATCTGATGGATTTTTCAGGAACATTTAGTAGAAATATGGGAAGTATTTGTTATAACACCAAACAAGTGATTCTTATCTTTGAGTTTTAGAATTTTCATTTCAAAAGGGATTCCCTTTCTGAAAAAAAAAAAAAAAAATGGAATATAGGCTACAATACACTGCACCAACAGAAATATGCTCATGCTGTTGGCCAAGGAGTAGAAAGCATAATTGTCGGCTTCCTTAGCACTAAGTTCGGTCATGCTGGAAGAAAACAGGTAAAAGGAGGCTCTTGGCCACTGAGAAGTAGGGGAAGTAGTGGTAGTTCTCTGTAAAGATGAGCTAACATGAGACTCAAGAACTACTCCAATCCCTGACGTACAGTACAAACACCTGGATTAAGACCTCAGCTGCTACTGCTACCGCCTCCTCCTTTTCCAAGTTCCTCTTTCTACTGTTTCCATTTACTCACTTTCAGCTCCAATATTATTGTTCAGGCTTCATCTGGACATCATTGCTCTGCTGGTACCACAATAATATATATCAGAAATATCTGCTGATTTGGCGTTTTGTCAGATCACTCTGTCTCCTACTCTATTTTCTCTGATCTGACTTGCTGATATTTAGTGATGGGAAACATCCTTGAGACTACAGTCTTTAATACAGTCTCAAATTTCTCAGCTGATTATCAACAACTTCTGCATTCCTTGACACTGTCAAGATATGTATGCCCATAAATTTGTTGAATTATAATTACCTTGGAGTTCAAAACTCTAGAGGTCGGATGTGTGGTGGGTTGACCTTGACTAGCCTCCAGGTGTCCATCAAGCCACTCTATCACTCGTCCTTCTCAGCAGGACGGGGGAGAGATATTACAATGAAAGTTCTGTGGGTTGAGGTAAGGAAAGGAAGATCACTTACCAATTACCATCAACGGTAAAACAGACCTAACTTGGGAAAATTAATTTAATTTATTGCAAATCAGATCAAAGTAAGATAATGAGAAATAAGAACACATCTTAAAACACCTTCCCCTCACCCATCCTATTTTCCCAGGCTCAACTTCATTCCCAATTTCTCTACCTCCTCCTTGCTGTGTGATACAAGCGAATGGGGAATGGAGGTTGCAGTCAGTTCATCACAAGTTGTCTCTGCCTCTCCTTCCTCCTCACGCTCCTCCTCTGCTCCAGCATGGCGTCCCTTTCACAGGAGACAGTCCTCCATGAACTTCTCCAATGTAGATCTTTCCACCGACTGCACTTCTTCAAGAGCTGCTGCAGCATGGGTCCTTTCCATGGTGTGTAGTCCTTCAGGAAGAGACTGTTCCACTGTGGGTCCCCCACAGGGTCACAGATCCTGCCAGTAAACCTGTTCCAGTGTGGGCTCCACTTCATGAGGTCACAGGTTCTGCCAGGAGCCTGCTCCAGCACAAGTTCTCCATGAGGTCACAGTTTCCTTCAGGGCACATCCACCTGCTCCAGCGTGGGGTCCTCCATGGGCTGCAGGTCGATATCTGCTCCACTGCTCATCTCCATGGGTTGCCAGGGGACAACCTGCTTCATCATGGTCTTCGCCATGGGCTGCAGGGAAATCTCTGCTCTGGTGTCTGGAGCACCTCCTCCACCTCTTTCTTCAGTGACCTTGGTGTCTGCATAGTTGTTTCTCTCACATATTCTCACTCCTCTGTCCTGGCTGCTGTTGTGCAGCAGTGTTTTTGCCCCTTTTTAAAAATTTTATCACAGAGGCACTACCACTGTCACTGATTGGCTCAGCTTTGGCCAGCAGTAAGTCTGTCTTGGAATCTAGCTGGCACTGGCTCTGTCAGACATGGGTCAGATTCTGGTGTTTTCTTACAGAAGTCATCCCTTGTAGCCTTCCTGCTGCCAAAACCTTGCCACGTAAACCCAATACAGAATGTTGGACAACTTAGCCAAAGTTGGCAGTAAATTTACTTGGTAAGGGGATAACGAAAGTCTAATGTCAGTATCAGTTCACTTTGGACGAGGATTTGAGGCAATGTTTCCAAAGAGGCAATATAAAGTATTGTTTATTTTCATTCAGAAATAAATCATATGGAATGAATAGTAAAACCAATAACATTGTTGTGGTTTAGCATAGCCGGCAGCTAAGCTACCATGAGGATGCTTGCTGACTCCTACCCCTCAATGGGGTGGAGAGGAGAAAAATGTAACAAAAGTCCTGAGGGTCAAGATAAGAACAGGAAGAGAGCACCCACCAACCATGGCCCTGGGCAAAAATGGACTCAGCTTGGGGACAAATCTATTTAACTTATTATCAGTTCATTCAGAGAGGATAATGAGAAACAAAGCCAGATCTTAAAAAAAAAAATAACTTCCCCCCACCCCTCCCTTCCTCCAGGCTCTACCTCCTACCTCCCCCCACCAGCGATGCAGGGAGATGGGGAACAGGGGAGGGGTTGCAGGTCAGTTCATCGCACGCTGTTTCTGCCGCTCCTTTCTTAAAGGAGAAGGAATCCTTACACTCTTTCCTCTGCTCCAATGGATCCCCTCTTCACATTTAAATATAGTTCACAGATTTCTCCAATGTGAGACCAACCTGCAGGATGCAATCCTTACCCATCAGATTGCTCCAGCCCGGGCTTCTTCCCCAAAGAGTCACAGCTTCTTAGGGAGCCACCGCCACTCCAGCATGGAGTCCTCCACGGACTTCTGATGCCTCTGTGCCTTCTTGTCAGTCTTTAGCAGAGTGGGTAGTCTTTCCCACAGAGATAATCTACAACATCCTTCAGGCTCAGGCATCTCTGCTCCAGCGTGGGGTTCTCCGTGGGCTGTGAGTGTGTCTCTGCTCCACCATTTCTCTCACGGGCTCGAGGGGGACCACCTCCCATCTCACCATGGGCTGCAGGGGAATCTCAGCTCCTTCTCCATCTTCACTGACTTTAGTGTCCTCATAGCTATTTCTCTTGAGCCGAGTGGTGGTGGCCTAGCACAGGCAGCTGTCTGCCTAGGAGCCTAGAGGTCTAGCCCCCGGCCTCACCTCTCTGTTCGTTATAGGTCCAGCACCAGTTCAGGTTCCTTTGTCTCCAACTTAAATGGAGCATACACAGACGCACTGATTGGCTTGGCCCTGGCCAGAGGGGAGGGGTCTGACCTGGCCAGAGACTAGTCCAACCACTTTTGGAGCTGGGGAAGCTTCTCACAACTTCTTACAGAGGCTATCTCTGCAGCCCCTCCCTGCTACCAAAACCCCACTACATAAACCCAGCAGAAAAATTTATCATGTTATTTTTCTGCAATATTTTGAACTTGAAACAAAAATCAAAGGAATGAACAAAAAAGATATTATCAGAGGCTTGCGTGATGGTTTGATGCAGGGGGGGGCAGTTCTGGTGGCAGGAGAGGGGATTTGCTCCCTGTGACCTCCCTGGTTTTGGAACAGGGTCAGACCCGGTTCTGGTCACCAGATTGAACTCCCATCCCCCTCGGGGTTGAGCCAATCAGCACCTCTGCGAATTGCCCTATTTAAGTTGGGACAGAGGAACCCAGGAGCGAGGAGATAAGGGAGAAGGGCACTGCCTCGCTCTCTGGCTCCCAGCCGAGTGGCTGCCCGCACTGGGCCGGCGCCACCCGCTGAGGATGGCGGTGGCAGAGCCGCTTGGGGAATTTGGGGAGCGCCCCACTCCCGGGGTGCCCGCTGGGCCGAGTTCACCCAGAGAGGACTAAGATCTGAGAGAAACAGCCACATCAACACCAGGTCAGTGAAGATGGAATGGGAGGAGGTGTATCGGAGCTGAGTTTCCCCTGCAACAGGTAGCGAGACAGCAAGGCCCCCCTGCAGCCAGGACGGACTTGGTGGAGTAGAGACCCACTCGCAGCCCGTAGAGAAGCCACGTTGGAGAAGAGATGCCTGGGCCTGAGGACGGTCATGAAGCATGGGATGCACGACGAGTAACTGTTAATAATGGAACATGGGATGCACAACAAGGTAGAGGTGCATCTAGAGTCCGTGGGACGACCCACGCCGGAACGAGTGGCAACAACTCCCTAAGAATCCGAGACTGTGGTAAACCCCGCACTGGAGCAATCCAATGGGGAAGGATTGCATCCTGCGGGTAGGACTCAAGCTAGAGAAGTTTGTGGATTTTCCTCATGAGTAGGGGATCCCCTGGAGCAAGGGAAAATGGTGTAAGGACTCCTCCTCCTTTATGAAAGGAGCGTCAGTAACAACATGGAATGAACTGACGTGTACTCCCTCATTCCCTGTCCCCCTGCACAGCTGGGGGGAGGCGGTAGAGCCGGGAAGAAAAGGAAAGGCGGGGAGGGAGAAGGTGTTGGTTTTAAGATCTGACTTTATTTCTTTTTATCCTCTCAAGTAACCGTTGTGTTTTTTTTGTTTGTTTCCCTTTGTCCTTTTAAGTAACCGTTAATAAATTGTTTTGTTTTGAGAAAGTATTCTCCTCTCCACTTTACTGGAGAAGGAGTGAGAGAGCGGCTGTGTGGAGTTTACTTGCTGGATCGGCCTAAACCACGACAGCTTGTGAAGAGGAAATTATTTCCTAATATTGTACAGTGTTAAGACAGAAATGCATCAAACTTGATCTTTATCAGTTGCAAATCTTATTGTAGAAATTGAAGGAGGATTATTCGTAAGTATGATTGCTACTTGAAAGGAAAAAACAGAGCTCTTGATTTTTAAGATGTCATCAAAACATGTAAAGCAAAGCACTGTTTAAAAACTCAGAAAATACTCTTACCAAGGTTATTTTTTGCAGTTTCAAATGTTTTTGAGATTTCTCAGTGGTTTATCTCAGGAAAGATGTGGATCTTTGTCTGTTATAAGCACTAGCCTTTTCATTTTTTTAACAGAGTCCTATGGGAACTGCGAGTAATATCTGATGCATTCAGAATGAAAACAACATACAGCATAAATTTAGTCACAAAACTCTCATTCATTATGCAATTTACGATTTTTGAGTGCTATAGTTATTCTGATTTTTTTAGTCAATTACATTATTTTTTTATCTTTGAAAACAACTATTGATAGATTTTTAAATGCCATTCACTATTTTTATAATTATAGTAAATCTTGAAGGTTTTTATGGTTAATATCTTCTGAAAAAGAGACCGTAAGTTCTGAACTGGTGTATGCATGGGAGAAATTAATCAAATTTCATATTTTTACCTTCTTTGTGTTGTTTTTTTTTTTTTTAATAAAATCGTAATAAATTCCTTGGTCATTCTCTACTGGTTTATATGTAAATCTGAACGGATTTTACAGATGTTTAGGTTGTAGAAGACAGAAGTAGATAATAATTTAGACTACCTAATTCAAGTGAGATCTGATTAACTCTTTTTCTTACTTTGAAAACCATGGTTCTCTCTTACTCAACTCTTTGGCACCAGCAAATGGAAACACTTTCCTTATCCAAACTTCTCTGCACTCAGACATAGAAGAGAGCCAGAACCTTGAATGTAACTGACTCCCATTCTTCAGACTACCATCATCAAAGCAAACTCTTTTTTATGATGATAAAATTATGTTTATCAATGATAGAAACAGGAAAGTTATTTTAAAATGCTACTGGATATTGGGAAAAATTCAACTCTCTTAAGACTTCATCACATTAATTTCTTTTAGAATTATATAACAAATTCAAGGGATATATTTAAGTCAATGAGATTTGATAATAAAGTTTAAGTCTTTTTGCAATTATTAGTTTAGCAACCATGTCTTTATCAGATGCTTAAAATTTGTTTACTGGAACATGTTAATTGGAATTCTGTAGAAAAACAAGGATCTTTTTTTTGCATCTTCAGGAAAGAGGGGTTTTTTCCTTCTTTTTTTTTGTCTGTTTTTCCTTTGTGGTGATATGATTAATTGATTTCATATTCTAGTCTGTAACACTAATATTTAATTCATAACAAAATTCAGAGATAATACAACAAATTTTAAAGATGTTTTCTTTGCTATCCCTTTGTGCTTCAATATATGCAATGCAAAATCACACAGAAATCTGCTAAAGACAGTTCAAAATGCTATCTTTATAAATCAAAGTTCAGCTCAGTGCTGGGTTGCTTTATCCTGTTGTGGTTTTTTTTCCTTTGTTTTCTTGTAATGTTACAAACACTATAAAAAGTGGGAGTTTTCTGTTTAGAGTAGAATGGTGATACAGCCACTTTGAGATGAACCTGTGAATAAAAGCAATAAGAATTCAGATACAAACTTATGTAATAAACTGAATGATTTTCTAGGAGTGTTTGGTAGGCTGGGAAAAGGGCTACTCCATGGAGAGTACAGTATAAATCTCTCTCACTTCTTAAGGAGAGAAAAGAAAAAAAAAGAAACAAAAAAAGAAACAAATTCCACCTGTTTAGGCAGTTACGTAAACAGAAAATCTCATGCCTTAACACAGTGCCTTACCCGACATTTTGAAATTATAGAATAGATCCTTTAAAAAAAATTAATATTTTTTTTTAAGTAAAAGATAGATAAGTCTTTCTGTGGTCTGTCATCATAAGACTTATTTTTATAGATGAAAATATAATGCACTGTGAAATAAAATGACTGCTTCACAATGAAAATATTGATGGAAATAATGCAAAGGTTTTCTGATTTCTGTTGCTGGATATAACTTCTTGTAGGAATTTGTCCTCTGTTCACAAGTAATTTCAAATACTTGCCTCAGATCAATCACATGTAACATAAAATCCACAATTCAAATTTATGTCTATTAATATCTATGGGAACCCTTATAAAGCAATTCATTTTTATATTTTGGATTCCAGTTAAAACATCTGCTATACAGCTGAATATGAAGGGAACAAGAAAAAATCACAAACTATGTATCTGAAGTTCCAGTTAACAATATCTCTATGTCTAGGTTGTTTTGAAACAAATATTCTGGTGTTTCTTTTCCATCTAGTCACAATAGTGTAGTCCTGGAGGCAAAGATAAACCAAACGAGACAGAAAATAAAACTTCAAGTCTATATAGCACAGGAAGAAAATAAAAAAGAATAAAAACAAGCACTGACCTTCATTAAAAATGCTAGTACACTGAAGATAACACTTTTTAAAAGACTTTCTTTTGTACTGCGATTTGACTACCATACAAAAAGTTTTTCTATCTGAATTCCTAGCTAATAATGACCATCAGATTTGACATTAAAAGAATTTTAAAAATGTTCATGAACCAAAATAGTAAGCTGCGAATTAAAAGTAAATGATACCAGAGAAGTTTTACTTAAATCTGTGATCTTGTCTCTTCTAATCACATTTTCATTTGAAACGTTTTTGTGAAGCTATTGGATCTGATGGCAATAACTTGGTAACATTAATCTCATAACTTTTCTGTATTTTTGGATGTGTAGGATATTTTCTATATACTTTGTATATTTTTGGATTGTTGATTTAGAAAAGTGGATACTGGTCTAACACATTTTCTCTTGTTCAGAGACATAGTGCACTACAGAGCATACAGACTGAGACAATCTGAAAACGGATTGTAGTGAAAGATATTGAAATTTGGGCAGCAGAGACATAGAAGCAGCCCCTGCTGGGTGATGGAGTTCACATGTCCCATTTAGTATCCAGGCTCTCCATAAATCTCCTCAGGAGATTCAGAGATTTGAAAAAAAAAGGGGTTAGCAGAAGCTAGAACTATCTAGAAGCCACTTAGAATAATCAGTCTTAAATCAGTAAATCTATTTAGTTATATGTCTTGTCGGGCCCTTTTAAAGCATAAGCAAATTAGCCTTTTTTTCATGAAAGACAGACCTCTCTTCCACCAGCTCCCTTTATTCATTCGTCTCTCTGCACTCACGTAATATTCTGAAGCAACTTATTAATTAGAATACTTACCAAAAACGATGTTAGCATTGATCATTCTTCTTGTGAGAGATAAATATATTTATATGCTTATATGTTTTTATTCATTTATTCATTTATTCATTTATTCATACACCATGAAATACTTTTCAGAAAAGAGATCAAGACTGGTTTTACAAATGTCACCTCACAGTACAATATGGATCCTCAAATTAGCCATGATAAATTCTACAATGCATGAAGAAAGCTCAGGATTTTAAAGAGCTTAGATGCCTCTATCAAAGTTTCAAAGATGGTACCTCCATGCACACAAGATTCGTAACCCTGCATCTTATTGTGAGAACAGACATTTTCTTGTTTCTTCTCCCTGCCCCCTCCAAGTAATTGAATAGGAATCACTATTTTCCTACTACAACTGGGAAATATTGCACGTCTTCAGAGAAAGATGAATGGATTACAGCATTTTTTCAAGAAACATGTTTGATATAGAAGTTCTATTTAGTTGAAGGGAGTTCATTTCCAAGCAAATTACCAGACTGAAGGTTTGGCTTTAGAAATCTCTCCTTTTTTATTTTGAGTCCTAGTAGCTGAATGTCCAAGATTCGTAATCTCAGAAAGAAAAAAAGCAAGAGGTGTAATAATGACATTTATTTATTATATGTGTTTTCCTAATGTGAATATTTAGACAACATAAACAACATGGTAATTTTTTTTCTTCATGGAAGTGTGGCTGGAACTTCATCTATGTTCTGATAATAAAATGTAAGTAAGGCTTACAAAGATGTATGGAATGTGAATATTACAATCTTCTAATGAGAATATTATACTTCCAAGATCTTGACTGACATAATATTTTCATATACTCATTTTTGTATGTGGACTTTATTACATAACTAGTGAAAGCTCTATTATACAACAAACGAAGGAAAAAATTTTAGTAAGTAGTTTCTATACAGATTATAGGGCATATTAGTTTCTAGTTAGTCCCTGCACTTTTTATATATATGTGTATATATGTATTTTAAGATCAGTATGCTAAGTAAATTCTTTTTGAATCAAGCATTCTGTTATTTCTTAATGGTTTAGGAAGTGTTATTGTTTGAACCAATTTTGTTTTATTCTTACACCAAATGAATTAAATTCTTGCTCAAAACGGTATTAAGTTAATTCTGTTTTATAAAGTCCTACCATGGTATCTTAGCTTATAAAGATAAACTGGAATTTAATTTCCTTCATTGACTAAAATAACCCAAACCCAAATAAATTACAGCAATTTCATAGAACTAAAAAACCTTTGTATATTTTGGAATACTGTCATTTCTCTTGAATATATTAAAGATTTTTCGTTTAAAATACATTTGCTTTAATGTCAGAATTTTATGGAATATCCATTTGCAAAATAAATATTTGAAGTTGGAACTAAGTAATAAATATTTTCTAGTGTATTTTTTGCTCTTAAAAGTGAAATAAGCAAAAAGAACTAAGGGCTGAGGAGGGGAAAAAAAAGAAAGACAAAAAAAAAAAGAAAGATAATTCTTATTGACAATTAATCAGTTTAAATTAAATCTTCCACACAGTGTTTCTTTCTGTTATAAAAATATTTCAAAGAAAAATTGAAGCAGATATAATTAACCTGAGACAATACTTAAAAATATTTTTGAGCTATTGTGTTCTCACAAAAGCAGTAGGAAAGTATTCCCCTACTAAATTCTTTTTAATTATGTTTACATTGTTTTCATAATAGCAAGATAAAATTTTATCTAAACAAAGGCTTTGGGGTGTATATGACATACAAAATTTTATAAAAATGTCACTGAGTGAAATGCATTGAGCCTGAAAACACCTATCCGAAAATTACATGGCAATTAGCCTATGCTATTCTATTTTCATGTCATGTCATGCCTCAGCCTACACCCTAATAATATGGGAACATTAATTGAAAAACTCTACAACAGGTAAACATATTCAACCTGCTCTCTCATAAAAAAGTTACCACTCTCCTGCATAAGACATCCCAGAAACCCTACCAGCCTGGAACTTGCTATGTAGGGCACACAAAAGCCTCTCCCTGGGAAAGAAATACAGGTGGAGTTCACAAAGTTAGACCACAGACAGTCCGGTAACTCCCTGATCAGCTGCAGCTAGGACCTCACCAGCTAGTCCAAAAATGCCTACATAGGCACATTGAGAAGCAGGAAAATAAACACACCCGTGACTATACCTTCTCCAACTTCTGAGATGGTTTTCATGGGCCAGATTGGGTGATTTGGTTTCCTGTGTTGACAAACTGATGAACCCAGTTACACCTGCAAGAGAAAGTCCTGAAAGGCAACCTAAGAAGCCCTCTCTAGAAAAACAGAAAGCTGGGACAGGATGGGTCGTTCAGCAGCAACAGGGAAATAAATGGAAACTCTTGCTAGGATCAAGGTCTATGGGAAATCTCAGAAAAAAAACCACAACCTTAAATAGAGATATCTACAAGTGAATTAGGTGCCTATGCTCACACAGTATTTAGAAAACTGTTGTTCACATGCATGCCACCAAGTTCATTTGAAATATCATCGTTTACTTGAAAAAATTTCCATCAAATTAACAGTCTGTATACTCAACATCATTTAAGATGACATTAGGTGCTTACATTTAAACAATTGAATCGAGATCATCTTCAATACTGTCAACAGAAAATAGAAAATTATCCAGAGTTGATCCAATCTCCACTGATAGTAATAAAAGCTTAGACATTCAAAGAGTAGATATCAAAAATCATTCCTTCTCTGAAGTTAAATCTTTCCCTAGCATGAGACTCAGTTACAGAAGTCTAAGATTATTTAGTACAATCTAAAAGCAGTTAAGATATTCCAGTGTACCTCAGATATTAAAGAACTGTCACAGGACTTTAGAGACATCTTTGCCCTTCTCAGACTGCAGCTAGGCTGAAGGCAGGATGTAGTCTCTAGAGAGACTTCTCAAATGGCACCAGGTACCTATGTTTGAATAATAGAATTGTATCCGAAGTATCATGAGACTTCTGTGGATTTTTGCTTGGACTTTTTGTTTGCTTGAGCTTTTAGTTTGTGTGGTAGTTTATAACCATTTATTTTAAAGAACATGATAAGGTATATGACATTTTGTTAGCTTTAACTGGACGATCTGTACTTTGAATTGAACTGGAAGTGGAAAGAGGATATGTCCTGTGTTTTTACTTACAGAAGAAATGGTACTTATTCCATTTTATTACAGGTTGTCCAAGACAGATTTAAGAGTTCAAGTCAAAATAAGGTCCTTATTTTTCCAATAAAATTGATTTGCCTCCCAATAATCTCTGCAAAGTACTGACTAAAATGCGTCATCTCTTAAGTGTAACTTGATGGGAAGATGGTTATACTCAGCAGTAGAGGCTGTTTCTCAATTTTCTATGAAAGATCTCAGACCTGCCTGAGTTGGCCCTATAAACCAAGGTCTGACTGAACAGAAAACTATTCTAGATGTCTCATAATCTCCAGTAAGATACGAAACACTTTATGTAAGTAAAAGTATTCCAATTTTGTCATCATTTTTTGTGATGTTGTTGTTGGTTTGCAGGTGTCTCTGTGGGATCAACAGTCCCTAGAATGCTCATGTGTATAATTCAAACCTTGCCAGAAGCTTCTTTATGTGAGAAAAATCAAATTCACACACATCTGACAATGTTTCTCTGGTCTTCTTGGATGTCCATTGGGAATGTCTTTAGTTCAAATCTTCTAGGTATTACTATAGAGACTTGTAGCTGAAACACGGACTCTTTCATTTTCTTTACTTCCATTTTCTGTTGTAGTATATTAATTTTAGGAACACCTTCTTATATTAAGGCCTTATTTTGCTTACCATTAAAAATGTTTCAATATGCATCTGAAACATTTCATGTATTTGAAAGCTGCTCCATTAGTTCCTGTATTGCTTAAGGAAAAGGGAGAAGTATATTTGGAAAAGTACATATACTTTGAACCATTGCTTGACATTTGTTTTCCTTCAGCAAGTGTTGTTTCAAATTATACAAAGCAGCTCAAAGGAAAAACTGTAATGAGATTAGAAATTCATCTAAATATCTCTAATTCTTTCTGATAAAATATCAGATTAATGAAATAATGAAATATTTCTGTTTTAATTACAGTTTTCATAATAAACACAAATCACTATGCTTACTTTGAAATACAAAAGAATTTTAGAATATCTTTTTTTGAGTAAATTAGAGCAAAGTCTAAAGCATTTAAATGTACCTAAATCTCAGAGTTAAAAATGGATTAAGTACCATTTACAACCTCATGATAAATTCCAATTATACCATGATGTAGCAAGACTTTACTTAGTATAGATCAACATTCGTTTTTTTCATAGTGTTGGAAAAGGGATTCCAGTCAGTCCCCTCAAGCAATACCGACATTTCTTCAACTGTCCAATTATGACTGACCTTTTGCAATGTTGATTTCATTCTGCAATACAAACCTCTGACTATTCTTTTCTTTTTTTTTTTTTTTAACTAGGTTCTCTAAGTGTTGCCACTCTAACATGAACACTATTAGAAGATTGCCTCATGTCTTTCTTTTTTTTTCACTGCTCATATGTTTTCTCCAGATCTTTATATTTTGCACGTATAGATATATCTTGATAAGGATGATCAGCATGATAGTAGATATGTTTTAAAGGCAGTTGTTAGATAAGAGGATAAACATTGGCTTAGACACTGACTAAGATTGATTTGTCTGTAAGAGCTCACACTGATCGCTTAGAATTATTTCAGTAAAATTAAGGAGTTGCCTAAGGATTCATCTATGCTATACTGCCTGATGACATTTCATATAGCTCTGAGCTAGCTCCAAATGAGCTGATATCTTTACATAGAGCAAAAACCACTGACACACAGACTGGAAGTAGTATAGCTGTGTCCAGGTGGTATTACCTCAGAGCTAACTGACCAAGGTCTGTCCATGTAACGTGGTATCTGTATTATCTTTAACCTGCAGGTAGTTTTCACAAGCGTATGTGAATGGCAGTACGTTGTGCAATATAGACATGCACTGAGACCCTCAAGAAGGGAACTAAAGGAACTGGTAGTTGAGCAAGAAGTAAGTCACTATCACTCAGACTATAAAGCTAAGTCATCAATATAGGGATACATGTGTTGGAAAATCTCCACAGCCCAGAAAGCATCCTGATGGAACACCTAGATTACTTTAAAAAGCATTGTAGTAATGGAGCTGTCTTCTTTTTATGTATTTATGAGACGCTCAGATTCAATTTGTTACACTTCCTTAGAAGATTCAAACATACTTTTCTTGCCTAAAAAAATATTTTAATCATCAAACCATAGATGGAGTCAAAATTTTAAATAATATTACTTGTTTCCAGAGCACTGGGCTAAGACATATCACCTAAGGAGCTACTTCAGGGATCTTGGTGTAGATCTACACTGATAAATGAAAAAGGACTAGGAACTCAATGTCTTCTCATTTTCTACACTAATTAATTGCTAGGTCACTACCTGCAACTGGTTATCTCTGAGACAAACCTATAAGAAGCGCTAGCCTTAAGCAGTGTGGACATGAGCTAATCAATGTTATTTGGATTCGAGTTCTTTTTTATTTACTAGCACTAAGCCAGCTCAAGCACAACCACATTGTGCACCACGGATGCTCTGTTACATAGAATCTGAAAAAGAGGTTTGCACAGATAGGAAATGCATTACTCCATATTATAATAGGAATAATAATCACTTTCCACTTGGAGCTTTCATTTGCAACAGAGTGCCTAACAGAATAGGTCATATCCAATTTCTGTATTTAAGAGACGGAAAGCATGAGACAGAAACCAGGAAAATGAGTTACCTCAGATTACCTATTACACTCATGGCAGCAATCCCAGTGCTGCAAAAAAAAAAAATTCCCCTGCAGTAATTACAAAGAGATCAGGAGTATCTGAGATTTGAATATGTTGTTTACAAACTGTGAGCAACTGAGATGTACCTTCACAAAAGAAAACAAAAAGTGTTGTGGATGCTGAGTTAAAAGTTCACAGTGCATGGTAATACCTGATTTTTAGGAGTCTTGCCATTTGCAAGAACCCACAGTCCCAAATTACTTACCCAGGCTACTCTTACACTCATGCTGGGGGAGAATTAAGTGCCCAAGAATGAGACCCATAACTGGCAGTTGAGTGGGAGTCACATAGAACAGATTACATAGTAAATCACAAGCCCTTCTCTCTTCAAGGCTTAATTATGTAACTATAGGAAAGCACTTATCTTCAGTCAGGATCCCCAGTAGAGCTTAGACAGTCCTTAGCTGCCTAGGCTTAATAGTGAAAATGAAGGTGCTTTGAGCATAACAGAAGCTGAGTAAAGAAAGGTCTTTGGGTTTTAACATCTAATCTTCATTTCATATGCAACTACCTACAGGGACAATTAATCAGGATTTAAGTGCCTTGTTTCTTTGCGGACTAAGTGCTTATTGTATAATATCTGAACAACAATGAACAAAGTGCAGTGCAGGAATACACTATAAAATCTAACAGTCTGGAGCATAAATGTTTTAGTTGTACAATAATGCTCCATGGGATGGAACACGGTCATTTCTCAGCCACCTGTTTCGACTCCACATGATTTCAGTTCTGTTGTTAAAGTAAAAGCTGATTTAAAGTTCTAATTTTTTATGTCTACAAGTGCTTTTGCTTTTCAAATAAATAACAGGTCTCATTCACTTTCCTCTTCTGATTCCACACAGTGTTTCTGCTAAAAATGTCTGCAATTAAAAAACAAAATCACAAAAAACCCGAAACTCAACAGAAAAGAAGAATCATGGACTTTGCTTTACCAGGTGGAAAACATTGTAAGATTTGTTATAGAGTCTCTTGTAAGATTCTGAAGTGGATAACAGAAAGAAACATAAAATACCTTATCTAACATCTTATCTATTTCAAAAGACAAAGTCTCTTTCAGAGTGAAGAAGTCCAGCATTTTGTCTAGTCAGAATATCTTTTTGGAAGCAAATAGTCAGATACTAAGTTTTTTAAGTGATCAAGCAGACGTATCCAAGATTTATTTTTTACATCCAATATGCTTCATTTTAATCTGGGAACAATTAACAATTTTTTATAATAAATCCCTAATCCTAAAATGGCCACTGAAAAAACTCTAATATTTCATGCATGAGAGTTATAACTCTGGAAAGAATGTTCTTAATAAACTCCTTAGAGAAAATTACAATGGTATTTTTAGAACTGTAAATTTTTTCCTCTTAAGAGTATAGGTTTTGACATAAATAATATATAGTGCAATATAGAAAACTGCTGTGATGTAATGACATCTCTACCTTTCCCTTTGTTTTTCTTTATTTTAGTACAAAGACTTTTATTTTTTTAATTGACAACCATCTATACCCCCATAGAAATGTGAAAGAAATGGATTTAGTTTGCTACTAAAACATTTTTACAAGATCTGAAATAACATAGAATCATAGAATCATAGAATGGTTGGGGTTGAAGGCACCTCAAAGATCTAGTTCCAATCCCCCTGCCATGGATAGGGAAACCATCCACTACACCAGGTTGCCCAAAGCCTCATCCAAACTGGCCTTGAACACTTCCAGGGATAGGGCATCTGCAACTTCTCTGGGCAACCTGTTCCAGTGCCTCACCACACTCATAGTGAAAAATTTCTTCCTTATATCTAATCTAAATCTCCCCTCTTTCAGTTTGAAGCCATTGCCCCTTGTCCTACCACTACATGCCCTTGGAAAAAGTCCCCCTCCAGCTTTCCTGTAGGCCCCCTTTAAGTACTGGAAGGCTGCGATAACATCACCCCGGAGCCTTCTCTTCTCCAGGCTGACCAGCCCCAACTCTCTCAGCCTGTCTTCAGAGCAGAGGTGTTCCAGTCCTCGGATCATCCTCGGCCCTCCTCTGGACCTGCTCCAGCAGCTCCATGTACTTCTTGTGTTGGGAACTCCAGAGCTGAACGCAGTATTCCAGGTGGGGTCTCACGAGAGCAGAGTAGAGGGGCAGAATCACCTCCCTCGACCTGCTGGCCACGCTTCTTTTGATGCAGCCCAGAAAAAAGAGTCTCTAATTTGTAGAGGAGGAAAATACTTACATTTAGTCAGAGAGTAGATCTTGCTTTGGGCTTAGAAACTTTGTCAAAGTAAAATGGACAGGTAAGAATTTAGTACTGAAATGCACAAAAATCCTCCATTAATGATAGGGAGAGCCTACATAACCACATTAGATTAACTAAACACCTAAGCATGAGGTGATCCACACAGTATAGATGAATTCAGTACTAAATATTAGATGCACGTATGGTACTCATGTTAGGAAATCTTAATTGTATGTCAAGCCATATAATGCACTTTAAACATCTCATTTTAGAATTCACACACTTCAAACTCCAATGGCTGTTTTCAATAATAAACCTGAGTATCTGTGTTTTTCAGGGTTGTTTTTTGTTGTTGTGTTGATTTTTGGGGTGTTTTTTTGTGTTTGTTTGTTTGTTTGTTTTGCAGGTCGTGTATTGTTTTGGGGTTTTTTGTGGAAAATAGAAGACTAAATTTGAGAACTAAAATGTATAAATCTAACCCTAGCTCAAAGAAGTCATATCTATTAACTTTAAATGCATTTTGATTTTCCAGAGAGTTCTGAGATGAGTCCTGGCATGAGCATGATTTCAAAACAGAGAGAATAAAAGACAATGTCTAATCTTTCTAGCCGCTTTTAATGAAATTAATAGAGCGTTATCATCATTCACTAAAAGATGGAACACGAAGGGCAGATTTTAAAGTCTTTATTCAAAAGGAAAAAAAAAATCAAAAGTAGAAAGATTCACCTCACAGAAGAGACATCTGTGTACTCTATTCAGAAATGCTTTGAATCACATGGTCTCTCTGAGTCAGATATCACAATGCTGCTAGTTCAGCAGTAACTTTAGTTACTGGCTTTCCAAACATAGATTAATTAATGCAATTGAGGTATTTTAGGGAAGAATGGTCCATGTTTTACACGGGTAATGTTTGTTGTTGTATGATCATATCAGAAGGCTTAGACATAGACTCATAAATTACTGTCATGTAACTGTTGGTTCTTTTATGCTGAGTGTCTCTTCATTGACAGGATAGTGACACAAACAAGCGATTTTCCTATTAATCCTAGATACATTTTTTTTAATTGGAAAACTCTGAACCAAATTATTTTTCCATCATTTGGACAGCTTAGCTTAATGAATAAGTAATTTGTAATAAAAAACTGCTTGAACAGACAGGTGATGTGGAAGTATTTATAATGTTGCGCATGAAAAGTTGAAACGGGCTGACATACATAAAACTTTATTCTTTGGATCTGAGGCTGATGTCTTCAAGGTTACCCTAGGGAAAGAAGTAAGGACAAAATGACAGAGTGAGAGGAAAAGGAAAAACTGTCCCCAGAGACAGCCAGGAAGAGAAGAAGCATAGATCGCCAGGTGAGTGTCCTCTCCAGTGCAGCAGGGAGTCTCACAATCATGTCAGCAACCACAACCATACTCCTTTTTTCCTCAGAAGAACTATACCTTTCATTGATATCCCCTCAGATTTCATGTTGGTGATCTTTCTTTGATGATGCTATTGACACTGAGTCAATAGGCTTAATTAGGTGAAAAAAAAATGTATACTGGCTGCTAAGCTTTGTGAATGTTTGCTATTTAGATAAAATTTGTTGGATATAAAAATGATTGTTACTCACTTATTATCTATTTAGTCAACAGTCTAGAAGCTACCAGATGGGCAAAGGTGGGGAAGACTTTAGTACAGTACTACAAACTAGATCTAAAAAGTACCAGTATTAAAAAATAGAAGGGAAACAGCATGATTTGCATGTAAAAAAAAAAAAACACCAAAAACAACACCCCCCCCCAAAAAAAAAAAAAAAAAAAAACAAATCACCACACTTTCTCAGGGAAAACAGAATAAACAGAATGACTGTGCTTCAAAATGCACCAGTGCAAGGTAGCAAGGATAAGAGGACTTAGCCTAAATGCTGCCACCAAAGCTTCAGGGTGTGTGGGCTGCAACCAAAAAGGCAGACTGAAACTGCAAATACCTTTAGCAATATTAAAGTACTTGACCCAGTGCAACTATACATAACGAATTCCATAGTTCCTGTTTTGATCTCCCTAAACACAGGCTCAATATTCCACCTAGACAGTCAATGCGTTTTTCGTGAAAACCTGTAGTATCTGCAGGAAGATTTAAATGTGGGCATGAAATAAGTTTATCATTTGCCTAGTTCCATCTGCTAGTTCTCCAAGTCTGGAGAAAATACGCTTAAGCCAGATAGCAAAGCCAGTAACTAATATTTTATACGACATTTCTTTGAGTTTATCAGCCTGAAGCCAGAATAATTTCTGGGTATGATGAGATATTTTTCTCACAAACAGTACATGATGTTTTAAAAGATAAATGCTTTAAAGATCATAAATGAAAAATTAAAACCTAACTAATCTTTTTGCCATTTTAAAGGCAATTAAGAATCTTATCTCAAAAAATATGTATATATGTAAATCAACAATATCTTTAGAATAAAAATATCTCAGTATGGGCAGAAAGGAGATAGAAAAAAAATAAAGACAGCATAGAAACCAAATGTGCCTTTCTATCAAAATAACACTTCCTTAGCAGATATTTCTTTGTTCTTGTGTTTTTCATTAAAGTTATTTCAACAGCTGGGGAAATGCAGGCTTGTCCTTTGTTATTAATCCGTGATAAGAGAAGCAAGAGGAAGGTGTTTCTCGTTCCTTTTCACATTGAAGTTAAGTGTAATGTTTCAGGCTAGCAAACTTTTTCATTCTAATCGATTTTCTTTCCCTGTAAACAAATGGAATATCTCATTTGTTCAGACAGATCAGTGATGATGCACATACAGCTGTATGTATCTACTGTGGAGGTATTTGCAACTCAACTTAGCAGCTAAAGCCAATAAACCAGAAGCCAGAATGTTTTGTGTCATTGTCTTTGGGGCTCAGAGAAAAAGATCAGCACAAAGAGACACCCCACAACATTGCTCTCCTGTTTGAGCCACTGCTTTGAATTCTTGCCACATCTCTGATTTATAATTACATTCTCTACCCTTTAAAACTGGCTAAGCAGGAAATTGTTTTGGCTGGAATTATATGGGCACATGGCTCTCTCATAATGCTCAGAGGCTGCATCTGGATGAGCTGAGTCGTATTATTTAGTCTGTTGTATTTCTACATGAAGTCTTGGAGGCTTTAGCAGTTTTTCTAAAGAAAGAGGGAGGGACAGTGATCCATTCCTTGATTTGGACATTACTGATTTTACTAGGCTGTGCCATAATGATACAATGCATACAGGTTTTCTTTTACATGCTACTAATATTAGCATAGAAAATAGTTGCTCACAAGGTTATTGTTCCAGTTTGAGTGAAGCTAGATTTGGATTTCTCACTTCATGGTACTTTTTCCCTGTATAATTTTATTTACAATCCAGGCATTAGTCTTGCTGTTGCCATAGACAAAATGGATTAGAAGCAAAAAGCAGCAGCAAAGCACATACACATGCAGCCTCCTTTGCAGAGTTCCAGCAAGAGCGTATCTTTACTCATTCACTTCAGCCAACTGCTTGTCTGCCAGACTTTACTTCCAGTTCTGGTGTTACTGGCTCACGGCACCATCCTAAATACATTAAAATCCTGTTATAAGATCACATATTTGGTTTATCACTCAACCATGTGTGTTGTGGGGATCAAGTGCACAGGTTGCCTCTGGATACTTTTGTTGTATCAATGCATCCAAGGTTGTTTCATTACCCATTATAGACCCTAATATTTGAAAGGAACTCCACTCATTTAGACAACAGTGGCACATTCTAGTCAGAGTTGTTTAAATTAGGTGCAGAAGCCTTGACGATTAAAAAAAAAAAAATTAAAAAAAATGCTCAGAAACAGGATCCTTGGATCATGTTAACTAACCCCTAAAACTCTATACCAAAGACTGTTTTATCTGATAAAAGAAATCAATGGCAGTGGAAGGAAATTAAAAGATAATAAACCACATATAATAACCCAGAGGTAGCAATCAAATTTAAAGCTATTTATTACAGGTTTTTTTCATTCATTTGGACTATAATGTGGAATAACTATCAGGTATCTTACTGTATAGGTGATTTTATTTCAGCATAAGTTCATAGTATTCAAACAAGAGGAAGCTAAGATGGTGGTATTCTCAAATCCCAATGAACTTTTCAAAATTAGAATATATAAACTTTTCAAATCAAACTTCTCAAATCCCAGTGTAAAAACATTTAAATAGGAAGCTGATGAGGTTATGTACTATATAACTGATGTCATCAGTTTATTAGATGAGGTTATTGGGGAATTTGTTTGTCAGTATTTTGGAGGGCCTTTTTAAATCCCATGTCCTCAAATCCATTCAAGACTCTAATGTCTGCAGACACTGTCTATGATGAAGTCTGGTGAAGAGAGTACAACAGCTGTGACAATTTAAAGCTAATTTTTTCTTATGCCACAAAGCTCTTAATTTCTTAGTCTTCCCTACTTTGCCACATTCATTGTAAACAGATGTTTATAGATCCAAGCTTTTTTGCTTCTTCTCAGATAGCATTGTGGTACATTTCCAAGCTTTTATAAATAGAAAAGGTTTTTTTGACAAATATTTTTAGAAACTTATCAATGTGGATTACTCTAATGACATTGATCTTGAATAATACACTATATCAACAGTATATTCTTGATATTTCAGCTGAAAAAGTGACACTTTATATGTTCTTCATAGATGTTTGGCAGTCCAAAAATGTTTCCATAGCAACAGTATTAGAAATAGTCTTCAGGAGAGTTGTCAGAAATCAGATTCTACCAATTGAAATTTGCTGAGGTAATGTTCATTTAACAATATCTAAGTGTTTACGTTCCTAATATCTAACTGTGTGAATATATATATTTTTTTTTAAAAAAAGAGGACCTCTAAAGTCTTATGATGTTTTACAAAAGTTTTATAAGAGCTATACTAAACAGTCTTTATCAAGCTTTTAGATTTTTAGAGAATACTTACTACAAAACTATTCTCTAAGGTGGATGTCAGTGGTGATTAAATGTCTAATGAGACTTAAGAATTTATTGTAAAGGCATTAGTATGTTCATAGTATCCTTTTGAGGTTTTTTTTTAGTTTATTTTTGAGTATTTCTGGCAAGAAACCTACTCATTCAGGAAAATGTGATAGCAGAATCCATTCTGCTGTAGATCTGACTAAATTCACTGTTACTACTGTAAATGCAGCATAATTCCATCAAGTTTGATGTATTATAAAATTTTGTGAGGATGATACCCTGAGAAGAAAATCCAACACAAATTAATACAAACTTAGAAATGTCATTATTATTAACCCATTAACATTCATAAATTACAGAAGTGTGCTGATATTTACAGTAGAAGCAGCAGCAAATAAATGAGAAGAAAATTCCAACTGACAGTTATAAAAAAAAAAAAAAAGTAAATCTAACTGAGGTTTCTATGTTTGCTTATTTAGTTTTCTAGAATTTACAGGACTAATGGTGGGATGGAGGTAGTAATTCTGGTCATATCTTTAAGCCCCAGGCAGTTTTGTTTGAAATGTCTGCTGTATTCTGTGTTCACACTTGCAGAGCTGTTTGGCATATTAATCACACAGAAACAAACTCTCAGGAGGCATGCGCAGCTGTAATTCTACTTAAGCCCAGTGAGTTTATTGTTTGAACTTGATGAGTTTGTTTTATTTCTTACTTAACTAGCACTAATATTTAAGCTAGAAAAATAATCAATAGAGAATAACAATGGCCCATTTGAAGATATTTTTGTGAATGATTTTGTGTTTATTTTTGAGGCCTTTCTTGATTAACAAGCTTAAAAATCCTTATTTTAACATGGAAAGCAAAAGCAACGTCTTTACTTTGCAATTTTATTGTATGTTTTGTGTTGTGTTTGTTGTTGAAGAATAGAATATCTGTTGGATTTCCAAATATATATTGTAAAAACAAGTTTAGCAATGGTACTTTGTTACAAACTGGAGGACTGCACTTAACACGTACTTATATGTGCATATTGAATACTGTATGTGCATTTGTGAATGCAAAAATGCTGATGTATTATTATTAGCTAACAAATTTTCTCAGCCTAGACATGCTTCAGCATGTGAGTTTTGTGTGTTGCTAGAATTCAGCAGTAACAAACATAGTAGTTATTGAGTACTTTTAAGACCTTGCAGTCAGAGTGATTTTGGCTCAGAGAAACGTAGTGATCCCTGTTCGAGGGGCTTGGTCTGGATGTTGTTAGCACAGTATATTGCTGATGAAGTTCATTATAAACAGGCTGAATGATAACCAGTAAAATACTCCTTATAATTGTTTTCAGGATTTTTTTTTTTTAAATTGTGATGGAAGCTTTTATAATCCACTATAAACTTACAAAATTATGAATTCTCTAGAACGTAAACAGTGAGACTTCACATTGCTGGAGGATTGCTGCAGGCTTACTTTCTGAAACACAAAGGACAGTCATCTTGCAGCCTGTCATTACAGCCTTTTGTGATACGTCTAAAAATCAGTGGTTAAATTTCAAGTCAAAGTGTAGTTATATTATTTATATACTAATCTTAAAATAAAATGCAATATCTGATTAACCAATATTTCTTCAGGTGTAAGTGATAGAATCCTGGCATGGAGCCTGACTTGTTTTTCTTTGTCTAGGTACTATTTTCTGCTGTAGGTTTGAATGACTCAATAGAACAAAGCAAAGTTGATTGTTAAATAATTTACAAGAGACTGAATCATCTTTAAAAAACTATTTCACCACCTGCAACTTGAATGCTGAAGCATGTTATTTGCTCAAATATAGTTTATTAGATTATATCCTCCATGTGTGTCTGAAAATTAAACCTATTTATCAGTTGGGAGTCTAAATGATCTTACAGAAAGGAAAAATGATAATTTTCCAAATGAATAGTGAATGGTGATATATCTCATAAAAGGTTTTTGATGACTTTATTGTTTGTTTTTCTACAAACAGTCATCTAAGCTCATTTGTTCCAAAAGGTACAGTGTGGGAACTTTACTAGATTGACATCCAAAGACATTTTCTAAGAAAAATATTTTTTTTATTATATTTTTTCCTGAAAAACATAAAAGAATGATATTAAGTTCACACTTCTATTGCCATTTCCATTTGTCTATTTCATAAGATTTTATGACAAGTTCCTCAGTTTTTCACGGAGACAAATTTCTTAAGTAGTTTCAAAGAGCTTTTGAAAATATGTAGGTCACTAAGGGGAATTATTATTGCTGCTGACTGTACATCAACAATAATACTCTGATTCTTCTAAAAATCTCATCACCTGAGGACCTAAACTATTTAAATACTTTTCATATATGTACCTCTGTCATATTCCAGGGAATGGATGAAGAATTTAATCAAGTTTTAACAGAAAAAAAAAGGTCCTTCTGGCATTATGCAGCTGAGATCGTAGGGAATAATATAGACTTATTCTCATTGTTACATAGCAGATGGACCCTTTTGTAAACACAAATACAAGTTAGAAGCAAAAATAATCTTAATACTATGTTAAGTATCTAGCGATGAAGAAGCCAAGACAAATTAGCATTGAGTCATCACAACAATTTCATCTGGTGCTACATCTCAAAATGAATATTTCTTGTATTAAAAAATAATTATTTTACTTTCATTTTTAAGCCCATTTGAAGGTACTTAAATTATTAAGCAGTGAAAGTAACAAGTCTGAATTTACTTAAACCTGAATTTGCTTAAACTTAACCTAGACTAAGTGATTTGTTTTTCAAAAGTCATGAGTTCTCAGAAATGTTATGACTGTTAACACACCTGAATATATGACCACTTAATTAAGCATGTATGTAGTACAGCTCTAGGCACTTAGGTTTAGTTACTCTTCATGGAGGTTCAAATAGACTGTACACTAACATTTAGTGTAACATAAATCTCTAAGAATATTTTCATATTATAAAGCAAAACAAATAAATAAACCAAGTTAGTCTTGTATTTTTCGAGTTTTTTGATTAACCGTACCAAAACCAAAGACTCACGAAAGATAAAAGGAGAAATCATGGGCAGAAAAATCCCAATAACCTAGCCAGTGGAAAGGAGCACATTGAATGTCTTGTCTCTAAGACCATCCAAGAACAACTGGATGATTAGACTGTAGTCTCTGGTGTGAAACTCACCAAAGTGACTCAGTAAAAGAGAATCTCTATCCAGCACACCATGAAACCTAATGAGCGTTATTGCTTAGAATGGTTTGTGACGTTATGTGAGGCAGGATGAAGAAAATTTTAGGACTATGTGAAACATTATTGGATGTTTTAAGGGAATTGAGAAGCTTCATGAGACTTGTTATGAAAAGTTTAGGAAAGGACCAAAGGAAGAAGTCAAGGTGGATCAGAGGGGAATAAGTGTGAAAGAATGCAAGGAAAAGGGGATAAAGGAGTCCAACTATGTAAGTCAGCTGCTGGACAGTATTTTTACTTAGCTAAGCTTTTAGCTAGATCACTGTTGTCTGCCCTATATTCTCATTAAATCCTATTTTTAACTACACTCTCTGAACGTGCACTCCTGTTCTGAGCAGGCACGTACGTGTGTGTGTGAACACTAGCAAATTCTAAGCTGCTGTAGCCCTTGAATAGGAGCAGAGGGTGCAGTGCCAGCCTCTTGGTACAGGACAGTGAGCCTGAAGTTACCATGTGTCTAGAGGCCAACAACTGGAAGAGCCTAGGGGCAGCTCTAGGATACATCTGTGTCTAAGACCAGCTATGGGAGAGTCCTTTTTGCATGTGTGGATGTGTATATTCCACTAGAGATCTTTGATCCTGATCAGCCAAAGGAAGAAGAGATTTTGGCAATATTTGTGAGGGTGCTGGTGAAGGCACTGCCCTCTCTCTGCATTTTGCTCTGTGGACAGCTGTTTACTGTATACATGTGTGTTCATCTGTATGTTTGCACCTGTTGGGAATACGTGCTCAGACTCCCTGACGTCTAGACCTGGGGACGCAGAGCAAGCAACTTCCATTGGGATGGGAAGGAGGAGCCCCTCGTACCTTAGATTCTGCCAAAGTCAGCTCTAACAGACTGGACAGGAGAAATCCTCCCTTCTGTGCACTGAAATCCACTGAAACTCACAGCTTCAAAAATGATTTATCAGAGACTCAACAATTAATATAATTAATAAAATGAGTTAGAAATACAGAAAATCGTGTTCTACTTAAAGTAAGATTTGACACAGGAACCAGCTTTAACTAAACTGAAATAAGCCACTGCAGTTGAAATAAGAGCATTAACAAAGGAATTTTTCTCCTTAAAGTGGTTTAACAACTAACTAAATAAAACCAGTGCCTATTCCTCACATAAATTTGGCCTTACTGCAAGGATACTGTCATAGAGAGAGTTGCCAAAATGATAAAGCTGTAAATACAAGCAGTCTTGCTCCTTGCAGTTTATAATGGGTCAAGAGCTTGCACATTAGGAGCTATTGATAAGTTACTGGTATGCTACTCTCATAACCTGCCCTTTCATACTCTACTTTCTTTCATGATTAAAGCATGATATCAATGTCATGATATCAAACATGACAATGTCTGCATGTGTGGGCATATTTTGGAACATCCCATCCATCGCAAGAGTAAAGTAATTTAAAGTGGGCTTCTTTGTGAAAAGTAGTGCCCAGTCTGAAGTATGACATTTAACAGAATATTAATGGCTTCATATGTTTTTATGAATCCAAAACTGGTCTTCAGGTAGACACCTTGAAAGTATTAAGGAAGACAGAACAATTTCCCATGGATATTTGCACTGGTAATGAATATTGCTCTTTTCATTTCTCTCTGCCAGACTCTCTTTTCCAATTCTAGAGAGTTCAGGATCACAAAACATTTATTTGCATCTTATTAATTCTTTAATAATCCACATTCATGTTTAGTCACCTTCTGTTCCATATTTCTTCTCTCTTTTGTGTGAGTAAGCTGGACATTAATTCTCCCAAGTATTCTGAAACCCTCCCCTTTGGGACACAGACAAAATAGATTAAAAAATGAACATCTGGGTTTTGTTCCTGTTACCCTCCCTATTTATTTCTCAATAACAGAATAGCTAAATCTTAAATTTTATGCATATATTCTTTCACCTCCATCTCTCATTACTTTATTAAGTAGAAATCGGATACTTATTTGGAGACACTTAATTTAAAGGGTTATCTTTTTATTTGCTCTAATTAAGTTCCCAGATGCCAAATCAAATTTGTATTCAAAGTCTCTGCTTTGGCAGGATGCTGCACAATAAGGTCCTTTTTCTTTTCATATCAAAATGATACTTTATTTTAATTCACTATTCTCATCATTCGGTAAATGTATTTTCATGACAACAGACAGCAATATCAGTTTGTTCAGGGATCTGCTTGGTAGAATATAACAGGAGAGAGCAAAGAGGCTCAGGGGGGGTTGGTTGATCTTCAAGGAAATCCTTTCCAAAGAAAAAAAAACACAAAAATGTTGCACTCCATTGAGGAGGAAGTCAAGGGAATTATCATGCTGGGACAGTATGGATGTGCAAGAAATGTACAGGAATGCGCAGCATGGCTGAGCTCTGTGGCAAAGAAAATCTGCTCAGCTCACAGGATGGAGGTGGTTTGTTGATTTATTAATGACACATAGTTCAGAACCAATGCAGCAGGTACCTTCTATAGCTGATCTCAGGAAATTCTAATCCCACATATTTGCACAGCTGCGTACATATATACCTCCTCCTCCCAACCGGCTAGGTAACTGTCAACACGCTTCCCCTCCCCTGGGAGTGCAGGCTCCCCTGGGTGCACACCCTTCCTCTTGCAGCCATGGGTCCACCAGCTCTATGTGCAATTCTGACATTCCCTACAGTCTTAGTCAATCTGTCCACAGAACAAAAAGAAGCTGCCCCAGGAGGTGTCCGCTGCACCCCAAGGTGGAGCCTCTGTGTGCAGCCGCAGCCCTGCCAGCCCACGGCTGGGTGCAGGCTGCTCCCGGTGCCTTGCGAGAGGGCTGAGCTGCCCGGCCTAGGCAGGGGTCAGGGTGACCCAGGGATGCTGCCAGCAGGGACAGACCTCCTCTGACGGCTGCTGCTTCCTTTCCATTATCTCTCCTGGCTTTAACAAATATTCATGCTGCTTCTTTTTTCTTTTCCAGTTGGCTATCTGTTTGTTTGTTTTCCCAAATCTCTTCGTCATTCCCGAGTCATTCCCTGCTTATTCCAGTTGATTAGCAGTATCATTTTTTCTGGCAGCCACCATTTCAGACATTTCATTCACATACAGTGTTTACACTCATGTTTCTATCTTAACAGGTGCTGTTTGCTGGACCATTTTGTGTGTGTGTCTATGTCTGCCGTGTGTGTGAGCACATGCGTGTGCATGTGTATGTGTGATAATTCCCCTAGAAGCTCAAAGAAAAAAAGAACACAGAAGGTGGAAACTTGGACCGACTACCAAGCAGCAATGTAGAAACACTGACTGTGCATACAGGGATGGATTTGGGAAAGCCAAAGCAGAAGTTAGGGAGGAATATGAAGGGCAACTGGAAAGGCTGCTATGAGTAGTATATCAGCAGAATAAAAAATGCTAAGGAAAAATTGAGCCCACATACTCGGTGGGACAGAGGATCTACTGGCAAAGAACACAGAAAAGGCTGAATTAGTTTGGTTTTATTTGCATCTGTTTTTCCTGATAAGATTTACCCTCAGGTGTCCCAGAAGACCAAGTATATTGACAGAGTCGATGGGAGTGAAGCAGTACTCACAAGTACAGGAAGAAAAAGCTAAAGAGCACTTCAGCTAATAAGATGTATATACTTTTAAGAGGCTAGATGAGACACATTGCAGGGTTCTCAGGGATCTGAAGGATGTCATTGAAAGCCTGTTTTTTACCATCTTCAAAGCTAGTGGTGACTGGGGAAGGTTCCAAATTACTGGAAGAAGGCAAATCTCAAATACGTCTTTGGGAAGGGCAAATTGGAGGATTTAAGGAAACTGCAGGCTGGACAGCTACACTTCAGTGTCAGGAAGATCATGGAGCAAATTCTCATGAAAGCCACTTCCATCACATGAAGGACAAGAAGATAATTAGGAAAATTAAGCATGGATTTTTTATATTTTTGTTACTTTTTAACATAAAAATTAACTAATCAGAGGAAAGAGGAATATCAAATATGATTCTGTGAAGTACTGTTTCACATTTTTTTATTTCAACAAACATGTAGCCATATTTATAGCTAATAACAAATATCAACACTCTCTCATGCTGCAGAACGGATTATTCAAATGTAGCTTTCAGACTGTATCTTGTGCTTATGGCACTACGGAGAAAACGTAATTTTTTTGAAATAAATAAGATAATTTTTAGTGAAGTAAGGACTGAATAATGGCCACTTGTGTGATATTTCTCCATTTTAAAATGACTAACATAAAACAATGATTTTAAGGACAGATTCATCATACATCTTTTTGGAATTGAGCATCTTCAGCTTATCTACTAATTTCTTTTTAAGGAAGAGGAAATTAATCTAACTAGAGATACATAAACAATGACAATATGGTTATGGAAAGGGGAAGAAATTTTGCCTTTCTTTCAGATAGCTGATAGACTTTCCTTGATTGAAATCACATAAGTAACATTGTGTCGTTTTGTTATTTTCTAATTTGGGTAAGAAGTGGAATTCCTCTACTGTATCATCTGCATAACTGAAGGATCTGTCATGGGATGTAAGCTTTTGGGTACCACTATTTCTTTGCTCCATGCACTATACTTTATTTCTATGTGAGGAAGGTCAATGATTCAAATCTTAAATGTGACATTTTATTAATTAAATAGAACAAGAGAATTTAAGCTACAGGGTAAATGAATAAATTAAATTACAAGTCCGTAAATCCCTGGTTGAGTGTCGCTTTATTGAGAAGTAATTTCCTCTCTTCATGAGCATTTGTAAGCAGACACTAAGCAGAGTTACTGTTCTGTGCCAAGGAGACTGGTCTTACAGATGTAAAAATTGTTTGAAGATAATTGGGTGGTGTTGTGGGTGTCTTTGAAACAAAATGTTACTATATACTGCATCTCTGATTTTCGTAGGTAACATTGACGTATATCATTAATGTTAATGTTGACTGCTGTCTGGCATTTGATGGATTTATTTTATGTTTTTGAATTGATTTGTAATAAAATATCTTTTATGTTCACATTTTGCAAAACATAGTACAAAATCAGAATCTTCATGTTGGCTGCATTTTTTATGTTGCTTCGTATCACATTTTACCGACTCAGGAAATCCTGTTCTATGCAAAAACATCAGCAACATATCAATGTTAATGGGACCAGCGACTAAAATTAGATTGGACTTGCTTGCAAGCTGAGTAGGAAATTTTTATCTGTAACTCAGTTCTGTAACACTTCTGAGGTGTTTTTGTTTTCTTAACTTTTGATTTTTGAGGACTATGAAGAATCACTAAAAGTTTATATATCGACTATTATTGTAATATGCAGTCTATATTGCCTTTCTCTAATATAGTAATTCCACATGGAGTGGGTGATAGTCACAATATAGTGGGTGATAGATATCATGCAGTGCAATATTGAATTAACAATATCTAAGCTAGCTTTGAATGAAGTATTCTAGAAGACAGTAAAATTCTTCTTACTTACTTCTACAAAGTATAGCACCTTTAAAATATGCTAGTTCTGTGCCTGGAAACCATATAGTTTGTCAGCACGTTATTTTGGTAGAATGAGCCTCAACATCTCGGTTTGGAGCTTGTTTGATTATCTTTGTATGGCTCTGCATTGCTTATATAAAAACAGCAATAAAATTCATTCATAAGAGCACTGCAAGTGTCTTGGGAAGCATAAGACAGATAGCACGTTCTGAGATGTTATAAGATTAGACAATGCCTTTCCAATCACAATAAGTGATGATTGGATGGGTGGATGAATGGAATAGAAGCATTGGACTAAACAGGACCCTGAACATAACTATTCTACTGGAAATGAAATGGGATGGGGCATAGAACAGCTCCAGATATGTCTGTGGGACAAATTCTGCACCAGCAGAGTGGAGCAATCTCTAGTTTGGCACCATTTCAGCCATTTTTTTGTTTGTTTAGTTGATTGGTTGTTTTTAATTTTTGTATTAAATCTTTTCAGGAATGAAAAAAGAGGGGAGGGCGGTTATAGAAATAAAGTATTTTTGTAGTCTCTGCTCAATTAAAAAGTGCATTGATTTCAACGTATTTTAAACAAAGGCTCCAGTGCAGTGCCCAGTCTCCCCCTCTGTACCTTGAACCTGAGTCAAACTGTATAAAAACTAATTCGTGGCATGTTCTCATTGACATCAATCAGAACGAAGCCTCAAAAATCAGTTTATAAACCAACATTTTTTCAAATATGCATTTCATGACGTGTGTCCACTTTCTGTGGGATTTTTTTCCAGTCAAAACCTTTTGCTGAAAAATGCAGATTTAGATGAACTCCCTCCAATTTTTTTTTTTATTTAAAATACACTTTTTTATCATTTCATTGAAAGTATATGAAATGTATGTATATGAAAAGCATTTCAGTTGTTCTCTGAAGTTAGACTAGTTGCTTTTAACAGCATCACTTTTCATATTCCTCTATATTTTCCTTATATTTCCTCCAAGACATATTGGCTTGTAATGTCTATTCAAATTTAGTTTTATTTTAGTTATTTCCAGTGTTAATTGCTCTTCCTTTGTGCCTTTTGATCTGTTACACCCATCATTCTTCCCTTTTCCACATCTTTTCCAAATAGCACTAATGTGGTATTTCCTCTTTTTTTTTTGGGGGGGGGGGGGCTAGATTTCTATTCTTGATTTGAAATACAACACCATTTAATTTGATATGCAAGACTGGAAAACGTCAAGTCATCTCACCCACAACATAAGGAGACCAATCTTTCATAGAAAAATAAAAATCCTAAAAGAACAGTTGTAATTTATTTATTTCATGTACTTCAGTACTCCTTTTCTGAAAAAGGTTCAGAAACAGTGGTTGTATATGAGAAATAGTGGTTCAGTTGTATTTGAGACGGAAAAACATTTCATGAAAATTAAGGTGATAAGAGGACACGACATCCAAAATAGAGCTCCTGCAGTGTCATTTATTCCACATAAGCAGGGTATTGTAGAGAAACTTCTGGCTTCAGTGAAGCACTGTGTGGCTGTAACAAACCTTGAACATTGACAACACTGTTGAATTAAGAATTGAATAGTCAGCCTACCGTATCTATCAGTTTTCCACAATGCAAGTGGTACAGTTGGCTTACAGAGCATATATCACGTGCAACATTGCACATCCGGAGCTGAACTCTACTTCTCCTGTTCAAAAAGTTTAATCCTCTCTTCTGTAAGAAGATCACTTGACTCAGAGTGAAAAATTGTCTGTGATGCAACTGTGCAACTCTTCATCGTCTTCATATATGACTACTCATGTGGAATAATCTCAATTTTGGGAATTTAATGTATGAATACATGGTCATCTATGTAGATAGCAGATGTACAAAGTAATAGTATTATGAACTTCAAAAAATACAGCTATATTTGGTTTTTTTGCTATCTTTAACAGAACAGTAGAGATATATAATTTTTTTTTTGGTTGTGAAGATGAATGGATTTTTTTTTTTGTTCTTTAATAAATAAATATAAGCCTCGAAGTACTAAGAACTATATACTAAAATTTGATATACTTTGAAATTAATAATATGTTAGTATTTGTTACAATGGTCTAGTTTACTGAATTTAGCAAAACAATCTTTTGCAGTTCTTTTCCATTTTAAAGCATACTGCTTTAATAAATTGATCTGTTGATTCCTCTTTCTCAGCTTTGGTTCCAGCAATAGAATTAAAAGTATGATGTGCTGCTTTCCTCTTCCAAAACATACGAAGATGAAAATGGTTTTGCACGTGACCAGTGTTATTTGCTATTCAAATAGTGGGTTTATACAATTTATTTGTTGTCAGGTGTACTACATAACATTAGTCCAAGATTGCATTTCTAACTCACTGAATGTCTGGATGAGAACCAGGTATACTTCTCTTCCTCCCTCATGCACTTGTGCCCACAAGCAGTAGATTGGGTGATAAAAGTGCCAAACTGCAGGAGAGCACTGGAGAGCACATGGGCATGACATTTCTGTTGCTGCTTCTCTTGTCGACTGCCAATAACATGCCAGAAGTAAGAAGCAGAGGGGAGAAGGTTTTGATCTTCCAGAAAGACATAAGAAGGTGTTCTGTACTTCCTGAGAGAAGCTTGAAATAACTAATTTTGAGATATCATTATAATTTAGGATTTTGTTAAGGTAATATACATTTTAATTGTAAACTAAGATCTCAAACACGTTATTTATTATTCCATTTCCTGTTAAGCTTTTAAAAGGATGCAGCAAATTCTTAAATGCAAGCTTATTTTGAATAGTAAATGTTTCTCTGTACCTTAAATGCCCCTAGAATTTTATGAAATGTTACGTATTAAATGCTTGTCAGATAAAGCCATTATTCTTTATATGATCTTTTCACCTAGTATCAATTTATATGCATAGAATGTCTTAGCTCCAAACTATTTCTATTCAAGAAGTCAATTGAATTTTAATTGAATAGTTAAATTGATATTGCTATAAATAAGTGCTTTAACATTTTAAATAATGTTTATTTATACATATGTTAATTAAATTTCCATTGAATGGATATTTTGACTGTCACATTTTGAAAATGCTTGATACTAATATTCCATATGTTCATGTTCTAATCAAAACTGGAACTTATTAATAAAAGATAAGTTCGTCACTGACTGATAAGACTTTGTAATAAAAAATATATTTAAGCTCTTTTGTCTTCATAAATTTTACTGTGTTTTTTTAAAAAATATTTATTTTAAAATTTTTAAGAACTTGCCTTATGAATTTTGTAATTATTTTTCATATATTTTAGTACAAAGTTATCTTTCAGGATGTGATCTTTCACATCTTCCTGTGATTTTTTTGGTAATGAGGAAAATGGGGAAGACCATAAATGGGAAAAAGTAAAACCTTTTTTTACTTCTTCTTCTCGATGAAATAAAATTACAATTAATTACCTTAAACAACAGAAAAAGAATAAGTTCAGCAATAATGATCAATTTATTAGTTTTACCTGCACTTGGAGTAATGTAATCACCTTATATTTGCCTTCTTAGGAAACTCTAGAAGTCCAGAAGTAGGCAGTCTGAAAGCAGTGAAGGAGGTATTGTTCAGGGTTGGTATTGTAATGTTGGTCTTTCTTGCAAAACCAGGTGATAAAAAGGTGAAATATGGCCTTAGGTGATCTTTGAGCTTCTAGCGAAGAGACTATGAATGCTTCAGTAATTTACTAAGCATAACTTGATAATCACAAGCCAAAGGTGAGATACAAATTTCTTAAGGTGTATGATACAGTAAATGCTAAACTTCATTTTCTAAAAACAAAGATTTAAAAGAATATGATTTAAAGTTTCATTAAAAACATGAAGTACATTGAAAATGAGTCAAAAGGTAGCCAGGCATAGCTCACCAGTTGAAACATGTTTCCCATGTATATCTTTGCCAAGGTAGCTGACTTTCTAGGCAAAAGAAATTACATCTACCTGGCCTTCAGTAAAACTTTTCAGCCAGTAACAAACAGGAAACCATTAACTAAATTGAGAAATACACACAAAGGGGGAAGAACTTGTCAGCTATAGAAATAGTTAGTCAGGTAAGGATTCAAATACCAAAAATATTCTAGTTCTAGTTCTATTATTGTCTTTTATTGTTACATTACAGTATAACTACATTTAGGGAGTTACAATTATTTTTTGTACTTATAAGAGCTGCACAGCATATAATGCTGTTTCTTATATCCATGGAGTAACCCTCAGCAGCTGGACGAGTGTTCCACAATGTGAAAAAGAGCTACTTGCCTGGGTCAACAGAGACAATATGCTTGCATTGGAAAGGTGCTTTATCCAGGATAGTTAACCCTATTTCTCTACAATTAGCTGCACATGATAATCAGATCTTCTGATTCCAGAGTTAGTTCATTTGTTGCTAGCCTAGACATCTGTGCACCCAATGATTCACAGTTCAGAGAAGAACACACAAGTTACACAAATGTAACTATGTTTTAAAATCTGGGGTGACTAAGGTAATTACAGGCATTCCAGCATCTGTACCTTTGAAAGCCAGCTCTTGAATCTCAAAGAAGATATCACCATTGCCCAGAAAGCATCTTAATGAGTTTTTATAGACCTCACAATACAATGTTTTAACATATGACTTGCCTCATATACATGTATTTTTAACTTATTTTAAAATGTCTGGGACTTCTAGGCTTCTACAAGGCATTCAGTGCCTTTAATTGGAAGGCACAAATGTATTTTGATTGATATATTTAAACCTAAGGGCAATTTGGAATGCAGAAAGACTGTTGTAGATTGAGTAAGTGTTCAAGACCAGAAAACTGTTCAGAGCTAGAGCTGTGTATTTTGGGTGCTATACTTCAGCTTTGTGAAAAGGCTATAAAGAGGGTTCCATACACAACTCCAGAAAAAAAATCTGCCTTCTTAAGCAGTGAAAGAGTGACATTTTTTTTCATTTGTATAGGCATGAAATGAATGTTAATTCTTCCAAAATATTATACAAAAAAAGGATTTATTAAATAACTCACTGAATTGAGCAAGAAGTGTTGTCTCCTTTTCTTTGTTCTCATTCTTCACAGTGAGCTCATCACATCTCTTTTTCTCTTCTATAAGCAGCTGTGATCTGACAGGCAAACAGAACAAAGGAAATTATAATGATCATAAAGAAAAGTAACCTTCTAGACCTGACAATTAGAAATTGAACACCTAGTGAAAGTTTTAAAATACTGCCAAAAATGCAGTATGATGTAACGTACTGCTATGCATACAGCAGTAAGTGTATGAACTCTGTACAGTAAAAGTCAACAATCTTGACGATTCTAAACAGGCTAAAATGTCATAGGACAGAGTGAAAAGTCACACACTTTGAAATAATATCTTTCACGACTGCTGTCAAAAGAGATCTAAAAAACTACTGGTTAATTTATTTATTTTTTCCTATGAAAAAAATGCATAAACACTTTGAGCCAAGATTTGTACTCGCAGGTAAATATTCTAATCACTGTGCAAAAGTTTCCTTCAACTTTGCAAGTGCGGACTGCTGAGTAACTACCTACATGAAATACTCTGTACAAGATGGAAACTGAAAAGAAACATTTGTGAGGGAGCATCTACTATGCTATCATAGATGCAGTGGATAGATGCTGTATCTACTGTCCTATAGTGGAAAACCACAAATATAAGGACCTCTAAGCTTAGTTCTGTGCAACTGAAAGATGAATATCAGTTTCTGAGAAGTGCTCCTTGAATTATTTCATATTTATCCCTAATCTGGGATGAGTAAAC
This sequence comes from Tauraco erythrolophus, assembly GCF_009769465.1. NCBI lineage: Eukaryota > Metazoa > Chordata > Aves > Musophagiformes > Musophagidae > Tauraco > Tauraco erythrolophus. The sequence continues at coordinate 80,823,826 of NC_141465.1, read as the reverse complement.
CTATGATATCTGCTTGAAGTAGCCTTTGCTAGCTGCTCGAACTTCACTCCTTTATACCCACTACAGCACAGGCTGAATTGAAACAGAAAAAAAACAAAAAAAACAAAAAAAAAAACCTGACAGAGTTGTTGAGGAAGAAGACATTTGCAAAACAGAAGTTGAGAATAATGTTAATAATTACAATATTCAGAGACATAAATTTAATAATGGAATCACATGTTAACACCTCTCTCTCCTATAGACTTTTCTTTACACCAGACAAATCAAATTTTAAGCATTTTTATACTGTTAGGTTTACCAGTTAAAATTCCTTTAACAAAATTGTGTGTCAACATGTACTTTTAAGTTTTAATTCTAACAAACATGAATGCATCTTTGTAAGTCAGATACCTTCTACACTTTATGCATACAAAACTAGAATATTCAAAGACATAATTAAATTCTAAAGAGATTTTAGCTTCCTGCATAAATCCAGATTAAATTATATGTTGGCTAAATCCACTCAGCAGGTAAAATCTTCTCTTTAACCTGCAGCAGGACACCCACAGTTTCTCAACTTCAAAGAATTTCATAATCTTCATTTAGTTTTCAAAAGAGACCTAGCAACTAACTTATTCTGAATGAAGAGGTGATGATTACAAACAGATAAAAAAGAATCATGCACTCGGGAAATATTTGGGACAAATGAAGCATGGTTAGTGTTATTTGAGATTTTCCTGGTTTCGATTGGGACAGAGTCAGTTTTTCTTTTTAGAAGTTAGAATAGCACTGTGTTTCGGATTTAGTTTGGGATTTGTTATGAGAAAAATTTTGATAGTGCACTCATGTTTATAGTTTATGCTGAGACATCAAGGACTTTTCAGCGTCCCATGTTTTGCCAGTTTGCAGGAGCACAACACGCTGCGGGGGAGCATAGCTGGGACAAAGGGCCCACAACTCCTTTTATGATTTGAACTTAGATTTAGGATTGAGGGCCAAATTGGCCAATTAAATATTCCATATCATGCAACGTCATACCCAGTATATAGATGAGGGTTGACAGAGAAGTTTGAAATTCTCTTTCGGGGGACTCTCTCTGTCTCTGCTTAGCCTCTCAGTCTCTCAGGGTTCTATCTCTCCCTTGATCTTTTTTTGGACCTCTCACTCACCCAGGACTGCGACGTCAGGACTTACTTGTTTCAGGATCTTTTGCTGGGACGGGACAGGTGTTGGTCACCAAGTGGTGAGCAGTATGCTATGCATCACTTGCTTGTATATATTATTATAATCATATATTTTTTTTCATATTATTATTATCACTATCATTATTGCTTTTAATTTTATATTACTATTATTATTAAATTGTACTTATCTCAAGCCATGAGTCTCCTTCCCTTTTCCCCTTTAATTCTCTTCTCCATTTCCCAGGAGCAAGGAAGGCTGAGCGAGCAGTTGTGCAGCTTTTAGTTACTAGTTGGGTTAAACCATGACAGAGATTTGGGATAGAAAGTGCCTAAATTCCAGTGTAGGTAGACCAGTTTCTATCCTGTGATATTTACTTCAAGAAACAACAGGAAAACCGCAAGCTAAAAAGTGACTCACTGTACTGTGAACAGCAGACATTTCACCGCTAGTTCTCAGTTGATTCTGACTCTGTTCCACTGAACGAATGACTGTTATCTAGGGCCAGATTATTGAAGAATTAAGTAATTTACACTGTGGGATGTGTCTCAGCTCTGTTCCTTTTTCTTACTTCAAATTCACTGCTTCTCTTCGGAAGTTAACTACTTTTATCATCTCTCTCTGTCTCTTTTTCCCTGTAACATCCCCTACATGACACTGGTACTAATAACCTTTTACATCGCAGACTGTCTACTTGAAACATACCTAAAAAAAACCCAGATTATTGATCACAATTTGTGTTGATGTTTGTCCATTTTTCCTAAATATATCACTTTATCTGATACAAAATATTACCTCTACTTATTAATGGTACAGCATACGGCACAACAAGGAAATATTAGTTGGTTTGATAATCAGATTTTACAAGATTCCCCTTTGGAAAACTCTATTTTTTTTTTGCCATTTCTGATCATCTAACATAAATAATATTAAAACCTTTTTCTTTTTTTTTTCCTTTTAGCTTTATGTTAGCAAAGAGTCTCTCTACTATCTGTCTATCTTATTTAATTATGAAAGGCATCTCAGAAAACTCTGCAAGTAGTTATTGACATCATTAAAACGACAGGTGCCTTTATATAATTTATATAACTGCCAGTGACATTTTTTAAAAATATAACTTTGATTTATGTTTTCACTAGAAGAACATTATATTTCACACTGGATAAATTTGTGACCGTCCAGTATCTGAATTCTTTACTTAAGATATTACTGCAACAAGCTAGGGATACTACTCAAATCAATGTCAATTGTATTAATTAAGTTATGTATGCAAAACAAAATTTCCATTCAATAAATTGTTTTCTATAGTCCTATATCATAATAGATTAAGGAAAAAACATCAGAACAATGTTGATATGCGACTTTTGAAGTAAACATTCTTGCACAACTTTATAATGTTTGTGCCATCTATTAAGCTACAGTTTAGTGTTGTGTGCCTTAACTTACATGACAGATGTTGTATGAAAATTATAGCTAGTTGTTGAAAAGACATGCAGAAGCCTCCTGATGAGGATTAGAATTTTCATTATTCTAGTGCACAAGAGAAAAGATACATCGTGCAAAGAAATAACTATATGTGATATCTGCAACAAGAGATATCCACAAGTGTGGATATTCTATGCCTTCATACTTCATTTACCGTCTCTTAGTATATTCTTAATATTATTCATGGCAGAATGCTCTTTCAGGATCTAGATTAGTGATGTGGGGTTTTTTTTAACCAAAAATAGAAAGTTTGAGTCTTGCATTCAGTGGTTGGAAGGGTAAGTCTCTTGAAAGTTTGAAGTCATTTAAATTTCTTTTTTTCCTCATACATGAAAAAAGCCTCAAACTTACAATCTGTATATAAAAGTAAAATTTCCTTCAACTGTTTCTCTGAAATAATTTGAAATAATTAAATCTTTTTCTCAGATCTCATAGTTACTTTTCTTAATTGATTCACATAAAGTGTTTGCAAATCTTACAGAATTAAGATACCAATTATGCCTGTGGATAGGCAGTACTTTTTCACTTCATATTTTGGCAGTGGAACACTAAATACTTTATAAATCTAGCCATTCTCTAGACAACATCAAAGGATATTTCCTGGAGGGTAATAGATAAGAAAATTGAAGTCTCATGTCTGTTGAAGAATTAGGTCATATATAATGCATTGCGAATAATCTGCTAAACACAAACAGAGTACTGGAAAAAGGACTGAAATAGTTTTAGCAAAAACAGTTGCTAGTATGTCCTCCATATATTAATAATTACCATTATTATCAAAAGGGAAAATTCATTTATTTGGATACTATCAATTGTTGTTTGAAGAAAACTATAGAATTTATGTTGAAGATGTAAAAATAATTTCTAATTTAAGAAAAAGAATAAAAATATATTCTATCAAAAGTATCTGGTTAATAGATATGTTTAAAGCACACCTCACTAGTCCGTGTTTTATAGCTATTAAATAAACAGAGCTATACAATGAAAAAATACAATTTACAAATAAATGTAAGACATATGATGTCAGTAGAATGGTAGTAGTAGAGATCTTTTTTGATATATATAACATTAGTAAGATTAGAGAGAGTAAATGCATATCTTTCTAGGGTAACAATAAATTTTGTCATATTTTTACATGTTATGTGATGTAAATTTTTTTATTTTTTTCTTTTTTAGATGGAGATTTTGCTTCTCATTTCATTTACATTTTGAAAGTTGCATTTTTTTACAGGTTACTTCTGAACTTGAACCTATAGAAAAGTTGTAATTGCATATTTGTATTTGCAACTTCCTTAGTTAAAAAATTAAAACCAATTGAGCAAAATCCATGACCAGAATATACAGAAGGATACCTCAGTCAGGGCTAAATTCCTTAAATGAAAAACAATGAATCATCTGAAGGCAGATTTCGAAGATTTGGGGACTTCAAGTGCATAATAACAGAAGCACAATTTAGGACAGGTCAGACAGAAGCTTTATCAACTATGATCTTAATTGTCATGGTTTAGCCCAGCCAGTAACTAAGCAACCATGCCACCTTTGCTCACTTCTCTCCCTCGGTGGGATGGGAGGAGAAAATCAGAAGAAAAGAGTAAAACTCGTAGGATGGGATAAGGACAGTTTAATAGGACAAGACAAAAAAAAACTAGAGAAGAGTAATAACAACTATAATATTAATAAAAGAAAAATTAAAAAAACAGTGGTAAAATTGCTCACCATATGGAACCCGGAAGCTCATTCTGCTCCCAACAGGCAAAAAATGCCAAGCTTTTCTCCCTGTTAGCTCCCCCAATATATACTCCAGGCATGACATCATATGGTATGGAATATCCTTCTAACTAGTTTGGTTCTACTGCCCATGCTGTGCCCCCTCCCAGTTTTCCTGTGAAAAGTTAACTCTATCCCAGTCAAACCCAGGACAATAATGAAAGAACATTTGGGGAGCATTTTCCCCTCTGCATCCCAGTTCTCTCCCAAGTTGTTACAGAGACCCAACCTATATGCTCTTTCGGTAAAAAAAAAAATTGTCTTAGCTCAGAAGTGAGGAGTTGGAAACAATCACAGATTGTTAGTTTTTAGTTGAAGGAATGTTCTTTCAGTCAGGATAAACTGGAATAGGTTTCCCAGAGAAGTTGTAGATGCCTCATCATTGGAGGTGTTCAAGGTCGTTTTGGACAGGGCTTTGGGCAATCTGTTCTAGTGAAAGATGTCCCTGCTCATGGCATGGGATTGGACTAAAGGTTCTTTCAAACTCAAACCATTCTATGATTCTATGAAACCATATTTTTATATTTTACCTTTTACATAACTTGATAATTCACACTACTGTCTTCTTATTCCATAGAAGTGTGGAGTTTTGTTAGATTTTGTCATGTGAAACTTGACATGTCACATGAAACACTAACAACTTCACTTGTTAATAGAGTTTCACAACAGCAACATGATGTTTAAAGTGAACTAATTTTAAAAACCTAGTCAGTAATCTTATTCTGAATCTAAAGGTCCTCTCCTGTATGGGGAATTTGCTAGTATATCCGAATGCATTTCAGACAGCTCCTGTTAATTCTGAGCAGAGTGGGCACTTTTTATTTCAAAAGTGGCATTTCAATCACTTTGTTTTGTTATTATTATATGTATAAACTGCCTTGGCAGCCAAGAGAAGTTAATTTACCTTACTGGATAGAAAGCGGTTGGTACACTAGGTTATTATTGTTGATATTTTCCTCCTGAGAAATTACTGAATTCAATTCCTAAAGTATTTGTGCATGCATGGAAGAACAGAATTCTGAATAGCTGTACCATTATCTCTGAGCTACCGCCACGAATATGTAGATGAAAAAGAAGGGGGGAAGGAAAAAAAAAAAAAGTAAGGAGGAAGTAAGTATCTAAAAGGTTGCTTCATTTTTGCATTTCAGGCAAATAGTTTCCACAGCCTCCTTTACATTGAAATTTTAACTTTTTTAGATAGGTACTTGTCTTAAAATGTTTGACACTGGAATGATCATATTGCTTTACGATTTTTAAAACTGGCTTCATTTTTCTTGGTTGGTAGTAGTCCTTGATTAGAGAAAATGACAACCTTGAACTTACCAACCTGTCCTTAGGAAGCAGAGATGAACAACGAGTGTTAATTGCAGTATTTCACTTTGAGTACTACTGAATTAAACAGTTTCATTGGCCTCTATAGCGTAGACTAATCATTATCGTCTCAGCAATGTCTGGTACAGATGGAGTAAGAACTCAGAGTAGAGGAGTATAGAGTGCCACAACATCTGAAGTGCTCCAGAGAAAGAAAACAAAATAAAAAAAAACACCAAAACAACAAAAAACAAACAAACAAACAAACAAAACCAAACAGGGAAGCTTTAAAGAGGGCTGAATTGTGATACCTAACAGGAAGATATTCATAATCAGTCTTATTTCTAAAAATATTAATGTTAAAGCCTTTGATAATTTTGATGTTTTAAAGTTAACTTGAATAGCAGAAGCTTACTCTAACATGGCATTATAGAAATGTGAGATACACACTCCAGGTAAAAGTTTAAATATGTTAGCGGCTGAGAGAGTTTACAAAAATTGCAGTAAGTTTGTAACTTATCTAAGACTACAGTCAGCATTGCACTAAGAAAATTATGTACTATGTCCCTCATCAAAGGTGAAACCTAATCTTTATGGAAACTCAAAATCTATTATGAATCCTGTCTAAGTAATTAGAATTTGTAAAGCAGTGGGAATCATATTTAGTTTTACGAGGATTTAAGAATATCCTGATAGTAAGGATGCAAGGAAGAATCTCAGTACAAGAAAAAATGCCTAAGGCATAAAGACATGCAGAGTTTAACGTGGAATTCTCCTGAGCTATCTATCTCAAGTTAAAACTACCTAGAAAGCTTTTCAGCTACTCTGTTATACATACATGGTCTGTTTCAATTATGACTGTTAGTCTGCTGCCTATCTTAACAACCAAAACACTTTTCAAATATTGTTTTCAAATTTACTTTCCTAAGAAGTAATTGCTGACCTATGATTCCAGGGATAAATATTAAACACCTGTGATTATTTTAGATATAATCTAAATTGTGGCAGATATTTTCAAGTATGTAAAATACAAAAATAACAACATATACTGTAAGTCATGGAATTTGTCTACCTTAAGAACATCAGAAAACACTTTTCTACTGTAAGGGTGACATAGTACACGCACAGGTTTCCCAGAAAGGTTGCAGAGTCTCTATCCTTGGATGATATTCAAAAGCTGTTTGTACATGATCCTGGGCAACCTGCTCTAGACGACCCTGTGTGAGCAAGTGGTTGAACAAGATGACCTCCACAAGTTCCTTCCAAACACAACAATTCTGTGATTCTGTGACTAAGAAATAAAAAGATTCATTTACGATTTTTTTTCTTAAAAACTCAAGAATATTTCTTTCAAATATTCTGTAATGTGTAATGGTAACTCTCTAGTATATAAATAAACTCCTTTAAATTTGTTCTGACAATCTGTACCTGAGATTCTCCCTCACATACAAACCATAAGTTTGTTCTTAACTCTTCTAAGAAGTACATGATTTCACTGTAGCAAAGTCATCACTGCTATGATTCAAAGGAGACAAATGAAACAAATACACAACCATATTGTTAACTGCTATATATTTATGTTCTTACAGAATTAATTGATTTCTATCTCTTACTTTTAACCTGATATTCAGAAGACTTATTTCAGAGTTGAGTTTTTTGTTGTTGTTGCTAGTTGTTTTTTTCTTCTATCAAACATTTCAAAAGAAAGTAAATGCAATCAATAATGAAACTGATGTCTAATACAATGATTAAAATACTCCAATATATTTAATGGTATGAGCTCGGGACTGCTTAAAAGCAATAAAGATAGAAAAAAAAAATGTATGTCAGATAAGAACTCAAAAAAGGTCACAGATTTTATGCATCACCTCTCCTATGTCTACTATATAGATTGTCTCTTTTTGCAAAGATTTTCATTTTTCTTACATTGTTTAACACGATAGAGTAATTAAATGCATTCTTACAATATACATAGAAAGACTCTTTGCTCTCTTTTTATAAATAGTGGGCACAGAAAGAAAATTTGCCATTGTTTATGGAAATCAAAATAGCTAGAGACAAAAGTGGTTATTATGACAGAATTTTTTTCTGAAATTTTCAGTCCAGTATTTCAGCTACAGACTGTCCTCCTCCTGCTACAATATATGTCAAAACACTGTGACTTTGGAGGGAGATAGATCTTCGGAACTACTGGTGCTTCACACAGCCTGTGCTGACAAGAAGCTTAAGGTTCTGTCTGCAACTAAAAATTAAACTGCCACCCTTCCAAGGAGACAAATACCTACTAAACTATTTCCTGAACTCCTCTTTTTCATGTTGTCTTCAGATTCAATACAAGTTATCTGCATGTGCTACACCGGTTTTTATGTTCCCTAGCATAAGACATGAAATTACAGACAAACAGCCTCAGAAGTAGTCTATCTTCTTTCCTACCCAGTACTGAATTTGTGCTTTGGTCAGATCTATTCAAGAATGAATTATTCTTCATCATCATTTGATCATTCCCTGCAAATAACCTGGTAAGGATTACTATATTTGCATTACATTGAAAGTAGCCAAGAAACAACAGGTTATTTATATAGCTCTTAATTGTTTTTTCCTATTTAAAGTGCATTGAAAGGCATATTTAATTACTAAAGAAGTCTGATACTCAATCAGCACAAAGCACATATGGCAAATAGTGCACAGAAGAAAGCGTTCTTGATTTGTGATTCTGATGAAATTAATGTAAAAAGCTTTCTTGGATCCATTCCAGACTGTGAGATGTCTCTTGACATCATGCTGTGGGTGTTATACTTTATTTGCTGTAATAAGTCTAGTTTTCAAATGACACTGAGAAGAAATACTGAAGTGAAGGAATACATAAAATAATAATTTCTATTATTTTAAAGGCAAATTGACTGCCTGTAGCATTTCAAGCCAAGAACAACATTCAGTCTAAGAAATGTGTGGTAAGTAGAATTTAACTTCCTGGACGTCCTAGATTGTTTGAGGATTGATCATGATATTCTGCTAAGACATACTTGACAAGTTATGTTTGGAGAATAGGACACACCAAGTATTACAAAAGCATAAGAAGTGTGACGGAACAGTAACCATTGCACAGAAAGCACAGTTTATTGGATTTTTCACTTGGTCATATTGTATATCAGTAAAAACATCATCAAAATAAAGCATAATATTGACCCATCATTTGATTCTGATTAAATGCTTTATTGGGCTGCTTCCATAGATATGTTTATAAACATTGTGTGTACCTGGAAATAAATAACAATAAAATTAATAAATTATTTTTGCTATTTTGCTTTCCTATTTTCACCAACATAGAAATCTACTGTACCCTAACAAAATAGCCTTGATTAAATGTTTTACAGTTGATTCAAGAAGGTAATGATCAAATGTACAGCCATATTGCAGAAAAACATGGTTCTGTCACAGGAGCAACTGTAATATCTAACAATTGTAGACAGAAGTCTTGAGATGCATTTCTAATGACATTGGATATTTATGCTTAAACTGTTGATCTCTAGATCTCCACTGACTGTATTTGAAGCTCATACATCTTACTGATGTATGAGCTTATGCTTACTTATGCTCACATTTCGTCTTCAGAATTTAGTGTCTACAGTCTAAAATTGAACACTTCGGGAACCGTTATTCAGTTACCTGAAGACATCTGAGATACAGTCATTTATCCAAGACATTGAAACAGATGGCTGTCAGACATGATGTGACCAGGGGGTTAACCACACTCTTCTGGAGCAGCAGCTAGAGGCTAGGTAACCCTTTAAAGCATCTCAAATTTCTTTAAATACCTAAGTTTAATCAGCAATGAATCAAGTTCACAGTGAATTTTTTGTGAATGACAGAACAGCAGGAAACTGAAAGATGTTTTATAAGGGCTCTATCCTAAGCATGTAGATTAGTAAAGACTACTTACATAGAACATTTTCAGTCTTATTATTTACAGATAGCCTAGACATGCAGGAGTTCCTTTTTTTTCTTAGAAAGAGCTATTCTCTCTCTGACTTCTCAAAACTATTATGCTCTTGCAGTACTGACCTTAAAGAATCCAACGTTCATATCTGTGTGTTATATTCTCGGTAGAAGAAAGAAGAAAAAATGATGCACTCGTATGCCTAAGGTCTTCCTAATCGTGAAGATTTGATGTATGTTTTAAGCAAAGCAATGTTCTGCCAAACTATTATACTGTGTTGCACAGTCAATCCACTTACACAACTGTGTAAGTGGCAGAGCTGCACAGCTGGAAGGTCAATACCACATCAAATGTGGACTGTGTGCTGCAATGATCAATTCCGATGAATTGAGGAGCTTCATCTATTAGCATATCTGCACTGCCGTCCATTGTTTTATTTTTTAATCTTACTTTAATATTTCAAAACTTTCAGGAAAAGGGTTCCTTAAGGAAGCCTGGCAGGTAATTCTTCCTGATTTGCATCACTAAAATCATAGAACATCTCAAGTTGGAAGGAATTCATAAGGATCATCAAGTCCAACTCCCTGCTCCTTGCAGGACTATCTAAAACTAAACCATATGACTAAGAGGGTCATCCAAACACTCCTTGAACTTTGACAGGCTTGATGCCATGACCACATCCCTGGGGAGCCTGTTCCAGTGACCAGTCAGCCTCTCAGTGAAGAACCAGAGAGGAATTCCAGACTGTCATGGTTTGATGTGGAGGGGGGGGTGGTTCTGGTGGCAGGAGAGGGGTTTTGCTCCCTGCGACCTCCCCAGTTTTGGAACCAGGTTAGGCTTAGTTCTGGCCGCCGGATCAGACTGCCATCCCCCTCAGGATTGAGCCAATAGGGCGCCTCTGTGAATTGCCCTATTTAAGTCAGGACAAAGGAACCGGAAAAGGTGCTTTGCCCAGGATCGAGCAGAGAAGGGAGGAGGGCACTGCCCCCGCTCCCTGGCTCCCAGCCGGGCAGCTGCCTGCGTCGGGCCAGCGCCGCCCACGGAGAACGTCGGCGGCGGAGCCAGCTGGGGAACTCGGGGCACCCCACTCCCGGGGTGCCCACTGGGCTGAGTTCACCTGGAGAGGACTGAGATCTGAGAGAAACAGCCGCATCGACAGCAGGTCAGTGAGGATGGAGCGGGAGGAGGTGTGCCAGAGCCAAGTTTCCCCTGCGGCTGATGGTGAGATAGCAGGCGGCCCCCCCTGCAACCAGGACAGCCTCGGTGGAGCAGAGACCCACTCGCAGCCCGTGGGGAGAAGATGCCTGAGCCTGAGGATGGTCGTGTTGGGGTGCACGGCAAGGCAGAGAGGCATCTGGAGTCTGCGTGACGACCCACACCGGAGCGAGTGGCTACAGCTCCCTAAGTACCCGAGACTGTGGTAAAGCCCACACCGGAGCAATCTGTGGGGAAGGATTGTTTCCAGTGGGCTGGACTCACGCTGGAGAAGTTCGTGGATTTTTCCTCGTGAGTAGGGGATCCATTGGAGCAGGGGAAAAGGGTGTAAGGACTCCTTCTCCTTTAAGAAAGAAGCAGCAGTAACAGCACGAAATGAACTGACCTGCACTCCCCCAGTCCCTGCCCCCTGTGCTGCTGCGGGGAGGAGGTAGAGCCAGGAGGAAAAGGAAAGGGGAGGGGGGTAGGTGTTGGTTTTAAGATCTGGTTTTGTTTCTTTCTGTCCTCTCGAGTAATCGGTTTTTGTTTCCCTTTGTCCTTCTAAGTAATCATTAACAAACTGTTTTGCTTTGAGAAAAGCCCTGTCTGTTTTGCCCAGGACCATGGTTGGGTGGTGCTCCCTCTGTTCTTGTCTCAATCCTCAGCCCCTTTGTTTTTTTTTTTCTCTCCTCTCTACTTTACTGGAGAAGGAGAGACTGTGTGAGTTTTAGTTGCTGGATCAGCCTAAAACCACAACACAGACACTCCTTCCAGCAAGTCAGCTACATCAGTGGCCCAACTTAAATGCCTCTATGCAAAAGCATGTAGCACGGGGTAAAAATAAGAGGAGTTGGAGGTGTGTGCATGCCTGTAGGTTTATGATCTTAATGGTGGGATGAATACGAAAACTGGAATGTTGGAATGGAAGGATACAGGCTCTTTAGGAAGGACAGGAAAGGGAAACAAGGGGGAATATGTGACCCTCTAGAGGTATGATGGGAGAAAGCCATGGAGGGAAGAGGGACCCAAGAAAGCTGAATAATATCCAAGGATCACCTCCTCCAAGCTCAGGAACACTGCATCCCAACAAAGAGAAAGTCAGGTAGGAATACCAGGAGGCCTGCATGGATGAACAAGGAGCTCCTAGACAAAGTCAAACACAAAACAGAAGCCTACAGTGGGTGGAGGCAAGGACAGGTAGTCTGAAAGGAATACAGAGAAATTCTGTGAGCAACCAGGGATCAGGTTAGGAAAGCTAAAGCCCTGATAGAATTACATCTGGCCAGGGACACACAGGGCAAGAAGAAAAGCTTCTATAGGCATGTAAGTGATAAAAGGATGACTAGTGAAAATGTGGGCCCTCTCCAGAAGGAAACAGGAGACCTGATTACCTGAGATATAGAGAAGGCTCCGGTACTTAATGATTTTTTTGCCTCAGTCTTCACTGACAAGAGCTCCATCTGCACAGCCCAAGTCTCAGAAGGCAAAGGCAGGGACTAGGAGAATGAAGAATCGTCCACTGTAGGAGAAGGTCAGATTTAAGACCATCTTAGTAACATGAAGGTGAACAAGTCCATGAGACTTGAGCAGTGTAACAGACCATGGGTCCTGGGGGAAGTGTCAGATGAGGTTGCTGAATCATTATCCATCATATTTTAGAAGTCATGGCAGTCCAGAGAAGTTCTCACTGACTGGAAAAAGGGAAAACATAACCTCCATTTTTAAAATGGGAAAAGAGAAAGACCCAGGGAACTACAGGCCAGTCAGTCTCAACTCTGTGCCTGGTAAGATCAAGGAGCAGAACCTCCTGGAAACTATGCTAAAGCATGTGGGATAAAAGTAGGTGAGTAGTGACAGACAACATGGTTTCACTAGGAGCAAATCATGCCTGAGAAATCTGGTGGCCTTCTATGATGGGGTTACAGCATTGCATAAGGGAAGAGCAACTGATATCATCTTCCTGGACTTGTCCAAAACGTTTGACACTGTTTCACATGACATCCTTGTCTCTAAACTGGAGAGACACGGATTTGATGGGTGGACCACTCAGTGGATAAGGAACAGACTGGATGGTCCCCTCAAAGAGTTGTGGTCAACAGCTCGATGTCCAGGTGGAGACAAGTGACAAGCAGTGTTCCTCAGAGGCTGGCATTGAGTCCAGTGTTGTTTAACATCTTTGTGGGTGACATGGACATTAAGACTGAGTGTACCCTCAGCAAGTTTGCTTACCACACCAAGCTTCGTGGTATGGTAAACATGATGGAGGGAAGGAATGCCATCCAGAGGGACCTTGACAGGCTTGAGAGGTGGGCCTGTGCAAACTCCATGAAGTTCAAAAAGGCCAAGCATAAGGTCCTGCACATGGGTTGGGGCAATCCCAAGCACAAGTACAGGCTGGGCGGAGAATGGATTGAGAGCAGCCTGGAGATGACGGACTTTGGGGTGTTGGTTGATGAGAAGCTCAACATGAGCTGGCAATGTGCACTTGCAGCCCAGAAAGCCAACTGCATCCTGGGCTGCATCAAAAGAAGCGATTCTGCCCTACTACTTTGCTCTTGTGAGACCCCACCTGGAGTGTTGTGTTAAGCTCTGGGGATTCCAACATAAGAAGGACATGGAGGTGTTGGAGCGAGACTGGAGGAGGGCCATGAAGATGATTCAAGGGCTGGAGCACCTCTCCTATGAAGACAGGCTGAGAGAGTTGGGGTTGTTCAGCCTGGAGAAGAGAAGACTCTGAGAAGACCTTCTAGCAGCCTTTCAGTACGTAAAGGGGGCCTACAAGAAAGCTGGAGAGGAGCTTTTTACAAGGGCATGTAGTGACAGGACAAGGGGTAACGATTTTAAACAGAAAGATGTCAGATTTCAATTAGTTATAAGGAAGAAATTCTTCACATTGAGTGTGGTGAAACACCGAAACAGGTTGCCCTGAAAAGTTTTGGGTGCCTCATCCCCGGAAGTGTCCAAGGCGAGGCTGAATGTGACTTTGAGAATTGTGATCTAGCGAAAGATGTCCCTGTGCATGATAGGAATGTTGAAACTAGATGATCTTTAAGGTCCCTTCCAACTCAAACCATTCAATGATTCTAGAGAATCCAGCACTTGCTCTTGTTAAATTTTATGTGGTTGATGATTGCCCAGCTCTCTAGCCTGTCCAAATCTCTCTGCAAGGCCTCGCTACCCTCCAGTGAGACCAGAGCTCCTCCTAATTTAGTATTATCAGCAAACATAATGTATATTCAATTCCTGCATCCAGATTATTTAAGAAAACATTAAAAAGCACTGGCTCTAAAATTGAGACCTAGGGAACCCCACTGGTTACTGACTGCCAGGCTGATGTAACTCTGTTTACTATATTCTCTGGGCCTGACCCATCAGCCAGTTGTTCACCCAACATTTTATGGACCTGTTTAGCTTTCTTTATCCAGAAAGATACTATAAGAGACAGTATCAAAAGATTTACTAAAATCACGAAACATCACATCTACTGGCTTCCCTTGGTCAACTAGTTTGGTGACCTTGTCACAAAAGGAAATTAAGTTGGTTAAACAGGACTTTCCCCTTGTGAACCCATGTTGGCTATGACCTATGACTACGTTGTCTCTCAAGTGTTTTTCAGTAACTTCCAGAATAACCTTCTCCATAATTTTACCAGGTACTGAAGTGAGACTGGCATGTCTGTAATTACCAGGGTCTTCCTTCGTACCCTTCTTGAAAATGGAGACAACATTTGCCAGCTTCCAGTATACTGGTACATCTGCAGACTTCCAAGACCATTGAGAAATAATGGAGAGAGGTCCTGCAATGACATTGGCTAGCTCTTTCAGCACCCTGGGATGAATCCCATCAGGCCCCATAGATTTACACCCATCCAGCTGGAGCAGCAAGTCTCAAACTTGCTGAGTTTGAGTCTCAAACTTTCTAAGTTCAGAGTCAGCTGGGAGTTTCACATTCCCCTAGTCACACTCTTTCAACACAGGGTTCCAAGTGTCCTAGGGCCCATCATCGGTATTAAAAACAGAGGTGAAGAAGGCATTAAACATCTGAGTTTTGTGTGCATCCCTATTTGTGAGGTGACTGACGACATCAAGTAATGGACTGATGTTATCTCAGATCATCCTTTTGCTGTTAACATATTTTAAAAAGCCCTTTTTGTTGTCCTTCACAGTGCTGGCCAGCTTTAACTGTAGTTGAGCTTTGGCTGCACCAATTTTCTCCCTATAATGGCGAACAGCATCGCTATAGTCCTCCTGTTTTTCCTCTCCTTGCTTCCAATGTCCGTGCACTTCCTTTTTCTGCCTAAGTTATAGAAGAAGATCCCTGCTCAGCAAAGCCGGCCTTCTACCCTACTTGCTTGACTTCTGACACATTGGAATTTCCTGTTCCTGTGCTCTCAAGAGATAGCTCTTAAAAAGTGACCTGCCTTCATGGATCCCAACATCTTCAAAAGCAGATTCCCAGGAATCTTACTAAGTAGCTCCTTCAGCAGCCCAAAGTCTGCTCTCCCTATATAGAGGGTCGAAGTTATGCTGGAGTTATCCTCCTATCACCAGTGATTTGAAACTTAGCTACTTTGTTGTCACTTTGACCAAGACAGCCACCAACCATCACTTTGCCCACAAATCCCTCTCACATTACAAACAACAAACCTAAGAGGGCATCTTTCCTGGTCGACTCCTTTAATATCTGCACCAAGAAGTTATCTTCAACGTGCTTCAGGAATTTCCTGGACCTGTTTGTGTCCACTGTATGATATTCTCAATTGATATCTGGGCATTTAAAATAACCCATAAGGACAAGGGCAGCTGATCTAGAGATATTTCTTAATTCCTTGAGAATATATTAAGAATGTAGTCAACAAAATAAAACCATGATACTTTTGAGACATTATTTGCAAAATACACTTACAAATAATGTTATTTTGTTAATATTATCACAGACATTACAGATTATAACAGAATGCTTATAGTTCACAGTTTATAACACTAGAAAATTGTTTATGTGGAAAGAAAAGGCAGTCTGCCTTTCCTAGGAAAGTCAGCTTTAGAATCATAGAATCATAGAATTGTTTATGTTGGAAGAGACCCTGAAGGTCATGCAATCCAACCATGAACTTAACACTGCCAAGTCCACCATTAAAGCGTGTTCCTAAGCACCACATCTGCATGTCTTTTAAATACCTTCAGGGATGGTGATTCCACTGCTTCCTTGGGCAACCTGTTCCAATGATTGACAATCGTTTTGGTGAAGAAATATTTCATAACATCCAATCTAAACTTCCCCTGGCACAACTTGAGACCATTTCTTATCATCCTATCACTTGTCGCTTGGTAGAAGAGACTGACACCCACCACCCTACAACCTCCTTTCAGGTAGTTGTAGAGAGCTATAAGGTCCACTCTCAGTTTCCTTTCTCCGGGGTAAACAATCCCAGTTCCCTCAGCTGCTCCTCATAGGACTCATCTTCTAGATCCTTCATCAGTTTTGTAGGCCTTCTTTGGACACACTCCAGCACCTCAATGTCTTTCTTGTAGTGGCAGGCCCAAAACTGAACACAGTATTTGAGGTGCGGCCTCATCAGTGCCGAGTACAGGGGGACAATCACTTTATCTAGTCCTGTTATTTAGGTAAGACATAATTTCTATTGAAATCTCTAGTCAAACTTTACATTTGAACAGTAATATAGCCATGCTAAATTGGACAAAAAATTTACTTAGTTCATGGTTACAGTGATCTCTAACTCCTACTCCACCACTGATTTTGTATTATTTATTCACTTTATTCATTGATTCCCCAGTTGTGCCTTTTACAGGTTTCTTTCTAAAGAGGCTTTTAGGATTTGTTGAAGTTTTTATAACTTTTCCTAGCCTGTTCTTAAAAGTAAAAAACAAGTAAGTCAGAAGTTGATAACAGGTGAGATGAGTATTAGATAAGGACAATCATATTTCCTTTGTAGCTTAGACACTTTCTATTAGCTCCAAATTAATTTTATCCCTCACATGATACCAAAAAAGCAGCATTTAACAATCACAATGGTAGTTGTCTTAATCTTATTTTATCTTAGTTTTGATAGCTGTTGAATGTGCATTTTTCAACTATTTGAGTTCAGAAACTCAACAGGATCCTATTTGTCAACTGTTGTTCAAAGATCTCTGCCCAAACCTTATTTTGACTCAAAAAGATCAGCAGCTGCCTCTTCATTATTTGAGAAGCTACATCATATTTGGTGTGCTAACTTCTTTGATTTTGGCAATTCGGTACCAGAAAATACATAGTAATTAATAAGACCAAGGGAAAACGCAAAAGGCAAAGGTAGAGACAAGGCAAGGGAAAGACAAGGCAAAGCAAGGCAGAGCAAGGAAATCTTTAGCTGAAAATATCTGTTAATAGTGTGAAAACAAAAAGCAATGTCTCACAGTAAATATATATATGTAAAAAAATAAAATGCCAGCACTATATAAAGTAAGCCTGTATCTGTATAACCCACCTCTTGCTAATTTTGGAAAGAGACTTATGCTTTTACACTCCCAGTTATGACCACTGCATAACATTTAGAATTCATTATGTTTTATAACTGAAAATTATATATAAAACATTTGGTATGTCTATTTCTTATTTTCTCATATTATGAATTTATTTAATTTTCAAGAAGTTTCTTCTTTTTCAATGTTTCTGAGACATTATCAACACTACTTATTAATTGAAAACTTGACATAAAAAGCTTTTTCTTTTTTTTCTTCACGTTTATGCATTAATTTAAAATATTCCTAATGAGGTCAACAAAAAACAGTCTCCAGGCACTTTAAGCTGGCACTTTCTGGACTCTCACTCATAATTGCCAGGTAATTTACATTTGACCTGTACCTCCAAGTCAGAATGTTAATGCGTTTTGCAAGGTGAATTCAAATCTGTCCTTAATTAGAGTGCAAAATAGGAAGAGTTATATTTTATCTGGAATATAACCTCAGCATTTCTGAATAATGGAATTAATGTGCAGGATCATAAAATATGCATTGGTAAGCACTTCCTCTATTATAGAATAATAATGAATTAGTATTTGAAAATTTTCTGTTGCATCATCAACTATTAATTTTTTTATTTTGGAAAGGAAGAGACATACATATATAAAAATGTGCACACACATACAGTTACATATTACAGAGATGCTAGGAATGAAAAAAAAATACGCAGATGGACTGTAATGCTGTTGTCCAGAATGGTAATTTATACATTGCATACTTAGTGCTCATCCCTCTTTCAAGTACATCCCACAATCGCAGTACCTCAAAGTGCAGGTACAGAAAATATTAACAGCTGGTTGCCCAAAGAACTGAAAAGAGACTGAAATCCTGTTTTCACACCTGCACAGATTAATTTATTTATTTTGAAGTATCTTTCTATATACCCATTGCATTTCTTCTAGGCATATTTACAAAAAGATTAAGAGTATAAATTATCATAACAAATCAAATGTCTACAACAGATGAGCCCACAATTTGAGTGTGTCCTGGGTAATCCGGTTTTTCAAGCTGTTTTTCTGTTTAGTCTTTCTCTCAAGGTCTTCCCTTCAGTGAATATCATGTCCCTGCAGGATTTATGAACTGCTAAGTCTCCACTTAACTAGGTATTTCTTTTACGCTGCACCTTGACCCAACACAGAACCGAGCTGATGATCTTTCCCTTGCTTTAAGGAATTTAATCTATTATTATAATAACTAACATACCCCATGGTAAGGAATAGTTTTAATTGACTCAAATTATTTCTGGGAAAAAATGTTTGAGTTTTTTTTCCACAAATTTGCTTTAAAATGGTTTTATATATTTTAGAAAGTGAATATTGTTATTTTTTTAAGGTTTAAAGGAAACATCTAAACAAGAAAATTAATTAATTAACAAATAATAACACAAAGTTCCTCTGGCTTTGCAGCCCTCTGGAGCTCAAAATTCTTATATCTACACACGGGTTACAGGATTTCTGACTAACAAGATATGGCTCTACGGGACCACTGCCACATGCAACACAAAAGGCAGGAAGGGAGCTGAGAAGCTGAGAAGCTATCAGTGGCAACTTTAAAAGATGAGGCACACCTAGGGAAGAAACAATAGTAAACCTAGGACAGACAGCAAGGGATTGTCCCAGAGCAAAGTGAGTGGAAGGTTTTGGTTTTATTTTTAAGGAGATTAATCATATCACTGATATATGAGAAGTTGTGGATTTTTTCCCCTGATTTCTTTTCTTTGAAGTGTGTCTCATTTCTTTTTTCCCTGTAGAAACATCATTTTCCTTCTCAATATCTGTAAAAGGATAATAGACTGTATTCTGGAACAATTATTAAAACCAAAATTTCTAAAGCAATATGTTTAAACATGAAAACTTTCAAAATATGTAACTCAACCTTTTAAAAGGTTTTAACTAAACAACTCCAAAGCTTTTGGGGCACAGTCTTTAGTAAGACTATAAAGATCTTGAATAACATATTAAAACAACCTCTGAACTGCTACACTTATCCTTTTGGACAACTTTGTATTCTCAACTAATTTTGCCAGTGTTAAGTATTGTTACTCTGTAAATGCCCCCCAAAAATTCTAGGCTTTGATCTTAATGCTTCAGATATTGGATCAAAGACTCATAGCATTAGCAAATTATTTGAGGAAAGTTCTCAAATTTTTTTCTTGTGATAGTTTGATGTGTGGGGGGGTGTTCTGGTGGCAGGGGAGGGGATTTGCTCCCTGTGCCACCAGATCTGAGTCCCATCCCCCCCCGGGGGAGGTTGAGCCAAATCGGCGCCTCTGCGAATTGCCCTATTTAAGTTGAGACAAAGGGGCGGGAAAGGGGCTCTTTGCTCAGGAGCTAGGAGAGAGCAGGAGGGCGCTGCCCTCGCTCCTGGCTCCCGGCCGGGCGGCTGCCCGGGCCCGGGCCGGCGCCATGTGCTCAAGATGGCGCCGGGGAGTCGCATGGGGGACTCGGTAAGCGCCCCGCTCTCGGGGTGCCCACCGGGCCGAGCTTCCCCAGAGAGGATTAATATCTAAGAGAACACAACCACAACGACCGGGTCAGCCAAGATGGAGCAGGAGGAGGTGTACTGGAGCTGAGGTTTCCCTTGCAATCGGTGTGAAGATGGCAGGCGGCCCCCCTGCAGCCAGGGTGTACTCGGCGGAGCAGAAACCCACTCGTGGCCTGTGGAGAAACCCACGTCGGAAAGGAGATGCCTGAGCCCGGGAGAGGTCGTGGAGCAGGGGATGCGCGACCAGGTACTGTTGATAATGGGGCATGGAATGCACGACGAGGTCGTGGAGGCATCTGGAGACCGTGGGACGACCCACGCCGACGCGAGTGGCAGCAGCTCCCTAAGAGGCCGAGACTGGTAAAGCCCGAACTGGTGCGATCCATGGGGAGGATTGCAATCCTGCGGGCAGGACTCATACTGGAAAAGTTTGGGGACTTTTTCTTCGTAAGTAGGGGATCCACCGAAGCAAGGGAAAAAATGGTGTAAAGACTCCTCCTCCTTTAAGAAAGGAGCGGCAGTTAACAACATGGACGGACTGACCTGCACTCCCCATTCCTTGTCCCCCTGTGCTGCCGGGGGGGAGGTTGAGCCAGGAATGAAAGGAAACGGGATGGGGAGGTGTTGTTTTAAGATCTGGCCTTGTTTTCTCTTTTCTCCTCTCAAGTAACCGGTTTCGTTCCTTGTGTCTCTTGTTTAGTAACTGTTAATAAATTGTTTTGTTTTTATGAAGAAAGCCTGAGTCATGTTTTGCCCGGGACCATGGTTGGTGGGTGCTCCCTCTCGGTTCTTGTCTCGACCCTCAGTCCAAAAAACCACGACATTTCTCAAATCTCTTTTTAGGTCTGTATTTTGTCAATAAGTTTCCATCAAATACTGGTATTTCATAAAGATAGAAATAAGTATTTGTAATTGCTAATTTTTATAGCTAATTTTTGGTTTCAGTTTCATGTAATTATGAAGACAGGCTGAAAAAGCTGGGGTTGTTCTGCCTAGAGAAGAGACAGCTCCATATAGACCTTCTAGCAGCCTTCCAGTACTTAAATGGGGCCTACAAGAAAGCTAGAGAGGAGCTTTTTACAAGGGCATGTATGGACAGGACAAGGGTAATGGCTTTAAACTGAAAGTGGTTAGATTCAGATTAGATCTAAGGAAGAAATTGATGAGTCACTGGAACAGGTTGCCCAAAGAAGTGGATGCTCTATCTCTGGAACTGTTCAAGGCCATGCTGGATGAGATATTGAGCAACCTGTTGTAGTGGAAGGTATCCCTTGCCATGGCAGGGGAGTTGGAACTAGATGATCTTTGAGATGCCTTCCAACCCTAACCATTCTATGATACTATGATTCTATGTAACATCAGCTGTAGTTCAAGTAAGTCTTAAAATGCAGGTTGCTTAATGTATCGGAAAGATACATCATCTGTAGCATCAGCATTCTAAGAATATCTTCTAATCTTCAGCTTTTAATAGGTTGCTCACTGAGTTTTGTATTTGTATTGCAACAATGGCAATCATAATTAACAGGAAGAAATATCCTCTAGGATATCTTGATATTTCAGGTTGTGGTGAGTTGCACTTGGCTGGCTGCCAGATCCCCATCCAGCTGGTTTCTCACTCCCTCTCCTCAACAGGGCAGGAGGAGAAAATAAGATGGAAAAGCCCATGTGTCAAGATAAAGAAAGGGTGTTTACTTACCTATTACAAAAACAGAGAAAACAGACTCTACTTGGGGAAAAATAATTTATTTTATTACAAATTAAAAATGAAGGAAGATGGTAACAAACAAAAGCAAAACTAAAAAGTGCTGATGAGTTATTCTATAGGTAATTAGGAGAAATCTCTGGTTTGGTAGCCCTTGTCATTATGGGAGATTTCAACTTCCCAGACATAACTAGGAATATCATACTGCTGTGACAAACAGGTCTTGGAAATCCTTTAAGTTTGTAGAAGATAACTTCTGTCACAGGTACTCAGTGAGCCAGCTAGGAAAGATGCCCTCCTAGACTTGCGATTTGTGAATAGAGAAGGACTTGAGGGGGATGCAATGGTAGGTGGCTTCCCTGGCCACAGTGATCATGAAATGATTGAGTACAAAATTTTCAGTATAATGTGAAAAAAGGACAGCAGAGTTGCTAACCTGGACTTCAGGAGAGCAAACTTTAATGTATATGAGAGTACCCTGGGAATCTGCTTTTGAGGGCTTACTCTGGCACAGGGTCCTCCATAGGCTGCAGTGTGGATATCTGCTGCACTATGATCCTCCATGGGCTGCAGGGGGACAACCTGCTACACTGTGGTCTTCATCACAAACTGCGGGGGAATCTTTGCTCTGGCACCTGAAGCACCCCCTCCCCTTCCTTCTTCACTGACCTTGGTGTTCACAGGATTGTTCCTCTCATATTCTTTCTCACTCTTCTCTCTCACTGCTGCTGCACAATGGTTTTTACTTTTTCTTAAATATCTTTTCCCTCAAGACACCACCATCTTGGTTGGTGGGCTCAGCTGGGTCCTATGGTGGGTACACTGGAGATGACAGGAATCAGCTGTGTCCAGCATGGGGCAGCCCCTGGCTTCTCCTTGCAGAGGCCACCTCTACATATCCCCGCTGCCAAAACCTTGACACCTACACCCAATATAGGTCTGTGACAGAGAACAAGTAATCTTGCCTCAGTTAAATGGAGCATATCGGGGTTATTTTACTGTCATAACTAACATTGCAACACTTGCATTTGCCTTTTTAGGTATTACTTTTGGGGCTTGATACCTGAAATACACACTGATCAATTCAGCAGTCATGAGAGATCTCCCCAGCTATCAGCCTAATGTCTTCAAAAGGCATTCAGCAGGCTACATGCAGTATGTTTAATAGAAATCTTTACTGTGCAGTAGGCAGAAAATGGTGTGAGAAGCAGAGATTGAAACCAATGTAGTGAATGCACAGTAAAGACCACAACATATCAGCTGAAGAAAATGGTGCTTAAAGTCTGGCTAGCTGTCATTCAAGGCATCGATTCTTCAGAAGAAAACTTAAATCAATATGGTTAATGGAGAAAGTCCTAAAAACAAAAGGAGAGCTTTCACATTTCTAATGTCTCCTGCATAGAAAGTGGTGTCTGACTGGGCTATGCAGACAAAATATCTTCTCTTTCTTAAGGAAGCCATAGCTTGATAATGTTCAGGACTGGTGGCATTTGATGTTAACATTAAGTTTATCAATCTCTATATGATTTAATCAGCTGGTGCATTATAATCAAAGTAAAGATATATTTCATTGTCCCCTGATTTTTATTTCTGATTTTACTCTGAAAAAAAAAAAAAACAGCTAGGGGTGGGGGAGGAAATATTTTTCTAATTCATCCTGTTATATGTGTCTGGCTGTCTAAAATATGTAGTATGGATAGCTTTCACAACGTCTCTTCACCCCAGGTTCGAAAGACACAACTGAAATTAGATGCACCATGAAGCTCAACAGCCTAACTAAAATACAGTACTAAAATCCTGTACTTTACATTTATTTAGTTATTTTCTTTTAGACAAAATAACAAGAACAGCTAATGATGCTTTAAAGTGTAGTAGTTTTTCTCTCTTTTTACATGTTTTTTTATTATTATTGTTTTTTCTATTTCTACCTGTTAATTCAACAATCCCTAAGCAGTATTCATTACAAAAAAAATGGCTTTATTTTCTTTTCTATAACATTCATAACTGGTGATATTTCAGGTGGAAGGTCCTTCATCTGGGCAAGTTGTCATACCCCAAGGAAAGTCATTCAGCTGATTATGTATTTATATAAAAGAAAACTAATTACCATGGGTAAGTAAATACATCTAAAGAGCAGAATATTAAAACAAAGTAATTCCTCAGGCAATAATTTGATGAGCTAAATGTGTGCCTCGGGGCTAGTTTATACAGATTACACGTACTGTGCCCTTTCAGGCCTGTTTGTAGGGACATGAGTGGGCTCACTAGGAGGTTTGGATTCTGCAACAGAATTTTTGGGTTTACAAGATTTGAGCTGAAAAATTTAACTGTGAAAGACATAAATTGAATCTCCATTCAGCATTTTTACTCCCTGCATCTCAGAACATCCCCAGAACCCTCACTTATCCATATGCAGAGAACAGAATAGGTTTCAGAAGTGATACTTCACAGAGAAAATTGAGGTTGAGCGATTCTCCTAGACTGAAGTTGGTGAATGAAAAATAAGTCTGGTTTATATATACACCATTCTTAAGACTGGGCAGGGACAATTTCTTTCCTGCTTTCTGTAACAGACCTTTTGTAAAAGGTCTTTGTTGTTTTCCTGAAGAAGCAGAATTTTAACAGAAATGTCATATGATTTTTTTTCTTGTTTGACATGCGTAGTTGATATTAAACTAATCGGAGTGTTATTAATAGATTAATAGATTTCTTTTAGTACTTTTAGCAAAGCAAGAAATTACAATACAGTAGTTGGCATTTTTAAATTTGAAGCAGTACTAAAGTACTACTTAGAATATTCTAAGAATGAGTTTATTTATGCGGGGTCACATCTAGCTTTAGAAGAGATATAGAAATGTTAAATATCTAATAATATATATCTAATATAATATATATGTGTATAATTTAATCTGGGATAATAAAAATATTTCATCTAGAAACATTTTTTTTTTAACATTTTTGCTCCAAAATCTTTTGAAAAGCATTGCAAGAAGCATTAGTTTCAATCAAAAATATTTTTTTCTATTATTTTCGAACCTCTTTTAATTAGAAGATTTATCAAAGTGAATTACTTAATTTATTTTTTTTTTCCATCTAAATTCTTATTACAAAATTCCCAGCAGCAATATATTAATGGGAAACATTGACCCAGTGATTTTTTTCCTGTTTACTTCATAGCTTTTGCTAGAGGATATTCCTCTGATAGTTTAATAAAGGATTATACCATCATAGTATTAAGTCTGGAAAAATACATACATACATCTTTTTCATTTATAAAAGAAAGCTTAAGACAAATCTTTATGCTTTGATTTCCAGAGCAAACTGGAGACCAGTGACGAGTGACGTTGGGGAGGCTGGTTCTTGCAGTGTAAACAAAAACATTTTTTGATCTTATTTCTTTTAATCCTAAACAACGGGTTGGTGAAAGTTGGGAGGTTGAACCAGAAATGTGTTTGTATGTGGTGACCTGTGTTTTTATTGTTTCCTGGGTATCAGTTACAGTTACTGGAGCTATAACTGTGTCAGGACAAGATATTATGCTAACTGAACTTTTGGACCTGGAAAGTTTTTTGCTCTTAGCCTTCTGTTCCTCAAAAGTTGCAAGCTTTTTATAGAGTATGAAATTTAATATTGCCAAAGGAAAGTAATCAAAGATTGCATGTAAGATCCTACAAAATCATGTCAGTTAAAATAAACAAATAAATAAAACCTTTTGGTAATAAGGATTCCTGATTTATTAGGGAGAGAGAAATAGGATTATATTCTGATTAGTTTATCTACTTATATTTAAGAAAAACTGAGATAACAGAGTGCTTCAGCCTTCATGAATTCAGTTTTCACTGCATCTCTCACACAGAGGAGTAGCAGTTTAGCAAAGATTAAAACCATTTATTTTATTATTAACTGTGATATCTATCAAGAGAAACTGATAAAAATTAGAGCTCAAGAATCCTAGATGCAGTGGAAAAACAAATAAAATAAATAAATAATCCCTACTTACAGATATTCAAGTTGTGTGCTGTCAATCATTACCTTCCTTCCAAAGTATAAGAAATAAAATTGCTTGCGAAAGAGAGAAAGTAAAAGTCTTTTCCTTCATGGAAACTATTGATTTATTCTACATGGCTAATTGGTCCCAAGAACCTTGATCAGAAACTGAAACAATTCTTACGTCTCATTAAGTGTATTAATTTAACAACTTTGCAGCACAGTTGCAAAAATTTACCTGCCTTGCCATATAAGCTACTTGCCCGTTCTTTACCTCAATGACTGATTTCAATTAAAAAAATACCTAAACCAAGAAACCAAAAAACAAGTCTACTTTATTTGCCTTTAAATAAAAAAGAAATCACTTCCTCTGGGCAAATGGGCAATTAAAAAATAATTGGCTCATAATGAGTATACAGTAATACTCCACTAATACATTAGGACATTTATCACAGCATAATGACGCTTTGAGCAGTACACTATTTAATTTTAGCACTTCTAATGCTATAGGCTCTCTGTCTTTTTCCTCTAGCTTTAAAGTAGAGCACTGTGATCCAATACAAACTTTTTTTGGCATGCTGGTGGCCTTAGTGTTTCATATGTAGATCTTTTTACCCTCACATTCTGAAAGTTTTCCTAGTATTTTCTCCATTACAATACTTAACTCACTAAGTTAAACCAAGAACTGTTGACAGTAAAATTAATTATAGCAATAACTTAAGATTTACAGTGATACCACTTCAAAATCTGAAGTCATTATTTCATGGCTCAAACAGCTTTCCAAAATGCTATATTAATGACAATAACCGGTAAGTAAGAGACAAATTCCTGAAAATAAAATAATATACTCCGTGACAAAATAAGGTGCTTACATGTAGCTTATATCTGGGGCTAAACAATTGGCAGCTGTTCTGTTATCCAATGACCCCACCCCACTGAAGAAGGGGAATGAGGAAAGGGGAGGAAGACTCGTACGTTGAGATAACTGTTTAATAATTGAAATAAAATGAAATGAAAAATAACAATGATGATAACAATAATAATGTATACAGACAACTAATGTGCGGTGCCATTGCTCACCACCCCTTGACTAATATCCAGTCCATTCTTAACTAGTGATCTCAGAGCAGGAAAATTCCAAAACCACAATCCCAGAGGAGAGAGAGTAGCCTCGGGAGCAGAATGACAGGCATGACTGTCCAGGGAGGGCGACCATTGAGAAAGAGAGGTCATTCCCAACAAACTTGTCAATTTATAGCGAGCATGATGTTACATGGTATGGAATACCCATTTGCCAGTTTAGGTTTCAATCACCCTGGCCACGGTCCCCTCAGGTTCTTGGACATCTGGATCATTAGCAAAAACAAGTGGAAAGGTTCTTGATCACTACGGATACCTGCATACCACAGCTGGCTAGAAACTAAAACAAAGTGTCTTATCAACTTTGTTCTGACTAATTTGGGTGCCGCAGTCTTCCTAAAAATGCAGCTTACTTTAGAAATGTAGCTTTTCTGAACAGAAAAATGATTCTATGATTCTGTCTTAATGAAACCAGGACACAGGTTTAATGACGTCTTCATATTTCAGGATGAATGACAGTTCTCTACTTTTACATTACATTTTAAATTTTACTTTAATAAGAAAAAAAAGATGCTGAATATTTTGAGCATAGTTTGAATATTGATAAATTTATGCTGGTTTTATAAAATGGGTAATAATACAAAGAAATAAGAAAATTGCAATAAATACTTCTTTAAGAAACATCAGCAATTGTATGGCCTGTCCTTACTCTTATTCACTTTGCATATTGCATACCAAATGCTTGAATAATAACTATAGACTCAGTAGCATTTCTAAACAAAGTGGTTTAGAAATTATCGAAAATCTAAAAAATGTCATGTCCTAGCACACCATACTACTGAAATTACTCTTGGTTTTCCGTCTTGAAACATATGATGACAACTCAGAATGCTGCTTTCATCATGGGTAAGCAATGCGCATTATTTTGACTGTGCTGACCAGAGCTAGTCAACACATTTTTGACAAATATCTTCTCATTAGAATGTGCTGCCCTGTCCAAGATGTATTTATTTTGGGGTGATTTTTAATGGGTGGCTTTTTGATGTTCATAGTTCTTTAGGTTCTGCTGCACTGACTGTGATGAGAAACAATGCAAGGGGGAAAAACAAATAAAATTTGAGACATATACTTTGATGCATGGTTTGTTTCACAACCATATTAAGACTGTTTTGTTCAGATTCCAGTATTAGATTCCTCTCACTCTCCAACACAGACCTTTGACAGCAGAAAGTTATAGTGAAATATGGTTGCTGTCATACAGCAAGTTCTGACATGTTACGTTGGTAATTTTGAAAGCAGAGGTAGAGTATTAGAAATTACTGAAGCATGTAAGTCATGGACATTATTCAGATCAGCTGAGATGGACAAGTAGCCCCACATACATAAGGCTGGTTTGTTTGTTTCTCCTTCTTGTTTCACAGAAAGGTGTATATTTCCCTCTGACTCTGCAATGACATCAAGGAAAGCCAGATCTGTATCTTCTTATCTCTGCTGTTGCTTTTAGAAAACCAGGGAAAAAAGAGAAAAATAATAATAAAAATAAATTGAAATCACAATACGATTTTTTCTGAATAGGCAAGTCATGGATTACGGATCTTTTACTGTGAGGGCTCAGTTTCAGCTGTTCCAAACAGAGCTTTAACGGTATAGAATGAAGTAAAATCCAGATTGAGCTGAAGAGGTAGATGAGAGGCAGCAAGATGGAGAAAAAATGTGATGGAGTAAGAATTAAGTTTACTAAAGGGAAGATATGACTCAGTGGCATTTTGGCTGGAGTACTGGTGTTAAAAAAAAATCAAAACATAAAACCAGGAGAGAAGGAGAAGTGTTCCACATTTAATAATTCAGAGTAACTGGAAGAGAAGGTGTTTTTTTTTCTGTGTGCAATTTGTTTGGGTTTGGGTTGGAACATTTTTGCTTTTTTTTTTTTTTTTTTTTATCCAGAGTATTAGAGGAAAAGAGAAACCTGATAAAACAACAAGAGACAATGACAGAAAAATATGCTACAGGGACAACTTCTAATGCCAGCATGAAAAAAGGGATAAGATCACATTTTATTAGCTCTTGTCAAAACAAGATGGGGTGATGGATGATAAGTAAAATATGAATAAACAAATAAAAAAGAATCTTGATAATACCTTACCTTCTTCTAAAAATACAAACATCAATAGTTTTTGAGCCCTGTGACAGTAAGAACACAGGAAAAAAATGCTTCTAACATTTGATTTAAAAAGGCTAATCATGCTTATATAAATATTGAGACACATAATAATTAAGAAAACACTTATGTCCATGTTTATATATACATATATATGAACACATGTACATACATAACGGCTTTAGGGAGATCTTATAGCAGCCTTCCAGTACTTAAAGGGGGCCTATAAGAAAGATGGGATGATCTTTTTGTAAGGGTATGTAGTGATAGGACAAGGGGCAATGGCTTTAAACTGAAAGAGGGTAGATTTTAATTACATATAAGGAAGGATTTCCCTGAGGGTGGTGAGGCACTGGAAGAGGTTTCCCAGAGAAGTTGTGGATGCCCTGTCCCTGGAAGCATTCAAGGCCAGGCTGGATGAGGCTTTGAGTAACCTGATGTAGTGGAAGCTGTCTCTGCCCATGGCAGGGTGATTGGAACTTGATGATCTTTAAGGTCCCTTCCAACTCAAATCATAGTATGATTATGTGATATCTTTCTGCATAAAATAGAGACAAGTGGTTGAACTATACCTTTAAGTACACCATCACACATCCCATCTGGAATGCAAATGAATCTGCAATTCTATGTCTGAACAAAATTTGGGTAATAAGCAGAGCAATCTCCACCTGGAGTACTGATGAAGTTTGAAGAAAGCTCAGAGTAGGCTGGATTGTCTTGAGTCATGAGTACTCCACAATTATCATAGAAGGCGGGTCCCTGTTTTCAGTGTATGTTGCACAAATGTGGCAGTCCTTCCTACCTGTTAAAAGTCTGTCACGAGGCTTGCTTTCTGCAAGTTTTTTCTGTCCATATAAAATTAATTCTATTCTGGAGTAGGACAAAATACTCCAGGCACCCCGCAAAATTTTCATTCTGTCATGCAGTGTAACCCAGGGGTCAGTACTCAATCCAATACTGTTTAACATCAGTGATCTGGATGATGACACCAGGTGCACCTTCAGCAAGTCTGCAGATATAAAACTGGAGAAGTAATTGACACAACCTTTGGTTCTGCTGCTATTGAGAGGGGACTCAACAGACTGGATACATGAGCAAACAAAAATCTCATGCAATTATATAGAGGGAAATGCAAAATTTTGCCTCTGGGGAGAAGTAACCCCAGGCACCAGAACACATTTGGAGCTGACTGACTGGAAAACATTTCTACTGAGAAGGACCTTGAGGTCCTGGTGGACAGGTGCCCGCAATGCACCCTTGTGGCAAAGGTGGTCAACAATCCTGGGCTACATTAGGAAGATCATTGCCAGCAAGAGAGGCATCAAAATACTGGAGTGAGTCTACTACAGGGTTACAAACATTATTAAGGGATTGGAGCATCTTCTTCATGAGGAAAGGCTGAGACAGCTGGGACTGCTGAATAATATGCTTCAAAACTGCTTGGACTAAACCTCCTTTCTAACTGGTCTGTCTTGACAGAGTTCCCTAAAGTGATCCATAAAACCTTGAGAGCATGGCCTGTTGACTGAGCAGTGAGAACAAAACGAGATCCAGAAATTGAGTTGGCTTTATGGCCCTCTGTTATTTAACAATGTAGACCTGAAGTCTCTTGAAAATAGAAGAAATACATAAAGCTGGTCAGAGTAAGGGGTTTATATCACAAAACTAAGGTCTAATGTATCATGACTTCAGTGTGGCAGGGAAACTTGGAGAGTTTTCAAGGCGCAAAGCAGGTTGTGGTAGCATGAGCGAACCATGTGGGCAAGAGACGTCATCTGTTACTATCCAGAACCAGTATGTATTAGTGAGTGATTTAAAACACGTGATCTTTAGGTTTATGATCACTTCCTTCACTCTTCTGGAAAGATATTTCCATGTATGTGCTGGTCAACCTATGCTATGGAAAGTGTGGGATACTTCTGTAGGTAGACTTTGTCTTATGCAGTTAGTCTCAGAAATTCTTTTTAATTTAATCAGAAATTCTAATTTCAATCTGGAAAACTTACAGGAAAACACTTGCATTAAAATTCTGAGTTTCCTTCTGGGAAAGGAAATGGCAAATAAGTGCATTTTAAGCATTTATGATGTATTAGACCATTATAAGCAACATAGACCTAAGAAGAGAAGCCAGAACTGTCCTTTTCCATGTAAGTGCCTTAGCCAGAACTTTGTGAGACATTTCTAAGGATATACTAAACTTTATTTTTAGTATAAAAGTATTAAACACTTAAAAACTCACTGCACTGAAGTAGAAAGGTTCCTCATTTCTGGTTTCAGTTACTCCTGCATTCTTTTCTGATTTCAGTTACTTCTGTGTTCTTGATTTCTCAGGGGTTGGGTTTGATTGGTATACCCATTTACCTCGAATGAGACCCATTTACCTTTTATAATGACATTTTATTTTCTTGAGATGTGTGGGATGCATCTTTAAAACCTATAAAAGTCATCCTGATCCTAGGACAACATTCTAACTATTAATCTCCTATATGTAAAGAGCAGCATCACTACAAACAAAATGCAGTCTGAAAAAAAAAAAAAAATATCATGTAGAGGAGAACTGTTTTCCTACAAATTCTAGAATATAACAGACATTAAGTGAGAAAGAAGTTAATATACCGTTAGACCAAAGTACTCCTAAGCATAGGTATTTACGCAAGAATAGCTCAAGATACTAGACAGCTGCCTGAAGACTTAGGTAATGCTGGAAACAAGACAGAACCAAGGCCAGGTTGGATGAGGCTTTGAGCAACCTGGTGTAGTGGAGGATTTCTCTGCCCATGGCAGGGGGGTTGGAACTAGATGATCTTTAAGGTCCCTTCCAACCCCATCCATTCTATGATTCTATGATTCTACGACATTTAGACTCCCGAGTCTCCATTTAAATTAACTTCACAGATCTCTGTTTGTTTTCACATCACCAAAAAGGGAAAACCGGAAATAATTTTAAAGAATTCCTTTCACATACAGCCACAAATAGAACCACCAGGAATTAAGTGTTTTTACATTTATGTATGCTGCAGACTATGCAAGATTTTGTATTCACAGAAAATCAAGAATATTAATTGAGAAGGTAAAGCACAAATTATCTGAATCTCACTTTGAACATTTTGTGTTATTTTTTTGTTGCAATATCTCTTATGGAGTCAGACTATGAAGTGGCTTACGAGACCCTGACAGTGTGATGAATTGACTGCAATATGATGATCTAGTTTGAGCAAAGTTCCAACTTTGGACACTACACAAAGTTTTCAAATTTATGAACATGTATCTTGTGGTGAATTTTTACAAGGTAATAAATTTAATGATTGAACTGGTTGGACTATTCAAATTCAATCAGAGCTGCTGGAGCTCTTTGTGACTGTTATAAAAGAAATAAAACAACAAAATAAATTTTAATTTTCATTTCATATGAGTTATGATAGCACTTTAGGAGATATATTAAAACTGAACTTTAGAAGAAATTTTGTGTGAGATTCTTGAGAACCTTAGGAAAGAGTTCTGCTGGCTGATACACATACCCTCTTTCCATGTCGTCTTTTAAGTTAAGAAAGAGGTTTAGATATATTTTCATAAGACAGTTTCTATGAAAAAATAAAAAATGAAGGGTTATTCCAACTGTTGTGTTTAAGTTCCCCTTTTCATAGAAATAAGTTCGCTTGTTTTTCATTATCTGCAAATCTTATGTAAAGTGCAATTTAATAACAACAATATCATCAGACAATAAAACTCAGTATTCTTTTTTTTTTTGGTCAGAAAGATGATCCAGCTCTCATTAAATCTGAATGATTTACCAAACACATTTCTTGTCTAACGTAGTAGAATGTATCTTATATGCCTACAGTTGTATTTATTTTCCCTTTTGGTTTCTTGATAAAACAGCATCCTTCCTCTCCTCTGCTGCTGATTTTCCAGCTGACATATTACTATTTCAGTTTATATCCAGAAGTCTTTCCAATATTTATTTCTATGTTTTTTATTATCTTTTTGATCTTTCTGAGGAAATGAACACTACATTTAGTTTAAGATCAAGGAGGAATTAGGAGTAAATTTTATCTTAACTTTGATAATTGTAGCATCTCACATAAATCGTTTTTGTTAGTTTTTCCTTGATCAAAACAACCAATAGTGAAGGACTTACTTAGTTACACTATTAGCTACACTACAGCAAAAGCAACTCCTAAATCACACTCAAAAGTTGATACACAGTTTCATTTCTCAGCTGCAGTTAATATGGTCCTAAAAGGCATTTGAATCTTCATGCTTAAATTATATTGATCTCATTCGCACATTTCATTACCATTGACAAATTCAGATATGACTAAGTTCTTCTTACTACTAGTGATTAGCCCTTAAATCCAAGTGTCCTACTGATAATGGTCTAGGTTATTATTTTACTATTCTTTATGATTAACATTTTTGTTGTGAAAACTAAAGATATGTCTACAGAGAATGGAGGACAGCTGTGATGACAGAATTGAGGGGAACAGTGTTTCACTTTTGATTCTGCAGTAGCTTGGGTATAGTTTTCAAACATGTAAGTTGCAGTATCTGATATTCCACCTTAGCAGGAGACTATACTGCTTCTCAAAGTTTTCTTTGATGCTGCCAGGGAAGCATTGTCAGTCACAGTAGTTCAGCTCAATAGGAGCCATGAAACAGTGGGAGCCTTTACATTGATTGTTATCATATGAACATCTCTAGAAGCAATCAACAGTTTATGCAATATCAACTATTAAACAACGAACACTAAACCAATATTAATTAATGAAGACCCTTAATTGAAAATACTTTATCTCATGTTTAGTTAAAGAGTTTTAATGATGATATCTATAATTTTCACATTAACTCACTGTTCTCTCTTTTCCTAAGAAATTATTCAGATAAGCTGTGATAACAGTATATGAATAACTGATAATCAGTGATAACTGATTTGAAGAGGAAATAAGCTGCAGTTGTGTCTGTCTATGAGTGTTTGTACCTTCCTAGTTTTTCACCTGACACAGCATTGAAAGTAGGAATGATGCTAATAAAAAGTGCATTCTTGGTACAATTAGCCTACCAGTTGTATTACAGTATTTTTTAGTTTTTCATAGCTTCTCATCTTTTACTAAAGTAAACAAACAAACAAAAATATTTTAATGGAATAGCACTTTTTAAGTGTCCTCATGGCTTCTTTCAGTACTTCTCTCTCTTAGCTTTACAATAGCCTGAATAGTTTAAAGTCATAAATTAATTCAAATTACTATAGTTGGAATGACTGCATATTGCATCCCTGCTTAGTGGGAGTTCTTCATATTACTTTGCTGACGATCAGCAGTGAGGAATAAAGCTTCATAACATCCACATCAATAACTTATGATTTGTCCTCTCTGTGTCTGATCATTAAAGACAAATGAAAAGCAGCAAGGGTGCAGTTGTTTGGTTTGGGGGTTTTGTAGGTGTTTTATTCAGCTTTCAGTCCCAAATCTTGAGAGTTTGTGATCAAAAATTTATTAACATCCTTGGTTTGTGATTACAGTGCTCTTTCATGTGGCCATATTCCCTTATGCCTGAGATTTCTGTTGTATATACGTACTATAGGAATATTACTAAAATAAATACCAAAATGCTTTAACTTCAGTAGAAGTCTGACCTGGAAAAGTACTGTGTAAGACTGCCTGCTCTTTGTCTTACTGCTCTAACAATGGATATTTTCTTTCATTCTCACCTGGCTTTGCTGTCTGTCAATGTGATTGTCCCTGAGAGATCTATGTATAAAAATCAGCAAAAGTACATTCAATGAGTAGGTCAGAAATTTTGGCATTTAACAGCATCTTTTGTTCACGTTCTCCTCATTCCCTTTGTTCTGTGTTTATGTATTTTCTGAAAGAAACCTTTGTTCTTACTACATTTGAAGTTGGGTGGTGTTGTTTCTTTGTGCTGATAGCTTGTTCTAGCAAATTGACTTGCATATACATACACTTTTCATATACATGAAAATCTATTTTTTAGATCCCTCAACCTTCATATATATTTACTTGTTAGAAAGAAATGCAGAGGTCAAAACTTTTCAACAAAGGATGACTTACAGCACATAAATCCTTTATACGCTCCTAAATATAAGTGGCTGAGAACTTCAAGATGCTCTTCTTATGGAAGTGTATTGTGCTTGTCCTGAAACTCTGAAAAGTGTGGTGTACATTTTCAAGTACATTTATAAGCATACTGAGACACAGTTTATTGATATTTACAACTATCATATATTTCATAGCTGAAGTTTTATTAAACCAACAGCATTCATTATATACATAAAACTGTTAGATTCAAGTTTCCAGGTGCTCTCCTTCTCGAGTTTTTGTTTTATTTTGTTATCATACTCTTTATACTTATTTTCAGAAGAACATTTTTGTTACATACTGATATAAATTCATTCTGTTCTGTGTATACTCCCTTGCTGATAATATGTTTCCTTACCTTATGTCAGAATTGCTGTAACCAACCTGTAAGTGCCAGGAATGATAAAAACTCACCCTGGAAAGGGTCAGGAAAGAAATTATTGGAAAAAAACCCCACCTGAATCCTGGTTTTTATTTCTTTCCAGAAGTCTCTGGAAAGTAGTAGTATCAAAACAGAGAATATGATGTAAGAGAGGATAAAATGCACTTCTTCCATCACACATATAGACAGCAGGAATGGTCTTTATCTGATCCAGCTTCAGTCATTTGAAAGATAAGTTTTAAGTGGTTATCAAGCTGATTTGACTCAAGAAGTTCTAGAAGATTTTACTTTTCATACAATTAGATTAGCTACCCTCTGGAAGCACCCATCTATATCCATTGAATATGGAGAAAACCTGAGCAAACTGCCTTGGACTCTTAAGACTTCTCTTAGCTATAGTGAAAGTAAATAGTTATACATGAAGAGAGCATAAGTAGTACAGCTACAATAAAATCCATAGAGCTATATGATTTTACAGGAGCTATAGAACGATTTGTTTCTTTCTACTTTTCTAACCTCTTCAGGCTTGTTATGATAGCAAACTGCAGCTAAGACAAGTGCACTCTAAGATTATAAACTGTAGTTGATAAGTAAGAATGCAAAGATCCCTGGGACAAATGACTGAAGAATATATATATATAAATATAAAATTTAGAAAACCTTAGAATTGTTTAGTAGCAAGTCTCCATATGCACAACTTGCATACTTTTGACAGGTATCACAAATGGTACATGTGACGACAGGTATCACAAATGGTACAGGTGATGACAGGTATCATATCTCAAATGAATACGTGAATCAAATGAAGAATGTTTGTACCATAGCCTTCAGCTCCTTTGGCCCTCCATCCGACTCTCTCCTTTCTCTCCCTAGGATTTCTCTGTAGGCTGTATAAAGATTATTTTCAGGTACATAAAGATGAGGCGTTTGAGATGTTAAAAATTTGTTGGTATTTTCGAGATGAGAAGTGGAACTTTTGAATAACATTTCATAGAATCATAGAATCCTTAAGGTTGGAAAGGGCCTTCAAGATCATCAAGTCCAACCGTTAACCCAATACCACCATGCCCACTAAACCATATCCTGAAGTGCTACATCTTCACCTTTTTTGGACACTTCCAAGAATGGTGACTCCACCACTCCCCTGGGCAACTTATTTCAATGTTTGACCACTCTTTCAGTAAATAAATTTTTCCTAATATCTAATCTAAACTTCTCGTGGTGGAACTTGAGGCCATTTCTTCTTGTCCTGTTGCTAGCTACCTAGGAGAAGAGACCAGCACTGACCTCGCTGCAACTTCTTTCCAGTAGTTGTAGAGAGTAATGAGATACTGTTTCTGACCAGGACAGAGTTGACTTTCTTTACAGGAGACCATATGGTACTGCGTTTTGGATCTGTGGCTAAAGCAGTGTTGATAACACATCAACGTTTTGGTGTACAAAACTAAAGAGTGTGTACTAAAGAGCTTGTATAGTGTCAAAGTTTTGTCTTTCTCACCCCACCTCCTAGCATCCCCCTAGTGAATGGCCTGGGTGTGGGAAAGAAGTTGAGAGACAACACAGTTTGGACAGCTGACCAGATTTGCCAAAGTGATATTCAATACCATAAGATGTCAAACCTAGCAATAAAAACTGGAGGTAAAGGAAGAAGGTGGCTATTGCTTAGAGCCACATCTATCACAATATTATAATATACTTGCATGAAATTTATTCAAACTTCTGCCTTTGGAATATATTTACTGAAACACCTCGTGGTTTCGGAATTGATTAGAATAATCAGATTCTCTGACTATTACTAATCTAGGCATCAATTTGCTTGTGGGAGGTGCTGAGTAATTATTTTTCCATCACTTTTTGTTTCCTCTTTCCTTTGTTTATTAAACTGTCTTTATCTTAATCTGTGAGTCTTCTTGCTTTTACTCTTCCTATTCTCTCCCCCATACTGCTGATGGTGAGGGGAGTGAGCAAGAGGCTGTTGTGGGTGCTTAGCTGCTGGCCGAGGTCAACTCACCATACTTTCAAAATCAGTTTCTTCATTCTTTCAAGTTGTTTGTAACTCTTTATTAAATCTCTGCTTTTTATGAATTGAGTTCAAAGGCTATCATTGCTGCCCAAAGAAGGCACTGAAAATTAACACATTAAAGCAATTGAAGTTTTAATAAAGAAAATACATGGAAGTAAGACACAGAAACACATAATGATGAATTAGATTATCTAAAGATTCAGGTTTGGCAACAAAAGTGGGAAAACTTAAGTTTGAGAGACTTTTTTCTTCTTAAAATAACAAGAATAGAACTAAACTATGAAGTCTGTTTAAAACAGAGCAAAGAATGAATGGACTCCCAGTATTTCTTAATGGTTACCTCTTATCTCCCTGAAGAAATTACTTTGTTGATAATCTCTACAAGTTTGTGTCTCAAAAAAAAAAATCAGCATCTTCATTCTAGGCCATGGTCTATTTTGTACTCCAAATCAATATATATCTCCCTAGCAGGCCATATATAAGAAAGTCTTAAAAATTGTTTGAGCAGAAGACTACATTGTTTTTACAAGTTTTGTCACAGTAAACACAGTTATAGGAAAATTAAAAGGTAGATTAAGAGTGAAAGGCACTGAATACAGTTTGGAACACCTGAAATTCAGATTAGATGTAAGGAAGAAATTTTTTTACCATAAAGGTGGTAAAATACTTGAAGTGGTTGCCCAGAAATGTGACGGAATTTCCAGCCTTGGAGGTGTTCAAGAATTGGCTGAAAATGGTCCTGAGCAACCTGATCTTACTGAATCTGCTTTGAGTAAGAAGGTTGGACTAGAGATCTCCAGAGGTCTGTTCCACCTGTTATTCTGTGATTCTGTTCTATAGTTAAAGCAGAAGACACAGATCAATTTTTACCATAACGAACTTTACATCTATCACAATATTACAATACACTTTCATGAAATTTATTTAAACTTCTGTCTTCGAAATGTATTTACTGAGACACCTTGCAGTTTTGGAATTGATTAGAATAATCAGATTCTCCGACTACTACTAAATTGTAGCTGAGAACAGAAAATTAGATATCTGGCAAATTTAGAGTGTTAAAGAATTTCTTGAGTGACTCTGAGTTTTTTAAATATTTGGATGTAACCTTAAGAAGCATGACTTAATGCAGGTTAGAGGATTAGTAATTCTTTAGTATCACATGGTTATTATAACCACATACACAATACTTGGGTCTTGACCCTGATTCCCCAATGTGCTTAATATGCTGGCTGCTCCTGCTGAAGTCATATACGTTTTTGCAGTGTTGAGGCCAGATTAAAATAAAGGACTTCAGGACATAAACATGAAAGATGCCTGAAGTTAGCTGATCACATTTAGAATTATCAAAGTGGTACAACTTTTAAATTTGTCTCTTAAATGAAAAGCATCTGTTACTGGTTTAGCCATCCAGTAACAGATTTGTCTCCATGCATCTGTCCAAGTGAGCTACTTTTGCATGCAGACCCTAGACAGTTACCCTCATTTTTCCAACTGTGCTAAAATTAGTGATCTAACCAGGATACAGATAGTTCACCTGTAGCTGCCTTCCCACCCCCCCCCCCCCCCCCCCCATCAGGATTCAGCTTTCTTCCAAAGTTATTTTTAGTTCAAACAGCTGTTTAGTCACAAATAGAGCAGTACCAAGACCACAATGGCAAGCTGTGCATAGAGGCAGAAGCTCAGCTGTAGCACCATGCTAACTTGCCTTCAAGGCTTCCTGGTTGGAGCTGACAAACATCTGGCTAGTGACAGGCTGGTCTGTAGCACTGTATGAGCTTGCTTGTATCTATTTGTAAATTACCATGTAAACACGGGTAAAGTAAACCAGAGAACGTTGTTGCAGCATCTTGTTGATGCTGAAGTCAACTTCACTGTACTGATAATTAAACTGAAGGTTATAAAATACTCACAAAACAAATAGACACTCAGTCCTACAATACTTTTCCTCATCTCCTTCAAAATGGTAGCACCTTCAGACAGTAAAATGCCCAACCCATGGATGTAGGTTTCTACATGTCACCATGTAAGGTTATATACGGCTTTAAAACCTCATCTGATTTGAATTTGACTTTTGTAATTGTTAGAACTTCAATCTGAATGTTAACAGCAAATGAATATAAAATAAATTATATTTCT
Source organism: Tauraco erythrolophus (assembly GCF_009769465.1). Classification (NCBI taxonomy): domain Eukaryota; kingdom Metazoa; phylum Chordata; class Aves; order Musophagiformes; family Musophagidae; genus Tauraco; species Tauraco erythrolophus. The sequence continues at coordinate 80,784,403 of NC_141465.1, read as the reverse complement.
TTTTAGGTGGATACAAAGATATATTTTCTTCATCCAATAGGTACTGTGTACATATCTGATAATCTATTTTCTAATCAGTCAGCAATTCTTCTTATTTTGTCTCTTTCAGATGATAAAGGTAGAACATATTTTCAAAATAAACCCACAAAATTAACTGTCATGTAGACAATGAAAAGAAAATTGGAATAGGTTTGATGGAGAGTACACCAGCTTAACAAATTTCAAACTGATCTTGTTCTGAATACAAAAGCTGCTGATGTTGATTACATCTAATTAGTGTTATGTTTGGAAAAATCAGATCCCACTACAGTGCATGAAAGGTGTAACTAATGAAGAAAAAGAGTAGAAGAATGTTAAGGTCACATGGAAGTTTTATGAGGGAAAAAAGAAAAAATAAATTTGCATGTTCACCTTATTACATAGCTCTCATTGTTACAAAAGTGCAATTGTTAATATACTCTGATTAAACTAAAACTGTAAAATGATTAATGGCATTAACTGAATGATTAAAGCTAAGTTAATGCAAGCTATTAGAAATATAAAAGAACTATCTGGATTGGAGACATGCCAGCCAATTAAAAAAAAAAATAATAAATAAAATAACCAAACAAAATCAACAGAAAATAAAATCAGCACTGTTAGGTATAGGTTTTTGAGGATCAATAATGGATTGCCTACATTGCTCTGAGTTATATTCTGTAGTACATACATTTAAATTAGCATATCGTCAGTCATTAATCTCTCTAAATTGAAACAAATTTGCTAGTTAGTCACTGTTTCTAGACAATGTTGTCAATGGACAGGAGTACAGCTCTGCCAAAAATTAAGAAAATATCTTTTTGCTTTGAACACTAACAGTACAAGACACAAACTCCCTGTTTGCATTCTCATGTTTTCTGTGATAACTGTAATTGTTTAGTCCCATAAGTCACTCAGAATTCTGGTCTTGACCCAATAAAGTTCTTAAAAATACAAATCATGCATTTTACTAAAACTAGGCATCTGGGTATTTTCTAATATTCTCTATGTGCTTGACAGAGCAGAAGTGGCTGCAGCTAACAGTTGTACAGTAAAGGATATGCATCAGCAGTCTGCCAGATGATGTGGAGCTCACAGCACACAGATGGCAAAGTTTCCCTATCCTAGCTTTATTCTTTCCTACCCCTTCCTAAAAATTGTACTTTATGTGGCTTTATAGCTTCCGATAAGAGGCTGAACTCCTTTGAATTGTTTCTGAAATGTACTCTTTACTGTTAACTTCTCTTCATCTAAATATCCTACCATACGTACCAGCTAGTGAAATTAATTTCTTACAGATAATAAAGATATATGTTTTGGCCTAAGCAGGTCAGGTAGAAAAAAATCTTAAATAAATTTCATTTTTAGAAGAAAAATACCTTATTTCTACAACTTCTGTTGCAGATGAAAACATAATCATGACAAAGAGCAATAGACACATTAGAATAGAAAATGTATATAATTTTTACTACGAGTCTTGACATCTATCACAGTATTAAGATATGCTTCTATGAAATTGATTAAATCTTCTTCTGTCTTAGGAAGACATTCATCAAGACACTTTTCTTGAAAGATATAAAGGAAGAGATATTTTGAGAGCTGTAAGCTTCAAACTTATCTGACAGCCAAGTTATGAGCTAGCATGCCTCTTTAATTCCTACAGATCCAAGAAAGTGCATAAATACTAAAAAAAAACACCTCTGCAACTAATAAAGAGGAAATGAAACCCATTATTATGTAGCTGTAAGCTCCAGATAGTGTTTACTGCAAAAATAAATAAATAAATAAATAAATAAATAAATAAATAAATAAATAAATTCTCTACAAAAAATAAAAATCCTCCGAGAAGAGAGATAAAGTTAATATGACTTATGTACGGTTCTTTTTCTCTCCCTATTCTAGAAAGCAGATGAGGCATCTAAAGTGTATTTGTCAATTCTTTAGAAAAGTTGTATTTGGGATTATCAGAAAGATCATGATGAATAGAGGATCTGCCAGACATTTCTCTAAAACTCAAAGAGAAACAGAAAGTAGTGTAGCATTTAGTAATACATTTTCTTTCTCTCTGTATATCATTTTTCATGGAACATTAGTTTTCCTACCTTGTTTTTTGTTTAGGCTATCTGCCAGGCAGTGCAGAAATTTATATTTTTAGCTGAATGTCACACTAACACTACACTAAACAGGTTATTTTTTCACACACTCTAATGCTAATATTGTAAATGTTGCCACCTCTCTGTTGCATGATTGTAGTCTTCATGTGTGCATGTGTGTGTGTGAGGAAAATGTAATTCTAAAAGTTTTTTTGCTTGCTTGGTTGGTTGTTTTTTTTTTTGTCTTTCTGTTTAAGGCATGGTCTTCCAGTGCAGACACAGTAATGGCCGAGATCATCCAATGTGAAAATTACCGTTTCTGGAAAATAGATTCATGTCTATATCATCATGTTCGGGAATTTTAAGAAATAAAAAATAGAAACAATCTATTTTATACATCAGACTAACAACCAAAATAGCTACCATATAGGACAGCACAAATAAGTGGAGGAGGGTTATTTCTGACCTCACACTTCAGTATCTACTCCTCTGTCCAGCCATGTCATCTGTCTGCAGATTGCATGTACATTTAATGTGTGAAAATACTATGTTTACCCAGCATAAAAATGATATTTTGGTATCACATCTATGCTGCTGTTTTGGAGCAGCTAGCATTAGACCTGCTTTCATATGCCTGTCAGAATCTGGCCCTAAGTACTGTAATGCAGGAATTAACCTTTAACTGAGCTCCAGTGGCATCTTGTTTGTAGTAATATGTTTGGGTTTTTTTTCCAGTATGGACATATGCTGCCAACAGAACCAAGACTACATAAATAAATACGTCAGATAAATATACAGTAGTGAATAGATAGATATATCAGATAAATATCTAGTAGTGCTTGGGATATTTTCTTTTTTTTGGTCTTTCTTTCATTACTGAGTACTATAGCACTTCTGAAGAGTTCAGTTGTTTAAAACAAATCTTTTGCAACATGCTCGATATTGATGTTCAATAGAAATTACCAAACCCACATGAAAAGTGTTGCTGTGTTGCCAACCATACTATGCGTAAGATGAACATGTTATCCTTATTGATACATTGATCTATTGTTCTCTTCTATAGAACTAAAAGCTATTCATTATAAGCACATGATCCACTATATAAAAGGTAGAATTTTCCTGCCACCTATTAATTCCTTTAACTATTAGCTCTACTGCTTCTCAATTCCCTGTGAACTGATCTTGGACCAAAGCTGTAGTGATTTTTTTTTTTCTGACTTTTTAATCGTTAATTTTCTTTGTATTTGCTTTATTTGCATTTGCACAATGATCTGCAAGGTAAAATCTTTGTAATACATCTAGCTAAGGATCTCCACTTGGTGGAGAATGTTCCTGTTCATTCATACTGCAAATTGTAGATGTTGAAGATGTGATTCTCAAAGTAATGACACTGGAATGAAAAAAATCTAGTCGTTCAAGAATATTTTTATATAGTTAACCAGATTTGTTATTATATTTGTTATGTAAGCAGAGACAGCTGGAGCAAAGAACATGAAGGACAAAAGGCCTAAATGGTGTATTATCAGGTAACAAGCACAAGCACAGATCATTTATAGGTTTAGTTTTTATAATTTTTTTAAATTTTATTTTAACATATTTACTGGCATGGTTTTGTGCAGTTCAACATGCTTTGACACAGTGCCCAGTCATTGTTCAGAGATTAAGGTGGACTCCTTCCTAAAAGGCAATTTTGGCAGAACTATTCCAGGCTTGGTTCCCTCTACCTTACATGGTCCTCCAACACACTTACATTGGACTTAGTAGATCAAGCAACTCTACATAACCTCCATATTCCAAGTATAAGAAACACATGGCATAAAATTAAGTTATGATGGCATCACACAGATGATTGCCATTCAGTTCTGACACTGTTCACACACTTTGCAATGGGGGGAGAAATAAGGAAAAAACCTACACTTCTACAGGAAATAACTTTCAAGTCTTAATAGCACAAGGTCATCACAATGGCCCCAGAAGAGACTTTAAATTGTGTATTAGGTGGTCTGGACATAATCAGCCTGCAATAGAAAGGCTGCCCCTGAGTAATCTGAGGGACTTTATCTTGGAGACAGGACATACTTTATGGGCTGGTCACGTTTATCACTGTAGATGCAGTCATAGACTTTTCAAAATTCTGGACACTGATTTTGAAAAGGGGCTCTGCTAGCCGGCAGCCAATGTGCAGTTAGCCAGATGCTGGCTGTGTCATGTGAAATGCACAGTTGTTTGCACACCTGTAGAGGATTCCAAATTCCACACTCTGTGAGTGTCATCCTAGTAATGTAGAATACCTCAGTGCCTGCAGATATACTGCACCTAGATCCTTCTGGCTTCTTAAGATGCCCCCAAATGTCATACACACAACAGAAATTCAGGCATCATAAGGATGACCACAGTGTTGGTTTTAGACATGTTTGTGTGGAGAAACATACAAACATAACTTCTATTTAATCTTTTTCAGTATAAAACCTAGGGGGAGAAAAACGAGTTAAAAACCATTTGATTTTACATTTGTTTTGATCACTCCTTTTTTTCTTCTTTTTTTTCCTTTTTTTCCTTTTTTTTTTTTCTTCCAGAAACCTTCTTCTTTTATTCAAGAAATCAAAAACATACAAAGACAGAGGTTGATATAAATCTTCTGAATCATAATAGTTCTGGACTTAAACATTATTAAAAAATTCAAAAGCAAATAGATAGATAGAAAACTGCCTTTAAATCCTTTCCATAGCATTCAGGTAACTTCATACATAGATACAAAACTACCTTCCAATGCTTTCCATAGTGTTGAGGTAACATCAGGTGAGACCATCTGGATAAAGATTTGCAGATCTGCATTTTACAAGCCAGCTAGGTTTACCTGGTGGCAACATATTTTTAGGTTTATATTATCTATGCTAGTATATAACTCATTAAAATAAAACGCTAGTCCAGTGGAAATCAAGGATTAAACTTACATTGAATTTGATGAGAACAAGATTTGAGCTTTAATTGACATCCAGTTAATTTTTTTTTACTGGAATAATCACTACAAAACAGTCATCGCAGTATATCCAACTACTTTTAACAAGGGCTAAATGGCTTACCTTGTCTGTTTAAATGGTAAATTGGTGCTATTTGTAAGTCTACTCACAGTAATTATCCAGAAAACATTGTTGCTTTCTAGAATATATGTTCTGGTTTTGTCTTTTTTCCTGCAATTTAGTCCCCTCTACTTTCCCTAAGGTATCTTAAGTGTTACACTTACTCTAAAGACCAAGTCTTTGACAAGAAATGGGTCCAAAATTAAGAGAGAAATTACTTGAAAAAAGTTTTGAAAACACATATAATGACATTATCCTCCTACCACTTACCTTAATTCATAAGTAAAACCACTTAACCAATCAAGCTTTCCCTAGCAATGAAACAACTCTGTGTAGTAAGTGAATACGAAAATTGAATACTAAAACCCATGTCAATACTAACTCCATTTTAAACGAAATACATACATGCCCTCGCTTTGGAGGTCAGGTTCTTTGTTATGTTATTGAATGGAAGGTAGTCATACAGGTAATCTTCTAGTGGCTATGAGACTCATTGAAGATATCCTGTTATAAAAAAAGAATAAAATATAAAGAAAGAGATAAAATCTTTTAATAATCACAAGTAATTAAAGGACTTTTAAAACATACTTTCTTTTAAACTCAATAGTCAATGTCTAAGACACGACTTTTTCTGCCATTTACGAGATAAAAATATATGCATGCAATATGCGCACCAATAAATTCTGATCATTAACACTGTCTTTTATTTGACTCATTACTATTTCTATCAGGATGTTCTAATTAAAAAATCCTTATGTGTTGTGAATAATTAAAAATATTTTCATAATTTATTGGATAGATGTTGATATACTAAAAAGAAAGATTCCTTGTGAATTTTTCTGACCTATTAGTTTCATACCAGTTTATAAATGAAAACAAAATTTCCTGCAGGCAACTAGATAACACTTGTTGCGTTTAAAACAAAAAATAATAATAAAATAAGATAGCGTAGTTTTAATGTGGGATAGAGATGCTTTTCATTCTGGCTACACTGGAGCACATGATATCTTGAGCTTATAAGAGTACTTTATCTGGAAATGTTTATCATCCTCAGATGGAGATGAAAGGAAATTTGACCTATGCAAATTATTTTAAAATCCATCATAGATTGTTGGGTTACCTTAGGTTTTTTTCTCCCCAACATAAACTAGTTTTTCTTGTCATTAATAGATTAAAGTGATAACACTTTTGGGATAATTTCCATTCAGTACTTGATATATTCCTTCTGTATGCAGCTATTTTGTTTTGGGTTATTTTATTATTCAAACCAATAAATTATGTTAATTTTTTCAGTAATTTCTCCCTTTCAAATTCATTATACCGTTCCATGTTGTGAACAGCAGGAGTGTGATTCCTCACTAGCAGAGATCAGGAAAAAATAACTTTATACGAGGGCAAATGGTAGTTCCTTTTTTTTTTTTTCTCCATTTCATTTTGTTTGTTTTGATGCTTTTTTTTTTTAAATGTGAACATCATTCTATTGTATTTACCAAGAAACCAGTTGATTTATTGCAATAATCAATTTTCAAAATACTTACTGTTCTCTCTGTGATGTAAACAAAGTAGGACATTGACACCAATGATGTTATTGATACTTATATTGTATCTCCATCAGAAACAGGCATATTCCACTCATGAAAATACCAAACGAATTAACTATGACCATTGCCACTAGGATTAGCACCACATGAATTCATAATGTCAGAATCTATTTTATTATGTCTCCATTTCATTCTAAGTGTCCCATCATTATCAACACATTTGATATTCACTGTGTTAATACTCATCATTACTAATTCATTCAGAGCTATTAATGTGGATGTCATAGAAATTTTGACCAAAATCTTGCTGGAATTCCTATTTGTGAAAACATTTAAACCCTATCTGTAGATTATGCTAACTGATATTGTTGATGAATTGGAGCTAAATATTTCCATTAAACAGTGTCACTTCTTCTGTAATCTCTGAAAATGTGTTATTCTTACAGACACTGAAAACTTCAGACTATAACCATGAAATAATACAAATGCCATTTTTCTGCAGTCTCACAGAATTTTCATAGGATATACTTTAACACTCAAACTGACGATTTTTTATCTTTTAATTGTGCTAATCTAGTTTTTTTCTGATTTTATATGGGACAAAAAGAAAACAATACTAGCAATGATAGCCTTCAAGTTTGTTTGTGTTATGCTTATATAAAAATAAGCTTAAAGTCGTAAAAAGAATTAAAAATATATGGAGTTGCAGCAATGGGTTTTTTCCTGCATTCCCTGATTTCTGTTATTGCCAGTAAAGATTATATAATTCAGTGAAAGCTGGAGTAGAACTCTGAGTTGGATTTTAATCATATTTTATTCAGTAGGATCTTATTTTACAATTAGCTACACTGACTACACTGTTAACATTATTTGGCCTTAAACAAATACAAAAATATCTCATAGAATGTGAAACCACATTTCAGAAAAAAATGGACCCTTTATAAGTAATTCAATTGCTAAGCTACACAATAATGCATCTTTTTTATGGTCATTTATGGGCCAAATAGATCTTAAATTATTTTGCCAAGATTCAACATAAGTGGGCTATGTTATTGCCTAAAACAATTTATAGATTAATGAAAGATATGCGTTTGAATCCGTTCAGAGATGAAGGAGGCTTGAACCTCTGACTCACACATCTTGGGTAAGGCTCCTGTGTACTCAGCTATGAATAAAAGTAAGCTTACTACTTTCAAATAAGTAAAAACTCCAGCTGTCATTCCAGAAATATTTTGGTTTCCAGTACCATGTTTTCAGTCACCCAAGGCATCTCAAATGGCATCAGATACTTAAAGGGAGACAATTGAATTTTGCTTGTAGAGTGGTATTTATTCGCATAAAGACAGATGCCTAATGTCATTTCTGTTTCTATAGGATATCCCTTCTGGCCTCGAGCAGTAGCAAAGATGGCAACGGGTGTCTCATAAATTCTGTGTCATTCTCACAATCTGGTGCGCTTGTCTCAGTTACTCCAAGGCATCTGTGTTTAAATAACTGCGTAGACCTATAGATTTCCACTCACTAAAACGATGTTATGAAGGTGAATTTGAACACCTCACTCCTGTTAAACACCCACTTGTAGACTCCTGCACTTAGATACCTACATTCTGGAGCTGAACCCTGCCATAGAGTCAGGATTTAAAATTCTGCTTTTTTTCATTGATTTGAGCTGTCTTTTGAAAAATATGATGATGCACTAGTTCTCACTCAAGGGCTGATCCCATTCAGTGGCGTCAAGCTCTTCTAAAGCAGCTCTTTATGTTTATGGACTCCCTTTTGTCAAACATGGTAGATGAGTAGGTGAGTGTGTGAAATAATCAAGTAGAGTAAAAGCTCCAGTGTCAGTGGTAGTTAAATGAACCCCAGTACTCAAATCCACAGCGATTTAGTCTATCTCACCGTAACAAAAGACAGGCACCTGCTACCATCAGTTTTGTGACAACTCAGTGTTCCAAAATGCTCTCCAAATCCTTCGGGGCAGTGTTGCCTTATGTCAAATCCACAAGCAATCAGCTGCAAGCCCACATAATTACACTTGCTTTTTGTAAGGAGAAGGGGGAATAGGATACAGATACCCTGACTCCCAAATTAATCACTTGACAAGTCGTAACCTTTGGAATCCCATTGGTTCAGAGTATTTACAGGTTCTTTCTCTGTCAGAAGCATACCAGACCTTGCTATCCCAACTGGCTTTCATTTGATAAAATCCATTATGATAGGAATAACTGTTTATATGAAGAACAACTATAGAATTGTTTACTTTTGTTTATCACTCTCACTTTATATAATTTCGTTTTCCTCTTCCTCAATGCTGTCATTGTCTCTGTATATGAGTGTATATGCTCCACAGCATCTTTGAGGAAATTGTCAAATTTCATCAGCTCCTTAGACTTCATGTGATATTACACTTCTTTTTATTGAAGCATCTATGGGAATAAATATATTCAGGCAAAGTGAATCCAATTAATGTTTTGACTTGCTTGTTAATTTTTTTGTCTACATACTTCTTGAAAACATTGTGTATGCATTTCACACGTTTCAATTTTTACTAGAATTGCACTGCTATTTGTGGTACCAGTCTGAACTTGTCCTTGAATTTGCTACAGGCAATTATAGTATATGCATTATCGCATTGCATTAGATGGAGTCTTTTGTCTTCAGTGATGGATTCCTTTGTCTTTAGAACGTACTTTCAAATAATTACAGTATTCTTTGCCAAAAAGTGTTTAGTTAAGTGATAAAAGTAATTTCCATCTAAGAACCAAGGAAAATAGGTCTGGAAGCAAATATCTAGTTCTTTCTAGCATCTCACATATTTATCAAAACTCATTTTAAGGATCTCTAGTTAAGATGATGGTGTAATCTTCCTATTTCATTTTACACTTTGATATCCTTACTTTTAAGAAGTCCAAACCATTAACTAGGAGTCCTTTGTTTAAATATTCTTTATCTTTCTACAGTAGACATGAAAAGCATTCTTTCTTTCTCTTTTTTGGTTATCTTGGCATTTTTCAGTTATGTTATCATGCTTTCTCCCCACTTCCTTTCTGTTAAAGACACCTTGTTCTTTCCAGTTCACTTAATAGGTCATATTTTTTTCGTATCAGCAGTGATTAGTCACAAAACCAACTCTATGTTTAGTTTAAAACTTCTAGATGCTTATCTTTTCCTGGAAGCAGGTTTTTTTCTTGATGAACTTTCAGTATTTGCTCTAAGATGAATGCTTTTAGTAGTTTGAGTAAAATCAATATGATATTTTTGATATGTATGATATACATGATATATGATGCATAATAAATATATAGAAGTATGTAACTGAAGAGTCAGTATGCATCTAGCTCTGATTACTGTGAGCATCCTACGGCATTTTTTTTTTCTGGCATATCAGCTTTTGTATAGTTCAAGGCAAAAGTCACTACACACATAATTTTAATATGCAATTTTAATTATCTAAATATCATTATATTGTTACCCAACAATAAAGAGGTTAAAGTTTTTGTGTAAGAGTTTCATGAAGGGTTTAATAGGCAGTAGGTGATTTACACATATCTAATAAACTAACAAGACGACCATCCTTGAAGCTGTCAGGAGTGATTAAAAGGGAGACTCTTTATCAAGAACTGTCTGCAGGGACATCCCAGAAACTGTATAAACTTTGTTATCGTGTTTTTCTGAACTATGAACATGCACAGCAGTGACTTGGGGTAAAGGTAATTCTGTCAGGGAGAGATCACGACCACCAACTCATGGACCACCTACCCTAACCATACCCTAGACCCAAAAGAAAAGGGTGGAGGAAGAGAACTGAGCATGCAAAGTAATTTACATGTAAAGCGAAATAAAATTAACCAATTGTTTAAGAATAAGTAAATATGTTATGAATATGCATGATTGTAGTGTATAACTAATTTTCTGTCCAGAAGTGAGATGTGCATGCTAGGAGGAGATATCCCCCGTGGACCTGGCACCTTAATAAAGAATGCCACTTTCTAAAACTCCAAAATGAGTCTTGGAAAGCTCGATTTCAATTGCACCAACTTTTTGGGTATCAATATCTAAAGAAAACATGTTCACAATTTTTTTTTCTTTTTAGCATTTTAAATTATTTTGATTTGGAATGTAGCAAACATCTGATTTATAACCAAAAGATGTGTTTTCTTAACATATTTTAGTTATGGAAGAATATGTCTTCTTTCATATGGAATACAGTAGTATTTTCAACTTGCTAAAGAATATACAATAATATTACTCAAAAGAAAAAAAAGGGAAAAAAATCCACTGTAACCACCATCATCAGAATAACAAGCTGTATTTTAAATTACAATCACCTGAGAATGTTCTGTGACCTCAGTTATCAAAATACTTCTTGCCTTTTAATGCCTTCATTAGATACCATCACAAGACCTGTTTTCCAGACTGTCAACAATATTACTTTGTGAAACCCAAGACTTCACAATATCTCAATTTGGATATCCAAAAGTTGACATCCTAAAACCAATAGTCAGGTTAGAAAACTCCCTTTTATATAGGTTTATAGGTTTAAATCTTCAGTGCTCAAACCTAACAAGCTTAAAATCTGTATTCTCACTTTATCCACTTTCTATTTGGATAGATTGATGCTCAGCCCTCATTAGTACCTCACATCTCAGCCTCTCAAGTTCCCTTAGAGATTTCAGTCTCTGTTAATGTATACATTTCTATTAAGCCTTCATCTTAGAAAAAAAGACCAAAAAACAGTGAATCTCCCAAAAGAAATTTACCTTTTTTTGTCTCTACTCAAAGTTACCTCACTTTTTTAATATGATAAACATTTAATGACACAGGTCGTGACAACCCTTCGAACTTGTCAATTCCTTCTTGGACTATAGTGGTTTTATTTTCTTTATAATGCAATACTATTAATGACAATTTTAGACATGAAGTTGATGTTTGCTTTGGAAGGAACAATACTAGAGATGTCAAGAAACCATTAGGTTCACCTCAAGATCCCTAAAATATAGAAAGTGAAAAAAAAGTTTTGATTTTCTTTTTTGATGACACAAAATATACTTTGAAAAGCAGAGGAAGATATCTATGATGGTGATAGCAATATTTCTGGCAATAAATGTGTTCTATTCATTATCTGAAGCTTCTGATCAACCTACAAAAATTAATTCAATGCTTTATTAATCTCAAGTATATGAAATATTATCAAAGCATCAGAAGGTAGAGCTGGGAAGAAGGGAGGGGTGGGGGAAAGGTGTTTTTAAGGTCTAGCTTTGTTTCTCCTTATGCTCTCTGAATGAACTGTTAACGAATTAAATTATTTTGTCCCCAAGCTAGTCTGTTTTGCCTGGACTATAGCTGGTGGGTGATCTCTCCCTGTTCTTATCTCAACCCTCAGGTCTCTCGTCACATTTGTCTCCTCTTCATTCCACCGAGGGGGAGGAGTGAGCAAAGGAACTCACAGTGGCTTAGCTGCCGGCTGGGCTAAACCAGGACACTAACCTCTTGAGGTGCAATAGTCAATACCACATAGTTTTATTTCTTCTGATTTTAGGAGACATGTATCTGAATTCGATTGTTGAAAACATATAAAAGTTGCTAGTGTAGTTGAGAACACCAAGTATTTTAGAATCATAGAATCATAGAATGGTTAGGGTTGGAAGGGACCTCAAAGATCATCTAGTTCCAATGTCCCTGCCATGGGCAGGGACACCCTCCACTACACCAGGTTGCTCAAAACCTCATCCAGCCTGGCCTTGAGAACTTCCAGGGATGGGACATCCACAACTTCTCTAAGCAACCTGTTCCAGTGCCTCACCACCCTCACAGTGAAGAATTTCTTCCTTATATCTAATCTAAATCTACTCTGTTTCAGTTTAAATCCATTGCCCCTTGTCCTATCACTACATGTCCTTGTAAAAAGTCCCTCTCCAGCTTTCCTGTAGGCCCCCTTTAAGTACTGGAAAGCTGCTATAAGATCACCCCGGAGCCTTCTCTTCTCCAGGCTGAACAGCCCCAACTCTCTCAGCCTGTCTTCATAGCAGCGGTTCTCCAGCCCTCAGATCATCTTTGTAGCCCTCCTCTGGACCTGCTCCAGTAGCTCCATGTCCTTCTTGTGTTGGGGACTCCAAAGCTGAATGCAGCATTCTAGGTGGGGTCTCACGAGAGCAAAGTAGAGGAGCAAAATCATCTCCCTCGACCTGCTGGCCACGCTTCTTTGGATGCAGCCCAGGATACGGTTGGCTTTCTGGGCTGCCAGCGCACATTGTCAGCTCATGTTGAGCTTCTCATCCACCAGCACTCCCAAGTCCTTCTCCTCATGGCTGCTCTCAATCCATTCTCCGCCCAGTCTGTACTTGTGCATGGGATTGCCCCGACCCACGTGCAGGACCTTGCACTTGGCCTGGTTGAACTTCATGAGGTTCTCACAAGCCCACCTCTCCAGCCTGTCAAGGTCCCTCTGGATGTCATCCCTTCCCCCCAGCATGTCCACAACACCACACAACTTGGTATCATCTGCAAACTTGCTTTTGTTACATTACACTTTCCTTTTGTTATATAAGTCATAGTTAACCAAAATCTATAGAAAGTATTGTCTAAAATCTTGAAATATCAACTACATTGTTCAGTCTTTTGTTTGATTTTCAAATCAGATTTTTCAAATTTTGCAAGTAGTGCAACATTTTCCACTGTTTCATTACGAAGTTGTTCAGCAGGCTAATTAATGTTAGGAGATTTCACATTTAACATATGCCTTATTGGCATTCAGTCACAGAAATTCTCAACAGTTAACATACAGAATATCTCCCCTCATGCTTTCTGCTTCAATTCTCAACTAAATCTCTAAATTTTCATATTTTTCTATGAGAATCATTCTGCCCCATTTTTCATTTTGCTTTCTACATATTGTTTACTCCAAGCTACCAAAGCAAACATGCTAGTTCTCATGATTGTTTCTTTTTTCTGTTCACTTTAATGCACAGCTGTTTCAGTACCTTTGCAGACAAGGATGATGATAGCTGTTCTTCTGTCCATAATAAGGTTCACCACTTCCAAGTTCACCGGTATTATTAAAGAGTTTTGCACATAACACAGATTTGTGAGTCACTGACAACAAACAAGCCTGGAACGAGGGCTTAGCTTTGAGAAGTCCCTTGTCCAATGCATGCTAATATTTTTATCTCATTAATAAGGACAGAGTTGCTAAACAGGCACGTATAACATTTCAAGTAGGCAAGACAATACACTGTGTATATCTTTAGGAATAAATACACATCGACTATATGTGCAGTGACTATACATTGATTAATTATGCTAATTATCAGAAACACTTATATTAAATAGTGGTCACATAGTATCCATTGACACAAAGACATGCACCTGGATTAGCTATTATGTGGATCGATAACTCCTCATAAAAGAACAACTACATATCTCCGGGGTTTTTTTTGCTAAAACAAGACCCAGTAAAGATGCCCTGCAATCATTTATTTTTCTTTGTACACCAGAAACATTAGCTTAGGGATTAATATTTTCTCATCCTCATGTGTATTCTGACAGCCTTAAAATAGCTAAAAAATAGATTTGATTGACTTCGAAAATTACTCATAATTACATTTCATTTGTTGGTTAAAAACCAAAATCAATGTCAGAGTATGAGATAAAGAGAATAACTGAAGCTGATGTCCCTCGGTAATGTAAAAGTCTATGGCTCTGTCCTGGGTTTGGCTGGGAAAGACTGGGAAGCTGAGAGAGGACATAGTGCAGGCAGCTGACCCAGACTGGCCTGCGCGCTATTCGATATCATGTGGTGTCATGCTCAGAGTATATTGGGGGAGCTGGCTGGGGGAGTGGAGCTAAATTCATGGAGAGGGAGTGGGAGGAGTTCTGGGTTCTGCATGTTGAGCAGTTGTAGCACTCTTTTTGTGTTGTTCTTGTAATAGTAATATTGTAGTTATTATCCCTTCTCATTTTTCATGTATTGCACTATTAAATTGTCCTTATCCCAACCCACTAGACTCTCCCTTTTTTCCCTATTTTCCCCTCTCCACCCCACCAAGGGGGAGGAGTGAGCGAGCAGCAGCATGGTAGCTTAGCTGCCAGCTAGACTAAACCATGACAGACTCACATTTTTTCTTCCAGAAATATTTTAAATGTTTGGTTTTTTTTTTAAATACCCTTTTTGTTACAATTAGTGAAGTCAGTGCTGCATGTGAACAGAATGGTTAAATGGTTTAAATCAAGAGAACATTTCAATCACACATACTCATTTCTAGTGGGAATCTACTTAAAAAGCAATCTTTTTGTGGTCTTATTAATTTTGAATTAGGTCTTTAACTGAGATAAAAGAGTAGGATGTGTGTCAAGAAATTGAAACAGCACAGTCAGAAACAAAAAAAAAACCTTATCAATTTTTTCACATGAAGACACTGGTGATGGCATTCGTTCTTACTTACAATTAGGTGATGGTATCATTTAAAGAAAACAATGATCCACATGAAGGTCATTGTACAATTGGAAACACTCTTTGTTAAAGTAGGCATCTTAAACTTGCATCCTGGATTTTTTGAAATTAAATAGGTTCTCAGAGAATAAGCCAGATACTGTTCAGTTCCCATTACCAATGTAGGGAAAATCAGCAAAGTTCTGACCAAGATTAACCTGCAAGGAACTACCCCTGTGTACAATAATTCCTTCAGGGTTACAAAGGCAGAGCTCCCTGCTTACTCCAAGAGTAAACCTTTTTCAATACTCTAGACCAGGAACACAAGCACAAGAAATGCTAAAACTCACTTGTGCATTATAAAAAATTCAAAATATTTACATGGTGAGTAGAGGAACAGTTTCAAGTCTAAGAGAATTCAATCTGATTTACAGGCAAAAATTAACAGGAAAATTTTCATATTTCAAAGTCAGTGTTTGTCAGGCATATTTTGACTTAGATGTTAAGCTTCATTGCAGCTATACATTTCAGAATTTATTTTTTTTTAAGTGTGTCAACACAGATTTTTGCCTACAGTAAGAAGAGTATTCTTGACAAGAGCTACTTTGTAGTTAAATCTATTATTTCACAGTCGTTTATTTGTCATCATAAGGAGAAAATCCATGTTATTGCAAGCATTCTACATTATTATCCAACAACTAATCTTAAAACTTCTGGACGACAATTTCCTGTTTCTAATTCACTTACCTGACTGTGAGATTACAACAGGTGTGACACTGTAGCCTTTTTTTTGTAACAGACAAAACCTTTCAGAAAGGAAAACGTTAAAAACTTTAGATCATAAAGGTAAACCAAAGTGGATTGTGATATTAATCAAAGTTGATCTCAAAAGGTAGATTTTTTTCCCCATTTTTTGGTACCAAGATAATACAGGGTTTTTCGATGTCTTAAAATCAGGGATTTAGCCACTTTGGCTCTTAAAGTTGGTAGTATATGACTAAGTATCTATACTGAGTTGAGCTTGGAGGTGTAAGCATCTCTATCACTTCCTCTTCATCAACAGGACAAGGAGAAGAAATACAGCAAAAAGCTTGTGGACTGTGATAAGGACAGGGAGATTATTTGTTACCATCACAGACAAAACAGACTCAACTTGGGGAAATTAATTTATCACCAATCAAACAGGGTAGGACAATGAAAAATAAGAACAAAACTAAAACCACCTTACTTCTACCCCTCCCTTCTTCCTGGGCTCAACTTCACTCCAAACTCTTATACTGCCTCCCTCTGCACAGCTCAGAAGGATGAAGAATGGGGGTTTTGATCAGCTCACAAAGCTTCATGGGGTTCCTCCTACGGGAGACAGTCCTTCATTAATTTCTCCAGCATGGGTCCTTCCTGTGGGCTGCAGCTCTTCACAAACTGCTTCAGCGTAGGTCCTTTCTACAGGGGAAAGGATTCAGGAATGGACTACTCAATCACGTGTCTTCCAGGGGTCACAGATCCTGCCAGAAAACCTGCTCCAGTGCAGGCTTTCCATGGACTGCAGGATGGATATCCACTCCACTGTGGACCTCTATGGGATGCGCCATGGTCTTCGCCACAGGCTGCAGAGGAAAATGCTCTGGTGCCTGGAGCACCTCTTTCCTCTCCTTCTTCACTGACCTTAGTGTCTGCTCTTCTTTTCTTATGATTTGCTAAACATTAGTGGTTAATTACCATCCTTAAAATTAATTTCTTGGTTAAAAAAATGATGGTAACATCAATAACTGCTTTCTAAAAGCATTAACAGCTTGCATAAGTTATGATAATAAATAACTATTCACTTCAGAAACAAATTTCTTATAGAATCTTAAAAGAGAAACAATATTTTTAATATCAGGCAGACAGAACTTAGTCTTTAAAAAGAAATCAAATTAAAAATAGATTACAGCATTTTCTCTTCTGTCTGCACTTTGTAGGCTATAACACTAGTTTTCCTATGTCTTTATGATGTTGAATGATTTTCTTAATGCCACAGATGTTAATTATGCATCTCTTTTCTGGTTCTAATGCAGACACTACAAATCACATCAAAACCATTAATGCAAAGATTGGGTCATCGGCTGCAATAAATCATCTTCAAAGACCTATTTGCCACTTTTGTTCTTCAGTTTTCATGAGGCCTATTGAAGTTTAAGTACAATCTTCTGCAAGTGAAATTTGGCTTTTGAGTTTTCTCTTGTGAAGATATTCAAGATCAGATTTCCTGGAAAAGTTAAACTGTGCTATAGCTGAATTGACTGTGTTTTGAGGATGGAAAACATAGTTTTTATACACTGATTAACTTCTCTTTTGTCTAAATATGGAATATGACTGAAAATTCTAATTCACTGAATTTCTGTACTTTATCATTAGATAAGAATGTAAAATGAAATATTTTGAGTTTTCCATTTTAAAAGCTTAATAGTATTTTAAAGAGATGAATGTACTGCATTTTTTTTCATGAACAAATTAATAATATAATTCTTATTCTGGAGAAGTTTACGCAATCTCTTGGAGTACAAGACACTTAGTGTAAAGTGATTCTCACTGTGAACCAAACACATATGAAGGACGTACTCATAGTATAGCTATGACAATCCAGTAGTTTTTCTGAACATAATTGGATTTTCAGTGAGCCCATTGCTTTCAGTTGTGAGAAGATCGGGAAAGTGTACTCAGTGACATGTCACTTGTAAGACTAAGCAAAAAAGGAGTGTGATAAAAAGGGGACTTACTGCATGTTTGATTTTTTTATCTTCGAGAAAATTAGAGAAAAGACCAAACAAAACTCCTGTTCAGGTATTTTATGTAGGATGTTTAAATTAATTGATATAAAATTTATGGACTATTTATTGCAGACAGATAGTGGTGATTTTGAGCAAATATACTACATGCTTTTGTCTATGTACTAGTTTCTTAGACTTATTCTAGATGAAGACAAAGTCTAGATGTATTCAAAGTCTGACTCATTAAAGATGACCATATTAATGGTTATGGTTATTCATGCTATGCTGTAAGATTTCTTCATGAGGAATACTTGCTCAGCCTATACACATTATATTTCCCTTCTGTGTTCATTGTAGAGAGTAGGATCACTAAAAATAAATATGTAAAGAAAAAAGAAAAGGTAAAAAAATGCATACTCTGTAGTTTATTCAGAAAAAAAAAAAAAAGATAAAAAAGAAGCATTATAATTAATCACTTGATGGCACTTTGTAACTTTCCAACAATGTACAGGAAACATTCTGGATTATACTCATCGCATCAAGTAATTTGACTAATATTTTTGTGATTAACAAAACCTGCTATTCATTTGCAAGAAATAGTGATTGGAGTAGTTTGCAATTCAGGAATCCTACATGTTTATGAAAGTGGAAGAACTTCAAAAGAGAAAAAAATATACAACCTTTTTCTACTATGAGAAATTATGTCATAGTTATATTAACTTTGAAGAAGACAGGTTTTGGTCATCATATATACTTGAAAAACTCTTCTTTGTAACTCTCTGTTTTTTCAAAACAAAGTTTAGTTTTCAGTTACTTTGCAAAGATCTGAGAGGCAAAGATATATGCCTAGTTCGTGGTTGTTAAAAATTTTAATTCATTATTTTTCTCCGATCAGAATACTCTATTAGTTTCCTACAGCTATGGAAAAATATTGAAGAACCTGTAGTGACTCAAACAATTAAAATGGGAAATTAACTTACATCCTCCCTATATAGGTATTTCCTATACCATGATAGTTTCAATAAACATATATTTGTCAAATTTTTTATTGTTAACAGCTAACACATTTTCTTATATCTGTGAAATGGTCATTGGAAACAAGAAACTCAGTAAATCCGTTTATTCAGTGAATTATGAGCATCATACATTTGTACATGGATACAAATGAATATGCAATAATATTCATAAACGCATTGTGTAAGCTGATTTAAAGCCGTTCATAACTATAACATTGCTACCACCTAATCAGTAAGAACTGAGATAATTCTATTTTTTTCCATATTTCATCAGTTATTCACGGAATGGACCAGAACTGATTTCAAATGGCTGGTCTGAGAAATAGTGTTTCATTCTCAGTGCTTTACAATCATCAAGTAGCTGCTTTTCCATTGCTGTCCTTTCTACCTTTAATTCTAACATAAACTAGATAATATGAAAAGATGAAGTTTAAAAGAAGAAAAATTGTCAATTCAGGTTGCAACCTAAACCACTAGGTTTTGGAATTGCAAACACTATTAGAAATAGCTTTTGTGTGACTTAGCAGATCATTTTTATTAAAAATAAAACAACAGTATCTGTTTCTCTAGCTAGTTCTTCCAAGCCTCTCCCCAACTTATTTGAAGGGATATGGAGAAATCTGCCTGATTTTTTAAAAAAAAAAAAAGCGCGTAATGTGCAAACATACACCACATTTCTATTGGGATGATTTTGCCTGGTTAAGAAGGATCTATACCTGATCTCTGTCAAAGCTATCTTGCGTTTCATTTGAATCATCCGTGTACGCTAATGTACTGATTACTTAATATCTTCAGTCATTATCTTTTGAGATTTTGCATGTCATCTGCTCCCTGGATTGCACTGTAGCCAGTTCTGTTTGATATCTAACTCAAAAATTATTATTGAATATGAAACATTTAATAATTGGCAGCTAGCTGTCTTTTTCTGACAAATTGCTCAGATAAATAACTGAAGACCTATTTGGAGATATATCAGGAAGGACATTTTCTACTCTACAGTCTGAAGTTTCTTAACTTTTAAAATGATGTGTAATAAGATATTGAGAATGCTTTTTATGTAAATTTTGTAATGGGACAGCATCAAATTTTTGTCTCATGCTTCCAATCCCATGCACTTCCAATTGACTTGGAACTAAACATTCAGTAGCAAAATATTGTGAATAAGATTTTTCAAATTCTTTTTCTCAGTGCTTGTCCTGTTGAACTTCCACAGGGGTAGATAAGGAACTTCCCTGGGAAAGATGTCTTACCTAGATAAGGATTATATATTCACTTCTAGGATTAGTCCACCTCTATCCTTTTAGAAAGCAGAATTTCAAAACTGATAATCTTCCTTTATAAGTGAGATGAACTAATTAGAAACGTTATAAATTTCACATATATCAGAATCCTCTTAATCCTCTTGTTGTGGTAACCTTCAGCTTGTGAAGATTTCAGACTTTATGAAAATCTTTATGAAAATACTCAGTACATTTTTTAATGCAACTACAATAGGAGAAAGAAGAAAAAAAAACTCCTTTATTTCTCTAGTGCGAACCAAAATTGTCTCCTAAATTCCAAATAATTTCAGATGTCTGTAAGGATACTAGGTCAGCAAAAAATCTGAGAAAATAATGAAATTCTGAAGAAATGCTGAATGATAGGGTTTTTTTCTGTCACAGATGTCTGAACCTTTCGAGTCTCACTGGAGTACTCAGAGATTCAAATAATCTGGGATGATATAGCGCTCCAGTAAAATGTTTTTTCCAGTTCTGATAATTTGTTCTAAATTCAATGATTGGATTAGGAAAGAGATAGAGAAGGGCTCAGATATGATTGATAATGATATATAGCATAATTTTTAAAAAAATAATAACCTGAGAATATTTTTGTGTGTGTGTGCCATTTTGGAAATACTTCGTGTCTTTTCAATCATATGATTGCTTGATTCTCCTTTTTAAGCTGTCTTGGACATCCACTTAGTTGCTTTTTATTTGGTTTATCATATTATATTGGTTAGGGTTTGTTTATTTTTCCACTTGAGTTTGTTTGGTTTTGTTAAATTCAATTATTTTGTTAGATTTTTTACACTATTTTGACTTGCTTTTGCTTCCAGCTGCCTTCATTGAAATACTGTGTCTAGTATTTGCATGTTTAAAGAAATTTGATTTCCAGAACCAGTTTTATGTCTGTTTGAGTACAAAATTTGAAACATCATATTTGTTTTCACAATTTAACTAAAAAGTGTGTGATTAATCTTATTTGATATGAGTAAAGAACTCATTAGTAGAATATTAATAGGACATTAAACAAAAAGAATTTATAATTGATGGTGTCACTTTCTCTTCACTATACTGTTCCTTGCCTTTTTCTCTGTATGCTAGTTAATCTGTTACTCTGAGTTTCAGTGCTGCAGTCATTTCAAAAGAAAACCAGAAGTAGAGTAATACTCCTAGACTAATCTTAAAACTTCCAGCTTTCAGACAACATGAATCATTCAAATCCATTAACCATTATGACCTCCAGTCTGGAGCAAGGAGGGTCAAGTTCAGTAACATTTGAAAGATACTGGACATGCACAAGCTTATGCTTAGCCCACTTGATGGACTTCTGTGATGAAATGACTAGCTCAGTGGCTGAAGCAGTGCGCAGTAGATGTTGCTGATCCTGACTTTAGCAATGCATTTGACATTATGCTCCACCGTCTAACATTGGGTCCCAAGGTGTGAAAGGAGGAGGTTTTTGCAAAGGCTCACTTGGCATCTTTGGTGGGACAAGTGCAGTGCACACAGTGAATCATGGCCCTCTCAGCCCATACTGCACTAGACTGAACATTGTGGGCGTGTGATACATAGCTCAGTATATATGATGAGGAAATGTGTGGTATCTTAGCATGTAAACCCTGCAAAGATGATACTGAAAAATTCCATAGAGTGGATGGAACCTGCACTGTTTCTGTCTTTGGAAACTTAATCCAGACCATATTGTTCTGTTTTGTTCTGGAGGAACTTTGCTGATTCTTCTCATGACAGAGTCTGGAAAGAAACTGATAGTTATGGGATGATGATAATCCTGGAAAAGAGCTGAGTCAGTTCATTAGGATATGTGAAAGTGAATATACCATAAGTTTTTGATTAATCTGACTTTTTCAGAAGTCAGATTCAGTCACTCCTCCCAGTTTAGTGTCATCTGCAAACTTGCTAAAGGTCATCATTCAGATAATTAATAAAGATTATTCAGATATTCATATACATTGATGGATCTCCCAACAGTACCAACACCTTCAGCCTTCCCTTAATCATCTTTGTAACTCCAGGTGTGGCCTGACCAGTGCTGAGCAGAGGGCCTTATAGGTCAAATTGTGTGCTAATCTCTTGGATTTGAAAGTGAAGTGCTAACAGTGAGCCAAGTCTTATGTGTTGAAATTGTTACTAATGAAACCAAAATCCTGTTGAATCTCAAACAGCAATTCAAGCACTGTCTACAGTTAAAATCAGTTAAATTTGCTAGATACCTTCAAATTGACCTTTAAGTCTTACAAGAACCATATTTCAGGTGTCCAAGCATTCCCAGATGTGCCAGTTTCAAGATAAAAGAAAATTTGTCTTTCTTTGGGAGGATAACCATGACTTCACTTTAGACACATAGGTTGTCCTGAGCACTGATGGCCTTGGATTCAGCAATATGGTAGTAGCAGCCAATTTTTCCTTAATAGAGTAGTGATTTGAACAGACTCCAAACCTTTGTCTGTTTATGTGAATTCATTAATCTTTCATTTCTGATTCCATGGTAACTTACCTTGAATAACTGACATAAAGGGCTGTGCAAGTTGACTCTTTAAGTCAGGAATTCAGAATATTTTAAGGTGTGGGTGGTAGCACAAGTAGAATAGGAGTAAAAGCCTTCTCAACAGAATGAGGGGAGGGTAGAAAGTCACACTGGGTTTTGTGTCAAGAATTGAATTTACATATAGGAAAACAAAAATGAAAAAAAAAAGTTTATATTTACTGATACGTGATCTAATAATGATTGATTTAAATGAAACTGGAGTAAGACTACGCAAAATGTTTTCTGGAACCACTGACAGAAAGTTAACATATAATCTTTGATGCCACTTTTTCTGTCATATTATAGAATGACAAACTGCTTAAAATGTCATTCAAGAAAAACCTATCTATAGTGGATATTGCTATTCTTGTAAAATCACACACACACAAACTCATACCTGAAAACAAAAAGCCAGTTAGAGTCCTTGGATATTATATAACTTCTGACCTGTAATTATGTACTATTTCAGTTACTCAATTCACTGAAGTCTCTGACAGCCATAGAAAATTATGTTATTTCTCTAGACAGTTTAGCTCTCCTTTGGAATATCGGGGAGAAAAAGTTGCTGGTAGAAAATTTGATAGGTCCCTAAGTAAATTACAAAAGAGATGTTACTTATTACATTCTAAAATTCCTCTTTAATTTAATACTTCTTTAAAAATATAATTTTAACCCTCATATAACTTACTGGACATATCTTTTAGTTTGTCTACATTTTGTTGTTTAGAATTGGTATGTATATATTATATATTGCATTAGATTACTTAAGAAAACCCAGAATATGAAAATAATTAAATACTCAGTGACGTTATTTGCCACCAAAAATGATAGAATCTACATAATCATTACAGTTATTACTTATCAATTGTACTAAAGACATCTTCTCTATTCATATTAATCTTTTCTAACTGGCTGTGAAGGTTTGATTTCAGCCAGAAGCCAAGCTCCCACTCAGCTTTTTGCTCACCCCGACTTCATCAGAATGGCAGAGAAATAGGAGGAGTAAAAGATGAAATTTTATCAGTTGAGATAAAGCCAGTACAATAAGTGAAGCAAAGCTGTGTGTGCAGGCAAAGCAAAAAGAGGAATTCACTCACTACTTCCCATTGGCAGACAGATGTTTAGCTGGAAAGCAGCGTCTCAGCACACATAATAGTTGCTTAGGAAGACAAATATCATAATCACGAACATACCCCTTACTTCATCTTTCTTTGACCTTTTATTTCTGAGGATGATGTCATATGCTGTGGAATATCCCTTTGGTCAGCTTCGGTTAGCTGTACTAGCTGTTTGCCCTCCCAACTTCTTGTGCACCCTCAGCCTACTCGCTGGAGAGGGGCACATGGGAAAGAAGAGAAAACCTCGATCCTATGCAAACACTGCTCAGCAGTAGCAAGAACACTGGTGTGTTATCAACATTGTTTTGGTCACAAATCCAACTATACACTAGTTTAGTCCAACATTTACATTGATAGAGATACTATATTGGGATAATTTGCACTTCAGAGCAAGTTTATGGTTGATTACGAAAATTCATAGTGCCCAAAATACGCCATAAAGATTTAAAAAATAAGTCAAATACATTTCAGGCATTGAAAGGAGTATTCTGATTTGCAAGACAATTAATTATGAAACTAAAGGATATGAGTCCATATTTTCTTCAGGAGCACACCACTTGCTCTTTTTTTCACAGATCTCCACCTCATTAGGAATTTTGCTAGTAACATTCATACTTTGGTAGTCACAGGGACACTATATGCTATCACATATAGGAATTACAACAAAACCTACTGGTTCAAGAAAAAGGTCTTATAGCTTAGACAATGCTGCTAGTGGTTTAGTTGTTCAGCTGTTAAGGACTAGTCTTGTTACAAATCTGATACTGTGCCAACACTAATCAGCTTAAACAAAATGTGTATGTCTAGTATGATATTTGAAAGTATCTAAGAAATAGAAACTAAACAGATCAGAGTAGAAAATGATGGTTCATACATTAACGACTGGTTATTTGTGAAGCTGAAATGGGAAATAACTTTTAAAGAAATAAAACTTCTGATAGAGTTATAAATTATATTTTTATCTATAATAAACTCCTAACACCTAGGTAAGAAGATATGAGCTGTTATGAAAGGCGTTCAGGACTTACGAAACTCCCCAAACATTATTTTTTCAACCCTAGACTCTAGTGTCTAATAGTTAGAACATCACAAAGATAAAAGGTATTGAAATATCAGGAATTATTCCTACAGTTAAGCATATGTTAGGATTGCATTTATAATTATTTCACTTGTAATCTTTTGTTTCCCACTGTTAGTTAATTGTTGACCTTCCCTCTGGTTAAATTATCCTTTTTACTTTCTCATTAAGACTGTCTGGCTTTTAAAAACAAGATGCATCTAGATGAAACTAACACAGAAAAGCGTTGACTCTCAACTATGATCAAAATTAAGTCCTATTTTTGAGGAATATTAAAGTATGCATCTCAGGATGCATTTAAAAAATCCTAGGTCTGGAATCTGTTTCTTATCAGCGTGAGAAAGTGGTGACCACACGTCTCCATTTTGTAAATATTTTCACTCATTTCCTTAATTTATCTCATAAATAAAGATTAAACTGAATCAATTTATCAGCCTTTGTCCTGGTTTTAGCTTGGACAGTTAGCTCTTCTTTTTAGCAGCTACAAGAGCTCCGTGTTTTGGTTTTACTCAGAGGCTCGCTCTGAGAAGAATGTTGATAGCAAGCTGATGTTTGTGGTTGGACGTGAGACTCTAAGGACTTTTCAGTGTGCCGGGGTGCAGAAGAACGGCAGGATAAGAAGGGAGCATAGCCGGGACAAGGGGGACACGATTCCCCTTGTGATTTGTGGTGGAACTTAAGATTGAGGGCCAAATTGGCCAATTAGTATTCCATATCATGCAGCATCATGCCCAGTATAAAAGTGAGGGTCAGCCAGAAAGAAGGGCTTTTGCACTTTGGCTCTTTCGCCGCTTTTGCTCTTTTGCGCTTGCTGCGTTTTTGCTCTATTGCTTTTTTTCCCCTCTCTCTCCCAGTACTCCCACTCTTGGAGTACTCTCTCTCTCTCTGCCCCTCTCTATTTTGGGGCCTCGCGTTCGTCCAGGATTGCAGATTTGGGACGAGACGGGCTTCGCATACGAGGGCATGGTGAGCATCTACACTGTGTATTAAATCATCTGTATTAAATTGTTCTTATCTCAACCCACGGGTGTCCCATTTATCCTTTAATTCTCTCCCTCATCCCTGGGGCTGGGGGAGGGTGAGTCAATGACTGGGGGGGGGGCGCGGGGGGAGGCACAGTTTGGTTGCCGGAGCGGCGTAACCCACAACAGCCTTTTATGAAGTAACATAATTTGATTAATGGATTATGGAGTAGCACCAATTGATTAAATCTTTTTAGAATAAAGAATTCAGGTTGATGAAATCTACTCTCTAATAAAAACTAACTATAATTCCAAAAAAGCAAAGAGTTAAACAAATAAACTTCTTTTTTTTTTTTTTATTCTTTATGTCATCTAGAACTGCAAAAGATCATTTTAAAAAGGGTGTTAAAATATTATACTAGGTAGACAAATATGTTGGATGATCAGAGCTCAGGATGTGATACTCACAACTATCTGCAACATTAGAACTTCAAATTTTTTCATGAAAACTCCTTAAAATAACTTGGTTAGTTTTACACAGGAGGCAAGACTAGAAAAAGAAATTTAGTGCAGTCTACTCATCCTCAGTACTTAAGCACTGAGTTACCCTTCAAGTATCCCATCAATATGTACAC
Source organism: Tauraco erythrolophus (assembly GCF_009769465.1). Taxonomy (NCBI): domain Eukaryota; kingdom Metazoa; phylum Chordata; class Aves; order Musophagiformes; family Musophagidae; genus Tauraco; species Tauraco erythrolophus. The sequence goes on along the minus strand of NC_141465.1, from coordinate 80,757,877 downwards.
GTAAATCAATGTCAGCTAGTTGCACCATTGGCAGATATTTTGAATTTGCCTCACTGAGTTGGGTTACTGAAGCATATGGCTAGAAATATTTTCATCAGCTTTACTCCCATATGCCACTGATTTCTTCAGAGTCTACAACCATGTCACATAGCTTCTGGTATGCTGATTTTTTCATCTTTGCTAAAATGTTATCCATGTGTCTAGCGGCGTTGCACACGAAGTAAAAATGTTTCTTCTAGAGACACCTATCCTAGCTTGCTCTATTACAAAAACATATTAAATAATCACAACAGTAGCACTTCTTGAGTGTTACGACAATTAAGTAATTATAGTTTGTAGAGCACTTTCATTTCTTCAGTGTGATTATTATTCTTACCTACTCTTAGTTAAGGACTCCCTAAGAAACAGACAATCATTTCAGTTAAAATCCAAGGTAAAAACTTATTTGAAATTATAATAATTTGTGAGTTTTAATTAGCAAATGCCAGTACACTTTGTACATTATATAACATTTATGAAAGCAACCAAACTGCAAATGCAACTCAGAGTTTGATCTCCACTAATATTCTTGTGTTAATATGCTAAGACTTTAAAATATTGTATCCGTGTTTTACATGAATTTAGCAATATAAACTATTTACGCAAGGGAATGAATAAACATTTACTTATCTATAGTTCAGACAAGATAAAGGAGCAGAGCAATTAATGAACTGCTTTATCCTGTTACTTAATAATACACTGCATTTTGCCAAGGAAGAGGAACTCTACTGTAGTCACAATTAAAGCCCTGTATTAATTCTTACGAGGCAAAGACATAAACTGAGGTTTGAAACAAGAAAACAGTTTCTAGCAGTTTCTGGAGTGAGATTCTAGAATAATCTTTAAATCAGACAGTGACAAGTACCAGACTTCAATAGTTCTATGAAAGGGATTGTTAACATGATACAGCAGAGGACTGGGACTCTCTCTGAGTTCTGTGCTTATATGGGTGATGCTGTGGTTTCAAATATATTTCTTGCAGTACTTTTGAGAATTGTCTAACCATCATGTGTCTCAGGTTTTCTATAAAATCAAAAGGACAATTATCCCTGTTCCAATGAAGAAATGAACATTTTCTTGTTAGTTTTAGAGCTAGTGAGAAGATGAGAAACAGACAAACCAATGTAAAGTTACTGTGTTTCAATTACAATTAAAAAAAAAACTAACCCAAAAAACAGTTGAAAGTTTTTTCTGGGAATAGGATTAGCTCCTCACTTTCCCCTTCAGAATAACTCATCTAGCAAACTGAGGAGAAAAGAGGGAAAAACTCACAGTTCAGGTTTGTTCATAAACAGACATAGCTAAACTTTTCCAAGGGAAAATAGCTGGTGTTTCAGGTTCAGATCCTGTTTGCTTACCTTTGTGTTGGAAGGTAAGCAATTGATAGAACTTTAACATGGAATGTTAAGAAAACATTTTCTGTACAACTCTTTTACTGAAATTTCAGATCTACAAATATGGGTCACATGATGTCAAATTTTTGGTTGTAATATGTTTCCCTCCTTTCCTCTGTCAAACAGAAACATACTTTTGGCGGTTTTGTTCATTTCTGAAAGTAAAAAAATGATAACAGAAAAACGAAAGTAAATGAACGGATTTCTACACAGTCATATGGTTTTGGTTTAATTTTTCTTCTGATTTCATCACACGGACAAACTGCTGTCACCGAGTGTCAAGCTGTCTGATTGTGGGGCTGACTAGCTGTTACATTTTTCGTCTGTCATGGTAGGTATCTTTTTGCATCAACTTCAGATGTCAGCAACAATAAGAGCCCTTGTTTTTTCTGGAACTATAAAGTTGGAAATGACCATCTGCTCAGCCTTCTGTTATCCAAATTCTTCCCTAGAAATACTTTTCAAGAATATATTAAGAACTACAAGAAAAAAAAAAAAAAAGAGATAATGTGTAAGATGTTGGTATTATAATTTTAACTCTTTCCTTTCGCTTCATGAGGCATATTTTGGTTAAAGACAATGAAACAATGAAAACCCAAAGCAAATTTTATAGTTCACAGTAATTAGGTTTATAGTATTGAGTTATTTAGCACTGCCATTAATCATCTTATAATTGTTTTCTGTATAATTTTTAACGTTATTAGGATGATATTTCAAATAATTAAGATTATTTTGATGTTCTAGTCACATAAAAAGACTGCTTGTATTCAGTATTCAGCAGTAATTTGTGCCAGAAAAAGGGATCTAGTACTAGTACACCCCCAAAATAACAACAGAGGAAATATACTCTATGTAGCGTTTGATTTGGAATAAGGAACAAGAATGATTTTTTTTTTTAAGAAAACTACTGTCCATAAAGGATTTTCTCTTCTTTCCTGGAAAAAGATCAGCTCTATGACTGGTTAATGCTGAGCTCATATACAGAGTGTTTTATTCACGTTTTGTGGACTGTATGCCCTGTTACTTGATTCAGCAATGACAACATGACACTGGAGTTATCCATCAGTGTATAGAACACTTGGTTCCCAAACACAGGTGATGCCAAATATGAAGTTAACTTTGAAAGCTAGTAAATTCCTTTGTATTTTACTATAATGCAGAAAGTATAATGGCAATTTTATTTTAATGTTCAATATTTATACAGATAGAAATCTGATGAATACCTTATTTAAAAGGGTTCACATCCAAGAAAAATGAAGTCGGTGGGAACATTCTCACTGTCTTGAATGAATCGTGGATCAGGATTCCCCTTTATTAGCTCCTCACTGCTTGAGAAACATGAAATATCATAGGCCTTAGAGCTACTGAGTTTTTCAATATGGTCTTAGTGCAATGGTTTGTAACACTGATAATTTTTTGCCCATTTTCTTTCTTATGAAAGCTATTCTTACTTGGAAAAGGAAAAAAGAAAATAAAGTGTAATTACGTTTTCCATTGAACAGAGTTAATTTGAAATGCAGTGTCACAACTTCACAATTCATCTTGTAACATTATGTACATGCGATTGAAGCTTTTAAAAAATCATATAACAGCTCAATGTTATTCGGAGCATTTATTGTTCTTCTTTGTTTTTCAAACTGGAACAAGAAAGCTGGAAAGGTTTCCATAGTTTGTTTCATTAACAAGACAGATGTGACTGGTAGTCTGCCAGCACATTTTTATTCTCAGTTGATGACAGAGTATTAAAAGCTATAATTAAGAAAAAAAGCACTCAGTGTTCAGTTTTTGGCTTTTTTATTTATTATTTTATTACTACTTTGCAAAGCAGACCCTGTAACTTTAAAGATTACACAATAGGTGGTATTGTTGATATTGTAATTTGTTGAAAGTAATCACTATTACCTTTCCCTACTAAAGTAATAAACTAGATCAGTAACCCGGAAAACGAAGATTTTTGAGTAATTTTAATTCTAGTATTAACATATTTCTGAAAAACCCCGCCCACGGAAAGATTTCAATTATTTTCAACATCAGAAGCAGTATGAAACTTGAGCAGTGAGTGAAATTCAGAGAGTTTTACTTCAGAAAAGAGTAGATCTGTAGTTAAAAATAACACTATATTAGTAATTATCTAAATAACATAGAATTGGTATAATTATAAATTATTTCTTAATAATAATAATTATTATTATTATCTTAAAAGCTTCTCAGAACACAGTAGTCCTGCTTCTTCTTAATTCTTTTGTTCTGGATTCAACAAACACCACCCAAACAAAACTTTCGTAGAATATTTTGAAACATAAACACTTGTACACTCCTGTAAGTGTTTCTCTACAGTAGAGAAAAGTACAGATATGAATCAGATTCCTAACTAACTGCTCTAACCACTGGGCTACACAGGGTGAGGAATAACCTGTTTACGTTTCTTGGAGGTTTTTTTAATCTTTTATGAGAGGTCAAGCCTACTGTGACCTGATTGGAAGCAAAACCTCCATGTGGCCCTTGAAGTTTAAATCTATACTCTGGTATTTTATTTCATGCTTGGGAGTCTGCAGTCTTACTGACAGTCATTGGAGAAAACATCTGTCTCTGATGACCTCTATGGACCTTACTTCACTGATCTCACACAGATGCAATATAGATTATGGTAAGGTTAATCAAAAAAGTATTTATTATCCTTATGGAACTGCATAACTTTTTCTGCTTCTCATTGGCTGGAATTCTCAGCCTTTATAGTCAATATTCTCCCCTAAAGTTTAGCTCATTTAATCTTTCCCATGCACTGCGTCTTTCTTTTTCCTTTTAAAGTTGAAAAAAAATTAGATGTTCTCAATGAGAATAAAAGGTATATTTTCATTGCTGTGTAAATGTCTATGTTGTTATGCTGGGAAGCATCTGTAGTTATTTACCTTGTTGGTATCTGTTATTTTTAGCTTCAAGGAGCTATGTAATTCTCTTTCCTCTCTGTGGTAGTTATTGACTATTCTTCAGTGAGGAATGCATCATACGTTGAACCTTATTTTTCACTTTGGGTTGCACATTAAAATATGCAAAAATATTAAACAGATGTTATATGTGGAGTTTTTTTTCTGGCTATAGGCAGACCAGATATAACATCAATAAAACATTTTGAGTGTGATAGATATAAAGTGACAAATTCTCAACCTGTTTTTCTCAGATAAATGCAAGGGATGTTCATAGCATGTATAACTTGTTTCAGATATAATTACTGCCCATTTTAAGTTATTTAAAGAATAGTAAAATAAAATGTATGATCAAGATAAGTGCCATACACTGTGATTTTTGGATCACCAGGACACATCTTCTAGGATAAATCGTATGATTTTTTACCTGCTCTTTATATCATAACATTTCAAATAACTAGTTTTTGTCATTCACAACTTCGAATATCCATAAATACTAAGTAAGTTACCATGGTATCCTGATTTTGACTGGGACAGAGTTAGTTTTTCTTTTCAGCAGCTAGAAGAGCTCTATGTTTTTGGATTTAGTATGAGATTTGTTATGAGAAGAATGTTGATAGTGCTTTGATATTTATAGTTGGTACTGAGGCAGCAAAGACCTTTCTGCTTGCTGTGTTTTGCCGGTGTGCAGGAGAGCGGCAGGCTGAGGAGGCAGGATGGCCAGGACAGAGGGCCCACAACTCCTCTTATGATTTGAACTTAGACTTAGCATTGGGGGCCAAATTGGCCAACAGAGTATTCCATATCACGCAACGTTATGTGCAGTATATAGATGAGGGTTAATCGGGAAGCAGCTCACTCTTTTGGCTTACTCTCTTGCTCTTCTGAGAGCTCGCTCTTGGGGTCTTGGAGTTTGATCTTTCTCTCTCTTCTGTAGTACTCTCTGACCCTCAGAGTTCTCTCTCTCTCTCCCTCTCTTTTTTGGTCTCTTGCTCATCCACTATTGGGTGTCAAGACTTATCTGTTTCAAGATTGCTTTCCAGGATGGGATGAGCGTTGGTCAGTGGGTGGTGAACAATTACACTGTGCATCACTTGTTTGTATATATTATTATCATTATATGTTTATTTCATATTATCGTTGTTTTATCATTATTACTTTAAATTTTATATTATTATGATGACGAATAAATCGTGCTTATCTCAACCCATGAGTCTCCTTCCCTTTCCCCTTTAATTGTCTTTCCCATTCCCCGGGGTTGGGGCAGGGTAAGCGAGTGAGTGTGTGGCGTTTACTTGCAAGCTGGGATAAACCATGATACATGGTTATAGCTATGAATCAGCAAACCTGATGGCATAGAAAAGCATGCATCTGTTCCTAAAACTCCGGAAAGAACAAAAAGATCGAAATAGATCCATTGTCTGTTTCAGGAGGCATCAAGTACATCTAGTGTTGGACATCCAAAAGTCTCAATTTGTTAGCAAAGCAGAGTGATTTCAGATAGCATACCTCTCTCTACCATGTTTCTTTTCTGATGGCTGGTTAAATATCTAGCAATCAAATCAAATCAAACCAAATCAAAAAATTCTTCCTTAACATATTGTCATCTTTAACCATTTGATGAATATATCACTCTCAGATTCTCATAATCTACAGTCTTCTGCCAATAAATTACATGCTAAGGAAAGGTTTCAAAAACTGTTGACACAAATAATGGAAAAAAATTACATACAATTTCAGTATGTGAAGGAGAAAAAAATGTCATGTAGGAGATGACTTTCTATCTCTACACATTTAATACACTTTTAATTAAAGAGTAAGAATGATTACCACCTCAAATAAAACAATGACTGTAGTAGGGTGTAACCATCATCTTATCAGTTTTAATTATCTCAGTGCCTCACACTTATCTTTTCCTGACACTGACGTATCATTTTTGAGCTGTGCGAATCAACAGAAATGTTATCTTTCTTTATACTGTTCTGTTAGTCTCAGTCTCAGCAGCTGTTTCTGTTTCCTCAGTGATACATATCTTTATATTATGAAATGAATTAAATATTTATGAAGTTTCTTTCTGACCACTGGGATACTTGAAATGAATAGCTGTTCAATTTTCAGTAAAGCGCATTATCCTGGTGTTATGAATTGTACAATCATGAAGGTACCAACAAGCAAATAATTTCTGCATTCTTGATAATAATAGATTAATTTTCCATGTTAATTTAATGCTCTGCTTGGAAAAGAAAGTAATGATTTTGTATGCATTACAGGTTATTGCTGATCTGCATTGTCCTCTAGATAGTGAAACTGTGATTTTCTGTGCATTCATTTAACTACTGCTAGATGTCAAAATCAAATTTTTCCTAAAAGTATGCTCATTATTATTATTTGAATTCAAACTCTAAACTGTCCTCAACTGCTGTAAAATTTACTGTATTAAGTTGGTTCTAGCCCTTACTTTGACTAAAATAAGATGTTCAATTTTATTTTTAGATTGCATAACCATCATTTTACTTTCAAATATACTATAAAGAATTTGTAGCATAATTCTCTTTAAAAACTAAAAGTGAAAATTGTTAACTGGAAAAATAATGACAATGTTTGATATTTCAGTGATTTTCCTTTTTTTTCTTTTTTCCTCTTTTTTTTTTTCTTTTAAACACATTAGTAAAGAATTTTCAGTTTCAGTGGAATAGTTTCAACTTCCAAAGTAAATATTTTGAGTCATGAAAACTCTTTGTATACAATTGTGGGCACATAAATTAAGCTAAACTAAACCAAACTCTAGCAATTTGAAGTCTGCCTTGTCTGGCCTCCATCTCCAGAGACCTTCAGTTTTCTTTCTCGCTTCGGAGATACCATATCTGGTTGAATGGGTCCATAAAAAGGAATTTAATTATCAATTATGATCAAGGAGGTGCTGGTTTTGGCTGGGATGGAGTTTGTTTTCTTTGCAGTAGCTAGCATGGGGTTATGTTTTGGATTTGTACTGAAAACAGTGTTGATAATGGAGAAACATTTTCATTATTGCTGAGCAGAGTCAAGGCCTTTTCTGGTTCTCACTCTGCCCTGCTAGTGAGTAGGCTGAGGGTACACAAGAAATTGGGAGGGGACACAGCCAGGACAGCTGACTCCAGCTGACCAAAGGGATATCCAATACCATATGATGTCTTGCTCAGCATATAAAGCCGGGGGAAGAAGAAGGAAGGGGAGAACGTGTGTTTGTGTTTGTCTTCCAAAGTAACCGCTATGCGTGATAGAGCCCTGCTTTCCTGGAGATGACTGAACACCAGCCTGCCAATGAGAAGTAGTGAATGAATTCCTTGTTTTGCTTTGCTTGCAGGTATGGCTTTTGCTTTACCTATTAAATTGTCTTTATCTCAACCCAGGAGTTTTCTCACTTTTACCCTTCCAATTGTCTGTCATCCCACTATAAGGGTTAGTGAGTGAGTGACTGTGTGGTGCTTAAGTACCGGCTAGAGTTAAACCATGACAAGAGAGTATCAAATATTCACTATATTTATATTTATATTGTGGAAAAACATATCTTAAATCTCTCAAACTCACCAGTCAAGTAAAACCATGTAAGGTAATAATTTGAATGTCAAGTCTCAGATCATGAAATTTCACAGAAAAGAGAAAATAAAATGTTGGACAGTAAAAATGGCATCAACAGTATGTTTTCTGTACCCTGAATCCAAACTTTTAATATACAATCTTTGTAATGCAGTATTCCATAACATCAAATGAGTGAAAGGTTGGTTCTGAAGAATACAGCTTTTCTGGACAGTTACTATCATTGTTTTTGTTAATAGATAATCGTTTAAGCTTCTTTAATTTAGCAGTGTCAGGAAGGTGAGTTAATTCTTCTGTTTTCACTACTGATACTGTGTCAGCTGTGTCACTGAATCAGTGCTCTTAGATGAGTCAGTGCTCATGAGGTGCCTCATGCAGAAACATCAGAATGAATTACATAATCAATATCACTCCAGGTGAGCATTCACCCATAAACAAGAATATTAGGTATTTAATTTGTGTGCAGACTTAAGTTGTTTATTGACTTGCTTTTAAGTTTAGTAGGACGTCAGTGACTTAGAGGATAATTCATAAAAAAAACAGCTGTAAGGGCACAGTTTTCCTATGCGTGTGGGGAAACTGAGAGAAAAAAAAGATGTATTTATGCAAGCTTTTAATTACTTTAAAGAAGATATATAACAGCATGACATGTTGGGAGAAAAGTTGCATAAAGATTTTTACATTTATCATAGAATCAAAGATTCATAGAATGGATTGGGTTGGAAGGGACCTTAATGATCATCTACTTCCAACACCCCTGCCATGGGAAGGGACATTATCCACTAGACTGGGTTGCTCAAAGTCTCATCCAATCTGGCCTTGAACACTTCCAAGGATGGGGCATTCACGACATCTCTGCAAAACCTGTTTCATTGTTTCACCATTCTCATTGTAAAAATGTCTTCCTTAGATCTAATCTAAGTCTACCCTCTTTCTTGTCTTATCACTACACACCCTTACAAAAAGTCCTCCTGCAGCTTTCTTGTAGGCCCCCTTTAGGTATTGGAAGACTGTTAAGATGTCCCCAGAACCTTCTCTTCTCCAGGCTGAACAACCTCAACTCTCTCATCCTGTCCTTATAGGAGAAGTGCTCCAGCCCTTGGATCATCCTTGTGGCCCTCCTCTGGACCTGATCCTACTGCTCCATGTCCTTCTTATATTTGGGACTCCACAGCTGAACACAGTGCTCTAGATGGGGTCTCATGAGAGCAGAGTAAAGGAGGAGAATCACCTCCCTCGACCTGCTGGCCACACTTCTTTGGATGCAGACCAGGATACGGTTGGCTTTCTGGGCTGCAAGGACACATTGATGGCTCTGGTAGAGCCCCTCATAAACCAACACTCCCAAGTCCTTCTCCTCAGGGCTGCTCTCAATCTATTCTCTGCCCAGCCTGTACTTGTTCTTGGGATTGCCCCGAACCACGTGCAGGACCTTGCACTTGATCTTGTCAAACTTCATGAGGTTCACACTGGCCCACCTCTTAAGACTGTCAAGATCCCTCTGGATAACGTCTCTTCCCTCCAGCATTTCAATCACACCACACAGCTTGGTGTTGTTAGCAAACTTTCTGAGTTCCTTGTTCATCCATGCAGGGATCCTGGTGGTTTTGCCTGACTTCCTCTTTGCTGGGATGCACCGCTCCTGTGGAGGAGGTGATCCTTGAATATTAACCAGCTGTCTTCAGCCTTTCTTCCCTCCAGGGCTTTATCCCATGATACTCTACCAAGCAGATCCTTGAAGAGGTCCAAGTTTGCTCTCTTCAAACCCAGGGTAGTGAGCTTTCTGAGCACCCTCCTTACCACCCTAAGGATGCTGGACTTTACCATTTCATGGTCACTACAGGCAAGGCTGCCCTTGAGCTTCATGTTCCCCAACAGTCCCTCCTTGTGCATGAGAATGAAGTCCAGCATAACACCTCTCCTTGTTGGTTACTTTATCACTTGGAGAAGGAAGTTATCATCAACGCATTCCAGGAACCTACTGCATTGCTTATACTCTGCTGCGTTGTCCATCCAATAGGTATCGGGGTGGTTGAACTCCCCTATGAGGACCAGGGCTCGTGAATGTGAGGCTGCTCCAATCTGTCTGTAGAGGGCCTCATCCACTTGGTCTTCCTGGTCAGGTGGTCTGTAGCAGAACCCCAGTATAACGTCACCTATCCCTGCCCTCCTGTTAATCCTCACCCATATGCTCTCTGTCAGCTCCTCATCCATTCCAAGGCAGAGCTCCATGCACTCCAGATGGTCCTTGACGTAGAGAGCGACACTTTCTCCCCTGCCTGTCCTTCCTAAAGAGCCTATATCCTCCTGTTCTGACGCTCCAGTCATAGAAGTCATCCCACCATGTCTCTGACGCCAATAAGATTACAGCCCTGCAGGCATCCACACATCTCTAACTGCTATTGTTTATTCCCCATGCAACGTGTGTTTGCAAATGAAAAAAAACTCAATTAATTACTATTACAAGTTAAAACCAAGTTCAGAAAATTTCATACAATCTGATATTAATAATAACATGGCTTTGAATAAGCTCAGAATAGCTGAGATCAGAAACAGTTTGATGAGTCCTTAGCAAGCTTGAAATCTTAAAGAAGCCCAGAATGTTACATGATACTTATTACATCTGTTTATGACTGGATTAAAAACAGATATTTATTAAAGAATAAGAAGATAAGCAAGGGTAAATTTATGCCAAAAAATCCATGTTTTCAAATTGTATGCCAGTTTTTCAATTTGTGTGTGATACATTTTAAAAAACTGTATTCCTCAACCTTCTTTTTTAGAAAGATTAACATGTAATAAGAATAGTGGAAAAGCACTCAGGATGTGAGCACTCTGTTTTTTCATTTGGATTTCTTTAGGATAATGTCAGATTATAGTCACAGCTCATTACCTCTGCACTGGTTTTGGCTGGGATTGAGTTAATTTTTTTCATAGTAGCTACTATGGGGCTATGTTTTGGATTTGTGATGAAAGTAGTGTTGATAATATAGAGACCTTTTTTGTTATTGCTGAGCAGTGCTTACACAACATCAAGGACTTTTCCACTTCTCGCACCACTCCACCAGTTTTGATCTTTATACTGTTCTTATCCCAATCCATGAGTTTTCCTAATTTTTTTCAGTTCTCTCCCCCATTCTACTAGGGGGTGCGGTGAGCAAGTGGCTGCATGGTGCTTAGCTGTTAGCTCGGGTTAAACCATGAAAACATCTTTTTTCAGTCCCTGGAAATGTAGGAAAATATGATAGGACAAGGTCAGAAATTTCAGCTACCAGCTGAAATGGTAATTCAAATGGCTTTTTTAAAATCACATTTGTGCCTGTAGACTCTATTTAGATAATCCAACTTTTATGAAATGATAATTTAGGAATGGTAATTTTATAATTATAAATATCAGCATCCCACATGACAGTATAGTCACATTTTTCTAGAAAATGATATGCTACTTTCCAAGAAAAATGAATTTTAGGTACATCATAGGCCATTTTTATAAAACTATATGTATATTTCTACCATATTAGATGTCTGTCTTCTCTCCCTTCAAACCTCATTGAAATGATCTTACATACCATTTCCCTCTTGAGTACTGTCTTATGGTTACAACTTGCACAGTTCATTCTCTGATTTGACAGGGAATAATGAGTTTTATGAGTCTGGGAGCAGTTTTGAATATTCATTATCCAATCATCTAGTGAATGTTTCCATTTTCTTTAACATCAATTGTCCAATCATAATATGTGAATTCAGCACATAAACTTCTTTCTGAAGTAATTATCACTTTCAAAACATTCTTCCTGAAATCCTCTGTTTGTGCTCCCCTTCTCTGGGCACTTTCAGTAGGTCTTCAAAAACATCTAGCAAGGCTGGCACATTGGTTGGAAAATCAAGAAGAGGTGTACTGTTATTCTTCATCAGATTTAGCTATTTGTAACTAGCTTTTCAAGCAAAAACTTCAGCATCTACTTGGCCTTTTTAAATTTAAGATATCAGATCTATTATAGTTTAATAAGAATTATTAAATTGTATTATGTCTCTCAAATTCCAAAAGAAAACATTTCACTGCTCAGCAGTAAGATAACACGTGTCTCACAGAGTCATGGTTTAAGACTGAATACACTTCTGCCTCCTGGAGTATGAGATATTTCTGCTATATTCTCAATTTAGTAATATGCTTGGATTTCTTTCTTACAAAATGATAAAAGGCTGAGATATTTCTATATTTTTTCTGTAAAAAATTGTATTGATAACTAGATAATGAATTATTTGTATACTATTTTTCACAGTTCACCTCACGATATCCAAAAATCCATGGATTCATGGGATAAACAGAATTCTTGTGTAACTGTATATTTCCTTTAACGCCCATAACAACAGCAATGCTTTCGGCATGTATACTGATACAAATAAAATACCAACCACTAGCTGTCTGATAGGTAAGGTATACTTCAGAGACTAAAATGAGAAAATGTGATGAACTACATTAAAATGCCATAAAAATTCATTACAATCACTGAGAACACATTTAGGTAAATATTTGAGGTAGTGATACTATACAAAATTTACCTTTTTCTAAATAAAGGCAGTAGGACAGATGCAAAAAGAAACTTCTGTGGCACCCAATTTTTATTTCGATTTTCACCATGAAAAGTTCATCTTGAAAAAGACTGCTCCTGCAGAAGCATTGTAACACAAAAAAGGGCACTGTTAAACCCTGTAAACAAACCACGGTGATTTTTCTGCTGTAAGACAGTATCAGTTTACTTTCATTTGGTTTGCATGCTGAATGGATAGGACCAGTTTGAAACCATGGAACTGATCCTGCATTTCTCCTTGTTGTTCCAATCATAAATGTTGAAGCTGTGATATTGTATGGCATAACACATATGTGAGAGTAGAGACAGTATTTAAATACAAGTACCTCTTTCAGGAGTTGAGACAGTGGCACACATATTATGACAGAAGGCAAAAGCCATTATTTCCATAATATAAGCAACAACAGGACATCGAACACTTGGCATCCCAGCTCCCTGCGTCTTACTCCTTTAAATTTTCCACTTGTCAAGTAGACAATGAGAAAAAAGTAAGGCCAGCATCCTCTCAGATTAAAAAATAATTCGCTGCTCAGTTACTCAAAAGTGATACAGCTGTCCATTTTCACTGGTCTTTCCACCATTTCTACTTTATACTTCAAATTCTCTGATGACTCAGGATTTCTCCTTTACCTGATTATCTTCTTCTTTTACGTATACTTTTTTCTTCTTATAAAGGAAAAGTACTACATCTTAACCTTAATTTTTTATTTTTTAGTCTTCAGAATGTATTTCAGTACAGTCCGAGGAGAACTACGATGTTCATTTTTGAAGGATAACTGCCTTTCTTCACCTTTTATCCTTTTTTTTCCTACTTCCACTCTTATTCCTTTACTTCTCAGTTATTTTACCAGTTTCTCTGTCATTTAGTCTAATATTTACACATAAAGCTGGCAGCTTAAAATGTTATGGATGCTCCATGACTGTTTTGTGTTCTGCTTGTTCACAGAAAGTCTTTGGCCTTTCCCTTTTGCTGGCGATAGTCTTTAGAGCACAATACAACCATAAATTTTAAGGAGTACAGGATAAATACCATAATATGACAGTGACACTTGGCTTGGAGTTCATTCTTCTTCATGAGTATTACAGAAGCCGATAGAACTCCAGATGGACAACAGCAGCAATCAAGGTACCGTAAATGATAAAACTGAAAATTATCAGCTGTTAAGACTTTTACCTGTTTATGCACTCAGATAAGTCTTGGCTGATTGTACACTGTTGTATAACCAGTTAAGACGACCATGTGACTTTCTCTAAAAGATCTGTCCCTTGGAGTGAATGTATGTCTTGTGTTTTAAGGACACAATTCTTATTTAATCCATTTGTCGCAGTAAGGGGAAACTTCAATCAATCAAACCTTCAAATAGCAACACTAAGGTTGTAACTGATGATTAAATCTTGCTTTTTTATAACAGTCAACCAAATAGAGGTTTTCTAATAAAAAATGCATGGTAAAATCATCTTTTTTCATGTCTTGGACAAGGCGTAATAGCACATCTTAAAGAAAAAATAACAATTTAGGTTTAATATTTTACCAGTTAAAATGTGATATTAGTCTAAACTTCTGTATTTCACATTTGCAACAGTAAAATAATCAAAGAGCATGAACGGAATAAATATTGGAAAAAATTACTATGGAAGTGGACTTCTATTCTTTATTGGAAATGTTGAGCATGTACAGAAGGTAGAACACATCTTTATCGCACATTATCAGGTAGGTTCTTTTGTCATGACCTAGAATTCTTTTATTAAGGATATTTGATGGCTCTTAGGAAAGTACATTACAATCTCAGTAATTTATGAATCGAGGAGGACTCTAATTCTTAGAGATTAGCTGCTTGTGACGTGTTCCAGAAACTGGAGAGATTAAGGTGAGCTTCAGAGATGTGTGTGGAACATAAAAAGGGAAGGAGGCTTCTTTTGAGCTTAGGCATCAGCCAGCATGACTTTCAGAAAAGCACTGGAGAGGAAGACTACAAAAAAAACCCTGTGCTGGTATTTCTTTCAGAACGGTTACTAAGATGTTTTGATGGATGAAGAACCTGAGACAGAGGTAAAAACCTGGAAATGACTGAAAGAATAATGTGAGTACTCACTCCTCTGGCACTTCTTCAAAACTAAATGTGAGCTGTCATTGCTGAAAGCTGTCTGGTTTTCCCAGGCCACCAGTTGTTTGAGATCAAATGCTGTGCTCTGATCTCAAGAAGTAGTAGCATGTATTTCTTTAGAACTTTTAATACTGGAAGATGTTAAAACTCTTTTAAAATCTTGTAAAAAAATAGACTTCAGAAAGAAAGTAAGTAGTGAGCAAGAAGAAGAGCTGAATTCTAAGAGAAATGCAGATAGAATCATCCCATATGTTCTTGTTTTTGGCATCTAAAGCTGAACTTTAAAATGAAAAAAAATCATCAATTCTCCCAATAGCTATCTGCCATGGTGTAGTTTGTACCACATGTGGTATAAAGGTAAATTCATATTAAGCTGCTTGTGTTGTAGCCATAACTATCATGACCATAATAATTATAATGATATCATCAAGCTGCATAGCTATATGTTATATTATCTAAGAACTAAAAAATATTCCATAAAAAAAGTGGAGAAAGCATTCTCTGACAGTCAACAAATATTAAAACTACAGTTGCACCTACTGTATTTTATGTGGACAAAGTTTCTCAATTACTGATGTTATATGGTCAGATAAAAGACAGCAAGCAAAAGGAGACTATTGTAAAAGTGTTTATAGCAGCATTTCTAAGAACGAAGCAAAACCTTTTTTGCATTAGGAGATACGAAGATACAAAAACAAAGTGTCTTCTACAGAACAAAAAAGATTTATATCATAGTAAAATATATATTTACAGCTAGTAATTATTACATTCTGATTTTTGTCTGTAGAGCAATTGATGCATTCTGGCAGGCTTTTTTTTTTTTTTTTTTTTTTTTTCCAAATTGCCAGCTATATTTAACTCTTTTTCTGAGGGGAGGGGATAGGAGAGGAAGTAGGTTGTTTGAAATTTATTTCTTTATGGCTATCTATGCTTCAAATTGTGGAAATATAAAAATGTGTCTGATGTTTTCAACCTTCCTAATAAGTGGAAAATGAAAGTAGTATTTGCTCTCAGCTCATTCTATAGCTCTAATATTGCATAATGTAAGATAAAAATGTAATTAACCTGTCAACATTTGATCTTAAAACTGTGTAAAAAAAAAAAAAAAAGTTTTCAATAACTTTCATTTTAAAAAAAAGCCTTAGAATTATAGCAGCAATATCATTTTGCCGACCTGTGATAACTGAAAATTATAACGTATGATATAACCTTACTGGATTAGAGTAGATTACACACAGTTAAATTTTTATTTGCATGTTTTTTAAAGACAAAAAGGCATTAACATTAACATTAACATTCTCTGGATGATTTTATAAGTCACATTTACTACACTAGTACTAACTCCCTCATGTTGAAGAAGCTACTTCAAAGAAATCTTGGGTAAAATTTAAGCACTCTGGTTACCTTGCAGACGTACCAAACTGAAGTGCACATATTTATGTTGAATGAGCACCCCTAAAATTGGCAACTGTTATCACCTGAGCTACTTTTTAACAAGTGCTTTGAAATTAAAATTGTATGTGCTTACAAAGTGAAAGTAGAACAAACATAGAGAGAAAAGAACTGTAAAGATACTATGAAGCCTAATAAACCATAACAGAATCATTTGGATAAGTTAATTGGGCTGTAACTACTTCATAAAAATACCACCTGATAACAATTGGTAGTTAGTTAATATCACATAACTTTCAGAAAAGTGAAAAGGGCAAATTATGTCATATTTATGTTTATATGATTGTCACAACATTCTCTGTTGGCTAATTAAAATGTCATTGTTATGAAAACATTTAATTTTATTCGCTTATGCCAAAATCAGCTGTGAATTTTAACAAATGTAAATCCTGGTGCCACATAAACTTCTACATCTTCATGCTTTAATACAGTAACATTTCTGGCCATAAAACATTACGGCTAAAAGATTCTTTATATTTGAAATGAAAGAAGACCTGAATATAGAGATTAAAAACACTCTTTGTGGTGTTACCATAGTGAGTAGAGTAAACAAAATGTTAGCTTGATTTAAGTCTTCTCTGTAATTAAAGGGAAATTCTTTGTTTATATTAAGATGAAAAGCATTTGGATCATGAAATTATGGAGTTACAGTTAAATTCTCACCTTTGTTTATTTCAAGATTTAGTGTAGAAGGTTTGTTAGACTTAGGATGAGAAATTGAGGGAGAATTAGGGGAAGCGCAACTGACATTATCTACCTGGACTTATTCAAAGCATTTGATACTGTCCCACAGGACATCCTTGTCTCTAAACTGGAAGGACAAGGTTTTGATGGATGGACCACTCGGTGGATAAGGACTTGGATGGATGGTTGCACTCAAAGAGTTGTGGTCAACGGTTCAATGTCCAAGTGGAGGCCAGTGATGAGTGGTGTTCCTCAGGGGTCAGTACTGGGGCCAGTGCTGTTTAATATCTTTGTTGGTGACATGGACAGTGGAATCAGCAAGTTTGCAGATGACACCAAGTTGTGTGGTGTTGTGGACACGCTGGAGGGAAGGGATGCCATCTAGAGGGACCTTGACAGGCTGGAGAGGTGGGCCTGTGAGAATCTCATGAAGTTCAACAAGGCCAAGTGCAAGGTCCTGCACGTGGGTTGGAGAAATCCCAAGCACAAGTACAGGCCTGGGTGGAGAATGGATCAAGAGCAGCCCTGAGGAAAAGGACTTGGGAGTGCTGGTGATGAGAAGCTCAACATGAGCCAGCAATGTGCACTGGCAGCCCAGAAAGCCAACTGTATCCCGGGCTGCATCAAAAGAAGCGTGGCCAGCAGGTCGAGGGAAGTGATTCTGCCCCTCTACTGTGCTCTCGTGAGACCCCACCTGGAATACTGCATTCAGTTCTGGAGTCCCCCAACACAAGAAGAACATGAAGCTGCTGGAGCAAGTCCAGAGGATGGCCACGAAGATGATCCGAGGGCTGGAGCCCTCTGCTATGAAGACAGGCTGAGAGAGTTGGGGCTGTTCAGCCTGAGAAGAGAAGGCTCCGGGGTGGTCTCATAGCAGCCTTCCAGTACTTAAAGGGGCCTACTGGAAAGCTGGAGAGGGACTTTCCAAGGGCATACAGTGATAGGACAAGGGCCAATGACTTTAAAACCGAAAGAGGCAGATTTAGATTAGATATAAGGAATACACTTTTTTCACTGTGAGGGTGGTGAGGCAGTGGAACAGGTTGCCCAGAGAAGTGTGGATGCCCCATCCCTGGCAGTGTTCAAGGCCAGGTTGGACGAGGCTTTGAGCAACCTGGTGTAGTGGAGGGTTTCCCTGCCCATGGCAGAGGGGTTGGAACTAGATGATCTTTAAGGCCCTTCAAACCCTAACCATTCTATGATTCTATGAAATTCAGTTTTGCAAATACAAAATGGAAGGAAAAAATATACATATATTTTTTAGACATATTTCACCTACAAAAGGATGTTGTGGCTTGATAAAAGCATACACCAGTACTCTGTAAGAAGTCAGAAGCTTTTTTGGAGGTTTTGATTGGTTGGGTTTTTTTTAAACTTTCTCTTTTTTCAGTTTTATGAGGAAGTTAATGATGTTAGGGACCAAATTTAAACTCCAATGTATTTATAAACATGAAAGGTGAATTTTTGTTTGTTTCTCCTTGTTTTATTGCTCTCAGTTTGTTGCATCTAGATTTTTCTAGCATTAACTCTTCATCCTTCCCTCAAAGTGCTGATCTATCTTATTTGCAGTGTTGCTTGA
The DNA here is from genome assembly GCF_009769465.1 of Tauraco erythrolophus. NCBI lineage: Eukaryota > Metazoa > Chordata > Aves > Musophagiformes > Musophagidae > Tauraco > Tauraco erythrolophus. The sequence continues at coordinate 80,739,532 of NC_141465.1, read as the reverse complement.
TACCATATAAAAAAATTACCAAGCTTTCACTTGTGTATGTTTGAACCGTAACTGTTTCATAGATTCATAGATTTCTAGGTTGGAAAAGACCTTAGAGATCATCGAGTCCAACCATCTCTAATCCCCATTAAACCATATCGCTAAGGTAGATCTCCACCCTATTCTTAAACACATCCAGGGAGGGGACTCAACCACCTCCTGGCAGCCTATTCAGTGGCTGACAACCCTTTCAGAGAAGAAATACTTCCTAACATCCAACCTGAATCTCCCGTGACTAAGCTTATACCCATTTCCTCTTGTTCTATCACCCAACACTAATGGAAAGAAGCCCTTCCCCTACCTCCCCACCATCTTTTCTCAAGTATTTGTAGGCTGTATCAGGTCTCGCCCCTCAGCCTCCTCTTCTCCAGGCTAAACAGCCCCCGACTCCCTCAGCCGCTCCTCATAAGTTTTATTTTCCAGCCCTTGACCAGTCTAGTCGCCCTTCTTTGGACTCGCTCCAGGAGCTCAACATCTCTCTTAAAGCGAGGGGCCCAAAACTGGACACAATATGCCAGGTGCGGCCTCACCAGTGCCGAGTACAAGGGGCAGGATCACAAGGATCAGTTGCTTGTGCTCTAGCAGTAAGTGACAGGTTGAAGGCCTTCTACATTGTTTTCACAGCAGAAGGAAATAAAACCCAGGCTATTTGAATATTAGAAAGAGACAGCAGTCTCACATAAAGTCTTTCACATGGATTTCTTATATTCTTGTCCTGAAACAGGAAAGACCATGCTCAAAAATCTCATCAGCCTGACAATGTGAAAGGTTTTCTGAACAAATATAGCAAACATACAAAAGGAAGGAAGAATCATGGGGTGGTAGCAGCCTGACAGAATGACAAATAGCATTGTCTAAGGAATTGAGGTAAATTGGAAGTGATAGGGGGACAAAAATCCTTGTTTAACGGTGAAGAGGGCTGCCTTATCTACAAACATGCTTTATTTCTGCAATGCTTTACCCACATTTCCTCTTATACTCTTGACAAAGTGTCCTTCTATTGGAACTTTATAAATTGAACCAGATGGAGTTCCCATTTCACAGTATGAGCGTTCCCTTGTGCAGAAATGTGAAAGCAGAGGCCTTAAATGTTATCAGATTGGTTCTTAGAAATGTACTAGCTTTTCAACTCAAACCATACATGTCAAAACTTGCAAATAATTAGAGCACAAGATAAATGGAAACACGCGAGTAGGACTTACCTAATCAAATACAGAGGTCTCTCTAGTTTTATTCTCAATAATTCAGCAATACTGTGGCACAGGTCATCTCATCCTAAGTTAGATTTCTGAAATAAAGCAAATGAATTCCCAGCATCCAAGTATTGCAGTTTGATTCTAAAGGCATCTAGACAACTTAGCTATAAATCTATATACTGTACAAGTGTTAGTAATATACATGGACCCATGACCTGATGCAGTATTTTAAAGTGTTCTCAAACAGAAATCAAACCTTGAAATAATATATTATCAGCACCTTATCTTGCACCATGGCTTTCCACAGAATAGATATTACTAAAAAATGATTAAAATTACAGAAGTCCATATTGTTTTGATTATCCTAAGTGAATGCTTGCCAGTGATCAGAGTTTAGGTATTATATGTACCAATAGTATGTGCTGCAAATAATTTTTTTCTGATTAATTTCCCTTCTATAATTTTTATAAGTTCTGGGGAAATAATTTTTAAATAAATGCCAATTTTCCGCCAATTCAGAAGGGTAGCCAGCAACATAATTATCTGGTTAATTATTGTTTTCTTGGGAAAGAAGTCACCTTGAAGAAGAAGTTGCCCGAAGATGAAAAGCTGCATATTTGACAAGAACTCTTGTTGCCTGTTGGTGGAGTGGCCAAGGAATTATTTGGTCCTCTCACCAGCCCACTTATAATCACTATAAAATCATTCAAGGATCAGCAATGCCTAGCTGACATAGGGCAAGTGCCTTGAAACAGATGTAAAAAGTCCAGTTAAAACACTACAAATAATTCGGGTTTATCTTTCTTGTGTCGCTGGTAAATGACAAAGTAATATTCATGATTATTCAGGCTTTTCAAGTAAATCAGAAGTCTTTTTGGTTGATTTTTTTTTTTAATGTCAACCACTAAACTAAACTTTGATTGCTCTTACAGGAAACAATACCTCTTGAAGTACTTACCTTGAAGTGTTTCCTTACAGTCGTAGGAGGTAGATCTATTAACCTTACAGTAACCTTGCTTTGTAGTTAATTAAACTTGTACAAGCCATAGCAGTTTAATTCTGAATTCTAAACTTACAGTGATCAAAATGGTGAAGATACACTCCTTTCAGAGCTTCAACGACCTTGTAATTTAACATTGTAGTTTTTTATTAAAATACAAACTTAACAATGCCTTCATACTATGGATTTTCCTAAGTGTATTCAACCAGCCACTATTCTAGAGCACTTTGATAGCAGTTACCTCTTTCCTATTGTGACAGGTATCCTGAAAAGAACTAGTTATCATACATATATATACATATGTACATTCATGTACACACACATGGACATGCATATATAAATATATATATATGATATATACTTGTTTGGCATACAGATATAGGAATAGTCTCTAGACAGTTTCCTAGATTGGAATTCAAATTCGAATGACCACCTATACCATTATGATTAGAGGTAAAAAACAATATTTAAATCTTTATACTGAACAAGCAAAGCATACCAAAAAACTGTGTTTGAGACTGTGTGAACAGAGGATGTACTTACCCAGGAACCATTGAAATCTCAGAATCAAGCCAGCAAATCCACCTGCAATTCAGGAACTAAAGTATGCTGATATACAATTAACTGCTAAGTATTTATATTTTCTTTCTCATCATGTTCTAACTGTGGCACCCCCAGGGAATTTGGAACTCACTCATTTAGCCTTCCTGTGTCCGTAAATGCTCATGTTTTTCTACTTGCTCCCCCTCTACTCCATTCATTGAAAATTGCAAAAATCTAATTTGTTGTAAGGAAATATAGCATTTTTAGGAGATTTGGGGATGTGAGGACAGTGTTCACTTCTGAATAGCCCTTCTTCATTTCCATCAGGAAAATGTCAGCAAGCCATATGAAAGGATAGCAACAATAGAGTTGTAATGGGTACATTCTAATTTATTTCATTTAAATTAAACATTTAAAATGTACACTACCATTTATTTGTAATTCAACAAAGAAGATACAGGTTAACTTCTTTTTTAAAATCTTCTCATGGTGATCTTCCTACTCCAAAGCTTAAAGCACAATCTCTTAAAGGAGATATTCCTTGTTTCATGACACAAATCCTCAGCAGTTTCTGTATGTTCAGATAAGGCTGATCTGACTTGGTTTCCTAAATAGAAACATTTGGACCTCAGTGAGAATTTAACTAAAAACTGAATGATAATGTCAATATAAATTCTATATTTCATTCAATAAGGAAACTGTATAAAATGACCAGAGTTGCATTTACAAAAGAGGAATTAAAGTCATACAGAATTAAACTTGGATACAGTTAGGATATGATTGTGTTAGGTTTTTTTCCATGGAAAATGACTCTCTCTATGTCCAGGTCAAAGTTCTTTCAATGAAAGTATTAACATGATCAAGCAAAACTGGTAAAATACATAAATCAATATTTTAAATTTTAATTTAATTTTAATCAGTCAAATTTAATATTATATGTTATTTCTTAATCATAACTCTGTTAGATGCCTATACTAATTTTTCCCATTTTGATTATCTTATAAAAATGCTTCCTGAATGTCAGCATGGCCATTCAGGACCCATTCCACACACTAGAAACTTACAAAAAATCATATTGTTATGTTTAGTACATGGAGTTACTAACAAATCCATTGATAAAAGGATAGGAAAATCAGTTCTTTATAGACTTCTGTTTTAATAACCAAGCTTCCCTTATGGCTTGGTGAGTGGACTATGTTTTCTTTATTTTGTGCTGTTAATATTCCTTCTTTTTTTATCAGGGCTCAAAGAATGTTTGCATGAAGTTTTAGAGTAATCTGAATACTTTTATAAAGAAAAATCATTTAGCTATTTGAGAATGGCCTGTAGCACTATTATTTTAAAATATATGACCTCTTTTAAAATCTTAGTGAAAAAGAGCAGTCATATAGCTCCTGTTTTCAAGATGTATGTTTAGCTAGTTAAAAAATGGGACATTTTTGAGGGGGTAGGATGTTTCTGTTTTGGTCAAATGACAATCTTCTGATTAATCCACCCTGATGCTAATAGAGATCTTTACAAACATTACATTTCGGTTTATGTCATCTCCTTAATACATTTACAGTTAGGAATATATATATTGAAATAAGTATTCCATTGTGGTCAATGAAATCTTGGTAGAGGAACAAAAACCAGTTTAATAGTGTTTAGGAAAAAAAAAAACACAACAAACAAACAGAAAATTAGAAATTATTTCTTGAAAATGTAGTAAAAGGAAATATTTTCTCATCCTAACATGCAAAAGGGACATAATGTTGCACTAAGATTCATCATAAGAATTCTGTTTTCTACCTGTCAACACTGAATATCATTACATCCAAGAAAATACCAAGCATAAGCTATTGACATTTTTTCTGTGTGATAATTCTTAAATCTTTATTGTGTGATAGCATGGGAAATTTTGATGCAGCATGAAAGATAAGTAATAGTTGTCAAAAGTTTAAATTGTAGAAGTCAGCAACACCTCAAACACCTCTGATATCAGACCTATTAGATATAGTCTTCCCTTGTGATCTAAACATATCTTAGGCTTTGCTGTGTGCTGTCCAAAAAGAATGTTTTATTGACCAGTTAGAAAAGCCACCAAGAAGATCACAAGAGAGGTATGAAGCATTTTGTGGACAGTAGTAGGCATAATCTCCAATTTTGCTGAGCTGCTGAGGAGTAGTGACAATAAAAAAAAAAAAAAAAGGCAAAAATAAGTAAATAAAGGACAGACAGAAAAGAAAATAAATCAGGCAAGAGGAAACAACATTGCTCCAACAATCAGCCATCACAACAACACAAGACAAGTCTCTTGGAAACAAATCAAAGCTGACATGGAAAAATGAAAAACACAAACATACATAATAAAATTCATAAGTTTGTCTGAAACACTAGGGAGCCCTGTAAGGTTTATAATTCACTTCAGCGAGGACAGAACTAAAACTAGGGACAAACTATTAGGTGTACTAAGACATTTCATTTGCTAGCTGCCAGAATTTAAGTACTTTACTAATATTCACCTTAACTGCCTGAGTTTCCTGTAGCGACTTAGAAGCAACATCTCTCCTGCTTTAGACATCTGACATCAGAGCAGTTACTGGAAATGTTGTCTAGATTTCTCTTAGAGTCTTTTCCTAAAAGTGAAAGGCAACTGTCACGTATCCAAAGAGTAATCAAGACCTAGTATTGGGACATCCTGGACGCGCAGCTAAGTGTGAAGTTTCACTTCTTTGAAACTGATACACCTGACTAAGGGTCACATATTGGGCATCTCCATTCTTAAGATCTTTCTCAAAAAGTGGGCACACAGTACAGTGCAGTTGAGTCTTTTCAAAATTATTACATTTTGTCTTTTCAAATAACAGCTACACAGCTACAGGTTATATGTCTACATAGGTCCCATTTTTCAGCAGGTATCCTGGCTTTGGAGAAATAAACAATCCACTCTTGGTTGTGGTGCCACTATGCCACAGTGCAGGTAGCATATCAATATGAATGGACCCGGATGACACATAAAAAGCATGAACACTACTCTATATCTTAGTGATTAGGATTTATATCAAGCATATTCCTCTCCTGCAACTCCTACAGTGGAGGTACTTGTACTGGGTGCAGATGCTGAGGTGTTGGCAGCAGAGAGCTGTAGGGGTGGCCTCTGTGAGGAGGCCAGCGTTGTCCTGTAACAAACGTAGCTGGTTCCAACAGACTCACCACAGGGTACAGGTGAGCCTAGCATCCAAGATGGTGATGGCTAGGGAAAAACATATTTAAGAAAGGGCAGAAGACACTGGAGAGAAAGCAGGAGGTGGAAAAAGTGAGAAACATCAGAGGGAACACCAAGGTCAGAAAAGGAAGGGGAGGAGGTCCCCCATGTCACTTCAGCAGATATCCCCTGCAACCCGTGCAGCAGTGGGGAGTTGTGAGAGGAAGAAGACGCAAAGAGAAACTGCTGTGTACTGACGGTAGCCTGCCCTGCCACCCCCTCTTTTGTGCCGCTCATTGCCTCACTGAAGAGACTGAGTGTGACCTGTAGTTAGCAAGGGTGGGGCAGAGGAGCTGGGAACAAAGGAGTGAAGTCGAGTCTGTGAAAGAAGGAAGAAAAAGTGTTGGTTTAGCGCTTGTCTTTTTGTTTCCTACTACCTGAATCAGTCATTAAATATGTAACAGGCAATATATTTAGTTTTGCCCAAGTTGAGTTTGTTTTCCCCAAGGTGATAATTAGTAAGAAATCGTCTTTATCTCAACTCATGTGCTTTGCCATTCCTGTTCTTCGTATTTTCTGCCCCCTTCCTACTGAGGGATGGGAGTGAGCAGGTGGCTGGGTGGAATCTCAGCTTTCCATCAAGGCTAACCCACCACATGCTGGTAAACATAAAATAGTTTTCATGGTGTTTTGTGGTGGATTTATGCCTTTATGCATTTAGTCTACTACTGAGCGCTACTTCTTTTGTCAAAGGCAGCAATAACTGAAAGGCTTCCCTGGGTGGAAAATAACACATGTGACATGATATTTAAACATGGTGGTTCCAATTCCAAAGTGCCATATTCCTTCATCCATTGTCTTTGGCTAACATCCAGAAAAACATGAAACATTAAAAAAAAAAAAAAAAAAGAATTTTCTTATAATATGTGTTAAACCTGAAGCCAGTAAATAACTTGTTAACATAGAACACAATTCTTAGACATAATATAACTCCCCTGGATCCCTGTGTTGGAAGACCATGACTAGGGGGGATGCTAACCTCCCAGCTGCCCCTGAACTTGTTTAAGACTTTGCTCTGACTGGATGTGCATAAATGTACTGGGCCTGATGGAATTCATCCCAGGGTGCTGAAAGAGCTGGCCAATGTCATTGCAGGACCTCTCTCTATTTTTCAACCATCTTGGGAGTCTGCAGATGTCTCAGTCAACCGCAAGATGGCAAATGTTGTCCCAGTTTTCAAGAAGGGTAAGAAGGAATACCCTGGTAATTACAGACCTGTCAGTCTCACTTCAGTTCCTGGTAAAATTATGAAAAGGTTATTCCGGGAGTTATTGAAAAACACTTGAGAGACAATGCAGTCATTGGTCATAGTCAGCATGAATTCACAAGGGGAAAGACCTGCTTAATTAACTTAATTTCCTTTTACAACAAGATCACCCATATAATTGACCAAGGGAGCCAGTAGATATGATGGGTTTGGATTTTAGAAAAGGTTTTGATACTGTGTCTCACAGTATCCTTAAAGAGTTATAGTAAATGAGATTACAATAGGCTGGTGACCAGTCATCACTGGGGTTCCCTAGGGCTCAATTTTAGGACCGGTGCTCTTTAATGTTTTTATAAATGATCTGAACACAGGAATTGAATATACATTAAGTATGTTTGCCAACGATACTAAACTAATAGGAGCTATGGACTCTCTAAAGGGTAGACAGGCCTTACAGAGAGATCTGGATAGACTAGAGAACTGGGCAATCACCAACTGTATGAATTTTAACAAGTGCAAGTGCCAGTTTCTGCACTTGGGATGGGTAATCCTGGTTATACATACAATTTCAGGGATGAGAGGATGGAGGGCAGCCCTGAGGAAAGAGATCTGGGGGTTTGGGTTGATGGCAAGTTGAATATGAGTCAACAGTGTGCCCTGGCAGCCAAAAGGTTCAGCTGTGTCCTGGAGTGCATCAAGCATAGCATAGCTAGCTGGTCAAGGGATATAACTGAGCCACACTGCACTGCATTGATGTGGCCTCACCTTGAGTACTGTGTGCAGTTTTGGGTGCCTCTATATAAGAAGGACATCAAACTATTAGAGTGTGTCCAGAAAAGAGCGACCGAGATGGTGAAAGGTCTTGATAAGACTTATGAGGAGGGATGAGATCACTTGGTTTGTTCAGCTTGGAGAACAGAAGACTGAGAGGTGACCTCATTGCAGTCTACAATTTCTTCGGGGGACAGTGGAGGGGTGGTGCTGATCTTCTCTTTCTGGTGACCAGTGATAGGACACAAGGAAATGGTATGAAGCTGAGTCAGGGCAAGTTCAAATGAGAAATTAGGAAAAGGCTCTTCACTGAGAAGGTTGTCAGTCACTGGAACAGGCTCCCCAGCAAAATGGTCATGGCACCAAACGTGTCAGAGTTCAAGGAGCATCTAGATGACACTCTTAGACATATGGTTTAGTTTTAGATAGTCCTGCAAGGAGCACGGATTTGGACTCAATGGTCCTTATGGATCCCTTCCAACTTGAGATATTCTATGATTCTCTGATTCTATAACTATTTTAATCTGTAATACCTAAAATTCCAAGGCCTGCAGCCACTACATGGGTATTGTTCAGCTGCAGTTCCTAGTCATTTAGAAAGCAATTTGGTGAGGAACTGGAGAAGTTCACTAACAGTCCGTGATATGTGATTTTTTGCAACGCAGAAAAACATAAATATAGCTTTAATAGATATATTTCAATGTTATCCTCTGCCTTAACAGATGATAACAGATATCATCTCTCAGTTTATCCAGTTCATAAATAGACTGTGGTAAGGAATGTCAGATTTAACTTTGTTACTTTTCCAAACTTTCAAATTACTTTCTTCAATATAACACTTACTATTTCTAAAAGTTGAAAATAAATCTTTATAAAACAAATGAGATGATTTCAGACATGGACAAACAGTTTGTTTCTTTATGGAGCTAATGCTGATGTGCAATGACAGCAAATACATTATTCTTCCCTCTATAAAAAAAATAAAAATAACATCTATTTTTATCCGCCATCTATAAGCCTGCCACTTAGTCAATTTTTTTCTAAAATATTTAAGAATTTATCAAAAGAGATTTCTTTGACATTTGGAATTCAGTAACTAATAGGAATGTCATGTATTGATTTATATATTATACACAAACATAATTAGTGATCCTGTTAAGCAACATAGTTCTTTATAGCAGTGTACTGTCAGAGAAAAAAACTTGCTTGTTTAAGGAACACATTGTTATAAATTATGCTAATTTTCAGCTCTTTTGTTTCACACTTGAACTGGAAATATGAAAAGCTAGTGACTACAATAAACAGTTGTTGCATGCATTAATAGATGAGTCTCCAATAAGTAAAAAATGTAAATTTGAGAGGAATTGCTAAAACATGCTAGAGGTTTCTAAACTAGATACTATCTCCAGAGGGAGAAATATTCTAAATAGTCTTGCATATATCATATTCTAATGAATATTCAGTATACCTCAGTGGCCTAAAGAGTGAACAAAGTGTCTCAATGATGTTTTAAAGAGAAAATAGAATAATCCAGGCAGATTTTCTTCCTGAGACTTGATTCGATGTTGTCTTTTCATGTAGCCATTAAGTTTTAAAAAGGATATCTGATACTAAGGTGTCATATATAAACATGTGTATCTATATACATTATAGTTTTTAAATGACTATCTAATTATGCAGGCAAAATGTTACACATAATATTCCCAAAAGGAAATATTTTAGAAAAAAAAAGACAAAATTAAACCATGAAAGGCTTAAAGGTTTTATTTACCTACAGATTTCAATACATGGCATCTTCTGGCAAAGATATGGAGAGGGAGCCAAATAAGCTATGCACTGTGCTAGTGTAGAGATTTGCCTAAGATATGTAAGTTGAACTTTCCAAAGGAAGCTCTCTCTGTCCATAAGATCTACCATAACTTATGCCTACAGACCAGACAAGAAGATGTGAAAGTTCCTTGAAAATCTTTTGCTTTCTTAGGCATGTCAGGGCAAATCACAGCCTTTAGCTGACTTTTCTCATTTGTCGTATATTTTTTCTTTATTTATGATGTTTTTAACCTGAAAGGGACAGAAATGATACAATATGACTTTGGTGACTAACCAAAAGCAAACCCAAATATACATTTGGAAAAAACAATGTTAACAGTCCTCAGCAATTAAAAATGGGCTTACACTGGTGTCATGGTTTGAAGTGGAGTGGAGGTTCCGGGTGGCAGAAGCTGCCCATCAGACCGGACTCCCATCCCCCTCGGGGCTTGAGCAATCCACGCCTCTGCGAATTGCCCTATTTACGTCGGAACAAAGGAACCGAAAGGTGTGCCTGTGCCCAGGAGCAAGGAGATGGAGGGGGGCATGGCCCCCACTCCCGGCTCCCGGCTGGGCCGGGCCGGTGCCCGCTCCGTGCCAGTGCCCGCCCCGTCGAGGATGGCGGCGGCGCTTGGGGAACTTGAGGAGAGCCCCGCTGCCGGGGCACCCACCAGGCCGAGTTCACCCAGAAAGGACTGAAATCTAAGAAACGGCCACACAGATAAGAGGTCAGTGAAGATGGAACGGAACAACGTGTGCCGCGGCTGAGTCCCCCTTGCCAGCAGGCCCCTTTGTAACAGTCCCTCGGTGGAGCAGCAGAGACCCACTCGCAGCCCGTGGAGGACCCACGTCGAGAAGAGATGCCAGAGCCTGAGTACGGTACGCATCTAGAGTCCGTGGGATGACCCCCGCCGATGGGGAGGTGTTTCGTTAAAGGAGATGCCTGAGCCTGAGACTATTGTGAATCATGGGCACAGGTCGAGGCGCATTTACGCATTTTGCATTTACGCATCTAAGTCTGTATGGAGGCGCATTTAAGGTCGATATGACGACCCACGCCGGAGCGCATTTAAAGTCTGTATGATGACCCACGCCAGAGCGAGTGGCTACGGCTCCTTAAAGTCCAGGACTGGTTAAAGCCCGCACTTGGGCAAATCCGATGGGGTAAGGATTTGCCCCCCAGCGGGTCAGTATTCACGCTTTCGCCGTGAGTAGGGGATCCACTGGATCAAGGGACAATGGTTTGTAAGGACTCCTTTTCCTTTAAGAGAAGCGGCAGTAACAACTTGGAATGAACTGACCTGCACTCCCCATTCCCTGCCCCCCTGCGCCGCTGGGGGGAGGAGGTAGAGCCGGGAAGAAGAGGCAAAGGGGGGGGGAGTGGTGTTGTTTTTAAGACCTGGCCTTGTTTCTTGTTATTCCTCTCTAAGTAACCGTTTTTGTTTGCTTTTTCTCTTTCTAGGTAGCTGTTAATAAATAGTTTTGCATTAAGAAAAACAGCCTCTTTTGCCGGGGACCGTGGTTGGTGGGTGCTCCTCTGTTCCTGTCTCGATCCTCAGCTCTTTTATTACATTTTTCTCTCCTCTCCATTTTATGGACTGGGAGAGCTGCGTGGGTTTAGTTGCCGGATCGGCCTAACCATGACACCCTCGCATCCAATAAGGATGGCTTGCTTTTTAGCCTTCCTTTTGTTGTTAATGATTTACAGAAACATTTTTTATTGTTTTTAAGGCAGTAGCCAGGTTAGGTTCTAAATGGGCTTTGGCCCTTCTTTTTTCCAGTGTAAGCTCACAACACCCTTATAGTCAGCTCAAGTTGCCTGGTTCTTCTTGCAAAGGTTCTATACTCTCATTTTTTCCTGAGTTCCAGTCAAAGCTCTCTGTTCAGCCAAGTCAATCTTCTTCCCTGCCGGCTCATCTTTCAGTACATAGGGACGGCCTACGCCCACACCTTTAAGATTTCCTTCTTGAAGAATATCTAATGTTCCTAGACTCCTTTGCTCTTCAGGACTGCCTGCCACGACACTCTGTCAACTAGACCAGGAAATAAGGAGAAGAAAGGAAACAGGAGAAGAAAAGAAGAGGGAGTCGAAAAGGTGGGGGTGGGGGGAGGGAAAAGAAAAGTGAGAAGAAAAGTAAATGAATAAGAAAGGAAGGAGGAGAGATCTATGATGGGCCTCTGGTGTCTGTGACAGCACAAGGGACAGGTCACAATGGGCTTTTTTGTGAGTCAATGGGTCACTGCATTGCAAGTGCACACTCGGCAGGGAGGCTGAGCTGGACAGGGGCCAGGGCAGAAACGTCCGCTCCTGGAGGGGTTCGACCCGGGACTGAGAGTCCAGCTGCTCAGGGGAGCATCTTGAACAGGGTACAGGGCCATTCAGTTCCTCATCCCCTCTCCTACCTGCCCGAGGTCCCAGTGGCTCTCACCCCCACTCCATCCACAGCCAACTCCCTTCATCTCAGCCCTACAGAGACTTCTTTCATCTCCTGCAGGCCATGGCTGTCATTGTCTTTCTCACCTTAGCTGTGCTGGGCATTGTCCAGAACCCACTGCAGCTGGGTGATTAGCTGGATATGGCCATGCACAGGCTTATGCAGCAGTGCATAGAGCGGCCAAACTGGAAGATGACTGTTACTGCAGGATATAGAGCAGACTCAAAAGCAGAACAGGGTGGCTGGGAAAGTCCTGCTCCTTGCTGCTGTCCAGCAATGGTGGTTCTGGGCCTCTGCTCTTGGGGCAGGAGCCCTGGTCCTTCTCCTGTGGCTCTACTGGAGGACCAGAAGAAGGAGCTGTAAGCCAGAAAGCAGCTGAAAGCAGAGCAGTCCCAGAAGTGAAGAGGAAGAGGTAGAAGAGACAATGACTTTGATGACACGTGTGATCTGGGAAAATTTTTAGCAGATCGCATCCAGTGGTTAGTACCATATATGGCTGACGTGCAAGTTGGTGGAGGATCTGGTAGACGAGCTTCTTAATGCCTGCCAAAGATTTTTCAGGAGTAACTTCAAGCCACGGCTGCAGTCAGCCATTGGGATGGACTGTATCTTCGAAGGCTGGAGTACTTGCGAGGAGAAACCAACGACTCCTGCCTCCATGTGCAGCTACAACGTATGTGCATGAGGGAACAGCTGGTGGAGGACATATTATGCTTCCTTCACCACCACGAGAGTTGAAAAGTCAAGACCCCAGCCTCCTCAACACCCTTTGCACCAACTCTTACTTGCACATCAGGAAAACTGCCTGCTGGTTCTAGATGTTGGTGAAAGATACTGGAAGGTTATGCCTCAGTCACACTACTGCCAGCTGACAGTGTTGTCTACCCACTCCTGCAAGTTCAGGCTAATGAACATGTCCTAGGAAACCCTGTCTGTTGAGATGAATTTTGGGGTTCAGGTAGATGACTCAGACTCCTTTCTGAGCCTTGAGTAGTCAGAGGCCTGTTGTATCACCAGCATGACATGGCAGGAAGGCTGTGATGTGGCTGAGCTGCAGTTCACCACACATGACCAGCACATCTTCCATGCCAGAGGTGAGAACTTTCTATGACAAAAATGAATATATGAATAAAAAGCAAATCTTGTGTATAGTAGCTGAAATTTAAAAAATAAATAAAATTGTTATAATTTTTTATTATTTTTTTAAATAAAGGACAACTATCTTCAGTTATTCAGTTTCTAAAAAGAAACCTACCTTGTACTTCCACTGTAATACATTAACTAAATCTAAAAATTAATTAAATATTTTCTAAATTAAGATATTTTATTAGATTAAATTTATTATATATAAATAATATTTTATTCATATTGAAGTAAATATTTATAAAAAAATATTTAAAATAATTTTTTATTAATATGCTTTGAGTAGGTCTGTATGACAGTTTCCTGTAAATACTCAGTTTCCATAAATATTCTAAGTCTCTGAGGAATATCTTTAGAATAAATTGACTCTAATACAACTGTTGAATCAATCTTAACTTCAGATATTCATATCTAAAGGTAAAGGTATCAATGAAGAAAAAACTTTTAATTATCCATTGATTTTGTATAATATTAGGTAGTACAAGTTTTCTTAGTTAAGTTGCCTTTCTTAATACACTCACTTTAATAATTTACACAACTGAAAAATTATCACGTTTAAAGGTCAACTTACTTTAACAAAATTATTTCACTCTTAATTTACCAAGCTTCAGAGATAACACTTTTTTTTTTTCTGAGTGCTATGATTCTGTTCTTGTTATTTTAGAGGAACACAAGTGTATAATACATGGTAAACTGCAAAAAAACCCTTAAATATCCTGGATTTTCAATGACATAATCTAGAATGGAGAAAAAATATGAAGTTATATGTTAGTCACACTTGTGACTAGGCAACCACAGGATTCACTTAAGTCTCCACAGGGACAGGCACAGTATCGTGTTTATGAATTATGCATTTTTGCCTATTCACTTTTTTTGAAATATTAAAAGTATTCAGATGATACATATATGTCAAATCCTTATGGAAAAACGTGTTTATACTTTCTAGCTATAATTCAGGAAAAGAAAACCAAAACTTTTTGGTACTTATTAAGGGAACAAAAACTTATTGTTGTAGGGTTTTTTTCCTACTAAGACTTTTCTCCCAAGTTGATTCTCCCAAGTTTAATTCCCACTGGACGTGTTCTGATTCTTCAGATAACTAGTGAAAGACTCTAATCTTCCCTGTCTTTCTACTATAATGTTATTTCACTGAAATTCTTTGTAAAGCTGAATTGAATTTAGATGACTCTTCACTTAGGTACTGATCCAAAACCCATCAAAGTAAATTACTTTCTTTGGGAATCAAGTTCCAAAGATAGTTTTTTAAATACTTTTGAGGCAATGATAACCTGAATATATATCTCAAAGAATTATATGTTCTGGGACTGTTTCTGAATTCAAGCTTAATGTAATATGAAGGCTGAGAGATCTCTAGGCTTCAGCAAAGTTCACAGGCTATGCTTACTTAGAAGTTGGGAACCACAGGCTATGAGAAGCTTTGGGACTAAAATAGCTAGAGGTTCTTACAATGATTCATGTTCTCCTGTTTCAAGTTGTTTTACGATTATTCTTTACAATGACATATGCATTTCATGATAATGAGGGACAGCACAATATGAGACAAGACCCTGGGAGACTGTTAAAATACCTGAAGAGTTATAAAGTGCCTAGATATGTGGATCTCACACGTAGCATCTTACTTAGATCAGTTGTATAAGGACTGAGCCCCATTTAATTTTGAGATTGGACTGTTTATCTCCAAGGAAGGTAAGAAGCAGTTTACTGATCCTGGACTTCAGGCAAGCAGATTTCAGCTTATTCAGAGAACTTGGATCCCAATGGAGGAAGCTCTCAAGGCGTTAGTGGTTTATCCTGGGAACTGCTCTTTTCAACATCTTTATCAATGAGCCAGAGGAGCGAATAGAGGGCTTGAATTTAAAGTTTGCAGACGACACTCAATAGAGGGACCAGTTGATATGCTGGAGCAGCCCCTGGTGCCTACAGAGAGGTCATCAAGAAGACAGAGACAGGTTCTTCACAGTGATACATGGCGGATAGGACCACTGACAATGAGCACAAATTGAAACAAAAGAGATTCAGACTAGTTCTAAGAAGAAACCCTTACCCCATGAGGACAGTAAAGCAGAGAAGCAGGTTGTCGTGAGAGATTGAAACTAGATGATCTTTAAGGTCCCTTCCAATCCAAACCATTCTATGATTCTACGATTGTGCAGCCTCTATCCTCAGACATTTTCAGGACCTGACTGTATCAAGCCCTAGTCAACCTTATCAGCTTGAAGCAGGAGGTTGCAGAAAAACCTTCCCAGGTCTTTTCCAACATGAATAATCTTGTGATATTTTGATTATTTCCTGGCTCTTTGAAGTTACCAGGATCTAATTTTGGTTTTGACAAGATGAACTTTCTGAAATGAATAATTTCATAGATTTCATAGATTTCATAGATTTCTAGGTTGGAAAAGACCTTAGAGATCATTGAGTCCATCTGTCCCTAATCCCCATTAAACCATATCCCTATCTCAAGTACTTGAGAAGGGATGGTGGGGAAATGGGGGAAGGGCTCTTTACATTAGTGATGGGTGATAGGACAAGGGGAAATGGGTATAAGCTTAGTCAGGGGAGGTTCAGGTTGGATGTTAGAATTTGTTCTCTGAAAGGGTTGTCAGCCACTGGAATAGGCTGCCCAGGAAGGTGGTTGAGTCCCCATCCCTGGATGTGTTTAAGAATAGGGTGGATGAGCTACTTGAGGATATGGTTTAATGGGGATTAGGGACGGTTGGATTCGATGATCTCTAAGGTCTTTTCCAACCTAGAAATCTATGAAATCTATGAAATCTATGAAATTATTCAAACGCAATTATTCAAAGACCTCTATTCAGATAGTCTATGTCAGGAACTGAAGCTGTAGTATGATTCAATGCTCCTTTCAATCAGTGTCTAAGTATCTAAGAAAAACAAAAGGCACTGGTAGCTGTTTTGAAATTATGACATATGATGGGTTTGCCTTCTACTTTCATTTCAGCTTTCATGTTTTCTGATGGAACAAAGAGGAAATAGCTTCTTTTACATAAAGAAATTGCATCTCTGAATCATTTACCTTAGTAGTTCAAGACAAGACCTGAGGCTCATCTTACAGGTTTGATCCTTCTCACATGCTAAAGAAGTACTTTAACTAGAAGGATAGAGACAAAAGGATGATTCTATTATTTTCCATTCCTTCAATTTCCTAGTCTCTGAAGAAGGTATGCATTTTCTCTATAGAGATCACTGACATCTACAATGGATGAAGAACACTGGAGTGAGAAAATCAGATTCAGGATTCCTTTTACATTAATTCCTTTCATCCAGTTGTAGTCAGATACCCTGCTGACTATCTTCTTCGTCTCTTTATGTCCTACTAGCTAAGTGTTACATTGATTATTGGAGGTGTGGCTGAAATCTCATTCATGATGAGAGGTTTTCTACTTCCTGGGCTTGTGTGCCAAACTGGCATGATTTAAGATCACTTTGACACTGGGTAGACAATATGAACTTGGATATCAAAATTTCAATCACAGATGTATACAAAATTTTGTGAATTATGCCACCTCCTTGTACCATAGGACAGTGTAGTCCAGTGATTTCTCACACCACCTCTTTATCCTACAGGGGAGATGGAATGGGACAAGTGTAGCAGTTCTAGCTGTGGGATGCATGGTTCTGGGGCTAGCCAAGGGCTCCTGCAGGCATCTCTCACTTCTATCACCAAAGTTTTTCTTGTGTGACCTTAGACACCATCAGTGCTACAAGTAGGCAGAGAATACTTAACTCTCAACTAACCTCTTCATTGTCACTTGGGATCTAAACTGGTCATTACTATCGCTGGTACACACGATCTGCCTGTCTGGGAGGTTCTTTTGAATTCATGATTCTTGCAGTAACTGACACACTTGCAGCTATCACAATGATTAGCAGTTATTTATGCTAACTTGCTCCTCTATCCTTATAATCAAGATGCTGCTTTGACAGGTTTACACAGACTTCCATCTGTGTCTTTTTCATCATTCTAACTATCCCCACAAAGCATTGGCCACCATCAATGTAGACACACGCTAGGAGCTACCTTTCCTCTTCAGCCACTTCCAGGGCTCATTGCATAGCTATGGTGTTTGTCTCTAGAGGACAATGTCCTCAATGTTTTGCATGTGTTCTGAGGCACCATCCACTTCTATGGTCTCTTAAATTAGCCCATAGTAAATGATGTTTCTACTCATGGGGTAATTGCTTCCAGTGTACTGGATTCTTTACCTGGTGAAAGCAAGCTGTGTTTACATTCCTCCATTGTGGGAATGGAAAAGGTGTTTGCTTTGTCCATGATGGCATGCTGTCTAGCTTGCTTTGCTTCCAGTTCATACTGCATATGAAGCACATCCAGGACAGTGGCAGGAAAAGCTAGGGTCACTTCATCCAGGGCTTGCTAATCCATTATTTGCAACCACTCCACATTTGGCTTTTTTAGAGGCCATACCACACTACTCCAGGGCCGACTGGCTTGTGTTACAGCTGTTTGCTCTTTGACATCATGTCTTAGTGCTACTTCTACACCTGCAGCTCTCCCCTCCCAGCATATCAGCAACCACATGATCACTCCTTCCCCTCTTTGCAGTTTATGCTCCCTCATAAGTTGTGCAATGCCAACAGGGTGCAGGAGCAGGGGATGAGGTATCATTACAGCCATGCACGCTCCACATCAGCAGTCAGAATCCCCCATCCCACTCCCTCAGCTATGTCTTGGCCAGCTGCTGGTGTAGATGCATCTGCCTTCTCTCCTTTTGCTCTTCTTTAATAACTGTGATGGGAGTGCTTACCCCTGGAGAGGCAACAAGCCCCTCTCATCATTGTTGGAGAAGGACAACGGTACATCCTCACCCTAGACCTCCGGTTCCCACCCAGGAGCACTTAAATTTGTTTACCAGATCACCCTTCTCTTCCTCCAGTTTCTGTACTGTCGTGGTTTTAGGCTGATCCAGCAACTAAAACTCACACAGTCGCTCCTTCTCCAGTAAAATAGAGAGGAGAAAAAAAAAAATAATAAGGGACTAAGGGTTGAGACAAGAACAGAGGGAGCACGCACCAACCATGGTCCTGGGCAAAACAGACTGGGCTTTCTTAAAGCAAAACAGTTTATTAATGGTTACTTAAAAGGACAAAGGGAAACAAAAACCGGTTACTTGAGAGGATAGAAAGAAACAAAGCCAAATCTTAAAACCGACTCCTTCTCCCCTCCCCCACCCCCCCACTTTCCTTTTCCTCCCAGCTCTACCTCCTCTCCCAGCAGCACAGGGGGCAGGGACTGGGGGAGTGCAGGTCAGTTCATTCCGTGCTGTTACTGCTGCTTCTTTCTTAAAGGAGGAGGAGGAGGAGTCCTTACACCCTTTTCCCCTGCTCCAGTGGATCCCCTACGCACGAGGAAAAATCCACAAACTTCTCCAGCGTGAGTCCAGCCCACAGGAAGCAATCCTTCCCCATGGATTGCCCCACTGTGGGCTTTACCACAGTCTCGGATACTTAGGAAGCTGTAGCCACTTGCTCCGGTGTGGGTCATCACGCAGACTCCAGATGCCTCTCTGCCTTGTCGTGTGTCCCAACACAACCATCCTCAGGCTCAGGCATCTCCTCTCCACGGGCTGCGAGTGGGTCTCTGCTCCACCGAGGCTGTCCTGGTTGCAGGGGGGCCGCCTGCTATCTCACCACCAGCTGCAGGGGAAACTCAGCTCCGGCACACCTCCTCCCACTCCATTCTTACTGACCTGGTGTCGATGCAGCTGTTTCTCTCAGATCTCAGTCCTCTGCAGGTGAACTCAGCCCAGTGGGCACCCTGGGAGTGGGTGCTCCTGAGTTCCCCAGCTGGCTCCGCCGCCACCATTCTCCGTGGGCAGCGCTGGCCCGACGCAGGCAGCTGCCTGGCCGGGACCCAGGGAGCAGGGGCAGTGCCCTCCTCCTTTCTCTCCTCACTCCTGGGCAAAGCATCTTTTCCGATTCCTTTGTTCCGACTTAAATAGGGCAATTCGCAGAGGCGCTGATTGGCTCAAGCCTGAGGGGGATGGGAGTCTGATCTGGTGGCCAGAACCAGGTCTGACCTGGTTCCAAAACCAGGGAGTTCACAGGGAGCAAAGCCCCTCTCCTGCCACCAGAACCCCCACCCCCTCCACATCAAACCATGACATGTACTTTTTTTCCATGAAAAACAGGTACAAAAGAAAAAGCCCACAATAAAGCCTCCCATTGGGGAACTAGGGGGTTCTTATTTCTTGTCCTGTTCTTAGTTTATTGTCTAAACATTTTGTCAAGTCTCATCCCCATACACTCACACATTGACATTCAGCATTTATCAACAAACTTGAGCAATGCTTACCACAACGGCATCTCTTGCAGCACCAACCCTTTCTTGAGGGCAGGTCCTGCTGCAATCTCAAGTCCTAGGCCCTAATATCTATCAAAATCTGTATTATAGATATCTATGGTCTGAGTAATTGGTATCCCACCACTGACAGCAAAATTCACTATTGATTTAAATGACCTCTTTTCACCACAGGAGATATGATAGAGCCTGAACGTAAGGTTGGGTGAGTCAGCATGGTAGTCCCAGCCGTACAGTGCTGATTGTTGGACTGTGCAGTCTTCTGCACGTTTCTCTCAGGTGCTAGGATTGCCTACTCTGCATAGTTGTTGATCACCCTTCAGGTCCATATTATTTTTTTCCCATGTCGAGTCTTTTTTACCCGTGACTATAACTGGTAAGTGATCCCTCCCCATCCTTGTTTCAACCGAAGAGCCTTTCATATATTTTCCTCCTCCCCATCCCACAGAGGGCAAGTGATCAAGCAGCTACATGGTGCTTAGCTGCTGGCTGGGCCTAAACCACGACACAGGAATATTCAAGAGTTTCTTTTCTTTAAAGTAGAAAATTTATTATTTTCAATCATTTGAAAAAAGACTATTTCCTCAGTTTTTAAGCTGCAGTCGTCTTAATGGAGAAATCAATTCTGAATGTCTATTACAATTATAATATCACCGTTAACATTAATCAACAACCAGTAGGATTGTAACTTATTTCTAAAAGTGCTTAATCAACTGTCCAAAAGGTAATATAAAAGTTATCTATTCTGATCGAGTAATGAGATCATGTAAAATTAATTTCATGTAATAAATATCTAGAAAATGCTATTAATCAAGTATATCCTAGCAACACAAAAGTTTAAAATCCTTTACATATAATAGACCTGAAGGAAATTTTTTATTTAATTTCTCAAAGCATATCCTGCACTTACTTTTCAGTAGCTTATCTTTAGAATAATGCTTAAGCTACTTAATAAAAGCCATGTAGTGACACAGATAGCACATTCCTTCTAAATAATTCATTTTAAGTTGATTAGATTAGTAATGAAGTGCAGTAAAAGCTGGATCAAATGCCTTACTGTTGAAGACCTTAAAAAGTATTTTGTTTTTCTAAATCTCAATTTCTGTGTTTCAAAGATGTTACTAATGATTTTAGTCATATTTGAAAACCAGACTAAATGCCATTAATAATAAAAATATGCATATTGTAATGTGTATAGGAGTGAGACATTATTATCATCATCCAGAATAAGAGTAAAAAATCAGACAATTTCCTTCGTTTGTCAGAAACTTGGCTAATTGCTTTGTTGGTGAAAAATTATGTTTCTTGTATTAGCAAATTATATGTCTTCTCTGGTACTCCTCCTTTGATGTGTTTCACTTGAACAATTGTTCTGAATTTAATTATGATAATAATTCAACTGCTAGTAAACTTCTGGATTACAATAGTTCACCTAGAAGAAACTAGAAATTTCCAATTCAACAATTGCATGGTTAAATGAAGATTAAAAGAGAAAAAAAGAACAACTGCTGGAATAAGTAAACTGAAGCTTAAAATAATTGCTTACAAAACACATTTTTTTTACTTCCTGGAATAAATTAGCATATTCTTACACATATAATACTTTGGCTCAGCCAATGTATTTTAATTCTGTTGTGTAGGATTAATATCTAATTTTTTACCTGGATATTGTTTTACTGTGGATGCTGTTTTGAAACCTGTGGAAAGTGCCTATAGCACATTGAACCAATTAGAGAACTGCCCCAGCTGGTTAGGAGAATTTTACTCTCTTTCACATCTGAGACTTAATCTAGAATGCTAATGGTTACAGAAAAACAAGCTTAATTTGCAATCCCCAACCAAATCTCTCTCTGTAGTAGTTAATTAAGAGCAATGCAAATGCAAATCACTCTCATTCTAACTTACATAAATCATGCACATGATAAAGAAAATAATTATATAAAAATACAGTACTCAGAATACTTTTGCATTCTCAAATATGAATTGAAAGTAAGTGAAAGAAGTGACTTGTTTTAGAAAAATGAAGCTTACGAAGGACTGATGGAGTCACCATCTTCCTTTTTCTCTAGGTGTATACAACATCATCCATGATATACCATTCTCGTAATACATTCAGAAAACTAATAAATTGTAAATCAGGAAACATATGCAAAGGCAAATTAACATCCTTTGAAATCTCAACCAATACTAAAATGAAAGGCCTAGTAGCTTTGGGTTTTATTGTATCTATACATAGTAGAGATTTAAGGAAAGAAAATTTTTTAAGCTGAATTTCTGTAGTCTTGAAAATACTCAGTAAATTTACAGGTGAATAAGCAGGTCGAGGGAGGTGATTCTGCCCCTCTACTCAGCTCTCGTGAGACCCCACCTAGAATACTGTGTTAGCTCTCGAGTCCCCGACATAAGAAGGACATGGAGCTGCTGGAGTGAGTCCAGAGGAGGGCCACGAAGATGATCCAAGGGCTGGAGCACCTCTGCTATGAAGACAGGCTGAGAGAATTGGGGCTGTTCAGCCTGGAGAAGAGAAGGCTCCGGGGTGGTCTTATAGCAACTTTCCAGTACCTAAAGGGGGCCTACAGGAAAGCTGGAGAGGGACTTTTTACAAGGGCGTGTAGTGATAGGACAAGGGGCAATGGCTTTAAACTGAAAGAGGGGAGATTTAGATTAGATATAAGGAAGAAATTTTTTACATTGAGGGTGGTGAGGTACTGGAACAGGTCGCCCAGAGAAGTTGTGGATGTCCCATCCCTGGAAGTGTTCAAGGCCAGGTTAGATGAGGCTTTGGGCAACCTGGTGTAGTGGAGGATTTCCCTGCCCATGGCAGGGGGGTTGGAACTAGATGATCTTTGAGGTCCCTTCCAACCCTAACCATTCTATGATTCTATGATTCTATGTATGTGCTTATCAATTTCACATGACATTCAGTTTCTAGATATGAAATTCTGAAGCACACATGCACAGTTGAGCCCATCCATTCTACTATAATATTTAAGATTTTTAGAAAACAAACAAGCAAAGCAGAGTTTACAAATATTGCGAATGTTATTTTAAAACAAGGTTTCTAATTAAAAGACAAAAAGTTTCCCACTAGAGAAAACTTTCACAAGTTTGAGGGCTCCCTACATCTTCAACAACAGATGCTTTTGTTCTGGACTACATGATCATTTTGACTATTTTTAGTGAATACTGTTATTGAGGTTTAGGGCAAAGCCAGGGTATTTCTCTTAAATTCAGGCCATTGCCTGCCCTTTATACATATAGATAAAAAGGAAGTATTCAGTGATGAATTACATATTTGACTTTAGTGTCTGCCCATCTCTTCCTTGTTACTTCAGCTCAGACAATAGTCTGGTATCTGGAAAACAGGCTAATCTAATGATTTATGTCAAATCCTTGTCCTACAGGAACGAAAAATCTGCTGCTAAAATGAAATGGTAGACAAGTTTCATGATGCATTGTAACCTTTTTCCCCATGATTTCTGATATTTTTTTTCCTTCTTTTCCTTCAAATTGCAAAAAAAAAAAAAAAATCTTTGTAATGAAATATTTTTTGATACCTAATTATCAGTACAGGTCTCTTTTTTTAAAAAAAAGCAACGTTGTATGACTTATATAAAGATATAGTTTTACTCCAATGAATAAAACCATAAAAGCATAAAACAAAGATCAATTTCAACCTAGTTAAAACAGAACTATATACTTGATCAAAAATTAAGTCAGTTAGATCAGACTGAATGAAATACAACACGCATTTAACAAAGATAGATCATGCCCAATTTACTTGATAAATTCTTGGACAGGATAATTGATTTTTTACAGTAGGAAAGTACAGTTGATCTAATCTTCCTAGACATCAATAAAGACCTTGGTACAGTGCCACATTACTAGGAAGGCTAAAGAAGATAGAGATTTGTCAAGTGAAAAAGGAATTGTTCCTAACAAAAGATACAGTTGATAACAATGAAAGGGGAACCACCAGTTTATTTGCGCAGGAAGAAGTACCTCAGCAGTCTTATTTAATATTTAAATACTTTTCAACAATGATTTCTGCTAAAATAAAAGTGAGAAAGTTAATCAAATTTGCGGACAGAAAATAAGGAAGCAATGATAGTTTGAACGATTGGAATAGTATGTAGGTGATGTTGAGAACCTGATTTATACAGTGAGATTGCATTTCTTATCCAAAAAATGTAGATTGTACACTCTGGCATCGTAAGAAGTATAATATGGGACTCTTCAATTAGTAAAGACACTTAAAAAATAGCTATGTATATAAATCATTCAGAGATGCCTATATTTAATAGTATTACAACGTTAGGAAAAAATCCCAAAGATAATAGTGAAATTATTAGGTAAGACATCTACAATGAACATAAGTTTGGCCATCTATCTAGTAAACCTTATTGGTCCATTCACAAATTAATAGAAAATTCTTATATTCTTGGAAATCATTAAGCACTTTCATTCCAAGAAATTCTGTAAAAATTAAGTTCCCTCCAAGAAGCACTGTGCTCTTACAACATCCATGTATGTGCATAACGTGCAATAACTTCTATCATTTGCATCACATAACAGATAAAATGCGCGTCACCAAAAACTTTGATTAAGAAGTATTTATGAAAATTTACTATGTTCTAAGGCTTTATGAAAGTGACAATGTCTGTACCATATCTAAGACCTCACTGAGATCTGCAATCAAGTAGTATTAACATAATTTGATTTTTTTTTAATTTAATGATTAAATTTAACAATTATTTTTAAATGGAATGTTGTGTTTTCCGTAACTGTTTGTTACAATAATCACAATATTTTTTCAGAGGAACTTTAAGGAATCCTTGTTTCCTTTAGAGACTTCTTTTACCTCACGCAGTTGAAAAGTTTCCCATTTAGCCTAACTACAATTCCCACACAAACGAAATTTCTCCTTTGATTAAATGAATAATAATTTTATAGTAGGACACAAATATTTCATTATCATTATTAATTGGAGCATCATGGAAAATGAACTGTTCAGAACCACCACCTACTTCTGTTCTTCAGTCTTTCAACTCTGATTTCTTTTTCTCTGTAGCTTTCTCTGTTCTTGATAACTCCTTATTAAGCATTTTGATTTCCTCCATTATAGACCATATTAAAATATTCTTATTTTCTATAATATTATTAGATTATAGAATATATTTTGTACTCTAAATATAAATACATTTTGCATAGCTAAATATATTTACATATATAAATATATTATATTTTTATGCCTCTAAATATCCTCTTCCCTTGTGACAGAGGAAGGTTCTTCTTTTCCCAAGGCATTACCGTCTGTGGCTTATCTCATGTTCTTTGTAGTGTGAAAATCTTCAGAAGTCAGTTGATATGTCTGTTTTGACCCATTAAAATTCATCATGTAGAGTAATTGCCTCTGTAGCTAAATTCCAAGTTGCCTTCCTCAGGCATCCCTTTCAATTTTCTCTTTAGTCTACATCTTCCCAGATTATTTTACCCTATTACCTGGAGCTAGAAAATCAAAGATTTTCAATCTGTGCTGAAATGCAAACTTTTATTATTATTTAATATAAAGTTGATTTCTTCTCATTTTTTGTATTCATATATGAATAAGTGAAATTTGTTTGTAGGTAATATACATTCACAAGAGACAGGACAACAACAGAATCTGTCCTGTATTGTCTGTAGATAAAATTATAGGA
This sequence comes from Tauraco erythrolophus, assembly GCF_009769465.1. Taxonomy (NCBI): domain Eukaryota; kingdom Metazoa; phylum Chordata; class Aves; order Musophagiformes; family Musophagidae; genus Tauraco; species Tauraco erythrolophus. The sequence continues at coordinate 80,714,085 of NC_141465.1, read as the reverse complement.
GGTCTCATTTGAAACTGCTTACTTGTTCATTTTGTCACAACTTGAACCTGAAAGGCAGCTTAATGTGGAGCAAAGAGCCTACTTCTGTTTGAGTTCCTTGAATTGCCAGTAAAGCTTCTGAGCTGAAACTTCCTGTGAACCAAATTTGGCTAGATTCTTTCATTTTTAATGGTTTCTTAGATTTTTAATTATTTTTTTTTAAATAGAAAACTGAACCGTGGTTGTTCTAAACTGAAAAACAAATGTTGGTTTAGTGTCAGGTCAGGAGTGTGCTCCTCACCTCCTTGGAGTTGACCTGCCTGTGTTCAAAGACAGTGGTGGGATGCAGCATAATGGTGCAACCTTGACTTAGACCGCTGTGTGAGAAAGAGTTGGAGAAAGATTCTTGGGGTGGCCCTGCTTCACTCCACTTCATCTGTGTCTCTCTCCCTCATCCCAGAGCTATATTGTAGCTCTGCGTCATGGTTTTGGACTGAGGGTCGAGACAAGAACCGAGAAGGAGCACTCACCAACCATGGTCCCGGGCAAAACATGACTCAGGGTTTTTCTTAAAACAAAACAATTTATTAACAGTTACTTAACAAGAGACAAAAGGGAACGAAACCAGTTACTTGAGAGGAGAAAGAGAAAACAAGGCCAGATCTTAAACACAACAACCTCCTCACTCCCCTTTCCTTTTGTTCCTGGCGCTACCTCCCCCCAGCGGCGCAGGGGGACAGGGAATGGGGGAGTGCAGGTCAGTTCATCCATGATGTTAACTGCCGCTCCTTTCTCAAAGGAGGAGGAGTCCTTACACCATTTTTCCCTTGATTCAGTGGATCCCCTACTCACGAGGAAAAAAATCCCCAAACTTTTCCGCCGTAAGTCCTACCTGCAGGATTGCAATCCTTCCCCATGGATTGCACCAGTTCGGGCTTTACCAGTCTCGGCCTCTTAGGGAGCTGTTGCCACTCGCGTCAGCGTGGGTCGTCCCATGGACTCCAGATGCCTCCACGATCTCGTCATGCATTCCATGCCCATTATTAACAGTACCTCATCGTGCATCCCCATGCTCCACGACCGCTCCTGGGCTCAGGTATCTCTTCCCGACGTGGGTTTCTCCACGGACCACAAGTGGGTCTCTGCTCCGCCGAGTACACCCTGGCTGCAGGGGGGCCGCCTGCCATCTTCACACTGATTTGCAAGGGAAAACTTCAGCTCCAGCACACCTCCTCCTGCTCCATCTTGACTGACCTGGTCGTTGTGGTTGTTTTCTCTTAGATCTTAATCCTCTCTGGGGGAGCTCGGCCCGGCGGGCACCCCGGGAGCGGGGTGCTTCCCAAGTCCCCCATGCGGCTTCCCCGGTGCCGTCTTGAACACGTGGCACCGGGGTGTTTAATAATAAACCGGTGTTTATTATTATTTTGTATGTGGTTTGATGATAACTACAATTAAATAAATGCATTCACATTAAAAGTAGTTAATGAACAGTTAATAAAAAAATAATTTTCTTAAATTACTTTTCAAGATCAACAACCATTAAATGAATAGAATTGAGTCAGCTGCAGCTAATCGTAGTTCACTTCCATGAGAGCTACAGGACTCTTTTACTAACAGAGCAGCTGAAGCCATTGTTTTTTTTCTTAATTTTTTTTTTGCTAGTTTTTAAATTTACATTTCATTGATCTTTCTTATTAAATGAAGAATTTTATTATACTGAAAGTGAAATGGTAGATAATAACCTCTCCTCTATCAGTTAAGTGCAAACAATCTGATCTACGCTTTTGTCATACCGCAACTTAATTGCTAGGCCAAAGGTTTCTACTGGCTGGCAGGTTTAATAGTGTATGTCCTGCCAGCTCTCATTTGTCAGCACACTGTGCCTGTGTTTTTCAGCTCTGCAAAGTGAAAGGGTTTTTTTTAAAATGAGATGATACATATAAATAATGTCACAACTTCCTGTTGTCTGTCATTCACTTCCTGATTTTTCAAAGCAAAACAACTTCTTTGAAAAGTCTGATGCAACAAACTGTTTTTGAATAACTAGAAAATGCACTGTGGGAGTTAAACATTAGAAGAGCAAAATACTGAATGGGATAACAAGAAAGAGAGAGCCTTCACTTTCTTCTTTGTTCTGAGTTCTCTTCTCACCAGTAATAGCTACAAATGTAACGACAACTTTTCCGTGAAATGTGACCAGTCCCCCAAACATGGCAATTCTGTCTTAAGGTCACAGGGGAACAGAGCTTGCCTCAGATATGACCAATGTTCAAGCGCTGTGTATTACAAGTGGACTGCTCTATGGAGGGAGTCTTTTGTGCTGTAGATGCAAGTTTCTCTGCATCACATATCTACTTTAAAGACTGGTTAATAAAACTGAGAATTAATTAAGACAGAGATTTAAAATTTATCTTTATTTAGACATAGTACTATTTAATTTTTGTAAGTTTTCTAGTGTCATGGTGAGTCTCTGATGTTGTTTGTCTGGTTCCAATTGCACTTTCTCTGTATCCCTGGCTGATGTTACAAATCACCCGGGGCTGCCACATTTCTCGGCAATGGAAGTTACTGCCAGCAGAGATCACAGTTATACTTGTCATGTATTTTTTATTCTTTCATGTGAAAATGAGAATCTTTTCCCCATGACCACTTTCATATCAGTTTTCATGAACAGCATAGTTATATTTAGTCTAATGATCTTTAAAAATATGTTCACTGGAATTGCAGCTTATGAACCAATCTTCATATTCCAGTAATTGTATGAGATGAATAGGTCTTTTTGAGGCCAAACCCATTTATCACATCGCTGGTTTAATACAAAGGTCTTTAGTGAGCTGGCTGATCACTTAGTTTGCAAGAGGAAGTGCTGACAGAAGCAGCCTCTGGTATCAGGAGGAGGAACTTAAACATGGTCATGAAGCCAAGACGTTTATATCATTATGCATGTCAGATACCAAGGGAGGGAAAAAGGTGCCATAATGTATTTCTATAAATAGTGTGGAGACTGGAATTATAGACACTACACTCCAATGCCCTGCTGACAGAAATTATATGGAAAGCTGGGACAGAAGGTAACTTTTATAAAAGATAGATTAACCAAGGGAGATAAGAATGAATTTTCATAAAGTTAATGTTTCTCCCAAGACATGAAGGAGAGTTGGAAAATAACCAGTCTGCGGAAAGGAGAAATAGAAGTCAGTGAGAGCTAATGAATGAAAGAGAATGTCACTTATACTTTGAAAAACAGAAATAAATGTAGTATTGAAATATTAAAGGTGGAGAAAGAGTAAAAAAGATGTTCTCTGAAGAGTCTGAAACTGAGTAGGTCTCACCTGGATTACATACATAATACCATACGATGCCAGATTTACAGGTTTTACTTTCCCAGGTTTTTGGACACTAATGTCAGAAGGTGTTTGCTAGGTTTCAGCAATATTTTACTGTTACTCAAAAAAATATAATTCTCCTACAATACTTAGGCTGTTAGATTTCCTCTTTTAATTTGGGGAGACACGATAAAAAAAAATAAATAAAATACGATAAAATATTATATGACGGCAGATGCTAGTTTATAAAAATTGACAAAATGGTGTTTTAAGAAAAATGCATCCATTCAGAGTATGGCATCATTTTACTGTGTGCTCTATATAGTTGCTTACTGCTTACTGCATACTGAAGCATTGTTGCTTACTGCATACAGAAGTAATTTTTGCTTTGTTCTTTTTGCATGAACAATGACAAGTACTTTAGGAACCAAAAAAATAAGAGTGGACTAGATGTTTCAGGGATAAAAAGCAAGGGTCTCAAATTCTGTTGCTCTTTCAGGCTAAGCAAACTCTACAAAATTTTTGTGCATTATACTCATGATAATAAAAAAATTAGTACGTAATTTTTTTTTAAGGTAAAAATGAGTCTAAAATATATACTTCCGTCAATTAATTTGTTTTTTAAATTAAGGTAAAAAGGAGAGTCTATTTGAAAAGCCTGTTGCTCTAGTCAGAAAAAATAAAAACAGACTTCAGCATAGATTTGAGTAAAAAAATCCCATTAAAAGAAATAAATATTAAAACAATACAGCTTAATGTTAGAAAATCTATTAAAATACTAGAGGATGGGATGAACAGGATGAAGCAGATGTATACTCTAAAGGACTAAGAGCAAGGACACAATTTAAAAAAACCATAATCAAGTGTAAAATCATTACAAAGACACAATGTCAGCAGGTTGGAAGTAAATATGTTATACAATGAAAGCAATAGTCAATATATACGTTCAATATGGCAGAGCAAATCAGCCTCATCTCTGTGCCTGGTAAGATGATGGAACAGATCCTCCTGAAAGACATGTCAAAACATATGGAAGGCATGAAGGTGATTAGAAACGAACAATGTGGTTTCACCAAGGGTGAATTGTGCCTGAAACTAGGGACCTTCAACTATGGAGTGACTTTATCAGTGAAAAAGCTACAGATATAATGTACCTGGATTTCCGTAAGGTCTTTGATAAAGTCCCCCTTGTCATTCAGTTGGAGAGATATGGGTTTGATGGATGGTCTGTTAGATGGATAAGGAACTGGATGGATATAGGCATCCAAAGAATTGCAGTCAACAGCTCCATGTCCAAGTGGAAATCAGTGATGAGTGGTGTTGCTCAAGGATCCATACTGGCAGTGATACTAGGTATACCTTCATCAATGACACAGACAGTGGAACTGAGTACACAGTCAGCAATTTTGGGGATAACACCAAGCCGAGTGGTGCAATTGATCACTAGAGGGAAGGGATACCATCCAGATGGACCTTGACAGACTTGAGGAGTGAGTCCAAGTGAACTTCATGAGGTTTAACAAGGACAAGTTTAAGAACCTGCACTTGGGTCAAGGCAATCCTCAGTATCCAAACTGACTAGAGGATGAATGGATTGAAAGCAGCCCTGCAGAGAAGGACTTGGGATACTGGTGGATGAAAAATTGGACATGAGGTGACACTGTGCACTTGCAGCCCAGAACCATATCCAGCCAACCATATCCTGGGCTGCAAAAAAAAGAAGTGTGGCCAGGAGATTGAGGGTGATGATTCTCCCTCTTTACTTTGCTCTCATGAGACTCCACCTGGAGTGCTACATCCAGTCCTAGAGGCCCCAGAAAAAGAAAGACATGGACCTGTTGGAATGGTGTTCTGATTTTGAGTGGGACAGAGTTACTTTTTCTTTTTAGCAGTTAGAAGAACTCTGTGTTTTGGTTTTAGTCTCCCATTAGTTATGAGAAAAATGTTGATAGTGCTGATGTTTATAGTTGGTCCTTAAGGACTTTTCAGCTTGCCAGTGTGCAGGACCATGGCAGGCTAGGGCAGGGAGCATAGCTGGGACAAAGGGCTCGCAACTCCCCTTATGATTTGAACTTAGATTTAGGATTCAGGGCTAAATTGGCCAATGAAGTATTCCATATCTTGCAACATCATGCCCAGTATATAGATGAGGGCTGACCAGAAAGGAGGGCTTTTGCTCTTCTAAGAAAGACAGGAAAAGACTTTTATCAAGGCCTGTAGTGACAGGGCAAAGGGCAACAGTCTTAAACTGAGAGAGAATAGATTTAGCTTGGACATAACGAGGAAACTTTTTCCAATAAGGGGGATGGGACACACATTGTTTGAATTGTTCAAAGTCAGACAGGGCAGGGTTTTGAACAATCTGACCTAGTGAAAGATGTCCCTGTCCATGGCAGGGGAGGTTGAGCTAGGTCACCTTGAAAAATCCCTTCCCCCAACCATTAATGATTCTACAATTTTGCATACATAGTATCTATAGATATTTTCTTGTTACCTTTTATACCTCTTGTTAATTGAAACTTAGTTTTCATCTGGAATCTTTCTATTTCTGAACAAACTTCATTTAGTCCTTCATATTCATCTTTAGTTCTCTGTCTTTGTTATATTTTACACTGTTTGGTTTTTTTTGTTTTCTAAACAAACATAAAAGAGCATCTGATATTTCCACAATGGTCTCATAGTATGCCTTGTTTTTCACATGTTAATACTGCCACTGAAATTTAATCTAGTCTCTTTTGGCAATTAGGGAAAAAAAAGTCCCTCATTGTCACTATGTGTTGTCCTTTGCAAGCTTCCTTTAGAAGCGACTCAGAAAAAAGTTTCATGTGTACTGTCACACTGACCACATGGTCTCTAGTGGTCCTCTGCAACATAATCACATCAGCTTTCTGTTATTCTTTTCACCCTGAAGCGTTCTACAACAATATTTTTACTTTCTTGGTTTACAACCATTTCATGTTTTTCTTTGGAAATGTTCTAGTTCTGTGATTTGTCCCAAAAGTATTCTGTGACACCAAGTCACAGCTTTGATCACGCACTGGCTTTTAATTCACCCTGTTTATTTCTTTGAAGTCAATCTGTGGACATCTTAAACGTGGAAAACCCATTTAGGTATTTTGTATAGTCTATTTTCTAACATTCCTTTCAAATTTTAGTCTGAAGACTGAAGAGTTTATTACAGTTGGGTTTGTTTACCTTGAAATATAGTTATTAAGTTCACTTTTAAAATTCTTCCAAATACTTCTGACTGCGACTTTCAGGTGTATAAAATTGCCTATGGAAAAAATTATTTAAAATCCCTTGAGAATAGTATTTAATTGATGGTTTAGTATTTCAATAAGGTGGTTATATCAACAGTTTTCTGATTGGGTGGTTTTGTCAACCCTCTGCTTTCATGGAAAATATCAGACTATTTTGAGATGTAGTCTACTTAAAAAGGCTGCTCTGCTGCTTCTTTTCTTCTTTTCTTCTTCTTTTCTCTTCTCTCTTCTTCTTCTTTTTTCTTCTTTCTTCTTCTTCGTCTTTTGCACCAGATGAAGTATAAAGCTGTTTCCAAAAATAGTAGAATTTCTAGAGTAATCTCAATGCACTGTTCACACATACTCTAAAGATACTCAAAGTAATAAGTAGAATATATTTTCTAACAGTAGAAGAAAAGCCTATCAGAATTTTGAGACTAGAGTGTAGTCACATTTGGATTTTCTTAGTGGTGGGATTTTTTGACTATGTGGGAATGAAGCCTAAATGGACAAAACATACTTTTTTTTGTAGATGTTTTCATCTACAGGATCTGATGGAGAACTAATCTACTTCCCTCAACTCATCCTGGATCAGTAATGAGAGCAGAGGAGGAGAAATAATATCTACTGAAAGGCATCTTTCCCAATGCAATCTTTAAAACTGGTGGGTTTGGGGTTTTTATTAACTTTCAGGGAGGGTGTCATTATGCCATGCTTCTCACAGTACCCTGTCCTAAGAGTACCACTGACACACCTCTATATAGCTATTCACAAACACGAACAGTCAGCTCAACATGCCACACTTCCTAACATTCCAAGCAGCTAAATAAAACTTTAACAATCAGACAAAATAGAGTCAGTGAAAGTAGTTCTATCACTATCCTGTATAGATCCTAGCAAATTACTATTTTTCATTCCATCAGAAAGAGTCGAATAAAAAAGGTATGATTAAATCCCCTGCTGGAAGTACCTAAAATTTGGCCTAACCCTAAGTCTCTCCATATGGGTACTAAGTAGACTAGACTAGACTAGACTAGAGTTTTCCGTTATATTGTATCGATGACAAAATGTTTTTTCTTTAATTCTTAGGATGTTCTATGCCTATTGCACATACTTCAGACAGGACCTGGAACAAATTTTCAATACTCTACTTATAAAATCAGCAGCTTCTCCTAGGACATTTCTTGTACAGTAAGTTCTAATTTTGAATAAATAAAGCCACATGAATTAAGACTTCATAAAATACATCCCAAAAGCTATTTCTTGAGTCAACATCTGTATCATTTCAATGTATTTTAGTAACATACGAAACTATTATTTTGCAAAGATTTCTCAAACCCAGGGAGGCATAACTAAAATCTGAAAAATCTCAAATACATTTGAACAACAAAGAAAATCCCATACTCAATTATTTCAGCTGAAGGCAGCAAAATATTAAAGAACTTTATGTCACTCCAGCAGGGTATTTTTTAAAATGAAAGACTTTACAAAGTTAATTTTACACTTAAAACATCAATCAACTGTTCTCACATGCAGGAACAAAACTTTAATTTCCATTACTCTGTTTAGCATTTTTATCTTAACAACTTTTCCATATGAATAAAAAAGTCTTTTGCTCTAACACAGTCAGAATTCAATACTGAAAACAAGGGGTGTTTTCAAATATAATGTTGACATGCCAGAAGCATAATGTTCTGAGCACTCCCACAGAAAAAACTCAGATAACTCCAAGTGCATGTGCTTTGTAGGAAAGGTGGTGGCCTTCATAGGGTATAGATTATTCTCTTGTGGATATAAAAAAGACTGAAGCAGAGCTGCACACCAAAGTCAATTTAACTTTTCATCTGTTATTCAATGATCAGCAACTGAGATTTGGAACTGACCATGAAGGATCTTTTCAAGTGAAACAAGTTAGTAAGCTAGAGAAAACTAACAGTTATTCTCTGGGTCTTAGGTGTAAATTGGAAACTAACACCTGAGAGCCAAGAAATACTATCTTCCTAAATATTTTGTAACTGTAACTGACTGTAAATATTTCTAGACTGTATTAAAGACAAACACATGACCTTGAATAGGGTTTTAAACTCATCTTCTGATTCAAATGATAGGACATACCCATATCCTGCTTTTGAAAAAGTTCCTAATCTAAACTAATCTTGAAGACTTCCTCCATGGTCAAAAGAGGTCTATCCATTCAGAGGACCAGTTTAAGGCCACTCCTGTCTTTGCTAAGCTACTGTATGGTTCAGCTGCCACATATCAAAAAAGATTTCAGATACTAGAGAGAAAACAAACAAAAGGAAACCTGAGTCTTTATTATTGATGATGGGTTTATTATAATCAATGAATAACATTCATAAATATTAGAGAGTGTAGAAACCAACACCCTGTTCTTCAGTGGCATGTTCATTACTGCTTTTAGATCCAGCAGTCTTGTATTGCTGATTGTGAAACGCCCTCATCTCAGGCAATAATACTGAGAGGTCTCCTAAAGGGATACACAGTGGCAATATTCAATTAAGAGTTGTGTCTCTTTGGTTTAGATCTTTGTGCATTCCAACTCAAATACTCACTCTGAAGTGTGACAAAATGATATTCTATTATGAATATTGCCAAAGTAAGCTTTTAAGTCTAATAATGAATTTGGCAGAACAGTAATGAGATTTGAACGGGAGAGTACTGTGTTATCATACTTGTTTTTTTTTAAATCAAGACGTTATGTTTTGATACCTGTATTCTCATACAAAGCTGGCAACTTAAAAATGGAAATACATTCTGTGTAATCACAAGGTTTAAGACCTGAACCTCTTAAAAAAGTAATGACTAAGAAAAAGTCCTGTGACTTACGTACATAAATTGAAGTACAACTCTGAAAGTCCTTCTCTAGTTTTTTGTCTGAATGTCAAAATAATATTCCACCTGAGTTCCCAAACAGGCATTAAAAGATTCCACTAATTAGCCCTAAAATAAAGTCAATGAATGCTAAATCTATAGTTCTTATTGTGTTCTGCCTACTGGTTTCTCTTCCTAGGTCTTTGCCTACACTGTAAGAATTGGAACACAGCCGAGTTGTTTTAGACAAAATTATTTGGTTTTCATTAAATGGGTAGACAAAAAATGAACAAGTGCTATGAAAACCTAACCACAACGTATCTCTAAAACGCTTCTGTAAGAGGACTTGACAGGAGATTTTCACATGCTGAGATATGTAAAATTTCATCAGAATTTCAATGTTCATATCCTTTCTACAGGAGTGCAGATATATTTCCAAAATAGTAGCCATTAGTATAAAAGAAGAAACAAAATTAAGGAACAAGAATAAACGCACTGTTCTGATGAACAAAAAAGTTAATTGGATCAATACATAGGCGTGTCTTAACTCAGAGCACCCTCTTAGTTCTTGATGTTATTATGACTCTTTTCTAAGCTATTGCAACACACAAAAAAAGAGAAAGTTATGAATTGTCTGAGACCAAAGTCTTCTGTTAAGTATGACAGATATAAGAGAGAAAACACAGTATGAGTTACTGAACCACAAATATATTAGATCTCAAAAGAATTCATGATAGAATATGATCCTTTCTAGACATTTCAGTGCAAATTATATGAAATTCATAACATAAGTAAGGCGGGAGTTGTTTAGCTTCTACTCACAGATTAGATATTCCACACAATACTACATGACTTATTGTGATTTCTTTGGGCTAGAGATATACATATAAATCTCCTATGTTCATAGATATATATTTAAATAAATAAGAGCTAGTGCGTGCAAGTAGATGCTGCAGAGAAAAAGTGAAAGCCTAGAACTTTATAGCAGGGTTTTGAATGCATATATATGCAGGATAAGATTGCATTTTCAGTAGTAGTGGAGGAGATATCATAGAAATCGAGATACTGAGAACCTAAATGGGAGTTTCATCTTGGTACACCTAAGAGATCTTTCCAATAAGGAATGTAGAATATTTACATGCAATAATTGAATTAAGATTTTGACAATGAAGTTCAGCATACAAGCTTGAGTAAAAATGAGAATTGTAGTGAGCAAACAGTAATTATAAAAGATAAGAGGGAGAAGACTTTAGAGTCAAAGGTGGAAAGTTCACGTATGACTTTCTATCTTCTACCAATTCTTTGATTATTTTTTTTTTCAGTAAGAAAATGTCAAGAAAGAGGCTGAGATTTTATTTTATACACAGGGTGAATATCTAGAGTAAAGAAGTAGCTCTGAAATTATCACAGAAGTGATGCATTCATTTATGAAACCTTTCACTGGAGAAGGAAATGCCAAACCCCTGTCCATTATCTTTGGGCAGTCTTGGCTCACTGGGGAAGTTCCGCTGGACTGGAGGCTGGCGGATGTTACCCCCCATTTACAAAAAAGGGCGGAAGGAGATCTGGGGAAATACAGGCCTGTCAGTTTGACCTCGGTGACGGGCAAAGTCCTGGAACAGGTTATCTTGAGTGCTATTAATGAGCACATACAGGTTAACCATCTGATCAGGCCCAGTCAACATGGGTTTATGAAAGGCAGGTCTTGCCAATCAAACCTGATCACCTTCTATGATGGGGTGACCCGCCTGGTTGACGAGGGAAGGGCTGTGGATGTAGTTTTCCTTGACCTCAGTGAAGCCTTTGATACAGTTTCTCATAGTGTTCTGGTTGAGAAACTGATAACTGCTGGCCTGGATTGGCACACCCTCCTTTGGGTTAAAAACTGGCTGGATGGCCGGGCCAAAGAGTGGTGGTAAATGGGGCTAAATCCGGCTGGAGGCCGGTCACCAGTGGGATTCCCCAGGGCTCAGTGCTGGGTCCAGTTCTGTTTAACATCTTCATCAATGACCTGGATGAGGGGATTGCATGTACCCTCAGTAAATTTGCGGACAACACCAAGCTGGGAGGCTGTGTCGATCTGCTCGAGGGCAGGGAGGCCCTTCAGAGGGATTTGAACAGGCTGGATTGTTGGGCTGAGGCCATGGCATGAGCTTTAATAAGGCCAAGTGCAGAGTCCTTCACTTGGGTATAAAAACCCCAAGCATCGCTATAGGCTCGGGGAAGAGTGGCTGGAGAGCTGCCTGGCGGAGAAGGACCTGGGGGTGTTGGTTGACTACCGGCTTGATATGAGCCAGCAGTGTGCCCAGGTGGCCAAAAAGGCCAATGGGATACTGGCGTGTATCAAGAATAGTGTGACCAACAGGAATAGGGAAGTGATCCTGCCCCTGTACTCGGCACTGGTGAGGCCGCACCTGGAATATTGTGTCCAGTTTTGGGCCCCTCGCTTTAAGAGAGATATTGAGCTCCTGGAGCGAGTCCAAAGAAGGGCGTCCTAACTGGTCAAGGGGCTGGAAAATAAAACTTATGAGGAGCAGCTGAGGGAGTTGGGGGCTGTTTAGCCTGGAGAAGAGGAGGCTAAGGGGAGACCTGATTACAGCCTACAAATACTTGAGAAAAGATGGTGGGGAGGTGGGGGAAGGGCTCTTTACATTAGTGTTGGGTGACAGAACAAGAGGAAATGGGTATAAGCTTAGTCAGGGGAGATTCAGGTTGGATGTTAGGAAGTATTTCTTCTCTGAAAGGGTTGTCAGCCACTGGAATAGACTGCCCAGGGAAGTGGTTGACTCCCCATCCCTGAATGTGTTAAGAATAGGGTGGATGATCTACTTAGCGATATGGTTTAATGGGGATTAGAGATGGTTGGACTCGATGATCTCTAAGGTCTTTTCCAACCTAGAAATCTATGAATCTATGAATCTATGAAATGGAAGAACAAAAACTGAGATCAGTGTAAAGATGCATGACAGAAACTGAGGTATGAAGTATGGACTAGGAAATGAGTGATAGATTCTCACGCTATTGGAACAGAAGTCCCCTGCAAAATAAAAAGTAATGGCAAGAAAAAATATTTTAGAATGTATTAAATTCTACAAGATTTAGACGATTTGTAAGTAACCTTTGGTTTTCATCCATATATTCGTTTCCCTACAAAGCACTGCTGTCATAATTACTATTTTTGATCTATAGAAGTAGCATGTTTTACACAAGAGTCATTTTTATCCTTTGCAATTATTTGCAGAGAAAAACATTATAATGTTCAGCTTCCAGTTTTAATAATATAGCAATTTATTTTAGTGGCACTTACATGTATTTACGTCAGTGTAACTAAATGGACAATCTCATCTAAAATAGGAAAACTGTTGCCTTTTAATCTCAAACAACTGCAGAGGACTGTCATCTGAAGCTTGCAAGTAATTTCTCACTTCATAATTAGTTCACTCATGATTGGCTCTTTTCTATGGCAACCTCCAATTCAACAGTGATCAGGTCTGCATTTGTATTTTCTTCTCTTGGCATTTTCAATAAATGTTTGAGACCTGTCGAATGTGTGCCAAGAGATAAAAGTCTTACCTCAAAGCTTCGTGGATACGAAACTGCTACTCTGATATTTATGCACATGAAAGATTGTTTCACCACAGTTCATTAAGTCTATGTCTCTTCACTAGTCTAAATTCTTTTTTATGCTTCAAATAATTATAAAGTAACATCTTAATCTCATTCTTCCTGTTTTCCTAATATTTGTTTAAGTAACCTTATGTATTGTGCGTTTGGGAAGCTGCTAAGTTCTTCATACATATAAATTCTCAACAAATCTGTGTAGTTTATCTAAGAGTGGTGCTAGACACTTCAGGAATATGTTACTACTGTGAAAATCAGGATTACGAGCTTTACCCATTTGCTTCACATAACCTGATGTAGCTTTTTCTATAGATTGAAACCCTTATCTTGTAAGAAATTATGGCAAAAATGTCATGAGCTCAATTAATATCAAGATTCTACTTTCAAATATCACAGTAATTTACGGAGAACTATATATTCCAGTTTCAGAGGTTCCTTTTTCAATCCCAAAATGGACTTAGTGACATAATCAATAGACAGTCTTCTAAACCATATAAAATTTGATTTATTGCAACATTATTCTTCATTCTCTTCAGTCTGTACAAGAACAATCAAGTCAATACTATATAGTGTATAGAGCTCTGACACACATATATCTCAGCTGACTTTAGATGTCTACAATTTAGGCATCTATATCTGGAGTAGTCGCACTTAACTCTTTTCATATGGTTTCAAGAAATAGTTTTAGAACATGGAGAACATTTAGAAACATTAGCTCACTCATTTAAATGTTTCCCCTGGAGGACAGAGGAGTTAATTGTGCTCTATAAGAGTCTCTGTCTCTTCATTACCTATAAAGTAGTCTAACAGACTCATTCTCTCTCTATGAAGTGAGACCAATGAGTCATTTGTTCACATGATGCTCACTCATCAAAAATCCTGGCAAGACAACAATGTTGTTACTTGGCTTCAGTCAAACAAATTAGCAATTTGTTTGACCCAGCAATTAATAGTCCTGTCATGGTGTATTGAGTTTGCTCAGCAAGGTTTTTGTAGTGGAAAGGCTACAGAGATGCCTTCTGTGAGAAGCTGCTAGAAGGCTTCCCCTGTGTCCAATAGAGCCAATGCCAGCCAGATCAAAGACAAGACCTGCCACTGGCCATAGCCAAGCCACTCAGTGACAGTAGTAGCACCTCTGGGATAACATATTTAAGGAGAAGGAAAAAATCCTGAGAAATAGAAGCCAGAGAGAGGAGTAAGAATATGTGAGGAACAACTATGCAGACACCAAGGTCAGTGAAGAAGGAGGGGGAGGAGGTGCTCCAGGTGACAGAGCAGATTTCCCTGCAGCCCATGATGGGGACAATGATGAAGCAGGCTGTTCATCTGCAGCCCATGGAGGTCAATGACAGAGCAGATACCTGCAGCCAGTGGACGACCCCATGCTGGAGCAGGTAGATGCCCAAAGTATACTGTGACTCAGCGGGAAGCTCACCCTGGAGCAGGCTTCCGGCAAGACCTGTGGACCCATGGAGAGAGAAGCCTATGCTGGAAGGTCTGCACCCTGTGGAAGGGACCCACGCTGGAGCAGTTTGTGAAGAACTGCAGCCCATGGAAAGGACTCATGTTGGAGAAGTTCGTGGAAGACTGTCTCCTGTGATTGAGACCCCACGCTGGAGCAGAGGAAGAGTGTGAGGAATCCTCCCTCTGAGAAGGAAGAAGCAGAAACAATGTGCGATGAACTAACCGCAACTCTCTTTCCTCCTTTCCCCTGCACTGCAGAATGGGGTGGAGGTAGAGGATTCAGGAGTAAAGTTACGTCAAGAATAAGGGAGCAGTGGTGGAAAGCTGTTTTAAGATTTAGGTTTTGTTTCTTATATCCTACTCTGATTTAATAGGTAATAAAGTAATTAATTTTCCTGAAGTTGAGTCTGTTTTGCCTAAAATGGTAATTGGTGAGTGATCTCCCTGTCCCTTATCTCAACCCATGAGCTTTCCCTTATATTTTCTTTTTCTTCCGTCCGGTTGAGAAGGGAGAGTGTAGAGTGGCTTTGGTGGGCACCTAGCCGCCAGCAAGGATCAACCCAAGACACATAGCTTACATATTCCTCTAAAAAAAGAAAGTTTTTGAAATTACTTGGTGTTAACAGGAGTTGTCATGCTACCTTCATTTTTCCTGCTCACCTATTGTTATGATACGCTTAAATGGATTTGTTAAAGGGAACAAATGAATTGGGTTTACTTGTGAGTTATGGGCAACAATCAGAGGAAGTGAACAGGAAGCTGTTGAAAAATGTGAAAGACCCTTGGTTAGCGGTCCTTGTCTGGCTCTGCTGCAGAGAGAGCAATCTCTCTCCCTTGTGAGATTGCTGGCGCAGCAGCTGTAGTTCGGTGAGATGACATCGAGGCTCTCAGTCCTGCAAGTTACTGACTCGTCATAACAGCTTGCTTGCTGTTAAGATGTCAAGAATCAGATCGTGGGAGGTTACTGGTAGAGCATTTATAACTCATTTGGAGAAAGTCCAGCCACATATCTTTTAATTATATTACTAGACAAAATATCTCTTATTTCCTTGGTGACAAAGTATAGTGAGACTTGCTGGCTCAGACTTTTAGTTTACTGGGCTGATGTAAAACAACAGCTACCTATTACTGACTGATTGTTTGGTTTGTTTGTTGTTTGTTTTCTTTTCTTCCTCTAAATTAGAAAGAAAGATGAAACTATATATTACCATCAGAGTAAAGACATATTACTAAGAACATAAGTGCAATGGATCTAACCGGACTGATGTGATCTTACAGCTATGCTGTTGAAACAGTCCAAGAAATATTTGCTTATTCCAAAATGAGACAGTCGGTGAGAAAAAGTAGCTGGTGTTCATAACAAAACAGGAGTAGAAAGATATTTTTGAATTAAAAATAAGTATCCAGGTATATTACTTTCTCCTTATCTTGAGGAATGAAAGAAAGCAGATCAACTCCTATCATCTGTACCACTGTGTCCCTCCGGTATGCAGTTTGCTTTATAGACATTGAGAGTGCATTTTAAGCTCATATTCACCCTGCTATCTAGTCTAACATCCCTAGGTCCTTTTCAGCAAGGCTGCTAAGTCAGTTTTCTTTCTCTTCCTGTACCATACACATAGCCCTTGTTTTCTTGATGCTTATGATATCATAACAGCTTCCAAAACACATTTCTTCTCCACAATCCCAGTCATCTGTCTCTGTCCTTAGCTATGCCTTTGTGCCTTTGTACTTGTTCCTCCCCAATCTTCCCTCATATTTAATCTTCTTAAAATAAGAATTATGAACAGAATGACCCAAGATATA
This sequence comes from Tauraco erythrolophus, assembly GCF_009769465.1. Lineage (NCBI taxonomy): Eukaryota > Metazoa > Chordata > Aves > Musophagiformes > Musophagidae > Tauraco > Tauraco erythrolophus. The sequence goes on along the minus strand of NC_141465.1, from coordinate 80,697,818 downwards.
GTAATCATTGTGCTCATTTCTCTGTCTACACTTTGCCACTGGTATCATACTGGATTATTCTCTTATTCTTGCTAAATATTATTAATTTCACCTCAGTGAACAAAATTACTTAAACCCCAAAGTTAATGTCAATTTGATGTGAATTTCTCGTTTGCTGTTTCATCAAAGTACAAGAAAATTGACTGTAGGTATAATGTTTTGTTGTTGTCTTGTCTTGCACTGAACGTCTCCATTCAACTAAGAGAAAGATTTTTTTAATGTCCTGATATTCTTTTTTAAACTTTTTCCTGGGGTTAAAAAACAGATTCCCCTAAACTTAAAGAAAAAGTTTCAATTTTTCTATTTTTTTTTATTTATAAGCCTTAAAAAATGTTTCAGTTTTCAGTAGTGAGAAGAATAGCAGAAGTAGGCTTCAGTTGTTTTCTCTAAGATTGATATAAATGAGGTCATGTCTAATTAGCAGAAATTATCTCATGCCGGTAGTTTACTTTTTTCAGTTAAACAAAAGCTGCAGTCTATAATAACATTGGAACAATCATAAATGAGGTAACTTTACACTAGCTGTAAACTGTGTGGATGTGAGACACTGGGGCCCAGCACTGTGTTCTCTATATTCCAGTATAGACATAGGCACTGAACCAGCCTCTCTGTTACAGACAAAGGCAAAAAGGTGATATAACCAAAAGTCTACGGAATAGCTGTTGCACACAATCTTACTTGACACTAGTTGCAGAACACTTCCAGCAGCCCATAATAACCTAAAGATCGGAAGTATAAAAGAGTAAAGTTACTGAATAGATGAGAATAAAATGAGGTCTGAAGTTTGCCAAAGCAGGGAGTTTGTGATCTGACGTGATGATCCATGGGAAAGAACTATGCCTCACAGAAGAGAAGACAGTAAAAATGTCCAAGAGTCTTTGTAAATATGAAAATTCTGTCTTGATTTCAAATTTGACTAGGCATCTGAAGGATTTTTGTGCTTCTAGAAGCATAAGGGCACTTTATTGCCTTCATGTCTATCTTATTTCTAGATATAAATAGTCTCTACTATTTCAAGGAATTATGAAAAAAAGAAATAAACAGACCACTTACATCTTGAGGAGGGGTAATACTTTTCAGTGCTTGACTGAAGTTTATTCTATGTGAAAACAAAATGGTAATTACAACTGTCATATTTATATTGAGTTTCAGAGACAAAATATCATAATTGTGGTCGCCTTCAACAAAATGTGTTTTCTTTAAGGTGAAAATTAAAAAACAGAATATAGGTATATTTATTTTTTTCTTAAGCGTATGTGGACAGCATAAAACCCACACCTGATACATGCAGTTGGTCTCTGGGAGGCATAAGAACATTATTTGGAGTTCTAAATGTTTTCATTGCTTTCACACTACCAGATGTGTGTCAGATTATTACACTGAAAATAATTGTTAAACACTGTGGAGAAACCCAGTTTATTTCATTTCTTATGTGCGAAGAGGAGACATTCTTTAGAAGACAGTAAAAAAGCAAATCTGCTCTAAGTAATTCTTCGCTCTAAAAAAAAATATCCATCAATATAAATAAGACAATAATGAGCAGCATGAAAAACAGCTTTTGAATCTTACATTTTTCATATATGATTCCATGCGGGATCCGAAGTCGACTTTCCAAACTCTTTTCCTCACGTCCCACAATTCTCATCCACCTTCTGATTTTCTTCAGTATACCCCACAGTCTGCTTGGTTTGTGTAGGCTGTGAACAGGATTTTTCTTCCTAAAGGCACTGTTAATAAGACCTCATTTTTTGGTTATATTTCATATTTATTACAAATGCTTTACTTGTGATTGCATTGATTTTTGCATAATGAAAACACTCAAGCAAATAAAATCATAAGAGTGGTTTTATAATTTATTTTATTATTTATCTTATAGATATCTCTTAAAATGGAAAAAAAATAGCTAGATTCCAGTATATCATCAGATATGGTTTATAAAACAGATTTTTTTTTTTGTAGGTAGTTACTGAATTTTAAATATCCTTTGATTCTAGTGAAATAGGAATTCTCGGAAAAAAAAAAAGCCAAACTTCAGGATTGTAAGTCAGGCGTCATCATCAGAGATTGCCTCTTTTCTGTCTTTGAGTGTAATTTATTCACTTATTAATTTCTGAGGTAATATGCAAAACTTAAAAAATGAATTATCATATTTTTGCAACTTCCAAACGTGTTAATGACCCTGCTAAAGTGACGATATCATATGTCCATTCTCCATTCTTGCAGCTTGTATTGGACACAAGTGCCTGAGTTTTGACAGCAGGGAGGCTGCAGGATGGCTTCTGTGGGAAGAAGTTGGGACTGTCCCATGCCAGATACAGGCAGTTCCAGTCAGCTCCAGCAATCTCATTGTAGGACATAGGTGAGCTCATCAGCCAAGGTGGTGGCACATCTGAGATAACATATTTAAGAAAGGGCAAAAGACTGCCTGAGAGGGAGAGGAGGGAGGAAAAAATATGAAAGAAAACCCTATAGACACCAAGGTCATAGAAGAAGGAGGGACAGGAGGTTCTCCGGGTGTCAGAGCAGATATTCCCCTGAAGGTGGTGGAGAAGACCATGGTGAAGTGAGTTGTCCCTCAACCCTCAAGGTAAAAATTTTAAATAAAGAAACTCCAGACCTTTCAAATTTAGTCATCCAAATTACATGGTGAGAGTTTGAGCTATGTCTCATATAGTAGAACTATTACAACAGTAAATTAAACCATATTAACTAGGACCAGACTATTTTAAAATCATTAATTAGTGAATCAGTGGTTGTGAAATGTTCTTATGTTTCTACAAAAGAAAAAAGACTGTGAAGAGAAGAAAGAGAGAAAAATATCTTAGTTTTAACAAGGCAACATGCACTTGTCAAGGAAACAACATCATCTTGTTGCTATAGTGATATATACAAGACATGTTAATATAAATAAAAGTAAAAAGTAAAATTTCTTTACAGACAGAATTCTTATGTAGTATAAAATACAGAGTCCAATATCAAACAGAAGTTTTGAATTAAAAACTCCAGAACTCTTCACACTTCAATTATTTCTATGGTAGAAGTACTTTGCGCCTGTTTTGCTCCACAAGCTCTAGGAAAAGAAAACTGCAAAAATGTTAAAAAATTAAAATTTATTTTTCTTCTGATTTTTTTTTAATCTAGAATAATGTCTTAGGTTTAAAATTCATTTACCACCATCCACACCATCCCACTCAAAAAAAAAAAGGAATTCAGCTTTTCCCCTCTCTCCTAGCAATATAAATCTTTACAGTCTCCTTTACTGACTTGCTTCGATGCTCGTAATCTTTGTTTGCCAGTAAAACAAGATGACTGTGTTTTTCTGAAAGACTCACACTGTGAGCAGGTGTTGATCCTGCTGGGAAAAGAATTAAATATCATTTATGACAGTCAGGCATATAAGCGGTTATTACCTTATTTTGTTATAAAGAAGGCAATAGTGTCTTGTCTGACAGAAAAGCCAGAAAACTGGTTTGATAGTCCTCAAGGAGAAACTCTTTGAATTAGCTAAATATCAGAACACTATTTCCCTGAATTTAGTGTTATAAAAGAGTTCATTACTTAGGGTGAGATATGCTACAATACTCTACGTAAAGAATCTCTTGGCAACAGCTAATAAGAAACAGTAGATGTAATCCAGGTATGGAAAGAGGAATGTAGCTATATGAATTTAGTAACATATTGCACAGCAGTGAGTTTTAGGCATCTTCAGGTTGAGATGACTGTGACAGTGTTTACCTTCTGATTCACTTTCTTTGATTCAAGGACCCCAATTTTAATCATCATTCAACCTTCGGAGACAGACTGATTCTTAGCAGAGAGGTCTCAGATTTGCTACATTCTGAGTATTTGATGCACCTTCTGCATTGGCTTCTGCATTGTGTGGAGCTTAGACTGAAAAGAATTTGACTGCTCTCTGAAATGTTTAACGGAAAATTTAATACACCATGATCTTATTTTATTGTCAGCTCAAATTTTTTTAATTGCTGTCAGAATTTATTTTTGGATACTTTAAACCTTCTGATAGAGTCAATTGTAACTGCAATAGCTGAAATACTATTGGATAAATAATGAATTAGCTAAAAGAACACTACCAAATTAAGGAAGTAGCACACAATTATCTTTCTGAATTTTAACTATAACATTTACCAGAACCGTGAAACTGTAACTGTGGTTACGAACTTGGAGAACAAGATTAATCTGAAGTATGAAATAGAGTCTGCCAGTTGTGATAGGACAAGGGGTAATGGTTTTAAAATAGAGGGAGGTAGATTCAGGTTGGATATTAGGAAAAAATTTTTTTACCATGAGAGTTATAGAACACTGGAACAAGTTGCCCAGAGAGGTGGTGGATGCTCCATCCCTGGAGACGTTCAAGGCCAGGTTGGATGAGGCCCTGATTAATACCTATGTACCTCAGGCTGTACTAAAACATCTCGTAACAGAAAAAATGGTTTACAAGAGACATTATCTCAGGTTGCCTGGAGAAGTTGTAGGTGTCCTATCCCTGGAGGTGTTCAAGGCCAGGTTAGATGAGGCTTTGGGCAACCTGGTGTAGTGGAGGGTTTCCCTGCCCTTGGCAGGGGGGTTGGAACTAGATGATCCTTGAGGTCCCTTCCAACCCTAACCATTCTATGATTATATGATTCTATGATTATATGATTATGAAACTTATCAACTTGTTTGATGTCAAAGTCTTGACCCTGCTGTTGGCAGAAGTTTTTGGAAGTCAAATTGCATTTTGCTCAAGTAAGGTCTGTAGAAGTAAGTCATGAGAAAGCTATATATTATCCCAAAATGTAAACCTGGGTGTAGTTTTTCGCTCAAGTATGAAAATGTGGTGTGTTCTATAAAGGGAAATTAGGATTCCTTTATCACAAAAATAAATGTCTTAATTTTCAAAGAGCTATGCAGTGCAATCTATTAGCTCTCCATCTCATTCATATCATTTTTTTGTATTTCCTAAGACTCTGTGTTTCTCAAGCATCTCCCAAAGTTATTTTTCAGGACTGTAACACAATAGTTAATCTGTCTTCCCTCCTGTCTGTAGAAATGTGACTCTTCAGTCATTCTTTGGTTTGTTTTTATATATAATGCTCTGGTGACAAAGTTGGGTCAGAGACTTTTTTAGATGTGTTCTTGTGGTTGCTCCCATTCAGTTCACTTAGGGCATGACTAAAACACAGACAAAAAATAATTTCTGAGCTAATCTCTCAGGAGATATGTCTCTGTCCTAATATATGCTGTGTAAATGAAAGTTGATGTGCATTTTGTGACAGGACCATTTCTAAACACATCCAGAATGCTGTTGACCTAGAAATCATCAGCTCTGAGTGTCCAACATTGAACTTCTCAGGTGTTTATCAATTGTTTTATCACCTTAGAATGAAAACCAGTCCTCTGAAAGCAATACTTCAGTTTTCTATTCCTCTTTTTATTCTTGCTAATCTATATCTTTCAGATACCTCTGTTAGATGCAGAACCAAAATTCCTGCAAACAGATGGCAACTAATGAAAAAAAAAAAGTATGTTTGAGACAATTGATGACATTTTGATTTCATGATTAGCATAACTGTCAGATAAAAAGAAAATACCTAAGGAATTTCATTATACTTTCCTTTGTAAAAGTCACTCACATTATTTAATTAACTCTGACTCAATTTTTGATTTGATGTCCTAACATCAAATGGGACATCAAATAACCTATGATAGGTTAGTCAACCTATCATAAAATTAATTCCAACACATGAGTAATATTTATGTTTAATTTAAGTTTAATTATCTTGTGGATGTCTTACATAAGAGAGATAGGAATGTAAAGATATTTCCATAAGAATATATAGTCTTATAGAAGTATATACTGATTTCAGTTGGGATAGAGCTAGTTTTCTTCATAGTAGCTTGCATGGTGTTTTGTTTTGGATTTGTGACTAACACAGTGTCAGTAACACAGACATATTTTAGTTGTCGCTGAACAGTGCTTACACATTGTCACAGTTTTCTCTCTTTCCCACACAGCTCTGCCAATGAATAGGCTGGAGTTCACAAGAAATTGGAAGGGGACACAGCTGGAACAGCTGACCCCAACTGACCAAACAGATATCCCATACTATATGATACCAAGCTCAGCAATAAAAGCAGGGGGAGGAAGGAGGAAGGGGGGATGTTTGGAGTTATGGCGTTTGTTTTCCCAAGTAGCCATTACATGTGATGGAGCCCTACTTTCCTGGAGATGCCTGAACACCTGCCTGCCTAAGGGAAGTAGTGAATGAATTCCTTATTTCGCTTTGCTTACATGCACAGCTTTTGCTTTACCTATTAAACTGTCTTTATCTCAACCCATGAGTTTTCTCACTTTTACTCTTCTGACTCTCACCACCATCCCACTGGGGTGTGGACCAAGTGAGCAGCTGTGTGGGGCTTATCTGCCTGCCAAGGTTAAACCACAGCAAAGTATAAGACAAAGTTTCTGTCTTGTTTTGGTTTGTTTTGAAAACTCTCTACATTAACAGACAACTGAATCATTCCTGAACAAGAGCTGATGCTCATGAAATCAAAAGAATTTAAATTGTTTGCATTTGGCTAAGTTCATAACTTCATGCAGATGTTTGCACATCCAAGAAAAGCCTTATTTTGTTTCCAGTTACATTTTGTTTTCCTCCTTGACCTTTGAATGTGTAGCCAACACAAATATCCAAAAATGTAGCCCAGATTTCGTTAGAAGTCTCACCTAATAAGCATTTACTTCACCCTCTGTACAATACTGGGACAATAGTAAGTATTCTAGCAATAACAAAAAATTGTCAGTGATGATGGCTAATTGTATACCAGATTTTACATTCAACTTCCTTTAATTATTGTTTATATGCTTTGTTAAAAATCTAAATTAGATAAAGAATATTTTTTCACATTTCACATTGTTACAAAAATGTTTTTTGACAGAAACTCAAAATATTAATGCAAAAATAAAAATAAGAATAGAGAAATATGTAGGTCAGTTATAACTTTTCTATATTTTGTTAGATTTTGCTTAATAATGAGGTAAGAGTGGACACCAAGATCCTATGATCAGATCATATCCTAAACTTGATGTTACCTGTAGACCTGTAAGATTTGATGTGGTTTGAGCATTTTAGAAATCCGGAACAGCTTTTGTGCAGTTTCTGAGGTAAAGGGTGACAGCAAATCTGTATAGATAGCTGATCAGTTTGCCCTTTCCTTCAGTAATATTCTTGAGGTGAATATACAGTAAGATGCTGATCCCTCAAATATAGCATTATGTGCAAAATGGATACATTAAAGCAGTTACAATGAGAAGACAATTTACATGTTTCTTGACCACAATGGTTTTTAAGTTTCGGTCTTAGCTTTCTATAAAAGAGATTTCTGCTGTGTCCTTGAAATACAGATTTCTTACTGAAAACAAGAAAAAAGATATTTCAGTATGGTAATATTTATCCTGCTGAGAAAAATCATCTTTATCTCAGCTAAAGAAGACTGATTTGGGATTTTTCATGTAAAAATGCTCCTTGTAGTATGTTAATATTCATAATAGCTCTTTTAGCATAATTATAAATTGTGCTCTAGTTTCCTTAATTTAGCCAATAATTACAAGTCTGCTTCCCTATAAAAATTGCTCTAATTGTTTTTAAAATATGGAAAATATCAAATGGTACACAGAATATACAGCAAAATATGTCAGTGACATATTGAATAAAATACAACTACATGACTAATGTATAAAGAATTGCATAATATGGATCTTAAAGTAAATGTATCTGTTACGCATAACTGTCATAGGAAAATTTAATTATTTTCTCATAACTAAGTTTGTCTGAATCTAAGATACAGAGTTTTAAAGCACTTAATTCCAAACATAGATCAAATTATATATAAATACATAAAATACTTTGCATGCGTACAATAAACTAAACTATTTTAATCCATATTTGCCTTTGTTATCTGCAAGACAAGCCAATGAACAAGCAAATACTTTTCTGTTATAGAACACGTGGAGAAAATGTTCACAATTTGATACTATGACTCCACCACTCAAAAGCAGCCAGAGAAGGTGAGACAATTCAATTTCTGTTTTAATACTTTTATTGGCAAGATAAGACTTATGAATGCTGCTAACAGTAATACATGAAATATTATTGCTTAAATCTATTTACTACAGCCCTCCCAGGGATAATGGGGTCCTGTTGATGGGTCTCCCAAGGCTTTTTCTTGTTTCTTGTCTGATTTCACAATGGTTAACATAATGAATTTATGGGATCTTTAATAACAATAATATCCACTTCAGATATTTTTTTAAGTAGACCCATTTTATCCTCTTGTCTATTCTAATTTATATTGGGTTTTGTGTTTGTTTTTTTTTCTGTATCTGAAACCAGAAATCAGCAGCTCTAAAAAAAAAAAATAAAATATTCGACTATTTTTTTCCATGTCTCATAACACCGTTGTGAAAAAAATTTGTACTGGAGGAGCTCAGAACAAGCATAGTTTCTGTCAAAATTCATCTAGTTCATTATTACTAGCAGAGTATAGTGTTATATACTAATGGTTACAAACTCTGCATTCACTACTATAGATGAATATTATTTAAGGTCTTTACCAGCAGGACATTTTAGGAAATAGCAGAATAACTCAGTGAGAAGTTAGAGAGGTTTACAGTTGGAAGGCTTGCTGAAAATAATGCCTCCTTTTGAAAAAGCAATCCCATGGGAGTTAGCTTTACTACTCTTTAACCATAAAATTAACATCCCATCACATCATTTGGCAGTTACAGGGTTGTAGCAATACTGCGGCCTCCCATTTCCAGATGGAGTATGACTGTGAACAATTACTACTGCCTGTCCTGAAACACATATCATGAAAGTTTAAGGAGAGTAGATGGCTGATATTGTTGTTTACTATATGGTGCTAAATGTGGAATATTCATTATGTTAAATATTATGTATATTAACTTCAGTACATTCAATTCTGTGTTACCTATACACCAACTCCTGTGGAAAGACAAGTGAAAATGCACAATGCTTAACACTATATAACAGATGACAACAATTACATTTCTCTTTCACTGAGAGATGTTATACAGTTTCAGTCATCTGTAAGGATTTTCTAATTATTTGTAAAAGAAATATACAAGATACTATCCAGAATGGAAAATACAGTACAATACGATACGCTGCTTCTTAAAATGTGTGTATTTCAGAAGCGTAGCATATCACCCAGATGCTGGGCAAACTAAAGCAACAACTGATATCTTGAAGTCAAAAGAATGCAAGCAGAAGTCCCCCTGGTACAGATAGGAGTGGGGAAGGTTCCAACTCACTGCAATGAGTATTGTGAAAATTATTACATGATCCTTCGGCAGTGGCATGTATGTGCATACTATGTAAAGTGCATATGGTTTTCAGAGACAAATACTGCGTTTCAAGATCATGAGGCTTGTTCTGGGGGAACTCAGGAAAACAGAGAAAAGTTGATGAACAACATCTTTGGGGATATCTTTCAACTACTAGGAAATTGCCTCTTTGTTGCTTAGAAATAGAAAGTTTGTCAGGGATATTGCATAATGCTTCAATTTACAAACCAACATCTCCAAACTCATGACAACAAGAAACTGAGCTGGTGAAAATGGAAATGACCTCTAGATTAAGAACTGATAAAAAAGTATAAAATTATTTGCATTGGAGAGATGACAAATGAGAAACAACTATCTCATTGTCTCTTCAATATGAGAACAATGGACATTGAATGAAATTGAAGATAGCAAGTTCAAAAAAAATAGAACAACCAAACTTTTACTCTATTTTTTCTTATGCTTTCATTTCTGTCCTATGAAATTAAACAGTGGTACATACGGTCTGTTTCTCTCCCTCTGTACTCTAAATGTACAGAAAATTCCTCACTGGTCTCAGGAAAATGATCTGAAATAATTATACTTGTACCAGATACACTGCATTTACATAGCTCATTTTTTCTAAGAATCTCAATATCACTATTATCAGATAAACAGAAATGGTTATGTTTATTAAAACCATGGGGAAAATGAGTCACAGAGGAGCTTTGGATAAAAAAAAATTATATGCAGCAGGGACAAAAATTTCCCTTGTCACCCATTGTACCTTTAAACATCAAAATAAAAAATGCCTTTAACAAATAAACACAAATTAAAAGTAGAATTAAATTACAGATTTAAAAGCACAGATTTCCTTCACATAAATTCAGGAGTTTTAACGAGATACCGATTATATAACAATTGCTCAGGGTTCACATTGTAGTCAATGGAAAGGGAAATGTATTTTCAAAATTATCTTGTCATGATGTATATTTCTCTCCTTTGACTTTAATAATAGATGAGGAAAGGCTACAAAATACAGTTAAGATTTCAAAATTCATTGGAATGAACTCAGACTTTAGTCTTGATTTACAAAAACTGGTTTATTCTCTTTCAGTAAGTATGATTACTAACACATTTTCCGAATGAATGATATACAGCAAAACATGATATTTTTTTCACTTTTTCATCATCATCAAGGTAAAATGTTACATCAGATTTTTAAATTTCCCCAATACCAGTATACTAAACTGCATAGGTAAGAGAATCATAGAATCATAGAATTTCTAGGTTGGAAAAGACCTTAGAGATCATCCGGTCCAACCGTCCCTAATCCTCCATTAAACCATGTCCCTCAGCAGTACGTCCACCCTTTTCTTAAACACATCCAGGGATGGGGACTCAACCACCTTCCTGGGCAGCCTATTCCAGTGGCTGACAATCCTTTCAGAGAAGAAATACTTCCTAACATCCAACCTGAATCTCCCCTGACTAAGCTTATACCCCTTTCCTCTTGTCCTATTGCCCAACACTAATGTAAAGAGCCCTTCCCCCATTTCCCCACCATCCCTTCTCAAGTACTTGTAGGCCGTAATCAGGTCTCCCCTCAGCCTCGTCTTCTCCAGGCTAAACAGCCCCAACTCCCTCAGCTGCTCCTCATAAGTTTTATTTTCCAGCCGCTTGACCAGTTTAGTCTCCCTTCTTTGGACTCGCTCCAGGAGCTCAATATCTCTCTTAAAGCGAGGGGCCCAAAACTGGACACAATATTCCAGGTGCGGCCTCACCAGTGCCAAGTACAGGGGCAGGATCACTTCCCTGTTCCTGCTGGTTACACTATTCTTGATACACGCCAGTATCCCATTGGCCTTCTTGGCCACCTGGGCACACTGCTGGCTCATATCAAGCCGGTAGTCAACCAACACCCCCAGGTCCTTCTCCGCCAGGCAGCTCTCCAGCCACTCTTCCCCGAGCCTATAGCGATGCTTGGGGTTTTTATACCCCAAGTGAAGGACTCTGCACTTGGCCTTATTAAAGCTCATGCCATTGGCCTCAGCCCAACGATCCAGCCTGTTCAAATCCCTCTGAAGGGCCTCCCTGCCCTTGAGCAGATCGACACAGCCTCCCAGCTTGGTGTCGTCCGCAAATTTACTGAGGGTACATTCAATCTCCTCATCCAGGTCATTGATAAAGATGTTAAACAGAACTGGACCCAGCACTGAGCCCTGGGGAATCCCACTGGTGACCGGCCTCCAGTCGGATTTAGCCCCATTTACCACCACTCTTTGGGCCCGGCCATCCAGCCAGTTTTTAACCCAAAGGAGGGTGTGCCTATCCAGGCCAGCAGTTATCAGTTTCTCAACCAGAACACTATGAGAGACTGTATCAAAGGCTTTTCTAAGGTCAAGGAAAACTACGTCCACAGCCATTCCCTTGTCAACCAGGCGGGTCACCCCATCATAGAAGGTGATCAGGTTTGATTGGCAAGACCTGCCTTTCATAAACCCATGTTGACTGGGCCTGATCAGACGGTTAACCTGTATGTGCTCATTAATAGCACTCAAGATAACCTGTTCCATGACTTTGCCCATCACCGAGGCCAGACTGACAGGCCTGTAGTTCCCCGGATCCTCCTTCCGCTCCTTTTTGTAAATGGGGGTAACATCCGCCAGCCTCCAGTCCAGCAGAACTTCCCCAGTGAGCCAAGACTGCCAACTTCCCCAGAGAGCCAAGAAACGGCATTCCAATACGTAATTTACTTCCTAATGAGCAGAATTTTTGCCATCAGCACAGGCAATTATGTAAAAATGTTTCTGTCAAGCATCTTGAATGTTATCATAAGAGTATGAAACCCAGACTGCTACAAGATACGAATAAATCTTATAATAAAATAGAATCTAAATTCTAGTTCACCTTTTGAGTTACTTTGGCACATTACCTACTATTTTGTTTGATTTTTTAAATTTATTTTAAAATGAAGTTTGTGTGAAAAAAGTGTAACTTAGAGCTAAGAAAAAAAAAATTATATGAGCTATGTAATCCTATAAGCAGCACCAAGGAAAACATAGTCTTTCATTTCAAGCTCTTACAGAAGCCAAGTTTAATTGGCTAAACAGATTCTAAAAGGGCTCCATTTTTTTCTGTAGGGCAGAGAGAACAGTATTAATAGACAGTTTTGACAAATTAGTAACCACTAAACACTCTGAATCAGAAATATAGAGCAAGTATGATAATGATTTATACCACTGATTTGAAGAGTAGAAAGAATTTATATTTGTTCGCATTTTCTCATCTGCTGCTATTTGATTTGTAAATTAGTCCTATGTTTAAAAAAAAAAGAAAATCAAGAAGAGAAAAGTTATTTAAATATGCTATAATCTTTCTTCTCTTAATGGGATTTTTTTTCCTTAGATTTGCTGAAAATAATGGTTTCATCTTCATTGCCAAGGGAGAATATTATCGAGATGACAAAATAGCACACATAAACAAAAGATATGCACTAGAGTATTGTTTTTTCCTTTTTTTTTTTTTTCTGATGGTTTTGTACCAATGGCAGAGAAATGACAGACTTCCATTTCAAATCTTCAAATATCTTCAAAGGTAGATTCTTGGTGGAAGTATGTGCTGTGCTAGTTTAAGTCTTTTTTTGTCTTCCTTTGTCAGAAAGATATTAGGGTTTATTTCAGCTATACTCCCTATGTCTTTTTAGATGAAGTATACTATACTATAATGAGAAGTGGAAAATTTTATAAAAGAAGAGTCTTTCTGGATGTCATTTCTAATATGATACCCTCTAAGTCTCTGACAGAGGTCACTTTTCAATAAAAGTCAGTTGCTCTTCCCTTATCCACCAACGCTATAACCTTGTCATAGAAGGCCACCAAATTTTTGGGGCATGATTTGCCCTTAATGAAGCCATGTTGGCTGCCACCAATCACCTTCTTTTCCATGTGCCTTAGCATGGTTTCCAGAAGCATCTACTCTATGATCTTGCCGGGCACAGAGTTGAGACCGACTGGCCTGTAGTTCCCCAGGACTTCCTTTTTTCCCTTTTTAAAAATGGAGGCTATGTTTCCCCTTTTCCAGTTGGTGGGAACTTCACCGGACTACGACTTCTCAAATATGATGGATAATCCAGTCCGTCAGTTCCCTCAGGACCCGTGGATGCACCTCATCAGGTCCCATGGACTTGTCCACCTTCGGGTTCTTTAGATGGCCTCAAACCTGATCTTCTCTTACAGTGGGCAGTTCTTCATTCTCCCAGTCCCTGCCTTTGCTTTCTGTGACTTGATGTAACTGTAGCAGTTTCTCTTCTTGCCTTTGATGTCCCTGGCCAGATTTAATTCTATCAAGGCTTTAGCTTTCCAGACCTGATCTCTGGTTGCTAAGACAATTTCTTTATATTCCTCTCAGGCTACCTGTGCTTGTTTCCACTCTCTGCAGGCTTCCTTTTTATGTTTGAGTTTGTCCACGAGCTTCTTGTTTATCCATGCAGGCCTCCTGGCGTTTCTACCCAATTTCCTCTTTGTTGGGATGCATCGCTCCTTAGCTTGGACAAGGAGATCCTTGAATATTAACCAGCTTTCTTGGGTCCCTCTTTCCTCTAGGGCTTTATCCCATGATACTCTACCAAGCAGATCCCTGAAGGGGCCAACTTCCTCTCTCCTGTAGTCCAGGGAGAGAGATCATGGTGCACTTTCCTCACTGCCCTAAGGATCTTGAACTCCACCATTTCTCGGTCACTACAGCTAAGACTGCCCTTGAGCTTCAGGTTCCCCACCAGCCCCTCCTTATTGGCGAGAACAAGGTCCATCATAGCACCTCTCCTCGTTGATTCCTTTATCACTTGGAGAAAGAAGTTATCATCAATGCATTTCAGGAAGGTTCACTAGGTTTGGACATTTCTACTCTCTCAGAGCTATAAATGATCAATTTTATTTAGATACTGCAGTGTTGGAAATCAGAACTTCTAGGTCTTTTTCTCTGACAATCCTTTTAAATTTGTATCACAGTATCTTGTCTGTGGAAATCCTGACCTCTCAGAATTTTTAGTAAGGAGGATTAACATTCTCGGCAAAGTCTTTTCTCATTATGTAGTAGCTGTTACAATGGATCATCTTCAGTTCTTGGAGGTATTTTGATGGTGATTCCATGCCCAAATGCAAGTAGTTCTGGAAGTGCTTTGCACAGTGCTGCAAGCTTAAAATGGCACACTCATTTTCTAGGGAAGAATTGTTTATCATGGGTATTTCACAAAAGAAGTTTTCTCTACTTACACGTTATTATATTTCTTGCCTTATGATTACTTCATTAATTCATTGTTAATACTGTCTTCAGGATGTTGTGTCATTTTTACATTGGGCCAAAATTTTCCTTGACTCAAACTATTTACTCTTTATGTAAAAACAACACAAATAAGTTAGCTAATTGCTTGAGTACAATAACAATTGCCCGAGAGGAATTAATACTCGGTAAATAAATAAATAAATAGACCCAGACAAAACTCAAAGTATAAGTAACCAGCTAAATCAATATACTCTCAACTTTTTCTGGGGAAATAAGCATCCTACCTCAAGATTACCTCTAATCTATTGCCTATATTTTGCCCAATGGATTTTGCACTGACCAAAAGGGTGGTGAAACACTGGAACAGGTTACTCAGAGAGGTGCTAGATGGAAACGTTCAAGTATTCCTGGAAACATTCAAGGTCAGGTTGGATGGGGTTCTGAGCAATCTGATCTAGTTGAAGATGTCCCTGCTCATTGCAGAGGGGTCGGAGTAGATGACCTTTAAAGGTCCCTTCCAACTCAAACTATTCTTTGATTCTATGAATACCACTGATGTGGACTAATTCTTTATGTTAGAAGTTGCTTTGGCTTGCAGTGAAAACACCATAAGAAGAAATTAAATAGTTATAGAAGTAGTAGTAGTGGTGGTGGTGGTGGTGATAGTGGTGTAGTAGTAGCAGCAGTAGAAGTTAAAGTAGCAGTAGTAGTAAAGATCAACCGTGAATTATGCAAATTCATTCTAAAAAAATACCCTTTAAGCAGTTCTGTCCATCTGAGTTCTGCAGAAGCTCGTTGGCTCTAGTCTGGATAAGAAGTTTTGAGACAATCTCATGTTTTGTATGTCTCCTCTCAACTATATTTTAGCACCTTCAAGAGCCCAAAAAATTATGTACAATAATTCAACTTTGAAGTATTTTTGCTAAAAAAATGGGAACATGCAAACAGCTAGACTTAATTAATCTCAGTGAGTTAAATGCTGAAGTATTTTGTACTGAGTGATTATATTGTGTGATTAAATATTGAAAGACTAATTACTTTCCTGCTTTTTGTTGTGGTAGAGAAGACAGATTTATCTCTTACTTAGGCTCTGCGTTATCTGTATTGATGCTCATTGTCTTTATTGTCTTTATTTTTCATAGTAAATAAGGGGAAAAAAGAAATACATAAACACGCTAATTGTGAACTGGCTGCTTATGATTATAGTGACACTAAATAATGTCTTACTACTTATGTTAAATTCTTTTGTTCTGCTCAGAAATATTTTACACGGGAAGATGCAAACTTGTTACGCTAAACAGTTCTGAATGGAAGCTGTTCAGGAATAGGCAAATTCATTTTTTTAAATTGCCAAAAATACCGTAAACATTAGACTTTATTGCAAAGTATATACAAAGTATAACTATTACTAAGTAATAATAAATACATATATATATGCAAACCTTTAAATTACAATTTAAGCCTGCTGATATTTTTGTTAAGTGACAATTGTCACTGCACCTTTTCAACAAACAGTTACATGTTTGAAGTTTATCATTCCTTTCCTTCTCTAAACAAATCAATTTCCACTGATCTTCCATTATTGATCATGTTTTCTAGGTGACTGATCTTTCTGCACTTTTTCCAATTAACCCATTAAAACTAAACATTAAATATTTGAGCAGGCCGATTCCACTTTAAGTATCCACTTTAAGCTTCCATTACACCTTAGTCAGAAGCCAGTCAAAGGAGGAGAATTTAGGAACCTTAAGCTCCCTCTGTACAGGGAGATTTCAGCAGTTAACTCCAAATTCCAAAGTTATTTCTTTGAAGTTTGAAGGTCTAAATGTCCCTCCAAACGAAATAACATGGCATCATTCATCGAATACTAGCTCAATGCAGTCATACAATGACACAGGAATTCTTCTATAATTTCTAGTTTAAGTAGAAGATTTTTTTTCCTTTTGTCCTCGTCCTTACGTGAACCTATACTTCATTTGTATACTAATTGTAGTATTCAACTCTTCAAAACTCTTCTAAGCAATGATTTTGCATTATAAACTACTTATGCCTTTATCTTTTCCAATATATTACCTATGTGACTGAAGAGAATTTCTATATCAAAGGGAAATAATTCAAAGGTATATGCAATTACAACTCAAGAATCTGATTCAGTTACAGGTAGAGGGAGGGGGAGAGATGAGAGAAAAACAACACAGAAAAGGAACGCATTGTCTCTAAGTCACAATTTCAATTTGTTTTCAGAAGTAAATCAATGCCAAATGTATAAAATAAAGTCTTTATATCTCTGCTTCAGTCAAGTCCACCTTAGCACACACTGAATTGCAAATCAAAATTTCTCAGGTGATTCATGTAGTCTTCTACTCAGTAACCAACTTGAAGATCTCCATCAGAATCCTTCTATATTTAAAACAGAAGCATACTTTTATGTATGAGTTTAAAATATTTTTCATGTAGGCATCAGAATAATATTTTTTAATGTTAGCAAGTATATAATGTTTAACGCTACATGTATTTTAGTACATTTTTTTTATATTTCAACTGTTTACCTAATATCTAATTATCTCAAAGAGACAAGATTACTAAATTAGTTCACATAAGTTCACATCAGAATCTTCTGTGATTAAAAGAATCTTTTTCAGGTCACTCATTCTAACAAAATTTGGAGTCCCTTTTAAACTTTTTTATAAGTGGCTAAGGTTTTTTTTTTTTAAAAAATGCTCAGTATAATGGACTAGTTATTTTTACACCACGAGATCAATTCTGTTGCCTACACATAGAGGCCCAGTGACATCTAAGATACCCTGCAGTGTTAGAAATATTCAATAAACGTCTATCAGATATGGCACAAAACCTATAGGAGACTGGTATTGCTTTGGGGAGGCAGCTGAAGAACAGATGGGAGACTTAAACATCTAATGACATTGAATAGAGTTTATTCAGTTATCCTGTAAATAAGCACTGTATACACACAAAAAATGTGCCAATAGTTTCACCTTAGCAGCCCAGAAAAATCTGATTAATTGTTCAAGTTACGAGTTTTTCTAAGAAGTACAAAATTTTGTACTAAGTTCACTTTCAGTACAGCTGAAGTAACTTCAGATCTCATCACTACATGCATTTTTTTCAAACATTAATGTGATTTCAGTGCATACAGTAAATCCTTCATACATGTAATCCTTGTATATATGTGCTTACTTATGTAAGATAAGATATATGAGTATGTGCTGCTCTATTTCCAGGAAAAACAAGAAATAATCATGTGCTGAATGACTACCTAACAATTAATTAGACCCAGAATAGTACTAAGGTGATCTTTGCTTTAATTCTGAGAATCAATCTAGTTTTTCACGGAGTATCAACTGGGCCATTATTATATTCTGGAAAACAAAAATATCTTAGCAAGTCAAACTGTAAATGAAATAAGTTGCTTGTAGTTCCTTTATAGTGTTTAAAATGAAAGTGATGCCTCAAAGATGTCCATGAAATTGTGAAGACTTGATATCACCTTTTTGAATTAATACCCTTGTTTCAGCTGGGACAGAGTTAGTTTCTCTTTTTAGCAGCTAGAAAAGCTCTGTATTTTGGTTTTAGTCTGAGGTTCATTGTGAGAATGCTGACAGTGCACTAATGTTTATAGTTGACATTGAGACCTCAAGGACTTTTCAGCTGTATAAAGATGAAGGTTGATGGAAAAGAAGGGCCTTTGCTCTTCAGGGGCTCTCGCTCTTAGACTCTCGGAGTTCTCTCTCTCTCTCTCTTTTCAGGCCTCTTGCTTGTCCAGGACTGAGGTGTCAGGACTTATCTGTTTCCAGATTATTAGCCATGATGAGACAGGCGTTGATCACCAGGTAATGAGCAATTATACCATGCATCACATGTTTGTATATATTATTCTGATTATACTTATATATATTCACATATTATTATTATTAAATTATTCCTACCTCAACCCACAGGTCTCCTTCCCTTTCCCCTTTAATTCTCTTCCCTATCTCCTGGGAGTGGGGGACAGTGAACAAGCAGCTGTGTGGCATTTAGTTGCCGGCAGGGCTAAACCACAACAATTAATATGTACTAAGAAAGATAATAATTCCTATTACTAGTGTAGTACTGATGGTATATCAGGGAGAATGTACATACTGTTGCAGAAGTAATTAATCATTTGGGACAGCTAGCAGCCATGTACTAAAAGTATGAAGGAAATATAATTCAAAGCAAACCATATTTTAATGGAAATCTAATTACTTGTGCTAGATATAGGCCCTTGCATAGTGCTTTATTACTCACATGAATTTTTTTAGATCAGTTCACATTTTGTTTGTTGTTGTCTTAAAACATCATTAGGCATAGATAAACTTCTTGTATATGTAATAAGAGCTGCTTGTACGTACATGAGACATTCGATATCCCTTCATTTTATCTCTGCTCTTTTAAATAAAAAGCATAAACCCTAGTTTAATTTTCTTCCCAGATATATCAGTTCTCAGAACTTATCCCACAAATATTCTTCATCTCTGTCCCTAAGCTGCTGTTATCTTTAATCTGTGTTTTTAAGCAGTCTTTTTTTGGATTGACAAGAACAGATGAAAGTAAGCCACATTGTCAATTTAAAATCTTACATGAGCAGGATAACATTAAAAAAGTGAAATTTCTTATTTTTTCCTTTTGTCAGGATTTTTATGGGATTGTAATATAACATTCTTCCTTCTCAAGACAACTAAGAATGAAGACAAATTATGGATCATAAAATATATGATATAAATCCAAGGAATGGATGTACAGTTCAGCATTTCAAAACCAAAGGACAACAAAACATGCTTCGATTATCACATATCATTGTGTCTAGTACATTATACTCACTAATGAGGATTTACAGCCTGTGTTAGAAGACAAAATTATGTATATACTACTGTTACAAGATATCTGCAAGTTCCACGATTTTATTCTTAAAATAATTACGTTGAAAAGTTTGTTCCTGAAGATCATGCCAGACAACTTCTTTCTGCTTTTTTTTTGTCATGCCTTTTATTCTGTTAAACAGATAAAATATTTTATTAGTCAATGTTAAAGATAGCATTGCAAAGCAATTCTAGACTTTTTGCAAATAAAGAACAGGATTTAACATAGGAATATATGACCCAAGCTCTGATAAACTAAGATTGGTGTTTCAATATCTACCTTTTCTTTCACTCAGTGCTTACAGGAATTTGCTTCAGGCTACAACATGAGCTTTGGAAAAGACACTTTTGTTTCCTGAAATGTCTTAAGTTAGTTCTATTTTAAGCCTGTAAGAAATATGCTGATTTTTAACACTTTTACTGTTTAGCACTAAGTGGTTTTGATTTTTAAAAGTGAAATTTGGCAAGTGAGTCATGCATATGCCTTGACTGCTTGTAATTTGAGTTTAAAAAAGGGATCTTATGCTTTGAGAGAAAGTAAAAAGTTTGTGAGAATGTTTTGAGAACATTTTTCAGAAAGCTTTGAGTATTACCTCCATTTTTGTCAGGAAAAATAGTGATTGGTGTCCTTCTGCACACCATCTGATCATTCTAACACGATAGAGAAGACCTCCTGACACTATATAAGTGTTTACTCTTGCAGCAATGTCAGTGCTGCCATTGCCATTGTTGACTTAAACTTATAGATAGATATAGATGTAGATATAGAAATAGAGAATTATTCCTAAATACTGTGCAACTGAAAGAGTACACTCTTTGATTTCCTGGCAGATGTATGATCGTGCGCCAAAACAATGCATTTGTAACATTTACCTATATTCAAAATATGTAATATATTTAGATAGTTTTGCATCCTCATTTTTATTGGCAACCTGATTCTCATATTCATTTTTCATTAAAGGCTGTACACAGTTCCAAATGAAGTCTTTTGAAAAGGAAATATTTTGTACCCATGGAAAGCATAGAACATTTTGTGCAACAATATTGAAGGTGAGTCTGGCAACCACAAAAAGAAGAGTCATTCTCATGACTAAAACATGGTGTGGTGCCTGCTGAGAACTTGATTCTATCCCTTTCTCTTCGGGGGCTCTATGTAACTTTGAAAAAGTCAGTGGAGCTAAATCTTTCTTTGATAATTAGTGAGAGTCCAGTTGAACCTTCCTGCTTAGTAACAGTAAGTTTCTCTTTGGTAGGACATCTCTTAGAATCACAGGAGTCCTGGCTGCAGTTTTCAAAGCTTCACATTAGTATATGTTCTAAAGAGTTGCAGGAACACTGTGGTTTGGGTTTTTTTTGTGGAACTGGGTAGATGCATGTACACTTTTCCGTAGAACATTCAACTACTTAAGCTTTTGATTTAGAAGAGGAAAGAAATTGAAGGGAAGCAAGTTTAGGGGAAAGTCAGAAGTCAAAATCCTTCATGAAACAAAATTACCATGACTATTTGTCATTAAATTCCAGTGGAAACTATTTCGTTTTCTCAATATCTATAAAATACTACTTATAATGTCTCTTCTCCTTATAGGAAATTTTATGTATATGAATTCATCAATATTTTTAAAATATTAAAATTGCATAGATATGGTGATGATCACCACAGATAAGTCCTGTAAGAGAATGAGTAATTGGCTGTCCAGAACAGAGTTAGAATAATACAGGCCAAGAAAAGAAGACAAAACATAAATATTGAATAGCTGCTTATGAAGGAGAATTTAACATCTTTTGAATTGACTCAGACAAAGGTCCACCAGGGAAAAATGCTGATAACTTAATGAAAAGACTAGATCATAATATGCCTATAAAGATGGTCACATGAACATCTAAAATGAGATTGTGTGATCTCAGATGTGCTGTTGCAATGGGACAATAAAGCACCAGCTTCTTCAAGTGGTTTTAACTGGAACTGAAACCTTGAAAATAGACAGAATCTCAAACTTCTCTCTAGATTGGGACCTGATGAGATCCATCCGCGGGTCCTGAAGGAACTGGCGGATGAAGTTGCCAAGCCACTGCCCATTGTATTTGAGAAGTTGTGGTGGTCTGGCGAGGTCCCCGATGACTGGAAGAGAGGGAGCATAACCCCCATATTTAAAAAGGGGAACAAGGAGGACCCGGGCAACTACAGGCCGGTCAGCCTCACCTCTGTGCCTGGCAAGGTCATGGAGCAGATTCTCCTGGGAACCATGCTAAGGCACGTGGAGAGCAAGGAGGTGGTGGGTGACAGCCAACATGGCTTCACCAAAGGCAGATCGTGCCTGATCAACTTGGTGGCCTTTTATGATGGGGTGACAGCATCGGTGGACAAGGGTCGACCAACAGATATCATCTACCTGGACTTGTGCAAAGCTTTTGACACTGTCCCGCATAACATTCTTCTCTCTAAACTAGAGAGACATGGGTTTGATGGATGGACCACTCGGTGGATAAGGAATTGGCTCAACGGCCGCACTCAGAGAGTAGTGGTCAACGGCTCGATGTCCAAGTGGAGACCGGTCACGAGTGGCATCCCTCAGGGGTCCGTGTTGGGCCCGGCCCTCTTCAACATCTTTGTCAGTGACGTGGACAGTGGCATGGAGTGCACCCTCAGCAAGTTCGCCGATGACACCAAGCTGTGTGGTGCCGTCGACACGCTGGAAGGGAGGGATGCCATCCAGAGGGACCTCGACAGGCTGGAGAGGTGGGCCCGTGTCAACCTCATGAAGTTCAACCAGGCCAAGTGCAAGGTCCTACATCTGGGTCATGGCAATCCCAGGCACAAATACAGACTGGGTGGTGAATGGATTGAGAGCAGCCCTGAGGAGAAGGACTTGGGAGTGCTGGTGGATGAGAAGCTCAATATGAGCCGGCAATGTGCTCTTGCGGCCCAGAAGGCCAACCGCGTCCTGAGCTGCATCAAGAGGAGCGTGGGCAGCAGGTCGAGAGAGGTGATTCTCCCCCTCTACTCTGCCCTCGTGAGACCTCACCTGGAGTACTGCGTCCAGTTCTAGAGCCCCCAACATAAGAAGGACATGGACCAGTTGGAGAGGGTCCAGAGGAGGGCCACGAAGATGATAAGAGGGCTGGAGCACCTTTCCTATGAGGACAGGCTGAAAGAGTTGGGGCTGTTCAGCCTGGAGAAGAGGAGGCTCCGGGGTGACTTTATAGCGGTCTTCCAGTACCTCAAGGGGGCCTACAAGACAGATGGGGAGAGGCTGTTCAGGAGAGCCAGTTGTGGGTAAGGACAAGGGGTAATGGTTCTAAAATAGAGGGAGGTAGATTCAGATTGGATATTAGGAAAAAATTTTTTACCATGAGAGTTGTAGAACACTGGAACAGGTTGCCCAGAGAGGTGGTGGATGCTCCATCCCTGGAGACATTCAAGGCCAGGTTGGACGAGGCCCTGAGCAACCTGATCTAGTTGGAGATATCCCTGTTCCTTGCAGGGGGGTTGGACTAGATGACCTTTGAAAGTCCCTTCCAGCCCTAAGCATTCTATGATTCTATGATTCTATGATTTTCTGATGCTAAGAACTACACATATTTTGCAACTGGTTCATAAGAACAACAAAAGTTATACCTCCAATTAAAAAAAGGAATCTACTGGAAAACACTAAGAATGAAACATTCTTTTCCATAGAAGTGTTTATCCAAGGCAAGACACAGAGTATCTACTTAAAAGTATGCTACTAAAAGTTCATTAAGTCTATCTTTGTATAGACCAATCAAACCCCGGATAACCAAGTCAACTGGTCTGTTGGTCAAGAATCAATAAAAACCCAACCCCAAAACCTCAAAACCTGACTTCCTAGCAGATAAAGCCTCTCATTCAGTCCTTAAATTTCCTAATGTATTTTTCCTACACCACCACTAAAAGATACCCTTCTATCTATTTTGCAGATGAGAAATGGAAGCACCATGAATAGAGGTTCTTCAGTCACCAAAGAATTTTTTGCATGTCTTGTCCTTGTTGACTATGGTCAACTTCAGTCTGACTAGAATTTGCCTTACCAGCCCTCTTCCAATCCAGGAGAATAGTTTAGTTCCTTTCAAACAATATTCACAAACTCAGCATGAAGGTAACTTAAACCAGAAAATATTGTAAAAACTATGAACGGGAAGAATGCAAAAACTACGAAGCCAATGACTTTTCTTCTACTCTTCTTTAAATAAAAGAGTAAAGAAATAAATAAAGAAGAGTAGAAGAAAAGTCATTGGCTTTGTAGTTTGATCATGTCGCTTTTAGATTAAAAGCGGAGTGGTCCTGAGCACTAGTCTTTGTTTCCAGAATTAGTCATGGAATTTATACTGAGAAGTGAGTTCACACAAAGTAAAAAAATTTGGAAAGAAATGGAATCCAGAGACTCAGGAAGGCCTGATAGGCTAGAATTTTTCAATAAACTTCGGTTCTGTAGGGAATGCTCCAACAAACAAGTAACACAGCTCCAGCATATGCTACCTCCTCCTTTTCTCAGACTGTGTATCCATTTATGATGTGTTATTAAACACTTTTGATGGTAGACATAATTAACTGCTGCAAATTCCAGAGAACATGAAAAAATGTCACATTAGTATCATCTTCTTTTGGTATCACATTATTTGCCTCTGCTTAAGACAATGATTACCATGGCAAAGACAAGAAGTTATATTTTGTGAGAAGATGGATTCTATGACACTTAACTCAAGACATGTATGTTCAACATATAAGCTCATAAACTTAGAAACAACACAATGGAATGTATAATTTTCATTCGCTGTGGAATAAGCAGTCTTACTGAAACAAAAAAATTTCAATGCTCCTGAGACCTAGTTTTATAAAACACTCCTTTTCATGTTAAATGACAATAATATCTAAATGTTTCAAATCTACCTAAGAAGTAATTACATACTGAAAAAAAAACGACCAAAAAATGGTGACACTGTTGCCATATAAGCACTGCTTTAAAAGATAAAAAATATTACCTCTATGCAGTGTTACGAGTAAAGATTACCTGAGTAAATGCAAAGCATTTTTGGCACTGGTGTTTGTGAGGCATCTCTTTTAGGCTTCAAAACATAATAACAATCTCAGCCTGATGACTTGCTACATAGGTTTTTTTATTTTTTAAAGAAAATGCATAAAGCAATAATTAAAAAGTAAACCCCTGCAACTCCTCCTGGTTTTCTTGCTGTAGGGACTGTCTTGTAGACACAGAGATTGAATAACATCTTGTCAAGACAAGACTGTGTGACATGAATATTTTAAGGAACACATATCTGTTAAAAAAAATTATTCCCATATTGCCTTCAAATGGCCACTTGTGCCACTTGTCACTAAAAAGGATGTGTAAAGCAATGCTGTGAACATATTTCATAGATGAATCTATCCTCATGTGTTATGATTTAGCTGTTGTAATTTCCCCGTGGAAATAGGATAACTGCAAACAAAACAAAGTGCATGTAGATGTTTTTGTTTTCTTCAAGCAGACAATATCTTATTAATTGCCACTCAGGATGCTATTTTGCATAATTTATTTTCTGAGTAGTCCAGGAACAGAAGCAGAAATTAATAAAGAGAGAAACTTCTTTTTTCATGCTGAATGGCAATGCCAAGACAGATTCCAGAGACAAAAGAAAATAACAATAAAGTAGGATTTGCATCTTTCCTCAGAGCCATCCAGGAGAGAGTATGATATTGTGCTCATCCTTCCTTTAAGCAAGCAGGTTAATTTGTATTTTACAGTCTTATTGTATGATTGGACAATTATTCCAAATTCCATGAAAAGACAGATGATTTTTTCATATTCTTTGTGTAGTTCATATAATAGGAAGGAGTCACAGAATCTTAATACCCAATACATAGTTAAAAGAGATATTGTTATAGGGAGGGAAGAAAAAATATCACGACACCAAACCCAAATCACTCACTTATGTATGTAGAAAGAATATTCATGAGGTCAGAAACAGATACTGAGACTTCTGCTTAATAATCTGTTTTAATTGTAAATGTGCTGTTTTGTTGTTCTTCATATGGTAGTAACTAAAAGTCTTCTATTAATCAATCTTTTCCCAAGACATCTGAGAGGAAGGTCGAAAGTAAAAAAATATGTTATTTCAGATTGAAATATATGGGAATGTTTGCTTGCTTGTTTATTGTGGTTTTTTTTACCAGAACTTAACTTAAAAAAATAGATGAACTTCATACAGATGGCACAGGAAACAGAGGTATACATAAGGCGGCTGGAGAAGGCTGCATTTTTTTTTTTATTGTTGCATAGCTTGAGAAGAAAAAGGCAATAGAAAAAGAGGCATGGGATGCAGAGCTGTCCAGAGAAGATCCCCAAACTAAGCTATTGACAACACAAATCAAGCAGCCTTGATGACATTTTAGTAAAACATTATGAAATGGTAGGGTTCATACTGATGGAGGAGTTTAGACGTTTTAAGTTACTCATGCATTTTACAATAAGACCTTCTCAGTTCCGAATATCCAACCGTTAGAAACTTTGCTACTTAGTACATCTGCAGTGGAAATATCGTATCATTCCTTCAGGTACATTCAGAACTGTACAAATGTTGCTGATTTTTGAATACAAAATATCCAAATTAAATCTAAATATTTAATCTTACTTAAGATGTTCTTGATATCTGAGAAGATGTCTCAGCTTATCTCACCATGCTTTTTAATAAATAGCTAAAAAAGGTCCGTAAACGAGAAACAGCTATATATTTGTCAAATAGGAATAGCAGCACAGCAGATAACACAAGTGCTTTAAAGTTCATGCAGATTACTCCCCTTCTACTCTCGTGTTTCGTTCATTTAAGACATAGTCACATATCTAAGCAAGCTTGGTCAACCTAATTTCATCTTTCATTGGGGAATGAGCTGCAATGTATGAACAAGATCTTAAAGCTACAGGGTTGAGTGCTGTGCAAAAGCAAAGTTTCTGGTGTCTTACATTTAGAAGAGCCAGATATGAGCCCCACTTCTCAGCTGAATCATGGAAATTATTAATGTTCTTCACCTATTGTGTGATCTGACACATTTCTCCATCACTACAGAATGCAATATTCTAAATGCAGTACCCATCCCTCACTTGAACTTACACAGGACTGCTGCATACTTCAAGAAATAAGAAGATACTTCCCTGCTGTGGAAATGAAAGAGCTTCTTTCTTTCCATCTCACTATTGTGTTTCTGAACTAAAGAGAAGCAAATGTTAAACTGATCTTTTAAACTCAGATAATTTAAAAGCACTACTCAGGAGTCCCTTGACTAAAGTAAGTCAGGAAACTGCATTTGATTATAGTGCCATTTGTTGAAAGAGCAGCAGAAATGGTTATAAAATACTAAGTGCTTGTCTTCTCTTTGTTGACATTTTTAAAATGCCTCTTAAACATCTTTTGAAAACAACTCTGGGGTGAAAAACTACCCTGTGGGATGTGCTACCCTCAATATCAGAAAACCCTATGCTTCTTTGAGACAACAAAACTACAACTCAAGAAAATACATCTAATAGTTCTGCAAATTTTTGCTTTCTCCCACAAGAAATGTGAAAGAAAAAGTGATGAACAGCCATCTGTCATGGTGTCCATAAGGATATGTAAATTTAATTGGAAAAAATGCCTGGTCTTATCCTACATGTAGTCGCTAATGTCTTGCAATATTAACATACTAGAAGGATTAAAAAAATAAAAAGCTTGTCTATTTTTTCCCCATTATTTTTGTTATTTTTTTCTTACAGTATTTTCTATATGTGCATTGAACATGAAACTATCAGTAACAGCTTTGCTGCCTGTTTTCAGCAAAATTGATTGATGTGTCTTGGCTTGCAATTTCATTGTTCATACAAATTAAAGTCTATCAGATTTTGCAAACCAGAAGGCACAGGTAACTCCTAAAATGAAATCTTCATTATACATGCTGTCATATATAACATTGCAGGTAAGCAAAAAAAAGGTAAGCAAATAGGAGAATTTCAAATCTCAGTGAAAATCCGTTGAACTCAAGACTTGAGATATAGGCTCAGATAGATCCTGTGGTTTAATTTGCCATGTTTCTTTAGGAAAGAATCTGTAATTTCATACCAGAGCATGAAAATATAAATTATGTAAGAACAGCTGGCATACATGAGCTGATGAAACTAAAAGCCTCAGGTCATGTGTTCTTAGAAATCAAGAACACGAAAAGGAAAAACACTTTATAAATGTGGTAAAAGTTCAGAAGACATGTGCATAGTCTTAAAAAGCAAAATCAGTCAATGACAGAAGCAGAATTAGGCCTCATTCAGTTGAAAGCTTAGGAAGCTTCTTGGTTACTTATGAATTTGGAAAAAGTTAACATTCTTATTGACTAGAGTGATGAAGAACTAAATCCATGATATCCTCACACAAGATTCTTGTCATTGATAAAAATAATTACTTCTCTTCTTAACAAACGTTTAAAATATTTATATTTTTTGCCCTAGTTTACAGAAAAAGATTTGCAGTTTATAAAATCCAGAATTAACAAAAATAGAGTGAAGAATTTTATGGTTGTTTTTTTTTTTTCCCTTGATTTTAGACTTTGGTCAGTGATTAAATTATTCTGAAATTACTCTATAAAAAAAAAAATATTTGAATTATCTTTTTTCCCTCCTTCTATACTCATTATACTCACCAAAAGAAACAACATGAGAGTCAGTATTTTCATCATTCACCCTCATACTGGCAAGGTGATCACCACATGTACAGTACAGGTTTTGCTGACTTTAAAAATATAATAGTTTTGAAAAGCTTGCAATCTGAGGTAGCACTACAAACTTTGTTTCAAGCTATAAGACAGACAATTGTGGTTAAGAAATTTAGGCACGCAAGTTAGTCAGACATGATGGTCCTCCTGAGGTCTTCAAAGACAGCTACGCATTTTTAGTACAAAAGAATTAAACATTCTCCATTCCAGTGTGTTTCGGAGCTGGACTCGGTGATAGCATGCATGCTGTTCATATTTAGGGTAAGAGGAAAACAAGTCACAAAAAGATGCTGGAAGTCATATTGCTTTAATGACAGGATATTAAATTCTGCTGGGAACAGATCTCACTATTCCCAAAGTAAGAGCTGGAATAGAATTAATTCATAGGTCTAGTTTTAAGATGTTGGAGAAGGCAAACTGACTTCGCTCTTTATGATTTTAACAGCTAGATCTTCCTTATAAATGAGATTTGACTCAAACAATTCCCCTTTTGAGACAAATAAATAATAGGAAATATATGAACTGATCTCCTAGTGATACTTAGCTGCTAAAATAAGGTTATGCCTAAGTCATTCTTCTCTGCAGGCAAACAAGGTTTAGCATTTTATTTTTTATATTGTTTTCTTCTGCCTCATTTTGTCCCAATTAACATGTAACAAGACTCTTAAATCTTATCAGTTGTTTCAAAGAATAGTTTTCTATGTCTTTCCCATATTTCTTAAATATTCTTTTCCTCATTAATGATTCACATTCAGCCTAAAAAAATCTTTTTGGCTATGCAAAACACCTTGACTTCATTTCTAGAGGGAATCATAAGTACATTATTCAACTAAAACCAACACTAAAAGCTAACAATTTTTTGTTGTACTGCTTTTAGTGTAAAACTCAGGACTTATTTTTATCATCTTGTTTTCGC
Organism: Tauraco erythrolophus; assembly: GCF_009769465.1. NCBI lineage: Eukaryota > Metazoa > Chordata > Aves > Musophagiformes > Musophagidae > Tauraco > Tauraco erythrolophus. The sequence continues at coordinate 80,668,590 of NC_141465.1, read as the reverse complement.
ACAAAACTAAACTAATTGCATGGTGTTTTTCATGGGTAGGCAAAACAGGAGAAATTGATCAATTGCCTCATGCCTGAACACAATATAACTATTCAATAATTATGGGAAAAAAAAAAAAAGATAAAAAGCTACCTTATCGGTTCATCTACAGTTTCCCTGCTTAGGCTAACAGCATACTACTGGACTCCAAATTGGATGTGCATTGTATGTTCAGTGCTTACTTTTCCTTGAAAAATCTGATGAGATTTCAGAAATCTGCAGATTGTAGTTTCTAAAAACGAATGATGCTCGATATGGTGACTTTACTACTTCCTTACTATATACAAATCATACCTAATTAAGACAAAAACCAAGACCAGGCAAAGCTCTGAACGTAGGTATTCAAACTTGTTTTGTTTTGGGGTTTGAGAACAAATATTTTAGTTCACAGTCTACATATCTTTCAGGAAAACTGCTGACAGCTTGCTGTTAGTATGCAAAGGTTTAGGTTAATCAATCCTAACTAAAGACAATTACGAGTGAAATTATTATTTCAGTTTGTATTCTAGATGCTTAATAGTCACTTGAAAGATGCAATCATAGGATAATTTTTGTTCACTCTAAAATAGGCAACTAAGGTTAGGTAAATAATCTTTTGTAAATGCTTTTATATTAAGACTATCTGAGGTGACGAATTTGGATTTAAACACACAGCCTTCCAACACCTAATGTTAAACTAGATTATTCACTTCCTTAAGACTACTACTTCCTTAAGTGCTACATAGCTGTAGCACTACAAGAACAGAGGAAAAAATGCCAGAATGTGAATGTAGCTCAGCATGCAATAATTCAGTGATAAGTAACCTTACTATACACTAATTTAGGATATTTAACTTCAGTGAATTGTACAGCAAGTTCTGTGTTGATGAGTTGTTCAGTATACTTGTAATTACTGTGATCTCCAGTTACAATGGAGACAAAAGAATTGAACTAGTTATAGATAGTGTGATTCCAGTAGCTAGAGATTTATGCTTTTCACCAGCTAGTAGGCAAAAACTATAGGTAGCAGAACATTATTCACTTCATATGTCCACAGAGTATTTCTTGCTAAACTTAAAATATGCTGCAAACATGATTGTGTTCCATTGCTCATGAAATGACAAATATTATTCTATTCTTCTCTCTCATAGACAAGTTAAATCATAAAACGATGAATAATAGCCAACTGCAATACAGAAAATCAGCATAATTGGCTAAATTTTGTGTCCCCTTTCTCTTTTCAATTTTTGGGTATTTCATTAGTTGCAAATGAAGATAAATTTTATAATTATACAATTCTTGATTTCATATTTCTGTTTTTTTTTTTTTCTAGAGTGTTTAGTACTACAGTCAAGCTACATAATACTCTTAAATTTCCTTCATGTGAGTTATTCACTTCAATGTCTTGAGACTTATATCCTAGAAGAAACTAAATTGAACTGTGAAAGTCCTTATTTCCACTGGGGATTTTATTTTTAGATTTTTTAGCTCCTCTTCCATCTGCCTTTTAGCAATTTTTTGTGCTTCAAGCATGAACAAGCAATATTAATCCAACTTCTAGTTTCAGTAAGGCACATTAAGTTAGACAAAATGCACCTCAACTCACCTCTTTAGGAACTATGCATTTATTTAACTGTTTCTTTGTCTCACTCCCATCGAATCTGTGCAACACTTAGAGCTATATACTATGAAAAATGTGGATTCTACTGAAGTGGATGTGGAAGTGCAAAAGAAAAGCAAACAAGTAGGCATCACATTGCTTTTTGCCAAAGGAAAGGTTCTAGTCTGATTCCCAAACTATCAATCAATCAAAACCATTGTATTTTAGAACTGTAATTTGATCAATATTCAATTTACTTACCAGGTAAGGTGCAACAGCAGTACGGTTAGTACCTGTTCTCAAAAAAACACTTCAAAGAATATGAAGAAAAAAGTCAATCTATCAGTTTCTGCTTTCACCCTTCCTAGCTTTCAGTAAGTTACAGCAAAAAGAAATGGGAGTGTTGTCCTTTTTCTCCTTCCCATTCATAGGGCAGGGTATTATTTTCTGCAATTGAGAGAAGAATCAAGGTTGACCAAAGCATTTGCCACTTTACAGTGCTTCTCTTAACTGAGATTCACATTCCCTTTCTATTGTATAATAGAATCATAAATCATAGAATTGTTTGTCTTGGAAGGGACCGTAAAGATCATCTAGTTCCAACCTCACTACCATGGTCATGGACACCTTCCACTACATCAGGTTGCTCAAAACCTCATCCAACCTGGCCTTGAACACTTCTGGGTATGTTGTGCGGGACAGTGTCAAATGCTTTGGACAAGTCCGGGTAGATGATGTCAGTTGCTATTCCCTTATCCACTATTGCTGTAATTCTGTCACAGAACGCCACCAAATGAGTCAGGCACAATTTGCCCTTAGACCTCTTTTATCACTCACTGCTGTTATTTGTATGAGTGCCAAAGAAAATAATGTCAGTGCTCCATTAAACACCCTGGCTAGCATAGAATCATTTAGGTTGTAAAGACCCTTAAGATCATCAAGACCAACTGTAAACTAACACTACCAAGTCCACCACTAAACCATGTTCCGAAGTGTCATGTTTACATGTCTTTTAGATACCTTCAAGGATGGTGACCCAACCGCTTCTCTGGGCAGCTTGTTCTAATCACTTTCCTCATCCTGCTGGCCACAACATTTCTGATACATGGAATCTCCATTTTATACATGCTAAACAAGTGACTACTTCTAATGGTTAAATATCATATTACATTTTTTGATAATTTACCAATAAAAAGACTTGATGTCTCAGTGAAGGAATATCACCAGAAAAGCTCTTTGATCTACAGATAAGGATTCCCATTTATCATGCATTCTTGGAATTTTCTGCAGGAAGAGTCATAGGATAAGAACAGAAAGAAATGAAATTTTAATTGAGTTTTCCTTAGAGGAAAAGGTAAGGAAAAATAACACATCTAAAGCATATTAAAGAACTAACGAAATTCATACATTCCTTATAAATAATGTGGCTGTGTTGTGGTTTAACCCAGCTGACATCTAATCACAACGCAGCCACTTGCTCACCTTCCCCCACCTCTGAGGAATGAGGAAGAGTATTAAAGGGGAAAAGCAAAAGAAACACATGAGTTGAGATAAGAATAATTTAATATTTGAAATACAATAAAATTAAAAGTAAATATTATAAAGATTTTTATACTATTGCCATAAATAAAAATGGCAATAGTATAGGATAATATATAAAATTATAATAATATATATAAACAAGTGATGCACAGTGTAATTGCTCACCACCCGCTGACCAATGCCCATTCCATCCCAGCAAGTGATCCCGAAACAGATAAGTCCCAAAATCGCAATCCCAAAAGAATGGGAACTTGAAAAGAGAGATACGGAAAGAGTGAAAAAGAGAGAGAGCACTAGAGAGTCCGAGACAATGTCAAACTTCCTGGCCAATCCTCCTCTACATACTGGGTATGACGTTGCATGATATGTAATATTCCATTGTCCAATTTAGACCTCAATCCTAAGCCTAACTCACATCAGAAACTAGGAGTTGTGGGTCCTATGCTAGTCCGCAACCTGCCATGTACCTGCATACTGGCAAGACACGGAAAGTTGAAAAGTCCTTGATGTCTCAGCACCAACTATAAACATCAGCATGTTGCCAGCATTCTTCTCATAACAAATCTCATTATAAATCCAAAGCAGAGCAGTATTCTAGCTACTGAAAACTAACTGTATTCCAGCCAAAACCAGGACAGGGCATAGAATAATCCCTAAGTATCAAACTACTTATCAAGAGGTATGTGAAGTAGGACTTGAGTGGTCAAGCCTCAGATACATTCAGAAGGCCTCTATTTATAAGTAACAGAGTTTGAAAAGTAGAGCAAAAAGATTAAAAAAGGACAGTTTTCCACTTATTTACCCTAAGCAAAATGCTAGAGTCTAATAGTCTCTGACTAGGTTCTATTAGATATTCTACATATGGAGGATGTAATATTTAATATCAAATTTATCTTTTTTTTTAAGTAAAAATATTTTTTTGCTTAAAAAATAAAAAGGTACATTATCCTTTTTCAGCCCCTCTGAGCCTTCTTCCATTCTAGGGGTTTATTGGTCAATCACACAAATGTATCATTTGTTTACCAGTTATAGCTTAGCTTGGTTTAATTTAGTTTAGCTTAGTTTGGCTTGGCTTCAAAATCCCCAGTAGCCATTACAGGAATGTTTTCAAATATCTGCAGTATACATCCACCATGTAAAAGCAATGACTGCCTTTAATAAGAATAGTAGTAAGATCAATATAATGTGACACCAATAATATTTAGTTGGAAATCATACCTCAGCACACCATCTTGTTCTGCTGGATATTGTGTAAATGTAATGTCGAGGAAAGACTAATTATAAAAGCTAATTATAAACTAATTGTAAATTACAAACTAATTATAAACTAATTATAAAAACTAATTATAAACACTAATTAATATCACCTATGAAAATGAAAGCATGTTGAAGGGTTATTTTCATGTAGATTAAGTGGTATCTCAAGCTATTTCTTCATAATATTTACTACTTGTAAGTAAGAAATTGATGCAAATTATCTTAGGAACCATTGCAGAAGGCAAAGGGAGAAACTGGAAGAATGAGGAACAGCCCACTGAAGGAGAAGATCAGGCTCAAGGCCAACAAAGAAACCTGAAGGTGCTGAAGTCCATGGGACCTGATGAGATGCATCTGCAGGTCCTGAGGGAACTGGCAGATGAAGTTGTTAAGCTGCTATCCATCATATTTGACAAGTCATGGCAGTCCAGTGAAGCATCAACTGGCTGGAAAAAGGGAAACATAGCCCCCATCTTTAAACAGGGAAAAAAGAAGACCCAAGAAACTACAGGTCAATCAATTCCACCTCTGTGCCTGGCAAGATCATGGAGCAGATCCTCCTGGAAACTATGTTAAGGTACATTGGTAAAAAAAAAAGTAGGTGATTGGTGAAAGCCAAGATGGTTTCACTAAGGGCAAATGGTGCGTGATAAATTTGATGGCCTTGTATGACAGAGTTATGGTGTTGGTGGATAAGGGAAGAACAACTGACATCATTTACCTGGACTTGTCCAAAGCATTTGACACTGCCTCACACAACACTCTTGTCCCTAAAATAGAAAGACATTAATTTGAATGATGGACCAGTCAGTGGATAAGGAATCAGCTGGATCATCTCTCTCAAAGAGTTGAAGTCAATGGCTAGATGTTCAAGTGGAGGCAAGTGAAGAGTGGTGCTCCTCAGGGGTCGCTATTGGGGTGGGTGCTGTTTAACATCTTTGTTGGTGACATGGAGAGTGGGATCAAGCGCACCCTCAGCAAAATTGTGGATGACACCAAGCTGAGTGGTGTTGCGGACACACTGGAGGGAAGGTATGCCATCCAGAGGGACCTTGACAGGCTGGAGAGGTGGGCCTGTGAGAACCTCATGAACTTCAACAAGGCCAAGTGCAAGGTCCTGCACATGAGTTGGGGCAATCTCAAGCGCAATTACAGGCTGGGCAGAGAATGGATTGAGAGCTGAGCAGAAGGACTTGGGGGTGCTGCTTGATGAGAAGCTCAACATGAGCTGGTAGCATCTGCTTGCAGACCAGAAAGCCAGTCACATTCTGGACTGCATCCAAAGCAGCTTGGCCAGAAGGTCGAGGAAGGAGATTCTGCTCCTCTACTTTGCTCTCTTGAGACACCACCCGGAGCACTGTGTTCAGTTCTGGTGACCCCAACATAAGAAGGACATGGATCTGTTGGAGCAGGTCCAGTGGAGGGCCACAAAAATGATCTGAAGGCTGGGGTACCTCTCCTATGAAGACAGGTTGAGAGAGTTGGGATTGTTCAGCCTGGAGAAGACTCCAGGGAGACCTTCCGGCATCCTTGCAGTACTTAAAGAGGGTATACAAGAAAGGTGAAGAGGGACTTTTTGTTAGGGCGTGTAGTGATAGGACAAGGGGCAATGGCTTTAAACTGAAAGAGGGTAGATTTCAGTTAGGTACAAGGAAGGATTTTTTTACATTGAGGGTGGAGAAACACTGGAAGAGATTGCTCAGAGAAGTTGTGGATGCCCCATCCCTGAAAGTGTCAGTTGGGATCTATTAGACACAATAGGTATAATGTCATTTTAAGCAACTTTAATAATGTGCAGGAGAGACCAAGAAGGATTCAACGTGCCTACTTTTCATCTGACTTTCATAGTTTTCATTTGAAAAGTGGACTAAACACTGACTGAATGTTCTTCTGATCAAAAACTAGAAGAATACATGATACAGAGCTAACAAAACTTATTCCAAAGCTATGATGTTTCTTCCAAACCATTCTAGGTTTAATGTTATTAATTCAGTGTTAAATTTTATGCATATAAATTCATAGATTCATAGATTTCTAGGTTGGAAAAGACCTTAGAGATCATCGAGTCCAACCATCCCTAATCCCCATTAAACCATATCCTCAAGTAGCTCATCCACCCTATTCTTAAACACATCCAGGGATGGGGACTCAACCACCTCCCTGGGCAGCCTATTCCAGTGGCTGACAACCCTTTCAGAGAAGAAATACTTCCTAACACCCAACCTGAATCTCCCCTGACTAAGCTTATGCCCATTTCCTCTTGTTCTATCACCCATCACTAATGTAAAGAGCCCTTCCCCTACCTCCCCACCATCTTTTCTCAAGTATTTATAGGCCGTAATCAGGTCTCCCCTCAGCCTCCTCTTCTCCAGACTAAACAGCCCCAACTCCCTCAGCCGCTTCTCATAAGTTTTATTTTCCAGCCCCTTGACCAGTTTAGTTGCCCTTCTTTGGACTCGCTCCAGGAGCTCAATATCTCTCTTAAAGCGAGGGGCCCAAAACTGGACACAATATTCCAGGTGCGGCCTCACCAGTGCCGAGTACAGGGGCAGGATCACTTCCCTGCTCCTGCTGGTCACACTATTCTTGATACACGCCAGTATCCCATTGGCCTTTTTGGCCACCTGGGCACACTGCTGGCTCATATCAAGCCGGTAGTCAACCAACACCCCCGGGTCCTTCTCCGCCAGGCAGCTCTCCAGCCACTCCTCCCCGAGCCTATAGCGATGCTTGGGGTTTTTATACCCCAAGTGAAGGACTCTGCACTTGGCCTTATTAAAGCTCATGCCATTGGCCTCAGCCCAACAATCCAGTCTGTTCAAATCCCTCTGAAGGGCCTCCCTACCCTCGAGCAGATCGACACAGCCTCCCAGCTTGGTGTCGTCCGCAAATTTACTGAGGGTACATTCAATCCCCTCATCCAGGTCATTGATAAAGATGTTAAACAGAACTGGACCCAGCACTGAGCCTTGGGGAACCCCACTGGTGACCGGCCTCCAGCCGAATTTAGCCCCATTTACCACCACTCTTTGGGCCCGGCCATCCAGCCAGTTTTTAACCCAAAGGAGGGTGTACCTATCCAGGCCAGCAGTTACCAGTTTCTCCACCAGAACACTATGAGAAACTGTATCAAAGGCTTTACTGAGGTCCAGGAAAACTACATCCACAGCCCTTCCCTCGTCAACCAGGCGGGTCACCCTGTCATAGAAGGTGATCAGGTTTGATTGGCAAGACCTGCCTTTCATAAACCCATGTTGACTGGGCCTGATCACCCGGTTAACCTGTATGTGCTCATTAATAGCACTCAAGATAACCTGTTCCATGACTTTGCCCGTCACCGAGGTCAAACTGACAGGCCTGTAGTTCCCCGGATCCTCCTTCCGCCCTTTTTTGTAAATGGGGGTAACATCCGCCAGCCTCCAGTCCAGCGGAACTTCCCCAGTGAGCCAAGACTGCCCAAAGATAATGGACAGGGGTTTGGCAATGACATCCTCCAGCTCTCTCAGGACTCTCGGGTGGATACCATCAGGCCCCATAGACTTGTGGGCATCCAGCCGAAGGAGCAGATCCTTGACCCGTTCCTCTTGGATCACAGGAGCTTCGATCTGCTCTCCCTCCCTGCACTCAGACACCGGAGGCCAGCTCACCTGGGAACTGCTGACCTTATTATTAAAGACTGAGGCAAAGAAGGCATTAAGGACCTCAGCCTTGTCTTCATCCCTAGTGACTAACGTACCCCCTGAGTCCAGTAGGGGCTGGAGGTGATCTTTAGCCCTCCTTTTGTTATTAATATATTTATAGAAAGACTTTTTGTTTTCCCTTACGGAGCTGGCTAGTCTAAGTTCCAATTGGGCTTTTGTCTCCCTGATTATCTCCCTACATGCCCTAACTTCCTCCCTGTATTGATTCCTGGATGCCTGCCCATTCTTCCAAGACTTGTAGACATCCCTTTTTCTTTTGAGATGTTCCCAAATCTCCTTTGTCATCCAAGCTGGTTTTCTACCCCGGCGGCTCGACTTCCGGCACACAGGGACAGCTCGCTCCTGTGCCTCCAGAATTTCCTTTTTGAATAGTAACCATCCCTCCTGCGCCCCCTTACCCTTGAGAGCTGTCTCCCATTGGACTTTGTTAACCAGACTTCTAAACAGCCCAAAGTCAGCTCGCCCAAAGTCCAGCTTGGCTGTTTTAGTGTTCCCCCTCCTAACTTCCCCTAGAATTGAGAATTCTATTATCTCGTGGTCACTAAGCCCCAGGCGTCCTCCAACCTTCACATCTCCCACAAGACCTTCTCTGTTCACAAACAGCAGGTCTAGGGGAGCTCCTTCTCTAGTCGGTTCACTAACCAGTTGTGAGAGGAAGTTGTCCTCCACACTCTGCAGGAACCGCCTAGACTGTTTCCTGACTGCCATGTTATACTTCCAACAGACATCAGGCAGGTTAAAGTCACCCATAAGGACAAGGGCTAGTGAGCGCGAGACTTCCCCCAGTTGTTTAAAGAATAGCTCATCAGTCTCACTGTCCTGATAGGGTGGCCTGTAGCAGATACCCACTACAATATCCGCCTTCATAGGCCCCTCTTTGATTTTCACCCACAGACATTCTACTAGGTCATCCCCAACATTTAACTCTAAACAGTTTAGATCTTCCCTTACATACAGGGCAACCCCACCACCCCTTCTACCTCTCCTATCCCTCCTGAAGAGCTTGTAGCCATCCATGGTAGCACTCCAGTTATACGAGTCATCCCACCATGTTTCAGTGATGGCAACTATGTCGTAGTTTCCCCGGATAGCAAGAGCTTCCAGTTCCTCTTGTTTATTGCCCATACTGCGTGCGTTCGTATAGAAGCACGTAAGTTGGGCTTTCGACCCCACAGCACCCTTAGGGGGGGAAGTTTTATTACCTGAGCTGTTATTTTTGGGATTCTCTTTAACCTCTAGGCAACTTGTGTGTTGCTCTTGACTACACATATCACCCCCTAGTATCACTGAGGCAGCAGGCCGAAGGCACCTGCCTACACTCCTTTCATCAGACAATGGAGGGCCGTCCTCGGCTGTTAATCCTCTAAGTCTGACAATACCCCCCACCCCCTTCACATCTAGTTTAAAGCCCTGTTGATGATCCCAGTTAGTTCTGTAGCGAGCAGCCTTTTCCCCCGTGGAGACAAACCTGCCCCGTCCCTAGATAGAAGATCTGGCATTAAGGTCAGCCCGTGGTTAAAGAAGCCTAGGTTGTTTTCCTCACACCACTTTTGTAGCCAATTATTTAAATCCTCGATCTTTGTTTTCCATCCTGTGTCATGTTCTAGAGTCGGTATGATAGAAGAGAATATTACTTGGGCCCCTGATCCCTTCAACATTCTTCCCAAAACCCTGAGATCTTTCTTAATAGTCCGGATGTTTCTTTTCCTAATGTCATCCATACCAACTTGGAAAAGAAGAAGAGGGTAGTAATCAGTGGGCCTGACTATAGATGGGAGTTTTTTTATTACATCCCTAATTGTTGCCCCAGGAAGGGAGCAGACCTCCCTGTGTAAAGGGTCAGGTCTACAAATCTGGCCCTCCGCACCCCTCAAAAGGGAGTCTCCTAAAACAATCACCCGCCTTTCCTTCTTAACTGAGGCTGTCTTGATGATACGTGTGGTCCTAGGGAAGGATACTAGCGTGTGTGTATCATCATCCTCCCTGGGTGTTGGTTCCACTTGCAGAGCTTCAAATCTGTTGTGTAATGGAACCTGGGAGGTAGTTGCAGGAGCAGAGGGGGCAGGCTTGCCGCGCCGGGCAGGGACCTGCTGCCATTGCTCATTCCCACCTGGATTCCTCTTCCCGGCCAGGTGGGGAGAGGTTGGGGGCTCCTCAGTCTGAGAAGCTGTGGTAGCCTGTTGGGTCTGCGGGCGGGAGCACAAAGTACTGGTCCATTGGTCAGTCTCCCTCTCGCACTCCCTGATGGCCCTCAGCCTGCTTACCTCCTCTCTGAGCTCTGTCACCAGGCGGAGGAGTTCCTCCACCCTGGCACAGCTCCCACAAGTGAGTTCCCCGGTGGCAACCTGAGCCAATGCACTTGGGGAACAAGACCTGCAGCTTACCTGGGTGGCAGCGTGCACCCAGCGGGGGTCCGTCTGGGAGGCTGCGTCGGTCCTGGCTGGCACCGGGCTGGAGGCAGCCTTCGCTTTATGCCTAGTGACCACCATGTCAGTCAGGGACTTCCGACCGGGCTCGACGCTCTGCCTGCTTGATATGATAAAATGATATGATTAGTTATAAAGAGGAAGGAAGGAGGGAATAATTCAAACTGCTGGGAATTGAGTTGGTTTCTGTGTTCATGGCATTATGGTATCTTAGCAAGGCATCAATTCAAACTTTTTGGTAGCTGTGAATCAAGCTTTTCCAAAAGACTTTGAACATCTGTCTCAGAAAACGAACAAAGACTCACTGGTTCGTAACCTACTGGCATTTTGAAGAATAGCTAGGGACTAAGTTTCGAGATTTTTGATATCTAATTGTATTAACAGAGCATTCCAACTACTTGAATTTCCCTCAACATGCTTGATTTCATACCTATTCAAGTCAATGACAGAGCTTCCACTGGAGAGTCAGTCGGAATCAGCTTCATAAAGAATAGAAACATATTTTTGAGAAATTCTATCTCTATGACTAATTCTGATATTTGATACCTTTCTGCAGTTATCTGATAGAAACTAGATGTTCACAGCAACTTGAACTTCAGAAAATTTTAAATATTAGATTATATAAGATCTATTCTATCTGATTTATACTACTTTCTGCTAAATAAAGAGAAAATAAAATTCACTGTGGCAAAAGCAAATTTCTCATACTCTGAGACCAACAACAGTTAAGAAGTTGGACAATCTCCTATCTCTAAATATGAATCATTTCCTATTTTCATTAACTAGTAAAAGCTAAAAGTATTTTCTGTAGTCGAAAGTATGTCACATCGCGTTAACAAACCATAGATACAAAAACATCCAGCAGAATCAATATAAATTGATTTGCTATTATTCATTTGCAGTCATTTCTTATTATGTCTAGTACATGTATATGCCTTGCAAATTGGTCTGTATGTTTTGCAATACTATTATTTTTATGCTAAGCACTTGGTAAAGTGTTTGCAATATATACTATGTTGAATATTTAATTATTTCTCTGATAAGCTAAAGGTGTAATAAATGCTTCCTTCCAATATGGCTGAAGCTTTTAAAGAATAACTCACCACAATAGATCTAAACCATAAGGACATTTTCTTGTTGATCTTCACCTATGGTGCCATGGTTTGGCCCAGCTGGTAGCTAAACAACCACGCTGCCGCTCACTTACTCCTCCCCCTTGGTGGGATGGGAGGAGAAAATCAAAAGAAACAGAGCAAAACACGTGGGTTGGGATAAGGACAATTTAATAGAACAGTTAAAAAAAAAAAAAAACAAAACAAAAAACGAGGAAAGAGTTATAGCAAAGATAATAAAAAGAAAAGCAGTACAAAAGAAGCAGTACAAATGCTCACCATGCCGACTGCAGAACCTGGAAGCCAGAGTTGCCCACTCCCAATCAGCGAGGATGAGAAAAAAAGCCCCTCCCTCGGCTAGCTCCCTCAATTTTTTAGCCCTCCCTTGGGGCATGACGCATATGGTATCGAATAGCCCTATGACTAATTCAGGTCAGTTGCCCAGCTTTACCTCATCCCACTTTTCCTGTGGAAGGTTAACCCTACCCCAGCCAAACCCAGGACATGTGGGAAACTAATTTCTGATTATACATGAGTTTTAACATGGCTCTATATAGCACTAAAGGGTGTTGATTTTCTTCTGTTTGTTTTCTGGGTATCAGATACCACTGAATGGAACAGTTAATACTACTAGCATCACGGTGAACTCCTATGTCTTCAAGTGTTCAACAAGAACACAACCTGTTGGGAATGGATAGCAAGTTCTGTTCAACACATGCGCTCATGCATGCTCACCCTTGTTCATATTAAAATCATAGAAAAATTTAGGTTGAGACTTCAGGACATTTGAGTTCAACTACCTCCTCCAAGCAGGGCCACTTATGAGGTCAGACCAGAATGCTCAGGGCTTTGTCCACCTCAGTCTTGAAAACCTCTGAAGATCCAAAGATGGAGACTACAAAACCTCTCTGGGCAACCTGCTCCACTGTGTTCCTGTCCTTATGTGGAAAAGGTTTTTCTCCTTATAAGAAGTCTGAACCTCTCTGGTTTCAGTCTCAGGAATACACTTCAGTGCCTATATGATCTTGGTGACCATTTGCTGAACTTTTTTGGGTTTTAAAGTCATAGAATTGTGGAATGATTTGGGTTGGAAGGGACCTTAAAGATCATCTAGTTCCAACCCCCCTACCACGAGCAGGGATACCTTCCACTACATCAGGTTGCTCAAAGCCTCGTCCAACCTGGTCTTGAACACTTCCAGGGATGGGGCATCCACAACTTCTCTGGGCAACCTCTTCCAAAGTTTCTCCACCATCATTGCAAAAAAATTTTGTCCTTATATCTAATCGAAACCTACCCACTTTCAGTTTAAAGCCATTGCCCCTTGTCCTGTCATTACACACTCTTGTAAAAAGTCCCTCTCCAGCTTTCTTGTAGGTCCCCTTTAAGTACTGCAAGGCTACTGGAAGGTCTTCCCGAAGCCTTCTTTTCTCCAAGCTGAACAACCCCAACTCTCTCAGTCTGACTTCATGGGAGAGATGCTCCAGCCCTCGAATCATCTTCGTGGCCTTCCTTTGGACCTTCTGCAACAGCTCCATGTCCTTCTTATGTTGAGGATCTCAGAGCTGAATGCAGTACTACAAGTGCAATCTCAGAAGAGCAGAGCAGAGGAGCAAAATCACCTCCTTTGACCTGCTGGCCACACTTCTTTTGATGCATCCCAGAATGTGGCTGGCTGGCTGGCCTGCAAGCGAACATTGCCAGATCTTGTTGAGCTTCTTGTCAACCAACACTCCATGTCATTCTTATGCTATGGGCCCCGAACTAAATGCAGTATCTAGATGAGATCTAATGAATGCTAAGTAGAAGGTGATAATTACTTCCTTTGATCTACTGATTGTGGCCCTATTAATACACCCCAAGGTGCTGCTGGCCATCTTTGCTGTCAAGGCACACTGCTGGCTCATGTTCAGCTTGCTGTCCCCCAGAACCCTCAGAACCTTTTCTCCATGTCTTCTCCCTAGTAAACGGTCCTTAACTTGTATCACTGTCCAGGGAATCTTATATCCCAAGGGTAGGAATTTGCATTTGTCCTTGTTGAATTTGATGATGTTCCTGTTAGCCCATTCACACAACTTTTTTGTCTCTGAATAACAGTGCTGCCCTCAAGAATTTGACTGGTTTCTGTGCTTATTAATTTGAATATGTCACTGTTAGACATGAGTTAATATCAATACTCTTTCAGAAGAGGCACTGGCCTTGTACAGTGGTATTAAAAGTTTTGACTCTGTTGAACATATCTAACTTTATTTACCCTAAACAAATACTTACCATTTGTGCTTACATCATATTCTTGTCCTTATGCCTGACTAATACAACCTGGATTTTTTAACTCTTTAATTTCTATGAACTCCTAACTTAACTCAGACATTCCTGTTATCCTTAATAATCCTTTATTGTATGACCTGACACATTGTCCCATTATTCAAGAGGGATAAGCAGGAAGACCCTGGTAATTACAAGTCTGTCAATCTCACTTCAGTGTCTGGTAAAATTATGGAGAAGGTTTTTCTGGGAGTTACTGAAAAACAATTGAAAGACAATACATCCATTAGTCACAGCCAGCATGAGTTCACAAAGGGAAAGTCCTGCTTAAAAAACTTAATTTCCTTCTGTGACAAGATACTCACATAATTGACCAAGGGAAGTCAGTAGATGGTATTGAGTTTTTTTTATTTTAGCAAAGTTTTTGATACTATGTCTCACAGTATCCTGTGACAAGTCCATAATACGTTGGGTGAGCAACTGGCTGATGAGTTGGGCTCAAAGTGTTGTAGTAAATAAGATTACATCAGTCTGGCGGACACTCACCAGTGGGGTTCCCTAGGGCTCAATTTTAGGGCCAGTGCTCTTCAATGTTTTAATAAATTATCTGGACACAGGAATCAAATGTACATTAATTAAATTTGCTGATGATAATAAACTAAGGGGAGTTGTAGACTCCTTTGAGGATAAATAGGTCTTACAAAGAGATCTGGATAGACTAGAGAGCTGAGCAATCACCAACTGTTTAAAATTCAACATAAGTATGTGACAGATTATCTTCTTGGGATGGCGTAATCCTGATTATGTATGCAAATTGAGGGCTGAAAGGATGCAGATTAGCTCTGCGGAAAGATATCTAGGGAGTTGTGTTAACAGCAAGTTGAGTATCAGTTGACAGTGTGCCCTGGCAGACAACAGGGCCAACCATGTCCTGGAGTGTGTCAAGCAGAACATAGCTAGCTGGTCAAGGCGGGTGATTGAGCCACACTGCACTGCATTGGTGTGGCCTCACTTTGAGTACTGTGTGCAGTTTTGGAAGCCTCAATATAAGATGGACATCAAACTATTAGAGCGTGTCCAGAGGAGAGCAACAGAGATGGTGAAAGGTCAAGATTTACAAGGAGTGGGTGAGATCACTTGTTTTGTTAAACTTGGAGAATAGAAGGCTGAGTGACCTTATCACAGTCTACAGCTTCCTCAAGGGGGCAGCAGAGGGGGAGGTGTTGATATCCCCTCTAAAGTGATCAGCAATAGGACACAAGGCAATGGTATGAAACTGGATCAGGGGAAGTTCAGACTGGGCATTATGAAAAGGTTCTTCACTGAGAGGGTGGTCTGTCACTGGAACAGGCTCCCCAGGAAAACAGTCACAGTATCAAGCCTGCCAGAGTTCAAGGAGCATCTGGACAAGGCTCTTAGATGTACGGTTTAGTTTTAGGTAGTCCTATGAGGAGCAGGGAGCTGGACTCAATGATCCTTGTGAATCCCTTCCAAGTCGAGATATTCTATGATTCTATGACTTTTATATTGTTGAATTAAATATCTGTATCTGTTACTTCAGTGCTCACATTTATGCAGTTTACTTCTTTGAGATCCCTGTCTAAAGTCTCGTCGTCAGTATATTTCACAGGAACACTTTTTCTGTCCCAAGATCATTAAAATAATATATAAAATAATATCCTTAGTCAACCATTGTAGAACTCTGTTTCCTCAGATGCTAACTCTTTACAAATAAGAAAATGCAAATTTATGTTTCTCTAGAGTACTTTTTAGGTATTCTGTTAATAAATAATTTGCTGGAATAAAGCATATTTGTAATAAACTTACAAATAATTACTTGAAATATCTTTTTGAAAATTCAAGAGTAAATGGTACTACAAACAAAAAAAAACAAATAGAATGCAAATATGATACAAAAGTCACTGGCATTCTCATTACCGAGAATACCTTTTTTGTGTACAACAATATTTAGCACAGTTTTTTACAGTTAAGTGATTGTTAACACCTTTTAAATAGTAGCACTAATTTATTTTGCATGTTGTTTCATAATAATATTGCAGAGTCCTAAGAACTGAATATTTTGTTTTGTGAAATAATGAAGTCTAGAAAAGTTCCTCATTAATGTTGATAACAATAAAAAGTTATAATTTTTGATGAATTGATCCTGCATTAAAATAACATTTATTTAAATTTGCACTGAGTTCAACCATGCTTTAGCTGTCATAAATAGTTACCCACATTCAGCAGATCTTTCCTTTTATACTGTTACTTTTCTCAAAATTGCTTGCTGAGATTCATTGAGATAAAGTGAAATCAGTATGTTGCAATTACTCCTTTAATTAAATGTTCTATAATGATGACAGTATCTGTTCTATGAGAGATTTAAGAGAAAAAATATAGATTAACGTACAGTGTTAACACAAAGACTAGATAACAAATTTAGAAGTGCATCTGGTGATAAGCCCCAATAATAAATTTTAATTATTTCAATGGTCTGTTAATGCAACTTGTGGTAGTACCCGTGATTAAATTCTACTTAGTTTTCCTTGGCCGTCTTTCATGAGTCCTTTGCTCATTTTTGAAAAAGGCGAATTTAAGATTGCCTAGATTACTGTGAAAAGCAGATCGAGAAAAATGATCTGGAAGACTTAAAAAAAAAGAGAGTAAATGTATTTGAGATACTCTATTTCCAGTGACAAATATTGCATTGTGACTATCTTCAGGTTACCGAATCTTGCTATTATCTTCCAATTATTCCTGGGAGATGGGCAGAAGAGTTAAGTACAGCTTGACCTTTACTGCCTTTACTGATTCAGGCACTTTTCATGAGCTGCTTGAAACAATCAGTTAATAAATTCCTTAAATCATCCTGGGAAGTACTATGGATGTATTTGTTATTTCACACTGATGCTTTTAGCTCTCTATATAACTAGAACTCTAGATACAATAGATTAAGGTAATAAAGGCTTCCCAGCTGTTGTTGCTTTCACTGTTGCTGTACTGTTGTACTGCGGTACTGCTTATCATCTTACTCAGCTGAAAGTCCTTGACTGCTTAGCAACAACAAAAGCATCAGTGTAGTATCAGAGTTGTTCTCATACTAAATCCGAAAACATAGCACTATATCAGCTACTACGAGGAAAATTATTTCTATCCTAATCAAAACCAGCACATTCTCCACCGCTTATTCCATACCATTTATGACATGTTCAGGTCTCACTCTATCCAATACATCCTCATTAACCACCACACCCTTTCCCATCCTTTGATATAATACACCACTATCATTCCCTTAGTTTACAGGCCACCCTTGTAAAATGTCCAGAAAATGTCCAGAAATGTCCACAAAATGTCCACAAAGCTCATTTAGTCCATGACTTTGGGCTCCATCTGTTATGGTGGTTACTCAGGAAAGGAGAGGTGGTGTGTTGTGTTCAGTTGCTGGACACCAAAGCCAGCTCAGCTTGGGTCACTGCTGCACTAGCACTGGTTCTTGTAAGGCTTCTCCATTTTTTCAAGTGGTTCCTGCTATAGTAATTCCTGTAACATGCAATTCAAATTCCAGGTTACAACAATTTAAAGGTATTTCCGTTACAATTTCCAACTCTGGTCCATTTGGGCCAGGTTATAGGGTTTAACATTGCAATGAACTCCTCTGCTTGCCCCTGCTCTGGCTTGGACTTACTCACAAACTGCTTTCCTTTAGAGGTGTACCAGCTCCAAGTAGAGCCTTATCTATGAGCGACAGTCTCTCCAAGGATATATCTACTGTGTCATATAATTATCCTCAGCCACAGTCTCTTCAAGGTGCACCTGTTCCAGCGTGGCCTTCTTCATGGTCCACAATGCCTTCAGAAATATACCTGCTCCAGCATGGCCTTACCCATGGCCACAGTTCCTGTAGAAATAAACCTGCTCTAACATGGCTTTATGCACAGTCACAGAGGTTTCAAGGTGCAAGTTCTCCAGCGCGGACCTATCTTTGGATCACAATCCCTTCAGAGGTATACCTGCTGCGACACAGACATAACCATGCTACAGACACTTTGGAGTGTCCTGCTCCCATGTGGACTCATCCACAGGTCATAGTCCTTTCGACTTAAGTTCACACTGTAGTTCCAGCCCTGCATCATAG
Organism: Tauraco erythrolophus; assembly: GCF_009769465.1. Lineage (NCBI taxonomy): Eukaryota > Metazoa > Chordata > Aves > Musophagiformes > Musophagidae > Tauraco > Tauraco erythrolophus. The sequence goes on along the minus strand of NC_141465.1, from coordinate 80,650,534 downwards.
AAGCAGTAGCGATGCCCTGGCCATCTTCCAGCCCAGGCACATCATCATTGCTGTTATCAAAATGTTCCCAGGCACAGTAGACAATAAGCAGTACAGAAGCCTGCCCATTAATAGCTAAACAGCAATAACAGCTATAAATTCAATCTAGCATGTCCCAATCAAATCTGTCAGTATCTCGAACCCTTTGAGACCCACGTTGGGTGCCAAAAAGAACTGTCAGCAACTAAGCCCCACACAGCTTCTCACTCACTTCCTCCCTGGTGGGATAGGAGAGAGAATTGAAAGGGTGAAAGTCAGAAAATTCATGGGTTGAGATAAAGACAGTTTAATAGGTAAAGCAAAAGCTATGCATGCAATCAAAATAAAACAAGCAATTCCACTACTTCACATCGGCAGGCAGGTGTTCAGCCATCTCCAGGAAAGCAGGGCTCCATCACGCATAATGGTTACTTGGAAAAACAAACGCCCTTATTCTGAACGTCTCCCACTACCTTCTTCTTCCTCCAGCTTTATATACTGAGCATGATGTTATATGGTAGGGAATACCCCACTGACCAGTTTGGGCCAGGGCTGTGCTCCCTCCCATCTTCTTGTGCACCTGGAAGAGCATGGGAAATTGAAAGTCCTTGACTGCTTAGTGACAGCTAAAAACATCAGTTCAGTATCAGCGTTAGTCTCATACTAAATCTATAAAAATAGCACTGTGAGGAAAATTAACTCCATCCCAGACAAAACCTGCACACCAGCTATGACTTCTGTCTTGTGTGCGTCTACGTGATTGATGAGCAAGTTATTTAATGTTAGGCATACCAAATGCCTTTAGACCTTTGTCTCTGAAAGAGAAGTAGGGACTGATTATCAGCCTTCCATTTCCTAGGAAAGTGCTCTAACAGTAAAAGATTTTGTAAAGGGAGTAACACCAGTTCCTGTGTAGTCAGAGATTCCTAAATGTCTTTGCAGCAGAACATAATTTTCAAAGTGCTTTACATAACCAGTGGAAGACATGACTGTATAAATACTGAATAAACTACAACCATACTGTAGATCTAACCTCTAGTTAGATAATTATCAGGCAGGGTACTAATGAAAAGATGGCTTTCTAATAAAGAATGTGTTGCTTGTGTTTCATCTAACTCCATGTTAATACAAACTGTTCAGGCAGTTTTAAGTCTGCAGCAAGTACAAAGAAATATTTAGTGTTGAATGGGCATGTCAGGCATGAGAAAGACTCTGACTGGACAGAAGTTACCTCTATATCACCTGGGAGCTTGCAGAGTGGCTGATGGACAGGGCTTACAATAGTACAGAACAATAAATGGACAGGGACTTCTTTGTGGTAAAAAGTAAGACCTGATCAAGTATCACTTCATTGTGATTTTATTTGTTGTAGATGTTGAGTGATTTATCATATGAGCAGCTATTCATAAAGACACGCAGTATATATATGTGCACTCTAATTGAGTTTTTAGGAGTCATGGTGGGCTGGCATAAGAGTTTTCCTTCACTGTGTGGATGACCTTACCCAAATCCTGTAAATACCGTTTGATAAGCAAACAAATTTCTTCAATCACCTGGCTCATCTCATGAGTGACAATGAAATCACTAGGTACAGAAAACCTTCTCTCAGTGTCCTGTGAAAAAAAACTTTGGTCTTTTAAAATTGTATTAGTTTGTTAAGGAAATATTCAACGAGGAATTTGGAGAAGAAAAAACACCAAGGCCCAAATGAAAAATATGGCCTACAATGAAATAAAAATAAGCTCATAACTTTTAAGATAAATTCTTAAGGAACATCTACAAAAATGAAATATTTTGGTTTTTAACAGAAGCATAAATATATCATTGTGTGTATGGATGCAGATGTGTATGGATGCAGATGTATATAGATAGATATATATTTACAACTGATATACTGCTATAGCTCAAAGAATAAAATAAAGTAGGAAATTATAAATGCTATGAAAATAAGATTTGGTTGGGAAATATTAAATTCTCTACAGAACACTGCTTTAAAAATATATAATACTCAAAGAGCAAATGCAAAAATATATGCAAAATAACTTCCAAAAAATGTAACACTTTAAATCTCTCTCTTCCCCACTGTTACATAACACAAAAATAAAGCACTACATCATTTTGACATCTTTTACTCTTGAGGAAGGGGACGGGGAAAAGACTTATGGGAAGGGTTCCTAAACAAAATTAAAGCCTTACAGCTGTGTGGATTGCTTAGCTGAGCATTTGCACATTTGGAAGTACTAAAGAGAATATTAAAACATAGATTAATAGCTTTAATTCACTGTTTTGGAATAAGCACTTATGTCAGTATCTGTGGAATTAAATATCAGATTCTTTAGCTATAGCTTTTCTTCATTAGAATTTCAATATGAGGAAGTGAGCTATGAGGTATGGTATTCTTAACTTCTGTCTTTAATTCTAATTTTTTCTTAATTTAATCACCTTATAGAAATTAGAAGAAAAAAGTAATGCAAGAAAAAGAGGAAAAGCAGAGATTTTTTTATTATTGTGGTTGCTGTTATTTTAGGAATTTATGTTCTGAGTTTTATGCAATCAGAACAGTGTTGATATGATTTAAAAGATATGAACTCTACAATGCAAAAAAGGAATAAGTTTGTAGTTTATACGTACGTCCTGGTTTCAGCTGGGACAGAGTTAGTTTTTCTTTTTAGCAGCCAGAAGAGCTCCACGTTTTGGTTTTAGTCTGAGACTTGCTCTGAGAAGAACACTGACAGCGCACTGATGTTTGTAGTTGGCACTGAGGTCTCAAGGACTTTTCAGCTGCCGTGTTCTTGCCAGTGTGCAGGAGCACAACGGGATAGGGGGGACCATGTCCGGGACAGAGGATCCACGACTCCCCTTATGACTTGTACTTCGATTTAGGATTGAGGGCCAAATTGTCCAGTTAATATTCCATATCACACAGCGTCATGTCCAGAGTAAAAATGAGGGTCAGCCGTAAAGCAGGGCCTTTGCTCTTCCAGGACTCTCTCTCGGACTCATCTCTGTCTCTCTCTCTTTTCTGGCCTCTCCCTCATCCAGGATTGTGGTGTCAGGACTTATCTGTTTCGGGATCATTAGTCCGGGATGAGATGGGCCTTGGTCAAGGGATGGTGAGAAATTACACTGTTCATCACTCTTTTGTATATATTTATCATTGTACATATCTATACATATATATATTAGTAGCAGTGGTATTAAATTGTTCTTATCTCAACCCATGGATCTCTTTCCCTTTTCCCCTTTTAATTCTCTTCCCCATCCCCAGGAGGTGGGAGAGGGTGAGCGAGCAGCTGTGTGGAGTTCAGTTGCCGGCTGGCCTAAACCATGACAACATATTAATACTTCTGTTCTGTTTCTAAGAAAAGAAAAAATAAGCCAATAAGTTATCAAATTACTTTAGCTGATAAGTATGAATAAGTACTGTGACGTACTGACATAGTATAACAATCCCTATCATTTAATGTTCATGAACCAGAATATGTCATTGTATGTTTTTAGCTACTTAGATATATCCTCCAGAATACACATTTTTCAAGATTAATTATTCTATCTCATATCAGTCAGAGTATCCACTTCTCTTCATTCTTTCATAGTAATTCTAAATCACCTGTAAGTGGAGTTTGGGGCCCAGAGTGAGATAGAAGTGGGGTATGGGATGTTTTCTTCTTTTAATGTGTGCAGTACTGACTTCATCTTTACTAATTTAACTGTCTAAATATTTAGACATACAGGCTAAAATAAATATCTAGACTTCTTCCACAGTCAATGAAGAGTTAGATCCCTAAAAGAGTGCTTCACTCTAAGATTTTGTTCAGCTATCTTAGAACACTGTTAAATACCTTCTGCAGGTACAACTCTCTTCAGTGACTGAAGAGCTGGGACCAGTTGGGACTAAATGACTGCATTTGTATGCCTGAAAGAGATGAAGATTAATTGCATCTTTAATTTGTTGGACTCTAATAACGGGTCTCATCTGTTTGTCTCACATAATTCTTGTACTGTACATTTGTATTAGCTCCAAAAATATAAATTTAAGGTAATATTTCAATGCTTTAAGCAGTATTTGCAAGAAGTAGTAGTGTATTAGTATTTACTCTACAGCTATTACTGCTTCGTTCTACTTTTCTCCATATTCACTTACCCCATAGTAATAAATTTAATGTTTTTGATAGGTGAGTATGTTATTAGCTTATTTCATTATGTCATTAAGGACTGAATGAGTCAATATTTTGTTGCCTAGCCTAGTACATTTTAACGACATTAATTTAAGGCTTATTAACTAGTCTGTTTTCATCATTATAGACAGATACCTCTTCCTCTGAGCAGATGAACAATAAAACACATATTTTTCTGGTTCTTTATAGCCACAGGAGTTAATTATGCAAATTTTATTAATATGATGATTGTTTATGCTTATTTTAGGATTTCCGTAGTATCTGTTAACAAGTAATCTGATAATCATCACTGATTTATGCAATGTAATAAAGGAGTTTTATGACTCCATTACCTTCCTCTGGAGAAAGATATTAATTCTTACTTTCTTACTTTTATCTTTCTTTTTCTTTTTTTTAAAAAACAAAACTATAGATTAGACTTCTTAGTCATCAAATGTAATTGATTTTATGATATTACTTTTATAGACATACGCTACTACATCTGTTACTAGACTAACCATGCGGACCAGACTGCCTCAAATGGTTGAAAATCACTGAGCTATCATGATGTATCTAATTCTATGTCCTAATGCTGGTGTTCAAGATTTTCTTAAAATGAGACTGCATTGTCAGAACTGCAAAGTATATATAGCTTGAAACTTAGTGGTGAGCGTATAGGTGGTTGCAGATTTGTCTTTTGTTCTTGATTCTAAGAATAAAATCAGTATTAACTCCAACTATAATACAAGATACATTTTTCATGCACAGTTTTCTTTTCAGTAACTGTTTTTTAATTAAAATGAAGGTGCTTATTGTGCATAGGTATAAAAGGGAGAAAGGAGCTTATTAACTTGAACTATTAAAATCTTAGGCCTTAGAAATCGTTCAGCAGCTATCTTTCATCTGATGTCTGTGAAATTGTAAAAAATGACACAAACGGATAAAGTACAGTCTTACTGCCAGAACATGATGCAGTTTGGAAAGGAAATGAAGCTATTATGCAACAATTTATAAATATCATACATCAATCTAGCTATTAGGGAGCTTGTCTGATGAAGATATTTATTTAATGTACTGAAAAAAAAAGCACTCAAATTAGAAAAGAGAGTATAAATCATCCTCTGAAAAAATAAGGTTTGCTAAAATCATTAACAAGCAATGGTATTAGCTTTGTCAGCTTACTGCATAACTTGACAATTATGTCAAGGTCAAGGAAAGCGGCAAGAATATAAAGTCTGTTACACGCAAAAGGAAAGAGACTATATATCTGGAGACGAGCACTGTTAGCCTAAGTAAAACCTGAGCAAATTAGTCTCATCAAAATTCTACAGTTGTCATTTTTCCTGTTGCAGTAATACGGACACTCACCATACAGATGAATGGAGAGAGTCTCATTAGTATCAAAATCGAAATTGTTGTACAACAAGTCTTATAAGTGTCTACCCCATTTCTTTTGTGTTATATTTCCTCCCCAGGGTCATTCTGAGTGTTAAATTTAATGGTAACAGTCTTCGTCAAGCAGGGAGCTGTTGGGTGTCGCAAGGAGTCCTCAGCATCCTGGTTTCCTTGATGGGGCAAGCGTTGTGGCAGTGAAGGTTCCTGTCCCTTACTCTTAGGTACACTTGCTCGTGTCTTTAAACACTGTTACCACACTCTGCTCACCTCTCTGTGGTTCCCAGGAAAACTGTGAAAGCCCAGACATTTCCTGGGACTCTGTAGTGCAAAGCCTACAGCCTTACTAATAAATGGGGAAAAAAAATCTGATTTAGTGAGTGACAGTGTTTGGGCTTCTTATATCAAGATTGCTGTTAGAATATTAACTACATAACTTGTTACGAAGGACTGAAAGATTTAGGTGAGAAATGTATACACTTTAAAAACGTTAAAATCTTTTCATAAAGATGCTTTTTTCCTTTTTAAAAGTTAAAAATGTTCTGCTTTTAAGAAAAGTATTTGGGTGTATTCATCACTGTCTATAGTTCCCAGAAGTCAAATCTCCCAGGTAATAGAGCCCTCAGGATGTAGCATGCTAGTGCAGCTGATACACAGGGCACTGTTCTAAGAGTTCAGTCTAACAGTGGGAGAATTTTATGATTCAACCTGAGAAGACATAAAGGCAAAAAGACTGACATTTGAGGAGTATAATCAGAGAGACTGGGAAGTGGGAAGAATTACAGCTAGACCATAACTGTGATCTGACTCTAAAAAATTTAAGAATCTTTTGTCTATAGAAAATCACTCAGTCAGCCAAGTCTTCAGGGATTAATGTACCAAATTAAATTTGCTTTTTAAAAAAGGTTTCAACCCTTCCTTTATGTCTGGACATTTAAATCTCAGCTTGACATTAAATGTTCTTTTTGTACTACAAAGTGAATTGGAGCTCTTTAAAGAAGCTGCCAGACTTTATTTTGGTTCGACAGCATAGTTATATCATGAAATGAACCAAGAGGATTTTATGGCTACTAAATTTGATTCTGAGTTTTTACTTGTTAGCTTGCAGCCCCCAACTACCGTAGACACATTTATTTTGTGATTTAACAATTCATTCATTAATATTAGAACATTTTTCACATCATCTTTCAAAGAAACTTTTACTTACTGTCCTGGTTTTAGCTGGACAGAGCTCTTTCTTTTTAGCAGCTAGAAGAGCTCCGTGTTTTGGTTTCACTCAGAGGCTCCACTCTGAGAAGAAGTTGATAGCAAGCTGATGTTTGTAGTTGGCCAAGGACTTTTCAGTGTGCCGGAATGCAGAAGCACGACGGGATAAGGGGGGAGCATAGCTGGGACAAGGGGGACATGATTCCCCTTGTGATTTGTGGTGGAACTTAAGATTGAGGGCCAAACTGGCCAATTAGTATTCCATATCATGCAGCGTCATGCCCAGTACAAAGTGAGGGTCAGCCGGACAGAAGGGCTTTTGCGCTTTGGCTCTTTCGCCGCTTTTGCTCTTTTGCGCTTGCTGCGCTTTTGCTCTATTGCCTTTTTTTTCTCTCTTTTCCAGTAATCCCACTATTGGAGAACTATCTCCTCTATCTCTATTTTGGGGCTTCGTGTTCGTCCGGGATTGCAGCTTCGGGATGAGACGGGCTTCGCATATGAGGGATGGTGAGCATCCACACTGTGTATTAAATCATCTGTATTAAATTGTTCTTAGCTCAACCCATGGGTTTCCCGTTCTCCTTTAATTCTCTTCCTCATTCCTGGGGGTGGGGGAGCGGGAGTGACCAGCTGTGTGGGGTTCAGTTGCTGGAGCAGCCTAACCCACAACACTCTCTTTTATAAAAGATCACAAAATAAAAGTTTAACCTAGATTCGTAAGCAATGAAGCAAGAGGACAATGTGGCAATGTTGGACCCACAGTGTAGAACAACTCAGTGTCTTTCATTAATTGCACTAGATGATTTGATTTTATAAAATAATAATTTTTTTTTTAATAGTCATGATGTCAGATGCATTAAAGACTTTGGTGGATTCTTATATGACTAATCATTCTTATATGAGACACAAAAAGAAACTTCCTTCATTTTCTTTTTTTTTTCTTCAGTATCTAAACTCTTGCCAAGAACTCTAAATCAGTTCGCTGCTTCTTGTAGGTACATATTGTTCAGTGATCATTCTTGCTTAATATTTATGCAAGAGACAAGCTTTGCTTTGCTTCTTGTTTTAACTGATTGTGCATGACATAAACAAGAGCTTCATGAATTTTTTTACTTAACTCTGATTGGGAAAGCTCAGTTGTTCTCTAGCCCTACTTTTACTCTCTTCCTCCTCCCATCTACACACAATTGTTCTTAAGGTAAAACACGACAACACTTCCCACATATGTGTTTACATTTATATAGAAATAGAGTGCACGGTTAGAACAGAAATTTATTTTCATTTTTTTATTTAGTTAGCCTGTGAAATGCTAACTCTAAAACCTGTGCATTTATAGACTTATCTGCAAAAATATCATTTTGCTCTGAAGAAAGAGTAAATTTTGTTTGTCTACTTATTTCACCTCCAAATCAGGTTCTCTGCACTTCTTTCCTCTCTCCTATTCCTTAGAAAAGATATGACTCATTTTGCCACAGTGTTTCAATATGACAGGAGTGTCTCATACTTATACAGTTGTACTTTTATCATGAAAACACGGCTTCATCTATCACATGATCTTCTTTGCACCTTGCTATATCACCTTTTCTCTTAATTATATACCTTTACTCAGAATTTTAGATACTTATGTTTTCATCCTGCCTCGTAACTCTGGTTGTTTCCAAAACTATTTAAAGAGGCTGGCAATGGCCTACGTTTTTCTCAGTCCAAGCATCACTGTGTACCAAAGTGTTTAAATCAAAGTGCTGGAAAAAGTATCAGGGGATGTTACATTGAGATAAATATGTGTTCTCTTCTCTAAGATTTTGCTGATACATTATGAATAGAAAAATATTTACCATCACCATTTTCTCAAGTGTTTAATTTTTTTTTAAGATCCTGTTTATCATTTATATACTACTGTATACTCATTTGTCGATACTGTAAATCTAAGATAAGTGTCTATAATCTGCTGAATGTATATGGTCCACATTCAGATTCTCACAAGGTGATGGAGTCCATTTCTTCAGTTTGTTTCTTTATTCTCATATGACTATCATTACATCAGCTCATCTCAGCTGTCATTTATGGAACTCCATGCATTGCTTCTGCTGATTATTTAGCTTCTCAGTCACCTTTTTATAGTACTATGATATTCTAGTGGATATGGTCCACTAGAATGTTGGACTCATTTTACTTTCTTTTTAACTCCATCAATACATGGATTTTTATTTTTTTTTTTTTGTATAATCTGTTCTGTCATCTTGGTTTGTGGATGAATATATTTAATTAGCTGAAACACAATTATTCTATTCTATTCTATTCTATTCTATTCTATTCTATTCTATTCTATTCTATTCTATTCTATTCTATTCTACTCTACTCTCCCTGCTATCCAGTGATAGGACGTGTGGGAATGGTTCAGAGCTGCACCAGAGAAGGTTTAGACTGCACGTTAGGAAGCATTTCTTTACTGAGAGGATGGTCAACACTGGAACAGGCTTCCTAGAGAGGTGGTTGATGCTCCAAGCCTGTCAGTGTTTAAGAAGCATTTGGACAATGCCCTTAAAAACATGCTTTAACTTTTGGTAAGCTGTGAATTGATCAGACAGTTGGACTAGATAATTGTTGTAAGTTCCTTCCAACTGAAATATTTCATCCCATTCCATTCTATTCCATTCTATAGAACATTCTATTTCATTCTGAAAATTGATCCCTAGTGAACATATTAGAAATACATCTGTTCAGTAAAGGCCTTGTTTGGTTGGGATTTTTTTGTTTCTTTGTGGATTCATTTGTTTGTTTTCTTCCATTAACAATATCTTCTGTCTTTTGATCAGTTTTTAATTCATTTTTATATTATTCCAGTCTCCTTATCAAAATGTCATGAAGTATCTACTTAAATGTTCTATAAAAGTTTGATATATTATTATCAAACTGAGGTTGTTTCCACATATTTTAGGAAAAAAACACTTTTCTTCTAGTAATTTTCTTTTCTTCATTTAAGATCAGAATTTTTTTATTGCAAAAAAATGCAAACGTGATTTTCTCTCATTTTAAATCACTATGTAAAACTTTCATAAATAACTTGAAATCTGTTGATTATTTCATCTGAAATTTTAATATCAAGGTAAACTATTTCTTACTGATGACAGCTGTAAGACTCTCTATGTGTATCTACACACATACAAATATATGTATCTATATGGTTAGACTCAGTCTTGCAGAATGTGGATTGTCTATCCAGCTTTAATACCACATCAGAACAGTAGTTCAACAAGTAATAACAAGGTATTACAACCATATACTCCTACAGTTAAATGTAACGGTTATTGATTTCTGAATCTTCAAATGCTTTGCACTGGTACTTCTATTTCTATGAAAACAAACTGTAAAGCACAAATCTCATTCATTTGAATAGGAACTCCTAATCCAGCAGTATGTTATGCATAACATTTGTAGAACATTATAGATGGATAACCTTCTGAAAAATTATGTGATATGTTCAAGAATGTTTAAACTCATAAAAAGTAAGCCACGTAAGCATCTCACTGCAATAATGACAAAAAAAAAAAAATTACAACATTTTAGAATGTATTTACAAGGAAGTATACTGCATTTGTTTGTTTTGGGCTTCAAAAATCTGATCAAAACTATCTGCTACTGAGGAATGAAACACTGGCACAGAATCAATAGGTATTCAGAGAATGTCAAGACCTCAACATGAGCAAACTTGGGAAAAAAACATTTGGGCTATTTAATATATGCATGTTTTGAATACCCATTAAAGACAAGGAATTAGAAGCTCTTGGTTCTCAAGATTCACACTTCTTCTAGGGTTCTGGTATTTAACTGTGGGTAATCACCTCAGTGCTAAACAAGATTTCAGGAAAGAGCAGGGTCTTCTTTGGTTGTAAGATTCCTTATTTTGAGACACGCCACAAATCAGAAGCATGATATTTTCAGCTTTTTATGCAGAATCTATATCTCTACCAGAAAAATAGGTCATCCTAAACTGCTGTATCTAATACAGAGGAACAAAAAGCAAAAGAACATGGTGCAATGTATCATAATTGTATGAGATGCAGGTGTAGACAGAGAAAGGAAAAGGAAGGGAAGAGTCAAATACACCAGTCTTATGTCTGACGTATTCAAAGTGACTGAGTTGGTTTTGGGGTGTTGGTTGGGGCTGTGTTATGTTCAATCTGAGCTAGGGATTTAGATCAGTAAAGCTGAGTTATTTAAGGTTAAGTGAAGGATACCTCACCCAATACTCATTTATAGCAATTTAGAGGCTCTTGGGGTGAGAATTCTTCTCACATAATTTTAATATCAACAGTCCGTGTTTTTTCCATTTCAACTGGTCACCTCCATCTCATTTTATATTTCATGCAAATAACAGAGCATTGCGATGTACAGTTCAAATCTTCCTAAAGATGAGTTAGATGAGTTTTTCAAGTATCTATTTTGTTTCTATAGTTTAAAGGAGAACATACATAATTTACCTTTATGCAGGTAACAAGTTAGCTGAGATAAATTTTCTCTCTAATGGCTTCATTAGGCAGAAAAACGATACTCTATTTATGCTCACATAAATAATTGGTATAAAGATTACTCATTGAAGATATATAAAACTGGTAAAGATCTGAGGACTTAATACGCAGAAATTTGAAGAAGCAAAACAGTTCATCAGATCCCTGACTTCACCATAGAATAGAGTTCCCTCTTGAGAGCTATGGTACAATCCTTCTATTACATAAGGACAGACTTGAAGTTGCAAAACAACCCTTAAGCTCTTATACTGTCTACCTTACTAGTTGAGAATATTATCTCACCAAAATTGCGTATAAATTCTTAAAAATCAGATCATTCTCTATAAATATGTGTATGATACCAGACTTTAATCACAAAGTACATTCACATGGCAAAACACTTTTGAATCATTCTACTGTTATATCTTGACATTCCAAAATACTGGCTTTTAGAAAAAACAGTGATAACAAAAATATCACAGGATTAAAAACAGTTAATGTGTCTACTGAAGAAAACTCTTTCTTCCAAAAAAAAAATATTTCATGACTGAGAAGTTTGAATCACATTCATATACAACACTATCAAATAAAACAAGCGGGGGAAAAAATACCTTTAATCTTTTTATTTGACAATTTAGTTTCTAAAAAACTAGATTTTTGGATATCACCTCTTTTACACAAGCTAAATACCACTTAATAACTTGACACAAATCAAGAATAGTTTAGATAAAAAGAAATTATCTTGATATTCTTCTAAGTTGTTGTCATTGTCATTCGATTAAATCAGTTCTTAAAGAGATGTCCCAAGAAAAAGGGCCCCTGAATTTGTATATGGTTATTTGGCACAATTACATATGCCCTTACTGAATGTCTTCCCTTTATTTTTCCCCTCAAGTAATGCACGTCATGCAATATGAGTATAGAATTTATAAAATATACTATAATCTGCATAAGCTAAAAATGTTAGTGTGTGAAGAGTTATAAAATGCTACTTCCATTTTTATTGGTATTTCTTCACAGTTGTCTGCCAGAGGTTCTCTGAGACATAGAGGCTTTTACCCCTATAATTTCCTTCTTCTTCTATAGTGCTATTTTATTGTCTTGATAATCCATCCTGTGATGAATCTGTAGATAAATTCAGTTCTCTAAAATGTCTTTACATGTGTAAGGCTTATCAATTCAAATGGAACTTAAACACCTAACATATTTTTGAAAACTTAACTGTAACATATTCTGATTACCAAACCAGAAGAAATAAACACTCTTGCTATTTTGGAGATGACATACCACAGGAAACAAGAATGAACAAGATGGACGGGAATTGTTTGTCACAGGAATTATTCACTGTGCTTAATCACAATAGTCAGGGAACATGAGAAGACGACAGGAGATAGAAAGAATACTATTTTTTTTTAATTATACACATTCAATGTATAGTTAGACTGGGAAATTCTTTTACAAAAGTTTGCATAATTCAAATCGATGCTGTATTAGTTCATCAAAAAGAAATCTATTATGACTTACATAGACGCTTAGTTAGCTGAGTTATAAGTGTTTGGAAGCTGAAGATTATCAAAGGGAAGTGTCATACGTGCTTTCCCTTTTTGTTATGCTCTTTCCAATAGATTGACATTCGGTTGCTTTCAGAGATTAGTCATTGATCTAATCCAATACTTTTGACCTCATGTTTTTTTGCTTAAGAAAAATGTACAAGTCAGGAACTGGAAATATCCCAGACATTAATATGATCAGACGACTTCTCCAAAGTGTCAGAGGAGAATACTTACTGAAAAGCCTAGGAGTCCAACAGAGGTGATGAAAGCAAAAGCTATGAAATGTTAGGTTATGCATCAATAAAATTTCAGAACGCTTCTCTGAACACTAATGGCTTAGAATTTACTTCCTTCATATAGTGCAAGAATAGAGACAAATACTATCATACCCAGATTTCTGTTGAGAATATCTTAATTGTGACTGAAAGATTGGCATATGGAGTGATGTGATCTCTAGAAAAAAGCACAAGCATGTTCAAAAGATTTTAGGTTTTGGGATTTTTCAGTCTCATTCTTAAAACAATTTTCAGCAGCTATACTCTTTGGCCATCTGCTCAACTACAATAAGTGAAATTGTCCTTCAAATATCTGACACAACAGACTTACACTTACAAAATACAATCAGAATTAATCTTCTGCATGTACCATGAGACAAAGAATGCCACATTCTCTAAATATAATTTTAGTTGTCATGCTTATGTCTTCTAGAGTTTTAAGTATTTTTTTAATCTACAAAGCTCTGTTCAGCATTTTCTGAAAACTTCCATTAAAAAAGTGCATTTTTCATTCCCTGAAAATGCCTCATTCATTTAAAAACACGGTTAAGACTGGAATTCATTTCATATCTTCAAGAATTCCAAATTCTTCTTGTTACTCTACATTATTGCTCCATTTCTATTTCTATACTGGGAAAGTTGATATAATTCTATGTCTTATACAAAATCTTATGGGAACTGATACTTGTTTTCTGAAGTTGCTGAGATGAGTTTCCACGTTCAAAGTATGAAAGAAAGAAATAATTTGTTTTCTACAAAATTAGTTCAAAAGATCTAAGGACCTATTCCTAACTTAAATTTGAACTGGATCTTATTGTTATATCTGTCTTTTAAGTTAAGTATTAACATACTATCTAGCAGACAGTTCAAATTCCGTTTGATCCATGTCTCCTTCTGTCGCATCTTCTGTCCCTTCCTCCATCCTTCTGTCTGTACATCCCTCCATTCCACCCTTACTTTCCTTTCTAGAGATCCTAAACAGCTGATATTAATAAGAATAATCGTAATTTGTGTAAACAAAACAAAACAAAAAAGAATAAATAATGTAGCTTGTAGAAAAGTCTAATCACTACACTTCCTCTCCTTTTCCAGTTCAGCCAAAGAATGTTACAAGTGTTAGGACATTTATCAAGACAATTTGCAGTTGGTGTATTTTTATATCCTTTTCTGTTCAAGCTCAGCCAAGGAATATAGTTCACTCAGAAAATAGTAAAGCCTGATAAATCAAGCTAGACTCTTTTTCAATGTATTTCAGTATTTAATCCACCATCAGCAAGCTTATACACCATCCAATTTTCTCCCCCTTGACTGCTCCAACAGCAGAATTTACGCAAAGCACAAAGCATAAATTCTACTCTATTGACATTCCTCAGTAGATTTTGTGTCCAGGGTTTTGCAGTGTGCTAAAACAATGGTGTTCACAGATAAACAATGCTTCCTGTAAAGACTACAGAAATTACCAACATAATAATTTTATCACTGAAGCAATTATTTATTTTATTAGTTGTATTGGTTACTAAGTCATAATTACAAAATTTGATTGTGTATTTATGTACCTGTGAACAAAATTTCTAGCTCTGTTTTCAGCAATATAGGGTAAAATAAAATAATAAATAAACATGAGCATATAAAGTAAGACAGGTACAAGGACTACAACTTCAAAAAGGTCTTTGTATCTATGCCAGAACATAGTTGCAGTCAAGCTCATCTTCTTAGGAGCTGATTCTAAAAGAGCATTTACAAAAGTTGCATAATATATTCTGATAGAACAGATCATAAAACTCGTTTGTGAAAAATATCTTTTAAAGCACCATTACTACCAGTCCCAAGTAATACTACCAAGTACAGCTTCGAAAAAATATAAAAGAATAACTGAAAAACAGCTATAAATGAGATTGACCACATGTTGGCATCCATGAAAAGCAGCCAGTCCCTGACAGTAACTTGTATTAAACTATACACAATGACTTGTGAAATCACAACGAAGTATCTGAAAAGTTTTTCTGTTGCCTTTTTTATACAGGATATACATTTTACAGGATGCAACCACTGTCTCATGCACTTACGGGACAGAAAGGAGTTGTATTCTATTGCATTCTTTTTAATGAACATTTGTGTCACTCATCTGTCAGAACCAGCTTTCTGGTATTTTTTTTTCAAGCATCTATTTCTTTACATTCTATAAGGAAATCAATTTTAACAAAGACATAATCAGATTCTAAAATAGTTCACACTTCATTTGACTTCTTTCATGATCCTGAAGTAAGAAGACTAAAACTCCAATTAGAATTTCACTTTTATTGTTCTGATAAAGCATAAGGCAAAAAGCAATGTTGTTCATTTTGGTCTCCTCACAAAAAAATCTTGGCTTTCCAATTAAATTTCTGGTGGCTTTGAGGCAGATACACAAGGTGACTGATGATCAAGAAAGTTCTATCTAGCATACCTCTTCTGTGAAAATTAATTTCCACCAGGACTACATCTAGATGCCTATCTCTTTTGTACTATTTTAGGCAACGATGCATTTTGCAATATTAAAATACGTAGTTGGACTGGTTCCTGAAAAAGCTTTTAAAATTTGTCTTCTAGTTTGCACTGCTGTGGTATAGGTGTTTACTGTCTTTCGCAGCTCAAATGTAAGATTAAAAATGTCCATATGGTGAATGTTTTGATCTTTGAAAAGCCAAATAAATCCCATATACTACTCTTCTAAGTTTTCTGATTCTGTACAGGCACTACATAATTCTCAGTAGCTAAAATGGTCAGTGCAGTTGTATTAGTATTAAAGTAAAGTATCTTGTGCTTTTGCCAGAAATGATTAGCCATGTCATTGTGATAATGCATAATTAACAATTCAAATATCATATTTAATGCCTTTCATGTATTTGTAATTGTCATGGACTGTTTCAGCACCTTAGTTTTAATTAAAAATAAGCAACAATGAAAGTATGTAGTGTTTTCAGATAAAATATTAATTAGTTGTTATGAATTACAATATCCAGTGGGAAATAAAGAATTTATTAAGCCACTCTAATTGGCCTACAAAGTCTCTGTAAAAAAATTAAGTTTCATAAAAATCATTCCGGTTATTAAAAAAAAAAAAAAAAGAGCAGCATCTATTGAATTAGTTTATTCAGTGTAGCAATTTTAGCAGTCTAGCAGAAAGTAATGGGATCATTAAAACTAAATTCTCCTCTCCTGTCTACACAATGGAGCACTCATTATCTATCCTGTTCTTCCTTGCAAAGAACTCTTGTTGCCTGCACTGGTGTTTCTACATATGCAGGAAGATCAGAATAGCCCTATGAATTTGTTCTGTTCACATGAAAGAGGAGAATTTAGTCAGAAGACTTCAGCAAAAGCTTGGGACTGCATTTTTCTTTTAGCCATTGAATGGAGGGCAACTGATACCTATGGGAGATTCAAACAAAGAATGAGAATAAACAATGGGGACTGTATGTTCCCGATTTTCCATGACAAAAATTTTTGCATTTTTATCTGCCTTGGAGGATTTTCACGTGACCCATTATTGTAATAACTTAAGGTTTGCCTGATTCTACTTCCCTCAGATACTTTGTGATGCTACAGCCCTGGCTCAGCTTATTACCATGAAATACTAAGCCAGGGTGGACCCCCAAAACAGGAAATACTGACCTAATTTCTCAGACACTGAGTATGTCTAAGCTGAGGGCCTCAGGGATATTTCTCTATTCCTTGATCCACCACTACAAATCTTCAGCACATGTGTAACCTAGAAATACATATTTGTCCCTTCTTGCCCTCATTTTAACTGAGAAGAAACCCATTGTATGAGCAGGGAGAAACCTCTGGTGCTTTCCAGTAGGCTGCTTAGGCTTGCCCCTCTGCAGACCACAATATTAACCATATTGCAGTGCAGTTTAGACAGAGACTGTGTTTCATGGTTTCTTAAATGAAGATGTGGACAGATGAGGCTTTGACCAATCTGATTTCATCTAAGGTGTCCCTGCCCATGGCAGGGGGGTTGGAATTAGATGATTTTAAAGGTCCCTTCCAAATCAAATCATTCTAAGATTTGATATCTGAGACTTCTATAATGTTCTTAAGTATTTTGCAATACCTAATAACAGTAGCTAAACTTTCCAGACAAGAAGTAGGTCTCTTCTGTATAATAATGGTGCATTATGTGTTCATCCCTTTATATTTCTCACAAAGTACAGAACTGACTTGTAACAGGAAGACAGATTTTCAAAGCTTAGTATAGTTCTTTCATTCTTTTTTTTTTTTTGTTAACGTGTCAACTGTAATACATCAGAAGATTTGAATATACTTCCTTGATGAAAAAGACATAAATTTAAAATCTTTTATATATTTAAACTTCTATTTGAAACTTCAAATTTCAGCATCTACTTTTGGATCACTGTATGTTCCTTTCAGTAAATACTAGTTCATAGAAAATAAAGACTTCATTCACACCAAGAATGTTGCAGTTTATTTAGAACTTCAGTTAATTTGCCTATTAAACATTGCACAGTCTCAGAGATGTTATTGCTTGCATATTTGATAAATACTGTTAATTTCCCTGAAAATTATTTGGTTTAAGTTATTCATGTAACTTTCCCTATACTGCTTTAAAAATCAAATCAAAATCAAATCAAATCACATCCTCCATATTTCTCTCTATATAATACTATATTGTGTGTATTGCATGCATTTGCACACTTAAAACTTTACACTAATGATATAAAAAAAATATGTTGTAAACATTCTTACTATGCTTCAGTCAGATAAATATGGCAATCTTACAAACTTTATATTTGTTGCTTGGATCTACCATGTGTTTTTACATACTTATACAAGAAGCATATCTAGAGATATGACATACAGTGAGTAAACATGTCATATAATATGCAAATAGTAAACATAAGACAGTAAATAGACTTTTAGCACTTTCCTGTTTGAATTTCTCTTACTTCAAGTGGCATGTGGCAGTAGCAACAGCTGTAATGCCAGTATCAGCTATCTGAACAGAAAATGTTTGGTCTTTTTAACAGACATCAATGTTCCTTCAGGAAAAGTTTACTAGAATGTTCATGTTTTACCTGCATATTAAATATTTTATTCTTCAAAATGATTGTGACAACTTCCCTGTTAATATTAAGATGCTCATTTAAACACAATACAATCTGCTGCCATTACCAAAATATCCACAAGGCCTTCTGAGTGACATAAAGATTTTTGGCTGCAAGTACAGTTTCAAGCATGAAAGCTACTAATGTTATTTCATAAAGATAGCTATATGATATTTCTGCCATAAGGAGTAAGAAAAGAGTGTTTTCCTAAAATTGTAAGTTTTTGCAGTATGAAAATGTATCTGTATAATGTATCTTCCAGATAATTATCGTATTATATTTTATTATATTTTATTTTGATGCTACTTGCACCATAATCAACAAGTTCTACATTGGAAATTTTTGAAATTTTTGTTGTTGTTTCAGTTTATTTTACTTATGAGTGTTCCATTTAGGTTATAAATTTTTGTGGTAAAGATTTTCTCCAGATATTTTCCTCATTTAATATGTTAATAACAAACAGGTATAATAACGCTTTTAAAACTATTTCTCGTTAATTTAAAATGCACTAGATTTAATTTTATGATATTACAACATAATCATTGCAGCTTCTGTATGTAACTGTAGACTACATCTTCTATATAAATATATTACCAAGCTCTCATATTATTTCTTATAGAGAACACTTCAGCTTTCTAACGCTCTTCAACATATTAGGAATCAAAAATGAAAGCTTTACATTATTTTGCAGTTGGATAAATTAAGGAATAAGTAGGTAACAGAATGTTTTTGTTGAGGGTTTCTCTTTGAATTTACACATGAATTGTTCACTCCAGATTGCAGTCTCTCTCCGGTCTTACCTGACCAATTTAGCTGCATGGACACAGTTACAGGGAAACACACATAAAATAGTACTAAATAGCTTGTTACTGAGGCATTTGCCTAGAATGTATCAGCTGTGATCTCAGTTCCCTTCTGCTGAGTCAGATGAGAAAGTTAGGTTTCCCTTCTTCTAGGCAGATGTTTTTACTATTAAGATAGTAATGTACAACATGAGTAACTCCCTTTTCTTTCTTATCTTTAAGTATGTCCTGTAGGTAAACTGAATATTTAGATATAGGGATGCCAACTTTCAGACCTCAAAAAGACTTAGTGAAAACATGGAAAAATATTTATCTAGTGATTGAATTTCAGGGATCTATGTGTTTATCAGGAAGTCTTCCTGAGGTATTGTCCTAGTTTTAGCTGGGACAATTAGCTCTTCTTTTTAACAGCTAGAAGAGCTCCGCGTTTTGGTTTTACTCAGAGGCTCGCTCTGAGAAGAATGCTCATAGCAAGTTGATGTTGAGACTCCAAGGACTTTTCAGTGTGCTGGAGTGCAGAAACACGGCGGGATAAGGGGGGAACATAGCCAGGACAAGGGGGCCACGATTCCCCTTGTGATTTGTGGTGGAACTTAAGATTGAGGGCCAAACTGGCCAATTAGTATTCCATATCATGCAGCGTTATGCCCAGTACAAAAGTGAGGGTCAGCCGGACAGAAGGGCTTTTGCGCTTTGGCTCTTTCGCCGCTTTTGCTCTTTTGCGCTTGCTGCGCTTTTGCTCTATTGTTTTTCTTTCTTTTTCTCTCTCTCCCAGTACTTCCACTCTTGGAGCACTATCTCTCTCTCTCTGCCCCTCTCTATTTTGAGGCCTCACGTTCGTCCGGGATTGCAGCTTGGGACGAGACGGGCTTCGCATATGAGGGGGTGGTGAGCATCTACACTGTGTATTAAATCATCTGTATTAAATTGTTCTTATCTCAACCCACGGGTTTCCTGTTTCTCCTTTAATTCTCTCCCTCATTCCTGGGGTGGGGGGAGAGTGAGTGACCTGGCTGTGGTGGGGGGGGGTTCAGCCTAACCCACGACAGGTATGATCATCACTAAAATAGGCCAGATGAGTTGCAAAGAAAGCACTTATTTAACCATGAAATAAAAAGGACATTATAGTAAACTAGTTCAGGTGCAGATATCTACTGTTGACTTCTAAAATTAGCTGAGATTAATCCTACCCACTTTAAGTCTTTTAGGATTCTGGCTTGTACTTAGAAATTTTTCTTTTTCTCCCATTTCCCATTAGAAATAGCATGTAGCATATGTTAACTGGATTCTTTCCACAGTCAATTGAGAGAAAGACATCTCGAAAACTAGCTTATCCTGGATTATACCTGCCTTTATGTACAACAGGAGGGCTATACATAGCTGTATTTGATGACAATAATTAACTGTAAAACTTTCAGAAAGTTAAAGTTAAGTGAGATTAAACCCATCTTAGGAGTGTAAAGACTAGTTTGATTCTTACAGTTAAGTATTCAGTAGTAATGGACATTTATGCTGAGTTATGTGGTGGGGTTTTGGTTATGGGGCAGGAGCTACCGGGATAGCCCCTCTAAGTAGCTGTGAGAAACTTCCTTGGCTCCAAAACTGGTCACACCAGTCTCTATGGTCAGGTTAGACCAGTCTCTGGCCAGTGCTGAGCCAATCAGCACTTCTGCTAACAAACATATTTAAGAGGGACATAAAAATTCCCTGCCATGCGGGACCTACAGTGAAGAGAGGAGGAAAGCAGGGGGTCTGACCCCAGCCTCCTGCACTTACGGCAGGTGCAGCCTGGAGAGCTCTGAAGCACCCTGTTCTCAGGGTGCCCGCTAAGTGGAGTCATTCCTGTTGGGACCACTGAGGTTTGTCAGCCTGGTCAAGCCCTGCATGGCTATAATGGAGAGAGGACTGAGATGTGAGAGAAATGGCTATGCAAACACCAAGATCAGTGAAGATGGAGCAGGAGGAGGTGCGCTGGAGCAGAGATTCCCCTGCAGCCCGTGGTGAGTCCCCACACGGGAGCAGGTGGTGGCACTCGAAGGATTTTCTAGAGGACTGTCTCCCATGGGAATGGATCTCATGCTGCTGGAGATTAACAATGGAGCAGAGATGCATCTGTAGTCTGGAGAAAAGACCCCACATTGGGACGAGTGGCTGTGCCTTAAGAAGATGTGACTCTGTAGGAAAAGTCTGTGCTGGAAAAGTCTGATGGTGTGAACTGGATTCTGAGGGAAGGACTCACAGAGAAGTTCTTGGAAGACTGTCTCCCTTGAGGAGTCCTCCCTCTTTAAGGAAGGAGTGGCAGAAACAGCGTGTGATGAACTGACCTGCAACCCCCATTCCTCGTTGCCCTGTGCCAATGGGGGGAGGAGGTAGAGCCGGGAAGAAGGGAGGGGTGGGGGGAAGGTGTTTTAAGGTCTGATTTTGTTTCTTGTTATCCTCTCTCAATGAACTGGTATCGAATTAAATTGATTTGTCTCCAGGCTGAATCTGTTTTGCCCATGGCCATGGTCGGTGGGTGATCCCTCCTGTTCTTATCTCAACCCTCAGTCTTTTGTTACATTTTTCTGCAATGGCAGCGAGCAGCTGCAAGGCAGCACAGCTGCTGACTGGGCTAAACCACAACAGCATTACAGGAACCACATAAACAAGTATGCACAAAAATCTTACAAATCTATCATCTTACCACACAAATATACCTACCTGCTGTGATACATATCTTCTCTTCCTGGTTATGTAGTATTTCATCAGTCTTAAGAAGTTATGTCTGTAAGAGGTTTGTACTCTGCGAACTTAGTCAGATTTTAAAATGTAGGATTTTCTGTTGTGATGTCTTTCTGTATGATCCAGTCTCTGTACAACCAGGCAGTTCCACTAAGAATGCTTTTTGTTCTCTGTTGGAGCTTTTTAGTTTTGAGGGATTGTTGTTCTTTTAAAATTATGAACAACACGTGACAAAAAACATATGCAACAAAATTTATATAGTGGAGAAAGCAATTCTGTTTCCTTTTAGAAGCTGACCTTGTAGAGATGCTAACTGTGACCTGATAGAAATCATCACAGCAATTTCCCACATACAATAAAAAGGAACAAAACAGTATAGTCATTCCTAATTATGGTTCACTGCCTTTAATAGTAGATGTATTGTGTCATGATGACAACAAGTTTAAAAAAAAAAAGTAATTGAAAATAATACAGAGACCAAGGGAATTCAGGCATTCATGTATGTTGTGTGTAAAGGTTAGAGTGTTATTTTACCTAATAGCTGATTTTAAGCTGAAAACCTCATATATACAATGTGCAATGTTATTTGTCACAGAAGAAAGATAAACATAATTTAGTGGGAAAGTCTGCACTGGCAAAGAAGCTTTGAATCAGAAAAGCTGTCATTACTATAGCCATTATGTTGTCAAGTATAAAAAGTAAGGATTTTAGAAGAAAAGCGAAGGAAAAATATCCTAAAAGTTTAAGAAAGAGACTGATTTTAAGTCTTTTTTTTTTTTTTGAGACATCATCTCAGAAAGTCTAGAAAAACTGAAATTAGTCCTATGTCATTTATTTTTTTTTATTAGCAAACAATAAGGGTACTGGGAGTTATTTATCCAAGATAACTGAGTATCTAATTGAAGCGTTCAGAGTTTCTTCCAGAGACTCCACTCCAGTTTGCTGTAAGCACTTACAGTGAGATTTGTCATAAATTTGGTGTTTAAAATATCTCAAGTCATTTGGAACGGGTTTCTTTTTTTATTCTAAATATACTCATTTATTTCATGTGGCACATTTAGAATTAGGTCTTCTCTTTGGTGTCCATCTAACCTGAAATAGTTGTAACTCTCTCTACTATTTCCAGTTTTTCTCTTTTGATCTCTTAAGTAGATTGGTCAAGCCAATGAATTGCCTTGTCCTTCTCTGTTTTTCTCTCTCTCAAAAAAACACCAACCAATACTTGGCTTTAAACTGAAAGAGGGTAGGTTTAGAATAGATATAAGGAAGACATTTTTCACTCTGAGGGGGGCAAGGCACTGGAACAGGTTGCCCAGAGAAGTTGTAGATGCCCCATGCCTGGAAGTGTTCAAGGCCAGGTTGGATGAGGCTTTGGACAACCTGGTGTAGTAGGAGAGTTTCCCTGCCCATGGCAGGGGGTTTGGAACTAGATGATCTTTGAGGTCCCTTCCAACCCTAACCATTCTATGATTCTATGATTCTGATTCTATGAAGACCAAAACACCAAAAAAATCCTAGAACAAACCCAGAAAAAGACAATCCTCTGAAAAAGTATAGACATACTTGTAGATTTGCTTCTCACAGAGATTAATAAAAAGAAACTCACTTTTAAAAAAAAGTGCGTGAAAAGACAAACATGCACAGGATAATATCTTTAGTATACTCTTTGTCATATAGAAAGAAATAATATATATATACACAGGCAATTATTTTCTGTGTTCACTGAAAAAAGTTAGAGAATTTGCATGACCTAGTATCTTCAGGAAAATTAAAA
Organism: Tauraco erythrolophus; assembly: GCF_009769465.1. Lineage (NCBI taxonomy): Eukaryota > Metazoa > Chordata > Aves > Musophagiformes > Musophagidae > Tauraco > Tauraco erythrolophus. Next base: position 80,627,016 of record NC_141465.1, on the reverse strand, counting down.
TTACTAACATTCTCGTAAATTGATTGTAAGTCATGGATCACAAGGAGTGGATGTGTGTTGTCACTCAGCCTCCTCATGCTTGATGTATTCCTGATGTTCAGTGGTAAAATAGCCCACAATGCTACTGATAAAAACCAAAAAGGTCACCATGGATTAAAAATCCTCTAATTGTGTACAGAGGAATTCTTGAACAGAGTCCTGATTCATTTCAAAGTACTGTGATTGGAATATATTTCCTAATTATCATAGAATCATAGAGTCATAGAAGAATGGTTTGTGTTGGAAGGGACCTCAAAGATCATCTAGTTCCAACCTCCCTGCCATGGGAGGGACACCCTCCACTACACTAGGTTGATAAAAATTACGTCAACATAGCATCAAGTGAAACTCAGTCTCTTGATCAAACGATCTGAGATCTAACCTTTCTTTTGGTGATATATTTTTTGGGCTTTTATGCTCACTAAATTGAGTTCTGTCTACAAAATTAATTCATCTACTTTCTATACTATGTTGATTTTCTTGATCATCATCTCAAAAAAAAAAAGAATAAAGGAATGAAATCAGAAAAAAAAATACTAAAGATTAAAATAGTTGGACACGTGTTCTAGACTGAGAAAAAAGATATGAAGAGTAAAATTACTGATGTTTGGGATATGTTTCTCATTATATAAGTTAATAAAATTAGATGAGTGGAAAAACAAATTCAGATTTTTCAGAACACAATAAAACTTAGCACTCAAGTAACTTGTACATAAATATTTATTTTAATATGGTCTGATAGATTGTAAGGATTTATTTGTGATAAATCAAGATAATGGCTTTTACATGGCAAATATACACCTAAATGTGTACAGAAAACCAGCAATCAGCAGAATTCATAAGTTAAATATGAACTGTAGAAGAAAAATCTTATAGGACAATGATAGACATTACCTGTAAACAGCAATCCGAGAATTGTAGGCTATTGGTGAAACCCTAAGTAATATTTGACAACACAGGGAATATTTAGATTTAGATTAGAAAATGAAAGTAACACCATTTATCAATTATTCATACTTACTAAACATAGAAAAATTATGCCAGTGAGAGATTAAAAAGAAAAATCAGCAATAAAGTCCTGAATTCATTCACCTCGCAATACATTACTGTGCTTGTACTTTCAAATACAATATTTTCATAGATATATAGATGAAAGCAAAAAACCTGCTTCAAACTAGTATTTATTTCATTGAGCTGCAACATGAGTTTATGGAACATCAGTTTAAAACATACTTAGACACAAGGGTTATAGGTGTGTAATCTTAGGTGCACAAAAGGCCAATGTTTAGGCAATTGAATCCTATTTCCTAATTCATATGCAGATATCTATGCATACCCTTAATCTGGTGTCTGAATCTAGATCAGAATCCCGCAGATTTTGACACCACCCACTCTGGGAGTGACATTCTAGATGTTTATTGATGTCTGGTTTCTGAGAGGCACACAGTGATAGAACAAAAGGCAGCAGATGTAAGTTGGAACAAGGCAAATTCTGATTGTACAAAACGGGGGAGGAAATCATCTTTGGCATAACCAAGCACTGAAACAGATTGCCTAGAGGTCAACATGTCTTAATTCTTGGAGATGTTCTGAACTCTATTGGAGAAGGTCCTGAGCAACTTTATCTAAATAGACTTGCTCTGAGTGAGAAGTAGGACTGGTTGATCTTTTAGGTCTCCTAAAATCTTTCAAAATAAATATTTTATGATAAACATAGTTTTCTAGTGTGATATGAGAACTTCCAAGTTATCCAAGGCATCTACATACAGCCGGTAAACATGGTAAACGACTTGCAGGAAAACCAAACCTTTCTGCAGTGCAAGCCAGATGCCAACCAGGATACAGAGAACTGAACTATCTGCCAGGATGAGATTTTAACTTCAGAAGCCAGGATGTAGATGAAGAGAGTTTTTTACTGATATTCAGTAAAAAACGCTAAAGAGTGGTGTTGGATTTTTTTTGACAATCAAAGACTATTCCCTGAATACAAGTAATTTTTAAAAATCACTTATGGAGAATGGAAGTATATAAATAATGGTGATGTGTTCATTAAAAAAAATAAAAAGATCTTTCAAAAGGAGGGTAGGAACTTAGTATTTTTCTGATCTTTAGGTTTCAGTAAAGCTTCTGAAATTGGGCTTATGTATATAGACAAACTATAAAACTGTAGTGAGAATCAGAGTTATCATTAGTGACTAGATAATAATTATGTCATGGGCGATAACATAATTTCTTATCCAAATGTTATGCTTTCTGCTTTAGGTGACAGCATGTATCCTTTAAAGAACAGAATAATGACACAGATTCATTATTTTCAGTATCCCACAGAGAAAAATTGTAATGATTTTTTAAGAACTCAAAGTAATCACTAGACGTATGTGGAACATCTTGCTAATGTGTTCTAGATACACTGATAAACTCTTACACAGTTGTATTACATTTATAAACCATGTAAGATATTCTCAGCAGGTTGTGTATTTCAATATTACCATTCATCAAATTGGTCTATAAGCAGCAGAAAGTAAAATGTCAAACCCACATGATCAAGCCTCTATTTTGGAGGAAAGGGAAGTGCTAAATGACCCAGAACTGCACTTAAGAGAAGCCAGAAAAAGAAAGGTAATAAAAAGTAAATCAGAATTTTTAAAGCATGAATGAAGAATGCTATATGCACCTACTGTGCTTCTTTTTTTTTGTTAAGGGATATGTTTATTGTGCAATAATCTGCTTAATAGCTCATTAAAGAATCATTTCCTGGGTTTACTTCTATTCTTCATGAGGGATTCTGCACCTGCTACACATTTCCACTTATCAGGCTCAGTATATCTGAAATTTTTAAATTCCATCATATCACCTCTGTTAAGAACAAGAGATAGCACTTCTACCTCAGTCATACTTTCTGTAGAAAACCTCATGTTATCCCTCATCTCTCAGAGAAACATAATGACTCTGAGAAACCACTAAGCTGTGACAATAAAACATACTTAAAGGGGATATTAAGAAGAACACTAGAAATTAGTTTGCTGCCTATTAGTAGACAAAACTCCTCCCATAATCTGAATAGAAAACAATGCTATAGACCAGGGACATATAATTACATATATACATCTGCCTGGAGACCAGCCCTTTGTACTCGATATATTCTTTTCACTTACAAGTAACTGTACGAGAAAGATAATCAGTACTTTGAAAGACTTCAGAAAAAGGAGCCTGAAGAATTGACATAAAAGCAAACCTTAAATAAATTAGGTGTATAATGCTTGGCTGAAAGATGAAAAAGAAAAATGACAGTATTTGTACTGCAGTGTGAAAAGATGCAAACCAGGTGCAAAGAAAATAAAAAGAAATAAATAGATACGTTTAAGAAAAAGTTGTTATATTAAGGAGTACCCATAGTGAGATATGAAATGGCTTTGTGAGGGAATTAGTGAAAATTTCAGTGTCTTGCACACTGTAAATAACACCCCTCAAAAGACAAAAAAAATATTGTAGCACATACTGCTTTGTCAGGCTGAAAGACCAATAAGCTGAGTATTTCAATTGCTTTTACTGTGTCCACAAACAGAGAGAGTTCACAAAATATTACAGTTACAGCTGTAAGTTCACTAGCATGGTTTCTAATGTCAAAAGAACAGTAATTCAGGTCACTAGCTACTAGGGTTAGCATACCCTAGGCTATTATCCTTTGCAGGTATAACAATAAATTGTAACCACCAAGGACTAAGTGGAGATTTACACTGATACTTTCTCTTTTCAGAAAATACTTCCTCCAGCCTCTTCAATGAAAAGGTTAATAATAAATGTCAGATGAAGGGTAGATTTAGATTAGATATAAAAAAGAAATTCTTCACTCTGAGGGTGGTAAGGCACTGGAACAGGTTGCCCAGAGAAGTTGTAGATGTCCCATCCCTGGAAGTGTTCAAGGCCAGGTTGGATGAGGCTTTGAGCAACGTGGTTTAGTGGAGGGTTTCCCTGCCCATGGCAGGGGGGTTGGAACTAGATGATCTTTGAGGTCCCTTCCAACCCTAACCATTCTATGATTCTATGAACTTTGAAAATCTGAATTTTATGACATTTTTCCCTCTGAAAAATGAAGTATCTATCTGTAAGAGCTTTTTTCCAGTTGTAGTCCCACTTTCATTCCCATCTCAAATAGCCCTAGCACTAGATTCAGCTGTGCTTCTACTTTTGAAAATATTTTATTATACTAAATGCGTATTTTATGGCTCTGTTTATCACTTAGAGCAGCCCGGGAAGATATTTTTGCTGCCCTTCATGTACAATTTTTAAGGTTTTTTCACTTTCCTATCAAACATCAGATACTGATCACAGAAAAAGATGGTGTGCATAGCAGAATGCAGAGGGTTTTTTCACTGCTGTCAAAATCTTGAATTTTCCTTTTTGATGTCTTGCTCAAGCACTCAGTGTTTAGCTGATCACCAGATTTTGGCATACGAAGGAATTCTCAACACATTAATTTTGAGAAATTGTTTGGGATTATTCTCCTTTCCCCTTTGGGCGTGGAGATCATCAAATTTCATACAGCTGAAGATAGAATACTTGCAGCACCTTTGATGTTTCTTGCTCCCTTATCTTAATTCTATATAAACTAAAGAAAACCGAATGCGTAAGAATAGTATTTTAAACCCTACCTTTTGAATGCATTAAGGCTTAAGTAACCTGATAGGAAATATCATAAAGAAGGACTTCGGTAATGTAAGAGGTGCTCTTCAGCCTTTGCAAAATAGCTTCATAGCTAGAACAATGTAGACCACAGAAAATAGTGTGTTAGTTTCCCTGTCAGCCTGAAGAAATGCATAACCAGAACTCCCACTTTTCAGGAGTTTTTCCTGACATCACAGAGAACTAGGAGGGGACTGAAATTGCTCGCTACTCTAAAGAGAAGGACAAAGAGAAGCCATGCAGGAGAGAATAACACATCTAGGGCATCCAGAAGGAAGCAGCTTATGTGGTTCTTAGTCCTGTCCTCTCATCATGCTTATTGATTTTATATTAAATAGTCATTGACTAAAATGCAGGAATATATACTAGCCCCAGCTTCAGAGTTTGCCAGTCAAATATTCTTACTTTCACATTGTGTTAGTCTCTTGCTTCTTTAGCTTTTTGAACCAATATTCTTGACTTAAAATCAACATACACATGAAGAAAAGAAAATGTTGACAGCTGTATTATAACAAAAGCCTACATAGTTATTTAATCAAGAAAGATAATTTTTTTAAAATGTATTCTGTTTTGCATTACTAGTTAAGACAATTAACTTTATGAAATGTTTGCAACTGTAGCAATAAATTAATAGATGACAAATATGTTTCATAATTTCAATCAGCTACTGGAGCCTTTATGTTCGTCTCCTGTTTGCTGAGTGCAACAGATACAGCAGAAGAAATATTGAAGTACAGAGATATTTTGACATTCTTACTACTGGAATGCATACCCTGGGGAAAAAAAGAAGAGAAGAGAAGAGAAGAGAAGAGAAGAGAAGAGAAGAGAAGAGAAGAGAAGAGAAGAGAAGAGAAGAGAAGAGAAGAGAAGAGAAGAGAAGAGAAGAGAAGAGAAGAGAAGAGAAGAGAAGAGAAGAGAAGAGAAGAGAAGAGAAGAGACAAAGAGGAGAGAAGAGGAGGAGAGAGAGGAGAAGAAGGAGGAAGAGGAGGAGGAAGAGAGGAGAAGAGAGGAGCAAGAGAGGATAGAGAGGAGAAGAGAGGGAGAAGAGAGGAGCAGAGAGAGGGAGAAGGAGAGGAGAAGAGAGGAAGAAAGAGAGGGGAAGAGAGGAAGAAGAGAGGAGAAGAAGAGAGGAAGAAAGGAGGAGGAAGAGAGGAGAAGAGAGGAGGAAAGAGAGGAGAAGAGAGGACTGAGAGAGGAGGAAGAGAGGAGGAATAGGAGGAGAAGAGGAGGAGAAGAGAGGAGCAAGAGAGAAAGAGGAAGAGAAGAGAAGAGAAGGAGAGAAAGAGAGAGAAGAGAAGAGAAGAGAAGAGAAGGAGAAGAAGAAGAGAAGAGGAAGAGAAGAGAAGAGAAGAGAAGAGAAGAGAAGAGAAGAGAAAGAGAAGAGAAGAGAAGAGGAAGAGAAGAGAAGAGAAGAGAAGAGAGAAGAAAGAAGTCATTTAGTAATATTCTTTTAAAAAGACAAAAATTTTACTTGTAGAGGAAATAAACTATAATCTGTCACTTACCTCTAAATCTTTTTATAATATTTTAGTAAATATTCAAATAGAAAAGAAAAGTATTTCCAAATTTCTAAAGGAAACTTCTATGGCTCTTCACCATTTTAGAGCCTAAAAATTAAAACATGCATTTTTTTAGGTAGTTTCTTTTCTACAGCAAGAACAAGGCAAAACCAGAACATCTTAATTCATTATTAGGTCTACTTATTTAAAGTTAATTTATTTTCGTCTTGATTTATATGAAGACATTCAGATAGAAATAACTTGTGCAACTGAAAACAATACTCTTTAGGCAAATTGAAATGCATAGCTGAAATTCTTTGACCTAAACAGAGCTGAAAAATCTCATAAAAATTAGTAACACTCAAAAAAAAATTTTAATCTGCTATTTTTTTTTTTATTCTATAGAATTTTCATATGGAACTTTCATTTAACATTAAAAAAAAGATTCAGTTTAAATTAATATAGTATATCTAACTGTGTTGCTCTTACAAATATTAAAGATTAAACCACTTCTTCTGGATAAATTTAATAATGAACTGAATGGCAGTAATGAAGTTTTATATGGATAGAGAAGTAAAAAATGAGGAGGAGACAGGGGATGAAGGAAGTACATGAGCAATTGAAAAAATGCTGGAGATGATATACTCATATTCATGACTGCTTATTTTAGTCTCAGATAAAGACTTGCATTTTCCACTTTCTCAATATAAAAATTATATACACATATATTTTATATCACCAGGGGAATTCCTTTTAAATTTAGCTGGAGTTCTGCTAAATATTTAAAGCTGCACTCATTCTATTCATTACACTGCACTGAGCTAAATCTGATATCAGGGAAACATTTAGAACTCTGCAGCTACTTTGGATTTACACTTGTGTAACTGAGAGATTTTTGAACCAGACTTTCGGTGTGCTTCAGTCAGCCACTTCACCTACCTTCTGAAAGTTCTTTTCGATGTAGCATAATCTAAATGTTTTCTAAAGAGACTTTTTTTATATTCAGTGGTTCTATAGATTGATTAACAATGAATACTCAGAATAATGACCCATCTATTTCTCTTTCACTGATTTGGGAATATGTTAAAATGCAGATAAAAGGTACAGAAATATGATTCAGCAGCATGAGTTCCTTTATCCTATTAAAATAAGACCAAAAAAGAACAGAATATCTCTTCCTTTCACAGTGGATTTTACATTTTTTTTAGAAAATTGAGAGTTGTATTTTTATTTTTTTAGATAAAAATAGAATTGAATTAATGTGGCCTTTTATATCTGCAACCATCAGTTTCAATGCGTTACTCTTTTTTTCCTGTTTCTTTTTACTATTGAATTTGATGAACTAGATTTAACTGAATAATAGTATGATTTAATGTGGAAATTGCATAGAACTGATTAGGCTTGTCATCTTGGTTTTCCTTGTAAGAGCATCCAAAAAAGAAAACAAGAAATAATAAATGGTTACTTTTGAAGATAACTAGTTTATCAGTTTATTTCTCAATGTTGACACTATTTAATCGAGTTAGCTATAGTAAAAATAGTAAGACAAGCAACGGTAACAACAATAGAAAATAAATAGTATGGAACACTGACAGAAGACAACTATGAACAATGTACAGGTGTAAATAGCAGATTGTGTCATAAATACACAGCCTGATTTGCAGATTTTCTAGAACCTGTAAAAATTGTCATATCGGTCATTGCCTATGGTTTCCCTTTTCATTTAGCTCTTGCATTATTGCTTAACACTAACAACAGTGTTCTACAGCAAACTTCGTAACTTTTTTTCCCCCAAAATAAAAATGTTAATGCATTCAAAATTAAGACACCAAAGTGTAAAGCTCCACATGAAAGTGTCTACATACAAGTTAGGTGTGAAAGTTCTTATGTTTGTGTCATTTTACGTACCTTAACATTCAGGTGTCTTTCCAGATTCATACAGGGTCTTAAGCCTGTAAAAGCAATCTCAGCCTACATCAGTAAAGGCAATTCCAGAAAAAAGGAGAGCCGTATGCACAGTGTACAAGGTACTTGAAAGAGCTCATCCATGCTCATGAAAGATGAACTGAAACTGGACTAAGGAGGACTACTGAAAAAATCAAGGAAATGAACAGTTTTTTTGGAAGAAAAGTTTTTTGGCTCTTACAGCTGTGACCTCTCAGTTTCTTGTGTACCTTCAACCTACTCACTAGCAGGTTGGAGTGAGAAGCAGAAAAGACCTTGACTCTGTGTAGGCACTGCTTAGCAGTAACTGAAACATCCCTATATTAACAACACTGCTTTCTGCACAGGTTCAAAACAGAGCCTCATACTAGTGACTTGTGCTGGGTTTATGTAATGGGGTTTTAGTAGTAGGGGAGGGGCTGCACAGATAGCCTCTCTAAGAAGCTGTGAGAAACTTCCTGGGCTCCAAAACTGGTCAGACCCCTCTCCCCTTTGGCCAGGGCTGAGCCAATAAGCACCTCTGTGAATGCCCTGTTTAAGAAGGGAACAAAGGAGCACAAACCAGGCTGACCTACAGTGAAGAGAGGGGGGAGGTAGAGGGCTGCCCCACACCCTGGCCTCCTGGAAAGGCAGCTGCCCACACTCAGCTGCTGCCAATCAACTGGAGATAGCCACAGCAGTGTACTTCGGAGTGCTTTGTAGCGCCCGCTCCTGGAGCTCCTGCTGGAGTTCGTCCTGCCAGGACTGTCAAGGTTCATCTGACTGGTCAGGTCCAGCATGGCTGCAACAGAGAGATACAACTGAGATCTGAGAGAAACAGCTACACAGACACCACAATCAGTGAAGATTGAGTGGGAGGAGGTGTGCCGGAGCATCCTGCGGGAAGGAGTCACGTTGGAGAAGTCTGTGGAATGTCCTGTGAGGAGGGGATCCACTGGAGCAGGGAAACAGTGCAAGGAGTCCTCCTCATTTTAAGAAAGGAGTAGCAGAAACAGCGTGTGATGAACTGACCTGCAACATCCCATATCCAGTCCCCCTGTGCTGCTGGGGGGAGGAGGTAGAGCCAGAAAGAAGGGAGGGGAGGGGGGGAAGGTGTTTTTAAGATCTGAATTTGTTTCTTAATATCATCTCAACTAACTGTTAACGAATTAAACTGATTTGTCTCCAAGCTGAGCCTGTTGCCCCGGGCCATAGTTGGTGGGTGATCCCACCCTGTTCTTATCTCAGCCTTCAGGTCTTTTGTTACATTTTTCTCCTCTCCACCACAACAAGGGGGAGGAGTGAGTGAGTGACCTCATGGTAGCTTAGCTGCAGGCTGGGCTAAACCACAACACTACTATGAAGAAAATTAATTCTATTCCAGACAAAACTAGTACAGGCTTGAGTAAATAACATACAGTTTAACTCAGCATAGGTAAACAGACATTAATCCCTCTAACAGAAAGAACAATTATGCTAATATTTAAATTTTTAAAGAATACCAGCATGGTTTACAAGCAAAGGATAAGGATGTTTTAATAAAGAAATATTTTAATATATGGTCAGATAAATAACCTGTTCCTGGGTTTATGATTATTAAGGTAAGTCAAATTTAAGGCAGGAAAAATTGGCAAATCTTTATCAGAGATGACTTTTTGTACTGGGAAATTTTATTAAAAGTGTAGTGGAATATTATTATTACTCAACTTTACTAAAAAGCAAAGTGGTTATATGTGTTAGGTTTGTTGTTTGTTTGTATGTCTGTTTGCTTGTTTTCCTGAAAGACATATTCTAGTTCAAAAAAGATCAAGAGGGAAGCACTAATCCTGTGTCATATGGAGGATGAGGCTAAGAAGACATAAGCAATACATCTGTCCTTGTAAACCTATAAATCTATAAAGGTTATGTTAAGTGCATTGAGTATTTTGAGCTAGAGAAAGCCACCTAGTATACTGCAATATAGACTGATAGTAAATGTACAAATTTGAGAGGTCTTAGAAAAACGTTATTGGCAGAAGATTACCAAAAAAGTTAGACATTTGCAAACATCATCACAGCATAAGATACTCAGGCATTGAAGACCCAGGCATAGTAGCACTAACTATGTAACATAGAATGGTTTGATTTGGAAGAGACCTTGAAGATTATGTAGTTCCAAACCTCCTGCATGGACACCTTTCACTAGATCAGGTTGCTCAAAGCCTCATCCAGCCTGGCCTTGAACACTTCCAGGGACTGGGCATCTACAACTTCTCCGAGTAACCTCTTCCAGTGTTTCATCGCTCTCATAGGGAAGAATTTCCTCCTTATATCTAATCTAAATCTACCCCCTTTCAGTTTAAAGCCATTGTCCCTTGCCCTATCTCTACATGCCCTTACAAAAAGTCCCTTTCCAGCTTTCCTTAAGCCTCCTTTAACTACTGGAAGGCTGCTATGAGATCATCCCAGAGCCTTCTCTTCTCCAGACTGAACAACCTTAACTCTCTCAGCCTGTCCTCATGGGAGAGGTGCTCCAGCCTTCCAAGTATCTTCATGGTCCTCCTCTGAACCTGTTCCAGTGCCTCACCACCCTCAGAGTGAAGAATTTCTTCCTTTGATACAAATCCTTCTCCTCACGCCTATTCTCAATCCATTCTCCACCTGTACTGTACATTCTCCACATCTGTACTTGTACTTGACATTGTCCTGATCCATGTGTAGGACCTTGCACTTGGCCTTGTTGAACTTCATGAGGTTCACACAGGTCCACCACTCAAGCCTGTCAGGGTCCCTCTGGATGGCATCCCTTCCCTCGAGCGTGTTGACCACACCGCACAGATTGGTGTCATCAGCAAACTTGCTGAGGGTGCACTCAATCCCACTGACCTGGTCACCGACAAATATGTTAAATGGCACTGGTCTCAATACTGACCCCTGAGGAACACCACTTGCCTCCACTTGGACATTGAGCAAGAACTGCAACTCTTTGAGTGCAGCCATCTAACCAATCCCTTATCCATTGAGTGGTCCATTCGTCAAATCTGTGTCTCTCCAATTTAGAGGCAAGGATGTCGTGCAGGACAGTGACAAATATTTTGGACAAGTTCAGGTAGATGATGTCAGTTACTTTTCCCTTATCAGTCAACACTGTTACTTCATCGCAGAAGGTCACCAGATTTGTCAGGCACGACTTACCGTTAGTGAAGCCATGTTGGCTGTCACCAATCACCTCCTTCTTTTCCATGTGCCTTAGAATAGTTTCCAAGAGCATCTGGTCCTGATCCTGGCAGGCACAGAGGTGAGAATGACTGGTCTATAGTTCCCTGAGTCTTCCTTTTTTCCCTTTTTAAACATGGAGGTTATATTTCTTAACCTAAAGTCTTATCAAATGCTATTATTAATTTGTTTTGGGGAATCTTTCCTTGAAATTATGAAATAATTCTTCAAGTTTAGTAAATAAAAAAATATCCAAAAGCTGACATAAAGAATGCAGACACGAGGAAAAAAAGAATGTATTTAAGCTATTGGTTATGCACTAAGAAGTTCCAAAATATTTCCTTCTTATAAGAATTCTTTCATTATAATGCTCAAGCAATATGTATTTTCCCAAGCTACCTTTTTGTACATTCTATGTTAATGCATAAATGTATAAAAACTCTACAAATAAATGTTCTTATTCTGATGCAATCTCATCTGAAATTCTCTGAGATGGCATAGCAGAACTAGTTTGAACCCATAGAAATAGCAAACAGCTTCCAGCAAGTGCAAAGCAGTAAGCTGATTATTATAATCACATCTTAGTGTTTCAGGAGAAGCTGTGCAGTCTATGAGTTCTGGTATGATGTCCTTTGAAACACTAGTTGTTTAGACTGGCCCATCAAAATGACATGTGAACAACTACAACTCTCCATCAAATCATATTATTAACTATTGTATTCCTCTACTGATCTTCAATCACATCAAATTATTGTTGCATTACACCATGATAATATTTGGGGGTTTAATATCCCATTAATAAAGCAAAACATTTAAATAGTAAAATATTGCAAAGAAATATTTTTTGAGCTTGTCATAAGAATCATTACTTGAAAAATGGCCACCTCTTTTTTTTTTTTCCACTGAATACTTTGTACATGTAAAAAGAATTCTAATACCTCTGGGGTTTGAATACTTTTTACATAAATGACAAGAAGTAAATAAAGACTATCTCCATCCTTGTAAGTAATAGAAAACTTATTGAGGCACATTGCAGCAGAATTAATTCCCTCAAACTGAAAAGGATGGGACAGGTGCTGTGAAAGAAGCCATTCCTGTATGAATCAATGAGATATATTTTGAGAAAATTCCATTGCAAACATAAATACTAAAGCATGAGGAAAAGAAACAAAAAAAAAAACAACAAACCAAACCAAGCAACCAACCAAACAAACAAAAAAAACCACAGAAAAACAACAGAATAGATAGAACATTCGAGGAATGATGTTTCCATGGAAATATACAGTTACTGAAGTAAAAAATATTGCCCCCGCCCCACCAAAAAATGAAACAATGCTAAGAACTATTAAAGGAAATTAAAACAGAATCAACATTCATTGAGAACTGACATATCCATGACTTTTGAAAAATAATTTGAGGAAAAACTATAGAACATAAAAAAGACATTTTTATAAATGTTTGATGATCTCATGAATATAATAGAGAATTGTATTTCCTACCATGTTTTGGGGGGAGATGATTTATAAAGTCTATAGCAAAATAATAGCACTCTATTAAATTTGACGGTTTTTCCAGAATAATTTCTTCAGAACTGTCATAAACTTCAATATATTCTCTTCACTTCTATGAATGTCTATAATTTTTATTAAAGCTTTATATGTGGATATCTTAAAGAGTTTTCAGTATCATTTAAATACTATACATTTTGAAAATATTGACTAATGGATTAAACTCAGCAGCAGAACTGAGACAAATACATTGAGAACTTAGATATAAGAGGAAGTTAAATATGATCTAGATCAACGGAAATTTGACCCAGACATGATTTTTGACATATATTTTGTCTTTCTGTCTCCTACAAGTGGCCCCTGGCTGACAGATGATGAAAATGTAATGCACTTGTCATGCAAGTAATTTGTTCACTACTTCGCTGCTCAAAAAAGTGAAGAATTTCACTCAAAGCACTGCATCCTTCACAGAAACAGAAGAGAAACATAGTTTTCCATACTTCCCCTTACTTATACCTTGCTCACACAATTTTATGTTTTTTTTTATGAAAGTTATGATGACCCTTTAGTTCACATAAAAAAAAAAAACACAAACAAAACACTAAAGAGCAACAAAAAACTTGCTTCTCTTTGGCAAAACTGAAAGTTTCTGATTAATTTCAGATTCACTTGAAAAAGAGGCTATGAATAAGATTAATGATCACTTTCAGTCTTTGAAAGGAAACGAGCTTCTGTATAAGACAGAAAATTGTGTGTATGATGTAATGGACTGAGGAAAAAAAAAGTAATTATGGGTTTCTTATCCTTTAGCAGAGCCACTCTCAATCCTGCTCTCAAGGGAAGACAACACCAGTGAATTTGAACATTTCTTAGCTGTTTTTTGCATTCTAATAACAGACCTAGCTTTTAGAAAATAGCCACTAATTGCATATTGCTGATTAATATTCTTTGAAGGTTTTTTTTTCTTCTTTCCTTTAATCAGTTTGCTTGCATAGCACTGCCTCTGATTTATATTTTTATCAAGAGAAAACCAAAAGCACTTAGAGTAAAAATACTGTCTAGAGAAAATTTAAAAATAATAAGATTTATCTCACCTAACTTCAGGTCTCAAGAAATCTCTCTTCTAGTTATTAAAATTTCCTCTACAGTTAATGGAAAAACGTAATAACCCTTCAGAGAATGACGTCTTGCCCCTGCATGTGCTACAAAGATGAACAACTTGATGGAGATGTCTCTTTCTCACCACTACCAGCGGAAGCAGCTTCCATCAATAACTTAAATCAGACACCAGACTTTTAGATGACTAAAATTAGATTAGAAGAATCCTATCATAGGCAAGAGTAAATATGTGTTTGAAATTCTTTTGTTCTTCAGATCTATGGTGTCTGAATTTTGACTGCACATGGTGCCTATTTCTACTCAGGATCTAAAATCCAGAACTGCTTCTTAAAGGTAGACACATACAAGAACGATCAGCCAGGATAGACTTCTGCCAAAGAAACCCCACTCACATTTCCTTGGTGTTTCAAAGGTGATGGTGGAATAGTTAAACATCTAAGTCAATCAGTGGATGTTTTGCTTTTCAAACTTAAGAGGTGATGGTGTAATGTACTCAACAATTCTTTATATTAAAATTCAAAAAGGTAAGCTAGCCCATGATGATTTCTATTTTCAGTTTCTCCATCTGAATTATGCAGATAAGGTGTTCAACTAGCTTGATGTCTCTTTCAAACCTTTGAAATCTCATAACAGAACAAAATTGCTCTGGTCCTGAAAATGAATTTAAGCCAAAGTCTTAGCTACTGCCAGGCAATGTACCTAGTCTGAAGTGAGTTAGGTACTCTTTGGACACTGTCATTATGTCTACTATGATTCTTTTACCTCACATGAGTGTTTTGCAGTTGCTTCACAGTGATGTTTCTGAATATGTCAAAGATTTGGATACTAAAGGCTATATACAGCTACGGGACACAAAATGGAAAATTTCCAAAAGAAGAGAAAGGTGGATGTATCTCACCTAATTTTTACTGTGTAAACAGATAGGTGATTAGTTTAAGTCAGGTAGAGCTATGTCTAATGAGGAGAGACAGGCACTGTCAAAAGTCTTGGATGGACATTTCAGATAAATGAGATAAATTTCTTTCTACTGACCACTAAGTCACTAGATGCTGTTGTTCACATTGGATTTTTTTCTTTCTGTATATTTAAAAGAAAAGTAACTTTCTTGAGATATTTATTTTCAACATTCAAAACAAAATTACTACACAGAAATACACAGGGATACCTTTGGCAGTGAGAGTAGTAGGTGTTGTGAAAAACAATTTTTAAAATCTTACAAGAAAGTGTATGTACAGTGTATATGTTCTATGGAAGTCCGAAATCCTTTGAACGGAAGGTCCTTGATCCATTTAAGGGTCTAGAGGGTTTGATATAGACTGAAGGTAGGTCTGGTTTTTGTTGTGGATATAATCCTGATTCCTGATTGTTCAGAATGGAGGACCTATATATTGACTTGTGTCTCTTTCCAGTAGGAACCATAAGACACGGAGCCATGCCCTGTACTTGAATCTTGTCCCAACATAGATTCAAGGTAAAGACATAATAACTGTCTATCCTGGGATAGATGTGGGATCTGGACCACCATCAGGATTCTCTCCACCTCTTCAAAGTATACATTAAGATTTTGAGACTTCAGTGGTAAGTAGTCAGATTTTACAACTTTGGTATTTAAATTTCCTAAGAGATATTGCAGTTAAAATGATGGGCATTAACTTCATATGTACATCTTCACTAAACAAGAATCAAACTACTTAAAAGGAAATATCACAGAAATATCTTCCTATCAGAACCCAGAATACAAAGGCGCTCTAATTCTTTGGCTAATAGGTTCTTTAAATAGGACTGGTGATTTATCATTTCAGGGTTAAAATTGCCTAGAAAGGGAGACTATACACATAAAATGAAAATGTTCTGATTGAATTCTAATATAATGCAAGAGAGAGCCCTACTGGTAGAAGTTCATAAATGCAAATACTATTTTATTAGCCTAAGTAAGTAACTTACCTTATAAAAACAGGAGTGAAACACACATCTTGGAATATTTGTCTCTTCATATCCTCCTTCACTTTAAATGGCTTATTGAGAAATCTAAAAACATATTCCTACAGTCCTTCATTATCCCATTCCCCACAGTAGTAGGCCTATGATGTAACATCCTCCTCAATGGAATAAACGGACTATGAAATATTTTATCAAGTGAGCACAGGCAAGGCCCCTGGCTCTTTGCTCTTAGGTGCTCTAAAATTCTCAGGGTAAATGTGAACTTTTAAGTTGCTAATCACTCTATATTGAAGCTCCAGAAAGTTTAGAAAAGAGAAGCAGAAATAGTGCGCCCAGATAAAAACTTAGAAGACTGAAAAGGGAATCCTTTACTGCTTATATGGGCAGCAAGGAATATAAAAAATATCTATTGTTTGACTAAAGCATCTAAATTGTAGTTTTCTGCAGTACGTTCCTGTCACGCGTGGGTTGTGTTGGGGGGTGGTAGGTGTTCCAACAGATTTTAAGTGTTCTTAAATTGGTTCCTCTGTATAATAACAAGAGAAATACCAAGAGAGGTTGGATTTGAATAAAGCTGTAGTAAGCAGGCCAGCATCAAACCTAAATGAAAGTGAGTGCAAACAGGGTAGAATGAATACAAGAAAAAATTAACTACTGGAAGGAAAAAAGGGGAAAAAAAAAAAGCTTGTCTAATTTTATGTTATAGTTTAGAAGATATATATAAAATATATATTATTAGTATATATTATATATTTTATTTAAATAAAATAAAATAAAATAAAATAAAATAAAATAAAATAAAATAAAATAAAATAAAATAAAATATGAATAGTTGAGACAGACCCCCTGGACCTCTAAAGAGCAAGGCTTGTGTAAAGGCTATCAGTAGGGAGAAACATCAGAAAGCCCTGTACTCTCTTTCCTTCTTTTTTTTTTTTCTGTTTTTTTTGTGGTTTGTTGTAACAATTGTTCAATCCCACACTCTCATGAGCACCAACTGTAACTTCTTTTGCTTTCATACAAGCAAAGTACGCAACTGATTTTTGTTCACTCTATTGCCTCGGCAGTCTGCTGCCCTAACTATTTGCCTAACATTTCCCATGCCTGAAGCCAACACTGGATGAACACAACACTGGAAAAGGTGCATAAATAACATAAACAAGGCCAACTAAAGTTATCTAGTATTCATGACATCTGAATTAACAAGGATTTTGGAAAGTGTCTAAAAATCTTGATGATCGAGTACACATTTTTCTCCCTAAATTTTTCCATAATGTACTGCTTAGTTTATGAAGATTTTTTTTCCCAAGAGGCATTTGTACAAATTAAGCTTAAGGTCCACGAAATTTGAGATTTTTCTTCATCATCTATGTCAAAAATTCTTCAGATCAAGTTCTCTCTTACAGGCTGTCATTACAATATTCAAATTACATTCCGAGAAACAATTTTGCAATCCTATTATCTCTGGTAGGATACACAGTGCAAAATGAGGGCAGAAACTGTAGACAATGGAATAGCACAAGTATGCCTTTTCATTAGAATTTAGTTAGGAATTCTGCTGATGGTGAACAATTCACTTCCCTGTTCCCTCTGCCCCCAGAGTATATTTCTTCTGCAGCCCTGCAGTCATAACGTCTCTCTTTTTATTTTTTTTTAATAAAATTATGACAACAGATCTCCTAATAAGTGATGCTTCCAGATACTCTTTTACACAAGGAGTATGCTTCAGAGAGAAACAATTTCATTGAATTTAGCCAAATATGCACTATCTAAAATTGTGTTTTATTGGCTTTTTAATCTACATGTCATAGATTTTATATAGTTCAAGGCTACAAAGTGACTACCAAATCTCTAAAAACTTTCAGATGCAGAAATGTACATTATGTTTTAAAAGACTTCCCAGTTAATTTCTTCTCCTTTAAATCTCACTTAATTAAAAACTATTTATAAAAATTACTTTTCACTCTTTTTAAACAGTTTCTCTGAAAGCAAATTACCTTCATATTTATAAATTTGCATTTTAATTCAAATTGATTCTACATAAGTTAATGTTCTAACTTGTGCATCTTTCTCTGTTCACTTGAAGACTATTGAAAAACCCTGGATTACCAATCTCTTTTATAGAAGTACTCAGTCACTTCTAGATCTATTCAGATCTAATCTAATTCAGTAAACTAAATTGATTGCTTCTTAATGTTGTTATCATAAAGTTTATGTTCTTTTTTCTGCATATTTTTTTTGCCTGTTTTGAATAATCTTTCTTATGTTACCAATATTCCAGTAGTCTTCCAATAACAGTTGTCTACACACGCTAACTCTCACTGCATAACCTAGTTCCTGGCCACTAACTTTAACTGTGGTTGGAAAAGAAGACATATCAAAGCTTTTTTTTTTTTTCTACAGATTTTCATTCTTTTAATTCAATTCATATTCCCAATGAGCTTTATGAATGCAATTGCAATTCAGTTCAATTCAATTATACATCTTCATTTATGTATAGGTGTCTGATTCTCAAAGGCTCTGTTGTCATATTGTCTTCAGTGTTCAGCCCTTTGAGGAACACGACAGCCCGTTAATAACTGAGCAAATACTTGACACTTGTATATCCTCATACTCACCATTTGTAAAGACATTCCTATTCATCACTCTCCAGCTACAAATTTGTAAATTATGGACTTAGGAACAATTCTCATTTTCCTGCTTTTTCTGTGTACACTGACTGTAGACCTACAGTATGTTGAAATGAGATACTATGCATGTAAATACTGTGAAGTGCACGTAATATTTCAAACTCATTTTCTTCAGAAAGAAACTCTGGCAAATAACCAAGAAAGAAACTGCAATGTGCTCCCTCAAAATGAATGTCTAGGGAGCAGCACTGCAGATTTTTGACACAGCATAGTTACTTACCACACCTAAAGCTCATCTGTTTTTTCTTCTCAACTTTATAAATTCTTAGGAGTCTCTCAGTGAGGACATCTGAGTTGATAGAAATGCCTTAAGGGCATTATTTTTCATCACTTGGATCTCTGCAGAGAAAAAGGACAATATGCAAGGCACAAGAGTACATTACTGTCTTGAACAGTTTTAGTAGAAAGTAGAATGAGTTCTCTCATTTCAAGGATCTAGCAACAAAGAAATCTAGCCAAAGTTTAGCTTGCAAAGAGGAGCACTTCTTCTGTACCCATGAACCATTATGCTAGTATGCACTTGAGTCATTTTCACCATCAGTCCATATTCCAAGTATAAAGACTGTTATCATAGTGACATGCACATAAAGCCAAAGAGATTTGAATGTAACTGCTTTAACCTCTACTATGAGCACATCTATTCCTTAATATTTCTACGTATACATGAAGTCCATCCTTTAAGTCCTCCTTCATCTAGATGATAATGAGCATATTGTCATGTTATGCAGTCAGTGAGGTATGAAAAGAAACTACAATGTTTTAAAAAAAGAATGTTAGGGGAAAATTTATTTTTCTTAAATGTATTTTGAATATTTCATATTAACTCTGTTTCATACTCTTTTAAAATGTCGTATTCAGATGTTACCACTGTCGTCGCAAACATCTTCTTTACAAATTACGTAGCTAAGTATTTTTAATGCGAAAATTTCTCTTTAATTTTGAAAGACTTATGAAAATAAAGTTATGTCAGAGCAAAATTATTATTCAAACCTATTTAAACTTCTCAAGTTTTGAAACTAGTATTTTTTAGATCTTGCAGAAAACATTTCATTTTTTGACTTTTATTTTCTGAAACTTCATATGTATAGAAAGAATGATAATTTTCATTATCTTGTACTCATTTTTAATAAAGTTTAAAAAATGTAAGGTTTGCAGTGAATTCTGGGTTTAGTATGTATCAACAATCAGACTTCTAGATATATTTTGAAAAAGTATTGTTTCTTTTTCTTTTATGCATTTTCTTTCAGGTTTCCTTGCCTATTTTTTTTAATTAAGACTTTTTCCTAGGTATTTTAATATATTTTTATGACTACTCATGATATGTATACATCTATAAATCATACCTTTTTCAAAGAGGCCTAGTTATATTGTTTTTCACTATTTGACTCATCTTTCGTTATGCATTTGCTTGTTAAAATGCTAGCAATGAGAATTCAGAAGTGAGGAACAATCCTTTTAAAATGAACTTCGCTATTTGTAGCTGTATCTTGATTTTCTTTTATATATTTCTCATTCACTGATTTTCCAGTACCATATCATGGACTTAGTGGATGAAGAATGTTACATGAGATTGGAGCTATAGTAAAGTATACATGGGAAGCATCCATCCCTGCAACTAGTTCAGGATGAAGAACTTAATTATTATTATAGCTGTTCAGCCTGTCACTGTGCATGCAGGAGAATAACGAAATCCATTAAGCCCAACGTATTGATTTTCCTCGGTCCAAAGTATTACTAAGACTTACTGGCAGCGACTTCCATTTGCTTTTCCCTTTTCATCTGCTTCTCACAGTCTGTTCCAACTGCTTCAAGCATTTCCATCCACCACCAGCTGAGCCCACCTTCTGTGCAAGAACAGTATGACTGCACACCAAATGAAGACCATGGCCAGTGACCAACAGGGTTGACTGACTGAGGGAGTACTTTCAGCTCACTCACCAGCTGATCCTTAAAGGTGGTGAGAAAAGGAATTTGTGTAGTCAGGGCAAGAAGCTATTGCAGTTTACTATATTACTTCAAAGTACAAATGAAATACACCATATTAGCCAAGATGGGGCTTACAAACTATATAGGACAGAGCAGATTAGTTATAGGTCTGCCACAAATAAATCTATGGTTAAGCAAAATTTAATCAGATCTCACACAAACCCTCAGGGAGGCCCAAGTTTTAGTGCTATTTCTCAAGTCCTAGTTCTATTCTTTGATGATGTTTGTTTGTTTTGTTGCTTCTTTTTCACCACTCTCCTAAACCATCAGTCACTGCTTGTAAGCTCCCTGGTGTTATACAACACTGATTTCTTCTACCCGCTTTGGGCATATCCAACACAGTCGACTATCACATCACACTCCACCCAGCATGCTGGGGCTTGCAGAAGTCTAGATTATATTATAATTAAATTAGGTTCAGTGCAGGTAAAGGCACTCAGCTGCATGCTCAGCTTTTCTGCAGTTCCTTGCTTGCTGTATTTTTTGGCCAGTTCATTCCTGATGTCTCTTTTCATCTGAAAGATAACATCTCCCACTGACTCTGAAGTGCATCTGTGATTTACCATGTGCCCTTAAAACTTCTTGGAATCTCCACCCGCAGCAGGACAGCCTTCAGACTAGATATAAGGAAGAAATTTTTTACAATGAGGGTGGTGAAACACTGAAACAGTTTGCCCAGAGAGACTGTAGGTGCCCCATCCTTGGAAACAATCAAGGTCAGGTTGGATGAGGCTCTGAGCAACCTGATGTAGTTGAAGATACCCCTGTTTATTGCAGGGAGGTTGGACTAAATGACCTTTAAAGGTCACTTCCAATCCAAACCATTCTATGATTCTATGACACTTTATGCTAGAAGAGAAACATCTGTGGCTCAGGTACTGCAGCTGATCCTCATGGCTTTGTACAAGACAGAATAACTTCCTTACAGTCAGACAGCTTACTGGAGGATCTCAAATGAAAATGAATTCCTTTCTATCTAAACAGTGCAGCTGATTAATAAATATGGCAGGATCATTTGGTTTAAATGGATGTTTTGAAGAAGACCCAAAGATGTGTCCTACCAACTAAATAAGTTTCTCAAAGCTGACCTCTAAGAATCATCATACGTGATTTGGTGGAAAGAAGGGAAAGTGTAAGGGTATGCCCAAATATTGTGCAGTGAGAAGCTTTGTATGGGAAAAGAGGTAAGTTTTGGGGATTTTGCTGTCTTCTAGTATACCTAAGTATAATATCTTTTTCAACTCACTCTAGTGTTTGAAGAATCTCTTTCTTCTTACATTCAGCTGAAATCTGTAGAAGTAAAAGACCTAAGAGTTTGATGAGCTGTTCCTAGTTCATTAAAAATTTTGATAAAAGTTTCTCTTTATATTCAAGTGCACATCAACTCACTACTATCACAGCATGATTTTTAATAAATCAAGGAAATCACTAAAAGGAGATTAAGCTGAGTAAAGAAAGTGAAAATGCATATCTACTCTGAATGTCCTCATCTCACAGTCAGTCAGGTATCTAGTGAACACTTCTGGGATTACCTCCAATGTAATTTCACTGTTAGTACACATGAAGGTGTTGTCTCCTAATGATTGCATGTCCTTTACTCTTGTTTTGTTACATTCAGCAGTAATTTTCCTGTTTCAAGATTTTATATCTGAATTACATGCAAAATTTTATGAAAGCTTGCCTCTTAAATTTGTTATTTGGTTGTCATTGTTCAGGCTTGATATTTCTTTTCATCATACACGCCTGTGTATTTTAGTTGGGCAGTCAAGTGTGCAGACACCAATGCATAATTTAGAATGCTCAATGTACCCCTCATGCGTGTTTCTGAAGCTTCCTTTTTGCATTGCTGTACAGCCCTTTCTTCTGTTTCTGTAGTATCTGTTTAGTTCATAAAAAGCAAAGTGCCTAGTAGAAATTTCAGCCCAGTAAATCTGATTTTTTGCCATCACTAGTAGAGCCCCAGGCATTGCGGCCCTAGCAGGGGCAGGGCAGGTCACTCTCAGGGGGCTGGCATGCCTTGGCTGATCGGAGCTGGATGGAGCCAGTGGGAGCTGGTCAACCCACTGGAGCAATGGCCTCTTTGTGTCACGGGCACCCACTATCCTCCCCCGTTGGACTCCGAAGGAGTCAGGGGACAGCGTGCATGGAGAAACGCACCCCCAGAGCCCCACGCCAGGCCCTGGACTGAGGGCCCCACACCACGCCGGGGACACGGCAGCAGGGACACGGCTCTTGTCAGCGGGGACAACAGGGCAGCAGCAACTCGGATCTCTGAGCCAGTAACATCGCAAAGGGATGGGATGAGTGTTGCGGACACGCAGACTTCATGTAAACTTGCTGGAAGGGTTAGGCTTTCTTTTATATAAATATAGATGTCTGTCTACTATAAAAAAAAATCCCAGACTATTTTAATAGCAGAAGGGAAACGCAGCCAGCAGGGAAGAGGAATAAGATTTTCCCTTTAAAAAAATAACTAGACTGAGAAAATAACTGTAGATTCAATGTCCTCAACTCTTACGGGGGGGGGGGGGGCGCGGAGAAGAAAAAAAAAGATAGCCACAAGCCGTGCTCTCAGATCCTTGCAAACAAATCCTGTGAAGTCAGTGAAAACTATGAAAACATATACATGGGCCCGAGCCCTTGATGTTTAATGGCATAGCTGTGAAAACTGGGACTAAATATTTAAACTGCGGAATTTCTATATCCTTGCCTAGATGCATCCCACTGAACCTTAGAGGATGCTTTCAGTTGCCCACAAGTAGTCATGCAGCACTCTGTATGATGGCCTACAATATTTGAAGTATCTACACAGAGCTGGAAAGTATCACACGGGATCTTGAGGGCAACTGTAGCAGGAGGCTTAATGCATCTCCGATGGCTTTGGGCATCTGTATAAGAGCCAACGAAGTGCACTTGGTGCGCTTGAAAATTAAGGATGGGATTCAAATTTTCTACTGTAGGTAATCTAAATGACAGTCTTTTTTTTTTTGTCTGAACTAATGAATAGAGATAGATAAACACCTTCTAGAAGCAATTAATATTCTTTTTCTTAGACACTTGCTATAAAGTAGAAAAGCTTACCTTTTGGAGTTACCTACCTCATTTCTTTGACTTAGAGGGAACCTAGATGACTTGTTCTGGATGTTTGTCTGTAAAACAGGTGAAGTTGCATAAATCTCATACTCCATGTGTAACTGACAGGTGTATCACGGAGGCAGAACGTATATTGGACGTGATAATAAAAGGTTGGCATCAAGCTTCGATCAAAGAACTATGTAAGATGCAGGAGTACAGTAGTCAATCTTTTACATTTCATCTCTGGCATGTTACTATATTTTCTGTTCCCATTCCTCTCCTCAAATTTACCTGTTTTGCCTGGATGTGCTGTAAGCTGTTTGAAATTGTGACCCTTGCTTGATAAGTTAGTGCAGTGTAATATGGATTTCTGATTTTACTTTCATATTAATGTTGATCTCTGAGTTGCTCTACTACATGCCATATCCCTAGAAAAAAGGGACAACCACATACTAAATCATGTGATGAGAGATGAAGGGGTTCCAAGCCTTCCTGATCCATAGAACAATCACATGTCCAGTCATATTGTTCAGGAGGGCACTGGGTTCAGAAAAGACACTAGACTTCTCATTTTTCTTATAATGAGATACTGCTCAGTTTAGAGACCCATAGGAAACGTGTTTGCTGGAAGCATGCAATCACAAAATCTTTGCACAAACCTTTTACAAGGTCTCTCAGAGGATTTACAATATCTTAAAATTCTCTTAAGAGGTAAGTTCACAACCTGAATCCCAAAGTAATGTGCTAAAAGTGCATGAAAAAGAAGAGTGTTTTGCATTAATATTTTATTTTTCTTTAAATGCAAAAGAAATCAAATATTTTCCTCCAAAACCTCCTGATTGTGTAAAAATCTCTTTAAAGGGAAAAAGGTCACAAATAAAACACAAAAGAACACAGACAAGTTAATGACCTGATTTATTTTTTCCTGTTACACACTGTGACATTCCACTTGAGTAGTTTATTCACATATTTATGACTTCAAAATAGAAAGTAGTTACAAATCCACATTTGGCTATAATTTGAGCATAATGGAATTAATGGAACGTAAAGTGCAGTTGAAAGGATCTTTGTTTACTTAATTTTACTGTCTTTCGGTTTCTTTTTCATTTTTTTTCCTGTTATCATTCTTGCATAGCTGGGCATCTGACATGCTGTTATCACTGCTTATCATAGTAATCTATCTGCATGCTTCTGCTGTACAATATCCACCTGTTGCCATTTGTTTTACACTTAGATCATTAACTTGTATGGGCCAAGACTGTCCATAACAACAATAAATAATAATATCCTACTAAATATTTGCTCTGTAGTGGCTTCAGGGAAATGAAGTAAATAGGAGTAAAGCCAAAACAAAGTGATTATTTGAATAAAATCTTCAGATAGTTTTCTAAGTGTGATAATTATATCTTCAGAGCATCTTTTATTTGTATCTTACACTCAGAGTTGCCCTGGTTTCAGCTGAGACAGAGTTAGTTTTTCTTTTTAGCAGCCAGAAGAGCTCTGTGTTTTGGTTTTAGTCTGGGATTCATTATGAGAAGAATGTTGATAATGCACTGATGTTTACAGTTGGCACTGAGGTCTCCAGGACTTTTCAGCTTCCCATGTTCTTGCCAGTGTGCAGGAGCACAACAGGCTGGGGGAAACCACGGCCGGGACAAAGGGCCCACAACTCCTTTTAATGATTTGAACATAGATTTAGGATTGAGGGCTAAATTGGCCAATGAAGTATCCCATATCATGCAGCATCATGTCCAGTATAAAAATGAGGGTTGACCAGAAAGAAAGGCTTTTTCTCTTCTAGGGGCTCTTACTCTTGGACTCTCAGAGTGCTGTCTCTCTCTCATCTTTTTTTTGGACCTCTAGCTAGTCTGGGATTGCAGTGTCAGGACTTATCTGCTTTGGGATCAATAGTCCGGGACAGAACAGGCATTGGTCAAGGCATTGTGAGCAATTACACTGTGCATCACTTGTTTGTATATACTGTTATCATTATACATATGTATATATATTCATATATTATTAGTAATAGTATTAAATTGTTCTTATCTCAACCCACGGGTCTTTTTTGCTTTTCCCTTTTAATTCTCGTCCCCAACCCCTGGGGATGGGGGAGGGTGAGCAAGTGGCTGTGTGATGTTTAGTTGCCGTCCGGCCTAAACCATGACAAGAGTGTGTATATATATATATAAAAGTTACCATTCACCACCAAAATGACATTTTCACATTAAAGTATTGACATAAGGAACGATAATCCAATCAAGCATAAACAGCACAATGAAAACCAGAGGTAATTCAGGATTTATAACTGGAAAGCTATACAACTATGGGCAGCAACGCCTTCAGGACAAAAGCAACAAAGGATAATGGTATACAAGTCACCAAAATCACATTAAATTAATGCTGACATCATAGCACTCACAAAATTACTCTTGAATCCATAAATTCTTAAGTTCTATATAAAGGTATTGTAGTCAGTAGTAGTAAGACAACATCCTACCCTTTCTTGTGAAAAAGGCTTAATCCTGCATTTTTAACTGCAGAAATTCAATTTCCCAAAGAATAATTCATTGTAGATCTGTCAGATTCTGTGTTTCTATTACAGTAAAAAATACACTTTCTGCTTTGATCCATTTTTCTTTGAAAATGCGTTTTTCTTAACAGCTTACTTGATGCTTCTCCAAGAGCATTCTACCCTTCAACTAAAATGCTAAGCTTCCTATAACCAAAAATTAACGATTAATACATTCTGTATCACCAATGAGAATGCCTACAGAAGTGCGGTAGTGATGCAGCATCACCTACTTCGTTTTCTTCACAATGAATGTGTACCCAAAGATCTTTTAAACATTTTTTACAAAATGTGACAGTGATTTTGACACGTTATATTCACTAGCCATCATATTATGATTTGACTGGAAGGAGATTCAGTATTTTGCAATTATTTCATTTACAGTAAAAAACAAACTATAGAGATTTTGTATCAGGTTCGCTGTACAAGCAAAGTACATCCATACATTGTAGTTGGCAGTCTATTGAAAATGTAGTTAAATGAAGGTAATAAGGATGTCAGGTCTACATTGATTAAACATAGGATTTGAAACTTGAAAACTGACTCTGCAGATAAGTGGGGAATTCACTAGTCTAAAGTACCAGTCATTCTTTCAATTTCTCTTCTGTTGGAAATATTTCATGTTATCTGAATATATATTAACTAAGACCAAAAAAAACCCCGACAATGCTGCCTTTACACAAAGATTAGTTTACAGAACTTCTGAAATGTGTTATACTCCCATCCAGGTCTCTTTTCCAAACCTCAAAATGGATCGTGTGCTGGTTTTGTCTGAGGCAGAGTTAATTTTCTTCATAGTAGCTAATATGGGAATGTGTTTTGAATTTGTGCTGAAAACAGTGTTGGTAATACAAAGATGTTTTAGTTATTGCTGAGCAGTGCTTACACACCATCAAGACTTTTTCTGCTTCTCACACCACCCCACCAGCGAGTAGGCTGAAGGTACACAAGAAGTTGGGAGGGGACGCAGCCGGAACAGCTGACTCCAACTGACCAAACGGATATTCCATATCATGTGACATTCATTAATGATAACTTCCTTATCCAAGTGATAGAGGAATCAACAAGGAGAGGTGCCATGTTAGACCTCATTTTTGTCAATAGGGAAGGGCTGGTAGGTAATGTTGAACTTGTGGGTAACCTTGGCTGCAGTGACCATGAGATGGTGGAGTTTGAGATCCTAAGGGCAGCTAAGAGGGGGAAGCTCAGCAAGCTTGAAACCCTCTGTCACGAACTGAAGGTATCTTGTCACAACGAGTCACAACCAAAAGGTTGTTGCAATCACAATGTATCAGAAGGTCTTCCACAAGAGAGCTTCAGACCACTGCTCTCTAAGGGCTCACACCTCTCCAACATCCAGGAGGAAAATACCCCACCTCTGGGAGAAAGTGCCTCGCTTTTAACCAGCCACAAGTCATGTGGCTTCCAGCTTTCTAGAGTAACTCACAGCACCTGTTTTAACAAGCCACAGGTGCTTCTCATTTAACTTGTGCAGCAGCCAGAGAACTTCTCCACACTTCTCCACAACACTCAATTTCAGAAGAGCTGACTTTCGCTGCTTCGGGAACCTCCTTGGTAGTGTGCCATGGGATAAAGCCCTGGAAGGACTGGGAGCACAAGATTGCTGGTTGACTTTCAAGGATCATCTCCTCCAAGTTCAAAGGCACTGCATCCCTAAAAGGAAGAAATCAGGCAAAAATACCAGGAGACCTATAGGGATAAACAAAGAACTCCTGGCTAAAATCAAATACAAAAGGGGATTACACAAAGCATGGAAGCAGGGACTGGTAACCTGGGATGAGTGCAAGGAAGTTGCTCGTGTACTCAGAGACCAGGTTAGAAAAGCTAAGGCCCTGACAGAGTCAAATCTGTCCAGCGATATTAGAAATAACAGAAAAGGGTTTTATAGGTATGTGAGAGAAAAAAGAAAAACAAGAGAGAATGTGGGGCCCCTCCGGAAAGATACGGGTGACTTGGTTGCTGAGGACATGGAGAAGGCTGAAATTTTCAACAACTTTTTTGCCTCAGTCTTCACTGGCAACCACTCGAACCACACCACCCAAATCACAGAGGATGCTGGCTGGGTCTGGGAAAGTGAAGAACCACCCAGGGTAGGAGTAGATCAGGTCCGGGAACACCTAGAGAACCTGAAGGTACACAAGTCCACGGGACCTGATGAGATACATCCACGGGTCCTGAAGGAACTGACGACTGAAGTTGCTAGGACACTAGCCATCATATTTGAGAGGTCCTGGCAGTCTGGTGAGGTTCCTACAGATTGGAAAAGGGCAAATGTAACCCCTATCTTTAAAAAAGGGACCAAGGACAACCTGGGAAACTACAGACCAGTCAGCCTTACCTCTGTGCCAGGTAAAATCATGGAACAGATTCTCCTGGTAGCTGTACTAAGGCACATAAAAAATAACCAAGTGGTTGGTGACAGCCAATATGGTTTCACTAGGGGCAAGTTGTGCCTGACTAATTTAGTGGCCTTCTACGACAAAACTACAGCGCTGGTTGACGTGGGTAAAGTAATGGATGTCGTTTTCCTGGACTTGTGCAAGGCGTTTGACAGTGTCTCACATGACATCCTTGTCTCTAAAATGGTGAGACACGGATTTGACAGATGGGCCACTCAATGGATAAGGGATTGGTTAGATGGCTGCACTCAAAGAGTTGTGGTCAATGGTGTGATGTCTACATGGAGACCAGTGTCAAGCGGTGTCCCTCAGGGGTCTGTTCTGGGTCCAGTGCTGTTCAACATCTTTGTCAGCGACATGGATGACGGCATTGAGTGTACACTCAGTAAGTTTGCCAATGACACCAAGTTGTGTGGTGCCGTGGACTCACTTGAGGGAAGAGATGCTGTACAGAGGGACCTTGATAGGCTTGAGAATTGGGCCAGTGCAAACTGCATGAGCTTCAACAAGTCAAAATGCAAGGTCCTTCACCTGGGTCGGGCCAATCCTAGGCACAAATACAAACTGGGCACAGAGTAGGTTGAGAGTAGCCCTGAAGAGAAGGATTTGGCGATGTTTATAGATGAGAAGCTCAACATGAGCCGGCAGTGCGCTCATGCGGCCCAGAAGGCCAACCGCATCCTGGGATGTATCAAGAGAAGCGGGGTCAGCAGGTCAAGAGAGGTGATTCTCCCTCTCTGCTCTTGTGAGACCCCACCTCAAATACTGTGTCCAGTTCTGGTGTCCCCACCATAAGAGAGACATAGATCTGTTGGAGCGTGTTCAGAGGAGGGCCACAAAGATGATCCAGGGGCTGGAGCACCTCTGCTATGAGGACAGTTTGCGGGAGCTGGGATTGTTCAGCCTTGAAAAGAGAAGACTTCGGGGGGACCTAATAGCTGCCTTCCAATACCTGAAGGGAACTTACAGGAAGGCTGGGGAGGGACTTTTTACAAGAGTGTCCCCTGATAGGACAAGGGGAAATGGGTTTAAGTTGAAGGAGAACAGATTTAGATTAGATCTTAGGAAGAAATTCTTCAGTACAAGGGTGGTAAGACTTTGGAATAAATTGCCCAGAGAAGTTGTGGATGCCCCCTCTCTGGAGGTGTTCAAGGCCAAGTTGGACGGAGCCTTGAGTAGCCTGATCTAGTTGAGAGGCGTCCCTGCCCATGACAGGGAGGTTGGATTAGATGATCTCTGAGGATCTTCTAGCCTATGCCATTCTAT
The DNA here is from genome assembly GCF_009769465.1 of Tauraco erythrolophus. Taxonomy (NCBI): domain Eukaryota; kingdom Metazoa; phylum Chordata; class Aves; order Musophagiformes; family Musophagidae; genus Tauraco; species Tauraco erythrolophus. The sequence goes on along the minus strand of NC_141465.1, from coordinate 80,597,103 downwards.
GATTCTATGATTCTCAGCATATAAAGTTGGGGTAAGAAGAAGGAAGGGAGGAAACACATTTGAAATGGTGGCATTTGTCTACCCAAGTAACCGTTACAAGTGATGGATCTCTGCTTTCCTGGAGATGGCTGAACACCTGCCTGCCAATGAGTAGTAGTGAATGAATTCCTTCTTTTCCTTTGCTTGCACACAAGTTTTTTGCTTTTCTTAGTAAACACTCTTTATCTCAATCCATGAGTTTTCTCACTGCTACCCTTCCAATTCTCTCCCACATTCCATTGTAGGCAGGAGCCAGTGAGTGTCTGTGTGGTGCTTAGCTGCTGGCTGGGGTTAAACCATGACAGTCCTACAGTTACTTTGTAGCATCAGTCTGTCTTTGGGCACCAACAGCAGATCTACTTGCTAAGCTGTTAGTAAAGCAAGGACAAAAACCTAAACCTTCTTAAAACAAATTCTACCTATCCAGAAAAGTCTTTTAACTCCATTATAATTTCATTTTTACAAGAAACAGTATATTTGACTTTATTTACACAAATAATCCAATTAAAATTTAAACAAGTATCTGGACAGTAATGCTACGTATGTGAGAACCACTGACATGCTAGCAGCACTAATGGAGCAACTATACTACTAAGCTTCAGTTAGCATTCCTGGAAAGGCAACTTCACTGTTTCAGTAATTTCATAGAATCATAGAATGGTTAGGGTTGGAAGGGACCTCAAAGATCACCTAGTTCCAAACCCCCTGCCATGGGCAGGGAAACCCTCCAATACATCAGGTTGCGCAAAACCTCATCCAAACTGGCCTTGAACGTTTTCAGGGATGAGACATCTACAACTTCTCTGGGAAACCTGTTCCACTACCTCACCACCCTCAGAGTGAAAAATTTCTTCCTTATATCTAATCTTTAAATCCATTGTCCCTTGTCCGATCACTACACGCCCTTGTAAAAAGTTCCTCTCCAGCTTTCCTGTAGGCCCCCTTTAGGTACTGGAAGGCTGCTATAAGATCACCTTGGAGCCTTCTCTTCTCCAGGCTGAACAGCCCCAACTCTCTCAGCCTGTCTTCATAGCAGAGGTGCTCCAACTCTCAGATCATCTTCGTGGCCCTTCTCTGGATCCACTTCAAGAGCTCCATGTCCTTCTTGTGTTGGGGACTCCAAAACTGAATGCAGTATTCCAGGTGGGGTCTCACGAGAGCAGAGTAGAGGGGCAGAATCACCTCCCTCGACCTGCTGGCCATGCTTCTTTAGATACAGCCCAGGATGTGGTTGACTTTCTGGGCTACCAGTGCACATTGCCAGCTCATGTTGAGCTTCTCATCAACCAGCACTCCCAAGTCCTTTTCCTCTGTGCTGCTCTCAATCCATTCTCCGCCCAGCCTGTACTTGTGCTTGGGATTGCCCTGACCCACATGCAGGACCTGGCACTTGGCCTTGTTGAACTTCATTAGGGTCTCACAGGCTCACCTCTCCAGCCTGTCAAGGTCCCTCTGGATGGCATCCCTTCCCTCCAGTGTGTCCACAACACCACACAGCCTGGTGTCATCTGCAAACTTGCTGAGGGTGCACTCAATCCCACCTTCCATGTCTCCAACAAAGATATTAAATAGCACTGGTCCCAGTACTGATCCCTGAGGAACACCACTCATCACTGGCCTCCACTTGGACATTGAACCGTTCACCACAACTTTTTGAGTTCGACCATCCAGCCAATTCCTTATCCACTGAGTGGTCCATCCATCAAATCCCTGTCTTTCCAGTTTAGAGACAAGGATGTCATGTGGGACAGTATGAAATGCTTTGGATAAGTCCCGGTAGACAATGTTGCTCTTCCCCTATCCATCAATTCTGTAACCTCATCATAGAAGGCCACCATATTAGTCAGGCAGGATTTGCCCCTAGTGAAGCCATGTTGGCTGCATGCAATCACCTCCTTATTTTCTATGTACCTTAGCATAGTCTCCAGGAGGATCTGCTCCATGATCTTGCCAGACACAGAGGTGAGACTGACTGGCCTGTAGTTCCCTGGGTCTTCTTTTTTTCCCTTTTTAAAGATAGGGGCTATGTTTCCCCTTTTCCAATCAGTGGGAACTTCACCAGACTGCCATGACTTCTGAAATATGATGGATAGTGGCTTAGCAACTTCATCCATCAGTTCCCTCAGTACCCGCGGATGTACCTCTTCAAGTCTCATTCATAAAAGGTCCCATTTGTAAAAGCTAAAAGGACAGGTGACATTGAAACCAATGACCAGGTACATAGAAGGGAGGATAAACTATCCAGACATGTATAAGAGAGGTCACGCATACAGAAAACCTACTAATACAAAGTATTCATGACTATCAACCCCAGTAAAAGTTGAAACAGTAACAACAAAAATTAGATCCAAGAAATTAAATGCAAGTATTGAAAGTAGTAACAAATATCATTACTGAGGCATTAAAAAGTAAAAAACCTCTTCTCATAAACTGCTTATCAACTACCTCGAAATATGTAAGAAAAGACAATATAAGATGGCATGTACGTATACCTGCAAATACATGAAGATTTTCATGTGTCCTTTCATAATTTTCTGTGTACTGATTACTTTACAGATTAGGCATGATTACAGTCTCATGCCTCTTCCAAACCAATGGATACTGAGCATGTTAAGTGGAATTTCTTTTGATTAACACTGATGAAATATTTGTCAGAATCAGTGACAATGATACATTTCTCCTATATGCAGCATCACTTCAATGGATTGTGTTTGCTATGTGTAAAATGGATTATTTTTCATCATTTATATTTTTTGTACACTATGGGATCTCACACTAATATTCTCAAACAAATTAGTCCATTCAGAGTGGTAGAAAAAAAGAGGTCACCTGCACTTAAAGAGTTCATAAACACTGTGTTTGTGCAGGATCATACAGGAGCAGAGCTTTAAATTCCTGCTGAATGTAAGCTAGAGCCTTGGTTCAGAAAAGATTGAGAAATAGTCTTCAGATAAGTTTTTGTTCCATGATTTACCTTGGTTTTAACATTATTTTTTTTTTTTTCACCATTCAGTGTTGTGTTCAACATCTGTATGGTCTTCTCTAAATGTGTCATCTAAACTTTACATGCTCCCTGCTGAAGGCCACTGTTCTTTAATAATAATATAGAACAAGGTCATTACTCCAATCTGATATTTTGCTAGACATGTAGAGTCCACTGAATTATACTATATTAAAATGAAAAACAATAATGTCATATTTTTCAAGGACCAAGAGAGATAATGTATTCCTGCCAAAGTATTCTCCTGGCTTCAGCCAAAGTTTTCTTTTCCATTATATGCCTGACTAGTTTCTATGTACTTGTGACAAGTTTTGGCCCATAGCATTTGGACAAAGCTTTGTTCAGGAACTAGCCAATAATCCACGCATTTATATTAAAAATATGTGGGAAAAAAAAGAAAAAAAAATCTCCTACCAGATGTCTGGCTCATGGTGTTTTTTCTCTGGCTCATCTTTGAGTCTATGATCATTTTTCAAAGTCAATAGACACTTTCTTCTTTTTTATTTTTTGTGAGTTTCTTTGTTGGTTTAGTTTGGTTTGGTTTTGGCTTTCTATTAATGCTGCCTATATCACTGAGCAGGAAAAAAGGTGCCTAATAAAAGTATGCATAGAAAAAATAAAGACAAGAAGATAAATTTGTACCTACATGAAGAACTAGCTCAATATTTTTTATTTCTTCTATTAAAAATTTGCATATCATTCAAATATTATATAGAGTAAAGGACCTTTGATTTGCATTAGAGATTTCAATGTGTCTTCAATTAAAATAAGAGACAAAACACAGATTAAAAGTAGTATGTACCTTTCTTGTTGAACAGTCAAAGTGATGATGGAGAATGTATTCAGTGCATGGACAGTAAAGGTATTACAGTGATAAACATCTTTTTCCAACTCTTGGCAAACAGTACCTGGAGTAGAATATTCCTAGCAGCAACACCCACATCACTTAATATTTTAACTAAAAGTCATGCAAGTAAAAATTATTTAAAACTGATGACTTCACAGGCCATATTATGTAAAATACAGGCATCTGCAAGACAAATAAGTCATCATTTTTTAAAATCATTTGCTCTCCATAAAACAACAGAATTTGCACAAAATTTACAGCAAAATAACTAACCGCCATGAATGTGTGTGAGGTTACTGTGGACTGCAAGATCTATTTGTTCAGGAAGCTAAATGTTATATGAATTCCTTTGAATGTAAGGCCTGAAGTTCAGAAATACTGTGGATGCAACTTACATTAGGGTGTAGATTAAAGCCAAACTTAGAACTTTTTCTCATGTGCAAGAAGGATTTCTAGCTAAGATAAACAGAAGTTTAGCATGTCTTTATAATGTTAAAATATATCCAATTTTTCAATGCCTTATACAGGAAATAGATTTTATGTAAAATGTTTATGTTCTGTTGCAGTTTAATAATCCAATTTTTATTGCAGTACAGGTACCTTTTCCATTTTAAAGCATATATGTCAGTACTTGGCATATATTTCTGATTCAAGGAAAACAAGACTGTTCAGAATAGATAGAGTTTAAGATGAAACACATAAAGATCAATGATAACCAGCTCTATAGTAATATGAAAGACTCCGCAAAATTATAAGTGAGAAATGAAAGTGATGACTCAATAAGACACAGCTGGTCTCTAGTAAATTTCATACACTTGAAGCTTAATTCTAAGTCTGGATAGTTTTATCGATAGAGACTTTCCAGCACAATTTTTTCTATTATTTTGGTTGTCTTTAGTAATAATAAATGTATATTGCATAATTTTCCTGTACAGCTTTATTTAAAAAAAAATAATTAAAGTATTATACAGCATATAATATTGTAGTAGTTTTCTGTGCATGTGTGGATCTTGGTAGACAGCAAGTTGACCATGAACCAGAACTGTAAATGTGCAGCAAACAAGGCCAACATTATCCTGGGCTGCTTTACAAGAAGCACAGCCAGTAAAGCAAGGAAGGTGATTATCCTCTCTACTCAGCATTTATTAGACCACATACAGAATACTGCATCCATTTTGCGACCTGCCATCCCTTGCCAACCTCCTACTCCCAGAGAAGAAAAGTGCAAAGTGCTCTTGCAGCCCAGAAAGCCAACTTTATCCTGGGCTGAATCCAAAGAAGTGTGGCCAGCAGGTCGAGGGAGGTGATTCTGCCCCTCTACTCTTGTGAGACCCCACCTGGAATACTGCATTCAGCTCTGGAGTCCTCAACACAAGAAGGACATGGAGCTGCTGGAGTGAGTCCAGAGGAGGGCCACGAAGATGGTCCGAGGACTGGAGCACCTCTCCTACGAGGACAGGTTGAGTTGGGGCTGTTCAGCCTGGAGAAGAGAAGGCTCCGGGGTGATCTTATAGCAGCTTTCCAGTACCTAAAGGGGGCCTACAGGAAAGCTGGAGAAGGTGTTTTTACAAGGGCATGTGTCGTGGTTTTTTTTTTTTGGACTGAGGGTCGAGACAAGAACCGAAAGGGAGCACCCACCAACCATGGTCTCGGGCAAAACATGACTCAGGCTTTCTTAATAAAACAAAACGATTTATTAACAGTTACTTAACAAAAGACAAAAGGGGACGGAACCGGTTACTTGAGAGGAGAAAAGAGAAAACAAGGCCCGATCTTAAAACAACACCTCCCCACCCCCTATTTTCCTTTCGTTCCTGGCTCTGCCTTCCCCCCAGCGGCGCAGGGAGACAGGGAATGGGGGAGTACAGGTCAGTTCATCCATGTTGTTCACTGCCGCTCCTTTCTTAAAGGAGGAGGAGTCTTTACACCATTTTTCCCTTGCTTCGGTGGATCCCCTACTCACAAAGAAAAAGTCCCCAAACTTTTCCAAAGTAAGTCCTGCCCGCAGGATTGCAATCCTTCCCCATGGATCGCACCAGTTCGGGCTTTACCAGTCTCGGCCTCTTAGGGAGCTGCTGCCACTCGCGTCGGCGTGGGTCGTCCCACGGTCTCCAGATGCCTCCACGACCTCGTCGTGCATTCCATGCCCCATTATCAACAGTACCTGGTCGCGCATCCCCTGCTCCACGACCTCTCCTGGGCTCAGGCATCTCCTTCCCGATGTGGGTTTCTCCACGGGCCACGAGTGGGTCGCTGCTCCGCTGAGTACACCCTGGCTGCAGGGGGGCCGCCTGCCATCTCACACCGATTTGCAAGGGAAGCCTCAGCTCCAGTACACCTCCTCCTGCTCCATCTTTGCTGACCCGGTCGTTGTGGTTGTGTTCTCTTAGATATTAATCCTCTCTAGGGGAGGCTCGGCCCGGTGGGCACCCCGGGAGTGGGGCGCTTACCGAGTCCCCCATGCGGCTCCCCCGGCGCCATCTTGAGCACATGGCGCCGGCCCGGGCCCGAGCGGCCGCTCGGCCGGGAGCCGGGAGCGAGGGCAGCGCCCTCCTGCTCTCTCCTCGCTCCTGAGCAAAGAGCCCCTTCCCGCCCCTTTGTCTCAACTTAAATAGGGCAATTCGCAGAGGCGCCAATTTGGCTCAGCCTCCCCCGGGGGGGATGGGACTCAGATCTGGTGGCACAGGGAGCAAATCCCCTCCCCTGCCACCAGAACACCCCCCCACACATCAAACTATCACAGCATGTAGTGATAGGACAAGGGAAAATGGATTTAAATCAAAAGAGGGCAGATTTAGATTGGATATAAGGAAGAAATTTTTTACATTGAGGGTGGTGAGGCACTGGAACAGGTTGCTCAGAGAAGTTGTGTCTGCCCCATCCCTAGAAGTGTTCAGAGCCAGGTTGGATGAGACTTTGAACAACCTGATGTAGTGGAAGGTGTCCCTGCCTGTGGCAGGGTGGTAGGAACTAGATGATCTTTGAAGTCCCTTCCAACCCAAACCATTCTATGATTCTATAATTCTATGACTTCTCCACTGGAGTGCGGGCCCAAGGAAGAGTCACCAGGATGATCAGGACTAACACACTTACCATGTGAGGAGAGGTTGAGAAATCAACAGTTGGTCAGCCTGAAGAAGAGATGACTGCAGGGGCGCTTAACAGCAGCTCCCAGTGCCTGTAAGAAGGTCATTAAGGAGATGGAGTCAGGTTCTTGATAACAGTGTGTGGTAGGAGGATAGGAGACACAGAAATAAAAATACTTCAGACTGGATAAGACAAAAACATCTTTCCGACCCATGAGGACAGTCAGGTAGTGGAGCATGTTCTCCCCAGAGGCTGTGCATTCTCCAACCCTGGAGGAGGAAGAGTTTTTCAAGACCTGACCAGATACAGTCCTGAGCATTTTCCTCTCACTTCACAGTTAATCCTGCTTGTGGTGGGAAGCTGGACTAGAGATCTGCTGAAGTCCCTTCTAACTTAAATTATCCTGTGATCTTATGTTATTTTTGTTAGAAATCAAAAGATTTCTAAGTGCCTAAAGTAGCACTTAAATTCATGGGAATATCTATGTTCCTCTGAAATATGCAAAGTTAAGGCGTAATATTATTAGAGGATTCACTATTTTTTGACTGGGGAGAATAGTAACAGAAATATGGTCAAAACCAATTTTAAAACAGCCACTTCAGTGTTGTCCTGCATATTGAAGTCTGTTATTCTCAGCGAATTACTTGAGATTTATTTTGGAGTCATATTTTTTTCCCAATTACGTTTCAATTTAGAAACATTTCATTGTGTTCTGCATAATACAAAATAAAATATAGGAAAAAATATAAAGGTTTAGCTCATCTTTTATTTTTCTGTGACAAAAAAAAAAACCCAAACACCAAAACCCCTCAAAAAACCCAAAAAACCCTCAGCGTTTTAAATATTAAAATGGTTATAATATTCCCATCCAGCCTGTGGTTTTCAGCTAAACAGGCATGGAGAATAAGTGAGTGCACTTGAAATGATCAATGTTAAAGTAGAATGCAGTTGAATGTCAGCATTATCCTGTCTCCTACACAAAAGACGCTCGATCTCCTCCTTCCCATTCATGTTTCTTTTAACCAATGTCGATGATTTTAGGTAGTATTTCTACACCTGAACAGAGAGCAAATGACTTCCACCTCTTTGAGAATCAAATTCTTGTAACAGGAGTTCATTAAAATTGGCATCATTGTTACATTTAAAAAAGGAGCTGCCAGGACTCCACACTCACAGATTCCAGAGGCTTTATCTGGAACTGAGGCTGCTCAGTCCCTCTGAAAAGTAAATTTGAGTCTTTTGCAAGTGCAAACATTTGATTTTCACATCATAAAGAATGTCTTTTAGAAACTCATCCTTTTTGGAAAGCAAGAAAGCAAGCAAACAAGTCTCCACACATACATTTCTCTTTACAGATAATTAGAAATTATTAGAAACTCATAAGCACCAAGGTCATGCCTCTAGTCTTTCTCCTGTGTTATATGTTAGACAGCAATGAGAGAAAGCAGCTGTGAGTTTTAAGTGAGCTTTAGGTTACCTGTGCATTTCTCTAATTCTGAACCCCGTGTACATAATGAAAAACAGCATCCAGGGTATTCTTTCATAGCAGCAGCAGAAAGAGGATATAAAACTTAGACACTGTGTTAACTCTGTACCATATGGAATATTTTTAGGGCTAACTGTGGTCTTTGAGATGAACATGAGGAAGAATAAGGGGAGAGAGGTAAGATGAGATGCATACTTATATCTATCATCTCTAATACCATTTGAAGTTACACAGTCATAAAATGACACTGAATTCTTCATTTTTCAAGGAGAAGAAAAAAGCAAGGCAAATTTCTTTTAAATCAGTATTTACTTAAAAGAAGATCCAGAAATCTTTAACTTAAAGATATGTTTTAACAGGAGAGAAGATTCTATTAGGAGTCATACAGTCTACCAAGCTGAACTTCTACTAAAAATACAAGTATTAAAGTTTGTGCTTGCCAGAGTACAAAGGAATCATCTTTAAAAGCTTGAAAGAATGTTTCAAAATGACTTTACTTCTACTCTTACTCTTGAAATAGTTCATTTTGCTTTACCGACTGTGAAGTGAAAAGCACAAGTTTGTTATCAGTATATTAAGTAAAAAATGTTTACTTTGGTACAATGGCCTTCTTCAGTCACAAGGCTTTCTTGGTATTACACATTCACTGACAGTCCTACAAAAAGTTGATATTTGTACCCCATAAATATAAAAAAGATAATAGTAGACATAAATGGACTTTATGAATAAAGAATGAGAGACCTTTCTTACTTCAGCAGATACATACAATACAGATCAGCACAATTTCAGCAAACACCATGAGTTGTTCATTCTGCTCTATTGTTATCAGTAGAAAGTGCCAATTCTTACTTATTCTTCATGAGGGCATTTTAAGGTCATATGCAAAAACCCCAGAAGTCTGTGACCACAAATCATGATTGGTTCAATGTCAATGTCTTTGTGTGTTTTTTGAGCAAATTGGGTTTTATTACTTTACCTGTATGAGAATAAGGAAGGTGATCTTTAAGTCTAAAAATATCTGTTTCTCCAGAAATGTATTAGAATACCAACAGATCTGAGACCTAATCGCCATGTATGTGTTTATATTCATCAGAAATTTGAAAATTTACCTGAAGTATTTTTTTCTTATGTCTATAGTGGAGAAGGGCTACAAATATAGAGAGAGTATCATTCAATAGGTAACTCATATTTTTCAAAATATTTTCTGAACTAACTTCTGCTGTTAAATTTTCCTATGACAGAATACGGCAGAGGAGTTGTGTAAAATGATAAGCAGGTCCAGTGCTGCTTTCACTGATGGTGAATATGGGTCAGAATTAAAACTGATTAAGTATTGTAAAAAGAGCAGAGATGGTTCTGTAGCTGGGTTCCAGTTAAAGAAATGAATTATTTCTTCTTTTTTTTTCTTTTTTTTTTTTTTAATAGCGTTCATTTCCAGGCAAGATGAAGAAATTCACTTAGATCTGATCTTTGAACATACATGGATCATGACTCTTAAATATTGATTTCAGAGTACTTGAAGCCACTTTTTCTTCTTAGAACACAACTCATTGACATCAAACTATAAATGAAAATAGATTATAAAAAGATATGCATAATTGTGTACCTTGTGTGTTCATACGTAGTTCAATAAATATGAGGAGCTACTGTCATGCTTTAGCTGGGAACCAAGGAGGAGTGAGCAGACAGGGATATGAAAACATGCAAAAATATTTCTAAGATAACCCAAGGATGAGGAAGAAGAAGCTACCACCATGAAAAAAAAACGTTCTTTCTAAGTAGTCTGTAATGTCAATGACTCAGTCTTACACCCTGCAATGTCTTTGAAGAAGATAAGTATCATCAACCTTAGAGAATAGAAGTAGATAGTAGAAATATTATGTAGAGTATTTTAACTTGTTTTATTAGTGAGGCTTTTCTCAATGACTTTGATAATTTGAGTTATTATGCTGTTAAAAGTGAATTGGTCTAACAAGGGCTCCGTATATATGGTGTTCCATTTTTGCCCATTCAGGATTTTGAGTATGACACAGCTAAGCACATTATTTCATTAAAATACATGCCACACCATAACAAGAATATGTCAGACAGGCATAATAAGGTATTAATCAGAAAATTGGAAAAAATCAACGTTATCAGACTATTTCCTCCTTCCTTTGTTTGAACTTCTTTCCTTGTTTTAATTTATCTATCTAATCTAATCATAGAATCATAGAATGATTAGGGTTGGAAGGGACCTCAAAGATCATCTAGTTCCAACCCCCCTGCCATGGGCAGGGACACTCTCCACTACACCAGGTTGCTCAAAGCCTCATCCAACCTGGCCTTGAACACTTTCAGGGATGGGACATCTACAACTTCTCTGGGAAACCTGTTCCACTGCCTCACCACCCTCACAGTGAAGAATTTCTTCCTTATATCTAATCTAAATCTCCCCTCCTTCAATTTAAAGCCATTTCCCCTTGTCCTATCACTACCTGCCCTTGTAAAAAGACCCTCTCCAGCTTTCCTGTAGGCCCCCTTTAGGTACTGGAAAGCTGCTATAAGATCACCCCAGAGCCTTCTCTTCTCCAGGCTGAACAGCCCCAACTCTCTCAGCCTGTCTTCACAGGAGAGGTGCTCCAGCCCTCGGATCATCTTTGTGACCCTCCTCTGGACTCGCTCCAGCAGCTCCATGTCCTTCTTGTGTTGGGGACTCCAGAGCTGAATGCAGTATTCCAGGTGGGGTCTCACAAGAGTAGAGGGGCAGAATCACCTCCCTCGACCTGCTGGCCACGCTTCTTTTGATACAGCCCAGGATACAGTTGGCTTTCTGGGCTGCCAGCGCACGTTGCCCGCTCGTGTTGAGCTTCTCATCCATCAGCACTCCCAAGTCTTTTTCCTCCTAATCTATCTGAGAAATCACCTACAAAATGATAGTGTTAAAAATTGTTAATAAAAGTGACAGTAAAAGAAATCGTATGTGTACATTTAGGAAGAACAGAAGGAAACAAAACAGAAACACTGAAAAATCTGAATACTCATCTTAATAAAGCGTCTAGGAAAACAATTTTTCCTTTACTGCAAACAGAGAAAATGTCACAATACAAATCAATCTTTACAATACCTTTCTTCAGTGATTCTTGAAATGGATGATAAGGCATCCAGAACCAGGTCCTCCTGTTCCCAAATCAGTTAGCTTACTAAGTTCCAGATGTTAGAGCAATCACTTAACAGGGTGAGGCAGCTACAAATGAAAGTGTCTGAACAAGAATATTGGAATGCAGTTTGGCAGGAAAGGACACAAAGTTGCACCCTTGTCAGCAATGTGCCCTGCTGCAAAGAATCATGTCTTCAACTGCTTTAGACAAAAGTTGAGGGAGGTGATCCTTCTCCTTTATTCAGCACTGGTGAGGCCATACCTAGAGCGCTGTGTCCTGTTCTGGGCTTCTCAGTATAAAAGAGACATGGACATATTGGAGAGAGTTCAGCAAAGGACCACTAATGCGATGAAGATACTGAAACATCTCTCCTATGAAGAAAGGCTGACAGAGATGGGACTGTTTAGCCTGGAGAAGAGAAGGCTCAGGGGGATCTCGTCAATGCCTATAAACATCTGAAAGGAGGGTGCAGAGAACACAGCACTAGGCTTTTTTCAGTGATGACCAATGGCAGAACCAGAGGCAATGGGCACAAACTGAAACACAGGAAGGTCCCTCTGAACATCAGGAAACACTTTTTGACTGTGAGGGTGATTTAAGACTGGCACAGGTTGCCCATGGAGGTTTTGGAGTCTCCTTCCTTAGAGATATCCAAAAAACTTCTAGATATAGTCCTGTGAAACTTGCTATAGGTGACCCTGCTTGAGCAGAGAGGTTGGACAAGATGACCTCCAGAGGTTCCTTCCAACCTCAACCATTCCATGGTTCTGTGATCTCTAGGAATGTAAAACTTTAAGCAAAGACTAATATACAAAGATTATCACTTCCTCTCTGCCTCTCAGGAGCTATTTCCATCCTGCTCCTAAGTGGGGTATTGATGCAAAAACCTTGCCTTTACTCAGGACTGCGATTCTAGAGGCAGTACTACAGGAGTTTGGTTCAGGAACAGGCCCACTATCCTTTCTTTAAGATGACAGTGCTTTGGCATACTGTGGACTTGTTATCTGATGCCTGATGATTGTACATTGTCCAGCATAGCCCCTTTTGCACTGTTCACTGTCATCCTTGTTGCATTATAAGCATATGTGTGGGGTCTCTTCTGCAAGAAGAGTAGAACCTTTGGTTTTTGCTTAAACCAACACATTCAGAAACAGCTTGATGAGAAGCCCTCAGTAGTACCAAACCTTTATTACATCTCACTGAAGGCCATATTACTTTTGTCTTTCACCTGACAAACACCTCAGAATAGATTTGTGTCTAGCAGTGAAGGTATTTAATTGATGAATATATTGTTCATAAATTTTCAGGTTTACTGTAGCTACTGCCAACAGCATTCAGGTGTGTAGCTAATCCAAATTGCCTCAGCTGCTTACTTTTCATTTCCTTAAGGACCTTGAGCATCCACTGCATTGTAAGTCTGTATCTCAGCTATATTCAGCAAATCTTTCTTTACTGTGAGAGTGTTTAAATCAGTAGAGTCCAATAAACCTTCACAACCATTAAAATTATCTTCCATCCAAACGAGCACAGATAGTAATCAAGCTGTTGCTGCCTCTTGTTTAATGAAACCTTGTTTGGAAAATTGCCCCTTTAAAGAGTAGTAGTTCATTTTAGAAGTCTGTGTACTGCATTTCCTTTGGAACACTATTTTTGGTCTCTTAACAACCAGTGTTTCTAGCAGTTTCTATCCATTTGTTTTTCAGAGGAGTACTCTGTTTCTTTGGTCTTAAACCCAATGAGCCAAATTTCGTGCTATAAGATAATAACTCTGGAAGCATTTGCTACAAACTGACTTTTGCTGAGCACACAGCGATGTAAAAGATGCTTAATGTCATGTTTTATAGCTGGTACCTTTATGGCCTATGCTTTTTTATGGTATGCAACATTTACTGTTGCATTTTTCTTCTTCAATATTCAGCAAAGAAATTAACTGAAAATATTACAGACATGCTGTAGCTGATGAAAACAATAAAACAGTGAACCGTGTAAGTAATGTCTGAGCTGTGAAGAAATATCTTTAGTTGTAACTTTTGAAGAAGGATTTTTTTTGTTTGTTTTAAATTGAAGAACTATGACTATATCCAGGCAAAACATCTATGTTGATTACTAAAACATATAAAGAAATATAAAAGCACATTTATGCACTAATGTACTGCATGCAAAAGCTTCATTTGCATAACACTGTATGTACCATGTAACCAGGCATTTCTGAAATTTCTGCTCTTCTGTTTCCATTCTGTTCTGCCCTTCTGCCTCATTCACTGGAGGTAAAAGCTACTTTACAGCAAATAAGAACACAGACCATCTTAAAGTAAATTTTCTATCTAATACTGGGGACAAGACTGAAGTACTTGAAGATCATAATACTGGGAACTAATATGACTCATCTGTTCTTTACATTTATTGAAAGTTTCTAGAGTCCTATCTTGCTTCTAATTTTTTGGGCAACCCTTCAGAAAAAGATCTGTAAGTGCATCTTTAAAGGTATCTTTCCTTTCAGAGTCCTCTAAGGCTATAACAAGATTTCACATAACCGTGCACAGGTGATCACATGACTGTAATCCTCTTTGACTGTAATCTCATTTGACATTAGTATTTGTTGATGTACAGTCTTACATTAACAAAATATGCATGCAAAACAAATTATCTGCTTGCAGAAAAAAAAGATTGTAAATTTTTGTTTAAGGTACTGATTGCTATTTTACTCTCACTGGTCATTATTATTATTTTAATCTGATCAGACTCACTTGTGTCTTCTATAATTATTGTCATTTTACAGAACGTGCGAAAAAGAGTTTCTTGGTTGATTCTATGTGTGGCATTGGTATCGGGGCATTTGGTATGTTTAAAAAATAAGTAGTGAGTCATTAAATAAACACAGGTACTCCTGAATTGTTATTAATAATAGAGTAGTGATCTCCATAGGAATACGCATAGATAACTGATCCTCTCTCTACTACTACCTGACAGACCTGAATTTGCAATCTGCTCTTTTAGTTACAGTATCACATTATGACCTATTATTATCTGACATAATTCCAATAGCTCTACTTGGATTCAATACTTTCCATTTATGACATATTGCAAGTGAAGTCACAGTGATGTTCCTAGATGTATAACATAGTATATGAAGACAGTAAAATGAGATACTCCTAAATCCATTTTACCACATTATGTAAATTATGTGCAGCTAAGTTTTCCTGTCCTTATTTAATAACTGTTACTTACTCCTGGTATTTTGAGATATTAGTAGTCTTAACATTGTGGCCCTCAGATGCTATTTGATTCATTAATTGCCAAAGTAGAACGGAATTTATGCAGCCTCATTTAGCTGTCTAAAATGGTAGCCTTGGTGGAAGTAGTGCTCTCTTCCACAAGAAAATAGAGATAAGCACATTCAGAAAACAGTCCATCTTACTACAAGATAGGAATCCAAGGCTGATAGGAAAAATTAGCTACAGTATCTATGCACCATCTAAGGTGGAGGTCTGACTACTACTGGTCAGAGGAGGTCTGACCGCTAGTTCAGACTAGCTTCCTAACTAGTGCTTCTTTAAAAAATAAACTTTAATCTGTCACAGTTTCTGGTCTCTGATTTGGATTTTTTCCACAGTGCAATTTTTTACTTTTTTCTCCCAATTCCCTTTGTTTCCTATTAACCATAGAACATATTTCAGAATTGTACTTTTTAAAAAATTCTTAATTAAAACTTCCTCCAAACCTCCCAATTGTTATTACTTTACATCTAGCTATTTCTGGTATTCAGAGTTGCTCATAATTGTGCTGATTTTTGGAGGACTTCTTTCTTTTTTAAATAAAAATACAAACATCAGTGTTTAAAACAATCATTTCTTCATATGGGAAGAGAAACAAGATGATATATATTCATGCCTAGGCAATTATCAGGTTTGAATTGAACTTGCACTATAGGTGTCAAATCTGAAATAAACTTAGTTTAGCTGATTATTGTATTTTAAATTCTAAACAATTATGCATAATTCACGACAACATTATACAAGGCAAAAAAAGAGAATTCTTGTATTCACTGGCTTCTTTAAAATCTGCTATGATAAACTAATTTTTAGCAAATTCCTTAACGAAATGAAGCCTATATGAGTTAACTGTCTGTCCATCTGTTTGTCATCTGTTTCTCAATATTTTTTTAAATGCTTGATCAATTTCTGCCCAATTTGAGAAGAGTGGAACTCTCAAAGACAATTTATCTTCTCTTTCATCAATCAGGTGGCCAAAAAGGAAAGCCGGGCCCATATAGTTACAATCTGAGAAAAGCTTCAGCTCATTTATTTTCTGTTCTGTTTGGCCTGATACTGCTTCTTATGTAACTGGTAATTAATGGGTGAATGAGGGAGTCTGAGGTATCTTGAGAACAGAGTGTGCACGGTCAGAGGGAAAAAACGTAGGACAGTGGGAGACACTGAAAGGGAAAATATAGATACAGACATTTGTAAAGGGAGCTGAATTTGTTCTGTCATTGGAGCATAGTACAGAAAGCTATAGGAAATCAAGTTGCACTGTTTTCACTGCTCAGAAAACCATTTCATCGCTCTTGTTATAGATAAATGTTAGAGAAACTGCTCATCCTGTTGATTGTCTGACTTGCCAGTCTACAGCTAACCTCTGTCAATGTATCAGTGTGTGCCTTGTTTCATACTGTATTTATATTGATTTTCACTCACAACAAGCCCCGCTCATTGCTAAGTTCTCTATTAAGCCTTTTCTTAGTTCTCCACTCAATTGTAACTGAAGGCACACACTACTATGGAATAATGAATAACTGACATTACATTGCATCCTAGAAAATAAGAGGTATTTTGATTTTGCTTGTTTCTTTCTTGATTACAAGCTCTTATAGTAAGTACAATCATTTACTGTTTGTTTACGTTGTTTCTGTTTACTGTTTGCTTTTGGAGGCATTGCTACACTACATTGTTAAGTGACAGTAATAGTTAGCTCTAGTTAAAAGAGAATGGACATGAAAGCACTGTCATATGTTGTATTCAAACTACTATAAAATATAGCGGTATTTAAAATTATTTTTTTGAAGAATGTCTGCCCAATGGCACTGATCACTTCCAAGTTTTCATCACTCATTCATTACATTAGACCCTTTGCAAGTAGTATTGTTTAACCAACAAAAGAATCACTATTCAGGATTCTAAACTTCATTATATCCCCATTGTGACATGTGCATGTTAAAGAAAAGAGTATTTTATCTAATGAGTTGGCAGAAACTTAACAAGCTGTAGTTAAATCATAAAAGCCTGTTTCTGTATGAATACATAGACTTCACTACTTCAGTTGTTATATCATTATTAATTCCCACCTTTCAGTGAATGCAAACTTTTTTCTTTTTTTTTTTTTTGAGTCTGATTAATGTGATGAGTCAATGTCTATTTCCTTATTTCAAGCTACTGACAACACTGCTGCAGAAGTATAGCGGTGACAGGAGGCTGTAGTAAATAGGTCAGAGCAATTATCTGACAACTTTACTTTCAATCTCCTATCACTTTAGGACTTTAGGTGTAGACACAGTGATGAAAATATTTTCGTCCAGCTCAGCAACATGCTGTGAGAGGCAACTTATGGAATAAGATACTGAGAAAGACAGCAGCATGAGAAAGTGTAAAAATATAACATGAGGGACAGAAAGAAAATGTCTCTGACATTAAAGCAGTATAAAAGGGAGAAATCTGATTCTCTTTGCAGTCACTACGGTAAATCAGGAATAATGTTATCAAAGCAATGAAGTTAGTTTATCTGAGAAGATATTCAAAGTTTTATTTTTCAAACATATCTACCCTTTTGTCTAGGGAAATAAAACATGGCAAAGATATGTGATGAGGTAAAAGGTAGTTCTGGGAAGCCTAAGCATCAAACTTAAGTCTTTAAATTTTGACCTTATTGGTCAATTACTTAGTAAGTAATTTGC
Organism: Tauraco erythrolophus; assembly: GCF_009769465.1. NCBI lineage: Eukaryota > Metazoa > Chordata > Aves > Musophagiformes > Musophagidae > Tauraco > Tauraco erythrolophus. The sequence continues at coordinate 80,579,553 of NC_141465.1, read as the reverse complement.
TCATGAAACTTGCAGGTCAGTGTACAGTGTATGAACTGAACTCATTTTATTTTGTACTGTTTTCTTTAAGAAAACAACAGACTGCGTATTTTGACATGGACAGGGACTTAGTAAATCGAATGCCATGATATTTCAGGAACTGAGATGTGTGAGCTAGAAAGATGACTATTAATTGAAATAGGGTTATATTTGGCTTTTTCATAACTGTGGTGAGAAGAAATATATTTGACTGAATTGAACTGAAAGTTAGTGATTTTTCTACACAGAAATACAATAAGCAGTGAGAAATTCAATTAACAATTGAAACTGATCAATCAACCCATTCCCAGTACTATCGATATATGAAATCTATTAAAAATGCTGAATCTTCAAACCTCATCTATATGAGACCTAAAACAGAAATCCTTGAGAAACAGCTGTATCTTTTTCACTGATCATGGAACAACTTCTGCCTTGCCATATGTTCAATTAGAGGTTTTATTCATTTTTTTTTTCTTGCTTCTTTTAGCAATATTGATGTAGGGATAAATATTTATCACAAAACTAAAGAATATTGTTAGGCAACTGTCTGTGATTTGCAGCTGACAATTTCACCTATTTCTAAAATTATTCTTTAAAAAATGTTGGTTAAAATGCAAAACCCAAAAGCAAAATCAAAGAGAAAGAATGAGGGTAAACAATCAAGTATATTTTAAATGATTAAGTAAAAAATACAAGCCACAGATTACCTTGAGGTTTTGTATTTGTACTTGACATACTTAGAGGGGAAAATTTTATTAACTTATTCCAGGTCCCTCTATTCAATTATCACCCTATTTGTAATACACATTCTGAGAAAAGCCTCTGGCTTGTTTGGAAAATTCTAATAATAAACCTGAAACCTGGTTATCTCGGTATGAACTGCTTAATGTCTCAGTATCAAACAGAATATATTCTAAAAATTTGATCTTTTGCAATTTTCTGGCCTTTTTTTCACTACTTTTTACCAGGTTTGAATGTTAGCTAGCGCAGTCATTAACCAATGTTTTTACTTAGCTGATGTTGCTGCAACAAATAAACTTGAAATGGCGCTCCATTTAATGCTGTTGTAATTTGCCAATTAAGTTTTAACAAGATCTAATTTGTACTTCTGGAGTTTTTGCAGAAAAAAAGAATTTATTAAAAAAAAAGGTTGATCTCTCGAAGTTATGGCAGCCACATAAAAAAGTTGTTGCATGCTGTCTTTGGGGAGACATGAGGTCTTTGAAGCTTGCAGTCTAAGTCTTCTTCCTGTTACTTGTATACTAAAGCATTTGCTCATACTTTCCTGAAAATTTGTGATTGACTCCTTTCCCTGGGTTTGGCTGGGATAGTTAACTTTTTACAGGAAAACTGGGAGGGGATATAGTATGGGTAGCTGACCCAAATTAGTCAGGAGGCTATTCGATACCGTATGATGTCATGCCCGGAGTATATATCTTGGGGAGCCAGCTGGGGGAGGGTCTTCACATTTTCGGCAATCAGGAGGGGGCTGGGTTCTGAGTTCTGTGTAGTGAGCAATTGTACCACTCGTTTTGAATTGTTCTTTTATTAGTATTATTGGTTTTATTACTCCCTTCTCTCTTTTTTTTTTTTTTTTTTGTACTGTCTTATTAAACTGTCCTTATCCCAACCCACAAGTTTTCCTCTTTTCTTCTGATTTTCTTCTGTCTCACCAAGGGGGAGGAGTGACCGAGCAGAGCGGTGGTTGCTTAGCTGCCGGCTGGGCTAAACCATGATAGTCCTTTAAAAACAAAAGGAAAAGATGGATGAACAGGACTCAAACTCAAACCTAGCTGTATAAACAGTGTGAACAACTTAGACTCAAACCTAGCATGGTGAGATGAACGAGGTCTAATACCACATCTAATCAAGACTGTCCAGATGTATGTCATGATCTTAAACACTTTCCTGGGAGTCAATATGCAAAGATAAGTTTTTAGACAATAATGCCCTTCTGGAACCTACAATCAAAATAGGTATCTTTAACTCTTTGATTGTTTTTTGGTTTTTATCTGCTTCTCATAAGCTTAAACTGCATTACAGCTCTCAGTTTATTAAAGGAAGATTCATGTCAGAAGTACAGAAGTAGAGCAGCAATGGATAATAAATGCTTATGAAGCACTATGTATTTACCTATGCATCAGTTATTTCTATCTGATGTAAAGAAGGAAAACTTTGAAGAGGCTAAAAATATGAAAAACAAAATGTCAATTTCATAACTTTAAACATTTCATTTGATGCTGACTAATACTGTATCAAGGAGTAATTGATGTACAAACTGGGTTTTCAGGCATTTTGCCCCTATGGGCTAACTAGCATCTAACCAAGATCAAAAGTGCCTTTGAAATCCTATGTTCAGAGACAAGGCATAAATGTGTTAGATGATCTAGGACACAATAACTAGCATACAGAGAAAAAAGATTAGTACATTTCTCCCCAGATGGTGCATCAGATCAAGTGATACATTGCTGAAATGCTGATGTAACCTTGGACTGAAACGATAGTGACTTCTGCAAGACTTTTAATGTGTGAGATCATTAACACTAGGTACATAGCAGATGACTGATTATCTAGTCGAGAAATGACAGAGTCCTGTCTTAGAAGTGTAAACATTTTTATACTATGCTATGTCATGTCACATCATGTCATGAACTGAACTATTAACCTTCAGTTTCCCAAACAAGATGAGGAAGACTATTAGATTTTTTCTATGGAAAGAGTCTATAGCTACCCAAGAAAGCATTTATACATGCACAGTACCATTTCAGCAGAATACTGGCAAGATAGCTTTAAAACTCCTCACTTAACCTCCTGTCTTAGATATCTGGAATGGCTAGTAGCTATGCTTCTAGGTGCTTAACAGTCTAACTTCGACTCACATGATGTTCATTTTTTTGCATAATAGATTATCTGTCAAGAGACAGAAGACTTGTATTCAAGGTCCAACTCAAGAACAAGGGGCTTGAACCTGCATCTGCCACACTTCAAGATAATAACTCTAGGCAAAGAAAGTATCTGGATAGCAGGTTTTCCATTCTCCTGTAGAAGCTGGGTTATTCTTTGTTTAGTTTGTCAAGCCTCCCAGTTTAGAGGATCTATATCTCATTGGAAAATTCTAAAATGAAGATTGACTCATTTTTCTATTGATAACTGTATTTTGCAGAAAACGGCTCTGGACACATTCTGTGTTCTGGAAAGGAAGAATCTAGCACCAGTTATGAACATGTGAGAGAAAAAAGATGCAGGCTATTCCAAACAGTAATCTTCTCCACACTTCTTCTACCTTTGTTACTAAGCATAATAGAACTCACGATTCACTCAACAAGAGTATCATCTTGGCAAGCTGGGATGAATCAATCAAGGGAAGTGATTTTGCCCCTCTACTCAGATCTCGTGAGACCCCACCTGGAATACTGTGTTCAGCTCTGGAGTCCCCAACACAAGAAGGGCATGGAGCTACTGGAACGAGTCCAGAGGAGGGCCACGAAGATGATCCGAGGGCTGGAGCACCTCTCCTGTGCTTTCTTTACATTGAGGGTGGTGAGGTACTGGAACAGGTTGCCCAGAGAAGTTGTGGTTGCCCCATCCCTGGAAGTGTTCAAGGCCAGGTTGCACGAGGCTTTGGGCAACCTGGTGTAGTGGAGGATTTCCCTGCCCATGGCAGGGGGATTGGAACTAGATGATCTTCGAGGTCCCTTCCAACCCTAACCATTCTATGATTCTATGATTCTAAGCTAGTACTTAGGGCACTCACCCAGAGTAGCTAAGACCTGAGCATCTTGTGTATTTCATCTGATGCTTGTTTAATACAAAATTATAAATGCACATGAACTTTCATAAACACAGATACATTCTTGCCCTGCCTTTCTGGCTAAATGAGCTTTTAAGCCATTTGCATTTGCAGTTAATTTTTTCAGCCTGACCTAACATAACAGTGCTGGTGGACAGCAACACAATTATACAGGTTATTTGACATCTTGTTAGAGTCTTCAGGAAAAAAAGCACCTACACAAAACATTTTTAAAGTAATTGAAAGGACTTAAAATTAAAAATCTAATCCACTTTTCCGCCCAATTCCTAAGCATTTAAATATTTCTGACTTTATAAGAATAAAATTACCTGTATAAACCTGCATTTCTTCACAACAAAATTTCATATATGCATGCAATATATATACTATTAATTTTATATATGTATTGATTAATACATATAAAAAATGAAGTAGGGAAGTTTTCTGCCAAGAGAGACGTCCTACTAGTTATTCTATCTTGACCTCTCTAGCTAAGTTATGAATTCGATTTTTCTAAGGAGAGCAACATTTGAAAGAAAATTATTATTGTTCAAAGTCTCTAAAATATTGTTAATTTAACAGTTAATATAGCATTTAATGATTGTCTGACAAAAACCTCAGACCATTCCAGAGTTTGTAATAAAATCTAAGACAATTTAAACAAGTTTAAGGACTGGTGCTATACTGCAAATTCAGTAACATTCTCTAAAAGCAGACAAGAGAGAAAATGAGCCATATAGTAACTTTTTTGTGTGATTTTGCCATTGGTGAGTGGTAACTAAGAGATATTATTCTGCTGTCATTTGTCAGATATCACAGTACCGACAATCATTTTTGTCTAGCTTTGACCAGAAACAGATGTCACTAACAGAGCCAAACTGCAAGATTTGTCAGGCTTCATATTTTAAAAGTGTTACGTGTTGAAAGTTTATAAAATTATTTTCATGATCAAGTTCCTATACTGCCTTTGGAAAGTTGTCATTAGATTAGTCAGCACTTAGTGTCTGGGTTGAATTAATGATTAAGACTACATAAAATTTGTTGAATAAGTTAATTTCTTAGTTGTAATTGGTATTAATGAAAACCAACAATGCTACTGAATATAAATCAAAATTACCATACAGGAAAACAACCACTTTGCTATTTTTTGAGGGGTTTAATTATATTTTTATTAAAAACTGTTCCCTACTAGAAACATAACTGCATAATACAATAAGAAAGTAGGTAAAATTGCATAGCAGCAGCTTATAAATGTTTTCAAAATTACTTGTCCTTATTCAAAGTCAAAATCATAATGTGATATATAGAATGCCTAGGAAATAACATTATTTGCCTAATACCATTTTTTATACCTTTAATTTTAACTAATGTGGATTATAGTTTGAATAAAAGAATAAAAAATGTCTCTGAAATGGGATAAAACTTTTATCTACCCTGTGTGTATAAAAAGATTGCACAGGATGAAGAATTACACATAGCTAGAAGAATTGAAAAAATCCACAAACAAAACCCCACATTACATAAAATGTTTTAATTACAGAAACTATTAATGTCAGTAAATTCAGATAGATACTTGTTAGATTTAAATTTCCAGTTGTTCAAAATTATTGACTTTATCAATCCTAACATTTCTTCTACTTGTTTGATATTTGTCATGATAAGTGCTGCAAATTTGGCCTCATCCTCATGGTGTGTCAAGCAAGGACATTACCTCATAGACATGTCATAATGATGAATTAATTAAAGCTGAGGAAGTGTTCCTATTATGCTAATGAACTCTACTGCCAAAGCTAAAAATAAGTACCTTCAAAAATAGTCATGAAAATCTTTAGAGTGGCAATTATTTAATTACAGGGCACCTTTAAAGTAATTAATGATAACTCATGTGAATATAATTATTTTTCCAGTTATGCAACTTCACAACAGCAACTTAAAAGCAGTATTCAAAGTGTAGAGCTTCAGGTGACATAGACAAAAGCAGCTCCGTGGAGTTCAGTTCAATTACAACTGTTTGTGGTAATTATGGATTAAGTTTAATTGTTTAGTTACTATAACTGCATTTGACATGAACATCACTCAGCTCCCTCTTAAATTTATCATTACAAATAGTATAAAGGTATCATATACTTATCTTTTAATATGTTGTTACACGTAGAAGCCCTGACCGTACCTTCAGGAAAGTCCCAGTATTGCCAAAAATGTGTGATACATTAATTAAAGTAAGTATAATGCTCAGATGTTATGATAATCCAGTCTTAACATGTTGTTGATGATGTTTTATACTGTTCATTTCTGTTTGCTGCAGAATGGATGCAGAGGGATCAAAATGAAACCCCGCAGTGTCTTTACACTAAAAATATTTAGGTCAGACTGAAAGAAAAACTTAGTTATATTAAACCACTTCAGTTCAGCTTTTGTGATTGTGAAGACATCTGCTAAATGTCTACCTAAATTCAGTTCAGGTTCTTCCCTTTTTGATCTGCAATTTTCCTCCAGAGCTTTTGTAGTCTTAGATATAACTTTCTTGATCTGAGCATTCAAGTTATTTACTCTCCAAATAAGACTCATTGGAATTAGAAAATAGGCTGACAAGATCTTAAAGTCCTGAGGGGCACAGTTGACAAGTAATGCTCCAAAACCACCCTGCGTATACAAACTTCACTGAGATGCCAAAAGTAAACCAAGAAAAAGCACAGGAGTCTAGGCCTCTTTCATTTAAAAACACCAGGGGTAGAGATGCTTTCTTTTTATATAATATCCCACCAGACAGTCAGCTTAAGTAGGTTTAGACATACCTCAGATCACCATGATTCGAACACGCTTTCAACGCTCAAGCGCATGACACAGCCACCAGGTCAGAAGGTAAATGAAGTGATGTGGGAGTTCAGTTCTAGTGAAATTGGGCTTCTGTGTAGCAGTAAATAAAATACATGGCCAAAAAACCAAAGGCAAACCCCCTCATATATTGTGCCTAGGTTTCCACAATTATCATACTATTTCTCACATAAAGTTTGACTATGAGCTTTAAATAGAGTTGGAAGTGATGTTTTTGTATTGCAGCAGCATTTTCCTCTATCATTTGGCTATAAAAACCAGAGACATCAAGAGGAAAAAGGTAGATAATAAATTCACAGGTTAAAGATCAGATGACTGAGCTTTTTTGCAACTCCAATCAAACCAACAATCTTCCACACATTGGGAAAACAGTAATTGCACAGAATGCAAATATAATCAAAACAGTATTGAAAACCTTCCAGGTGCCAAAACAGTTGTTATAAACATCTAAATTCTTTGAATTACTAGTAGATTTAAGGATTCCGTTCTATAGACATGAGAAGATTTATGGTTTGTATCTTTCAGTTGCTAAGCCCTAGGATAGTCATAGAATCACAGAATCATAGAATGGTTAGGGTTGGAAGGGACCTCAAAGATCATCTAGTTCCAACCCCCCTGCCATGGGCGTGGAAATCCTCCACTACACCAGTTGCCCAAAGCCTCATCCAGCCTGGCCTTGAACACTTCCAGGGATGGGGCATCCACAACTTCTCCGGGAAACCTGTTCCACTGCCTCACCACCCTCACAGAGAAAAATTTCCTATATCCAATCTAAATCTCCCCTCTTTCAGTTTAAATCCATTGTCCCTTGTCCTATCACTACATGTCCTTGTAAAAAGTTTCTCTCCAGCTTTCCTGTAGGCCCCCTTTAGGTACTGGAAGGCTGCTATAAGATCACCCCGGAGCCTTCTCTTCTCCAGGCTGAACAGCTCCAACTCTCTCAGCCTGTCTTCATAGCAGAGGTGCTCCGGTCCTTGGATCATCTTCGTGGCCGTCCTCTGGACTTGCTCCAGCAGCTCCATGTCCTTCTTGTGTTGGGGACTCCAAAGCTGAATGCAGTATTCCAGGTGGGGTCTCACGAGAGCAGAGTAGAGGGGCAGAATCACCTCCCTCGACCTGCTGGCCAAGCTTCTTTTGATACAGCCCAGGATATGGTTGGCTTTCCGGGCTGCCAGCACACATTGCCTGCTCATGTTGAGCTTCTCACCCACCAGCACTCCCAAGTCCTTTTCCTCTGTGCTGCTCTCAATCCATTCTCCGCCCAACCTGTACTTGTGCTTGGGATTGCCCTGACCAACGTGCAGGACCTTGTACTTGACCTTGTTGAACTTCATTAGGGTCTCACAGGCCCACCTCTCAAGCCTGTCAAGGTCCCTCTGGATGGCAGCCCTTCCCTCTAGTATGTCCACAACACCACACAGCCTGGTGTCATCTGCAAACATCTGCTGAGGGTGCATTCGATCCCACCTTCCATGTCTCCAACAAAGATGTTAAATAGCACTGGCCCCAGTACTGATCCCTGAGGAACACCACTCATCACTGGCCTCCACTTGGACATTGAACCGTTCACCACAACTCTTTGAGTGTGACCATCCAAACAATTCCTTATCCACCGAGTGGTCCATCCATCAAAACCATGTCTTTCCAGTTTAGAGACAAGGATGTCGTGTGGGACAGTATGAAATGCTTTGGATAAGTCCAGGTAGACGATGTCAGTTGCTCTTCCCCTATCCATCAATTCTGTAACCTCATCATAGAAGGCCACCATATTAGTCAGGCAGGATTTGCCCTTAGTGAAGCCATGTTAGCTGTCACCAATCACCTCCTTTCTATATGCCTTAGCATAGTCACCAGGAGGATCTGTTCGATGATCTTGCCAGGCACAGAGGTGAGACTGACTGGCCTGTAGTTCCCTGGCTTTTCCTTATTTCCTTTTTTAAAGACAGGGGCTATGTTTCCCCTTTTCCAGTCAGTGAGGACTTCACCAGACTGCCATGACTTCTGAAATATGGTGGATAGTGGCTTAGCAACTTCATCTGCCAGTTCCCTCAGGACTCGCAATTGCACCTAATCAGTCCTACAGTAGATTCCTGGGCTACCTATATCAAAAGGAAAGTGAACTAAACTGTCTGTGGTAGAAACTAAGAACCCCTGAGACTGATTAGAAAATGTTTGTTAATATCAATGTACTGAACTCAGAGCTTTTACTACAGTTTTTAGAATACATACAAGAGAAGAAAGGAGATGGAGTATTCTGGGCTGACTTTTATTAATTTTTCGTGTTGACATTCTGTCTTTTTGGGACAGTTGCACTTTCTTGGGGTCAGCAAGCAAATGCGAGTCGAATTGAGAATGCACATATCTCTGAATAAGAAGTATCTTATGTTCAATATTTTCTCAAAGATATCTCAATATGAAACTAATTGTTTTAGGTTTGCAACCTAGCTAGCGGACTATTCTTCATCTCTCAACTACGCTACCCATATAGTTAATATAGGATCATAAAAGTGAGGTCCCAGGAATTTCAATAGTATTACACTTTTCCATTACTGTAAAGGCAGGCTCAAGTCAATCCGTTGCTTTTTGGTAGGTCTTTTTTTGGTCTGATGTGGAGTTTTTCCCCATTGTCATCTCTTTTCAGCAGTCCAGAGTGTTAAAGAATCTCCAGCATCTAGATTAATCTGTATTATCTATCATCTAAGTATAATTGTTCCTAGCTAAAGGTCACTGTGAGATGTGCAAATATAACAGATGTGAAATTCTCATAAGCAAGTGGAAAGACAAGGTTATAAGATTAATGACCATATTCTTTATCAGGGAATTTAGCCTAATATTTTAACAAGGAACCATGAATTATGGGTCAAATTTCTATCCTGGGCCTAGTGTTTTTCTCTTGATTACGAAGAGGATTTGCTAAAAATGTATAGTCACTATTTCTTCATTTTCTTATTCTGAGAAAACTCTCTAGCTTCTGTTCAGAAGGCACTTGATATTGTTTTTCTCATTCTAATCAGTGGTATTGTGGGCTACTTAAAGATAAATGTCCTGCTTTCTTCATTGGTATTACAGTTGTAGTAATTAAGCATGTTTGGAGTCATCATCATTAGCTAAAACTATGTTTGTATTTGTTGTCTAATGATTTTTTTTCCTTTCTTTTATGCCTAACATTTAGGGTCTGATTATGGTTAGAGAAATATTGTATATCCTTATTTTCCATGAAGGAAAATACATGTTCCATGCAGTTATAAGGAGATGCCTGATGGTCATCTTCTTTGATGACGTTGTTTCAAATGAATTCTGCCAAAATATTGTGACTGGGACCAGAGCTATAAAACATCCTGAAATCAAAATTTTAGAGTAAACAAATATCTCAGCCTATTTGGACTTCTCTATCAGAGTGAAAAGAAAGCTGGGTAAAGTAATATTTCTTCCAAAGAAGAAAAACAAAAATTAAAGAAGAGCTTGGTATCTTTTCAACAGACACAGTATCATGAAGAAACTGTCATATCTATGACCTCTTCCCTGTTCATACTTTAACAATTCTTAAAATGAAGTAGTGATTCCAACTCCTCAGAGGCCTCATTACACTTGTAAGGGTATTTTTGTTTTATTTTTTCAGTAGTCACAGAAGCTGTCTCTGCTATTTCTGCCCTTTGTCTCTTTCTTTTTTAAATGCAGTGTTACAACTCTGGTAAAACAGTAGAACAACAGCAGAATATGAATTTTCCAAAATTGACATGTTTGCTAGGAGAGTTTCTTAAAAGGATGTAATTGCCTGGTATTCTCTAGAAACAAAGAAACATCAAATCCAACAGGAAATCATGTTTAACTGGTCATTTTCAGAATTTGACACCATCACAAAACCAAAATATGGGCTTAATTTAGCTCCAGTGCAAGAAGATCTGATTATATTTCACTGCTTTGTCTTCTTTTTTCCTCCCTCTAATCTCTTTCAAACTGTTTCTGCCATTTTTGGGGGTGGCTAGGCTAATTTTTGGCACTTTTACAAAACTATATTAAAAGAACAGAACCACAGATGAAGCAATCAGTATTTGTTTCTAGCTCAATATCATGTTATCTGTTTATGCAGATATATTTGCAAAACAGAAAAGTATTTCTGAATTTTACTCCCGGCCTCTGTGTTTGTTTTATTCTGGTTTGGTTTGGTTTGGTTTGTTTCCTTTTAAGTTTCCCTGGCAGTTTATTAAGTATTTTCAATGATGATTTTAAGATTCTTTTAAAATCAATTTTCTCCTTGAATTTTTTGACGCGTATCCTCTTTGAAGATATCATCTGGATTGAAGTATTTTGTAGACATATAAGATAAATTTGCAAGATTAGATGTGCTGTGTATCTGTTGGTCAGAGGCAAAAGTAAACTTGTGAGAATTTTTTTGTTTGTAAGAAAACAGAAAAGAATGACAGAATTTGACCTAAAGTCATTGATATTGTTAAATATAATAACAAATTAGAGCAAAATTCGATTCATAAGAGTATTTGCTATTGACAAAGAGCAGCTCTTACACTGTTGACTTTGGGATTCTGCCCTACTTGAGTTTTACCAAGAGTCATTTCAGTAACATCTGAATTATTTTCCTCTTGAGCTAAACACAAATGAAAGCAGTGGTACACGCGCCGGCACCAATACTACAGCCCAAATACACCAGAACAGGAAATATAGTACTATGTACTGTGAAGGGACCCCCCACCAACTAATAAATGCTGTAGTTGTGACTGCTGTCAAACCAAACCAGACTTTTCATGAGTAGAAGTTGCTATGAGTCAACAGTGCCATATTAAACTATAGTAGTCTTCTACCGTATTTCATGCAAATCTCATGCATATTTGTAAAACATATACTCTAAACATCCTGAATGCCAAATTACCAAAAATTGATAAAGCAAATTTACTTCTCTATGCTTTGGGAGTTCTAACAACTAATAAGAAATTTAATGCCTCTACAGAGTGGCTAATTTTTTCTTCTGACATTGTTTGGACATAGAGACTATAAATTTTCATTTGACTGTGAAACTTCAGGTTTAAAACCACTTGTGATTTAATGACTAGCTTTATGCAAAATACATAGAAGTGCATTCACAATTGAATCCAAATTTTTGTGCTTATCTCTAGTACAATTATAAGAAAACTCTGAAACTGAAAAATCTAAAAATTGAGACAGGTCTCACTGAAAAAATTCTTGATGTAGACAAATCTCTTAAGGTTGGATATATAGTAACTTTAAATTCCTCTCAAACAGTAGTTTCAAGATAGTGATTAATGGCTTCCCTATAATAGCAGGCAAAACATGCTAGTTTTAATTGAATTTTCTTGGAATTTTCTATGTCTATAAATCTTGAACTAAAAATGACACTTGATTTGTGAACCTAGAATCTGGAGCATTAACTTCAGAGATAAAAATTAACTCTGATAAAGTCTGTGATAAAAAGAACTAATTTCATGCAAGTCTGCTAATACCTTCTCTACAAACAGATCACTTGAGCAGTAATTGTGTCTGCAAGGGGAAAAAGAAAGTCAAGAAAATGAAAGAAAGCCAAGAAAATCAAAGTCAAACCCAAAGACCTTGATTTGACTTACCTGCAAGATAAATGCTGAGTCTGGCCCTGTCGACACTCATAACTATCTGGGATTGCCCAAATATGGAACTTTTATGTTAAAAGCTGACTCAACTTTAAGTGGAAACTGAATAGAGTTTGAAGGATCACAACAATTACATTCAAGTCTGATGGTGCCTTAACCTAATGCATGATAATCTATTCTGTATAGCAAAAAAAAAAAAGATGTAAAGGAATATGCTAGCTGCTCTACAGTAACTATGCCTGTACTCTTCTCTCTCCATGTAACGAGAGTAATATGTCATTATTTTCTTTATATTACTTTATAATAATAATAATAAAATTAAAGAGTAAAAGTAATATGTCTATGTATGATATCTTAATCAACTTCTTTAGATGTTCTAAGAAAAAATATGGTTGTGCTTAGAATATATTAAACATCTGTTTATTCTTCTTATTCTAAAACAAGTAAAACCTTCAAATAAACTGCAGATCTAAAATTATCCTCACTGTTCCAAATGGTAATTACAACTGATTCTGTTGGTTATATGTCAATCATGGAAATGACTAATGCACTTGTCATAAATACCTGTTTTTATTCTGAATCTCAGATCAAGTGAATTCTTTGATCCTGGAAATTTTCCAGATCAAGAAACAATCTTTTTTTTTGTCTCAGTGATTATGATGAAAATCAAAAGCAATTATTTTTCACTTTTACTAGAAATGAAATCCTGTAGAAAAGACGTAACTGTTCTCTTTTAAATTTAGATTTTAAAAAAATAACACAAAACAAACAGTCTGAATTTTTCGCAGTAACTAATTCAATCCATAAACAAAAATTCAATGTTTTACCTTTTCTTCAGCCTTACTGGGACAACAATCCCAAATTTCCTGCTCTTTAGAAATATTTAATGTATTCTCTTTCCTACTCAAGTGTTAGTAGTACTCAAATGAAACAACTGAAGATGAAAAGGGTTGTAAAGAAAAGACAAGATAGGGAACAAGACAGACAACAGCTTGAGAGTAGATGGAAAGCTACAGGACAGAGTAAACTCTTGGAGGGAAGAAAATTTGTAAGGTAGGTCAAAGATTATCCCCCAGTCATATTTCCAAAAAACATTTTAGTATCTCAGTCATTCTTCTTCTCCTTCCCCTACGATCTAAAAAGTATTTTGATGATAAATTTTAGTTAGCTGTTCCAAACACAATAACATAATGGAATGGCAAAATTCTATTTTACCTGTATTCCTGAGAAGTCTTGAGTCCATGCCATTTTCTATATAGATATACATGGTACTTTCATACTGAACATTAGCTCAGATGTGTTTCATAAAGCCTCTCTTTTGCTCATCAAATTTCAGTGAAGAGGTGAATTGACTTAAAGGAGTAGAATAATTCATTTGGACAGAAAGCATTCTGTATTTTCACTAGGTATATTCATTCCTTTTACTTTTTCTTCACAAGCATTAAAGATACATAGCTCAAACATTTGTGGGTAATTGCTGCAATCTTCCTGATTTTATACTAAATGAAATCTATCATGATTAAATGACTAATTCGGGGTCCAAACCTGCAGAATCCTACACTGCATTCTGGCTCTCACTATACTCTATGTACATTTTACTGGCAAACATACCACACAGTTTCATATCTGCTTTTAGTTCCATGTAGAACGATCTTCAGTGTGTTAGTCTGTGCATTCTTGTGTTTTCACCTAAGAACTTGAACTCTATGACTAGCCATGAAAGTACACAAGGATTAAGTCTCATCTGCTTTAGAACTGAATTATCAAAATAAACACAAACTCCTAAGATGACAAGAAAACTTTCCCATCTGAAGGAACTAAAAGATCCTTCAAAAATCTTTTCACTTGTCTTTTTGTCCCACGATGTGTCTGATTACTGAAAGAATATAGGAGAAAGAATAGCAAAATGTGTAGGCACCAAGAGTTGAAAGTGACATTCAGGAAGACGTTCTGGAATTTTGATTTCAAATTGGAGTTCAGTGTGAGTAAGATCTTCAGGACAAGACCCTAAGGGAATCTTTCCTGTCTAGTTCATTACATTCTTTATTAAAACCTGCAATGGATTTGTGATAGATAACCTCAATAGAGACATTGCATAATTTAGGAATAAGCATATCTTCTTAAAAAAAGTTGAGCCCAGGGAGTTCTTACTCCCTTGTACACTTGACAGTGCTGTGGGAATATTGCTTAATTAGTAGTTTAGCCTTGGTAGAGAAGATGTATATAAAATCATTCAAAAATTCAAAATCTGCCATTTATTCTGGCTATATGCCAGTCATTGCAGGTATCATTGGAAGCCTATTGAACCTGTTTCTTGTAGCGGCTCTGTTGGAATAAACATTGCTGAAAATAAATAATAATTGTAGTGTGAAATAGCTGAAAGAATATCAGAAACTAATGTTTCAGGGCCCCTCAAATATGACAGAAGCTAAGCAATATACAGCACTGGAGACAGGCTTCTGAAGTGAGAGCAAGCTTGTGTCCTGGTATCCCTGAATGCTAGCCCTCGGGTATCGCCTGCTGGAAAATCATCCTACTTGCAAGAATATTTGCAAATGTATTCATTCTATTTTTGAAAATACACTCCTGCAGAAAGAAAACATTCAGTATTAGTGAGGTCAGAAGAAGATAGAACGTAATCTATATTCTAAGATAAGGGTTAACAGGTTTTCAGTGCTCAAGATTGCTTTTCTTTCCAGTTTGAAATTTAAACATACTGATAGCATGTCACAATCTAAGAGGAGGCAAAGGAAATTCTGTGCAAGGCAACCATACACTGAAAGTATAAGGCATTGAGTGAATCTACATGTGAGAGCTGAAACTTCTCAGACTGCCCGAGGTAACAGTGATGATAATTCTATACTACATGCTGGTATGACTTTACCAGACAATGAATGCTGATCAAATTAGTTAATGGGTAGCTTGATTAAAAATTCTCATAACACAGCAGAAGACTCCAGAAAGGTGTTCCTTCAGTAAAAGGGAAGCACTTTGTAAAAACACAAACCTTGCAATGACAGAAGTCATCTAACAACATGGAATTTAAAATTCCTCCAACAGGCATATCATTCATCTCAAACAAATCAGATGACTGCAGATGCTGAACTCATGTTAGGATTTAGGTTGAGATTTGTCAGTTAATATCCATATGTCACAAACATAATCAGTGTTTCTGACTAGGTTTTCATACTTCTTCAGTTTAGAAGGAAGGAAGAAGATTCCTATCAACCTATCTCTCTAATATTTCCATGGAAGTTTTTTTTCAGTCTGTCATAGCATGAGCATGTTTAAGTTTTTGCCTCATAAGAATATGTTCAGACATAGCAAAGTTGTTGCAAGCTCAAGTATACTCTTTGCAGCTTATGTTGTTTTTCAGATTTACAAATGTTAGATATTGTTTACTCAGAGCACTAGATGTAATGGAAAATATTTGAATCAAGGTAAATTTGTTGTTAAAGATGGTCCAGGTTAAACCTAAAAGCACTTACTTGAGACTTTAAAGTTCTATCTTATGACCTCGTATTTCAAGTTGAAACAAATTTGTAACAGACTGAACACTCAGCAAGCTATTTAATTTAGTAACTTAAGTCCACTTGTTATATATTACTTCAAAAAGCTTTGTACAAGTGTTCCTCTGATAAAAAAGAAATGTTTAATGCAATGAGAGTACATTTCCAGCTTGATTAACAAATCTCATAATCCTTCTTAAAACAAATTAGTCTAGAGTACCTAAAGTTCTGCCATTGGATATTCCCAAAAAACCTTCACTTGTTATATAGCTAGGGCAAAGTAGTTAACAAGCTTTTATGTTTGAAGTGCAAATTAAGCAGAATTTAAGAGTCAATGTCCAAAGTAGTGTCAATGTGATGCCTCCTGAAAATGCTGAAGTACTTGACAAAGTTGACAAAAACCTAAGTTTTACTCAGAAACATTAAATCATGCACCTAAAGCTTGAGTTTGCACAAGGCTACTTGCACTGTTATGTTGAGTGAGCTTTGAAAGTGGTCTGATACCTTACTTTTGAGGCTATTTGGGTATAAAAACACTTGCTTCCATCCAAATTTAAGCTTCTTGCTCCTGAAGTTCTTTATACATTTAATCATAGGATCATAAAAACAGGGCAGGATAGGATTACAGGAGGTCAGCAATTTTATGTCAGGATCAACTCTAATAGAACCATTCCTGACAGGTATTTACTGAAGATGTATTTAAAAAAAACCCAGTTACATAAATTCAGCAGCTATGTAGGCAACATGTCATTTGGAAATAGTCCCAGTTTTACTCCAGTGTACTGGTCCTCAATTCGTCTTTTCTGCAATCTCAGAGCATTTCTGAGATCCCTTCTGGAATGCAGTGCCCATAGGAGAAGAGACAACTAGCGCTCTCCCCAGCAAAGGTTGTATGACTATGGTTCACAAGTTAGTTCCCTACAGAAACCTCTCCAAAAAACAGTGAATACTAAATCAAATCACGCTAAGTCTTCCTCTTTCAGACCATACTCCCCTCCAACAGCACAAATATTCTCAGGATACGCCTCTTTCTTTTGCTTGTGTGCTTGCACTTTGGTATCTTGCCTTAGAAACATAAACGTTATTATATGTGAAACAATCAAAATAATATTATCTCGGTCACATTAGGAAGCATGTCATTTAAAGAAAACACACTTTAAGTATTGCAAAATATTTCAACTCAAAGAAGGCTCCAGAGGGCTAAGAAAGCAAAACATCTGTTGTAATGTGCTTTAAGATACTCCAAACACTGGCGTAGGGAAAACGGATGAAGTACAAACTATGTGATTCTTGCTATCTTCCTAAAAGGACACTTCAGGACAGCTTCCCACTGAGGGATTTCAATGCTTCCTTAATCGCTGTGTAAAATTAACCTCTCCCTCCCTCAAAGCATTAAGGCCATTGGTGAAACATTTCATAGTCATGCAATGAGCAGGAATAAGCAAGTATAACGTGTGCAGTGCACCTGATGGATCTGTGGATGAATAGGTACAAGCAACTTAGTGGTGCCAAGACAGGCGGTACTCTAAGCAGTGTGTCATGTGGACAAATCGAGACTACTACCGAATGCTAGGAAAGAGAAATAAATACATGGGCCTCTATGGGTCTACTAGAAGCTAAACAGGGACCACTCCCTGAAGCATGTTATTAGAACAGTATACATGAAACCAATCTAATTTAATACTTTATTATTCTGTCAAATACTTTTTTTTTTTTTTACCCAGTATTTATTGCCAGCCAGTTTATTATCTTCTTTGGTTGAAAACTTGTAATGTATATGAAAACTTAACATATTTTTCACTTTGATTGCATTTTCCCTAAACTCTATTACCCCAGCTCTCTCCAACTGTTCACCCATTAAGAGCTGCTGTACAAAACTTCCAGCTTAAAGAGACAACACTGCAGTATAGACTGTGATGAAAATTAGGTCCCCTGGGTCTTTGTCTCTTGATTATCTGCACTGTTTAATTTTTAATTTACTCACAAGCTTTCTTCTCTGAGAAACTTTTAATTTCCTCTAAGACAAACCTGGATGCAATTCTGCTAGATAGTTCACAAGGGAGGCTACTCCCAAAAGGAAAACTGGAAGAATACATCATCCTGACTTTTGCCTACTGTAGATAATTCTACACTCTTAGCAAACTGTGCACCCTGCAACATCCCCATAGTGCTCTCATGTCATACCACAGGACACACTCCATATACCTTAAATTTAATACTGTAAAACCACTGTATCACTTAATTAAAACACATTCCTCACATTGTTTGGGAAAGTTTTTACCAACAAAAAGCCCCATTACATCCACATAAACAAAACAATAATTAGGTCCTAGGGCTACAAAGACTCTACATAGAGGCAAGAGGGGGACCTAAAGCCAAGTTCTACGCAATGCATATGCAGCCAGTCTTCATTGGGTGTCTCCCTGGAAAAATGGAGTCATGAGCTATTCTGCAGCGCAAAGCTTGGGAGCAGGAGGCTGCTCCGTGGATGTCTATTCAGCTGCATAGATGAAACTAGTAGAACTGGGATGTCTGCATATATATTACATGTATTTCAACTGTTTTGCAGAATGTTTTTTTTTCAGTCGTAGATCACAATAATGAAAATAATAATTTACATCTAATAATGCTAACAATAATTTACATACAATAACGACAATAATAATTTACATACAATAAAACTATGTAGTAATAGTGGTTTTTTGTTTGTGGATTTTTTTTCCTGATAGGTAAATTCTGAGTTCCTGGTAAAACAATTCACAGAAGACTACCATAACTTTTATTTCTAACTTTGATGTAGGGATCATCAAAACTAATAGTATATTTACTGGGCTTTGTAGAGGCCTGCTTACCCTGTGTTTCATAAGAAAGTCAAGAAGAAACCATTATCCAGTGATAAAATACTCAACCTAACACTACCGTAGCTTCACATTACAAAAGTGAAACAATAGCCAATTTGGCTAAGTGATGGAGCAAATCTAAGCCAACAACAATCATCTGTGAAACCAGCATATCTTCGCACTTTAGAATCACAGAATTGTTTAGGTCTGAAAAGGCCTTTAATATCATTGCAACCAATAGTAAACCTAACACTGCCAAGTCCACCACTAAACTATGTCCTAAAGTGACACATCGACACATCTTATAAACACTTCCACTTCCCTGGGCATCCTGTTCCAATGCTTGACAACTCTTTTGGTGAAGAAATTTTTCCTAATACCCTGTCTAAACCTTCCCTGGTGCAACTCAAGGCTATTTCCTATTGTTCTATTGCTTGTTACTTTCACCGACACCCACCTCACTACAACCTTGTTTCAGGTAATTGTAAAGAGTGATAGGGCCTCCCCTCAGTCTCCTATTCTCCAGGCTAAACAACCCCAGTTCTCTCAGCCACTCCTCATAAGACTTGAGCTCTAGACCCCTCACCAGCATTGTTGCTCTTCTTTGGATATACTCCAACACCCCAATGTCTTTCTTGCAGTGAGAGGCCCAAAACTGAACACAGTATTCAAGGTGCAGCCTTATCAGTGCCGAGTATAGGGAGACAATCACTGCCCTAGTCCTGCTGGCCACACTATTTCTGAGACAAGCCAGGATCCTATTGGCCTTCTTGGCCACCTGCAAACACTGTTGACTCATATTCAGCCAGCTATTGACCCACACCCCAAGACCCTTTTCCACAGGGCAGCTTTCCAATCACTCTTCCCCAAGCCTGTAGCATTGCATGGGGTTGTGGTAACCCAAGTGCAGGACCCAGCACTTAACCTTGTTGAACATCACACAATTGGCCTCAGCCCATTGACTGAGTCTGTCCAGATCCCTGTAGAGTCTTCCTACTCTCAAGCAGATCAACACTCCTGCCCAACTGGGAGTCATCTACAAAATTACTGACGGTGCACTTGATCTCTTCATCCAAATAATTTGATAAAGACACTAAACAGAACTGGTCCCAATACTGAGACCTGGGGAACACCACTTGTGACCAGCTGCCAACCGGATTTAACTCCATTCACCACAACACTTTGAGCCTTGACATCCAGCCATTTTTTTACCCAGCAAAGCATACACCTGTCCAGGCCATGAGCAATGAATTTCTCCAGGGGAACGCTGTGGGAAACATGTCAAAGGCTTTACTAAAGTTTACATAGACAACATCCACATCCTTACTCTCATCCACTAAGCGAGTCACCTTGTCATAGAAGGAGATCAGGTTAGTCAAGCAGGACCTGCCTTTCCTAAACAGGAAAGGCAAAAAAGAATTCTTTACTGATTGTGAGAGGAAACATAGTGACAAAGGATGAGGAAAAGGCTGAAGTACTTAATGCCCTCTTCGACCCAGTCTTATGTGTAGCGAGCCTGGTTTTACCCCTTTTGCCCTTCAAGTCTAGTTTAAAACTCTCAATCAGCCTTGCTGCATTCACAAGCCAGATAAAATATGAAGCACTGTATCATTTTTAAGAAAAGATACAAGATACATATTATATTCTCCCCAGTGACCACTGAATGAAATAGCATGTCTCATTTCTACACAAATATGACATTCTTCTTTTGCTGCCATTATTCAGAGTAAATGTCTTCAGCACAACTGAAATGTTTCAGCAAACAAATACCTCTTTCTTATTGTGCTTACCATTTAGTAAAGAAATCAGATAGAAGTAAAACAGGTTTATGCTCTGATCTATGTTAGACATCCAATATTAATCTTATTAACCTTAAAAATAATAACAAAGCAAAATGTTTATGGATTTCTCTTACAAGGGCAGATAGCCTGCAATCACCATTTATCTTTGCTTAATTGTCTAGCCTGTGGTTGCTTTGTATAACATTTTAACATTGAATGTAGTTTTACCATAACTCTCAAATAGTTCCAGTAAGGTCAATGCAAATGATTCTTTAGTACTCCATGTCACCAACCAGGCAAGATATCTAGGGAATTTCCTATTCATGCAGCATCAAGTCCTTCATTGCTACTAGTGAATGTATGTTTCAGGTAGCCTTCGGAGAGGATGCCAATGAAGAGCTGGAAAATATCAAAACATGGTTTGGAACACCTGAAACAAAACTCCACCTTTTTATATAAAATAGAAACTGTCAATTAGAGTAAATCTCTAAGAGTTTAGTGTTATGAAAGGTGAAGGGCTTCTCAGTAACTGAGTATTTCTGACCTTAATCTTTGTTTTAATGGGTACAGTATGAAATAAAGAATGTAAAGGCAGTGGAATCCCAATGTGGCACTTAAAAGTGGAAAAGGAAGAAAAAATTCTGAGGCAGTTTTGGCAAAGGTGGATGCTTTTAAATAAATACATGCAAAATGTATTTGTTTAAGATGCATTTCCTGAAAAAATGCATTATTACTTAGAAATAATTGCAATTTCTTGAAGTGACAAATACTTGCATGGCTTGCTACTAAATATGTACTCTTGAATATTTTTTACTTTTGATTTTATTTCTACTGCACAGACAGAAATGCTTGGTATTCATTCAGATAATTTCAAAAAAATAATTGTTTTTTTTTTTGTTGTTTTTTTTTTGTTGTATTTTTTTCCCCAGGCATTTTGGTAATCATAGAGGAATGTAATTGTGCATGAAATAGTACTGAATGAACTCCTGTACAAAGAGAGGTACATCATTTCTTGTCCTTAGCAAGGAGCTACAGCTGCAGTGCTGATATAGGTAATTAGCTGCTTCTTACAGTTGATACAAACCATGTTTGCTGCCTGGCTGCTCTGTGCTACAGGCAGCTCCTATTTGCACAAGTCAGAAGTAATAATAAAAGACCTTTTGCATATGCAGTCTAGAATTCTACTCACATTTAACAGTGCAGATAGCTTTCTGTTTAAATGGTTACTTAACCATTTAAACAGAAATCAGCTGAGAAATCAGAAGTCTTTTCAGAGCAATTTGTGTTGAATTTGTCATCTAACCAGGCACAACTGATGTCCTTGAAATGTTTGAATAAAAATAGTTCAACTATTTATAAAGCTGTAGAATTTAAATAAAATACATTACTAGCAGTTTAGCATACTGTTTGTGTCCTGCTTTTTAAGTGTGGTAACTGCTAGAAAACTGAAATTCGGCAGGGATGTTTGGTGACCTGTGAAAATCAGTTTGTATTTGGCCAAGTGAGTTTAAAGCAATTCTCTGTATATGAAGGCTGTATTTGCATGGACAACGGATAGATGACAAAAGTAATGATCCATCAACATTTTATCTCCCTCACGCCTCTGTATGCATACATGTGTAGTGGAAGTTTTCAGTTACTACATGTCCTGCTGCTATCAAAACGGAGCAGAAAAAGAAAATAATATGAAGATAGAAGAATGTAGAGATTATTTTCCAGACGGGAGAGAAACATGAGGAGAGATTCAAAACCAGCATTATTATCCCAGAGTTGTCCAGGTATTTATAATGTCACAAATGCATTGGTATGGTAATCATTACCTTCTCTGCTGTGAAAGGAGTAAGGAAAACATTAGTGCTTTCTCCAGTGGAAGAAGCAGACTTGTCTTAGACAGGACTGGAAATTCACCTGTCCATAGTCCTGGGCAAATCAGAAGCACACAGAAGTATATATTTGTGGATGGTGTTACAGGAGAAAAATCATTTGTGGAGTTATAGTGATGCCTATTGCAAAAGAATAACGCATAATGATATAATTTAATTGTAGAAAAGCCACAGCATGTCACTGTCTTCTGTAGATAACCTAGTAGCTTTTATGAAAAAACTTCAACATGGTTTGTGGTGTTTTTCTCTTTGTTGTTTGTTTTTAGTTGTGTTTTTTTTTATTTATTTAATGACATTATTAAATAAACAAACAAATACTATCAATCTACAAACTAAAATGTTATGTAGAAAGGAGAAAGTAACTATACAGTGGGAGTTGTTCTGCAATCATGTTAAGTTTTTTAGTGAGTAGATATACTATTCTGGGTGCATCCGCAAATAAACATGCATGTGTGCTGCTCCATTCCATTCACTTCATAAAATATTACCTGCAGCTTCTTCAAGTCACAATATAGTAGCAACATGTACTCAAGAGCAACACAGAATTAGAATTGATGCTAATGCAATACCGTCTAATGCCAAAAGTTTTCCTATTAAAAAAAAAAAAAGAAAAAGAGTAGGTCCTTTGGTTTTCTTATTACAGGACTAGAATACATAATTTTGAGCTGTAGATACAGTTTTTTGTAACTCCATTTTGTGCCCCTCAAATTGCACTGTTGGTTATGGATGAAATTTTAGCCTCCTGCTAGCACAAATTTCCTATTAAAATCAATGTCAATTAGAACTGCCTTGTGTTTCATTCTACTTTATACTTCATATTTAAATGATCATAAGAACACTTGAACAGAGTCGGCACAGGTGATTTTTAATCTCTAACGATCATTATGTACTTGTTCACAGTCCAATTCACTAGACAGCCAATCACATTTTTGTTCAGTGGAAAGGAGATTTTAATAATCCAAAACATTTCAGCCTTATACCCTCTGCATTATTATTATTATTCAGTCAAGTACAGGACAAAAGGACAGAACATTCTGCTAACAAATAATATTCATTGGTCTGAGTAGTGACATACTTCTATCCCAAAAAGTAACCTTTTCTAGTGTCTGCAAGAACAATACATTTATTACAGAATCACCATCATTTAATGTGTGGATGGATGACATCCACATCCTTATGTGGATGTCATTTAAGTATAGTTATTCTATGCAGAGTTTTCAGTTCTGATTTTTCTATCAGACAAGTGCTTTCTTAAAAGTGTTAGGAACACTTTAGGATTAAATCCCAGTTCCAAATATCTTGGAATAAAGATATGTAAACATATGTATTTGATGGTTACATATGGATTTCATTTTAGTTAGAATTCTCTATATTTTTAAAGAACAATCAAAATCCAAACCTGAAGTCTTTTGTCTTTTGTGTTCTGATTTATTCAATATACTGTTTTAGAACAACTGAAGGCATGGAGGGGGAGACGATGATTGGGTCCAGATCCGATAAGGACAGTTACATGCATAAAAAGAGGTATGAGATTAAGAACGTCCTTGATATGAACATGAGGCTAACAGTCTGGGATGAGAACTGTTGGAAGAATATTGGGATGTAATGGAAGGCCAGGAAAGATCACTTTTGAAAGAAAGTTCCTCTTTCTTTCCCCTTTCATACCTGTCTGTATGTTTTTGAATACCTAGAATTGCCTATGAGTGCTAAGAAAATGCTGAGGAAACTGGAGGAGGGGGGAGTTACTTAAAAATCATAAATACTGAGTTGACTTTTTCTAAATAAACAGCTTTATATATAGGGATACTTGAACTGTAATTGCTCCCACACAATTATACTGCTTGCATTTTATTTACAAGAATATTCAGAAATAGTTCCCTAAAAATGCAAATTTAGATTATGTTCTTTGTATCAGACATACTTGCTCCCTGTTACTAAGCTAGGAAAGGAAAACATTGTACCTCACTGTGTGTCACGTGAGCACATTCTCCTTGTTTTATTACTTGCCCAAAGTTAGATAGGACTGCAAATTAGGCATCTCGTTTATAGGTAAAAACAGAGGATATATGGAAGACATGGGACTACCCTGTTATATGACAGTTTCCAATCACTCAGGGCTCTGAGGTCGCTCACTGTATGGAGATTTGCCATAAGGATTTTGCCTGGAACTGGAGGTGGAAATGTGTACTCAGCTGTAGCAAATAACATGAAAGTATTCTGATGTGGACAATTGCCCAGTAGGCACCAAACCACGAGCCCATTTCCAGAAGAAATGCATGTTCATTTTCAATCGTTAATCAAGATGAATCTCATAAAGGAAGAGGCACCCGCAAGTTGGATTTTTTCATATGTCCAAACTTCACTTTGACTCAGTCAAAAGTTTTTAAAATCTTGTAACATAATATAATTGCTGTACCACTGGATTGCTGTAGAGGCTGTCACGTGTGGGTGGCTGTCAACAAGCTGCACTTCTTTACGCCTCAGATTTGTAGTGAGCCATTATGAGTCATTAAGTGATCAGAGTCATTTGTGCAGAACTGCAGCTTCTACACTTTTCATCTCACTGTCTATTTTTGCACATGGGATATGTTTCCATATTTGTGTTATATATGTATAAACACCAATCACAGTAATCCAGTGTGAATATATTAATATAGATTAATACAGAGTTTGTAATTACAAGGAGCTTCAGTTCATGAAAACTAGATGATACTAAAAATTCTCTCTTGCTTTGCATGTGTAACAGACGATACAGGGTTGGAGGTTTTTTTGGCATGATTACCTGAATGCCTTGCTTTACAGCTGAAACTAATGAATATAACATGACTCAGGCTTTCATTTGGAGTTTAGTCCTCTAAATGTCCTTGAGCATATGAGTGAATCCTAGCAAGTACTCAATGGCTCTCAGTAAAAGCCAGTGAAGGCAGGGAACGTTGTAGATGCTCAGCACTTCACACAGCTCCCTGCAGAGCTGAGCCAAAAGCAAATATGCCCCAGAGTATTCACATTAAAATTGCTCTGGTTCAAATGCAGTTAGTCACAACACTCCAAGGAGAAATAATAGATTATTTTCCTCGAAACAAACACACACATATAGGTATACACATATATGTATATGTATTTATAATCTTTCATAAAGCTGATGCTTTGAACAGTGATAAAATACTGCTTTAGTAAAGTCAGTGCATGGAAAATAAATATGTGTTCATATCATTTCATCAAAAGGTTGCATTGGAAAAGAAATCTTGAATTTGGATCTTGAAATGTGTGGATAATGCATGTAATCTACTTTTCTAAATAAAAGAAACTAAAATCATTATGCTGTTATTTGTAATTATCTAATAATAAGCATTTCAGCAATTGATTGCTGACCAGAAATTTATTCATGAACTGAAAGCAAGAGCTAGTTTGCCTTCAAATCAGAATTAAATTTACCATTTCTTTAACTTCAGTATGCAAATTTTTTTCTAGATAAAATCTGTACTATTTCATTCTGTCTCTAAAAAAAAAGTCTTTGCTAAGCTCCACAACGCCTTCTGAATCAACATTTATGTCTTATATTTCAACAGAAACCGAAGAACAGTGCCCTAGACTCACTAACAAGTTTTGCTGTCCTGTCTTTCTGAGAAGGTCAGAACTTTGTCAGAGTGGGACAAAGACAATATGAAGAGGAGTGTGATCACTTGTTCTTTATCTGAATAGGAGTAGATGCTTTATTTGAAAGATGGCAGCACTTAAGCACAGGATGCAGAGCTGAAATATTGCTTCAAGGCACATTCCAACTGACTATCCTTGCAGTCTAAACAATTTCCTTTTTATAAGGCAAAGCGAAGGTGACTGTTCTACCAAGATGCCTTTCTGGTTGCATTATAAATGCAGTGGAAAGAGGATCTGTGTTCAGGACCCATACTGCCAAGAATATAAAGGCTTAACAATGTAAGTACGAAGCTGGGACAAAAACAAATTAGATTTATTCTGTCAGACTGGCCTCTCAGTATATCTTGCAGAAAGTTATTTTGGTCTCCCTTCATCAGCACTTACTGTTAGTAGACCCCTGGCAAAAAGCCTTCATCAGAATTAAGGGAAGGTGTTTTATGCACAAGGAAGTTAATCCCAAAACATCTATTCTTATACATTATTCTGCCATCCTTATTCACTGTTGGAAATAGAGGAGCAATATACCATCAATAATAATTATTATGCTTAAGCTTTATAGGAACAGTTCCAGAATTTCCAGATGATATTTACTTTCCAAACAGCCCTACTGATTTTTCAGCATACTGGAAAAACATTTTTGCATGATTTATGTGCCAGGTCTTCAGCTGGTCTAAATCAGTGCAATTCTGCTAAATCCAGGTGATGTTTGTTGTTGTATAACAGTGAGTGATCTGGAATGAGTTCTCTTTTTCAAAAAGAATACTGATTGTTGAGTTTACTTGAAATCAATGGGACTATTTGCAGAACAAACTACTTTCTGAAGTGGGGTGATATCACCTGACATGTGCTCCTGAAAAATGCTTTAAAAATAAATAAAAATATACTTGTATTAAAAGTACTCTGTGGATTCTCATCCCAAATATCCATATGACCACATTTCTGTAGTAGGTGGATTAATGTTATTTTAAATGAGAGAAAGCTTTGTAGTGTCACTTGCGGATGCAACTTAAAAAATATAGCTGAGAGGCAAAACAAAAATGTCTCTCATACTGGCGTTTATTCTCACAGAATTGCATAGCACTAATCAGTCACTGAACCTACCTCTTACCTTAACCTCAGGCAGAAATACAAAAAAGAGAATAATATTTCCCACAGAACAAAACCTAAAACCCTTTACTAGTCAGCCCTCTGCCATAAAAAAATAAAAATACTTATATAACATACTATTAGTACCTTGAATAGGATCTTTAATCATAGAGCCGTAGAATCATAGAATGGTTTGGGTTGGAAGAGACCTGAGAGACCATCTAGTTCTTTCCACTGGATCAGGTTGCTCAAAACCATGTCCAACCTGGCCTTTAACACTTCCAGGGATGGAGCATCCACAACTTCTCTGGGCAAACTGTTCCACTGCCTCACCACTCTCACAGTAAAGAATTTCCTCCTAATATTATTGTCTAGCCATGAAAGAGTAAAGGTTTAAGTGAAGATTTGTTTGATGCAAAAATTTACTAGACGTTTCTTTATAGGTAATGAAGGATAATGAAGGAACTTTAGAAAAATATGGCAAGAGGAGGACATGTATCCTTGTAAATCCAAAACATTTGACTGTTAATAATGAAAGAAGGAGCCAAAGGAAGGGCTTCAAAGATTGATAAGGAAAACATCTTGTTATGAGAAAATGTTAACAAGTTTGGAAGAATACTGCAAGTATTAAGTAAGCAAGAAACAGTGATAACTGGGAAAAGGTAATTCCAGCAGGGGGAGAACGTGACCACTGACTCATGGACCACCTACCCTAAACATATCCCAGACCCAAAAGAAAGAAGCCAAGGAAAAGGACTGAACATGCGAAGTAATTTACATGTAAATGAAAGAAAATTAACCATTTTTTAAGGGAATAACAACAAATATGTAAATATACTAATACATACTGTATAAATGTTTACTGAATTTTAGAAGGTGTGTGCTGTCTTGGGACAGGTACTCAAACTTGAGCTATTTTGTAATAAAGGAATATCTCAGGTCAGTGTGTGGATTGGCTCACTGCACACTGGGCGAACATATCCCAGATTTGAGAAAACAATTTCTCGTTTGAGAGAAATTTCTCATTTTGAGAATTCACCGAGAATTTGAATTTCTCATTTTGAGAAAACAATTTCCATGTTTCTTTTGCACCCTTTACAGACATAGGAGGGAGAAACTCATGTGAACATACATGCAGTTAATTTTAGATTATGATACATTTTTAAATTCCTAGTCTTTTAATCAACTGGCAGTTTTGATGTTGGTCATGATAGTCAGTATGTCTTGAACTGGCTAAGAGCATGAAATTCACCAACATAAATTTATGCAAATCATTGTTGTTCAGTCTCAAATCTAGAAAGAACAGCTTTTGAAGCACTGTATGTTATTTGATGCTGTCTTTTATCTGCAGGATTTCATAGTTTAGATGGAAGACAGAATTAACATTTCCAGTTCATTTGAATACAAACTAGGAAAAGGATTAAATTAATTTACCTTCAGCAATAACTTTTTTTAACTACTACATCTGAATCTACGAGAATACATTTGTCCATCCCTTAAAGGCAAAAAAATGGTGAACCAAGCCCATGTCATTGAGGAATGGAGGAAAGTCACACCTCTCTAAAGCCTCAAGTGTTTTGAAAATCTGTGGTATAATATATTAACTTCTAGTTTCAATTAGCGTGGTTTATTATCCCTCAAGGTCAACATTTTAATTTAAACTTCATTAATTATAATTTCACCTCAGCAAAAGTCATTATCTAATTATTATTTAATTGTGTATTACTGTTACTTAGCTTAATAAGGCAGTTGAGGATAGACTTAACATACAAGGCTTTAAGCAACGTTGAATTTAATTGTTTCTTTCAATGCACATTGTTTTAAGAAATGATGATAACAATAACTAGCAAATGATGAGTAAAATGGTGAGGTAGGATTATAAGGAACTAAATAAGTATCTATGGTATATCTCTTTGACACAAGTCATGCCTCAAAAAGTTTGTATTTTTTATCGCAGAACAGAGGTTCTCATTCGGGCATTTAAAATGCAGATTAAGCAGAGTCTTGAATGGATATGTAATGGTCAGCTGAGAACCTCTCAGCAGAAGGTCGAATAGTGAATGGGTACAGCTGTCATCTCATGTGTACTACATCTTGGATAAAAGGTTAAGACTTCTCCACTAGTTCTGGTAAATACTAGACTTTTAAGGCGGTTTTGCAAGATACTTCCTTCTCTGCACACAACTGAATTGGTGTGGTTTAAGTATAGGTTGCTAGAGAACAGTCCAATGTGGTTCACCACGGTCAGAGCTAAAAAAATCTCCCATTAGGTTATGTTCCACCTACTGGTCTTTTTCATGTCCTTCTACTGTTTTTTTTTTCATCATTGTCACTGCCTAGCCCCTAATGAATATTCAGTTGCTTTTACTCCCACTATTAGATGGAGAGCTAATGAAATTGTTATAATGTTATATTGATATCACCATGATTAGAGTAATAGAAAATGCGCATTCAGAGATATTACCAGCTTAAAATCCATGATCTGTTATGTGAAACTTTTTTTTTTCCCACACCTGACTCTATCTGTTAAGATTGAATTGGAGTTAAAAAGCCAAGGGGAAATAGACTCTTTCTTTTCAGAGGGCTGGCCTGTCAGAGTTCTAATTTGTAATTCTCCTTTTGAGACTGTCAGAGACCTTTATTGCAACTGAAAAGTTTAATTACTACAGTTGCAAGGGTCATCACTCACTCACTGCAGGGAAGATGAATAGTGCAGAGCTATTAAGTAAAGGATACTTGCTAGAGTTATTTTTAAAAGTAGTTATGATAAAAGGAATACTGTTCTTTAGGACGATAACTTGATGTCTTATCTAAATTTCTGCTTTCATTCAGAATAAAATGCCTTTCTATCTATTCCATGTACTTAGCTTTTAAAATCCTTCCTTAGTTTACAGGTATTGCTAACTGGAGCTTTGCTGGTATCCATAGCTTTATAACTCCTAAATTAAATTGTGAATTTATGTGTTCTAAACACTCATTCGTACATACATATGAATCAGACATGATCTGCTGGCCAGGCTGAAAACCTTTTTCTACTTTCCCTCTAGGAACATTTGGGTGTTAAAGTAGAACAAGCACATATGCTCTTACAAAGTACTCTATTTCACCTCAAATACTAATCAGAAGTGCTCTTCTGGTATTTTGCATAATTCATCTAGCCAAAGAAAGGTAACAGCAAAATGTTATGTAGTTTCATAACTCATCCAATTCTAATAACAGCTATGAACTCAAAATTTTTATTTGTAAATTAGTTAGAAAAGTCAAGAAATACTTTTCTTGTTGTTGTTGTCATTTGAGTCACATTAGTGGCATTGTAAATATTTATATTCTGGTCTTTATTTACAGTGTTTCCTTTGATCTATATCATTTAGTCAAAGCAGCCACCTGGAACATCTACCCATATAAAACAACCTTCTCTTTTTCTCAAATTTTCCCAGAAAATTCAGTGTTTACATTAGACACTGAGGATGTGTTTGTTGCAGGACCTCAGTTCCATAAGACTTTGCCCTGACACCTATATAAATCAGATATTTTATCCATAGATTATATATCTTAACATAATCTCTTCAATGAACCACAACTTCATGATTTTGTTAAACATAATACTTCCTTCATAAGACATTATTTCAACCAAATTTCCTAGTTCTTGATCTTTTTTAATATGGTGTTTCCATACCGTAAATGAATGTTTTGTAATTGATGATGGACTAGCTAAGGACTAAGATGTGTATTATAAACTATATAATATGGAATTTGTACTAATACCACTTACTTATTGTCATTTCTATCAACATTACCAAAATTCTTTTTCCTGGCAGTTTACCTTCGAAGGAACTGATTGAAAAGGTATTAAATTCAAATCATCTGAGGCTGGACATTTAAGAATATCTCCAAAATGATGTATGATATTGATCATTTGATCAGATTGTTTACCTTTTTAGAAAACTTCTCCTCCCCTGTGCCCTCTTCCCGTTGCCCTCTGGTGAATCACTGTGATCGGTCTTCTCTAGGTACCCTGTGAGAAATGCAATTCTCTCTCCTCTGCTTCTCGACACTATTATATTTCTTGATCTTCTTAAAGACTACTGCTGAATAATGACATGATCTGCGTTTAATGAACATCACTATTAACTCTTCTCTTAGCGTAGGACTACTTTTGTAAAATTAATGTAGCACTAGCATGTTGGAAGACGTATTTTCAGAAAAAAAACCCAACACTTAATCATATCAGAAATCCAACTATTCATTTTAATGATGGAAAGAACATTAAGTTCTACGTAAATGTAATCACATAGCTGCAGTATCTTGGTGTCTCTTAATTGTGATTTTGTGATTCATGACTTTAAGTATACTCTAACACAGCTGATACCCAGAGTGACTGCTAACAGGTTTTTCTGTTTTGTCTGTTTGTTTTTTTTTCCCCCCCACAAATGTCAACGAAATTTTATAGTTAGGTTTAGCTCTATCCATAAGTTATTTTAATCAAATGTCTAACTTCATCTCTAATATAATATCTCAAAGTATAAACCCTCATCTAAAGCTGAACACAGCATAAATAGATGGAAATTTGATTAGCTACTTTACTGCTTACATTCCAGTACTCTGCCAAAGCAGAGTTGCTGTATTTAACTGAATGTTTTTTTTTTAGGCTTGCTGCACAGGGAGGTTACTTTGCTCGAAACACAATGAACAAAGTATAAACAGCTTCTGTTCCAGTTTAAAAAGAAAAAAAAAAAAGACAAACACAAAAAAAACACAAAACAGAACTTGAATTCATAGGAATCCATAGTCTCTTTGGTAAGGACCAAAGACATAGGCTACAAGTCAAGGCAAAGACCAAGGTTTTATTAGGTATTTGATTAAATTCAGTGTTCCAGAATCATTGGAGGCTGTATGTCAAGTAAAGATAAGAATACCTGTCCAGTAATGTAGTTAGTTTGGCACCTGTGTAGAAGCCTAATGAGATGGATTTGTCTAAAATAGAGAGTTTGAAAGGCTGAACATTTTAGAGAGCCTGCTTGCTTGCTTACTTATTTTAGAATCAAATGAATGATAGGTATATTTAGCTTGCTGTATCTCACATTCTTCTACTACTAAATTTTATTCTTTTGCAAGTGAAAACATGAGAAGCACTTAATGATCTGTCACCAGCAGCAACCGTGGAAGGAGCCACAAGAGAGTAAGCTGACTTCCAAAAAGATGGTATCTGTTTTACAAAGAATGAAAAGAAAACCAAGTAACTGAAATAAAATTGTTGCACCTGCTTTTATTTACCTTTGAGAGATACCTGGAGAAGCTTTAGGGACAACTTAAGATTCTTTCTGTAAGTTAGCACATTTCCCTAGCAATATAGTGAGAGATGAAGAAATGAAATGATAATCTTTTAAAACCCACTTCTATTTATTTTGTTAAAACTCTTACTTCAATAGTTCAAGAAGGGAGAAGTTTGCAGAGGAAAACAATTAGATACAGACTAGCGAAATTCTAAAGAATATTTTGTGTCTTCAGATATTCCTGTGGAGACCTACGTTGATGTATTGGGTTTGCATGGCACAGTTTTGGTAGTGGGGAGGCTGCAGGGGTGGCTTCTGTAAGAAGCTGTTAGAAGCTTTTCCTATGTCCAATAGAGCCAATGCCAGCGGGTTCCAAGATGAACCTGCTGGCCAAGGCTGAACCAATCAGTGATGGTGGTAGTGCCTCTGTGATAACATATTTAAGAAAGAGAAAAAGGTGCTGCACAACAGCATTTGTGGCCAGAGAGAGGAGTGAGAATATGCGAGAGAAACAACTATGCAGATACCAAGGTCAGTGGAGAAAGAGAGAGAAGGGTACTCCAGATGTCAGAACAGAGATTCCCCTGCAGCCCACGGTGAAGACCATGGTGAAGCAGGCTGTCCCCCAGCAGGTACTGAAGGACCACATTGGAGAAGATATCCACCTGCATCCCATGGAGGACCCTATGTTAGAATCATAGAATCATAGAATGGTTAGGATTGGAAGGGACCTCAAAGATCATCTACTTCCAACCTCTCTGCCATGGAAAAGGAAACCCTCCACTACACCAGGTTGCCCAAAACCTCATCCAGCCTGGCCTTGAACACTTCCAGGGATGGGGCAGACACTACTTCTCTGGGAAACCTGTTCCAGTGCCTCGCCACCCTCAGAGAGAAAGATTTCTTTCTTATATCCAATCTAAATCTCCCTTCTTTCAGTTTAAAACCATTGCCCCTTGTCCTATCACTACATATCCTTGTAAAAAGTTCCTCTCCAGCTTTCCTGTAGGCCCCCTTTAAGTACTGGAAGGCTGCTATAAGATCACTCCGGAGCCTTCTCTTCTCCAGGCTGAACAGCCCCAACTCTCTCAGCCTGTCTTCATAGCAGAGGTGTTCCAGCCCTCGGATCATCTTTGCGGCCCTCCTCTGGACTCGCTCCAGCAGCTCCATGTCCTTCTTGTGTTGGGGATTCCAGAGCTGAAAGCAGTATTCCAGGTGGGGTCTCACAAGAGCAGAGTAGAGGGGCAGAATCACCTCCCTCGACCTGCTGGCCACGCTTCTTTTGATGCAGCCCAGGATACAGTTGGCTTTCTGGGCTGCCAGTGCACATTGCTGGCTCATGTTGAGCTTCTCATTCACCAGCACTCCCAAGTCCTTTTCCTCTGTGCTGCTCTCAATCCATTCTCCACCCAGCCTGTACTTGTGCTTGGGATTGCAAATGTAAATATGCTATGTTGGAGAGAGTGGATGTGCCTGAAAGAGGTTATGACCACATGGGAAGCCCACACTGGAGTAGGCTCCTGGCAGGATCTGTGGATCCATACCGAGAGCATTCTACATTGGAGCAGGTTTGCTGGCAGGACTGGTGATCCCATGGGGAACTCACGCTGGAGCAGTCTCTTCCTGAAGGACTGCATCCCATGGAAGGGACTCATGCTGGAGCAGTTCATGAAAAACTGTAGCTGGTGGGAAGCACTCATGTTGAAGATCAGGGAGTATTGTTTCCCATGAGAGGGACCCCAGGCTGGAGGATGGCAAGAGTGTGTAGTCCTGCCCCTGAGGAGGAAAGAGCATTAGAAGCAATATGTGATGAACTGACACAACTTCCTTTCTCCATCCCCCTGTGCTGCTCAGGTGGGAAGAGGTAGGGAAAATTAAGAGTAAAGTTAAGCCCAGGAAGAAAGGAGGGGTGCAGGAAAGGTATTTTAAGTTTTGGTTTGATTTCTCATTATTCTACTCTGATTTGGCTGGTAATAAATTAAACTAATTTCCCCAAATCAAGTCTGTTTTGCCTGTGACAGTAATGGGTGAGTGATCTCTCTCTGTCTTTATCTGGACTCATGAACCTTTTGTTATTTTTTCTGTCCAGTTGAGGAGGGGGAGTGATAGAGTGGCTTGGTGGACACCTGGCCTCCAACCAGGGTCAACCCACCACAACTGGCCTTCAGGCTGTTGTCCCTTGTAAGACATTTTCTCTCCCAATAGTACATGGTTTAGCAAAGCATTAAGTCAGAGGTGCTTTGTGATCCATCTTTGTGATCAGAATGGCAAGGGAGATTTTGCCTTCAGTTTGTATGATGTCCTGCAACAATTATTGTGAAAGATACAGATGATATGCATTCTGTTTCATTATAGGTCACAGATATCACCAAGAGCTAATATCTTCATATACTCCTTCAGTTAAAATTTGAAAATGGTTAAATCAATTGAGTGAGACTTGGCAACAGAAGAGTGATACAGAATGTCCAAAACAGAAGAATAGCTGTAAATGTAAGCCAGGTTTTCCTTGAACATTGTCAAAATTCATCTTACCTAAACTCAAAGAAGCTGAGTTAAAAGAATACCTGCCATAGGCCATCTTAGGAATCAGTGGAGAAAAACAGACACTGAAGATGAGCTGAATCACTCTCTGAAGGTCTTATAACATCTGAAGACAACAGCTAGAAAATTCATCATTTAAATATTTCAGTTAAATGTCAAAAATAGGTGTGATGAATCTTGGTCATTGTGCATAGATCTGAAAATAATAAGTAGTGTGGAAACACTAAAGGGGTTACAAGGTTTGAAACTAATAGACCTTATATTATAGGATCCACAAGACAAAAAAAAAAGAGTGAGGGGAATTCCACTGGATTCTGATCATCTTCATTACATCTTTGCATGCTTACTCCTTGCTTCTGTGTCTATTCCAAATAGCTTTCAAATGGCAATATTTAGGCATAGTTTAGGAGACAGTTGAGTCCAAAACCTTCTCCAAAAGGTAGTATGGACAAGTCTGCATCAAATACACCCTCAATGCCCTTCTATATAGGCGTCCAAAATATTTTTAAAAGTACCCTGAAGCAACCCACACGTCTCCACACCGTTCTTAATGACACACAATATACATCTGCAATTTAACATTATAGAAGCCACCACGTTTTTACATGGAGACGGAGGACCTCTCTATTATTTCAGACGCTGTGAACACACAAAAGCAGGGCAGCTATGCAACATAGATGAGTTAGTATGCCTAAAGTCAGTTCCAGGACCAATGATAATTCACTAGCTTTGTTTAAGTTATTAGCAAAAACTCAATTAAATACCTCACCAAAATTCCCTCAATGTTATCATAGATTAGACGTTTAATGATCTCCCCCTGGAAATATAGTTTAATCTGCCTTCCTTCTGTTCACACATCTGCCCTGGAAATAAAGCAGGTCCCTGACAAAAGAGGCCACTTTAAAGGCTAATTTAGCAGTAGACCACCCTTACAGACTGGTTTTTGTTCATTCAGAGAGTTAAAATAGATAGGATTGTCATTGCTTACTGTCTGCCACGTTCATTAAGGCCAATCTAATTTAAGATGTCTGTAATGTGGATGTCTACTTATCAGTTAACTATTCTGGATTGTTTCTTTTGTAAAGATTGTGAAATAGACATTTCCAAGGAACAATGTACTCGCTCTGTTTTGAAGATGTTCTTTAGAATAAAACGAAATGTTTCGTACTGTCTGTTCATTAAAAGGGAAAACTAATGTGACTAATTCAGACACTGTAAAGTCTAAGGCTGATCAGCTGAATCACAATATGGATGTTGGTTGGTAAAATGATAAAAACTACTCAGTTCAGTTTTCTAATTTTAGGCACTATGAGTTGGCACCCAACATTTTTACAGATTAAACTCTCCATTTAAGAACCTTTAAGAGTTTGGGCTCCTTCCAGACAAACTGTGATAGGGTCCTAAAAAGGTAAACATTTCCGCTTACAAATTAATTCAACACCAAGAAAGTCAGGAAGCATATACACCAGAAACAAGGATTTTTTGTCTCTTAAAGGGATTCTAAAGGTAATCAATACTTTTTCTTCAGCATGAAAGCTCCTCCACAGCAGAACAATAGCAGGCAATTTGCATGGTGTCAGCTGTCATTCCCTAGGAACATTTAGAAATCATAAGTGTATTCATTAAGATATAATTCATGTAAGTTTACCTTACACCTCAATATAATTATACTAAAATGGTGTAACCAGCAGCAGTATGTAAGTATTTTGTTAACACTGTGATGGAATAGCTGGGTATGATGCTTAAGAATTATACATATGTGAGCAATATGACCACAAAAGATGCAAACAATGATATGCATAGTTGCACACAGGAAGCATCTAAGTAACAAAGGTTGCAAGATGAACAATACCAAAAACCAAAAAGGGACTGCAAATGTACAATCCTCTTACTGAATGCAGAAGAAAGTTGACTGGCAAAACTGAAAGTAAGATAAGGAGTATCGAGCACTTACAGGTGCTGTAAGGGACAGTATCAAAAGCCTTGTTAAAATCCAGAAAAACTACATCCACTGCCTTCCCTTCATCCACAAAGTGGGTGACCTTATCATACAAAGATATCAAATTAGTCAAACAGGACTTTCTCTTTCTGAACTCATGTTGACTGTGCCTGACGATTGCATTGTTCTTTAAATGTCTTTCAGTAGCACTTGGTATAATCTTCTCCATAATTTTTCCAGGAAGTGAGGTTAGACTAACAGGTCCGTAGGTCCCTGTGTCTTCCCTCACGCCCCTTTTGCAGATTGGAATAACATTGGCCAGCTGCCAGTCAGCAGGGACTTCCCGAGACTCCCAAGACCATTGGTAGATGATCGAGAGGGGTCCTGCTGTAACATCCACTAGCTCCTTCAGTCCTCTGGGTTGAATCCCATCAGGCCCCACGGACTTGTGAATATTCAGCTGATACAGCTGGTCCCTTACAATTACAGTGTCTGCAAATGGAAAGTCACTGTTCCTGCACTTGTGGCCCTCCCACTCAGAAGACCAGGCAGTACAAGGTCTATCAGTATTATTAAAAACTGAGGCAAAGAAAGCATTGAATGCCTCCACATTTTCTTCATTTCTATTAGTCAGATGACCATCTTCAACATGTATTGGTCCAATGTTTTCCTTGGACCTCCTCTTGCTATTGACATACTTAAAAAGACAAAGTCTGACACAACACTGGCCAGTTTCAACTTTAGTTGAGCTTTGGCTTTTCATGTCTCCTCTCTGCATATGCAAACCAGAGCTCTTCAGTCTTCCTGTGAAGCTTGACCTTGCTTCCGTAGATCATTCAATTTCTTTCTCCTCCAGAGTTCAGAGTTCCCTGTTCAGTCAACTGGTCTTCTGCCCTGCTTGCTTGCTTTAAATAAGAGTATCAGTATTGTAATGAACTATATACTGTAGTAATCACATTCCACAAGTTAAGAATGTCTTGCATGGAAGTAGAGGTTTTTTACTGCTGAATAGCCTACAACAAAGCTGAGAAATGTATAAACTATCATAAATTTGAAAGCATTCAAACAAAATTGCACAGCCTAGGGAAGGTCAGCAAAATACAATCAATTCATCTGAAGAATTTGTAGTAAAACTTTGCCTTATACTTACATATGACAGAAAAAATATGCAATAATCAGGTAAGGGAATTTTTCTGTTATTTTTTTCCAGCACCATGGTGATATTTTCTCTCTTATCAAGATAAACATTACTGAAAAATATATAGTTACATTTATTAGAATCCTAGTAAATCCAGGAAATCTTGTTTGTCGGTATCTACTGCATAAATACAAATGTAACCTATTTACCATTACATCAGAAGGATAATTTTTTATTAAGAAAATAAAACCCTCAGGAAATTTTGAAGATATGGTACAAAATTCCCTCAGTCTTCTATTCAGTTAGTGAAGCTTTCCAGTGTAACACGAGAATGTTATTGACATTATTCATCTAATCTAATCTGTCATTCCCACACCACTTTTGGTAGAAATATAAAAAAAAAAAAAAAAAAGATTGTAGTCTTTGTTTAGATAAGCATTTTGAAGATTTCCTTACCTATTTTCATTTTATTTTATTATTGAGAATAATGAACGTCCAAAATATCTCAAAAGAAATACTGCACCTCAGGTGAAAGAAACACATTAACTCATCAGGAAGGTATAGCCTGAAAAATGGACTGTTCTTCTATCTGCCAATATATCACACAAATAAAAAGGTAAATAAAGAACAACTCTCACTTATTTCATGTATTGAGAAGCTTGAGTGAAAATGTCCAATATGTAATTTCTCTAGTCAACGGATACATGAAAAGGTTATTATGCAAATGGAACAGGTAGTATTTTACATGTGACTTAATTTGGTATTTATTTGAAGATTTTATGTACTGGATTACTTTTAAACCTCTGTTAACTTTCAGTGCTTACTGAGCCGTTCAGGAGACTGTCTTCTTTGACAAAAGAAGATGTCATTTCAGAGTTACTTTCAGATAAATTCTTTTTCATTGTTTATCTCAATACTAAGCTATATTTTCACTGAATTTAACGAGAGTGCTTTTGTGGGAAAGTACTATTTAGTACATGTAATACTCTGGAAAGTTGGTTATACAATTCATAGCTCTTTACTTTATGTATACTTGGATAATAACCACAATTCACGAAAGGTGAATAACTGTGGAACTTTCCAGAAGACTAGTGCTGAGCATTTTTCATTAAGTGATTCATTTCAGGTATCTTGTCCATCTTACATTACATCAAGTGCATCAAGTATCATTCAGCATCTCTGTTGGATTACGTAAAATGAATTGCCTTGCTTTTCAGATCTGCTATAAAGTGGTAAGTATTTTGGTAATTAACACTGTCTTCACTTTTATCACACTTGTTTCATAGCAGAGCAGAATGTGTGTGACAAAGTATGATGAAGAAAAAGTGCATATGTGATTTATAGTTACCTGTCCTCAGACTAACACATTGTTGAAACCAAATAAACTCTGAAGTGTAGCAGCATGCACTTTAGCTGTAACTGTTATCCTACATGCTCTGGGGGAAGACGAGGCGGGGGGGAGGGGGGAGGGAATAATAAAAAGCCATGTTTTTGTTGGAGATTCCGTACATATAACAAAAACAATATAAACAAAATAGTAATTTTAAAAATCTGTCAATCTTCAGCTGTTCTAAAACTCAAGAAAGAGGAAAAAAAAAAGTTATTGTGAAATATACGAATTCTTTTGAATAGCCAACTGTTTCACTTGAACAAGCTTCTGAGAAACATGGTATTAAAAAAATTAAGGAAAAACACTCTTTTATTCATTAAGTGACAATCACGTAACTCCGACTGTTAGCTATAAAGGCTTATAACAGATTGCTTGCCATATTGCTTGTCCTTCTACTTCAAGAGCAGTTGCGTGAAAGGCTGCTACTTCAGGTTGTATTGCATGGTTTGCCCCAAGCTGGGTAGCATTAGAATTCAGGTGTTGTCATACTGGATCAGAACATCTGGTCTGCTGTCCTAACCCTGACAGTAACTAGTTCATATACTTCATATCCTTAAAGCTTCTGAAGATAACTGCTGAAATGCCATCCAGAGAGAAATATTTCCTTAATTTTCCTTATTTAGTGGTTGGCCTAGGACCTGAAATTTGGAGATTTTATTTCCCTTTGTGCGTGTGCACGCACACGCATGTGTGTGTTGCATGTGCATGCATGTATATGCATAGGTGTTACATGATGGGACAGTTAGTACCTTATTACCCCTATAAATAGACAGATAATGATCTTCTAATTTTTTAACAAGATGATAGGGCAGTATCTGGATACCTAAAAAAGGAGGAAAACGAAGAGCTGTGATTTTTCTCACACTTGTAATCCTTCTACAAAGAGAATATGAGAAAGTTAAGTTGACCTTTCAGCTGCTTAGATGAGGCTACCTTAAGAAGGTCATCTATGGAGACCACTGATACATATACGAGACATCAGTCAGAACATGCTTATCTCATTCAAATAAAAGTTTCCTAGGTAAAACCTAAACAATGGTATAATTTGACTTTGTGCTGACAGTCTCAGGCTGTAGAAAAAGATGATATCCGTTTTGCAAGTATGTATTCTTTGTTGTCTTGGAATATAATATGTATTAGAAATCAGTGCCAGCATTGTAAAACATTACCTACATGCTTACTTCTCCATAAAATGAAATATCTATTGTGTATATATCAGCATTAAAAGTTTGTGTGATAATTAGAACTTGCATTACTTGGGGTTCGGATTGGGATTTTTATTTTGTTTGCTTATGGGTGTTTTTTTTTATGATTATACCCACACATTTGATAGAATGCTTTGTTCTCCTTAGCCAAGCCTTATGGATCTGAGATCTGATACCTGATACCTTTGAAAGACAATAAAATAGGTCTTGGTGGAGAGGAGTAATGAGAAGAAAAGAATATCAGAAGTAAAAAATCAAAGCAGAAATAGAATCTATGTTTTTACGTGGTTATACTTTACATTGGATATATTTTACTCAAAAGTAAACAAAAATTCTGGTGGAGTCAACTTTAACTAAACTCTGTCATCAGCTCAAGATACCAGTTAAGTGAGACTGCATCCAAGACACAGCTCATATCCCTGGAAGTACACAAATTATTTAGGTGACCCCCTACTCTGTCTAAAGCCACTTTATCTTTCATGTCTCCAGAAATGTCTCTTTGAGAAAACAGATCAGTATCACAAACCAAGTTTCAATGAACAGGCATCTAAACCTTCTTTATGTTGATGGAGAAGTCTAAAATTAACTGTTATCAAATCTGTAGCTGACTTCATTAAGGATATAGTTCGCATTTTGTGACAGTGTTTCTTCATATGGACTTGTCTATCGGCAGCAATATAGAGGGGTTGAGGTCCCCTCCTATTGAATTCTCTTGTACATTTCAAAAAATCAAATCTGTCAGTATTGTAGGTATAAAATCTTATCTTATTACAAGCTAGAATGTTTATTTCTGAAATGCACAGCATCTGACACATGTAATTAAAAATACTAGGCATTTCAAAGCAATAGTAATATATGACTAGTCAAAGAAATCAGAAATCTCATAAACTATTTTTTCACTATGATCATCTACATTTGTTTGAAGATTTTTCATTTTTAATCCCAGCAAGAAGTCCTAAACATAATATATTTGAGATTCTCTTTGCAACTGTCTTTTCAAATGCAATAACATCTGGACATGTCTTAACAAACATTTTTTAAGTCCTTGATTATGCCTTGCCTTGATAAGTTCAAAGACTTGAAGCATACAAAAAGAGAAGTCCATGTAAATATTATTCAGTCAACCATATTTTTTTTACTCCCTGGTGACAGCTATGAAATGAAATTCCTAATACATTTTTCAGCTGAGATCTGGGTTGTATATTGAGGCATCCCAAAAGACTGAAGCAAATACATATTTTACAGTGTATGCATGATAAGTATTTTGCCTCAGGGATAGCTGTCATTTGACTACAAAGTGTATTAGATTCACATTCTGAATATATAATCGTTATAATGTTTCATATCAATAAATTAAAAGATAACATTTATGATAGGAAAACAGCAAAATAACATTTCAAAGCCAGTTTATTTTCATATTTCCTTTACCAAGAAGCATTCAAACATAAATCTTAAGAAAAAACCCTAAAGGCAAATAAATCTGCAGACAGGATTCAGGGGCTGGGGGAGCATTTCATAAAAAGTTTGTTTGGTGATACGTTTCCCCAACATGTGACAGTTTGCCATATTAATTGTGGATAAAATGTAAAATTGATATCCGGATTATTGTAGTCTGTATTGATATTGCCACAGTTTCCACAAGAGAACTCATGTCTTAGCTAAATTCCTGTCTGGACAACTAAATTTCTGGATTGTCTAGGCAGCTTTATTTCAAGTATTCACTTCCTTTATTTTTGACCGGAGTTTAACTACCTTTTCTAAACAGTAAGTAATCTTGGCTACCGAACAGTTCAGTTTCGTTCAGATGTTGCTGAGATTCATTAATATGCTAGAGATATTTTGACATGTCAGCCTATTGGAGACAGTCAAGAAGAAAATATAACTCCTAGCTCCTGGCTGTTACCCAGTGGTAAGTGCCTCCCAGTTGTTTCTGTTAATTTAAAATGTTCTACTCTCAGAAATGCATTCTGGAGAGTTTTCCTATTAAAAGTTCAGTTACAGAAAACAATTCAGTATTACCCATCTACGGCATCCAATCATTATTAGCCAGCTGGACTGAGTTGAAGATAATGATGAACTAATTAACTCAAGGTACAGACCCTGCCTACAAGAGGCAGGCCGTTTCCTCCTGGCTGTGGAAGATGCAACAGTGTCCTTGGTGTTGCAGCCCAGGCTGGTGAGCAACAACTGGTGACCCTGATGTGATACATCTGTGAGACCCATGAGCCGGCAAT
This sequence comes from Tauraco erythrolophus, assembly GCF_009769465.1. Lineage (NCBI taxonomy): Eukaryota > Metazoa > Chordata > Aves > Musophagiformes > Musophagidae > Tauraco > Tauraco erythrolophus. The sequence continues at coordinate 80,536,834 of NC_141465.1, read as the reverse complement.
GTGCTCTTGCGGCCCAGAAGGCCAACCGCGTCCTGGGCTGCATCAAGAGGAGCGTGGCCAGCAGGTCGAGGGAGGTGACTCTCCCCCTCTACTCTGCCCTCGTGAGACCTCACTTGGAGTATTGCGTCCAGTTCTGGAGTCCCCAACATAAGAAGGACATGGACCAGTTGGAGAGGGTCCAGAGGAGGGCCACGAAGATGATAAGAGGGCTGGAGCACCTTTCCTATGAGGACAGGCTGAAAGAGTTGGGGCTGTTCAGCCTGGAGAAGAGGAGGCTCCGGGGTGACCTTATAGCGGTCTTCCAGTACCTCAGGGGGGCCTACAAGAAAGATGGGGAGAGGCTGTTCAGGAGGGCCTGTTGTGATAGGACAAGGGGTAATGGTTTTAAAATAGAGGGAGGTAGATTCAGGTTGGATATTAGGAAAAAATTTTTTACCATGAGAGTTGTAGAACACTGGAACAGGTTGCCCAGAGAGGTGGTGGATGCTCCATCCCTGGAGACGTTCAAGGCCAGGTTGGACGAGGCCCTGAGCAACCTGATCTAGTTGGAGATATCCCTGTTCCTTGCAGGGGGGTTGGACTAGATGGCCTTTGAAGGTCCCTTCCAGCCCTAACGATTCTATGATTCTATGACCCTGCGAAGCCCCGACTCCCTCGCCTGAGCTGAGAGCCGGAGCCGAAAGAGCTGGAGCCAGGAGCCTGAGTGAGAGTCCTTTGGTGAACAAGGTAAAGCCGCAAGCCCCGACGTGGTATTTGTGGGAGGGAAGTGTGCTGGAGTTGGATGAACTGACCGGGTCTCTGCTCACCTTAAAGCCTTCGTGAAAAAACCTTTGAAAACAAAAATTGTAAAACAAAAAGGGGGAATTATGGCATCCAATCATTATTAGCCAGCTGGACTGAGTTGAAGATAATGATTAACTAATTAACTCAAGGTACAGACCCTGCCTACAAGAGGCAGGCCGTTTCCTCCTGGCTGCGGAAGATGCAACAGCGTCCTTGGTGCTGCAGCCCAGACTGGTGAGCAACAACCATTGAGTTCTAAAGAGAAAAATTCTAAAAGAAAGGACTTAATTACTCCTATTTTTAATAAATAAATTCATTAAAGTGCACTTGCTGATTTACAGACAGGTTAGAAACAAACAATTTTTAAAATTTGGTTTGGTGATATTTTCCAAAATATTTTCAATATTTTTCAATATAACTTTATAGAATTTTAAAGTATTTATTACATTTGTTTTATGTGCAGTACTGTATATTTAAAAGTTAAAGCCTTCATAAAATATCTGATTATTTATAATGTAGAGTGAAGCATTCCATGAGATAGATTCTAACTGCACACCTCCAGAAAGGAAATTCCATGTTTATTAAATATATCACAGTAAGGGATATTAAAGAAGTGAAGTGCAATAAAGACAGAAGTTGGAGACAAAAAGTATTACATTAATGCCTGCCTTCTTCTGTCTCCCACACAGTTCTATTATGTTACCTGGCTACTTCTTACAATCTGGTTTTTGAGCTGCTACAATCCACCAGTTCAGTCAGCACATTGTCTCCTGGAAGACTGTGGCCTTGACTCAGACCGTCCTCCAGAGGGTAGATGCCATCACCCAGGTCTTAAACTGCAGATTTCCCTGTGGCCGAGGCAATGGTGGCATTATCTGTGGGAGCTGGCCTGTGGTCCAGACTCTGAGACACCAGGTGAAGGAGCCATGGGAGGAGGTGAGCAGACTGTGTCGCAACAGGAGGTTGACAATGTCTTCACAGAGATCCTACAAAGGCAAGAGCCTGAACAGCACAGTGTAAGGAAGTAAGGATAGCAAGAGGCTATACTTGAGCAAGTGGAAGATTGAGGCTCCAAAGATGGAAGTACTTGAAAGCTTGTGACTTCTGGCATCAGGAGAAAGCCTCCAATGTCAGATCTGTATTTACAGAATTAGTGCAGTGCCCTAATCACCAAAGAAGGGGATCAGGCACCGTTAAGGAAAGCTTTGGGGCTAGCTGAGCTGAAAACAGATGGTCTTCTCCTCCACATAGGTGGAGGGGAAAGGGCTGGATGGGATTGGATGCATACTGTAAACTAATAACTGTAAGCGTAGCTGGTGGTGCAGGTAGTATTTCAGCTTTTATGATCATGGATTTCTCTGAAGAATAAGGACTGCTAGTGAGACACAGGGTCTATTCGTAAAACTGAGGTAAAGGCAACTTTGCTAACAAGGTGAGGAAAGCCTTAAACTAAGTATGTTAAGGGATATTGATCAGAAGGAGAACAGTGAGGATGACACAGTGTGGGGAGCTTGTTACAGAAAGCCAATCAAGGCAAGGAACTATGGATAGACTTATCTTAAAATAACTTGATGAAGTTCCTGTATGGCAGACTGGTTCTTATGGGGACTTGAACCTCCCTGTAGCTGCTGAAAGGGCAGTAGGCAAGATGCAAGCAACACGGGAAGCTTTCATTTTAAAATGACTATGTACATAAAATTGAGGGAGATAGTTAAAAGGAATATCTAAAAGATTAACATTAGCTTAAAGACAAGATGAAGATGGTGTAAAGATGAAATTGCAGAAATTCAGAGCAGATATATGCTACCTATATAGGTAGCCATTCAAAAGCCAATATGCTTCAACAGGAGAGAAAATACAGCTATTTAGTAAGAAGTGGAAGTGTTATCCAAATGAGAAAAGTTGGCAGGAGTATATACTCTACTATGGGAATATAATGGAAGACTGGTGACAACTGTGTAAACACACCCAAGTGACCTGCAGCGGAGGTGTTGAAAAACAAATATATCGTACTAATTGTTGTTTAGCCTTGTGTAGAACATCTGTATTTAGATAACACAGGCCTGTGATAGACTTAGGGGCACCCTATCAAACATGCTTGAGATTCCTGCATTGCTGTGGGAAAGATCAAAGCACAGTGATAAACTACATCTGTGTGACTCCCTGCAACACAGGTGAAAACAGCAGGTCCAGTGATCCTCTAGCATGGACCAAGCTCCTCGGTGCCTACATCCCTGCTTGTGTACCTCCACCCAGGTGCTGCTTCGGGGATCCCCTGGTTGGCAAGGTAAAGAAAATAAATTTACACTTTGAATTTCTTCTGTAGCTTTGTGGTTATTCTTGCATCCTGCCTGTGCCAGCTAGACACATCTAACATATTAAATTTGAAATCATAGTGAGACAGTTCAAGAAATATTTTGAGTAAAAATCTGCCAAATGCATAAGAACAAACACTAAAAACATTAGAAGTCCTTCAGAAGCAGGAAATCTTCCAATAGGTGGGTGCAGCTGATAGATGAGATGATGGAAAAGGAGCATCCTAGGAAGATAAATACAAATGAAAAATGTTTTTTTGATTATTTATTTGTTTTTTTTGGTTAACCAAAATCATTTTTTCATGACAGTATCCACTATGAGATATGCTCACACTGATGGCGTTTTTTATATGGATGAATCAGAGGGATATTTCCAAATCAAATGTAGGTAGCAGAGGTTCTGGAACTATATAATAGAATGAAATCTTGGCCAAATGACATTTACTCAGGTAAACAGATCCCAAAAGAAACTTAAAGATATCAAATATAAATGTCAGCATCCTAACCATTTAAACCAGCGTTGGTAGAAAGCGAAAATTATTACTTTTAATAGTACGCTTTTAAAAAAGGACTTCAGCGGTGAAGGAGAAACTACAGTAAGTCAACCTGCATATTTGATAAAATATGAAATTAGTAGACATATAGAATCATAAAATCATAGAATGGTTAGGGTTGGAAAGGACCTCAAAGATCATCTAGTTCCAAGCCCTTGCCATGGGCAGGGAAACCCTCCACTACACCAGGTTGCCCAAAGCCTCATCCAACCTGGCCTTGAACACTTCCAGGAATGGGGCAGCCACAACTTCTCTGGGAAACCTGTTCCAGTGCCTCACCACCCTCTGAGTGAAAAATTTCTTACTTATATCTAATCTAAATCTGCCCTCTTTCAGCTTAAAGCCATTTCCCCTTGTCCTATCACTACACACCCTTGCAAAAAAGTTCCTCTCCAGCTTTCCTGTAGGCCCCCTTTAAGTACTGGAAGGCTGCGATAAGATCACCCTGGAGCCTTCTCTTGTCCAGGCTGAACAGCCCCAACTCTCTCAGCCTGTCTTCATAGCAGAGGTGTTCCAGCCCTCGGATCATCTTTGTGGCCCTCCTCTGGACCTGCTCCAGCAGCTCCATGTCCTTCTTGTGTTGGGTTTAATATTAATATTATTGGATATAATATTATATGCAACATATAAGGGGGAAAGGACTACAAATCTTTTCTATCAGAAATTCCTATATCACAAATCCACAGGAATTTTTAAAGAAATCAAGTAGTACATTGGTCTATGTTATCTAGTTGTAATGCAGTCAAATGTCAAAACTCTGACAATGGCCTTCGTCTCTAAAGGCTTTTAAAGAAAAAATAAGGTAAACAGAAGGTCTTGTAAAAGGTTAATAACTTGGTACAGGATAGGAAATAGACAGTATGAACAGAAGTGAAGTTTTCACTTTGGAAAGAATTTACCATTGTTGCTATTTGGAAACTGTCTTGCTCAATGTATTTGTAAATGTTCTAGAAAACAATGAATAATAAGAATGCTAAGTTTGCTGGTAATGTTTAATTATTCAAGATATATGATCACAGAGATCTTTAAACAAAAATCCCACTATATTGACACATGCACAATGAAAATGAAATTCCATGTCAATAAATACAAAAAAGCTAATGGAGGAAAATGTCTTAACTACACGTATAAAATATGGACTGCCAAATGAATTATTATCACTTTAGGAAAGAGGGAAATTAATTTATCAGATGTCTAAATTAAAATTAATGAAGGATGTGAAGGCCTTTCTTCACACTTGACATAATTAAATTGTGAAATTTGCCATAGTGTGTATACAGGCCAAAAAATCCAATAAAAGTAAAACAGGACCAGAAGCAAGTCATAGAGGACAGATTTACTAGTGAATAAACTAATTTAGGCCATCAAGAACTATAAGTCTAAATGTAATCTATATCTAAAAAAGTCCTTGGGACACTTATTTCCAAAGGAAATGACAAAAGAAAGGTTATTCTTCACTTACTATTATACTGTTTATTCTAAGTATATGCTAATAACCTTTGGATTTTATTTATTTTGCACTACAAGAGTAATAATGCATTCTAAATTTTGAATGTCTGTATGAGTTAGCTTCCACAATACAAGTTTGATATTTTTGTACTTTTTATTAATATGCATGAAACCATTTTGCCCTTTCTGAGTTTGTCTAAGAATTATTCAGTATCTAAAAATGACTTGAAGAGGATTAGCATTTAAAGTTAACCTAAAAAAACTACAGAATTTTGATTCAGCATATTTTAAGTCATTCTTTGAAGTTTAAAATATTTTGTTATTATTTTTAATTATCTTTTCTTTGGACAATAACAGAAAGTTAATTTCTAATCTTGGTCTCAGACTACCCATTATCCCAGTGTATATGTGTTTGTCACTCCAAATTTGCACAAATTATCTGCAAGTATGTATGAAGGGAAATAATCTATTTCACTAAATTTTTATCATATCCTGCTTTAAATGGTAAATATATCCTAAAGAGTCCACACATTAAAACACTAAATGTTGGTTCTGCTCATGCTGTTCAGAATCCTCAATTAATAAATAGTTTACCTCTTTAAGTCAACAAGAAGCAAAACTTGTAGCCTATACCCAGAAATAAAGCAAAACTAATTTGCATAATGCCCATTTTTAGTACAAACTGGATTTTGAGGTGAATATTTCTGAGAAAGCTATTCAGAATCACTCAGTCATCTGGGAACATCGAAAGGTATTGAGCTCAACTCATCATTCAATGTGAAATTCCAACTCTAAATTCTATTTTCTATATCTCATTCTTTTTAGATTAAAAATAAATTATACCGCTTGTAATGTTCAACATTAACTGCCTGAATCCTGTACTGGACGTTGAGAATTTATTTCTGTAGATTTTTAATTTATTTTCCCAGTAGGAACAAGCACATCTGGAAAGGTCTAGATTAGTGCATTTATAAATCTCACAATGTTTCTGGTTTACGGCATTTCATCCTGTACTGCACATATACATACAAACTCTTACTGCCTCCACAGGCCACTAGTAATTTATTTATCCTGTAAAGTGCTTAGACATTAATCTGTAAGAAATCACATGAATATATCACTTACCATCAAGATTATGTAGCTGAGTATCCGGTCTTTTTCAGCAGATAGAGTTAGATATGTTTAAAGGAAGATTTGCATGAAAAGGTTCATGTGTGAAATCTGTTTTTTATAAAGGCAGCAATTTTTTTTTTTTTCCAGGTACAGATTAACGTTCTTTCAAGACATGGTATATTATCAATGCTTTTTTAGGCTTAGTAAATTACGTTAAAACTTTGCGAAATATGACTCTGGAGATTCAAGTAACATAGCAATGGCTACACATATATATATTCAATCATTCCACTATAGACTCTTCTACTAGGCTCAGGGAGACCTGAAGCTGAACCTTGCCAGTGAATACTGAGGCAAGGAAGGAACTCTATTCATTAATCTTTTCCATGTCCTTGGTCAGTAGGTCCTTTGTCCCACTGAATAGAAGGTATACACTTTTCTTAGCCTTTGTTCAGCTGCTGTTGCACTTACAGTAGCTCTTCTTGCATTTCACAACCCTTTCTAGCTTTGGCTTCAGCTCTTGGGTGATGTCTCTCTATTACACCTAGGTAGTCCTTTTCTATTTCCACTTTCTGTTTTTTTTTTTTTTTTTTCTTGTAGCTGAGTTCAGTGGGGTGTTCCCTGTTCATCCATGCTGGCTGTCTGCTGAATTTGCTCAACTTTCCGCACGTTGGAATGTACTGTTCTTGCGCTGTGAGGCTGTTGTCTTTGATAAGCAAATGGCTCCTGGGCTTCTTTGCTCTCCATTGCAGTTTACCAATGGGTCTTGACAAACAAGCTGAAATTCCCACGGCAAGCTGAAATCTACTCTCCTGAAGTCCAGGGCTGTGGTTCTATTATTGAAGTTTCTCTCTTCTTCCAGGATTTTAAACTCTCTAGTCTCATGGTTACTGCTGCCAAGGCTGCCCTCAGCCTTCACATCTATAGTAGAATCTTCCTTCTTTGTGAATACCAGATCCAACAGAGTATCACACCTATTTGACCCATCAATAAACTGCATAAGGATAGCAAAATATTGCAGTAACATAATCTTGCCTGATGACTAACTTAGCAGAATCCTGACTATGCATCCGATGAGCATCACCCAATATACTCTCATAGAACTTATTTTCTTAATGTGATTTCTTCACAAGGTTATATCAATCACAGTTCTACTCTTAAATCTGCTGTGAAAAGATCTACGTATATATAAAATCACTTTTTAACATTATTACCTTTTAAATCAGATGCAAGTGCATTTTTGGAGAGGAAGTATGAGTCAACTGACAGTTAATCTAAGCAAGCTAAGTGATTCAGTTCACTTATACTTACTTCAAAAACCACTTCTGAGATGAAATGGTAAATATTTTCAGCTATCACTTGCCAGTGGTCTACAGGAAAAAATGTCATAATAAACTAGTTCAGATCCAATAAATCTCCTTTACAGTACTAACTTTTTAATTTTCCCCTCCTGTTTTACTCCTTTCAATTATTTAAAAGGCTACTCTATTTACTACTCTCTCTGAGGGAATTTAAAAGCCCTTATGAAATTCTTCCTCAATATTGTGATTCTTATCAACTTGAACTAGCCTCCCACTAGTTTGTCTGCAGTGTCATAAGGGTTATCTAATTTAATCATATTTCAGAATTTTTGATTTTTTTAAACCAATAGAGCCATTATTTTTCAGAAAAAAAAAAAACTAAAATTACTCTAAACTTTAAATATATGTGCATCTTTCATGTAATTTAATGGCTAGAGAATATCAATACGAAAGGTCTGGTTTTCAGGACTTGTCTTGAAGGTATATCTAATTAAGCTCCTACTGTGCTCCGCAATTTATTTATTTATTTTGAGACTTCATTTGGGTTTTTAGCACTTGATTTACTCATATTGTACCTTACCTTATTCTTCTGTGGGAGATTCAGTCTTCTCATGATTGATAAGTCCCAGAACAAATTATGCACACTCATTGGAGAAGTTATGGCGGTTCAGTGAAGTTCCCACTGTCTGGAAATATGGTGCTCATTTTTAAAAAGGGGGAAAGGAAGACCCAGGGAAGCCGGTCAGTCTCACTTCTGTGCCCAGCAAGATCAAGGAACAGATCCTCCTGGAAACTGTGCTAAAGCAGATAGAAAAAAAAGGAGGCGACTGGTGAGAGTCAACATGGCTTCATTAAGGGCACATCGTGCCTGACATATTTGGTGGCCCTCTACGATTGGGATACAGTGCTGGTGGACAAAGGAAGAGCAACTGACATCATCTACCTGAGCTTGTGTCGTGGTTTTAGGCCGATCCGGCAACTAAACTCCACGCAGCCGCTCTCTCACTCCAGTAAAGTGGAGAGGAGAAAAATATAGTAGAAGGACGGAGGGTCAAGACAAGAACAGAGGGAGCACCCGCCAACCATGGTCCCGGGCAAAAGGGACTCGACTTTCTTAAAGCAAAACAATTTATTAACGGTTACTTAAAAGGACAAAGGGAAACAAAACCGGTTACTTGAGAGGGTAAAAAGAAACAAGGCCAGATCTTAAAACCGACACCTTCCTTCCCCCCACCCCCCCTTTCCTTTTCCTCCCAGCTCTACCTCCTCCCCCCAGCAGCGCAGGGGGCAGGGACTGGGGGAGTGCAGGACAGTTCATCCCATGCTGTTACTGCCACACCTCTCTTAAAGGAGGAAGAGTCCTTACACCCTTTTCCCTTGCTCTAGTGGATCCCCTACTCACGAGGAAAAATCCACAAACTTCTCCAGCGTGAATCCTACCCGCAGAATGCAATCCTTCCCCATTGTATTGCCCCAGTGCGGACTTTACCACAGTCTCGGATTCTTAGGGAGTTGTTGCCACTCACTCTGGCGTGGGTCGTCATGCAGACTCCAGATGCCTCTCTACCTTGTCGTGCGTCCCAACACGACCGTCCTCAGGCTCAGGCATCTCCTCTCCATGGGCTGCGAGTGGGTCTCTACTCCACAGAGGCCGTCCTGGTTTGCAGGGGGGCTGCCTGCAGTCTCGCTATTGGCTGCAGGAGAAACTCAGCTCTGGCACACCTCCTCCAGAGGGGAGGTGATTTTCCCTCTCTGCTCTGGTCTTGTGAGACCCCACCTGGAGTACTGTATTCAGCTCTGGAGTCACTAACATAAGAAGGACAAGGACCTGTTGGAGGGAGTCCAGAGGAGGGCCACAAAGATGATCCAAAGGGCTGGAGAACCTATCCTTTGAAAACATGCTGAGAGAGTTGGAGCTGTTCAGCCTGGAGAAGAGAAGACTCTGAGGAGATCTTATAGCAGCCTTCTAGTACCCCAAGGAAGCCTAAAAGAAAGCTGGAGAGGGACTTTTCACAAGTGTGTGTAGTGACAGAACAGGGGGCAATGGCTTTAAACTGAAAGGATAGATTTAGATTAGATATAAGGAAGAAATTCTTCACTCTGAGGGTGGTGAGGCACTGAACAGGTTGCTCAGAGAAGCTGTGAATGCTCCATCCCTGGAAGTGTTCAAGGCCAGGTTGGGAAGAGGCTTTGAACAACCTGGTGTAGTGGAAGGTGTCTTTGCCCACGGCAGGGGGGTTGGAACTAGGTGATCCTTAAGATCCCTTCCAACCCAAACCATTCTATGATTCTATTATTCTATGATTGTTATAAGTTTTTGAAGTGTTACAGGCAATTGCAAATTATTTAAAATTATTATTATTTTATTATTACAAAATATTTATTATTATTATTATTATTTATTATTACAAAATATTTTTTTTCAGATAGCCTAGAGATTCAACAAAAAAGTGCTGTGAATGAATTATTATACATTCAACTGACACACATTAAGTAAAAGAATAACATAGATATTGCATCTTTACAGTGTAAAGTTTTTCTCTTTTTGTTTTGTTGCCTTAATTTTTTCCAGGTTGTTTTTTTTTTCTCTTTTACTCGTTGCTTAGCCATTTAAGTAAGATTTCCTCATCAGATCAGAGACTAGAAGATGGCTCACTGAGAGATGCTCAGTTTTGATATATGAGATGACAGCCATGTTCAGGGAAGAGTGATTTCTTGAGTCACTAAATTATAATCTCATAATGAAGCGAAATTACTCATAATTAAAGTGTCTTGTGGAGGAAATGTAGTCAGTATGATCTACAATAAAGAGTGAGATCCACAGTCCAACTAAGTGAGTTGAGCAGTGGATCAGTTGTGAACAGAGAAGGACTTGTGAGCGATGTGACAGTTGGTGGCTGTCTTGGGCATAGCGATCAAATAGAGTTGAAACAATAGAGTTGTCGATTCTTGGAGAATTAAGGAGAGAGGTTAGAAGAACTGCTACCTTGGACTTCCAGAGGTCAGACTTGGCCTGTTTAGGAGTCTAGTTGGCAGAGTCCCTTGAGAGGCAGTCCTGAAGGGCAAAGGATTCTCTGAAGGCTGGACATTCTTTAGGAAATAAATTCTCAAGGTGCAGGAGCAGGCCTTTTCCATGTGCCAAAAGATGAGCCAGCAGGAAAGAAAATCGACCTCTTTGAATAGAGAACTTTGACTGGAACTCAGGAAAAAAAAGGAGAGTTTTTGATCTCTGGAAGAAGAGGCAGACCACTCAGGAGGACTACAAGGACGTTGTGAGATTATGCAGGGATAAAATTAGAAGGGCCAAAGCCCAACTAGAATTTAATCTGGCTACTGTTATAAAAGATAATAAAAATATTTCTATAAATACATTAGCAACAAAAGGAGGGCTAAGGAGAATCTCCATCCTTTACTGGGTATGGAGGGAAATATAGTGACAAAGGATGAGGAAAAAACTGAAATATTTAATATCCTCTTTGGCTCCATCTGTAATAGTTAGATCAGTTTTTCACAGAGTAGCCGGTCCCCTGAACTGAAAAACTGGGATGGGGAGCAAAACGAAAACCTCCACAATCCAAGGGGAAAAAGTTACCGACCTGCAACACCACTTAGATGCATGCAAGTCTATGGAGCAGGTGGGATCCCCCAAGGGTACTGAGTGAGCGGGCAGAAGTGCTCACCAAGCCACTTTGAATCATCTGTCAGTAGTCCTGGCTAACCAGGGAGGTCCCAGTTAACTGGAGATTATCAAATGTGATGCCCATCTACAGGAAGTGCCAGAAGAAGGGTCTGGGAAACTACAGGCCTGTCGGTCTGACCTTAGTGCCGGGGAAGGTCATGGAGCAGATCATCTTGAGCACCATCACATGACATGTACAGGACAACCAGGTGATCAGGCCTGGTCATCTGGGGTTTAGGAAAGGCAGGTCCTACTTGACTAACCTGATCTCCTTCTATGACAAGGTGATCTGTTTAGTGGATGAGGGCAAGGATTTGGATGTTGTCTATGTAAACTTTAGTAAAATCTTTGACACTGTTTCCCACAGCATTCTCCTGGAGAAACTGGCTGTCCATGGCTTGGACAGGTGTACACTTTGCTGGTTGTGCCAGGGGAGGTTTAAATGTTATAAGAAGAAAAATTTCTTCACCAAAAGAGTTGTCAAGCATTGGAACAGGCTGCCCAGGGAAATGACATAGTCACCGTTCCTGGATGTACTTATAAGACATGTAGGTGTTGCACTCAGGGACATGATTTAGTGATGGACTTTTCAGTGTTAGGTTGGACTTGATGACATTAAAGATGTCTTTCAACTTAAATGATTCTATGATTCTGTGATTACTACAGGTTGCCCAGAGAAGTTGTGGATGCCCCATCCCTGGAAGTGTTCAAGGCCAGGTTGGATGAGACTTTGAGCAACCTGGTGTAGTGGAGGATTTCTCTGCCCATGGCAGGAGGGTTGGAACTACATGATCTTTGAGGTCCCTTCCAACCCTAACCATTCTATGATTCTATGATTTACAATGTTACGTGTGCACACAGTCTTAATTTTCTACAGTGTCCTGGGTTCATTCCACGCTCATTTTAACAACGTTATTGAAGGTGGAAAGTGAATTTCTAAGCTGTTCTCATTTTCTGAGTTTAACAGTCTTTGAATTCCAAAATTAGAGTCTTCCCACATGAAACTATATAGGAAAATGCAGTTCAGGAGAGCACCTAATGTATTACAACTCCTATGCAGGATTTAGCCCATGGAAGCAGTCTAGAACTATGTCATGGTTTAGCCCAGCCGATAGCTAAGCAACCACACTACCGCTCACTCACTCCTCATCCTTGGTGGGATGGGAGGAGAAAATCGAAAGAAAAAGAGTAAAACACGTGAGTCGGGATAAGGACAATTTCATAGAACAGTGAAAAAAAAATGAGAAAAGACTGATAGCAAAGATAATATTAATAAAAAGAGAGAAATACAAAACGAGTGGTACAAATGCTCACCACGCCAACCGTGGAACCTGGAAGCTGGAACACCCGCGCAGCCCAACCCGCTCGCTGTCAGTGAAGATGCGAAAAAGCCCCTCCCTTGGCTAGCTCCCTCAATTTATAGTCTCCGGGCATGACACATATGGTATCGAATAGCCCTCTGACTAATTCTGGTCAGTTGTCTGCGCTGTGGACCCTCTCAGTTTTCCTGTGAAAGCTTAACTCTGTCCCAGCCAACTCCAGGACAAACTAGCATATATTATAATGTCTAAAATTAATATATCATGGGCACTTGGTCCTCCTACCAGCTATTTCACTCTATAGATCCAACCAAGGTGTGCTGCACTACTTGATAATGTAGGCATAGCCTTTGACACCTGAGTTTGGAGGATAGTCCTATTAACTTCTCACTAGAGTCAGGTGAGAAGGATGGCTACCTTCAGAGTTTTATTCCATCTCCATTATATCTGTTACCCTTCCAAAATACTGCGCTCTCTGCACTCATTATGGGTAGCTAGGCTAAGGTTATGGGCTATTTACAAGTGCTTGAAGTGAAACGTCTTGAATCTATGTCTGTTTCCGCACTTAGACCTACTCCTTCCTGCAAAACCTCTATCTTTAAATGAAATCATCTTCTCACATCCTTCGAGTTCAAAGTTCCACAAGCACATTCTGCAAAGTTACTGCAAACCATCCAGGATAAAGGACCTTAAGAAACTTTTAATTAGATGCAGGGAAATATACTATTCTAGCAAGTGAGAAACCATCACAATTCTAATCTACAAGGCAATCTAATTTTTACATCTCTTGGAGAAAAAATAGTTCCATATAGCAAGACTAGCAGTATTTTTTTTTCACAAACTTATTGAAAGCTGAAAGAAAATCCTTGGCAAGAAACTGAATTAATCTGCAATTAAGATACTGCCTGAATATCAGAGGAAAATACGTCAAAATACCAGTGATGTTAAAAAATGGAATGAAAATTAAGAGAATCTTTCTGTGAGATTAACTGTTAAGATAAATTAATAGAATATTCAGAACTGAACAATAAATTACTCTGCTCTCTTTATTCAGTCTTTCATTTTCTGTATCAATACTTTCTGTAATGCTTAAGGTATAAGCCACAAGAAGTTTATAGTTACAGTTTTCTTTATCTGAAAGAAGCTATTTTATTTTTTACAGGCTCCAGGTGAAGTAGTTAGAACAGAAAACCTGGGGCTCGTAACCATCAAGATTTTATAGAGATAGAGTTTAGAGATTAGAGAAGATTTTATAGAGTTTTAAAATTCATATAGTAAAACAATAAATTCATAGACGAAAGCTCATACATTTTTGTTATGATTTATGATTCTATACATGAATATCACTTTAAGATAATTTTTTTCCAGTCATAATAGTTTCTTTTTGCAAGTGGACTTCTGAACATGAACATCTTCAACTGGGAATGCCTCTGAAAGTACAACTTTCATAGTCTCTCCAGCCAATACAATCTTTACTACTTTCCTCTCATTTCATTTTTATCTATAATTCATTAATTCATGAAGGTCAAAAGTCCTTCAACTAGTATGAAAAAACTCAACAGTTTAAAATCCCACAGCAGAAAAAAGGAAAAAAAATATTTAAAGATCTTTAACTTTCCACTCCTTCTGCCTCTTGGAAGGTTGATCAGTCTCTATGTGACAGTAATATTAATGTTGATTTCTTGAAAAGTAGATGTCCTCAATTATTCAGTATAAATTGAAGGTAAAAACAAAACTCTATTAGTATGCATCCTTACACTTCTTTGCCTCTCGACAGTTTCCTCATAACAATACACTTTCTCTTCTACTTATTGCAAAGAACTATTCCCTTAACTCCTCCAGAGACTTCATAATAGTAATACATTAAGCTCAAAACCACCTGGATTTTGGTATTTGAATAGCTGAAGGGAATTTTTTTTCTCTTTAGTTTTTTTTTTTGTCTTAAACAAGAGAGGAATATTAAATTAAATATGTGAATGTCACAAGTATTCAAAAAATATTGAATAACATCGCCTGTAGAAAATCAAAAAATTACCATCTATATGCAATTTGAAAAACTTATTAGTCATAATGTATTTGGTTTTATTTTAATTCAGATAATTGTAATTAATGAAAATTATTCACTGTAATTAATGAATATTGTTAAGTTTCTGGACACATCCATTGTCATGGTTTGATGTGGAGGGGGGGGTGGTTCTGGTGGCAGGAGAGGGGTTTTGCTCCCTGCGACCTCCCTGGTTTTGGAACCGGGTTAGGCTTAGTTCCGGCCACCAGATCAGACTGCCATCCCCCTCGGGATTGAGCCAATAGGGCGCCTCTGCGAATTGCCCTATTTAAGTCAGGACAAAGGGACCGGAAAAGGTGCTTCGCCCAGGATCGAGCAGAGAAGGGAGGAGGGTACTGCCCCCGCTCCCTGGCTCCCGGCCGGGCGGCTGCCTGCGTCGGGCCGGCGCCGCCCACGGAGAATGGTGGCGGCGGAGCCAGCTGGGGAACTCGGGGGCACCCCACTCCCGGGGTGCCCACTGGGCTGAGTTCACCTGGAGAGGACTGAGACCTGAGAGAAAACAGCCGCATCGACAGCAGGTCAGTGAGGATGGAGCGGGAGGAGGTGTGCCGGAGCTGAGTTTCCCCTGCGACTGATGGTGAGATAGCAGGCTGCCCCCCGCAACCAGGATGGCCTCGGTGGAGCAGAGACCCACTCGCAGCCCATGGGGAGAAGATGCCTGAGCCCGAGGATGGTCGTGTTGGGGTGCACGGCAAGGCAGAGAGGCATCTGGAGTCTGCGTGACGACCCACGCCGGAGCGAGTGGCTACAGCTCCCTAAGTACCCGAGACTGTGGTAAAGCCCACACCGGAGCAATCTGTGGGGAAGGATTGTTTCCAGTGGGCTGGACTCACGTTGGAGAAGTTTGTGGATTTTTCCTCGTGGGTAGGGGATCCATTGGAGCAGGGGAAAAGGGTGTAAGGACTCCTTCTCCTTTAAGAAAGAAGCAGCAGTAACAGCACGGAATGAACTGACCTGCACTCCCCCAGTCCCTGCCCCCTGTGCTGCTGGGGGGAGGAGGCAGAGCCGGGAGGAAAAGGAAGGGGGGGGGGAAGGTGTCGGTTTTAAGATCTGGTTTTGTTTCTTTCTGTCCTCTCAAGTAATCGGTTTTTGTTTCCCTTTGTCCTTCTAAGTAATCATTAATAAACTGTTTTGCTTTGAGAAAAGCTCTGCCTGTTTTGCCCAGGACCATGGTTGGTGGGTGCTCCCTCTGTTCTTGTCTCAACCCTCAGTCCTTTTGGTTTTTTTTTTCTCTCCTCTCTACTTTACTGGAGAAGGAGAGACTGTGTGAGTTTTAGTTGCTGGATCAGCCTAAAACCACAACATCCATACAGTGATTTCATTCTTTCCAGTGATGGTCCTCTGTAAAATGTGAAACCAATCTGACATGGGCAAATTTGGGTGCTGCAGCAATAGGAACAGAATCACAGCACTCAGCGTCACTTAGTCTCAAAGTTATTTACAAAGCAGCATGAGTATAGCAGTTGGTTAGTGATTTCTATGCTACAATGCACACACACTTCACATGTGTGAAAATCAAGGCTCCAGTCCCTCTGGTCCATTTTAGACTTCTACCACGGATCCATATGTAGAGACAATTAACATTTGTTAAGTAGGTCATAAGAACAGCCTCCAAGTTAGTGACACAAATATAAAACTGTTAACAGTTACATGAAGACTTGAGTCATCTGTGCTTCTTTCTTCACCATAAGTACCCAAGTAACCTAAACAGACAGGGCTGGGTAGACGTACTCTGGATCTCATTTACCTGAGCTGTGATCTTGGGGATAGGCCTTATCTTATTGCAATAGCAAAGTTATGACTGATCTAGATCAAAATTCAGTACATAAGACTTGCATGAGAAATTAGCAAAGATGAAAATATAGAAAAAGATATGGAATTACTGGATTGAGTCCAGTGAACCACAAAGAGGATTAAGGGACTGGAGCATCTTTCATATGAGAAGAGGTAGAGACGGCTGGGACCATTCAGCCTGGAGGATGGAGGCTCCGGGGAATGAGGAGGAGGGAGACAGTCTCCTTTCAGTGGTGCCAAGAGAAAATCTTCAGAAATTAAAACACACGTTGTTCTGTCTGAACACAAGAAAACAGTTATTTGTTGTGAAGGTGGTTGAATACTGGAACAGGTTTCTTAGAGACGTTGTGGTGTCTCCATCTGCGGAGATATTCAAAACCTGGCTGAACGCACTGCTAGGCAACCTGCTATAGGTGACTGTACTCTGGTTTGGGCAGAGGATGGCCAAAACAGTTTCTAGAGGTATTTTCTGACTTCAACCATTCTGTGATTCAGCGATTTAGCTTTTCAGCTTTCCTCTCCACCCCCCTCATTTTTTTTATTGATGCTCTTTGCCCTCTCCCAAGGGCATAAGCCCTTATCATAAGCCTAGCAGACACAGTTGCTTGATACCACCTGTGCCACCTCTAAAGAGTTCACACTTGTCAGTGAGGCCCTAATAAAAAATTCACTAGGTTCACTGGGTCACTGTTTGTACGGTCTGCATCATCTCCTTGGATTCTCACATTTGCAACTGTGGAGTGGCTCAGTTTCAAAAAGAAGGGTGATGAATGCCTCTTTTGAAGTGCAAGAATTATCTCTACTCGTAAATTCTTTTTCTGACCACATACAACGTAATTCCGGGTACCTTAAGAACTTCCTGCTTGGCCACGCACACATCAAGGAAAAGATCCATCTTGCCTTAAACTTGGACTTATTAAAGTTAGATAACCAAGTTTGCGCTGGTTTCCATAGGCTCACTTTAAAGCGAATGAATACAAACGGTAAGTGCTGGAGGGTTAGAATTTCAGAAACTCAGGATTATATATCAAAATAACAGTTTTAATCTAACTTTACAAATAAGCTATAAATTGACATCTTGTACTTTATTTTTAACTGTGTTAGTTACTGATTCTGTTTCTATACCAGTGAGGCTGCATAAACACAAAAAGGGAATATACACTAAATATTATTTAAACAAAGTTTTCACTTCTTATCAGAGTTAAAAGTCAGAATTTGTCTATCAATGTTAGCCATTATTTGTTTCTAAATTCGCAAATGACATTCTTATCTGGATCACTTTGACACTTTATTTATAATTTTATTTGTTTTCTTCTTTTTTTTTTTTTTTTTAAGACATGCCGAAATACCATTACAGCTGGCTGAAAAATCCAGGGCTTGATTTAGCAAATTCTTGCTTAAGCAGAAGGTCTCACTGGTTTTAAATTATATGGGTTATGAAAAAATAGTTACATGACTAATGGGTTCCATGTCATGGAACAGAGATAATGTGAAATGAATATTGAAAATAATTAGCAGTATTCATTGTTATGTTTGGTATGCAGTAGTAGTAAAGCAATTAAGACTTAGAATCAAATGGCCTTACTTAGGCCTTACTGTCGTCTTATTTGATTTTTAATTGTAGATTAATATGAAGCATTGCTTTTTGAAGGGTAAGCAAAGCAAAATCTGTTTAGGTGGTCCAAGTGTAATATTTTTGCTATCAGGAAATCTTAGAAAAGAAACAAGTGTCTGAAGAACAGCGTATCACTGTTAAAAAATGTGAATAGCAAAAAAAAAAGGAACACTGTTAGAATGACTGGATCTGTCTATAAATAATGTAAATTTGTTATGCTCTTTAGCAATTTTTGCTAAATATGAAGCTAAAGAAAGTTCCAAATGAAACACTGGTTAGTTGAATTATATTGGCAAGGTTTAGTTCAACCACACATCCTCCCTCCCCCACCAACCCCAAGTACTTAGTACTTCCAAATTAATGATATAATTCTTCCATAGCATGAAGTTCAAAATTCACAATTAAGCAGTGCTTAGCTGCTTCAAAATATGAAATAGAAAATCTCCTTTATTAAACAAAGAACTACTTATAATTAGTCAATTGTAAATGCCATTTTTATCTTTAAACACAGATGTGCAGATATACATAGATATGTAGATACAGATCATTGCCAGAAGTTGACATACTCATTCAAGAAGTGGAATACTTGGCTTTATTTGCCTTCTTCAGGTCAAAGATGCAAGAATATTACTAGTATCCAAATCAGCAAAGTGGTGAACTTCCACCAACTACAACACTTTGGATAAATTCTGCTTTCTGTCCAATGGTTCTTTACAATATGTATAAACAAACCAGGCAAAAGGGCAATAAGAGTTCCATTTCTCGTATGAGCTTCCTTACTGCAAAATAAGGAGACTTGTTTATGAGACTTTCATCCTTTTATACACATGACTTCACTTCAATAGGAATTCAAAAGGATCATACAATGGCATCTAGCTTTTAAGCACCCACCTATATCTACCACAATAAACCAAATATTTATAGGAGACTGGAAACACAGTAAAACAAGAACAACAAAATGATTGCAAGAAAAAAACATTGCTAGATTAAGTAATGTCCAAAGGTTAATAATGATCAGACTCAACAGCATATACAATGGCAAATGTGAGAGGTATACAGGGCACTGCTTCTTTACTTTCCCATTTTCTCACCAGTCCATTTCTTTTCCTTTATCAGCTTCATTAACAGAAGTGCACTACCAGGGAATTAAAAAATGTAAAAGAACTACTAGGTCAGCTCATCTGCAGAGACTGTACGCGCTTTAAGCAATTCACAAGTAGGGCCAGATGCATTGCAGCACCTGTATTTTCTGTATCCTGTTATGGTTTGAAGTGGAGGGGGAGGTCCGGGTGGCAGAAGTTGCCCATCACCCCGGACTCCCGTTCCCCTCAGGGCTTGAGCCAATCGGCGCCTCTGCGAATTGCCCTATTTACGTCGGACAAAGGAACAGGAAAGGTGTGCCTTTGCCCAGGAACAAGGAGACGAGAGGGGGGCACGGCCCCCGCTCCCGGCTCCCGGCCGGGCCCGCTCCGTCGATGATGGCGGCAGCGAAGCCGCTTGGGGAACTCGGGGAGAGCCCCGCTGCCGGGGCGCCCACCGGGCCGAGTTCACCCAGACAGGACTGAAATCTAAGAGAAACGGCCACACACATAAGAGGTCAGTGAAGATGGAACGGAACAACGTGTGCCGTGGCTGAGTCCCCCTTGCGAGCGGCCCCTTTTAACAAGTCCTCGGTGGAGCAAGCAGAGACCCACTCGCAACCAGTGGATGACCCATGTCGGGAAGAGATGCCTGGGCCTGAGACTATTGTGAATCATGGGCACAGGTAGAGACACATTTACGCATTTCACATTTACGCATTTATGCATTTAAAGTCTGTACGGAGACGCATTTAAGGTCGGTATGACGACCCACGCCGGAGTGCATTTAAAGTTTGTTGATGACCCACGCCAGAGCGAGTGGCTACAGCTCCTTAAAAGCCCAGGACTGGTAAAGCCCGCACTTGGGGCAAATCCGATGGGGTAAGGATTTGCCCCCCAGCGGGTAGGATTCATGGTTTCGCCATGAGTAGGGGATCCACTGGATCAAGGTACAATGGTGTAAGGGCTCCTTTTCCTTTAAGAGAAGCGGCAGTAACAACTTGGAATGAACTGACCTGCACTCCCCCATTCCCTGCCCCCCCTGTGCCGCTGGGGGGAGGAGGTAGAGCCGGGAAGAAGAGGCAAAGTGGGGGGGCTGGTGTTGATTTTAAGACCTGGCCTTGTTTTTCTTGTTATTCTCTTAAGTAACCGGTTTTGTGTGCTTTTCTCCTTTGTAGGTAGCTGTTAATAAATAGTTTTGCATTAAGAAAACAACCTCTTTTGCCTGGGACCGTGGTTGGTGGGTGCTCCTCTGTTCCTGTCTCGATCCTCAGCTCTTTTATTACATTTTTCTCTCCTCTCCATTTTACTGGAGTGGGAGAGCTGCGTGGGGTTTAGTTGCTGGATCGGCCTAACCCACGACAATCGTTTATTGCATTTTACAAAAATTAGCAAACAGTAGAGATGTGTTCTATTAAAGAAAAACAAAGTTATTCTGATCTTTATTGTATCTTGTTTGTTTATCTTCCATTGTAATACAAAACACTTTTTTTTAAAGATTTCAGCTATTCTGAGAGAAATCATGAAAAGACCTCCTTTTCCTTTTTAAGTGTACTGTGCTTTGTTTAAGATTTTTGCATTTTTCAACCCCATCTCTATTTCTGGCACTTCATGAAGAATTAGAATAACCAGTCTAATTTCGAAAGTGCTAAATGTTCCCATTTGAAATCTTATTGCAGTCCATCTGGCCTTAGTTAAAGCAACAGCTAAACAGAAGATATTAAGTAGAACATAATTACATATTACTTTTCAAAATTTGAAAATTAGAAAGTAACTTGATTGAACAAACTGTAGTGCAACAATATAGATCACACAGAATATGCATTCATTCCAAAACTATCTGCTAACTAGGATAATTTATATCATCATTATCATGTGCTTCCTCTTTCTGAATTTTTCTCTGTGACATTTTTGCATTAAGAAATCATTAAGGTTTGTATTTTAATGTAATTTTTCCATTTAAATTACCAAGCAGTTACTCATTATGGTTATGACTGTGCGTGGCTTTTGGCACTAATATATCTCTGAAAACGTATTGTTTATAATTCCAAATCCTCAGCTTTAACATTTAAAATTTAAACTCCTCTCTGAAACCAGAAGAATATTGTTTCTTTGTCTTCAGCAAAACTATTTGGGTTTAGAGAAGCTATGGAATTTGCTCTTTTTTATTGCACCTTTATTTCTGATAGGCTGAAATTTAGTAAAATAATTAAATATGCTCCTAAAGTAAGAAATGTGTATTTCCTATACCTGATCTAGAATTTCCCATTTTTCTTTCCAGATGTGACTGTGTATGGACTGCTCAAAATGCAACATCTGTGATGATGTTGGTGTTTCATTCTCTTCTTTTTCATTTCTTCTGACACCAAGTTTTCCCTTCTGTGTCCCTTCAGTTGCCCTTCAATCCTTTATTGCCTCTTGTCAGCTCAAGATGCTCCTTGGTTTAATCTCCCCCTTTCTTGTCATTAACTGCTATAATCTTTCTCTTCTACAGCCCCTTTTGCATGCAAGTCTGTGTAACTGGCCCTTCCCTATCGTTCTGCTGGCCACCTGGCTTCCCAATTTTAAATAATAGAAACTGGAGAGTGGAAAGAGCAGGACTCATCTGGGCTTCTCATGCAAAAGGCTACAACCACTTTAGACACTAATCACAACAGATCAGCAATGGTAAACTATACTACATTTGAAATACTGTGCTACTTTCACATGTCAGAAAAAAGTATCAACGAAGTGAAAGTCAAAAGTTTCATCCATTTTAATAATATTAGGATTTAACCCTAGCACACTCATCTATGATAGTTTGGAATTGAAGTTAATGCCCAGCTGTGTCTGTAGTATATTAGTCTGTAGTGTATTAGCTAAACAGCGAAAGAAAAGAAAAGAGAATGTGGACACACACAACCATATTGCTGATTTATCACTTTAAAGTCCTGGAGTAAAGACATCTGACAAACTGTACCATTCTCTGAAATTTGTTGCCTTAAATATGTCCCATGATATTGAGAAAAAAAAAAAAAAAAAACAACTGGAAAACTCTTCACAGTGCATCAAGTTTATTAAAGTGTGTGTTTACCAAAGATCTGAAGTCATGGCACTCACAAAGACATGTTTCATATAAGCTAGTAAATAAGTAAACTGCTCAGTAGTAGTTGTTTTTCATTTTCCTTTCTCTAGCAGAGGAGTTAACTACAGCAAGTATATGTAATGTTTTAATGTTCTAGGAATGCTAGGAATGTCTATTTTGTTTTGCGTAAAATGATTTTATTCCTTTTCTTATAAAGAAAAGATTATGTTCACCATTCGACTTAGCATAAGGCACTAGCTTCTAATCTGAAAACATACATAAATGTCAAGGTTTGTTAAAGTAGCTCTTAAACCAAGCATATGAATTTCAGCAAAATGAAACAAGTGTACATAATACAATGTTTTCCTCAGAATTTTTAGGAAGAACACTAAAAATGCAGTGACCCATGGCATGAAATAAGGGCATTTAAGTCATCAGGAGTACAAATACTTGGCCCTGGTGGACTGTCGATGAGTTGAATGTTATTCTTCTGCTGTGAAAAGACAGAAAAGCCCTAAAGCCTGTTCAGCTGTGCATAATGATCTGCATTTCATTGCAGTTTTTTGCTGTTACTGAATAAATCTGTGGTGGCAAAATCACATTTAAATATGGGGTATATCTTTTTTGCTATAAAAAAGAGGATGGTCTTCAAAGCAATATGACCATTTAAATCAAGTTGCACATACAGAAGTTTTGTCTCAGGTTTTGTTTTTTTTTCAAGGTAGTAATGTGGATGCCCTCACGCAATTTTTGCAGTATTTCCTCACAAAAATTATTCCATTTATTTCCACAGAAGGACATAAACAGTCTAATTATATCCAGTAAAGTTTCTAAGTGCTTAGCTTCAGGCATGTATTTTATGAGTGGTGTATGAATAAATGCATTCATAAGCAAAGATAGACTTAGATATATGTCTAACTGCGTTGTTGAACTAGTAACTCAGGTGCTAGTCCATAGGAGTGAGAAAGTAGGATTCAATAAAAGTTTGAGACACCTAAAAGATATATTTATTTATGTAGAATAGTAGATTAGAAGTAATCTCGAGATCAGGTGGCTTTCTACATGAGATTGGTGTTGGAGATCTAATTACTTATGGAGATCAACAGCTCAATTACTTTCCTAAAAATGGGTATCTTGTGCTATTTGAGATGTCAGAGTGTGCCTAAGACAGATAGATATCTTCAACACATATGCTTCAGGACTGAACGTGCCCTCCTGGAATGACAATTAGGAGCCAAGCAGGTCCATAGCCCCCACAGATGACACCTATGTGTGCAATTTGTTCAAAAGAAAATTACAAGAAATAGCATGTAAGTGAGATGGAGGAGCCATCTCTGTTTTGTGGTTATGGTGTGAATGTGGTGAATTGCCGCTCCATCCATTAGATACCCTTTTTACTCTAGTTTTATGAAAATAGTGTACATTTATCCACCCAAGTGAATAGATTTTAAAAACTTAAATGCTGCTATGATAGTTTAAAAGTGGAGCTAAAACACAGAACTTGCTAATACTTTTCTTGATCTATAACTTGCCGTTCTTGATGAAGAGAAAATGCACACTCAGAATCAAACTTGTGAGAGAGGAAGGCATTTAGCTTGCATTGCCATTTCATCAGTTCAGTTAGAAGGAAAACAAATATGATGATAATGTGAGTTGTTAGTATTTTTCTCCAGTGTAGTTAATATAAATGTGTCTTTTTAGAATTGGCAATGCCTAAAGCATTCAGATTATCAGTAGAGTTAGGTGAAACTACTTAATGCAATTTGAAAATGAAAGACAGAAAGCACAGTGAGAAAGTAACAGAACTTGTTCATGAAGAGTGTTAGAAAGAGATTATGGCTGTGCGGTACGTACAACAGAGGAAAATTATGATATGATAGATGTGTTCAAATTTTCTGAAGGTAGCTTTTAGTTCTTGTATTTAGAATCATAGAATCATAGAATTGTTTGAGTTGGAAAGGACCTCAAAGATCATCTCATTCCAACCCCACTTCCATGGGCAGAGATATTTTCAACTACACCAGATTCTCAAAGCCTCATCCAACCTGGCCTTGAAAACTTCCAGGTATAGGGCATCCACAACTTCTTGGAAAAATTTCTTCCTTATATCTAATAGAAATCTACCCTCTTTGAGTTTAAATCCATTGCCCTTGTCTTATCACTACATGCCGTTGTAAAAAGTCCCTTTCCAGCTTTCCTGTAGGCCCCCTTTAAGTACTGGAAGGCTGCTATAAGATCACCCCGGAGTCTTCCCTTCTCCAGGTTGAACAACTCCAACTCTCTCAGCCTGTCTTCGTAGGAGAGGTGCTCCAGCCCTCAAATAATCCTTGTGGCCCTCCTCTGGACCCACTCCAACAGCTCCATGTCCTTCAGTTGGGGGCCCGATAGCTTAACGCAGTACTCCAGGTGGGGTTTCACGAGAGCAGAGTAGAGGGACAGAATCACCTCCCTCAACCTGCTGGCCACACTTCTTTTGATGCAGCCGAGGACACAGTTGGCTTTCTGGGCTGTGAACTCACACTGCTGGCTCATGTTGAGCTTCTCATCAACCAACACCCTCAAGTCCTTTTCCTCAGGGCTGCTCTCAATCCATTCTCCGCCCAGCCTGTACTTGTGCTTGGGATATCCCCAAGCCATGTGCAGGACACTGCATTTGACCTTGTTGAACTTCATGAGGTTTTCACAGGCCCATCTCTCCAGCCTGTCAAGGTCCCTCTAGATGGCATCCCTTCCCTCCAGCGTGTCAACCACATCACGCTGCTTAGTGTCATCAGCAAACTTGCTGAAGGTGCACTCAGTCCCACTGTCCATGTCCCTGACTTGGACAGGACTTATTCCACTACAAGGACTTATTAACAAGGACTTATTCCACAACAACATTGCAGACTGAATTCCTATTCCAAGTGTTCCATTTGTCACACTTCCTAAGTGGGTAGAAAGTATTATGTCAGAGCATTTGGTTATCTAGAAAGACACAAAGAATAAGTTTTAAGTTAACTTGAAAGTCAGTAAAATATTTCATAGAATCATAGAATCATAGAATGGTTAGGGCTGGAAGGGACCTTCAAAGGTCATCTAGTCCAACCCCCCTGCAAGGAACAGGGACATCTCCAACTAGATCAGGTTGCTCAGGGCCTTGTCCAACCTGGCCTTGAACGTCTCCAGGGATGGAGCATCCACCACCTCTCTGGGCAACCTGTTCCAGTGTTCTACCACTCTCATAGTAAAAATTTTTTTCCTAATATCCAACCTGAACCTACCTCCCTCTATTTTAAAACCATTACCCCTTGTCCTATCATAACTGGCCCTCCTGAACAGCCTCTCCCCATCTTTCCTGTAGGCCCCCTTGAGGTACTGGAAGACCGCTATAAGGTCACCCCGGAGCCTCCTCTTCTCCAGGCTGAACAGCCCCAACTCTTTTGTGTAAGCAAACTATAATCTGAGTTGATGTAATAAGGTAATCAGTGGCTAATCTGTGCATTCCCTCTCCCCAGGATACTGCTCCTGATGAGGGGTATCAGCTTCACACTTGTGTGAATGACTATGGAGTTTGCCTTAGAAGGTATAATATCATCTGTGCATGTCCGCCAACAAAGAGAAACCCCATGAACACTTCAAGCTAGAAAAGGCATTTCTAGGGGAAAAAGGACTAGAAAAGGTGATAAAGGGATAAATGTTCAAGGCCGGGTTAGATGAGACTTTAAGCAACCTAGTGTAGTTGAAGGTGTCCCTACTCATGGCTGAGGGAGTGGAACGAGATGATCTTTAGTCACTTCCAACCCAAACCATTCTATGATTCTGTGATTCTGTGATTCTATGATTTATGGCTTTGCAGAGAAGTATATTTTCTTGAATATTTATATCCTGCACAGTTTGACAATGAATATTTGAGGTCAACAAAAGCCCACCCAGGAGTACTGTCCTGATGTAGATAGTCACGACAGAAAAAAACTGTGAGGAGTTAGGAAATATTTAAAAGCCAGAAGACATTCATGAAATTAAACATGTAGAAGTATGGAAAAAAATATTAATTAGATCTCTCAGAAAAGGTGGAACAAGTTTTTGCTATGTAAGGAACTTGAGTCAAGCTTGATCTCAAACTTCAGAGCTACAGATAAAGACAATATGAAATAAGCTTTCTAAATTGTCACTTAGATGGCATTGAGGCTCAGAACGCTCATTCTCAATGCACTAGGTAACAGAAACATAGGTGTTTCTTTTTATTTGAGGCTAATATGAGAATGAAGTATGATTTGAAATAAGAGAAAATTTCAATCAAATAGTATTTTCATCTACACTAAGAAAATTGAGAAAAAACATATCTTTTTTGTTATAAAAATTATGATTTAAACTCCTCAGATGTGCCTAAAAAAATGGGCAAGGAAGAATCAGTGCTAATAACCCATATTTTGAATTATTTCTGAACTAGATTATCATTGGTTTAACCAAGTCATTTAACAGCAGCATTCTGTTGTCCAGTGCTACTTGAAGTGCCCTACCACATTCTACATAGCATCCAGTCACTAGCCCAGAAAGCACAGGTTTTCCCTAAGTCCTGCATTTTATCCCCCAGCCCTGTTAAAATACCTTTGATATACTACCATGTACCAATGGCACTAGACAACGTTCAACCAGGTAAATAAAACCCTGAGTATTTTCTGTACCAATTAAGGATAAAAAAGCATGGGAAACCAAGAATATCATGACTGACATGCACAATCATTATCAAAATAAAAACACTTTAAGTCCTTCAGAAAGTGGAAAACTGACCTTTTCACAAAGGTTCAGTGTCATGGCAGAAGATCCACTATCATAATGTAGAATGTTACTGCAAGTCAATGTTTTAATTACCTGACTGATTTACACTTCTAGTTTATTTACCTCTTCTCAACAGTCAGCTCATCTTTCATCTTCTGTGTGCAATCACAAGCAGTGTGAAATGTTATTAAAACACTTAGGCATAATTGATAAAGAGGCAATTTCCCAGCATGCTTAAATGACTTTCAGCAGGACTTGTTTTCTTAAGTTATTTTTAAGATCCTGCCCTAAAGGTTTTCTAAAGCCTGGCTTCCAAACTCAAGATAGCTATGGTTTCTTACAGAAAACGTTGCCTAATTCTGTGCACTAATTCAAGAGACTAGTGCAGCAAAAAATTCTCAGTACAGAGTCAGGGAATGCAATGCAAAAGAAGTGCCTGGGAGGGAGGAAAAAGCCTGCCATGCTTGCAAGAAAGGAAATAAAGAATAATAC
Organism: Tauraco erythrolophus; assembly: GCF_009769465.1. Taxonomy (NCBI): domain Eukaryota; kingdom Metazoa; phylum Chordata; class Aves; order Musophagiformes; family Musophagidae; genus Tauraco; species Tauraco erythrolophus. The sequence continues at coordinate 80,509,454 of NC_141465.1, read as the reverse complement.
TATTTTCATTACCCCTATTCACTTGCAATTAAGAAAACTGGGGTAACCGCCTCCTTAATAGTGATTCCAGAAGTGTAACTTTGCTCTACCCTTTGCATAGAAGTCTATTTTCAGTCAAAAGTGGTCCATAGCCTTTCCTGATTACCTAAGGATGAAGAAAACAAATTTTCTTACCTTACTTCAGCTACTTCAAAATAATTTTTCTGCAATATTCATTAAGGTAAAGTTGATTTGTCTTCCAAGGTGATTCTCATTTTTTGGAACCATAAAGCGGACATAGAACTACAGGTTTTAATCTGCATGTTTTGTTCTGAGAAGCAGTTTTCTTTTAGGCAAAACTAAAATCCTATTCCAAACAGCCTAATTTCCAATTACTATGTCCTGAGTAAGAGGCTATTTTATTCTTATCAGCAGAGTTTTATTAAAAGGGAATCCACAGTCTTCAGCAGACAAGAAACCTTATCTGAACTCTGCCTTCATCACCTAATCAAAGTAGATTTATAGAAAATTTTGCATGTCCAAGGGACTGAGTATTTTGTTGAAAAGACTGTATTGCAAAAGAATGACACCTGTATCATCAAGGACAGAACATTATTAGATTTATAAGCTGCCAGGCATCATAAAAGAAATTGCTGGTTGAAGCTATATACTGTTTGCCATGTTATGTCACACTGGATATAATCTAACAGGATCTAGCATATCAGGATATGATTAAAGGATAATATTAGTCCTGTGCTTTTTTAACTAAGGAATAATTCAGTTCCTAGGTGGATAACTGAGGAGACTGAAGAGCAAGTAGCATATGCCCTGAGGTTACTGCAAGGAAAAATAGTCCGTGACTCTTTCTTCTACTTTAATTTTGTGAATGTGGAACAAAAATTGGTTTGATAAGTGATATTTGCAATTACTTCTGAGTTTTAATTATGTATTTAGAATTTACTTTTTAATTAGCTTTACGTAAAATAGTAATTTTGTTAAAGCTTGAAACATTAATTTTAGGAGAATCTGTGTTTAGAATGTCTCTTGAAGAGATGGTACTTTAGTCTCTATTCACTAAAGAAGTCCATTTATAAATGGATGATCAGATTATCCATCTGTGCTTCAGCTCTCCAAGCCAATATTCTCACAATTTTTTCTGAAAGCCACAGTTTTCTTGAAATGAGTCACGCTACCAGCGTGACGCTTCTTACAGGTAATTTATATGTTTATATATTGAGACATAAAACCTTAAACCATAAGGACTGATTATCTCTCTCTTTGGTCTCTATATCCATTTTACTAAATGTATAGTTTCTAACATACTGTATGCTTACAGCTGTAGAAGCAGTACATAATGCACTAATAATACAGATAACAGAGAGCTTTGTTGAAAACAGCTGCTACGTCTTACTGACAAAATAATCTCCTTGGCTTCACAGATTCTGCTGTCAGTATCTCTGATTCTGCAAATGACTCAATCACAGAAAAACAAACCAAAGTCCCAGTACACTCAGTGGCAAAACTGCAATTAACTTCAGTGAATCTAGGAATTTATCTTTTTCCTTTTTTTGTCTGCGAGTGCTACCTATCAACAGCAGACCGTTGCTAAGAAGAGCTAACCACATACCAAATCAGTTAGGAAAATCAAGTGTATCTCAACAAAAATGCATTTAAACATTCCACTAGGAATCAAAACAACATATCCTATGACACATTGGAGCGGCTAGTTAGGTATCAGTCCATTGCCAGTGGAGACAGGACTCACAGGGGAATTTGCACTGGTTCCAGTCAAAGCTGGCACCTCGTTTTCCTCTGCACACTCTCAGCATCAAGCCATGAAAAGGCGGTAGCTGCCACCAACAGGCAACAGAAAAACAAGGAGACAGTAACCACCCTAAAACAGCAGGTGAGTGAGGAGCCGAACCCGGTTATTTCATAAATGACCTAGCTGTTGAATGATTGCAAGTGACTGGCACATGGGAGATACAGCACTGTGGTTTAGGGGACCATCACACTGGTTCTTCTTCAGCCACCGCTGCTAGTTTTAGAAGCTGCGCTCATATTAGAAAAACTAAACGGCACCAGCAACGTGCTCGCACTCAGGCATGAATTTGGTGTTATGATTAACTGGCATGATTTTACCTTGGAGTAGTAGCCTGCTTTCAGACAATTCAGGGGCACACCTCAAGGAATAGGTTGCTGACAAGGGACTGTTGCTGACCTAAGGGGAATCATCGCAGGAGTGGGGAGAGAGGTCATGGGTAAGAGCCTGGTGTGAGAGCTGTGCATGCTGTTTAGACCTACAAATACCAAAATATTCCTGGTCCATCTGTTAGAGACATAGCCTGGAATTCTCTTTAGATCTCAGTACTTCAGCTTTAAGATAATACTATCAAAGTCTTTTACAAAGCACTTTGTCACCCACTTAGAAAAAGAAATTGATTAAAATGAGACTTTTCATTATTATGTTCTTTCAGCCTAACATTCTGTTAAGAAAATTCTCACTCTTTCAGTACATTAAGATCTTGTTCTCATTTACAACATTTTTCCCAGCTCAGCTCCCCACTAATCAATTTTCATCTCTTATCACATTACCATCAATGCACTCCCTCTGTTTTGCAGATGATGCCAGCCTTAGTTGTTTATTTGCCTTACTCTTGCCCAAAATATCTCTGCATTTCCTCCTAAGCCAGTGTACTAGAGCTGGCTGATTAGTTTACTACATTCCTGCCTTCAGTTGTCTCTGAGGGCTTATTTTTATGCAACTTTTACAATAAATCAGCCAATGTATAACTTAGAAGTGGACCGCTTGAGAAAACTAATGTTTATTAAGCAATCATTACATAAAAAATTTAATAAGCAAACAAGATGCATGTGTTTTTTTTCCTGTTAAGTCCTTTGTTCCTTTTTTGATCTATCTCTTTAAGTTTATAAGCTTATAAACAAGCAGAGTGGTACAAGAAAAACCATCATGAATGACAATATAATTAGAATCATAGAATCATTTAAGTTGAAAAAGACATTTAAGATCATCAAATCCAACCATTAACCTTACACTGACATGTCCACCTCTAACCATGTCCCTAAGCACCACATCTACACGTCTTTTAAATATCTCCAGGGATAGTGACTTTTCCACTCTCCTGGGCAGCTTGTTGCAATGCTTGACAACCTTTTCGATGAAGAAATTTTTCCTCATATTCAGTCTAAAACTCCCCTGGCATAACTTGAGGCCATTTGCTCTTGTCCTATCGCTTGCTACTTGGGAGAAGAAACCAACACCCACTTTGTTACAACCTCCTTTCAGATAGCTGTACAGAGCAATAAGATCTTCTCTCAGCCTTCTTTTCTCCAGGCTAAACAACCCCAGTTCCCTCATCTGCCTCTCATAAGACTTGTGCTCTAGACCCTTCGTCAGTTTTGTTGCCCTTCTTTGGACATGCTCCAGCACCTCAAGTCATTACACTAGTATATGTAACCTGCCATATCAGTTCTCCTTTCTTAAAATTATTGCTGTAAAATGACATGATTCTGGAGTAGAGCTAAAAGGAAGGAAGAAAGTCCAAAGACAGTACAAAAGTTATGGGATGTTTATCTCAGGGTAATTGCATGCAACTCCTTTTGCCCTTCTCTTTGAACAGATGAGGATTCTTGCTGAGGTAAAGATACCTAAATGTAATCAGCTGCCTGTAGGCCAAGGATCTTTTCCTTTTGGGAAAAGAAAAAAAAAAAAGAGAGAAGAAAAAAATAAAAGCTGTTTCTACTCTTATGGGAGAAACATAAGTTCTACTAGAAAAACATTTCTGTCCACAGCATCTAAAGCTATGAGAAAAATGGAGTTACAGGAATATTCAATACTTAGTACTACTGCCAAGTATTAGGCAACATACTAAACCTTCTTCTGTGTGAATACTGTGTCTAATAATTTTCATAGTTTTGCTGTATGAATCAAGAACATATTTTTTTTAAAAAAAAAGCTTCTTTTGTTCTTTAGAGAATGTAGGTTATATATCTTGTTTTATAACTGTTACTTTGCAGATCCCTGTTTTAGGTCAAATAATTTGCAGACGATGCATAAATACATTAAAAGCTCAGGTACCCATACAGTATAACTGCAATAATTCTTACATGTATATTTACCCTTATGGTGCATAATCAGATGCTCTAGCCCTCTTGGTCAAAGCAGATAACAGTAAGAAGTAAGTAATATGCTCTTAATTTATCGAGTGACTGCTTAAAGATCTCATACAGGATACAAATGAAGTAGTTCTTTTTACCCCTGGTGAAGGGACTTAAACTTTCTATCATCACTGAAATTACATTAAAAAACAGGCTATTATGAGATGACAGACATGAGAAGATTCTTAATCCTCTGCAGCTAAACAGGAGCCTTTGTGTTGTGCTTTGCTGGAATAACTCACTGTACCCTGTACAACTGCACCTAGAATAAAGTTCTCAGTTACAGACTCTATTTCAATTACTTCAAAAATAATTATATCTACAAAAATTTGGTAGTGTAGGAGATGGAAGCTGGAAAGTTCCTTAATCGTAAGCCCGTAGAGGTGCACTAGATGCCTTAGGTGCTAAACTGAGGTGAAGTGAAAGCTGCTGTAGCCTTCTAGCACAGTTAGACTGTATTGGTGTTGCTAGGAACAGCCTGCTGAGTTTGCAGATCCTCAGAGCAGAAGCTTGTCAGACTTGTCTGAACCTGTCTTGAATGCTTGGAGCTTTATTTTTACTTGCTTTAGCTGTGATAGCAATTTTTCTAATTTCTTTTTTTTCTAAAAAAAAATAAATTCAAATATTTTTTCTAATGACTGTGTCTGAGTTATTTTACCTTTTCCTATTTCTACATTAGAGTTTTTGTACAAACAGTAGTAGTAAGCAGTTACTCTCTTTAGATATTTACTAGTGATGTAGTGACTAGTTTTGTAGAGAAATACAGTCCTGATCTGATAGCAGAAGCCCTAAGAACTGGAGACACAGGACATAGAAGAAGGAGCACAGGCAACGAATGATAGGAGACAGGGCCCAGGCTGACACCGGAGATCCCATGGCTCTAAGAAACACACCTATGGTTGGTTAAAGAAGTGCAGACCAGGATCTGAACAACTAGTTTGAGGCATGACAGAGAAACAAATAAGGCTATGACATATGTAAAATGCACCACATCATAGAGGAAACCTGAATGTGACTTGCAGACCAAGAGTAAGATTTAAAAGCATGCTATCAAATATATAAAAAAAACCCAAAGGGAATTCTAGAAGATAGATAGAAAAAGAAACAGTCAACATGGACACCATGTTTGTTTCTAGCAAAGGACTTGAGATGCTGATGACTCTCTAAACCCCCATTTACTCACCAAACTGAGGCCATTGACCTTAGGACCCAGAGGGCCCAGTGGAAGAACAAACATAGCATGAAGGGAAGGAGTGGATACTAGGATCTATGTGTATAACACTATCCTGTCTTTGTTCACTGTGTTTGGTAAACTGTTCATGTTTACTGTTCTTTGAATAAGAAGTGCAGACAATTGTAGCAGCTCAATTAATCTGCAAAACACATTTTGAAAAAGGGGGATACACATTTCAAATTCGTGTTAAGTACATTGCTGATTTTTCAGTTCTAACATTTGTTATTTGTTATTGAGAAAATATTGGAAAATATACTCAGATGCACTATACTTATGTCATGGTTTGATGGGGGGGGAGGGGGTGGGGGTTCTAGTGGTAGGAGAGAGGCTTTGCTCCCTGTGACCTCACTGGTTTCGGAACCGGGTTAGACCTGGTTCTGGCCACTAGATCGGACTCCCATCCCCCTCGGGGTTGAGCCAATCGGCGCCTCTGCGAATTGCCCTATTTAAGTTGGGACAAAGGAACCGGAAAAGGTGCTTTGCCCAGGAGCGAGGAGAGAAGGGAGGAGGGCACTGCCCCCGCTCCCTGGCTCCCGGCCAGGCAGCTACCTGTGCCACCCACTGAGGATGGCGACAGTGGAGCCGGCTGGAGAAATCGGGGAGCGCCCAACTCTCGGGGTGCCCGCTGGGATGAGTTCATCTGGAGAGGACTGGGAACTGAGAGAAATGGCCACATCGACACCAGGTCAGCGAGGATGGAGCGGGAGGAGGTGTGCGGAGCTGAGTTTCCCCTGCAGCTGGTGGTGAGATGGCAGGCGGCCCCCCTGCAAACCAGGACGGCCTTGGTGGAGTAGAGACCCACTCACAGCCCGTGGAGAGGAGATGCCTGAGCCTGAAGATGGTCATGTTGGGACGCACGACAAGGTAGAGAGGAATCTGGAGTCTGCATGACGACCCATGCCGGAGCGAGTGGCAACAACTCCCTAAGAATCCGAGACTGTGATAAAGCCCGCACCAGAGCAATCCGGTGGGGAAGGATTGCATCCTGCGGGTAGGATTCACGCTGGAGAAGTTTGTGGATTTTTCCTTGTGAGTAGGAGATCCACTGGAGCAAGGAAAAAGGGTGTAAGGACTCCTCCTCCTTTAAGAGAGAAGCGGCAGTAACAGCATGGAATGAACTGACCTGCACTCCCCCAGTCCCTGCCCCCTGCGCCGCTGGAGGGAGGAGGTAGAGCCGGGAGGAAAAGGAAAGGAGGGAGGGGGTAAGGTGTCGGTTTTAAGATCTGGCTTAGTTTCTTTTTACCCTCTCAAGTAACTGGTTTTGTCTCCCTTTATCCTTTTAAGTAACCGTTAATAAATTGTTTTGCTTTGAGAAAGCTGAGTCTGTTTTGCCCAGGACCATGGTTGGTGGGTGCTCCCTCTGTTCTTGTCTCGACCCTCAGTCCCTTTATTACATTTTTCTCCTCTCCACTTTACTGGAGTGAGAGACCAGCTGCGTGGAGTTTACTTGCCAGATCAGCCTAACCCACGACGACCTAATAAAGAAAAGGTATGACATTTAAAGAAAAAAAATCCAAAACTTTACTTTATATGCTGTTTTTCATAGCTATGTTTCTCTTGAAACTAGATTGATTGCATAAACTCCAAACATTGAGCTTCTGTTTAAAGCAAATGAATAAACAATTTTTCTTTGCCAGGTACAGAAAACAGTTCTGAACGTTTTTAGAAATTATATGTTCAGAATGACAAAGCAATCACTAGAAAAAACAAGGATTTTGGTGCCATGGACCAATTTATGCTATTTAAAAGAGTATTTATCATTCTTGTCTAAAAAACATGGTTCATTTAGACAAAAGACCCTTTCCATCACCAGAGTTTCATATATTTACAGTTTGTAATTTAATTAAAGTACTCTCATATAGCACTCTCTTTTTGTGTGTGGATTAAGTACTGTATGATTTTTCCTGAAACACATTCTGAAGCATTTTGTTTTCCCTTGACAAACTAATATAGAGTTTGAGACATTAGGGAAGTAAGTACAAAAGGTGTGTGAATTAATAATTTCAGTCATCTGCCTTTCTGAGTAGGTAACATTTCAGTTGATAGTGGAAAAGTATAGAATGCTGCAAAATATTAAACTTCACAGAAAAATAAGAGTACAAGCTGGTAGAAACTTCCAGCAGAGTTTGCTACCTTAATCATACTGAACAGTATTTTCTTTTGAGGATAACATCACTGGAAGAAAAATAACTATTAGTGCTAATTCCTGCTCAGCATGTGTAAAGTTTCCACAGTTTGGTCCCAAATATTTACTCAAAGAATATATGTTTTAGAAAGATCTAATTACATTTACCACATCAGTAACAAAATATTTTGAGAACTGAAAAATTAAATTGGGGAACTGAACTTTTAAAATGAAAATATTACTCTGTGGTTGCTTTTCTATGTAATGCTCATATCTCCATCTTGCAGGAAAATGGAACAGTGAGATTCTTACAGATGGTTTTGATCATCCTGACAAAATATGCCATTTGCATGTATCACTTTGATTAATTCTGCAAGGATATATGTTTGGGAAGGAGTTAGTTCATTGAGATGAAAATAGGTTTTTTTACATAAATGTTTGGGGCAAAGTGGAATTCATGTTGATGAGGCATTTGAAAGCTTTTCTGTATGTTTTGACAGTTTCTATTCCACAGAGCCCAAGACTAGTTTTGTACAAATCCTTTGAGTTTCAGTCTGTCTCACCTAGAGTATCCTGCCATTGAACACTCCAGTTTCCATCCTTTCCAGCTCCATCGATTGTTAAAAGCAAGAAACCTGTGGGCACTCTAAGAATGTAGAGGAAGTAGTAATTTAATAGATAATGTATAAATATAGAATCATCAATGTGTGGCAGTAAAGACTCACCACCTTTGCTACCATGGGTCTTTTCAAATAGCATTTAAATGAAAGCCATGGAATACAATTACCCATCACATCTATTTTATATCTTTGGCTGCATCTATCCTATAAAATGAAAAAAAAAGGTCAGGAGTTGGATTATTTTTGTTCCTGGAAGAGAATGACTTGTATCCATACCTTCTAAAATGTCTCCCCAAAAGAGGGGTCATGTCTCTACCTATAAACATTCCTCTAGCATGTTACCTGTGAGCTACTATTTGATCCCACATTATAGCTCCATTTAATGATGGTAACAGCAGCAGCAGCAGCAGCAACATAGTGTAACCTTTGTATATAGCTACACTCTGAGACAAAAGAGGGAAAAGGAATTAATAGATCCAGAATTTTCCACATTGCTTAATGGATGACTTGTTCTCAGCTCCAGTGTGCTCTTTCCAGTGCTCAGGCTCCGCTCTGCTACACTTCGCTCTGAGACTACAGGCCTTCCATCACTGTAGACGAGCCCAAACCGAGCCGGGCTCCCCATCCTCCAGTGGAGGCTGTTGTCTCTACCAAGACCTCTGTCAGACCTGCCAGTCCCATACATTTGTCTTGAACACGACACAGCATGTCAGTTAGTTCTAAATGCCAGTGGTTTTGCGGTTTAATTCAGCCAATACAGCTGGTCAGATGTCCCCACAGCTCCCTTTGCTTCACAGTTACGTTGTTTTAAATTTTTGCTACACCACAAGAAATTCTACCAGACCTTAAACTGCTGCGTATAAAGGACACAGGCTTCCTTTGGTTCTGTGCCATATCTGTCAACTCCACATGGGTATCTTGGTTGATCGTTTGTATGATTTCAACACCTGAATCTAATCCTTCGTATCCACAGAACTTACGTGAAGTTCCATATGAAGTAGACTCCTATTCAAAATCTGGAACAGAAACAAATCTGTGACTGAAGACAAAATATGACAGTGTTCATAAAAACAAAACAAAACAACTTCTCTTCTATCACGTGTAGTACAGAGAAGAAAAAACATGTCTGAGGTCTGATGTTGGATGAAAAAGAGGTCATGTATGCAAGATACATTTATGTAAATGCCTCCGCATATGAAGAAAAACTAGCCCTTCTTCTATGTCCTAACATGGCACTTAGAACCAAGAGCAGTCCATTAGCAGTGATGAGCTTCTCCCACTATGCAAAAAAGTTCATTATAAAACCTCACCACGTGTAAATACTATCTCAGAGCCCACAAGCCCATAAAAGCCACTGCAAAGCAGAGTCATTTACCAGATCAGCTCCACAGCTCCATGATTACACTAGTGCTGTACTGTTTTATACAACAGGATGGTCTGCTCCAACATGTCTGGTGAGAGTCACTTTTAAGCAATTACCTTCATGGCAGTACTTTTGTTTAACTATTATGTTTTTTAGTGGAAAAGATCATAGAGAGAAGATATCAGGATATAAAGCTTTTCAGCTCAGTAACTCTGTGCTTTAGTATTGAAAAGAGCAGGTCCACAAGTTTTCTTCACCATTATGCAAGTTTTGATCCTTAACACTTCATATTACAGTCACAGTGTCTTTTTCTAGAGTTCTAGAACAAGATTTTACCTCAACACCTCAGAGTATGCTGGTTAATAAATTTTACACAAAGCTTTAGAGTTTCTTGTAGTAAACAACAGGATAAAAACAGCAGAGTCCTTTTTACTTAATTTAAAATACAAAATCTCTGAGCTGTTATTAATTTTAGGGTAGTAGAGAGGGAAATAAAGACTGAAGTTTCAAAATACTCTGGTACTAAAACACCTACAGCAAAACCAGTTTAGAACCTCTATATCAAATATTTCTGTATGTCATGGGCATACTTTCTTATGCTTATCTGCAAGTACCACATTACAATCTGATGAGTCAAAGATAAACAATTTTTGACAGAAGCCATAAGTTTCATAAGGGATACGCTCATTCTAGTAAGTTTGGCATAAGCATAATCTTCTGAAGTCTCTTTTCTCTTTAAGACACAAATACCCTTCAATGAGAAAAAATCTTATGCATGTTCCAGTGTTTGAAAATTTCTAACATTAGAAGGAGTTCTCTTTGGTAATGGCATATTGCAGCAGTAAAGGTATGTGTACTTTTCATAAATGCAAGGTAACTTGGAACACTGGGTAAAAATTGACATTTTTCTGTCTTATTCAGACTCTTGGGATTCTGAGTTGAACCTTCTGATATTTAACTAACTTGCAGGGCACATGTATTTTGGAAAACATTCTATGGATTCTGAAAAAAAGACAATCCAATATTTGGGGTTTATTTACAATACTACCTCAGTTAACATTTACAAAGGTTTATTTAGAACATTATTTAGTATAGAATATTTTTTTATCTCTGTTCAAAATCATATACTGCATTTTTGAACATTCAGGCCCTAATTCACCATTTGTTTAATGTCAAATATAGTAATTCTTTCAGATATCTCTCATTTGAATGTAAATATCCTACCAAATATTTACTGAAGTAACACTTCAGCATTCAGCAACATCCAGCAATCATAAGAATAAACCTCATTTCTGTTTTTTGTCCCTTTTCTATTCTTTCAAATACAGAATTTCTGCCTCTCTTCATTTAAAAAAAAAAAAAGAAGTTTTGTTGAACAAGTGTAAAGATTTTTTGCATATATTTGCTGACATGTTTATTACTAAGTATTTTAGGTGCTTAATAGCGAGTTTAATATGGGAATTTTTTCCTCCTTTTATTGCAGAAGGGAGCTATACAATACATATCTCAATATACAGCCCTTTAAAAAGAGCAATAATAATTTTTTCTTCTCTATGACAGTTATAATCTATTATTTTAATGTCATTTTGTCTTTCCTGTGTAAGTCATCTTAAGCATATTTATTGTATTTCTGAGTTGGGATTGCTTTAATGAATGTTCACAATCAGGTTTTTATGTGAAATCATTCCCTCCTTTGGCCTTTCTAGGAGGAATTAATTTCATAATAATGACAGTAAACATAGAATAAATTAAAGGTGTTTTATTATTTATTTATCGAGGGTTTTAAAGTTATTTGTGTATACTGTATTGTTAAAACTGAGAAAACATTATTTCCATAACACAGTATGTGTTATTATACAAAAAATATATTGAAAGTTTCATACCATTCTAAAACCAATGAATTTAGTTATTGAGTTATCTTAAAGTCAAGTTTGCCACAATAAGTAACATAACATTTAAAGAAAGAACAAAATAGGGATATAATCAATACTCTTTGGTATTTCAGATATACCAGGAAAGCATTCAGATACTTTGATAAAGACTCCTGGCTTTAAATGTATATGGAAAGATAGATGATTTTAAAAAGCAAAGCTTTGAAAGGTATTGAATAATGGATAATTTTGTGTCTTTTGGAACTGTGATAATTCATACAATGACAGCATTGTAGTGATGTTATATACAAAAACATCACACATCTGGCAAAATCAGGTTGTCCAGTTTTGAACTTTCTCTAGTGCAAACATTGTTAGAGTGAACACTATGGACAGTCTATGATGAGGTTATATATCAGATTTGAATGCACAATACTTACATTTATATTACAATAAATAAAAAAACCCCACACCCTTGAGCTTTGGATCTCCATTGTGTCATTGCAATGGCACATAAAGACTCACAAGTCAAGGAAAAGGCACTTGACATAGAATCATAGAATCATAGAATGGTTAGGGTTGGAAGGGACCTCAAAGATCATCTAGTTCCAACCCCCCCTGCCATGGGCAGGGACACCCCCCACTATATCAGGTTGCCCAAAGCCTCATCCAACCTGGCATTCAACACTTCCAGGGATGGGGCATCCACAACTTCTCTGGGCAACCTGTTCCAGTGCCTCACCACCCTCAGAGTGAAAATTTTTTTTCTTATATCTAATCTAAATCTCCCCTCTTTCACTTTAAAGCCATTGCTCCTTGTCTTATCACTACATGCCCTTGTAAAAAGTTCTTCTCCATCTTTCCTGTAGGCCCCCTTTAGGTACTGGGAAGCTGCTATAAGATCACCCTGGAGCCTTCTCTTCTCCAGGCTGAACTCCAACTCTCTCGGCCTGTCTTCATAGCAGAGGTGCTCCAGCCCTCAGATCATCTTCATGGTCCTCCTCTGGACTCGTTCCAGCAGTTCCATGTCCTTCTTGTGTTGGGGACTCCAGAGTAACTAAGAGACAGAACTTGGTAAAAAGATTTAGCAAAAAAAAAATATTTGAAATAAACTGGTTTTAATTGGAATACCTTGAACTTCACTTAAGTATAGTGAACCATCTTGTAGTTGTGGGAACATCTATGACCTCACTGAATTATACTGTGATACAATGCAATAACAGAGCTCTAGGATTAAAACAACAGGTGAATGGAAGAAAACAGAGAAATGAGGACTCAGGAGGAGAAGGGAGAAGATGATCATGGAGATAGGTATGATCGCACAGGTGACTGCTCTAAGGGTCTCAGAATTACTGAGAACAGTCAAAGGCAAAACAGAGAAGATACTCAACAGAATTAATTAAGGAAAAGTGAAAGCATGTGTGCAGCACCTGGCATTTTTGTACAGCCGCTGCAGGGTCCTCTTGTTGGTTAGAAGTAAAATACAAACAGCAGGTAGGTTGTTTTGTCTTAGACTACACTGCCACTGAAAAAAGGGAACATGATTTTCTCTCCTACCTTGCATCATTTATAGTTTGCCTCCACAGCTGGTAGCTGGGATGTATTACTGTATTATTTCTCCAAGCTTCCCTTGGACTTTTGATGATTTGTATTAACTGTCTTGTTCTCCTAGATCTGTTAAGAAATTAACTGAATTGCCTGACTGAAACAAGGGACAAAACCAATAGTAGCGAGGTGAGTACTGTCACTTTTTCACCACAACTTGCAAGTATTCCACTTGCACTCACTCTCGCTTGGCTTTGCTGTATGGTTTTGACAAAAACGATTTTTTTTTTTTTTCCTCCACAGGACGAAATGTGAACATTTCTGCCTTTGAGCTCTAAATGGGTGAGTGACTTTGTAACTCTGCATGATAGTTGCTGGTAAACTAAAAATCCAAATGATTAATGCCATATTTTAAAACTGGTTGCTTTCCTCATATACCCTCCTAGTTTCTCACAAATAATGTGATAGGGTCTTGCAGAGTTGGAACTTGTGTCTAGCTTATAAAAAATTCCAGTGTATGTTAGATAATAAGAACAAATTAACTATATGCACAGTTTAGTGTTAAATGTGAGAAAATACAGAAATTAAATATTCAAAATTCTTTAATTCTCATTGTCGTGTATTGTGTGGCCTATATATTCATCTAATAGCTGAGCAAGACCATGCAATATGTGAAAGTATCTAACAAGTAGTGACTTACTAGGTTTTTTTGCCCATTTTTGTACAAGGTATAAGCAGCAACACAAGCTGAAAAGACAAGTTTATTGTAATAGGCTGCTTGGCTCAAGCATTACAACGGTGATTACACACAGGAATATATGTATTAGTACGTGCAGCTCAGTAGCTTACTAAGTTCAAGATTCACACATGATAAAATGGAGAGGTAAGTTATGGACTTAGTCTCGTCAGCCTAAAAATATTTAATGGTAATGGAGTTACTTTGATGATACTGTCTCATTTAGGATTAAGTGCCAGCTGCAATTCTGCATTTCCCAGTATTCATAATATTCAATAGCATCTCTAACTACTTGCTTTTGCGATGAAAGCTGCATAGAAGGATTATTTATTGCCTCTGAGTTCTGTGCTGTTATCCTTTTTGCTCTTCAAACCTTGCCAGGCCAATTAATATTCCTTATCTCTAAGAAGGGTAGTTCTTCTTATCCCTAAATAAATGTGATTTTACAGCAGCTCCCAACACACCAATTATTCTAGAATACCAGTATGATTCCATTATATTATGGATAAGTGCAGACTTTGCTCTACTTATCAAACTCAAAAAATTCAGAACATATTATATAAAGCATCAATAATACTTTAACATTTTGCTTTTTGCCTTCTGCTTCAATTTTCCTATCTTATCCTTTTTTAGAAAAATGGATACTTAAAACAGCAGAAGGCAAAATATAAAATCTATATATCTAGTGAAACTATAATGGATATTTTTTTTTTTCAAAAAGGATATTGTCATTTTCTGTTCACAATTAAAGCCAAACTGATGAGAATTTAATCAAGTAACTGACTGATGGGGAAAGGGAGACCTAAAGAGCTCAAATCACCTATAGGAACTGACACAGCTTCCCAGAGATGCTGCTCAACCCAGTGACTTGGATTTTCAGAAGATGTCACATGGATCTTCTAGACCTACTGTAAAATGGATCTATATTAATAATTCATTTCTATCTTTCCTTTCTAACTGCTACAGCTGTTTATGTAATATTAAGAAACTTCATTGTAGTGCTCCTTATGCCATCATCTTGCATGAAGAAAAAGACAAAGAAATGTACATCTACTCCAATTCTCCTTTCCCCAGGTCCTACAACTGTGAATGCTTTCTCTAACGCTAAATGATCTTATCTCCTGTCAGTAATGATGAGAAATGACAGAAATGAGAAATGATTTATAGAAGATGAAGATATAATGCCTTTCCTACATGGGCATAGCACTACATTTTGCAGAATCAGTTCTGCATATATTTTTAGGCTCCCTTTTACAAGTTTCTTGTTTATACTCTGCTCAGAAGGCTGCATAGAGCATTACTTACAAGTTATGGTGGATTCACCCTAAAACATTAAAATCTGAACTGAAAACCCTATTTAACTTACATATGAAAACAGTCTGAACCACAATTTTCTCAATGTAAGAGTTCATACAATTAATTCTGCGTAATTAGTTACTGAATTTCACATTGGTTCAGAAATCTTAGAAAGCATTTCATATTCTGTCTTTTATAGCATAAATCATTTCAAAAGTTCAGAATATAACATTCATCGCCCATTTTTCTAGTTCCAAAATGTTTCAAAGTAATTTACATTTGTGACTTTTTGCATACCTTTAAGTTTTAGGTATAAGTAACTAATTTAAAAAAAAAAAAATCTTTTAAAGTGAATTCCTAAGTTTTGTCACTAATGATGACCAGGTGAAGGGATGATCATGGAATCATAGAATGGTTTGGGTTGGAAGGGACCAACCTGCCACTGGCAGGGACACCTTCCACTAGATCAGGTTGCTAAAAGCCTCATAGCCCTGACTTTGCAATAAAATGCATTTAGTTTTGAGAAGTCATGACATTGACATTTTATACTGTTTTTTATGTAAAAGCTATTTAAGGATACAAGTATACATATTTAAAACAGTAGTTCAAAAACCAGAAACACTGTCTTTCTTTACATTTCAACAATGTATTTTTCTTCTGTCTTGATGGAAACTGTAGAAAGAAAATTTCCTCATAAAATCACAGACGATATGATCCATCTTACTAAAATTTGACATATAAATCCAGGCCACAGATTTTAATGATTTCTCAAGCTCCATGTATATTCAGTAGAGGGAGCTAGGTATCTCTATTTATAGAATAAAAGAGATTACTCTTCTCCTGAATGTCTTTCTCACTCCCTTTACTAAAGTGGGGCTGGTTAATCCCTCATAAGAAGAAAAGCAATTTGCCTTTTTTTAAATAAAACATTAACATTTCCCTCTAAAAGCATTTCTTTGTCATTAGGACTTTTTTCTAAGAATTTTGTTCTGAAATAAACAATTTGAAAACCTGTCTTTGTCTATATACATTTATATTTTTAATCTGTTCTGAAAGTATTTCAAAAACTTGGAGACTACTTGCTATCTTGAAGGATCAACCTATAAAGAAAATTAAAATGCTTTCACACACTTTCTGTATCTGTAGTTGATCTGATATATGATTACAAGCAAAAATAAATCTCTGTGTGCAAAATATGAACATTCTTAAACATATGTATTCAATTTTTCTTGTCTCTTTCTCCTGAAATGACTTGTATTCCATTTATCTGAAATCATTCCAGGGATGAGTACAGTATATCTTATATTCCATCTAAATCAAACAGAGGTACTCCTTATAAGTCTGCTCTGTGAAAAGGAGCCACTTATTTTACAGCAGAACATTCCTGTGTCTTCTAAAATGTCTCTATAATGTTGTATTCTATGATGTAATTTTTTTACTTTATTCTTCCAGTTCTTATTCAAGACAGTAGATGTCAAGTCTTAAGGTTCATACTGCAGAATGCCAGCAGCTCTGACATGTTTTCATGTAGAAGAAACTCCAAATGTCACTTCAAAACATTTGAATAGTAAATTGGGGAAACTTCCTTCTGGAGCCATGGACAAGGTGTTCTTTATCTTGCTCTGCATGCTCACTGCATTGTTGTATCACATAATCCATCTGTACAATAGATATGGGGCTCTGGATATGAAAGGTCAGTCAACGGAGATGTATATGACTGTCCATCTACACCAGAGCTGTTGCCAGGGTCAGAAAGGCCTGCCTCCCTATCACGACCACCTCCACGAGGAAGAAAAGAAGGGTTATAGTTGTAGGTGACTCCCTTCTGAAAGGAGCAGAGGGTCCAATATAACAGACAGACCATCCTCTTAGGGAAGTCTGTTGTCACCTTGGGGCTAGGGCTAAGAACATCCCTAGGAAACATCCTAGCCTGGTACAGCCCTCAGACTATTACCCATTACTGCTCTCCCATAGAGTGATGAAGTCTCAATACGTAGTCCAAGGGCAATCAAAAGAGACTTCAGGGCCCTGGGATGGCTGGTAAGGGGATCTGGAGCACAGGTTATTTTCTCATCTCTCCTTCCAGTTGCTGGCAGCACCATTGGAAGAAACAGACATGCCCAATCTATTAATACATGGCTCCATGGCTGACGTCACTGCCACAATTTTGGGTTTCTCGATAATGGGATGGCCTACATGGCATCAGCTTTTTTGGCACCTGATGGGATTCACGTTTCTCAAAGGGGGAAGAGGTCTTTGCTCATCAGCTAGCAGGGCTCATTGACAGGACTTTAAACTAGACTTGAAGGGGGAGTGGGATAATATCAGGATTGTCCGTGACAAGCTGAGAACACCTGAAGAGCAGCAGAAAGGAATTCCAACCATTCCAGCCAGCAAATCAGCTTTGAGATTTGAGAAATCTTCCCTTATCATAAAATCATAGAATGGTTAGGGGTGGAAGGGACCTCAGTGATCATTTAGTTCTTATTCCTATGTAACATGGGATAAATCAAAATTTTGAGAATGTAGAGTACATAAGAAGGCTACTTTATGCAGTCTGCTTTAGTTGTCAACCTTTACTAGTTTTACTGCCTTCTAAAATGTTTTAGGATAATTAGGTCTTTATTCTGGCCTACACTTTCATTGTTTTGACTTCTTCCTCCACATGCAAAGTCCTCAATTATTCATGGTGATCAGTTATCATACTTGTAATCATATACAAATGCTTTGATCAAAACAACTTATAAGAAGGACTACTTGTTGCAATGCATTTTCAAAATAATAATAAAATTATTCTAACGGCCTTTTAAATGTTTATTTGTTTGTTTGTTTTTTCCAGCAGCCATGGTGATTTGCACCCATTTTTTGCTTTTAATATCAGCAGAATAAGAGTCATGCTGTTTCATTAGAAAATGGTGCAATAATTAAGACTGTTTTCAGTATCAGGACATTTCATAAATTCTGGCACATGAAATCATATTCCAGAGTATGAATTTATTGAAAAGACTATAATTTACTCTTTTACAGTAGCAGTATCATTATTCTTCCTGTCTTTCATGCAAGTGTTTATAACCTAGACTAAATTCAAATTTCTTACCAGTGTTGAAAAAAGGATATTTCAGAATTTTTTTTACAAAAGGGGAAAAAAAAGAAAATTAACACAAAGCAGAAATGTTTGTGTCAAAAATATTGCTATATGATCTGGACAGTATATTAAATTTTTATTCATTCACAGTAATTAGTCATGACCTGTAATAACAGGGAGAATTATTTATCAGGAACTGAAGTTGTTTGTTAATTATGAACCATTGGAACTTTTTCTATTTCAGCAAAAGCTTTTACACTATCTTCAGTTTGGAAGACTAATGCTAATTACTGTCCAGATTAATAGCTGTTAAGTATGTCCTACATTCAGTGTAAGTGAAATTAGTCATATTTAGGAAATAAATAAACCACATTTTTCATAGACTGCTTTTAACTCCTACATACCTACATAGTCATAGCACTCAGAGCAACCATTATAATGTCTTCTGCATTTGTAAGGGTAGGAAAATACATACCTCATAATGTCATAAGACAAAGTAAAGGGACTTTGGCTCAAGGCATATAAATCTGTAAGCCCTGTAACAGGCAGTAGACAGGCTCCTGCTGGTTTGACTGGTAGCTGCTTGTATACTGTTTATATTTTCAGTAATTTGATTCTGATGAGTGCTACTGTTATCCTTAGGACGGCAGATAGACTAACTGCAGTAGTAAGCAAACTTACTTATACGTAAGAAGCTTAGTTATCACCCTTGTTATTCCTTTGGCTTTTCTCTGTTTCATTATGAATCAGGATGTTATTTTTAAAGTATACAGGCTCCCAGCTGTCATGCACAGGTATCCTTGGGCATGTCCTATCACATTCCATAACCACCTCAAGTTCCCATAGGAGCAAACAATATAAACCAGCCTTTCCTCTTCGGGTAATTGACTGTAGCAGTGAGAACCATCCTTGAACACCAGCTTTCTAATCCATAAAGCAATGGCTGTGATATGTGCTGGGGCTGAGAAGATGAGAGGAAGAGGGAGACTGAAGAGATAAGTCTGGGAACTGATTTGAAAAAAAAAAAAATGCAGTGTGTACATGTCACAGAGAAATCATTTTCATATTTTTGCACCTGCAATGAAATATGTATGACAAGTATTGGCTGAAAATAATTTCTCTGCTCTACATAGCAGTTCAAATTTTTTCATTTTAGGCTGTATTTTAGTCACTGTTGCCCATGCAGTGTGGCAAGGGAAAAGAAATAGTGTTTTCACAAGTAAAGTGAGTACTCAGGTTCACTCAAGACCACAAATAAAAAATAACTATATGATTATTGCATAACACCATCTTGGGGCAAGGTTAAGTTGTATCAATAATTTCACTGTGCTTTTTTATTCCTTAATATTTTTGGAATCTTTAAGTACTTTTTTTTTTTAGTTTAATTTGTGGATAATTACAATATATTTTAATAATAATTTAGGGAGATAGAATTAGTTGTTTTGTTGGGTTTTTTATATAAATTATTTACATTGTTTGGTACAGGCTCTTACACTGAAATCTTCTACAACACGGTTTTTCTTTCTTTGGATTTTTTTTCTTCCTCTCTCCTCTTCCTCTGAGAACACAGAGGTGGCTATTATTTTTTCCTCCAGAGCTTTTTTTTTGTGTGTTTCTCTTTTCCCATTATTGCCTGACTTGAACATGTTTTTGCTCCTCTGGGCTTCTGTAACAACAAGCCTAGAGGCTTGCTGTAGAACACTTAGCCTATGAATCTGACCTTTCACACACAGGATGAATTTCTTATAAGAACTCTCTCTTCTAATAGGGATAGTCAGTCAGGTAGAGAGTTATAAGTTATGTTGAAAAAAAATGTTCAGTCTACATTTTTTCTTGACTAGAGCAGGCTGCTGTGTTTATCTCAGCGGGTTTTAATACCAGTGGGGACACTGCGAGACTTAAAGTTTGTGCACCACATACAAATAGGCCACTTGGAGAATAAAATTTTTAAAAAAAGAAAAAGTTGTATCTGGAATGTAATCAAAGGATGGTTCTATTTAAGAAAGAATTGTAAGGTTTTTTTCTTACTGGGCATGCACGATACAAAAACATGGAAGCTACATGCAATCAACCAGATTGTTATATGCCTGCTACTACAATAAAGTGTTTTAAGTATCTCTGTATTGATTGTATAATCAGTTCACTAAGCTAAACATGGGGTTTTTTGGTTGAGCCTGGGAAGGGAATATTTCTTTCGGCTGTAGAGAATAGAATCCATGTAAATAAAACAGAACAAGTTTTATTCTGAGAGAAAAAAATGTCAGGGTTCAGATTTTGTGCCTAAGGCTCTTTCTCCCAACCCAAGGTGACCTCACCCAAACTACATATGAGAGACAATCTCCAGCCTTTTCTGAACCCTGAAACTTACCTGTATGCTGGCAAACTGCTAGCGGGCACAAACCTAAATCGTGCTTCCTGACAGTTAAAAAATACACATAACCACAGGACCATGCTTGAGCTGAACGTTCAGACTTTTCCAGGTTTTCCAGTGTGAGTATCATTCATCAGACTGTAAATGGATCCCACCATCTAAACAAAGGCATAGCAACTAGTACTGGAGCACTGTCTCAGATTAAATTATTTTCAATGTCAGGGGAAAAAAAACTGTAAACTGCAAGGAGATTCACACCACCAAGGAGGAAGCCTTGAGTAATGTCGCTGTGAAGCAAAAGGAAGACATTTTTTCTTTAGTTAAACATGGTAGTACACCACAGGGAATTAGGACACTAGTTTTACTGAAGTCCACCTGGAATCTTTGTCTGCTTAGTATGATGTAGTGTGTTAGAAAAACACTGTAAAAATAGTCCTTAACTTTGTGATTTTTTTTGGTATCTGGGAATATGGCAGTGCACGGCAGCTGTTGTCTAAAAATCAAGAATATTATTAAGAAATATGGCATCTCTTAAAGGAATATCTAGGGCTTTGACATTGTCATTATCATCCTTTGTTGAGAAAAGAGTACTATATTTTCCCAATACGATGACCAGATCCTTCAGAGAAGGATCACTGTGTTCTGTAATAACAGGAGAAAGAATCACAGAAACACTGCAGGGGCTGTAGTCCTACAGGGGGAATAATGAAAAAGGAGACTGACATGTGGTATAATGCATAGGACCACTAGCTAGGAAGACCTGTATTTCAGTTTTTGCTTCCCAGAAATTTCATTGGACAGATATTGAAGGAAATACAGAGATATGTAAAAGTGAGGAAATGCCTGCTGTTTCCCACCAATGTGCAAATATGTAGCAATTTAGCTGAAATCAACTGGTTTACACAAATTACAACTGAAGATGGTAAAACAGGAAGAAAATTTCATGGTTTTGCCAGATGGATCTTTTTATTTCCTTTCTCACACGATGATGTTTCAGATCTTCAACTTCTATTGAAAAAAGCAACACACTTGACTGAGACTGAGTTGATATTTCAAACACATACACCCTACTTCTGTTTATTGGCTTTGGAAGCATTTCTAACAATGTTGAGGTTGTTTAAAAAAAGAAAAAAATCATATCAGAAAACAGCAATGTCACTGTAACGCAAATAAAGATGTGTTATCACATGATAAATTACCATGAGCTGTATGATTAAGACATAGAAATGTAAAGTTCACTAATAAATATTTTTGTATCTCTATATGTCATTGGCAATATGGTTGATTATTTCTCTGTCAAAGATAAGCTTATTGTTTTCTCTGCAAAGTTATTACATCTTTAAGGTTAAAACATATTAACTTCACTTTTAGGTGAGAAGTTTCAAGTGTTTTAGAAGATCTTTTCCCAAATAAAATTTCCGCTGTTCTGAAAAGGAAATAGAAATAGACTTTCTAAATAGAAAGTAAGGCAGAAATTAAAAATCGTTTACCTCTTTTTTACCATATTTGAATTCTCGAACAATTTAGTATTTTAAAAGAGACAAAAAACACACCAAAAACCTTGAATGGGATGTGTATCTTGATTGTACTTGCAACTAATGAGAACAATAAGATGGAGATTATTCTCAACAGCCACACTAAGAACTTTAAACACAGTTTAAACATTATTTATCAGACAGGTATTTCTGACATGACTCTATGACTCATTTCATAATGCAGTCTCCAAGGCTGTGTAATTAGATCCTCAGGTGGCAATAGCTGTGTGCTCCAGTGATATGGAAATACTTACTGCTAATGTACATTAGTTTAAGATCTCACAGCTAACCAAAATACAAAATCTCTTCATGAAGGTTGAGACTGAAAGATAAGATTTTGTTTGCAAGATACATCAGAATTCTGAATCTTTTCTTAAAGAAAATATGTAGAATTTTTTAGTTGGAAATGTGGATAGTATTTGTGTCATTTAATTTTTTTGTACATGTGTGGATTAGGATTCCCAGGAAGAGTTGATAAGAAAAATAAATACTGAAGTTGCTTATACGTAATGATAGAAAGCAAAATACACAAAAGGACATTGGTACTTTGCCAAATAGAAAGCATTTAAAGACAGAAAAACTTTAAGGAAGAGATATACTTAAAGGTACCAGGAAAGACTTTCTATTTAGGATAAAATCTCCATAATTAATAATTAAGACTTTATTATAATTTTTACTTACTTAACAAGTTAAACAATCCACATTATCCATATCCCAGGTGAATGCTTATACCCAGCCTACAGTGTATAAAATCAGTATCTCCTTCAGTTTTCTATATTATGTTATATTAAAATAATGTTTGATCTAAAATCACCTACTCCATCAGCTCCCATAGACAAGATTTAGGCTGTTCACTAGACAGAAGTTTAGGAAACCCACCATGTCTTGAATATCAAACAACAGTTAAGTGAGATTTTGAAAATCAACATTTTTTTTTTTCACCTACAACGACAACTAGATGTGTTATCTCCTTTTGGAGAACTCGTTCCTTATACTTACCCTTTAACATGCATAGAAATCTTTTTTAATTTCACAATTTAATTTCACAATCTATTCACATACTGTGAATAGATTATGTTTAAATATGTATATGGGTATGTTTCTTCTCTAAGATGTACTGATTGTCAATATTCCCAACTATAGTATAAGGAGTATTAAATATCTGGTCCACAAGGTGACTGCTATAAGAAAATGTCTTGTTGACTCAGAGGAAATCACAGTCTCTGTTGTTGTATTTCTCAGCCTTTTTCATTCTTTATCTGTGAGTCTGTTTTTTCAGGTATAGAATTTTCTCTTTCTCACAGTCTAATGACATTTTGTGATCTCTGCATAATGACGTATTAAAGTGCAGTGCAGATTCTGATTTATTTGAATAAAATCAAGATTCCGTTAACAAGCTATTGCAGTGACTTCACTATTCTTACTCTGCCTTAAAATTAATCGAGAAATATTCTATGATCAATAGCTTTTAAAATGCAAAGTAACAATCCACACAGCATATTTTTTTCTCCAAGACAGAACAGAATACCTAAATATCCCTTCATAGACCACTTCTGATTCTGATTCCCATAGACTTCAATATTTTTATTCACCATCTCCTGTTTTAAACTGCTTAGCAGAATTGTTCTTATCATGTTCAGCTTGAGGGAATGTTACACTTCCATACTGAGTAAAACTTCTCTATATACTATTTGAACAGAACCTTTCTTGTAAGAAATATGAAGTATTTTGGGTTGATGGCTGATGAAGTGCAGACAATATATATATTATAAGCACTTGATTTTTAGGGGTTTGGAGTCTGGGCAGTAAGTATCTTAACAATGAAATCAGTTGCGTGCTTGTTATCACTACCATTTATTATTCATTATCCTGGCTTCTTCTTTGGTTTCATTAGAAATCAAAATCAAGTTAGTCAAAATCTAAATACTTTAAAATTCTGACAGAACATACAGAGGAAAAAAAAGTATTTATTACTAATAAGAAAAAAAAAAACCATAAAAAACAACCAAACAACAACAACAAAACGCAAAACAACCTAAAACAAGAACATCCAAAGAAGGCTTCCTGAGAAATTTCTGAGTCAGAATCAATGACCCAAATCCATATTCAGTCACCTAAATCTACATTCTAGAACAAACACCGGTATAACACTTTGCTTCAAGTAAGTATTGGTGCAGAGTAGAAAAACTGACCCAGGATTCTTATTAGCAGGACTTGTCATTATTATTATTTTTCTTTCCAGGATGCACCTGAAAGTGGAATCTTCTGGTTGAAATAAAGAAATTAAGAAATCGTATATGCTTCAAGGCTGATCACAACTCCATAACACAAATAATCTAAATTCATATGCTAATATAGGTCCTAGCTCTGTTTCAAAGTACAGGTTATAAAACCTATATTTGGTCAAAAATATCATTTAGGCAGATTTAAATTTTATGCATAATAAAATTATCGTATCGCCATATATTTGAAAATCTAAAAAACCCCACAGAATATAGAATGAGTGTATGTTTAGGATTTTGACTCTACAATGTATCCTAGTCAGCTGGCTAGACATCTGTTGCCATAAAAATAAGTTGTTAGGCAAACTTTTAATTGACATCTGTATTTTAAAAGAAAACTAAAATAACTCCCACTTTCACTTGACATAAAAACTTTGATGTGACCTTTCTTTCTGGGTTAAGTTTGATAGTGCGTTCTAAAATAGCATTATTTTCCAGATGGTCAGAATAATATCAAAGATACAGGGTACAAAGCTGTTTAGAGAATTCTTTATTGCACCTGAGAAGATGAGAGAGCAGGCAGCTGACATTTCCACTGTCTTGATAACATCTGTTTTTTTCCACAGTATTACGTCACTAGGCTTTAATTTTTTTACCCCTCTGCTACCAACTTCTCAATTTTTTAAAAGAAAGAATCTGCAATACACATTTTCTGCCCAGATTGTCTGATATTATCCTCAATTTCTACAGCAATTTACCACTAGTCCCTCACATTTATTAACTTCCTGTTACTGATGCATTTGTTTAGTTTCTAGAAAATAGTTTTCACTTCTTTTAGTCTTCTACAAGGATGACAGTACTACTTTTGTTCTTTAAACTACCTTTTTTAAAGCTTCTGTTCTTTAAGCTATTTCCTTGTAAATGATCAGTTTATGCAATAAAGGGCAATACAGTATGAACCCTTTGATTTGGCGGAGAGTAAGGCAGTAAAAGTCTTACATTTCAAATCATGTTCATTTTAACATTTTTCTGTGCAGTCCTTCACCGTCTTCATATTTATGTAGTAATCAATTGATAAAACTCCCCCAGGTTTCTAATGCAACTTCAGCATTTTGAAAATCACAGGTATTTATAAGATGATTCTTCTTACCTGACTTTAGGCACATAAAACCTAGATAGCTTAGAGAAGTATCTTGGAATGTGCAAGTCACTTTAGGCTCTTTATTTAATCTACTGAGAAGAAGGTGGTTTCTGTGCAGAGGTGTCATCCTGAACGCTTATTTGAGAATGAAAAAAACAACCAACGAAAAAAAAACCCTTTCTAGAGGTATGCCTTTTCTCCACTTGCTAAGGGAACCTGATATTTCTGGCCCAAAAGCAAGTGTCTGACTTAGGGTGTTTAAAACAGCTGTTATTCTTCAAGTACTTTGGCTTTATGCTTGTGCTTTTAATGTGAGAATACCTTCATTGCCAGTTTGATTTTTAAAATTGCTCAAAAGGAAAAAATTTTGAATGATTGCTATATTTCTATTTTTCTTCAGTGAATTATTTTTTCTCTCATTAGCAAAGGCATTTATTAATTGATATCCAGTTTTCTTTGGCTCTATTTTTTAATATTTAATAAGCTTTATTGAATGTGTTTTATTGCATACGTGTAATAATATAATAACATGTAATTTGATAACAGCATAATCTGAGTGAATGATGATTGGTGAAGTTGTAGTTGTTAATCTGATACATGTCTGAAAAGAGCTTTTTGCACACCTGTGTATTTGGTACCCTTGAAATCCTCGCATTCAGAGTAAGAATAATAAGTGTAAGAATTTAAGTGGAATTGATACCAGCTGAACTGTAGATCTTCATGAATTTATCCTGGCTAACTTTATGGTGTTTATTCTTGTATCTACTCTGGGACCTCATCACCTCTCCACTATCTGTTTGCAATAGGGCAGCATGGTACAATTCTGTAAACTGTCTATTTTCTTTACTGTCTTTTTCCTTTTTCCTGAAATGTCTTAGGCAGACAGCTAGTCCCAGTCAGAATAGCCTTTTCATTAAAAAAAAAAAAAAAAAAAAGACATTAGGACATGTCTCTTACGCGGCTCCTTTCTTTCTGGATTTGTTTTTCAGAGCTGTGCCAAGCGGACTGGTAATTAACAGAAGTCAAGAACTGCTGAGTTACAGGAGAAAGAGAGGTGGATGAAAAAATAAGAGACCAAGAAAAGAATCCAAAGTTTTAGACTATTCCTGATTTCACCATCTAAACAGTTGACTACAGATCAGAAAATGAATAAAATTATTAGACAACAAATAAAGATCTTTTTTTGTATGTGTAAACCTTGATCTAGATATTTCATTACTAGATGTAATTAATTGACCTCCACTTGTGTGAAATTCTTTTTCTATGCTGTAAGGGAAATAATTCAGATATACGTGTTGGCTGCCATTGTTTCACAGTGTGTGTCTTGGAGATGATGAATCATTCTTATTTTTAAAAAGAACTGTTTTGCTGTTTGTTTTTTTTTTAAAGTGAAGAAACAGACAGTGACACTTCAGAGCAATATTGAATGTGTAGGCAGCAAATCAGGAATGAAGGACCTACAATCACCTCATTAATCAACTAGACCTAATATTTTGATGTAAAAGTGATGTCTCTTGAGTCACTGTCTGGCTGGTAACATTAAAACTCATTTTTCAACCAAGAAAGAGCAAAGAACATGAATATCTAAAGTGTTTCCATTTATATGTCATAAATAATTTGAGCAAGTGTCTCAGATGTTTATTCATTTTTTTTTCGGAGACAAGATGGAGAAAATTTTCATTTATGTCTCTTTAAACCATAAGAAAATTACAAGAACTGACTGTGCTTGCTTGAGTAATTGCACTGACTTGATGACTTGTGATATAAGGAAGCCAAAAGACCCAGCAAACTAAGAGCTAAACTCTCTAGTTACCCTATTTGCCATCGACAACCAATCTGTATCACGTCAAGAGGAAATAAGAGTGAAAATGCAAGGTAAGGAATAGCAGGTGAAAAAATTTTAGACGTTATGATGTGGCATAACAGGCGATCACCAAACTGTAAATCAAAAGAGATTTAAAATGTAGATTCACTTTCCCTCTTTTATTATGAAAAATGTTTCTGTTTCTTTACATCTGAGTAGAAAACAAATTAAGAAAACTAGGACAATTATATACTATTTTGCAACTGAATATATGTGTATATATACATGCAGAGAAAGAGAGAAAAAGATTACTGGGATAAGAATGCTTAGAAGACAGACAAGTCAGGCTGCCTTTAAAATAACTCATTCATTAGTAGCATACTTCATGCTAGTGTTTAGTTCTAGCATATTAAATATCATGGATACTGATACAAAATGTATCAAAGTGTCTTCGACAAAGTGTCAACACAAGCAAAGTGCACAAAGTGTCTTTAATACTTATATTCTGAATTAGCTGTGTGTATACAGCACCCTAACACTGATGTCATGTACTGATGCCGCTGATAACTATGGTTCATGATGGGTCTTAGTCAGTGAAATCAAAGTGAACAGGCTTGGGAGGTCCTTGACAGGTGTTGTGGTTTTTAGGCTGATCCAGCAACTAAACTCCATGCAGCCAGTCTCCCACTCCAGTAAAGTGGAGAGGAGAAAAAAAAAAATAATAAAAGGACTGAGGGTCGAGACAAGAACAGAGGGAGCACCCACTAACCATGGTCCCGGGCGAAACAGACTCAGCTTTCTTAAAGCAAAACAATTTATTAACAGTTACTTAAAAGAATAAAGACAAGTAAAACCAGTTACTTGATAAAAAGAAAACAAGGCCAGATCTTAAAACAACACCTCTCCACGCCACTTTGCCTTTTCTTCCTGGCTCTACCTCCTCCCCCCAGTGGCGCAGGGGGACAGGGAATGGGGGAGTGCAGGTCAGTTCATCCCATGCTGTTACTGCCGCTCCTCTCTTAAAGGAGAAGGAGTCCTTACACCATTTTCCTGTGCTCCAGTGGATCCCCTACTCACGAGGAAAATCCACAAACTTCCCCAGCGTGAGTCCTACCCGCAGGATGCAATCCTTCCCCACCGGATTATTCCAGTGCGGGCTTTACCACAGTCTCAGATTCTTAGGGAGTTGTCACTCGCTCTGACTGGATCATCATACAGACTTTAAATGCGCAAATGCATAAATGCATCTCGACCTGTGCCCATGATTCACAATAGTCTCAGGTTCAGGCATCTCCTTTAAACAAAACACCTCCCCATCGACGGGGTTTGTCCCACGGACTTTAGATGCGTACCGTACTCAGGCTCAGGCATCCCTTCTTCGACGTGGGTTTTCCACAGGCTGCGAGCGGGTCTCTGCTTCCCTGGGACCACCTTGCTGCAAGGGGGCCGCTTGCCGTCTCGCCACCGGTTGCAGGGGAAACTCAGCTCTGGGACACCTCTTCCCGTTCCATCATCACTGACCTGGTGTCTGTGTGGCCGTTTCTCTCAGATCTCAGTCCTCACTGGGTGAATTCGGCCCGGTGGGCACCCCGGGAGCGGGGGTTTCCCCGAGTTCCCCAAGCAGCTCCACCGCCACCGTCCTCAGCGGGTGGCACCCGCCCAGCCCGGGCCACCACCTGGCTGGGCGCCGGGAGCAGGGGCAGCGCCCCTCTCCCTTCTCCTCGGTCCTGGGCAAAGGCACACCTTTCCGGTTCCTTTGTCCCGACGTAAATTGGGCAATTCACAGAGGCGCCGATTGGCTCCAAGGGGGATGGGAGTCCGATCTGGTGGGCAGCTGTGTAAGTCAGAATGTCTTGTCTGGTTTCTTGTACAATTTTCCTCATTTGTGTCTGATGTTTTCATGCTATTTGCCATTCCCCTCCACTCTCCTACCTTCAGGGAGATATCATCTGCTCCTGATACTGCTTATCTGGGGGTGAGGGGTAACTTTCCAGTTATCCTGGTGTATTTGGTAAGAAGCCCTGTGAATTTGCAGCCCCTTGTGCTTGTATTGTCCTTTCCAACTTTTTCTTACTTGGATGTCTTTTACATGTAAATTATCTTTTCCCTTTGGTGGTCACATTAGTCCCATATTTATGTAAAATACTTAAGGATTGTGTCTGGCTATGCCCTCACAGTGTTACAAAATGTTTGCATACTGCTGTTGGTTACTTTACTTCAATATGCGAATATTTGGGTTAGCATTAATCAAACCCTACTCAATATATTTATAATTTCTAGATGCCACAGGCCTCTCTTTTGGCTGCTGTTAGCTGTAAAACACTGCCCCTGTTCTTGCTGTGGAACACACAGACTTCTCCAAACAAAACAAAAACCTCTCTGTTTTAGCTATCCAGACTGCATAGAGCTTTTCTGGCAAAGGAGTTTCAGCTAGTATCCCTCTAAACAGGATCAGTAGAAACCTTCAGCTTCTGGCTTTCTATCTTGCTATAATTCACACAGTTTAGGAAGTGCTATTTATATTTATCTCCTCTTTGCAAAGATTTTTTTTCTACAATTTTGTCTAGACCATAGTGGAAATTGTGAGGAACAAACAAACGTGGATCAGAGGTGTATAGTTCAGATATGCTGAGCAATTTATGCCTTAGGGTTTTTTCCTACCAGGAAACCTTCAGTCTTGCTAGCTTGCTAAAATAAACCATCTCTATCTATGCTATTGTGATTTGCCTCCCATTCCTCTGAAATAAAAAGCAGATTATAACATCAGGGACACTTCAGCATCAAAAGCCAAGGAGATTAATGTCTCTACTGAAGAGCCTTGGCCGAGCAAAGGTAAGTGCTGAATGAAAGGGATGTTGCTGTTCGCAAATGGAAGGAGACTGAAATGGAATGTGGAAGCAGAAGTGGAAGTACAAATGAAACATATTTTGACACAAAATTCTACTGACACTAATTTTCCTTTCAGTTCTTGACATTGAACCTGCACATAAAATCCATAAATCTAGTTCAGTACCCACAGGGAAGTCACATTCTGTGGGTTGTTCATCCACAGTAATTAAGTGCAGAGTGATGACAGCAGCTACGCTCATCCTGTAATTTAAAAGGAAAAGAATGTGTAATTCCATCCCATAGGTCATCAGTAGCACTGTTTACATGAACAACTGAGATTGTTTACATAAACAATCTGCTTGAATTATCCATTACAACTAAATTAAGTATTCACTTTTTTTTTTCCCTCCTGTAATGAGGAGCTGCAAAATTATTCTGGTTTCTCTGCACGTATTAGAGAATTATTTTTCAAAATTATTCACTAGGTAGTATGTGTAAAGCAAATTAATCTCTGGAATTCTTTGCAAATTGTTCTTTTTAAGTATTTACAGTCAATGTTACATGTTCATGGTGTCTGGTGACTAATTACATTTAATTGTTTCTGCTTCTGGCGGCTTTGTCGAATTTAGGTGAGAAGTAAATAATAAACAGTGCATGAAAAATGCTACGTCCACATTATAAAGCTATTTTGTACCATAGGAGAGACTTTCTAGATCAAAACACTAAAATTAAAGTGACTACACTGACAATATATGCCACATTTTGTATGCAGTATGGCTTTTTGTTCCTTCAGATTAGATGTAGTCTGTTCCCCTGGATAAATGTCCCCACCATCCTCTTGATTTGAAGATATCCAAAAGGACAGATTGTTGGTTCAAGCACTTAGATCTACCCCATCAGTTTGAGTGCATCTGATGTATATCTGAGAGTAGATTTCATGTTGTGGTAGCCTCCAAAATAAAGTTCTTGTGAGTGAGTATCACTTTCAAACTGAATCAATGCTCAGTGACGACCAGAAGATTCATGTTGAAACCTCATCGCTGCTCTTACCAAGCATGCTGCTGTGGACATAGACAAATAACAGATGTTCTCGCTTTTATGTGAATAACTTTTGTCTGTAAATGTAAGCTGTTACATTTAGAAATTTAGTAATAAATCATATTAACAAATGCTAGCAAAACACAAACATTCTGCCAAACACGTCATTTATAGGAATCTCATTCTTCGGGTCTAAAAGGGATGTGGTGCAAGTTGAAGAGAAAAACCATCTGCAAATCAAACAAGTATTCACAAATAATCTATTTTTGCAACTTTCCATCATTTTCTTTTTTTGTTGTTGTTGCTATTTTTTGTCTTATTTTCATTTATTTTTTTTAAATAAATGCAATGTTATTACTCGTGGCATACCAATACCTAATTTAACTTCTCCTAATTATATATGACTTCACATCTTGACAGACTTTTTATTTTTTTTAAATTCATAATGCCACTTAGTTTCTTTCAAATTGGAAATAAATGAGGCCTAAATAATACTTTTACCTATGATGATTAGTACATGTAGCAGTCATTTAGTCAAAAACAGTAACTATGCCCTGAAAGATAAAATTAATTACCATCATAGAACACATTTCATTTCAACTAGGGTCATGATTTATTGAGCTAAAGACAGAGATGCATGCTTATTTATGCAGCTTCTCAACAGTACTAATGAAATGACATTAGAAAAGCATCAATTACTTAACTATAGTACAGAACATACAGAGTATGTCTACAACAGAATTAATTTTGCACCTCCTAAATTACTTTTTATACCTAAATTAGCTTTTTGTATAAGTAGCACTCTAATAGCATTGTTCTAGCGATAATCTATAAATTAATATATCATGCTGCAGTACTGAAGAAATCCATAAATGCAAAATTTTCATCAATAAAAGTACGACAAAAGTTTGTTTGCGTCATTTTCTAAAAAATAAATATAAAATATTACACATATTACAGTGACAAGGATGATGCAACTGTTAAAGATGCACTTGAAAAACTAGTCAATATGGAAGCTTCCTGAAAGTATGTGTAAAATACTTTACTGTATGAAGCTATGTTCTTTTCTTTTTTTTCATTTGTTTTTTATGGGTTTGATCCTTTTATGATTTTTTTTTCATTTTCTAGCCACAAGATTTATATTAATGAAATGGTGTTTTGATAAATAATGTTAAACTTATGAAGTGTTTCAACAATCAAGTTGCTATAAACAATCAAGTTGCTAGTGATTTTAATGCCTGAGAAAATGATGGTTTGATTGAAAAACACGTAGATTGAGAAGCAAGAAATACTTATATCTTTAGAAATACTTATATCTAAGCTTTCTTCTATGCCGACTTGTGTTATGGCAAGTTGCGCAGTTTGGTATGAGGCCCAGACTGTGGAGGCTGTTGATCACCCCCATTATTCTGCATCCCACCAACACAGGATACAATGTGCAGCCTCTATTTAGGAGAAAGGGCTCAACTCTCAGAGCACTGGGCTGCCCTGAAAGTAAGCACTTCCTAAACAGTGGATATATTTGAATAATCTGAAAGAACGATTTAGAAATATATTCGTTAAATTTATTCACTCCTTAGTACAATACTAATTTTGTCTTTTTGAAAGTGGCATACCTGTAAGATATTGATTGTTATAAAAAGAATATTGTGCTTTCTTTTCCAACTGTCAGTGGGATTTTACTTCCTCATGTTCTTCAAGTCTGGCAAATAAAAGCATGGTACTGCAAAAGCGATAATGAATAAAGAGCACAGAATATACAGCAGTATGGTTCCAGTCTTTCCACTGTCTTTTCCGAGTGCTGCCATCACTATCTTGCTGCCTCTAGAAGCAAGAGGAAAATGTTAGGTTACTTGTATCTACTAAATTTTTTTCACTCAGGATTTGCTTGTAAAATACAAGATCTCAAAGGGAAGGTGTTTCATAGGAAAACATAGTATTTCCTCTGGAACAAAGTGAGATTTTTTTTTTATATTTTTTTGGTTAACTCTCCTGAAAGTGATGCAGAGGAATCATTCTTCCACTGTTTTTGCCAGCTTAATGCTAGGTTTAACCTTGTTTAGCCTTAGTTCTGTATCATACTGTTATGGTTTGAAGTGGGGGGGGAGGTCCGGGTGGCAGAAGCTGCCCATCAGACCAGACTCCCATCCCCCTCGGGGCTTGAGCCAATCGACGCCTCTGCGAATTGCCCTATTTACGTCGGACAAAGGAACTGGAAAGGTGTGCCTTTGCCCAGGAGCAAGGAGACGGGAGGGGGGCACAGCCCCTGCTCTCGGCTCCCGGCCGGGCCGGCGGCCTGGGCCGGGCTGGGGCCGGTGCCCGCTCCGTGCTGATGCCTGCCCCGTCGAGGATGGCGGCGGCAGAGGCGCTTGGGGAACTCGGGGAGATCCCCGCTCCCGGGGCACCCACCGGGCCGAGTTCACCCAGAAAGGACTGAAATCTAAGAGAAACGGCCACACAGATAAGAGGTCAGTGAAGATGGAACGGAACAACGTGTGTCGCGGCTGAGTCCCCCTTGCCAGCAACGCCTTTGCAAACAGTCCTCGGTGGAGCAAGCAGAGACCTGCTCGCAGCCCGTGGAGGACCCACGTCGAGAAGAGATGCCAGAGCCTGAGTACGGTACCCATCTAGAGTCCGTGGGCTGACCCCCGCCGATGGGGAGGTGTTTCGTTAAAGGAGATGCCTGAGCCTGGGACTGTTGTGAATCCTGGGCACAGGTTGAGGCGCATTTACGCATTTTGCATTTACACATCTAAGTCTGTACGGAGGCGCATTTAAGGGTCGGACCCACGCCAGAGCGCATTTAAAGTTTGTTGATGACCCACGCCAGAGCGAGTGGCTACAGCTCCTTAAAGGTCCAGGACTGGTAAAGCCCGCACTTGGGGCAAATCCGATGGGGTAAGGATTTGCCCCCCAGCGGGTAGGATTCACGCTTTCGCCGTGAGTAGGGGATCCACTGGAGCAAGGGACAATGGTGTAAGGGCTCCTTTTCCTTTAAGAGAAGCGGCAGTAACAACTTGGAAATGAACTGACCTGCACTCCCCCATTCCCTGCCCCCATGCGCCGCTGGGGGGAGGAGGTAGAGCCAGGAAGAAGAGGCAAAGTGGGGGGAGTGGTGTTGTTTTTAAGACCTGGCCTTGTTTTCTTGTTATCCTCTTAAGTAACCAGTTTTGTTTGCTTTTCTCTTTGTAGGTAGCTGTTAATAAATAGTTTTGCTTTAAGAAAACAGCCTCTTTTGCCCGGGACCGTGGTTGGTGGGTGCTCCTCTGTTCCTGTCTTGATCCTCAGCACTTTTATTACATTTTTCTCCTCTCCATTTTACTGGGGTGGGAGAGCTGTGTGGGGTTTAGTTGCCGGATCGGCCTAACCCACGACATATATTTTGTTGCATCTGCCCAGGTACTCCTGCCTGATGGGTTGTACTGGTGTAGGTGTAAAACCGTCTTGATAGTGTAGGGGAAACACATCCCTCCTAACTGAAGTCATGTAAAAGTTTGACAGCCAGTTCAAACTCTCCTCATATTCAATGCAGAAAGGGAAAGAGAGAACAAAGCATCTGTAATTCATCCTGCTTAACAGTGGGTGTCTCTGAGAGAAGACATGAATCAGCCTTTGGAACAGCCCACTCCACTGACTATCGAGGAAGAGTAGGTAATTACATTAGATGGAATTCCTAGCTTGTACAAGGTTAAAGCAAATGAGTTGGAACTCACTCTGTGCCAAAGCTACCATAACTTTCTCTATTCTTTATCTTAACTCCTTCCATGTTTCTTTGGTATTTATTTCTTCCATTCTTAAAACTCTTCCTCCACTTCATCCATCTCAGTATCTCTCCATGAACTTTCTCCATTCAGCCTTCTCACCATTCAAACAGGGGATTAACAACTGCTGATTTTTGTGTCTGACAAAATGTCTTCCTTCTCTGTCCCTTGAAAGGTTTTCCAAATGCTGTTTAACATCCAGTCTAGCTCTTCCTTGCAATTTCACAATCTGAAGTCACTTTGCTAAGGTATGTATTACAATTCTATAGTTCTTCCTTCTGTAATTCATTTAATTCTTCATTGCATTGCTATTGGAACTGGAAAACATTGTGTCTTTCCAGTCTCAAGAACTCTTCAATTTGACTCAGTGACCTGAGTGCCATTTTAATGTTCTGAAGTTAAGCATACAAAAACTATATGTTTATTGAATACCATTTTCCCTACAATATTTTTAGAATAAAAGGTGGCATAAATGCATTGACAGCAGCTAATCTCAGAGGATGAAGTATGCATCCCTAGTAAGCTCTTTACTCATGTTAAAGAAAGTGAATGACAGTGAGTGCAAGATCTTATCTAAAACATAAAATACATTACAGTGTGTAATAATGCACGTAACAGGTTTGCTCAGATACGAGCTATGGAAAACTGCAAGAAATCACTACAATAATATGCCTGAAGACAGAGCACTTATTCTAGTTATGGTGAGTGTGCTGTTGAGATCAATTAGATCACGTAACTCCTGCAGATAGTGAGAACAGCAGTAATAAAAC
The DNA here is from genome assembly GCF_009769465.1 of Tauraco erythrolophus. Classification (NCBI taxonomy): domain Eukaryota; kingdom Metazoa; phylum Chordata; class Aves; order Musophagiformes; family Musophagidae; genus Tauraco; species Tauraco erythrolophus. Next base: position 80,473,950 of record NC_141465.1, on the reverse strand, counting down.
CTAAAGCAAAGAACATATTGCACAGTGTGCTGACAAGGTCAAATTGATAGTAATGATGTGTGATGGCAGCGCTGCAATAAGGTTGGCTAATACTGTATGCATCTGATACTGGTTTTTCATTACCTATACCCTGGAGTACAGGCAGAAGTTCACTAAAATGATAGTGATTACCCAAATGGCAAAGGCAAATAAGACAGGCAGTTCAGTGCTTGTGCATCCTGCAAACTGCATGAAGCCAGACAAAATTATACCTGATGCTAGATCTGCAAGGCTTACGGCCACTGGGATCAGCTTGAGTTTAAACTGCTTTTTACTCATTTTTAAACTGATGCAGTGTTTTAAAGTGTATGCTTAGTGAGTTTATTAAGACAGTCCATCAGAGACTGTGATAACTCTCTTCAGAACAAGTATACAATCTACATTATAAACATGTACTGTAAATCAGTCTGTAATTCATATCAGACACAAGATGTACTGTTGTTCTGAAAGCTCATGCTTCAAGTTAATACTGGGTGGACACTCAAAAGCTTGGTGTTGTGCCTAGTTTGAATAAGCCCCAAATGTTTGGATGAGTGTCTAGTGCTTTTGTAACATAGCCTCTTTGCCATTCTTTAAAAACGAAATCAAATCAAACTGAAACAAAACAAATCCTATGACATGTCCAATAAAGTACCTTCCACCACTCCCTGAAATTCTTCAGTATCTTTTCTTTGCTTCTTTCTTATAAACCAACTGATCTAAACTTAAGTAGCTTTAGTCTCTACTAAATAAGACATGCTTATAGACAGAAAGGTTAATGAAAAGTAAAGGGTGTCCTTTGGAAAGGTGTATCAAACAGAGAAAAGAAATGCATCTGGGAAGTCACTTCTGGTCTTATCTGATGTCCTCACAGCTCATGCTGTGAATAATTGAATAAAACTAAGCAGAGAAATTTTCCGTAGGGTACTTCTCTGGCTCATTTAGCCATTTAGACAAGCAGTGGGTTTTGTAACATGATCATGTACAATGCTTCCCCTCCAAAAAAACCCCAAAACTCTCAAGCCTGGAAATTTTGAGGTGACATTCAAAGTGGAGATGAGCATTCAGTAAATGGGAATTTGTGAACTTGATTGCTCTTAACTTTCCTCCTCATTCCATCATTGACATGAACACCTGCTCTGTCCCTAACTACATGACATTTCCTGGATGTTGTGACTCTTCTCATTTTGCAGTGTCAACTATTCAAGGAATCAAGGCTGGCATAACATGAATTCAATGGACTTTGTTGATCAGTTATCAGGATTTTTGTGGCTGTGACTTCTTGCACAGCTCTGAAGAGGCAGGGGGAAAGGGGTTTCAGGTTGGGGAAAAAGCTCCTGTGAGGAAAGGGCTGGGTGCTGACCCTGATTCAAACATGGTGGAGATGAGTAGGGACAACAGAGTGTCCTGGTTTTGACTGGGACAGAGTCACTTTTTCTTTTTAACAGCTAGATAAGCTCTGAGTTTTGGGTTTAGTACAGGATTTGTTATGAGAAGAATGTTGAAAGCACACTGATATTTATGGTTGGTACTAGACAGCTTGCTGTGTTTTTGCCAGTGTGCAGGAGCACAATAGGCTGGGGGGGACTATGGCTAGGATGAAGGGCCCACAACTCCCCTCATGGTTTGATATTAGATTTAGGATTGAGGGCTAAATTAGCCAACAAAGTATTCCACAGTATGCAACATCATGCCCAGTATATAGATGAAGGTTGACCAGGAAGACGGTCTCTTGCTCTTACGGGACTCTCTTCTAAGAGCTATCTTGGACTCTTGGACTCTCAGAGCACTCTCTCTCTCTCACTCTCTTTTGGGGCGTCTCACTCATCTGGGATTGCAGTGTCAGGACTTATCTGCTTTGGAATTGCTTGCCAGGAAAGGACAGGTGTTGGTCAACGAGTGATGAGTAATTACACTGTGCATCACTTGTTTGTGCACATTGGTTTTATATATGCATATTATTACTATTATTTTATAGGTATTACTTTTATTTTTATATTATTATTATTAAATTGTTCTTATCTCAACCCACGAGTGTCCTTCTCTTTTCTCCTTTAGTTCCCTTCCCCGTTCCCCTAGGATGGGGGAGAGTGAGCGAGAGGCTGGTTGCCAGCTGGGCTAAACTACAACACAGAGAAAAGATGCCCATGGCATTTAGATCACTCAGATGAGCCACCTCAGGTATTCTATTTGCTGCAGAAGGAAAATATAGCAGTGTGGCTCCTGCACGTTTTAAATCCTAATTTAATATTTTAAATAAAGACTTCTCTGTATCAATCAGATGCATAATGCATGCAGACTGGATGCTTCTGGAGAGTTGGACTTTAAACCATGACAAACATATGCCACTTCTCTCTACTCAACAGTGGCCCCATTTCTGCCCCTCAACAATCTCTTATTACGTAGCATTACCATGGCTGTAGCTGTAACGCCTTCTACTACCATCATGTTCATAACTCTATGTTCCTGTCAGTCTCCTGTCCCTTGCCTCCTTCAAAATCTTATTTTAAAAAGTGTGGGCTCTCTCTGCCCACTCATTACTTAATTGGGGAATTATATTCTGTTTGGAGAATCATTACTGGGTATACGCATCCAGGAAAGCCAATTTCATTGACATTATGTTGCATGTTCTGGCTTATGCATGCTTGATATGCTCTCTGAATACTGATGAAGTTCATATTTTGCCTGGTTATACCCTTCTTCCTCCCAAAGGCCCGGGTTTCTCACAGAACTTGCTGGGGAACAACAACAACAAAATCTTAGAAAATCCCATATTAACTTGTCCCTGTAAATAAGTGCCTAAGAATTCACTTTCACATCTGTAAACATTCAGAAAAGTTAATGTAAGTTAGTAACTATTCTTAAAAAGTTTCCAAACTCATAAGTGCATAAAATGTCTTTTAAAAATCTTAGTATCAATTTGACAGTATTACTTTTTAACCTACGCATCATTTCTGTAGAAAATTATACATACTGCACTTCTCTTACTAAGCATAACTTTTTCTTTTTACCCTAGGTTTTCTTTCTAAAAGGAGAAAAGCCTCTTTTAAAATATGTGCCTTTTATTATTTTATTCCTTTTTAGTCTAACAGTAAATAGCCAAAGTCATTACCTACACAGATACAATATTTTGGAAGTTTGTAAATATCAGTTTATTATTGACAGAGTACTATCTTAACATCTTCTCTTACATACCTTATGCACCTTTTATCAAACAAAAAAGCCTGAAGAAGATTTGTCAGTGTTTCAATTATTCTATACACTCTCCTTGCAACAGCAGAGTAGGCTACATTATGACTAATGTAGCCTACATCAAGATGACTTCCCTAAAACGCTGAGATTAAAAAGGAGAAACAAAACCACATTCATTACGTTGCAGCTCTGAGTTTTTGTGCTGAATAAGAAAACATGTACATGTAAGCAGTATTACGACGGTTGTAATTAGTTCTGCAGTAAGAAATGTATTAAAATTTGCTGTTCTTCATCAGCTGGGAAAGCCTTTGTTCTGAAGCATTGTATGTGCTTCTGTAAATAACAGAACAAGAGAGACTCCTGCTGGCTCAAACTCTACAAAAATTAACACTTTTTTTGTTAACTTTCTTTTTTTCATTCTTTATGTACTTACCATTACTGATTTGTTCTATAATAATACCCAAAGGCTCTGAAAAAGAATGAATGCACTAGACACTCTCCCACAGCTCAGAAAAGCCGATGATTAGAAATTTTTTTAAAATGTCTGAGACAAGTAGAAGGAAGAAGGACAGAAGTTGAGGATACATACACACAATCACATAAACTACCACCTAGTAGCTTATGTGGTCCTAAAATATCTGCAGCAAACTATGTGGTTATTTATTCAGTACATGCTACTGTTAGTGTAGAAAGTGATTATTTGGTGTAAATATTAATATATGTGTATATATCCTATCCCAAAATACACTAAATCAAATCATCAAGAGATGCGCAGTTCATAAAATTATTTTGTTCAGCTTAATTCTAGTCTCAGGCTAAATTTTAACTTATTGTGACAAAGTATTCGGAGGAACAATATTAACACACACTGCTATCTTCCTCAGTGGTCTGTGCACAGGATGATGGTCACTGCTCAAAGAACGAAGCAGCAGCAGCTCAATATTCCTTTATCCTCTTCCTGCAATCTGTCCCTACAGACTATGCAAAACCTGCACTTAATAAGGAATTACTCATTTCCTCTTGGGCTTTATTATAGTGCTTACCTTTGTATCTGAGGGCTAGATCCTTAACAGGATTTAAGGGCTGGATAGACAAAGGTATTTAATATCCAAGTCCCAGTCAATGTAGTGGGAATGAAAGCTCACAGAAATACTGCTGTATCTTTGAAGACTACAGTTCAGGAACATGAATATCCACCATCATATCCTATACTGCACCACAGAGGCAGCGCAAAGACATTTATGCACACCCCAAATCCAGGCTGATATTTCTAAATAAAGGAGTAAACTGCCATGCAAATGTAGTAGTCACACTCTACAAAATATTATAGCCATTTGAAAATGGCAGTCCACCTGAACCGCTAATTCCTGATTCTCAGGAGGACAAGTAATCTCAGTAACTCTTGCTTTTGGAGGTAGTAAGTGTTTCTGCCCCTTGCTCGTTTTTGTACTCTATAAGGAGATGCCCCAGTTCCAAAATTAAGATTCTCAAACCATTTGTTCAGTTGCTGTTCAACCCTAGAGGTGCCTAACCTTCACTGGTAACATTTTTGGGGGTGCCTAAGTATCTGCATTAAATTACTGTATTTTATCAACAATGAACAGCCCTTAACCACTTCTTGTCCACCATTGGAACTTAATACGAAGGATTTTACTCATTATGTCACTTAGGGTGAAAAATAGGTCTTCTCAGAGATAGTTAACCGCACAGAAAACATAGCTGGGAGAACAGTAACATTTTCTTTTATTGAATAAATTAGCAGTTAGGAATTCTTCCAGGAAATGGAGCATTCTCATTAAAAATCCTTCTGTTTAATAGGACTTGAATGCACATTTTCAAAGCCCTCCTGGATTTCAGTGATTTAAGATAACAGTTGTCAAGACGAAACATTTCTGAACACATTTTTTTTTATTTTGCCTTGAAAAATGCACCTCTGACTACATTAAAGCAAAGAAAGAAACGTCAGTGATTTGGTCAGCATCACATCAGATATTTATAAAAGTTTTTATCCCCAAATTCTTTTTGCAGAATATTTCAAAATCCTTCTTAAGTTCTGAGTTATCCTCTCTCCCTCCCTCTCTCTCTGCTTCGTCTTTGATGCCTTTCCCAGCTTTTTCTAGGAATAGGATAGTGACTTCATTATCATGTATAAGTTACAGTCAAGAAATCAGCAGCCAAAACCAAAAGATGATATAACACCATCCAATTAAAGTCAGCGTTAAAGAGCACAAGAGCATACGACTGCAAATGGTATGGTACAACAGGCATATCACAAGACATGCTGCCAGAAGAGGAAGGCTCGGACAGCCTCTGTGTCATAAGCGTTGGCTCAGCATGGCACATCCCAGCTGGGAAGTCTGAGAGTACCTCCAGGCCTCAGATTCCATCAGGCCCATCCTGGGGAGGAAGCTGCCAGCTGCAAGCCAACAGGGAGCCTCAAGGCAAGTGGTCCAGCTCCCCAAAGTGACAGTAGCCCTCAATGCTGCCACCACACACAGCCTAGCTGGAGCTAACATGATCTGCTCTGCCATCATAGGGGCTTGCCAAATAGTGGGGAGGATAAACAGGAAGAGAGCCAAGAGTGAGGTGAGCATGGTGAGATATTCTGCACTGGGAGAAGAGGTTTTGTCTCTCCTGAAGCTCATTGATCTGAAATGATAAAGACAGGAGGCCAATTTTGTTTCAGGCTGCTGTTGCTGCTGATTGGGTTTTTCTTAGTTGCGTGCAGTAGGTAAGTAATTTTGCATTATGGGTACAACTGCATGTAACTTTAGTACAAAATATGCTTTCTGAATAATTGGCTGTTCTATGAATTAATATCGCCAGCTTTTTTAGCAATCAGTTAAAGTGTTAACTCTCACTGTATCCGTGAGTGAGCCTAATTTTCAGCTACTTGATAACAGTAAATTATTTCAAGCACTACAGAGGACCTGTGTTTTCTCTGCTGCTTGACAACTTGCAAATTGTCAAAATAGGAGCTGAGGACTTAGTAAGGCTGGGAACTTCCATAGCCAAAGCAGAAAATCACAAACATTTTCCTCTGAAGTCTAAAACGGCGAAGAATAAGAATACTCGTGATAGGCAGCTGTCACCTGCTTGTATACATTTATGTTGCCTTGCCCTGGTGACACAGATTCAGGCAGGAAGAGGAATTCACCCTGCTCTGGGGAGTTAGGGACAGGGGTAGAGGAGAAACTCTCTCTTGTTCCTTTCCCATCATCAAAAGAGGAGATGAAGAGAGGTTCCAGGTCTTCCCTCAGTTGTTTCACTGCCCATATCCCCGAGGAATGGCAGACAAATCTATTCAACAGTATGAAGGAAAGGTTTTGGTGATATCAATATTGCCATAAATACTTCAAAACTTGCAACAGGAAACTGATATTCCATTAGCAGGTAGCAAGGAGCATGCTTGACTTTGTCAGGCCAAGTGCTAATAAAGAACTAAGCAGAATATACCCGTAAGTAAAAAATCATTGAAGTTTCAAAAGCACTGCTTACCTTTTCTCAGTCTATGAATTTTTCTGCAGCTGGGCAATGCAGACAGGTTCATTAAACAAGGAAACTATTTTGTATTTCATAAAAGTAAAAGGATTTACATAGCTCATTGATGTTGTATTATTTACAAATATATCACCACAGTTACAAACATATACTCTTGTAATGCTTTTTAAATTATGAATGAGTGCAGGTAACACCAAAAACCACTGTCAGTTGCTAAAGCTGTCTAAATATAAAAATAAACTAGAGCTACGTCTCTCATATAAATGGGAGCTATCATCTGCCATCTGGAAACCTCTAAAAAAATACAGAAAATAATTAAATATTTTTCTATTGCAACTGCTTGGCCTGATCCTGAGGCTGTTAATCAGAATAAAAAGATCTTGAGATAATTTTTCTTGACTCAGCCTGGATGTAGCCAATAGTAGCTTTAGTGAAATATGATGCTGCATATGTTTACTAATATTTGCCTTGCTCTGTATTAGAACTTTAGACTCATTAAAAGTAACAGTCTGGCTTTTAAGTGGAGCTGTGAAACTTAGATAGTAAATGTTATTGCTAAAGAAAATACAATGATGTATTAATTTCTGTGTTTGACCCAGAGGGATTGGCACAAGTTTTCAAATTAATGTTTTTAAAATAAATCATAGCATCCCTTAAGTCCCCATAAATTTAGCACTCCCTTGTTTCTGATGAGGATATGTGAACTGCAGATTTCTTGATGATAAGCATCATATTGTATAATAAATATGTGAACATTTCAGTGAAACATCCTTTCTTTTCAGCATTCTTACTGAAGGATACTTCAGCATACACGCAGAGGACATTCCTAAATATATGGGTTCAACTTTATTAAGAAAGAAAGAATATACATTTATTAGGACTAAAAAGATATTTTAATTATTTTGATTTACAGTTTCTGAACAAAAGGCATTCCAAACATTATTTTTAATGCAGTTGAAAAATACATAATTAGTAAAAGAATTAGATTGTCCTGCCTCAACTAATAGCATGTTTCTCCACAAATAATATGACTGACATTCTTAGGACAACTTGGAGGGAATAGTACTACCGAAGGTAACTAAGTGACACTATCTAGTCCAAACGTATTGTACTTGAATGATCGTGCTCAAGTATTTTTACACTGAAACAAACTTCTAAAATATATTAAAATAAAAACCTATTTTTAATAATTTTTTTCATCTCAATTGCCAAGATGCTGCAAGTTCCATTCATGCATGGAAATCTCAGTAACATTGATGTGTTTTATATTTAGACTAGACTGTAATTCCTCCGTCATCTGCACATTCACAGCTCATCTTCTCAAATAAATAGGAAAACAAAGATCTGTAGTGTTCTTTTCCATTACATTTGAAACACAGCATTAGGGATTCTGTTCTGGAATCAATAAGAAAAGATGAAATATGTGATAGAAAGACGTTGACAAAACTCAGACTTTACAAAAGCAGAAATATGCTTGGTGTTGCTTTTTGAAAAATCAGCACAGACTAAATACAAGTTTTGAGTATGTGAGCATAAGAGCACATAAATCAATAATAACAGTTCCTGTTTCATACCAATCGTTTCCCATTATGAACCTTTAAATTTTGGTTGCAGTGTTGGGAAGAAAAAAACTACCAAAAACAAAACCAAAAAACTGAAAAACAGATGATCCCATTATGATTTGCACTATTTGTACAGAGCAACTTTTAAAATTAGGATATTAAAAAAAAGAGAAGGAGGAAATAGGTAGACTTTCTTGCTGCTTATTACACTGTGTTGGTGCGTACAGTTTTTTAAAAAGGCTGCTTGCATCCTGTTTTAGGTGAAGTGCTCTTTGATGAATGAGTTTAATACACAGATGTCTGCCTCAGAGAAAATTCTCCCTAAATTTCAGAGAGGCATTTGCGCGTAAAATCTGTTTACCACATTGTCTAAGCTGGAATGTGATCAGCAATTGTACCAAGGAAAAAGCAAACAGGCTTCTCATTAGTCTTTACAACAAATTACTAGTGAATTGCAGAAACTAAAATAAATATAACTAAGGACTTCATGCATTGAGAAACATCATGATACTTTTATTTATAGGTTGTTTCAGGAAACAGACAAACCTATATATTTATGCAGAAGACAGTGCTTTCTTAGCTACGAACATACTAATCAAGGTCTCATTTCACAGGAGACCAGAGTAAGTAGGGTTTTGTTTGGTTTAGGGTTTTTAGTTTGGTTTCTTGTAGGTGATTTTAATCGTACAATGTCTGCTTCCTTCAAAGAACTTCTTACACTACTGTTTTTCTCTTGCACGTTATCATTTTAAGGAACACTGATGTCACCGTAATCTGAGAGTGATTGAATTAATAGGGATGCTTGGAATTTGCCCAAATCTTGTTTTTCCAGAATTGCCTATCACCTCCAATAATAGTGCCATCCATTACTCTCTATTTTGTCGCATTTTCATATCACAATTCACAATAGTGATTAATGACACAGAATTTGTATTTTGTGATTTTCCCTTGTTAAAGACATCATTATTTCATATAGCTCCTGCTTATATATTCTTAGTGTAACTACCTACCTTTTTTCACCTACCATGAAAAAAGAAAGCTATTTTAGTGGTAGTTCTTATACAAAAAAAAAAGGAAAAAGCAGATTGCTACAACATCATAATGTAACATACTTCTATTATTACAAGCTAATAGGTGACAGGCACACTTTTTGAAACAAACAGTAAGGGGAGTACAGAATCAAAGATTATGAAAAGAACTGGACATTACATCTCTCGATATACTTAAGATAGTACTCTACAAAACGTTAAAAAATACATTTGTAAAATATACATGAAGTAGTGGACTTATTTTTAGGAACTCTCTAATTTAGTATTTTAATAGCTATTGACTTCCATGCATGTCAAACAACTCCATGTTCAATACTTTCTCTATAATGACAATATATATTTAATTGTCAGTATTTTTAAAACTTGATTGACGTAAGGCTGACTGTGATCTACACAGTAATGGAGTCTGACAATGTTATAAAGTAAAACTTTATTGAGGCAGTAAGAAAGATAAGCAACAATGCGCCCATACAGCGACTCACTCAATCATCGACAGCAAACAGAGGAGCGCAAGCGATGCCATGGCTCCAGTGGGCTGCTAGGGATACCAGGGGTCTGGGTCACCTGGCAGCAACAGCCAATAACACAAATGGCTTGTGAAGATGAGAGTCACATCACCCCCTGTTTCCACCTATGACAGTGTGATTTGATAGAAGCATACCTTACACAGATATGGTGGGCGGCATCCTGCCTGTGCTGCCGACATTGGTCAAGGGGCAGGGTATCAGGTACAGCAGTCTGCCTGTATCGATGATGTCAGTCAAGAGGAAGCAGGATGTCGCTTCCACAACTTGATTCTCTCAATTCATCATTTGACATGGAGTTATAGGCTAGAGTTAGCTATATAATAACTGATGTGAGGTTGATGTTCTAGAACCTGCAGGGTACCAGTTACATATTCAGAAGTCAAAAGCTGGTGCATCACAAGGTGGGTACCAGAGGTGTCACATACCAAGTAACTCAGAAATCTACGCCTCACATAACTGTAAATCCCAATGAAGTATCTCTGAAAATGCCTTTTCTGTGGCTTTTTATGGTTCTTAATGACATTCTTTGGAAAGTGAGACTTTTGAAAAACTTTGTAACAGCTGTTACACATCTCAATACACAGCTGTGTAATGTGACCTGATTTAAAGGCAACTGAAGTCAATTGACACAATAGTGCTCACTTCAGTGGATTTTGTGTTGGTTCATAGGATCGTACATCCCTTTGATAAATGGGAGAAAAATGCATCCAGTGTAAGCTATAGACATTTATGGTATTTAACTCTGACTTTCTCAAGGAGCTATGGTTTCTATGTTCTTATTAGATATTAAATAATGACTGAGACTGGAGAAAGAATATCACTAACATAATTAACCAATGTTAACTCTACCGTTACTGGATAGGTTAAATTTTTGTTCTTCTTAAAGCAAAAAGGTGTAATAAAAAGTTATGGCAATATCAGAAATAGAAAACTGAAATCTCTTCTTATTACAGCTATCTAGGGTTTTTTTCTCCCTTTTACACAGGAACATGAACAGGAATTAATTACATGCATAAATTTTTAAAAATGTAATATTCTGATATATTCTATATAATATTTTTCTAAACTATAATAAATCTATTAATTAGAATTAAAATATTCACTTTATTTCATTCACTTTGGAAATGTAATAAACTAAATAACACAGTTCTGAATAAGAGCATAATTTAATGCCATTTAAATAGGCTGTGTTATCAATTATTATAGCAACATTCTTTAAGTTTCCCACTGTATAAAAGTTCTTAATAGTGATTTGATAACATGAAAAATAGTATTAGGTAAGAAATTTATGATTTCAGAGAGAGTTAGAGTGACTTTAGAGAATTATTCTTTTTTTAGTATACCTTACATGACTTGTGACTATAGGGGAAAAATTAGACAAGAGGAAAATATCTGGATTTTCTAATCCATAGTGATAACCAGAAACCTTAGAGTTACGTTTATATTTGAACAATGGACTGTTGACCAGGCTTTGTGCAATAGCATTGTTGCTGTTGGTTTCTTGAGATTTGAAATCCTGTTAGATGGAAAAGCATGCATAAGCGAATATGTTTCCATAGATCCCACAAGTTTGTAGTCTGCAATTTCATAAAAAAAAAAAAAAAAAAAAAAAGCAGCCTTGTTTGTATTATGCAGCTTTATGTATAATACATAGAAGACTTTACCAGAGTGGAAATTCAGAAATAATAGCAGAAAAAAAAGAATCAGAAAATTTCACCTCTCACCTTAGCACACCAACAAGGCTAAGAACTATTTTATTTTTCCTTCATTATGATGTCCCTGAAATTCTTGCATTTCTAGCTCTGAAGTAGTGTGGAACCAAGAAAAAGCACACTACGATTTTGAGGGAAGTGGAGGAGGTGGGTTTAAATCAGGGAACTCTACTGAAGTCAAGCCAAATCACGACACAGATTGACCTGATTTATTATTCTAGAGACAATAACGGTATGTTACCTCCCCAGCTGCAGGCAGACATGGCTATTAATGAACTGTGCTGTGAGATGGGCTAAGGAAACGTGATTAACAAAAAAAACTTCACAGTTAGTGAAAATATTGAAACTGAAATCATACATTTTTTGCTGAACACAAGCCAGAATGAAACTAGAAAAAAAAAATCATTACAATTTCAGAATAATGTAACAGGCCTCCTGTGATACTTTCACTAAATACCTGAATTTATTTTTTTCAGTCATATTGGCTCCTGATACCATTTGACATCACATTTCAGTAACAGTTGTACCTGCTTACCGCTGAGGAACTAACACTATCCAAGCAAGGTGGTAATACATGGGTGGGACCGAAACATCTGCCATATAATGAAACTATAACCTTAAATGTTCAGGTATGCTTCTCTTCCTGGAGCTTCCTGTTGGGTGGCTGAAGTTACCCACTCTTATATCCAGATGGCTGATCTGAGTCTCATTCTCTTATGTATGTTAAGAGAAAAGAAATAACAAAAAGTTATTATTTAAATCAGTGGGTTTTACTATTTTTAAGACTGGCTAAGGGAACAGAAAACAACTACTGACTCAAAGCTTATTCTCTGGTAGGTAATAAAAACTAAAGTAAGAAATTATGTTTTTCACCTCAGCTTTAAATACAATAAAAAACAGAAACAAGAAGAACAAAGCAAGCAGTATTATCTTTGGATTACTGGTCTTGCCCCAAAGTCCAGAACTGTCAGTATTGTTTTTGAATGTAAAACACAAAGAACAGGTTACCATAAAGGTGACTTTGATTTCTTTGCCACTGAGTCCCCAATTGTATTATCATAGCAAATGCAACCTGACTAAAATTGGAATTTATCGTTTCTGATCCTTTTTCCGAAATAGAGTGACAAGTCAGTAACATAACACTTTGGCACACATACAAATATTTTTATCATTTGAGTGTTGCTCACAGTACCTTGGCCAAAGATACTTTGTGTCCACTGTGACCTGGATAACATTACAAGAGAAAACAATGGCATTGAACATGTTAAGAGATGAAAACTTGTATTTCGTATGTCCTCCCTCTTAGCTGTAGACTTTAATACATCCCACAGTTAAATCTTACTCCCACACAAGAAAATGAAAATATTTTTACTGATGTCATTGGGAGTGGGTCTGTATCCAAACGTGTTTCTTATTACAAATACATGGTCAGATGAAATCAGATGAAATGTAATATTGATATTCCTCAGATATTTACTTCATTTTACCGCTAGGGTCATCCCCATTATTTTAGGCAGATTTATTATAATGTTTTGTTTTCCATATACAGAATTGCAATAGCCTTTGTTTTCTAACCCACTGATCCAAAGTCCGTGGAAACCATTTGGAGTCTTTCCAAGGAAATCTCCAAATGTAGTTCTCTAAGCTAATTCTTCAGAGTATGGCAACAATTCCCAAAAGGTGCAGATGCGAGGTATAGTAGTTATTCTGTTCAGAACTTATGCATATTTGGAGCTGCAACAATTTCTACTCACACAAAACATCATAGTGTCTTCCTTTGTGGAGAGATTAAAATGAACAAATAATTAATTCAATGAGCTTGTTGCATATGTGTAAGTCCTTAATTTTAACTTTGTAAAATGTTCAACAGTAAATAATTGCCAGTCTATTATATATATAAAAAAAAAAAAAACAACAAAAACCCTGCAAGAAGGTAAAAATAGTCAATTCTCAACATTGGAAACTTACTCTAACTAGTTTTCTGATAATTGAAAAATTGTATTCTGCTCAATTCAGAAGCTATGAATCTGCAATACCGTAATAAATTATTGACATGATTAGGTTTTAAAATCCTTCTATTTAGAATTAGGATTGCAAGCTGCTTGTTTTCCTTTGTTACATTTAATAGCTTGATCCTGAAAATGCAGAATTCAGTAGTTCCACTGAATACAAAGAGAATGGAAATGTAAGTGAAATTACTTGCCTGAATATATGTTTTCTGAATTGGGTTCTAGCATCTCAATTTTCAGGGTAGAGTGTGTTCATTTAGATATGCGATATATTCTGATAGGAGTCGTGCTGTTAAATCTCAGTGAATCCCCTTGAAAATTAAGACATGGAAGAAAAGGTATTTGAAGCTTTTATTCATAATAGTTCCATAGTTATGATGATGGATAAATGGTTTAAGCTATTTGACTTTTTTTATGAATAGACTTAAAGCTACTTTGTCCCTTTGCTACACAAGAAAAATGACTACTTTTTTTTTTCCAAAGAATGAATTGTTAAGTTAACCAGGAAAATGTCTTTGTGTAGTGCAAGTAATATTCATGTTATATAATTCTATACTAAAAATCTTTTTTTATATGTTAAGGACATTTGTAATGACAAAGCAATAGTCTTGCAAAGATACAGGAAAGCATTACTTTTTCTAGACTTCTCCTCTTTAAATAACACTAGTCTGTGACTTCTGCTAAATAAACAATTGATATCGAGGAGAGGTGGAGAGGATTACACCGATTTTATGTTTGAAGTGGACTCTTAAAATTCTTTGGCCTTCTGGGTTTGCCTGCTAAATAACTCAGAGCAGCTCAGCAAAGAATTTGTTAGACATTATTTTACCATATTGTATAAATTTCCTGGTATCAAGTTCATTTACTTCGAATATTCTCAATAATATTGAATCTATAACAGCTGATGTGTTTCTCCAACATCAACACTGCCTGATGTTGAGCACCATTGGTGACTGGGATGTTTGGATATTGAGACACAAGCCTCAATAACAATAAGGCTAATGTATTTTCTTTGTGTAGATCTGATAAACTGCAGATTACTTCAGCAATATTGTCCATCTGTGCCATTTCCTTAACTACAACTCAACTGGTATTATCCATCTCCTTATACCCACAACAACTCTTTGGCATTTCTTTACACCACCATCCATACAAAAGCAAACTACAACTATCCTCAAAGGCATAGAAAATGTAAATGCAGTATTCACATTTTCAGGTATATCGATCGTATTTCAGCTTTTACCCCTGTTTCTATTTTTCGTGTTTCCTTTTGGCTAACACAGTCCTATTGTTGTTGCTGCACAAGTGTCCTCTGCAGTTTTCACTGTCTCAAGTAGATTACTTTTATTTCTCATTCTATTTATGTGTCTTTATTGCATTCTCATTTGAAATCTTCTATATCTTTTTATCTTTTGCTACAATAACATAGGTCAAATTAAAGTTACTCTAGAAGTATTTCTTTTCCTCCAATAGCAATAAATTTGGCTTTGTGTGAGTCACTGAAGTACAGGTTCCCAGACTGTAGTTCTGTTAATTATGTAAAATTAACCTTATCCTAGGTATCTCCAAATCCAAAACACAAATTCCCCGTCAATAAATCTTGATCAAGATAGACAGTATAATAATGCTTCTTCATACCCTTCTGCCTTGCATCCTAAAAGTTAAGTCTGTAAGAAATTCGCTTTAGCTGCTTTCATCTCTTGACACTAGTGTTTTAGTAAATTATTAGAGTACAACAATGTTTCTGGTAATATTAGAAAATACTGTTAAAACATGGATTCTGAACTCAGGAACATGATTATTCAATACAGAAATATAGTCCCAACAGTTTACTTCTTTAGTTAAGGATTTCAAAGAGTTGCATAACTGAAAACTTTCATTTAACTTATTTATTCTCCTTGGGTAATTCCAAATAAATTGAAAATGTGAGAAACAGTCTAAATCTCTGACCGTTGCAAAAGACTGATCACAGGCAGCTGGTCCATTAGGTTACAGAGAGGTTTTTATATGTGTAAAGCCAAAGAAACCCACAGATTTTTTTTAAGAAGAGCAGCCACAAAGGAGAAAGATTTCTTTTGGATGGCCTATAGATCAGGGCTACAATGTGTTACACATTTTTGTATTTCCAGAAGACTATAGGAAATTAGATCTTTAAAATCACTTACTTGGCATGTCATCATTCCTTGAGGGCATGATAAATTGGTTCTGTTAGATTTATTTGAATGTGTTTATGTAGTTCCCTTTTCAGAGTCATCACTGATATAAAATGTGAACTTACCTTTCAGACAGATATTTCTGTTGCTACTGTTTAGTATTAATAAATTAATTATTACATTATCACATATATCTACATTACATTCAGATATTGAAATTAAGTAGCCACACAAAAACATGAATCACTTGTCAAAAAAAATGCTCCTAGCAAAGCTAAAACACTAAAAAGAAACTTTGAGAAATACAGATGTGAGGAGATATAAATGACAAATATATCCATTTCCTGTGTAACCTATTTTGTTAAGTTTTGGAATACTCTAGAAAGTTTTCTACACAGTTGGCAAATTATTCAGATTCCAAAAGTGGCTGTGTTTTTTAAGGAAAAACACCTTCAAATATTTACTGTGCTAAACAAATCTGTCAGTAAGGCTTTGTTTTCTTTACTAATTATAATTCTTTTTTTTTTTTTTTAAAAAGTCTGTAAGATTCTAGTAACCCTTTGCACAAAACCTTTTGTGACAGAAAATTGACTATAGCACAAAACATTTATTGCAGGACCTAAAGAGTCAGTTTCATATGATGTGAAGAACCAGAAGCTATGTATATACATATTCCACCAACATATGGTGAATTTAGGTGATGCCTACTATTTTTAAGAACAAAGAAGGATATGTATGTGGAAAAGAAACATTAACAGCAAAGAGAGGAAATGCACACATGAAATGTATGACTTGCCAGCAAACTTAAATGACTTGATTATTATGACTAATGCTAGTGTGAAAAATATCCCAGCAATCACAATTCAAAAGCAGCAATATTATATGAGAATTTTTAAAGTATAGATTCATTTTAACATTTATTCATGTTAATATTATCTTATTCTCTCTTTTGCAGCATAAAGTGTTCTCAGTATACATCTAGACACCTCCCATAGGCTCATTTCTGTTGGATTTGCTCTCCAGCATTGCCTTGTACACTGTCCCATTTTGACTTCCACATTAAAACCAGGACCATGTCCATTCCTCCCTGGTACTCTGACTCCTCTCATCCATCATAAGTGTCCATGTGCCATTTCATGTATATCTTTGATCCATACTTCAATTCTAAGACTAGAGTCCCCATTAAAATACAGAAGATCCTTTGGAGGGCAAAGAACTAAAAGAATAACATCCTATAATTTATGCTATTACAATCAAACTTCTATCTGCACCATATTCACTCCGTAGAGAAGGCGGTGGAACAATGTTGATAATTCAACTGAAATAAAAATGCTTTCTCTGAAAAGAGATAATCTGAATTCTTATACTAAAATACAAATCTTCAAATGTTTTAAAATAACAAAATAATTACTTAATACAAGGTACTCTTTCAAATAACTTGCATATTATTCCTCCCCCCAAAAAATACCTAAAATATAATCTGTATTACTGTAACTTTAAAAAAATATATGTATTTAATGTTCATTATCTTTACTGGTTTTGTTTCTAAGATCCTGAGTCACTTAATTCAGCATGCAATAAATCCTCGAAGCACAGTGAGGAAACAAAGGAGGAAGCCATTTTATTTAACAGTGGATAATTTTTTTTAAAAAGTTTTATCTTGCTTGTTAAAGTAAGATGAAAAGTTTTCTATTAACTAGGCTGGGAAGCCTTAGGGGCCACTGAAAGCTTTTTAATTGCATGTTTAATTAGAAATGTGCTAGAGAGCTGATGTTCAGCTCTTCTGAAGCTCATGGCTGCTGACAAAATGTCTGGTTTTAAGCCATTTTTTCTCTTGAAATATTTTCTAAAAAGTGGGTTAAAGTGAAGAAGCTTTAATTTGGGCTATTTTCACTTCAAAGGGATTTTATTGTTTTATTAATCCTACTGTAAAACCAAGGTGAAATGACACCTTCAAAAGCAAGCATTTTCAGGTAAAATAAGACCTCTAAAAGAACAAACTTTAAAGATTCTAACAATTTGTTGTTCTGCCTACCTCACCAGCCACACTGGAAGGCAGGAAGAGGAGGATTATGTCTGGCTACTACAGGTACAGTTTTTGCAAAAGCAAACCAGCAGCAAGTTTATCCAGCAACCAGTGGCTGGAGCTGAAGAGAAATAAATCCATAAATATTTTCCTTATATTCTAGGTAGAACAACGTTGACAGCACTGGCTGCAATTGTCAGGGATCCCAGCATTTGCTCTAAACCTGGGTAAAACATGACAAGCCCAGTATGTCTTCTGCCCAGTGCTCAGTCAGACAGCTTTTACCAAAAAGTTGTCTGACACAAGTTTTCTTGAAATTTAGGTTGACTCAGAAGTGCTAGCTTCCCCTGAGGTAATTTAATGGATAAAGGAGGGCAGCCCCAACAAAAGCTGACAGCACTTCAACTCCCAGCATTGCAGGTATGAATACATATTAGTCATGGCTGGATAAAAATACTTCTGAAACATAGGCTAAACCAGTAAAGTAAGCTGTTGATTTTTTAATGAAACACAGTATTTGAATAAATACAGTCTTTTAGAGGAAGAATGGAAAGCTTTTTTGTTGTTTCACATGACAAGCCCTGTTTTCAAGATAGTTTGCATTAAATAAAGTGTTAGAAGTACATGGAAATCAGTCTAATTAAAAGTGTGAGTTTGTACACTGAAAAAGAAATGTATTCTGAAAGACAACTAAATAATTAAATTATATGTTATATTAGACAGTACAGCCACATAAAGAGAATATGCTAATGTCTTTTGATATACACAAAAGAGAAATTCACCAAACTTGACATGATATATTAATGGTCACAAAGCTTTATAAGAGCATGAAAGTGCTAATGCATTTCTGTCCTTATTTCACCTTCACTCAATAACACAGCCAGAGACTTGAGATTCCCTGGAGTATGTCTACTCAGATAACTTAATCTATGCCTTTCATGACTACTAAAATCCAGCAAGTAGTGCCCAGACCTTGCATTAACACCAGAGCTGGAATTTTTCTATTTTCTAGGTGAACAACATCCATACTTCATGATAGTCCGTGTGTTTGATGATAGAACATGGCAAATATATTTGAAGAATAGGAAATAAAGTTTGTTAGAAATAACTTGATTTGAGGAAATAGGCTTGAATACAATCCAATTGTAGCTCTTATGAGGCACTCTCATTTCACTTCTGTAATCCACTATTGCTTATCAAACTTACCTAAAATGCAGTCTTATTAAAAGTATTTCAGCTTTACATTTCAATGCTCAAAGACTGGTCTTCTGAGAGTAATAACATTTCTAATTATCTCCTGCTCTGCAACTTTACAATCTACTCATTTATTTATTTTTTTCTTTATAAATGGGGAAGGTCTTTAATATGTGTTTACACACTAACTACAACAGTAGATACTAAGAAAATGCTTCAGATTTGGCTATGGAAAAGAGATAACTCAGGTTGGTAGATGAGTTCACAGAATAGCCAGAAGTGACAACGCTACTAATATTATTAGATGCAAGAATAGTATTCATGTTTTTAATCATGATTTATACTGAAGTTACAGATTTGTCACGGTTTGTGGAATTAGAGTAGAGTGACTTCTTTCATACCTTTTCTTATGGAATCAGAGTTGTATACATTCATTCACAGTTCCTCCATTCTTAAAATTAATACAAGTAGCATCGTGTAGAATTGAGTTGTCACTTGCAACTCAAACCTGTAAAGCACAGGTATGAGGTGAGATGAGTTCCGTTGTCGTCAGCATTCCAGTGAAGTTCAGTTCTGCATTTTCACATCAAAACTGAACGGAGCTGATTCTCTAGTAACTCTGTGTCTGGCATAGACAGAGTCCTGAGGGAAAGCTGACTGGTTGAGCCTAAATCCTGTTAAAAAGACATGGTGCTGCCTGGCAAGAAAAACTCTTTGAAGTAGTGGCTGATGGCTATGACTGCACTTTCTACTGAAAGCAGCTGCCAGTGGAGTTCCAAGGTTATGAACAGTCCTAACCTCTTATTAGATTATCGTTGATCTTGGATGCACAAATAGCTGCAATGGCTGAAAAAACCTGAACTCCAAACAGCCAAGAGTGACTCAGTTTTTCCTGTAATATCTTTCCTTCCTCTTTAATGTTCCCGGGCAAAGTTAAGCTTCTCTAATGCTGTCACAGTAGGATGACCCTTTTAATTACATGTTGGCATATGTGGGGATCATTATATACTAGGTATTACACAGAAATTGAAAGGTGTGCTGGTTTTGGCTGAGATAGAGTTAATTTTCTTCATAGTAGTTAGCACGGGGCTGTGTTTTGAATTTGTGCTGAAAACAGTGTTGGTAATACAAGGATGTTTTCATTATTGCTGAGCAGTGCTTACACTGAGTCAAGGTCTTTTCTACTTCTCACACTACCCCACCAGCGAGTAGGCTGGAGACACATAAGAAGTTGGGAGGGAACACAGCTGAGACAGCTGACCCTAACTGACCAAAGGGATATTCCACACCATATGACATTATGCTCAGCATATAAAGCTGTGGGAAGAAAAAAGGTGATTAGATTCAGAATAACAGTGTTTGTTTTCTCAAGCAATTGCTGTGTGTGATGGAGCCCTGCTTTCCTGGAGATGGCTGAACACTTGCCTACCAATGGGAAGAAGGGAATGAATCCCTTGTTTTGTTTTGCTTGTGAGCATAGCTTTTGTTTTCTTTGTTAAACTGTCTTTATCTCAATCCACTAGTTTTCTTACTTCTACCCTTCCAAACCTCTCCCTCATCCTAACAGGGGGGAATAAATGAGCAGCTGTGTGGTGCTTAGCTGCCAGCTGTGGTTAAACCATGACAGAAGACCCAGGTGATTATGCTTGGCTTAGAGAGTACTGAGAGAAAGCAAAGAAAATCGTCTTTGTGGTACTCCAATCTAGGGACATCCAGTGCACCTATTCGAAATCCATTTGCAAAAATCCCCAAAGGCTAGTGCAGTATCTTCTGAAAAGGCAAGTGCAATAAAGTTGAAGCTATCATCTCTCCCTACCTTTTTCATTAAAAGCTATAGTCAATGACTTACCTTGCTAAACAAAGATCCACTGGGTATTGTGTTGCACCACAGCGGCAGATTTAAGAATCCAACTCATTGGTTTTATCTCAAATACATTTAATCTAGATTGACATTTTAGAGATGAACAATGGAGTATGAGATACAGCTGAAAGCACTATGAATAAATGATAATGTTTTACTCATTTCATTAGTTCCACATTCTTAAGCTTTTTAGTAACCAAATTAGTTAACACATCTCCACAGATACGCTTAGTTCATAAAAATTAAAATAAGAAATGTCTTAAATGGAGCAGGATGGAAAAGCAGGCTGGCTGCTTGCCATACTGGCTTCAACTACTGACATATTTTACCCAGTCCTACAACATTCATCTTTACCAGTTACAGATGGACAAAACACTGTCCGTACTAAAAACCACTCTGCTTTCAAATAAAGCCATGTTTATTTCCAAGATAAAAGCTCACAACTGGAAAATGATCATCTTTTAAGGCTTCTAAGATTAAGTGCTTCTCTTTAATTTAGAATAAAATATTGTCTTAACATTGAACAAGATCCTCATGCAAAATCTCTGTAATATGTTCTGTGACGGGTTTATCAAATTAAAGAGTAAACTATTCATATGCGTCACTTTTCTAGTAGGTACGGCAAAACCCTTTCAATCTATTAAATGGACTGAGCAACAATGTTTCCTATTTTCAGTTCTTCCAGACCATTCCGGATAAAAGCAAGTGATGCTATTTTTTTTTTCCTACTGTCTCTGAAGAGATATGAAGTCTTGCAATGTTTTACCTTTCTTTGTGGGCCATAAGGTTGCTCCAGAGCTCATGAAGCGTGCTTCCAGTTTTAAGAGGCCTCAGGGGAGAGGTAGCTGCCTTTGAATGCCTGCTCATTGCTCAAGGAATGATATCCTAACACCAGCAAGTAAAAGACACTAAGGGCATAGCTCGTTTGTAGCTGGATGGAATCTACAGAGGATTAGAGGACATCAAAAATATGTTGAGAGAAAAGTGAAAAAACATACTTCCATATGATATTTAGACATATGGAAAGAGATTTGAAATTAGATATGGAAGGCAAGGAAAATCTGAAAGGATGGAGAATAGGAGGCGAAGCAGGGTAGCATGTTGCTCCACTGCATTTTCAAAGATCTGGATTCTCAATGACGATTTCTATCTTTTTGCCTTATTTTATTTTCTGACAGCATCCAGCTTTTGCCTTACAAAGAGAAAGGCAATCTGCTTCACAGAATCCTCAAGAACTCAGCAAGAGTGGGAAGCATTTCCTTTTCCAAGAATAGATAATTGCCCACATCTAACAAGACACTTGCTCCTATCTCATGGTTTCTGTAGAGTTCCCATTTCCCTCAGACTGACAGGTTGTGGTATAAAAGGCAGCAGTATTCCCACAGTTAAGAGCTCAGCAGGAGCCCCGCAAGGTAAGATAGTATCAATTAGTTGATCACAAGTCAGTAAGTGCCAAGGATGCTGCTTCACACAAAAAGCCTGGCATTATCTTCTTGCAAAACAGCAGATCTTGAGTCAATAGGAGCTCAGTGGCGTACTCACACTTCCCCCATTGTTTAATTCATTAGAATTGCCATAGAAATACTAGCAAGTGGAAAATATACGTTTATATAAGGATGTGCATATCTCTGTGTGTATTTGTGAGTGTGTAGTTATCTCTGTACGTAGACCTATGCTCCAAGATATGTTGTAAATGTTTGGGGTTTTTTCACATTCACTTCCTTGATATCAAGGAGGCTGGTGACAATCTAAGTGATCTTGTTGTCTAACCATGTCCTCAATGTCCCAAAATCACATCTGAATTCAGCAGATATTCGCAAGGAGGAACTCAGAGGAGCCATTTGTTTTTCTTCATCAGTGTGGAGTTTTGTCAGTGCTGGATTCCTAGCATGTTTGAGACAGTGAAGTGAAATACTCGAGTTTTAATTCTATTTGCATGTTCTCTATTTAAATGACAGAGAAGCTACTCGATGCACCACAACAGACAATTCACGAAATGCAAATACTTTATTAAAGTTAGTTGCAGCACTTGCAGTTGAAATAAAGGGTTTCTGTTTTGCAATGCTACCTTCATTTATTCCTTCCAGCCTTCTGGAGGCCTCAGATTTTGTCGGGACATCTCTAAATTTCAAATTTAGCAACCTTTGTCAGCTGTACAATCCCATTTTTGCTGATCCAGTCTCATGGAAATGTAGTCATATTTTCCTTTATACTCAGCAATTATACTCTTTTCTTGATGAATATTATGTACTAAGAGATTGTTTTAAATTATTATATATGTTTGTTGGTAGGAAAAATCACTTTGTAATTGATTTTTTTTTCTGGTGTGTTATTATTTAAAACTTAGGAAAGTGTTGGGTTAATAGACAGAAACTGATACTTGTGGTAGCATTCTATTGACTGTAATTTGTCCACTATGGGCCTAAATGGGCATGAGAGTTGCACTTATATATAATATGAAAGATAACTCTCATATGCGTTGATTAATTTAATCCAAATCTGAATAATTTAAGATGTGAATCATTTAAGATTATTTCATTCATCTTTTACTTGCTAATTCTCTCTCCTTGTTCTTCATATCATGCCATTCCAAAGAATTAAATCAAAAGTACATATGTATACAAATGTCTCCAAACAGTACGTATTATTTATTTATTTATGATCTATTTTTGTAGGATATTTCAAGCCAATATCTAAAGCTCTAGGACATCTGGTTGTTTGGATTTTTTTTCCTGAACAGCCAAGAACTGCCACAAATAATTCAAGACCCCTTGACTGGTACCCCTCAATGAGCAAGAAGAGACCACACAAAGGAACTATCACTCTGAAACATATCAGCTGTGTAAGTATTTGACCTCTGAAATAACCATCTCCCCCCTTTCCTCCCATGACTGAAATTTCTGGAGCAAATGATGCCCAAGCAACTTAGCAGGACTAATTAAGGACAGTATAAATGAACATGACAAATTAATAATCTGACTTCTAGTAGCACTACACAGCATACTGAATTACGCTATGGAATTTTACACTTCAGGACTTTGATCCTGCCTGACAATTCATAGAGAGAGTAAAAAACCTATAATTATACTTTGAAAAGGAGTGAGAGTGAATACTTATGCAAAACAAGCCTGTAAAACTTGCTACTGTGACAACTTGAGAAGCTGTGGTATATTTAGTAACAAATTAATAGTGATATCGTCTTCAGACTCCTCTGAATGCACAGTGGGAAGCAACATCAATCACTTCTGCTGCTTCTTTCCACTGTCTCAGATGATTTTAAAATATAAATCTAATCTATTTATAACATACTTAATCCTAGCCTTCCCTTAACTGTTGCTTTTTTCTACTTGAATTCTCTGACTCCCATAAACATATATTAAGATGCATCAGAGAACAATATTTTGATTGTAAAAGTGACCACACAAATCTTCATACAGTCTACACATGAACAAGTCTATGGAAAACAGTATTTGTGATATGTTGTTTATCTTTGATAAATCATAGAATCACAGAATAATGGAATGGTTTGATTTGGAAGAGACCTTAAAAATCATCTAGCTCCATCCCCCCTGCCACGAGCGGAGACATCTTTCACTAGGTCAGGTACTCAAAGCCCCATTCAACCTGACCTTGAACACTTCCTGGGATGGGGCATCCACAACTTCTCTGGGCAACCTGTTCCAGCGCCTCACCATCCTCATTATAAAAAATTTCTTCCTTATATCCAATCTAAATCTGCCTTCTTTCTGTCTAAAACTGTTGTCCTTTGTCCCATTACTACAGATCTTGGTAAAAAGTCTCTCTCTGTCTTTCTTTTAAGCCCCCTATGGATATTGAAAGGCCACAATAAAGTGTCCGCAGAGCCTTCTCTTCTCCAGGCTGAACAACCCCAACTCTCTCGGTCTGTCTTCAGAAGAGAGGTGCTCCAGCTCTCTGAACATTTTCGTGGTCCTCCTCTGGACCCACTCTAACAGGTCCATGTCATTCTTCTGTTGGGGTCCCCAGAATTGAATGCAGTACTCCAGGTGGGGTCTCACAAGAGCAGCACCCCGCTCATCCTGCTGGCCTAGGACACAACTGACTATCTGGGTTGCGAGCATATATTGCTGTTCATATCTAGCTTTTGATCTACCAGTATCCCTGAGTCCTTCTCCACAGGGCTGCTCTCAATCCCTTCATCCACCAGCCTGTATTGATACCAGCGGTTGTCCTGACTCATGTGCAGGACCTTGTATTTGGCTTTGTTGAACCTCATGAGGTTTACATGGGCACGTTCCTCAAGCCTCTCAAGGTTCCTCTGAATGACATCCTTTCTCTCAAGCAAGTCAAAAGCACCACTCAGTTTAGTGTCATCCATAAACTTTCTGAGGGCATGCTTAATCCCACTATGTATGTCATTGATGAAGATATTAAATGGTACTGGTCCCAACACACACCCTCAAAGAATACCATTCATTACCAGTTTCCATTTGGACATTAAACCATTGACTGTAACTCTTTGGACACAGCCATCAAGCCAATTCCTTAACATTCTAATGGTCTAGCCATCAAAGCCATGTGTCTCCAATTTAGACATAAGAATGTTGTGGGGAATCATGTCAAGGGCCTTTCAGAGGTCCAGGCAGATGGCATTTGTAGCTCTTTCTGTGTCTGATTCAGTGGACAAGAGAAAATGAATGGAACATGACTTTATTTCTAAAACTATTTCTATTTCAGGTGGCAGCTCTATAAATTAGATTTGAGTCATAACTGACAGCCAAGACGAGAGGTTATAATTGTGCAGGGATTTATTTATTTATTTATAGCACATCAGCAAATGTTTTTGAGAAGAAGCACAGAATGGGAATCTAAGCTGGTCCATTGATTTCCTTTAGGCACCCTCTGTCTTGTTTTTCCTTAATTATTATTTTGGACAAATAGCTTTTTTACATTCTGGGCATCATAGAGGTCCCCTTCTAAGAAAAGGACCAGAGTCTCATCAGGTATTTCATGTTGCCGAGAAGACCCTTCAAGAGATGAAGATGTGTAGTTTTTAATATTGTCGAGACTATTAGAAAAAACATAAATACTATCAACTGCTGTATTTCTGAATGGTATTTCTGAACACAACCATACTTCAAACACCTAGAAGGAGGATCTCTGCTTTGTGGATCCCAAACAGCCTCAGACAGAAAATATTTGTCCAGATATCCATTTCTCTCTCTCTAAGTTTCCAACAGACGCTTTCTCAGATGTCACAAAAGACTGTTGAGGTGCGTGTTTTTTTGACTCACTTAAAATCTTTCTGAATTTGAGTGTGGAAAAACTACTTGGATCTTATCATAAGTGCAAAGATGTACTTTAAACACTGAAAGTTACTTTCAACACTAAGAGGAATTAGGTAGTTGTGGATGTTTAGACTGGCCGCCAGATCTACTAATAAATCTGAGAAAGTAGTCCTAACTGGGAAAACATTACAGGCTTGTGGCATGTCTTCTTTAATAAATGTATGAATAAAAATCATCTATTCTTAAATCTTGTTTTAAGACCTTTTAAATTCAGCATTTATTTGTTTATATTATAAATATGATCTGTATTTGAAATCTTATTTTTCTATTTTATATACTCTTTTTTAAGATACAGAAAATTAAAGGATTTCTATTTACTGTATCATCCACAGGTCACAGACTCCTGTGATGTGGATCCTGTAAGTAAAAATTATTGGTTTTATTGCCTCATTTTCTTTTGATTTAAATGAGAAAATTTTACCTTGATAATGATTTCACAATGTCATGACCAACGTGAAGGCATTTTCTAAGCTCAAATGTGAATGTTATGTAAAGCCCGTATTAGGCTCTATTAAAATTCAACTATATTAACAGCAATATTTGGACACTCCCTAAGAATTTTATTTCTAATGAAGCCTTAGTTTATCCAGAAAGACTAGTCTACAATGCATGCATTCAATACATTACACTATTAATTTAATCATCTTTTGTATGTCCAGAAAGGAAGAAACGAGGTGTAATATGACAGGATGCTGCTTCACTTATGTAGAACTGGTTGCCATATAAAAACAGAAGGCTGATTAAAATGCATATTTAAATACGACAAATATTTTAAATGTAAATAAAGGATTTTTTTTCCCTACAAATATAGAGTTACTGGAGAGTGCTCAATTTTGAAATATGCTGACAGTTTGCAGCAAGAGTCTGAAAAACCTCACTGCCTCCTCTGAAGTTCAGCATGAACTGAAAGTCGTTTAGAACCTCGAAGGAGCAAGCCAAAAGCAATTACTTAATATGAAATTTGTCCATGTGCCTATCAGGGATGATGGTGAGTGGGAAGATTTATTTTTGTAGTGTGAAAAGCATGCTTTATGCTTTGCAGACAGAATCAAGAAAAACTGTTTGCCCTTAAGATCTCACAGGCTACTTACAAAAAGCTTTCAGTGTTGCACCTCCTGTGTAAGCCCTGAGGACCAAAGATCTTTGAACATTAGGGAAGAGTCAGAAAATATATAAACCATGTCATCAAAAGGGCAAGAACAGAAGTTTATATTGTAAATGCTAGAAACTCCTCCTGTTCCAGGCTGGTAAAGAAAATTGAACATAAGAGGCAAGAAATATAGAACCTGATATAGATCACAGAAAGATAAATAAGAATCTCTCATTGCTTTTCCTGAGCTTTGCACAAAGGCTGAAGTTATCTGTTTAATCAGAGTGGTTTTCCTTCTGTTAGCCCCTCCGGGAGGAGATGGGAGCAGCTCCACATCTATCAATAGAAAACTTGATTGATCACTATTTTTCTCAATGTTCTGGAAATGAAAATGAATACTTCTGTCATCTTTCTTCACAAAATAATGTTTAGTACCTTTCTGATCCTAAAACGAAAAAAAAAAAAAAAAACAACAAAAAAACCCCAAACCCAAAAAGGAAAGACTTAGATAAGAATATGTAAGCTTTCACATAAATGGTATTAACCTACATTACTAAAGACTAGAAAGACAACTTCAACATTGCTGAACTCATATGAAAATAGATTCACATTTTGGCTATATTAAGAAAGGTTAGTGCCTGTGAAGCTAGTTGAGGATTTTACTTTGCTCTAGAAACCTCTATTAATAAAATCAGACCTCCTTCTGAATTTTAGAGTTTTGAATGTTCTTTTATTTTCCACAGCTCCATCATAACAAGAAAAATGAATAAATCTGTATTTTACTATATTTTTAAGTGGTATCTATAAGTATCTTCAATTTAAGGACTGAGTAAAAGGTATCCAACATCTTACAAGGTATGCCTCTTTGCAGTTTATTGTTGTCACACTTGTGAAGAAAATGTTGAGATAACACACATTATTTCAATCTGGATACAATTTTCTTCAAAATAATCTGAACAGCTAGATAGAGGATGACTCATTTTTCCCCCTTTGAATCTGAAATGAGAAAATTTTTAAAGTTTTCTATTTTTCCCCTAAATAAAACCTTGACAGCTAAGTGCTGTACAAAGATAGTATCTTGTACTATCTACCTTGTATGATTAGAACTTTTTTGGTTGAGAGAGGGAATTGAAAAATAGTGTGAAACTTAAAACTTAAATTTAAGGAGAAGTATCTTACATCTAGATTTATATTGTACTCCCACTAAATAGTGTTCTAAACGAAGAGGAAGACAAGGGTGTAGTTTTGTCTTAAGTTATTTTGTAATATCAGCCCACTAAACTTATGGAATTGTCTTGTATCTCTTTTTTGTTTGTTTAAGCCTTTCAAAGTTGAAGAAATCACATTCATCAACTTTATATTTTAGATCAGAAGGAAAGTAACAGAAACCTGTTGATGCCAAAAGCCTTGAATATGGCAAGGATTGTGTGTTTATAATGATGGAAAGGAATTGCTAATCAGTTAAGTAGAAGGAAAGAGATTCTCAAGCCATAAGATCTTTCCTACAGGAGAGATTTATCATTATTTTTGAAATATGACCTTCCCAGCAGCATTTGTAATTATACTTCCAAATTAGAACTAATATACTCTCAAAACCAGTCTCTCAGTTACTGAGTGTATCAATTCCATTCCACTGAAAAAGTGAGCTTTCAAAATAACGTTGGAAACTATACTACAGAGAAATGCAAATATTCTTGAAACCTAAATAATAAGTATCATCTACCTTGTGAGGCACTAACAGTGAATATTAAAAGCAGATTCATCTTGCTGTCAGATTTGAAAATAATATGTAAAATGAAATACAATGAAATTCACTAATATTAGAAACATTTTTTACTCTTCTGCCCACTATATATTAATATAATAAATAGCGAAATAAAAATATCTATACTGCTTTGTTTTTCTTTTTGCAGATAATTTAACTTATATTGTATTATATTTATGGTGTATAGCTGAATCCTGAATCATAAATTAATTGAGACCTTATGATGACAAAAGGATGGACAACACAGTGGGAAGACAACATGATATTCTAGAGATCGTTATTGAACGTCCTATCTCCTGTGGTAGTAGATCTTCAGCGTAGAAGAGTAACAGTTCAGACTAATGAAAAAAAAAATCTATTTTGTGACCTTGAAGTGATGGATATCCACTCCGGAGTGAGAGGGTAAACATTTGTGAGAGGTGCGCAAATCATTTTCCGTTTTCTTTATTTTTATTTCATAACATAAGATTTTGTTTGATTCTAAACTTCTAGGAACAGAACATCTCTGCAAGTTTTCTCAAACATTAACACAATTAAGACAGAGATTAGAGGCAAGGGATTTCATTCTATCTCTGAGGTTGACCTGATGTTCAGCTTGTAAAAGGTACTCATCTGAGCATCAAGTACAGATACTACACACCTAATGGCACTCATCTAATTTCCAAAACATTTATCCTGTACACAAAGTCACGTGCACAATAATATTTTGAACAAATGCATGTACATCTTCCACATGTAGCCCTCAGAGCCATAGTCTTTGACTGAAAAAGAGAGATATAGCTGGAAGGAGGACTCAAAACCTTTCCCACTAGCTGTGCGTTAACCGCTAGGACTATAGATCAGTAGATCTGGTCTCCTCCTTTCATTTTTATCCTATTATTCTTATATTTGCAACTCCACAATTATTCACCTCAGAAAAATGGTAGGAGATTATTTTGTAGTGCACAAGACTAGTCTTTTAACTGCCAAGGGTGTTTATTGGAGGATAGCAACAAATCATGTGGGGATAGAAATAAGGTGTTACTCTTCCCAGGAAAACATTTTTACCAAGAGTCACACAGCGGTATTTCACCTGTCTTCATTTCCCATTGACAACCAATGCAGCTGCTGTGCACTGAACTCACTGCTGACTGCTGTGCAAACATCTACATTAGAGTTTTATTTCCCATCAAGATTATTTTGAAGCAAATCTCCCAATTGTCCCCGCTTACCATACTTCATATCACAGAAATGAGTTCTTTTTGGAAATGAAACAAGAAAACACGCTCCAGAAGGATACCTAATGTGGTCTGGTTGTGAACAGACATTCAGTTCATGGGATCAGACCAGAGCTACTTCAAAATGAAGTACCTGAACCGTGCAGTGGGGACATCAAGTTCTCAGCACCAACTTTTTTACTCTGTAGGTCTACATCTATTCCACCACACTGATTGCTAATGCAGACATAGCCTATATGTATTGACCAGTCAGAACATGACTAATTAATGCTGCCATTTCAGAGACCTAGAAAAAAATGAGGTACTTTTTTAGGGTCTGAGTCATGACAGGGTTCAAGTAGGAACCTAGGAGCTTGGCTATGCAAACTGGTTAACTTTTGCATATACATACATTTGTGAATACATAAGAAATTTTGAATAGTTGGCATTTGGTGTTTAGCCTGGTTACATCTTTACTTGCAAATAAAACAGAATAAAGATATTGGCGCAAACACAGGTACACAGTCATCAGTATTATTTAACTATTAGTGTACTGTCGTGGTTTAGATGAGCTGGCAGCTAAGCTACCATGTGGTCACTCATTCACTCCTATTCCTCGGTGAGGTGGAGAGAAGAAAAATGTAACAAAGGGCTGAGGGTCGAGATAAGAACAGAGTGGGATCACCCACCAATCACGGTCCCTGGCAAAACAGACTCTGCTCGGGGACAAATCGATTTAATTCGTTACCAGTTCATTCAGAGAGGATAACGAGAAACAAGGCCAGATCTTAAAAACATCTTCCCTCCAACTCTCCCTTCTTCCTGGCTCTGCCTCCTCCCGCAGCAGCACAGGGAGATGGGGAATTGGTGGAGGTGTTTGTAGGTCAGTTCATCACACGCTGTTTCTGCTACTCCTTTCTTAAAGGGCGAGGAGTCCTTACACTCTTCCCCTGCTCCAATGGATCCCCTCCTCATGGGACATAGTCCACAGACTTCTCCAATGTGAGTCCTTCCCACAGGATGCAATCCTTACCCACCAGATTTCTCCAGCACAGGCTTTTCTCACAGAAAAAAAAGCTTCTTAGGGCACAGCAACCGTCTCCAGCATGAGGTTCTCCATGGACTGCAGATGCCTCTGTGCTTTGTTGTCAGTCTCCAGCAGCGTGGGGAGTCTTTCTCACAGAGACTATCTATGACCCCCCTCTTAGGCTCAGGCATCTCTGCTCCAGTGTTGGATTTGCCACAGGCTGCGGGTGGGTCTCTGCTCCACGGTTAATATCCATTGGCAGCAGGGGGGCCGCTGCCATCTCACAGCAGGCTGCGGGGCAATCCCGGCTCCAGCACCTCCTTCCACTCCATCTGCACTGACCCGGTGTCTGTGTGGCCATTTCTCTCAGATCTCAGCCCTCTCTCTGCTGCAGCCGCGCTGGGCCCAGCTGCCCTGACAAACCTCGGCAGTCCCTACAGGATGAACTCCACCCAGTGGGTGCCCTGGCAGTGTGGCGCTTTGGGGCTCTCCAAGCCGTGCCACTGTGGTCATCTCCAGTCAAGGGGTGGTGGCCCAGCGCAAGCAGCCACTGGTGGGGCCAGCCCCCTGCCTGCCCCCTCTTCACTGTAGGTCCAGTCTGGTTCAGTTTCCCTTCTCCTCTTCTTAAACAGGGCATTTGCAGATGCCTTAAACAGATTTGCAGACTCTTTCCAAAATTGCTAATGCCATGTTCTAAGGGAACCCTCTCCATAAGCACCTCTCCATAAAAGGTGCTGAAGAGATGCAATATCTTTCCCATGTAATACTGTTGTGATACACATCAATTCCTGTCTGCATCAGCTGGGTTACTCCAGGACAATAGGCTGCGAGATATAATAAGTGGGAGAACTCTTCAAGCAGGGACTTATAAGAAAAGAGTTCATGTAGACTGTGAATTCTTTACTAAACTCCAACACTTTACCCCCTATATCTGGAAGTAAATTATCTGATATCTATTAAGAAATTTCTATGATACTAAATGCCTAGCAGTAAAAAGAGTAAAAACTGAAATATCTTCCCAATACTAGTCAACTTATCACAAACAAGGAGTTAATATCTAACAAAAAGTTAGTTTTAAATAGCTTTAAAGAATAAGTCTAAGAAAATACTAAAAAGCGTGCTCATGTCAACGATTTTGTGAAGAAAATGATACTTGTGTAAATGGGAATAAAAAATAAGACAGAAAAGAGAAGTTTCCAGTTAGACAAAGATAAGACGACAGTAGGAAACCTGAAAAAAGTCATGAATGAATGGGAAAAGGAGATTTTTAGAGAAACATATGAAGTGGTATAATAAATCCAGTTTCCAGACCATGGCATTTATTTGGGAGTAATAAGACATTAAGAAGATCATTTGTACCTAGTGCACACAATTTTTAAGTGCTTATCTTATTTAGGATAAAGAATTCAAGTGTGTTTTGGAAAAGAGATTCTGTCCTCTATTATATGTTTTTGAAAAAATAGTCTCAAATAGCTGTGGTCCATAAATGTAGATTTAGTGCATATAATAATATATCAGAAGTATAGCCCTGAATGGAGATTTTTAAATGTTTTTTTCTGTTGGTTATAGCTTTTAAAACAGCACAAACTCTTTGAGCTAATTTTTGACATCCTCATTTTCAACTTAAAGGTAAATTTTTTGAAAGTGTAGGAAAATATGAGTAAGCTACTTTGGAGTTACCTGGGCATGAAAATCTATTTGTCACACCTAAATATGACTTTTCTAGCACTCTGGTGACTCAGAAATAGTTTCATTTTCAAACTTGGGGTAAAGCATGTACTGTCAGCTACAGGAAATGTATGCTTTGAAAACAGATTAGAAATTAAAAATAAATGCATCTATAGATAAAGAACAATTTATATATGAAGCATAATCAGTTTCTGAAATTGCTACTGTTTTTCTCCTGTGTGGTGAGAACTATCCTGCTAAAATGTTTGTAACTGTAAAATCCCATATTGGTGCACTTTTACTGTTGACCATGCACATATTTGGAAGTAAAAGAAGCAAAGCAACTGCATCTGTTATTTCATCTGTGCCAAAATGCAATAATGTTAGCATATAAACCAAGAGAAACTAATACATAAATGACAATAAACTGAGCTGTAACTTCCAGTATCTTGCCTTATGTATACCATATTACATGGAAGTATTTTATTTTGTTTTGAGTATACTAGACTTTATAAATCATTTTAATTAAGAAACATCTCACAACAAGCAAAGCCTTATTTTGAAAAATTGACTCATTATATAAATTATACAATTGATTTAATGCTTGGACTTGATTATAATCAGTAGTTTGAATTTTCATAAGGGGGACAGTCAGTAGCAAGCTAAAGCATCTAAAGTTTCTGTGAAAATATTTTGAGCAACCTAAGGATAAATCTATATTGTACAATAAAGTATTCTCTCTGAGGCATGCTGAACCTGGCTAAGGTGTCTCTCTGGCATCAGGTAGCACAATCAGATCTTGACAGAGATTTTGGAAGCTGAATTAGCTGCATCACCTATGCTTGAGTCTCACTCAAGAACAGGAATACACTTGGCAGTAATATTATGCTCCCACGTGTTATGACTGCAGTCATAGAACTAGTGTCATTGCTATCAAGGCTGTAGTCAAATGGGGCATTTACCACCACTCCATTATGTAGATAAAACTGTTTGTTGAAAGACAGAAAACAGAGGACATCAGTAAAGATAAGTTGTCAGAGAGTAGGGAAGTAACCTATAGAACTTCAAGGCTATTTTAATATATACATATAGATACACATATATTAAAACAGATGTATTTTGTGTGTGTGTGTGTATGTATAAAATCTGGAAAGGTGAGTAAAAAGTGGAAAGTTGGCTCATTTTATAAAGTTATTCAAGGCAGTAAGGACACAGTGTTTTATGAAGCACGCTATGACACGTTATAACGTGATAGAATGGAAAATGAAGTTGACTGTAGGTCAACATAAAATGTAGTGCACATGGAGAAACTATTCTAGCTTCATGTATTAAAAGCTGATGATGACCATCACTATTCAGAAGCAAGACAGGAGTTTCATAAAAACATCAGCTCAGTGCTTGGCAAAAGTCAAAAGAAAATAAGTGAAGTGTAAAGAATTGTTAGAAAAGAAATTATGAATATAAAGTTCAACATTATGACACTGTGTTAACTAAAGGTCTGCCCATATGAGTGCAGTTTTTGTCCCCTCAACCCTGAAAAGGATACAGGAGAACTTGAAGAGTTTCAAAGGGCTGCAAGAGCTAACTTAACCTAAGGGCATATAACAAAAAAATTGCAAAACAAGTGATTTTAAGAGCACAGAAAAAAACAAATTGTTCTCTTTTTTTTTTCCCATGTAAATTTTAGGACCGTGAAATGAAGGGTGTGAACACTACAGTAAACATAAAATTGGGTATAAGTTAGTCTTTATTGTATTTTGGTGCTCTTAGTGAACAGATACTTAATCCTTCCTAGATTGACCTTCATCAACCTAGACTAAGTAGGTAGTTTACCCATGAAAATATAAGTTGAGATTCTTTTATCAAATGAATGCCCTAGAGTAAGGCTGACAAAAATAAGTTGTTTATATTAAAGGCTTCTTCGGCAACTGCCAAAGTTTACTATGGTGATAGCTGGGGGTCCTGAGTGTTGAAGGCAACATATTATTTAAGTCCACGAACTGCAAGGCTCTGAAAGGAGCTATATTGCCATCATGTCCCTCAAATGCACAAGGATACCAGTGCATATAGTCCTGAAATGGTGCAGATGGTTTGGTAGTCGTTACTAGGTATTATTTCCACTTGCCAATTTTTTTCCCATTTCATATTAATCATTTTGTGTGTATACTATACCATAGAAGAATTCTGTTCCTTTAATGTCACCCATAATAACTCTCACTTTCATGTAAAAAGGGTAAAAAAAAGTTTAAAGAAAAGTGACAATATTTTTCTAGATGAGAAGGCCTGAGATCCAGCCACACAGATATACAAAAATATTTAACTAAACCTAGACTTAACATTTCTATGCTCAAGTAATTTGAAAAACAATGTCCAGAGCCAAATTTAGATGGAATATTGACAACTAAATCTGTATTGTGAGCCTTGAGCCCTTCTGAGAACGTGAATTTTGGGATGCTCAAATTCCTCCGGTACCCAAAATTCTACTTATCATTTTGTCTAAAGGCACTTTGAACTTGACAGAAATTATTTACTGCCTTCTAGATCAAGACTGTCTTCCACAAGAATCCGCAAAAGCTTTTTTTTTTTATTTTTTTCTCTTTCAAGGTCAGAGGATTGAGAAGAGCACAGGCAAGAGGATGTTCACAGAATACATTTATTGAATGAGCACCATAAAAAAAAAGCAGACTTAACTACTATTTTTCTGAAGGAGGCCAGAAGAGTTGTCAGCGTCCTTAGATAAGGATTTAGTGCTTAGGACTTTCATCCAGGACATGAGATATTCTTGGTTTAATTTCTCCTCTGCGTGAGGAGACTTAAAACCAGAGTTTCTATTTATGCACTTCAAATACTTAATCAGCCTTTGGAGCTGAATTCAAACTCCAAATGTCCCAAAGGAAAGTCGTAAGCACTAAATTACAGCCCTTGTTCGCTCACTTTTTCTTTATCCCATCTCCTTCTCCAACACAGCTAGCCCAGAATTGCTTTGGACCAAGTGGAAAAACTTCATGCAGTGCAGCTGGGATTCCTCACACGCTCACTCCTCATACAAAAACAGCAGCCCACAGGTTGTGCATTCACCGAGCAGCATAATGTTTCAGGACTTTCCCAACTTGTCCTGAGCTGAGAGAGTTTTAGTCTCTGCCTGTTGCCTAAACTGTTTTAGCCTAAACTGTGTCTTAGATATGGTAAAAGCCCAACAGTCACTGCATAAGAACCAAGTACCTGTAGTGCCAGGGGAGAGTGGAGGAGGCTGTTCTGCAGCTTTCACAATTTAGCAGTTAACGAGAAGGAAGCAAACTATTTTAAGAAAATATACAAAAAGTCGTCCAGGCAGACCCAAGATTGCAGTGGCATGGGCCCTCAGGACCAGTAGTGGACTCCAGGCAAATACTTTCGTACACTGATGACTTGCTGTGTTGATCCACTTCTCTTCATGAGGAAGACAGTCACCAGTGACCTTAAGATCCAGGGGGTTTTGGAAGGATGAGTCTAATACCAGAAAGAAAAGAAGATACAGTAGTTGTTCTGTGTAAAAGTTTTAACAACTATATCAAGCTCCTATGTATTAATTTGGACTATGACTGTTTGTCCATAGAAGCCTGGACTAGTATAATAACTTTTTTGTTGTTGTTAGAATAATAAAACATGGATGAGATTGACAATAAATTCTTTTCTCCATGTACATGGGGTGTTGCTTTTGTCCATAATAAGATTTTTTTAATAACAAAAAGAATTATTACTGTTCAATTTTTTAAAGAAAAAGTTTAAACTTTTGCATTGGAAGAAGGTTACGAAGTATAATGACAAGTGGAAGGAGATGTTAAATACCCAGTGTGCAAAATACCTAATCCAAAAAGCATAGGGTTTAAGACACAGCCTGTCCTTATTACTTTGCCATTAGATTCCCACACAAAGCTCTCCTTTAATTTCTGAACTTTTGTCAGTCTACCATTTCTTGTTTTTATCGTGTTCTTGTGAGAAACCTGTTCCAGCAGTCAGAAAACTAACACTTAACGTTGTGATGCTCAATATTACACCATTTACGTTGCTCTTGGATTTGGGCCTCTCTCTCACTTTTAAAATTCATCTAAAGTCTACAAACCCATTCAAGTTAAATAGAGTTTTAAGTTCACTTTTTCAAAATAATTTTAGTACATGAATGTTCACATAGATTAAATGTACCTACAACAAAGATACTACATACTGAAGTTGCTCTGAAATGGGTGAAAATTAGAAACGTAAATATCCAAATGGCACAAGATGGTCTTTATATTACATAAGCAATGGAAGCATCTAAACTACATTAAAATACTGAAGTATCTAAATCATGTAAACAAATTTGGATATTCCATTTGGTATATATTGTCATATACTATGCAGTTAACCGTTTCCCATAAATTTGGAACAATCATTGAAAAATATTGTTGCACAGATTGATATACTATGCTAAATTATCATTTCGTTTGTGAAACAATAGCTTTTACTCAGTTTGGAAAAATCAGGAAAGTATTGTGTTTATTGACAAGTCATTCCTATTAATTAATTTTTCTTTCAAGTATTCTGATCACTTCATCAGGATGCACAAAAAAAATACATAAGTGAGCAAACTTTATGCAAAATCTAAGTGTTGGCAAATCTGAATTATCGGTTTGCAGAACATTGGTATGTTAGAAATTATTTATCTAGCCTACACAGCGAACATTGAACAGTGGATTCAGAAAAAAAAAAAAATTAAACAATTTGCAAGAGATTTGTTGAGAAAATGGACTGGGTTTTCTGTAAATATTAAAAGTTGTTCAAACAGTCTTCCTTATTATCTCCTTTTTTATGAAATGAAAGAACTACTGAAAAGTAGCTCTTACGATTTTTTTTACTGACCTTTTGATACTCCGAAATCACACTGGAGAGTGTACGTAGTCTGCAAAATAAACATGGTTCTAGAATTCTCATCAAGTCCTCTGCTACACAAACAAATCTGATTTAATTACCTCACTTTGTAGCCTAAGATTAAAAGTTGGTGATAATAAATGTCAATATAAAAAGAACATTCAGATACTTAACAAACACGTAAATTAATTAACTATTAGTTCCCTTCTTAAGAAATTGCTTCTTAAAATCTGTTACTAGCAGTTAACAGCTGGTATATGAGCTAATGGGCAGAAACAGTTCCAAGGACAAAGATAATAATATAAAAAAGTAACTTAATTAGTAAAGTTGGATTTTTCAGGAGACTGCTGATGTTGTACAAGGTAGTAAATCTGCTGTAAAACGAAAGCATTCTGTGAGAAGCAATACCACAAAATTAAAAAATTCTCAGTTGTAGAAATATAAAAAATTTTATTAAGAAGGCTCTTGATTCAAACGTTACTGTTCAAATTTATTGCAGAATCTTTGGCATTAGTTTAATTCCAATAAGGATATTCATCTCTTACATATAGAAGCATTATCAATTTTCTTGAATAGCAAATGTTAATAGCATTAATGTAGACATTGTCAAAAGATGAACTTACTATCAGTGTAGCAATTTCAGCAATGAGCTCACAGCATGTTGTATCGAGTGAAAAGTGCAATCATAAGAAAATGTGTTTTATTTAAAATTAGTACATAGGAATGTATTTTCAAAATTCACATGAAAAGGAGAGTAAGTTGAAGTAAACTGTAATGATATTCTTAAAATCTCTTTAGCATTTTGATTTTTTATTTTGATAGTTTTTATTTAAGAAAACCTGCAAACCGAGCTATTTGAAAAGTTCTAAACCTATGACATTAAAGCAATACTATGTAGGGGTTCTGTTCGTTTAAGAAAGTATTGATTCATATGGAGAAATAAATTTAACTGCAGCTAGCATTTCTCTTTATCTTCAAAAAAGAGCCAAAGTAGAAGAATTCTTCAAATACAAAAAGTGTAAGAAGTAATTTCAAACTAATTCTATTTTCCCAAAGTGAACTGCTGCAGCTTTTCAGCCAAAATGTCTCATTTTGTTTTGTATACTTTTTTTTCTCCAAGGTTGCAACAAATAACTGGCCACCACTAGAAACTTTTATGTCAGATTTATAATATGGTTGTATAATTTTGTTTTATCAAATAAACTTAATAAAGTTACTACAACCAAGGAATTGGCAATTTGTTTTCATGAGCATTTGGATTTTCCTGGCAAAAAATAAAAAGACAGCAAAATGTTATGTTGTCTAATAAACCACTTGATCTGTAGATTTTTGGCTCATACACCTGTATAGATTAATTAAGAATCCCCAAATAGTGAACATGAGGTTTGCAATATATAGCATTTTGTTTTACTTATTTATTGAAAGTCTGACTGTGGAATGACAAAATGACATGTAACTTCCAGTAGAAGAACTTTAAGTAATTTACAGCTATAATTCTTCAAAATATTTTTAAAAGGCAAGCACCACAGTAATTAATAATACTTATAAACAATAGTGTTAAATCATGCTATAGCAAGTTAAATTTATAAATTAAAATAAATGTAATAGGTAGAATGCTGAGTCAAAGACATCTTGAAATGGGATTATCCAAGAATTCCTCGATAGAGAAAAAATGGGAAAATTTCTATCACTTAATTTTTGTATCCAAAACAGTTTTCAATACCAGTTTTACCTTTCTTTTGCAGCATGTCCTGAAACATAAGGCAGATTTTCACTACAGATCATAGCATATTTTGATGGTGTATCTCCATAATCACATATGCTGCTGTTTCAACATCATGTTGAAAAAAGCATGAAAACATCGAGTTAACATAATATTGAAAGTCTAAGCAAGTCATCTCACTACAGATTTCACAATGGATTTCTTTCCAGGTCCTGCCTCTGGCTCATTCCTTGATATGAGCAAATCACTAAGTAATGCTTTAAAAATAACAGTCCAGATATACTGATTACTTCTAGAAACAAATACGCAATATAAGATACCTAAAATTAAATCCGACAGCAATGAATAAGGTATTTCACCTTGTTATTCATGTCTGGACGAATCTTAAAGTAGTAAAAATTGTGATAAATGCTGGCATTGACTTTCCTACCTTGATCTGTGTTCAACTCTGGAGTCCCCAACATAAGAAAGACATGGAGCTACTGGAACGAGTCAAGAGGAGGGCCACGAAGATGATCCGAGGGATGGAGCACCTCTGCTATGAAGACAGGCTGAGAGAGTTGGGGCTGTTCACCCTGGAGAAGAGAAGGCTCCAGGGTGATCTCATAGCAGCCTTCCAGTACTTAAAGGGGGCCTACAGGAAAGCTGGAGAGGGACTTTTTACAAGGGCGTGTAGTGATAGGACGAGGGGCAATGGATTTAAACTGAAAGAGGGGAGATTTAATTTGGATATAAGGAAGAAATTTTTCACTCAGAGGGTGGTGAGGCACTGAAACAGGTTGCCCAGAGAAGTTGTGGATGCCCCATCCCTGGAAGTGTTCAAGGCCAGGTTAGATGAGGCTTTGGGCAACCTGGTGTACTGGAGGATTTCTCTGCCCATGGCAGGGGGGTTGGAACTAGATGATCTTTAAGTTCCTTTCCAACCCTAACCATTCTATGATTCTATGATTCTATGATTTCCTCAACTGTGTAAAGAAAAATATATAATTTACACAATACAAAACAGTATTGAAGAAATAATCAGTATATTTCTATATTGTACTTGTGTCTTCCTTTGTATCTTTAAAGAGTCCTGCTAGCAGTTATGGAGATCATCTGTCATTCTGGCAGACAGCATGCCTCACTTGTAGAACAGAAAAACATCACCAGGTTAAATAGTGAAATATTGTAGTTTGACACAACCTTGCAGAGAAGATTTTGTTTTTCCATTTCAGCTTTCATAATTTGCTCCCTTATAACACAGATTCTCTACATAAGCATTCAAGTAGACCTATTGTTGAACTGATGGAATATTGCCATCAGAGTATGTTCATTTGTGCAACTATACATTGAGTAATTTTTCTGTGTTACTTCAACAAGTCATAGCTTTTGCCCAACATATTGGATAAAAAATAATATATACTTCCCCAATCCTTTTATCAATGATTATGCGAGAGAAACTGTAAGAATTGTTCGAAGTTAGTATCCTTTGCTTTGCTTGTTAGTTAGGGTTAATAGTTTGGGAAGGATTAAAAATGGAGAATTAGTTCCTGTGAAGATTTGGTATAATTTATTTCATCAGTTCATGTTCAAATATTAATTCATTGCTGTTTACATAAAACATATATACTCAAGCATCCCAAAATCAAGTTCTATTGAGCAAAGATGTATCAATATAACTGTAAATTCAATGTTCAAAAAGGTATATAAAATTCATCCTTGAAAACACTTGCATACTAAACTGAGCTTTCCTTAAGAACCTTATGTCTTCAGAAAAAATTCAGGCATAATCAGTCAAAACATGTAACAAAATTTGCATAACTTTCACGTATATGAACTGAATTTCAAATTCTAAAAATGATGGATGAGATTTGGTGCAAGATGAAACTCCTACATTTTAGTGTGTGCATGACATATATTACAGTTATTGGAGATGATTCCAACAAAAACTGGTTACTGAAGCCTGAAGAGCACTTTAGTTCACCAAGCTGATGACTGACATTCAATTCAGTTGCCTAAATGGGCATGTAGTGTGGTCTGATAAAGAGGTACTCAGGTTCCCATGATGTTCACGTGCGTCTGGAAGCTTAAACTGTCAGAAAAAAGGAAACTTTTTTTCTTCTGGAGCAGCAGCTGGAGTTCAGACAGGTTATCCCACAGCACCTGTAATGAGATTGAGATATGTCATCATTAACAATTAGTATGAATCAGAAAGAATGGATTTTTAGAGAAAAAAAAGTTAGTGTTGAGATCTACTGTCCCATTATACGTGTTTCATAGGAAGATTTTTTTCATTTGTGTCTTTGTAGACTGGTCCACACTGTAAGTGTAAGTGGGACGATTGAGGGCTTCACTTTAAATCTTAATCCTAACTAAGACTTTGGTCTAGAAACACACTGTGTATCTATGTGTGCCACTGAAATAAGCCCAAGGTGCCTATTTTAAGTGGAATTGAATGACTCTCTAGAATTCACTGCCTGTGTGGAATTTGGGTTTAGCTCTGTTATCTATAGGTGGGATTATAATGATTCTAATAGACTTACAACAGGCCTACTAGATATTCTCCAACCTTCTGAAACAGCAGCTGGAGACCTAGTGGAATAGCCTTGTGCATATCATTTAGTCTTAGAAACCTGTATTTAAGTGCCTGAAATGAGACCTAGATTTTCACTAACTACAAAAATAATTTGCAGACCATATATACATATAGACACTTCATTTCAAGGTCTAGCTTTGAATCGAATCTTATCTCTCTTTTCAGATGTTTAGATGCATCACTCTTGTAATCTTTAAGGACGTTTTAATATCAAAATGCTGTGAAATCTCGTGTACTATTGACTAACATTTAATGCAAAGTTATTTGTAGCATCAAGATACATCACCTGTGGCTACATGACTTCTAAAAAATAAACATAAATCTGAAAAAAGCACACATGTAGTAGATTTTATTCAAGATTCTGAAATAACACCATGAATTTTGCTTTTTACATTATCATAACCTACTGTAACATCGTAATATCAGGTTGGATAAGG
Organism: Tauraco erythrolophus; assembly: GCF_009769465.1. NCBI lineage: Eukaryota > Metazoa > Chordata > Aves > Musophagiformes > Musophagidae > Tauraco > Tauraco erythrolophus. Next base: position 80,431,451 of record NC_141465.1, on the reverse strand, counting down.
CTTTGAACAACGTGATCTGGTCAAAGTTGTCCTTGCTCATGGCAGAGGGATTGGACTAGATAACCTTTAAAGGTCCCTTCCAACACAAACCATTCTGTGATCTATGATCTTTGTATCACTTACAACATATGTAAATTACTTTTCAACAGTCTAGAGGGAATTGCATTATACCTTCTTGGATAGGATTTATTGTTAATATCATGTAGCAATATCCTTTAATTCTAATGATAATTTCTATTATGCAAACATCTACCAAAATAAGTTGGAAGAATAAAGTTTTGTCAACATTTTTTCTAGCTGAATTACATTTCTCTGTGTCATGGTTTGATGTGGAGGGGGGGGTGGTTCTGGTGGCAGGAGAGGGATTTTGCTCCCTGCGACCTCCCCGGTTTTGGATCCGGGTTAGGCTTAGTTCTGGCCACCAGATCAGACTGCCATCCCCCTCGGGGTTGAGCCAATAGGGCGCCTCTGCGAATTGCCCTATTTAAGTCAGGACAAGGGAACCGGAAAAGGTGCTTCGCCCAGGATCGACCAGAGAAGGGAGGAGGGCACTGCCCCCGCTCCCTGGCTCCCGGCCAGGCGGCTGCCTGCGTCGGGCCGGCACCGCCCACGGAGAATGGCGGCGGCGGAGCCAGCTGGGGAACTCGGGGGCACCCCACTCCCAGGGTGCCCACTGGGCTGAGTTCACCTGGAGAGGACTGAGATCTGAGAGAAACAGCTGCATCGACAGCAGGTCAGTGAGGATGGAGTGGGAGGAGGTGTGCCGGAGCCGAGTTTCCCCTGCGGCTGATGGTGAGACAGCAGGCTGCCCCCCTGCAACCAGGACGGCCTCGGTGGAGCAGCGACCCACTCGCAGCCCGTGGGGAGAAGATGCCTGAGCCCGAGGATGGTCGTGTTGGGGGCACGGCAAGGCAGAAAGGCATCTGGAGTCTTCGTGACGACCCACGCCGGAGCGAGTGGCTACAGCTCCCTAAGTACCCGAGACTGTGGTATAGCCCACACCGGAGCAATCTGTGGGGAAGGATTGTTTCCAGTGGGCTGGACACACGTTGGAGAAATTTGTGGATTTTTCCTCGTGGGTAGGGGATCCATTGGAGCAGGGGAAAAGGGTGTAAGGACTCCTTCTCCTTTAAGAAAGAAGCAGCAGTAACAGCACGGAATGAACTGACCTGCACTCCCCAGTCCCTGCCCCCTGTGCTGCTGGGGGGAGGAGGTAGAGCCGGGAGGAAAAGGAAGGGGGGAGGGGGAAGGTGTCGGTTTTAAGATCTGGTTTTGTTTCTTTCTGTCCTCTCAAGTAATCGGTTTTTATTTCCCTTTGTCCTTCTAATTAATCATTAATAAACTGTTTTGCTTTGAGAAAAGCGCTGCCTGTTTTGCCCAGGACCATGGTTGGTGGGTGCTCCCTCTGTTCTTGCCTCAACCCTCAGTCCTTTTGTTTTTTTTTCTCTCCTCTCTACTTTATTGGAGAAGGAGAGACTGTGTGAGTTTTAGTTGCTGGATCAGCCTAAAACCACGACACTCTGACACCAGGGGTCACTATCATGTCCATTCTACCTTGAGAGCAGACGAATTAGATTGTCTACCTTTAGACAAACTGACTTACAGGTGATGTAAAGACTACAGAGACTATAACAGACATAAGTTTGATATTTGATTACCTCTTGTTCTTTCCTTTCTTATCATTGACCTCTCTCTGTTTCACAGGTACTAAATATCCATGTTTTCATATCATCTAATTGATTACATTAGACTAAGAATGTTTGCATCTTATATTGAACAGAAAAGACTTTCTTTTTCAGACTTAGAGAAAAGCTATGGCTGAAAAGCATAACTGTTTTTTCCAGCTAAATCAATCATTCCTACAAACTTTTATTCTCTTATACTTTTAGACTCTCATGGTTACAAAGTTCTTCTAGTAATACCATGAAGACCAGTAACTTACGTGTAGTCAATATTAATATAAGCAAGATAACACTAGGTTACATCTTTGCTTATGACTTAATTCTAGTAAGTTCATGATTAAAGTAAGGTTTTGGCAATTCTTCTGCTGGACTTATTCACAAATACTGAATAAACCACTGCAGATATGAAGGTCAAAAACAGCCTTAGCTGCAGTGACTGTGAGAATAAGGAACTAAAATCCTGAGAGAAGTTGTGCTGGATTTAAGCTATGGGGTTTTGGTAGCAAGGTAGGGGCTGCAGAGATAGCCACTGTAAGGAGATGCAAGAAGCTTCCCTGGCTCCAAAACTGGTCAGACCAATCTCTGGTCAGGTCGGACCCCTCTCTGACCAGGGCTGAGCCAAACTGCCTCTGTGATTGCCTTATTTAAGAAGGGGATAAAAGAATCCAAACTAGGCTGGATGTACAGTGAAGAAAGGTGGAGATGGGAAGCTGGCCCCACCAGTCTCCAGGGCGAATGGTTGCCCGTGTTGAGCTGCCACCACTCAAGTGGAGGTAGCCATGGTGGCATGACTTGGAGAGTTTCAAAACACTCCGCTCCCAGAGTGCCTGCTGGGTGGAGTTCATCCTGACGGGACTGCTGAGGTTCCTCGGGGCAGTTAGGCCTGGTGCAGCTGCAGCAGAGAGAGGACTGAGATCTGAGAGAAACAAAAGGTCAGTGAAGACAGAGCGGGAGGAAGTGTGCCAGAGCTGAGATTCCTCTGAAACCTGTGGTGAGATGGCAGTTGGCACCCCTCCCACCCATGGAGATTAATGGTGGAGCAGAGATCCACCCACAGTCCGAGCAGAGATCTGCCCACAGCCCATGGAAAACCCCATGCTGGAACAGAAATTCTTGCTCCCAGAAGAGATTGAAGACAAGCTGAGAGGGTTGAGGGTGTTCAACCTGGAGAAGAGAAGGCTCTGGGGAGACCTTGTAGCAGCCTTTCAGTATTGAAAGAGGGTCTATAAGAATGTTTAACAGTGGACTATGGATTTAATTTTTCAATATCTAAATGAGGCATTCATTTCTTAGTACAGCTGAAATCAAGATCCTACTATTTTACTTCAGTATATCCTTACTGTATATCCTTCAGTATATCCTCAGCTCCTAATGTCCTTATTAATAAATATCCTGAACATATGTATGAATAGGAAAAATGCTTAGAAAAGAAAATTCTGAAACACATAGTACTAGATGTATTTCTTATATTGTCCAGTAGTCCTTTAAACTTACCTACTTTCTTTAACAGTGTTAACACTTAAATAAAAAACTTCCCAAAATCAAAATACTCAGCATATACAAATATGAGGAAATGTCTATTTTTGAATAACACCCTTTGTTGATGTGAGTCCAATGTTTTTCATTATTGGGAATGTGATGTGATTTTTTATGTTAAAATAATACACAAAACCAGAATAAACTCTTGGCATCTTGTGGACAGTGAAGGAGTGTGAGGTACTTGTGTGGCTTATTTTCTTTAGAACTGATTTAGACAAAATAGCCAAAGGATAAATGCAATATTAATAGATACGCATTCTTCCATTAGGAAGAATGGATTTGCTACTGTAGAAAGCATATCAAGTTACCAATTCCTCTACTATTCAGCAATGAAAAAATTTGGAAAAACAATTCCAAGGTTAGTATTCCACAAACAGCATCACTGACAATTTACAAGTGCTGTGACTCCTCCTAGATCCATTGACCGTTAGAACAAATTTCTAATTTCCCTTTATAGATAACTGAGAAGATACATAGATTCTATTGAAATTACATTGAATACCATGTGACAATGCCTGAGAATAAAAACTAAAAAGTTTAGTTTATTGTTTTTATCTTTAAACTGGAAAGTTTTAAATCTACTCTTCACTCAATTGTAAAATGATGAACTTGTATGAATTGTTGCCATCTTGGAACCTTGTACTATAGAAAAAAATTGTATATATGAGTTCATCTATTTGTGCAGAGAAAAATAAAAGAAACAGATAAACATTCCTTTTCCAAGAACAGCAAATTAGGAGTTTAAACTCCAGATGGTAATCTTCACGGGGCTTGAGGTTAATTTCTCTACAAGATGTCTTATGTGTGATTATAATACCATGTAGTCCTATTTTCTGTTAATTTTTTTATTTTCTTCTTGGATATCTTCACCAGTTTTGACAGTAAAAATTACAGTGATTAGTTGGGACCATATAAATATCCTTTGCACAGATGAAATCTGTTATTTATTCATTTTTATTCAAATTACTGAAAATGCAGAGTTTTGCCCAAGGAGTATACTGAATATATGGTTTGAATTTAGAATTTTGAACAGATAATTTCATGGATAGAGCTGAACAACTTCATATAAATTTACAGCTTTTGCAACATTTGCTTTTCTTTAGTTAGACTACTCCAACCTAGCATGGAATACAAGGCCCTGTTTTATTTGTGGTTTGGGATTTTTTTTCACTTCTGCATTTCCCTTCTCCATGTTCCCTGTTTTGCCTCAATAAATGCTATATACCTGCAAGTTAAATCTTTGGACTTTCAAACATTCCAGTTAGCAAAGAATGCTACAGCATACCTCTGCCTCAACGCAGATTAAAATTATATAAATCTCTTCCTTCACCCTTATTTTGACTTTTTTTTACATTGAGGTGTCTCATCCTAATTTCTGTAGATCTGTCCTTGGTAAGAGTTATACCTAGCTGAACAGGAGACATGACTCTTTCTTGTGCTGGTGCAGATTTGTAAGGCTAGGTGCTTCGAGAGACCCGAACTGTCTCAAGCCCCACTGTTTTTTTATTCCATGACAGGCATATGTTTTCGATTCTGCTTTATGTAACAAAAAAGATATAACGAGCATAGCTGTAAACAACTCTTGTCATTTTCCCACCAAGAAGAAACCAAGAAGATTACATCTGACCAACATGAAGCACAAAATGAACAAGACTTTCTAGGAGGAAGTTACAATAGCTGTATGAATACAGCAGGATTCTCTTTTAGATTTTACCAGTTTTCCAAAACACGTGGAGTCTGTGCAAATGGTATCTGCCTATGGTAACAATGCTATTTTTTTCTAATGATGATGTGTCACTCTTAATATGAACTATTACCACATTATGTATTTATGTGTAACTTCTCTCTTGTCTTTTGTAGAAGCGTGAAAGAGATTCTCATAATCATTTCTCATTAAAGACTTCATATTTGCACTTTCTAAATCAGAAAGCAGAGATAACTTCAGAGATGTTATTATGTATGTAATAGGTAATACAAACATTATCCTTGAACTAGTCATATTCGTCTTAACCTATGTTAATGAGTATCATGGCTAAGCCACTTAGTTCCACACCATGCTGAGCAAAACAGCCCCACTGCATCACTCATCTCACAGGATGCGTATAATTAATTTCTATCTAGAAAGGATTTTGTGATCTTCAAAAAAATTATGGATTTCTAACTACTGTTTTAACAAGTCAAAATTTTTGAAATGTACTACAGAAGAATTCACAAGGCTGAAAAATATATAATTTGAAAAGAAAAAAAGTATTTGCATGATGACATGAATAGGATTGACTGGGGGAAAAAAATGATCAATAAATTTCTATAAATTTACTTTTCAGTTTGTTCATATTTTATATTGATGAATGAATTAATTGGGATTTAACTTCCCAGATTAATTTGTAACCAGGCATTTAAGTACCAGCAAATACATCGGTGTTTGTGTATCTCAAGATGTTTTTCTTTTCTTTCAAATGAAAATTATATTAGCAGTATCATATTTGTATATGATATTAAAGGAAGTATATTTACTCTAAAGAATGCAAAAATCTCATCTGAAGTGATTTGTCAGTTTATGCAGCTATTTAAACATTCTACTATGTATTAAGTATATTTGCAATTTAATTTTAATCTATGTAAACAAATGTGTTTCTGTCTCTCTTTTCTCAGAGATTCTGTGATTTTTTTCTTCAAACACATTAGCCATGACTCATATAAAAAAGATGCTTTTAGTTCTGTGTTGCCACTAGCATAAATAGAAACAATTGATTTAATGTGATGTGTTGGGTTTTTGTGGTGGGGTTTTGGTAGCAGGGGAGGGGCAGCAGAGCAGCCGGGGAGCCTCGCAGTGTCAGGCAGACCCGCAGCCCAGCGGGGTCTGTGAAGGGCCTTCGTTACACCTAAACTGAGGCTCAGGGAGTGCTCCAAAGCTCTTGGAGCACCCGCTGGGCAGAGCTTGTCCCGCTGGGACTGCTAGGGTTCATTGGGCCAGTCAAGCGCGACACGGCTGCAGCGGAGAGAGGAGTGAGGTGTGAGAGAAACAGCTACACAGACACCAGGTCAGAGGAGGAGGGGGAGGGAGGTGTGCCAGAGCTGAGATTCCCCTGCAGCCCATGGTGAGATGGCAGGTTGTCCCCCGCAGCCAGTGGAGATTAACGGTGGAGCAGAGAACCACCTGTGGAGGACCCCATGCTGTGGAGGTCCTCATGGTGAAGCTTCCGCCTGTGGAGGACCCCATGCTGAAGCAGGTGGCTGTGCCTGAAAAAGGCCATGACTCCATGGGAAGCCTGTGCTGGAACAGTCTGTTCCTGAAGGATTGCACGCCATGGGAGGGACCCATGCTGGAGCAGTTTGTGAAGAGCTGCAGCCCATGGGAAGGACTCACATTGGAGAAGTTTGTGGAGGACTGTCTCCAATTAGAGGGATTCCACGCTGGAGCTGGGGAAGAGTGTGAAGAGTCTTCCATCTGAGGAGGAAGGAGAGGCAGAAGCAATGCATGATGAATCAACAGCAACCCCGGATCCTCATCCCCCTGTGCCACTAGTGGGGAGGAGGTAGAGAAATCAGGAGCAAAGTTGAGCCTGAGAAGGAGAGAGAGATGAGGGAAGGGACTTTTTAAGATTTGGTTTTATTTCTCATTATCCTACTCTGATTTGATTGGTAACAAATTAAATTGATTGTTTCCCCAAGCTGAGTCTGTTTCGCCTGTGACTGTAATTGGTGTGTGATCCCTCCCTGTTCTTGTCTTAACCGATGAGCCTTTAACTATTTTTTGTCCTCTCCATCCTGCCAAGGGAGGGAGGAGAGTGCGAGCAGCTGCATGTTGCTTAGTTGGCAACTGATCCTAAACCATCACATGGAACTGAGCCAAAGTCAAAATCTCTTCTTGCTAAGGTTGCTCTGCCAGTTTTAAACACACTGTAAATAGATGTTCTTCTCCTGAAGACAAAAGAGTTACAATTGCCTCTATAGGATGACATTATCACCTTCTTTAGTAGAATTTTGGGCCAAGTGCAGCTACTATGTGTGTTCATGTCTGTATGTTCAGAGAATCAGAGAACAGTCAGAGGCTATCATACCTCAGTCATTTCCTTGAGTTTCCTTGAGTTCCACTAGCTATCTCTCTCCCGAGATTGCTGGGCAAAATATGGTGAGCAATTGGATGTGAAATTGAAGGTATTTTTTTCTCTGACCAGATGAAACCATACGAAGAGAGAGTTTTCAGGACAATGATATAAATGTTTTCAGTTCTAATAAGATTCTAGCTACATGAAAACAATTATTGAATTATTCAAAAACTAAAGTTACCTTTTAGTTTAGGACTGTTCTTGGGTATTGTTTTTTTTTTTCCTTCAAGAACACAGGTGAAAATATGACAGCCCTGAAAACTGAAGAAGATAAAAGGGTAACTAACTATGAAATCAAAACATTAAGAAATGCAAACAACTCAAAAGACAGCATACCCAAATAAACCTAGTCTCCAGAAACTTCTAGTTCTTTTTTTTCTCCTTATATGAGGGATTCAATTAATATCCCAATAAAATCAACATCGATAATTCTAATCATATCATACTGAGACTGAAAAAAAAAAAAAGAAATGTTTATGGTTTTTAAACTTGTTACTACAAATTTTTCAGTCTTTATTTTCAGTAACTTTTTTTACATGTTTCTTCTCTGTTGTCCTTTACTGTAAGATTTATTTGGGTTGCACATGTTTCCAGATGAAAAGAGAGTTTCAAAGTTTTAGTAGTAATTAGCCTTACATAGTTCTGTGCTACATTGTTTTACATGAGGCCAAAACTGAGGTCAGACCTTGGGAGCACACTTTGGTATCATGATAATCAGGTCTGCAGGGTGTAAAGTCGGCCTATTAGGGACAAGATGATAAAGCAAGACCTAAAAATTGATTAGACGAGACCTAAAAGTTGGATAATTAGGAACAAGGTACTTTCATTTCACAAGTCTGAGTTGGACTATAAATTCTCTAAACGTGAAACAGGAGACAGACTACTAATTTGGGATTTGCAACAACCACTGAATGAGAAATGTAACAAAATCACAGAATCATAGAATGGAAGAGGTTGGAAGGGACTTATAGAAGTCATCTGATCTAATCCCCATTGCTCAAGTGGGGCCACCTACAAAAAGTTTCCCAGGACCATGTCCAAATGGCTTTTGAATGTCTCCAAGGATGGAGACTCCACAACCTCTCTGGGTAACCTTGTTCCAATGCTCGGTTAACCTTACAGTAGAAAAATGTTTCTTGATGTTCAGAGGCAACCTCCTGTGTTTCAGTTTGTGCCCATTGCCTATGATCCTGTCATTGGGAATCACTGAGAAGAGCATGGCTCCCTCTTCTTTGGACTCTCTCTTCAGGTATTTGTGTATGTTAATAAGATCCTCCCGAGCCTTCTCTTCTCCAGGGCAAACAGTCACAGCTCTCTTACCCTTTTCTCATACGAGAGATGCTCCAGTCCTTTCGTCATTGTCTTTGTGGCCCTTCATGTCTCTTTTGTACTGAGGAGCCCAGAACTGGACCCAGGACTTCAGGTGTGGCCTCACCGGAGCTGGTGGGGGGAAGAATCACCTCCCTCAACCTACTGGCAATATTTTATAGTCTAATGCAGTTGAAGATACCATTTGCCTCCTTTACAGCAAGGGCACATTTCTGGCTCATATTCAACCTGGTGTTCACCAGGACCCCCAGGTCCTTTTCTGCAAAGCTATTTTCCAGCTGGGCAGCCCTCAGAATACACTGGTGCATGGAGTTGCTCCTACTTAGATACAGGACTTTGCACTTCTCCTTGTTGAACTTCATGAGGTTCCTGTCAGTCCATTACTCCCACGTGTCAAGGTGCCTCTGGATGGCAGCACAACAATTTAGTGTATCAGCCATGCCTCCTCATTTTGTATCATCAACAAACTTGCTAAGGATAGACTCTGACCTGTCGTCCAAATCCTTAATGAAGGTGTTGAACAGGATTGAACACAGTATTGACCCCTGGGGTACACCACTAGTTACTGGCCTCCAACCAGACTTTGTGCCACTGATCGCAACCCACTGGGCCTAGTCATTCAGCTAGTTTTCAGTCCACCTCACTGTCTGCTCATCCAGCCCATACATCATCAGCTTCTCTATGAAGATGTTGTGGGAGAATGATGAAAAGGTTACTGAAGTAAAGGTTCCTAAACCAGGTAAGAGGAGACACTAACAGATGTCTCAAAGACTATCTTTCATGGTCTTAGGTCCTTGTCTCAGAAATACATGTAAGTATCCCTGCAAAGGGATATGTAACACCTGGAGCTCAAATATAACACCTAACTGTTTTGCACAGAAGTTCAGCATTGCAGTAAGTTCAACCGTTTCCATACTAAATATACTATCATCCTGACAAATTTTGAAAGTATTCTTTAATTAATGTGGCACCTTGAGTAAAATATCTGTCCCTTCCCTCTTTCATGCTACACTGAAGCTGAAAAAAAAACACAAACACAAAAACCAACCAACCAAAAAAAAACCACACCAAAACATGGAGATCCAATTGAAAAGCATGCATTTGTTAGGATGAGAAAAGGCACTCATTTCTGAATTATATATTCTGGACTTTTTCCTTTTAATGGTGCTTTTTTTGTTTGTGGTTTTTTGTTTTGTTTTGTTTTGGTTTTTAATGGAGAAGTCATTATTCCACCGTATCATGTCTAGGGCATTCCTCAGACCAGTCAGAGACATGATTTCATTCACTTTGGGTGTAAAAGAAACTTGAACTCTGACTCTACTATTTCTTGGTTTATCAGGAAAAAATAACACTGTGTTGTTACTAGCATTTCCTTGGGCTTAGCTTTTAGGAAAGTTATATATAATTTGACCATGTTTATGAGCCTATATCTCAATGACAAATATAATGAGAATGCTTTCTGGCTTAAGTATGAATGGGCACAAGGTCAATCACATCATCACTGGCAGGAATTTGCAGCTTTTCTTTTACCAGTAACTGTGAAGGATTGCACAAACAATATTATTTTTGCTGTGCAGAAACTATTCAAGTATTTCAATGCATAGCAAAATATATATCTTTTCATTTATTTAACCTATTGAATATACAACTTATGTTTACATTTTATTTTCTCCCATTCATAAGTGAAGATAAATTTTTATAGAATAAGTATAATAAAAAACATTGACTCATAAATATATTTTTTTATTCTTTTTAATGCTATAAAAAGAAAAATGCCATTATTTCATGATGTAAAAACATAGAAATGATAAAAATATCAGTCTGATGGTTCTGAAGTTAACAAAGTAATTTTAAAATGCCACAAAATACTGTTATGTTTATTTACCAGTAACAATCAGAATATTGAACATTAACTACAGCACACTGATATGAGACTAAAATAATATATTGATGAATAACACCATTTTAATAGAATATCGTTAAGGTTATGCTTTATGGATGCACTAAAGACTTTATCTGAAAATCAGAAGTTGATAAAGATATCTAAAAAAAGGATATAATGATACACACAACACAGAATCAGTTAACATAACAGCATAACATTTCTTTCAAACAAGAATAAGATAATAGAGATTTTAATACAGAATTCCAAACTAAGATTATTGAGGAAAACTCTTAAGCGTTCGCATCTGAGATATGGGGATAGAGGGGTTAAGCATGCTTCAAAAAACTGTCTGTATCATTTCAATTCTGCTATTTTCTCAGAAGTATTCAAAGCACTGATTGTTCTATCATTTTCTGTCCATCCTGTTCTTTTGTTTGAACCAAAATATAATCTTTAAGTTCTAACTCTGGTTTTGGTCTCTATTTTTTTTACTGTACTAATTTACCTTCCTTTTAGTTCTGAGCACAGACATGACAGTTTTTACTACTAGAATAAATGTATGAGTAAGAATACCGAACTAGACTCTTTAAAAGCATTAAATTCTATTATCAGTTATTTTTAAAGCTAGTACCTGTGTGGTTTATCAATTAGAATTTTATTTATGTTGTCATAATTGTATATTGACTAAGGGTGATCCTTTTGCTACTAAAATCAGTGGACTTTTCGGTAGATGCAATATCAATCTCTGGAAGAATTCAACAGGCTAGACAGCCAGTCATAGAAAGCTCTAAGTCATGTATGAGATAACATATATTTAAATATGGTTTAGAGTTTTTAAAAAATGTATAATTTAGTACTAATCAGCATAGCATGCATCGCACAGTTAGCACTGGGCCAGCTTGCTCCATATCTGGCCTATCAAAATTTTAAATCCTGCTGAAGCTTCTAAGTCTAACAACATCACTGAAGTGCTATGTCACTAGATTTGGAGTCCAAAATCATGCCCTCTCACTAACAAAATAGTACAAGTGCCTCCATAGTGCAAGCTTTCTCATAATGTTCTTTCTGCTAAATAAAGTCTTGATCTTAATTATACACACATATAATTAATTTCATACACTACAAGTAGTTCAATGTCAATGATCCTACTCAAAGTTTGAATGCTTAAGGACATGACAAGTCTTTGACTACTCCTATACAAGGTTTTAAACAACACCCTCTACAATGATATCTGAGCCTTTCCTCCTTCCCTTAAATATTTATTATTGATGTCAAAGGTGGCATGTATACCTGCTTTCTAAACACCAGGCTGTGATCACAATCATAGTGATTTTGAGACAAGTGCATTTCATATCTCCCAGGGGGAGCAACTGGCCCACGAGACCCCTTCAGAGTCAGATACAACCTCTGTTACCTGTCCCTCTCTTTGGACTGGTGTGTGCTAGAGGATGGCTCATGTTCTTTTTAATTCAAGTAATGAGGTCTTGGCTGGTTGGTTCATTTTCTTCTGTCAAAAAAACAGGTAGCTGCAAATAATTCCAAACTCACAGTTTTGCTTTGACTTAGAATTTCTGCTACTTTTCATTTTGACAATTACAATCCCAGATTTCATAGGATCATAGAATCATAGAATGGTTAGAGTTGGAAGGGACCTCAAAGATCATCTAGTTCCAGCCCCCCTGCCATGGGCAGGGAAACCCTCCAGTACACCAGGTTGCCCAAAGCTTCATCCAACCTGGCCTTGAACACTTCCAGGGATGGGGCAGCCACAACTTCTCTGGGCAACCTGTTCCACTGCCTCACCACCCTCAGAGTGAAAAATTTCTTCCTTATATCTAATATAAATCTTCCTTCTTTCAATTTAAATCCATTGCCCCTTGTCCTATCACCACATGCCCTTGTAAAAAGTCCCTCTCCAGCTTTCCTGTAGGCCCCCTTTAAGTTCTGGAAGGCTGCAATAAGATCACCCTGGAGCCTTCTCCTCCAGGCTTAACAGTCCCAACTCTCTCAGCCTATCTTCACAGGAGAGGTGCTCCAGCCCTCTGATCATCTTCGTGGCCCTCCTCTGGACCCGCTCCAGTAACTCCATATCCTTCTTGTGCTGGGGACTGCAGAGCTGAACACAGTATTCCAGGTGGGGTCTCACAAGAGCTGAGTAGAGGGGCAGAATCACCTCCCTCGACCTGCTGGCCACACTCCTTTTGATGCAGCCCAGGGTACAGTTGGCTTTCTGGGCTACCAGTGCACATTGCCAGCTCGTGTTGAGCTTCTCATCCACCAGCACTCCCAAGTCCTTTTCCTCCGTGCTGCTCTCAATCCATTCTCTGCCCAGCCAGTACTTGTGCTTGGGATTGCCCTGACCCACGTGCAGGACCTTGCGCTTGGCCTTGTTGAACTTAATGAGGTTCTCACAGGCCCACCTCTCCAGCCTGTCAAGGTCCCTCTGGATGGCATCTCTTCCCTTCAGCGTGTCCACAACACCACAAAACTTGGTGTCATCTGCAAACTTGTTGAGGATGCACTCAATCCCACTGTCCATGTCACCAACAAAGATGCTAAATAGCACTGGTCCCAGTACTGACCCCTGAAGAACACCACTCGTCACTGGCCTCCACTTGGACATTGAACCGTTGACCACAACTCTTTGAGTGCAACCATCCAACCAATTCCTTATCCACCGAGTGGTCCATCCATCAAAACCATGTCTTTCCAGTTCAGAGACAAGGATGTCATGTGGGTCAGTATGAAAGGCTTTGGATAAGTCCAGGTAAATGATGTCAGTTGCTCTTCCTCTATCCATCAATGCTGTAACCTCATCATAGAAGGCCACCAAATTAGTCAGGCAGGATTTGCCCTTAGTGAAGTGTTCTGGGTTGGGCCGGGAAAGGGTTAATTTTTTTTTTTTTTTTTCCTTCCTTTTTTTTTTTCTTTTTCGAGGGAGGCTGAAAGGGACACGGTTCAGGCAGCTGACCCAGCCTGGCCAATGGCTATTCTATACCATGTGGCTCATGCTCAGGGTATATATTGGGGGAGCAGCCGGGGGAGGGGTTCGCTTCGGTGATCGGGAGCGGGCGGTGCGTCGCGTTTCGCGTGCGGTCGGTTCGTATTGTTTTCGCGTTTATACGTTCAGAGTTGTTTACCCTGTTTTTTCTTTTCCCTTTTTCCTGATACTGTTCTATTAAATCATCCTTATCCCAACCTACTGGTCTCGCCCCTCTCGTTCTGATTTTTTTTTTTTCTCCTCCCATCCTGCCGGAGGGAGGAGTTGAGCGAGCGGCAGCGTGGTAGCTCAGCTGCCGGCTGAGCTAAACCACGACAGTCCTTTTTGGCGCCCAACGTGGGGCACAAAGGGTTGGGATAACGACAGAGCCAAATTTGTTATACCTGTTTATTGTGTTAATAGTGATTGATCATAATGTTGTTCTGGTTACTTTCGTGGTGGTTTTCCGCAATTCCCTACATGCCCTATGTACTGTTTGTGATGATGTTTATAACGGTTGGGAGATGGCTCAGGACCCTCCTGGCGCTGTACGGGATAACGAGGGCTTATGGTCCGGTCATGGCGCTGGCCACGCGGCTGGGCTGCTCCGTGTACGCGGCATTGGCATCGTGCCCGTATCTCGGGCGCCACTTCCCGGAATTTTTTGGTAATCGCGCCCAACCGGCGGGGGAGGCGGGGGAGTCGGGGGACGATCCCGTCCACCGGCCCTTCAGCCCGCCCTTCTCGTTCGGGCCGGGTACAACAGCCTTTGAGGATTTTGAATGTCCCGGGGGTGTGCTGGCCATCATGGTCCTACTGCTGCTTGTCTGGAACGGTTTTCAGGTCCTGTCTGGGGTTAAAGAATTATTCAAAAAACTCAAGAGATGTGCCCCAAGGCAGGACAGTTACAAGTGGCACGGTGTGTGGGAAGACATGGGGAAATTCCTAGAACAGTGGGCACCTCAAGTGTTTTGGGAATTCACCCCCGAACAAGTACAGAGCCCTGACAAACTGATAGAGCAATTGGGAAAAGTGTGCTGTCGCCCTGGCAATTCCAGGGACACACAGCTCGCTGCAGTGTGCTGGGGCCTGGCCCATGCCTACCGAGTGGCCGTGTCTAATACTGTTCAGCACCCTCAAAGTAGGGAGGAGGTCCCTGAATCTGGTAAGAGCATGACAGATGCTGCAGCTGAGCTGGAGAACCCACCTGTTCCCCTGTCAGTGGCCCCTGTACAGAAAAGAAAGTGCCTAAAGAAAACAGCTCGCTTAGTAAGGGATGAAAATGAACCAGGACCATCACAAAAACAGGAGGAAGAGGTAGAACCCACATATGAGACGGTGATCATCCGATCACTGTCGCAAGGCGAGCTGCGAGATATGCGAAAGGATTTTAGCCGCCTTCCAAATGAGAACATTGTTACTTGGCTGCTCCGGTGCTGGGATAACGGGGCCAATGGCCTGGAACTAGATAGTAGGGAAGCTAGGCAGCTGGGATCCCTGTCTAGGGAAGGGGGCATTGACAAAGCAATTGGAAGGAAAACACAAACCCTCAGCCTCTGGAGGCGGCTTTTGTCAAGTGTGAAAGAAAGGTACCCCTTCAAAGACGATATTACATGTCGCCCAGGCAAGTGGATTGCCATGGAAAGTGGCATCCAGTACCTGAGGGAGTTAGCTGTGGTGGAGGTAATTTATGGTGACCTGAATAATGAGCAGTCACCCCTAGATCCAGATGAAATCCCATGCAGTCAGTTCATGTGGCGAAAATTCTTACGAAGTGCACCACCATCATATGCCAACTCGTTGGCAATATTAGCTTGGAAAGAAGGTGAAGAACAAACGGTGCAGGATGTGGCTGCTCTACTCCGGCAATACGAAGGAAGTGTTTCTTCCTCCGTACAGGCCTGCGTTGCGGGTTTGGAGAAACTGTCACAGGAGTTCCACCAATTCAAAGATGGTATGTCTGACTGTCCACCTGCACGGACCTGTGTCTCAGCTATTAGAAGCAAGCGTTCCCCTAATCAAGAGAGAGAATACAGAGTGTACACACCTCGAGGCAGCCTCTGGTTTTTCTTGCGTGACCATGGAGAGGACATGAGGAAGTGGGATGGAAAGCCTACCTCGACCCTAAGGGCACGGGTACAGGAACTGAAAGGGAAAACAGTCATAAAAGGGGATTCTTCCAGGAAAAGTGTTGCTTCGGTCTCCAGTGGGCAGCGCCCCAGACAGTATAGAAGGGCTGACTCCATCTCTGATCCTCTTGAAGGCACCTCTAATTTGTTCGTACAGAAGGACCGTGATGAATATAGTGACCAGGACTAGAGGGGCCCTGCCTCCAGCCAGGGGGAGGAGAGGGATAACAGGATTTATTGGACAGTATGGATTCGATGGCCTGGCACATCAGACCCACAGCAGTATAAGGCTTTAGTGGACACCGGTGCACAATGCACCCTAATGCCTTCACACCATAAAGGGGCAGAACCCATTTGTATTTCGGGAGTTACAGGGGGATCCCAACAGCTGACTGTGGTGGAAGCTGAAATGAGCCTAACTGGGAATGACTGGCAAACACACCGTGTTGTTACTGGTCCAGAGGCCCCGTGCATCCTGGGCATAGACTACCTCAGGAGGGGGTACTTCAGGGACCCAAAAGGGTATCGGTGGGCTTTCGGTGTAGCTGCTGTGGAGACGGAGGAAATTGAACAGTTGTCTGCCTTGCCCGGTCTCTCGGAGGACCCTTCTGTTGTGGGATTGCTGAGAGTTAAAGAACAACAGGTTCCAATTGCTACCACGACAGTGCACCGGCGGCAATACCGCACCAACCGAGACTCTCTGGTTCCCATCCATCAGTTGATCCGCCAACTGGAGAGTCAAGGGGTGATCAGTAAAACTCATTCCCCCTTCAACAGTCCCATATGGCCAGTGCGGAAGCCCAACGGGGAGTGGAGATTAACAATAGACTATCGTGGCCTGAATGAAGTTACACCACCGCTGAGTGCCGCTGTGCCAGATATGCTAGAACTCCAATACGAACTGGAGTCAAAGGCAGCCAAGTGGTACGCCACAGTTGACATCGCTAATGCATTTTTCTCAATCCCTTTGGCACCAGAGTGCAGGCCACAGTTCGCTTTTACCTGGAGGGGTGTTCAGTACACCTGGAATCGACTGCCCCAGGGGTGGAAACACAGCCCCACCATTTGCCATGGGCTGATTCAAAATGCACTGGAACAGGGTGAGGCTCCGGAACACCTGCAGTACATCGATGACATTATCATATGGGGTAACACAGCCGAAGAAGTTTTGGAGAAAGGGAAGAAAATAGTTCGGATCCTTCTGAAGGCTGGTTTTGCCATAAAACGAAGTAAAGTCAAGGGACCTGCACAGGAGATCCAGTTCTTAGGAATAAAATGGCAGGATGGGCGTCGCCACATTCCGGTGGAAGTGATCAACAAAATAGCAGCTATGTCTCCACCAACTACTAAGAAAGAAACGCAAGCCTTCCTAGGTGTTGTGGGGTTTTGGAGAATGCACATTCCAAGTTACAGCCTAATTGTGAGCCCTCTTTACCAGGTGACTCGGAAGAAGAACGATTTTAAATGGGGACCTGAGCAACAACAAGCCTTTGAACAAATTAAACAGGAGATTGTCCATGCGGTAGCCCTTGGGCCAGTCCGGGAAGGACAAGATGTAAAAAACGTTCTCTACACTGCAGCCGGGGAGAATGGCCCTGCTTGGAGCCTTTGGCAGAAAGCACCAGGGGAGACTCGAGGTCGACCACTTGGGTTTTGGAGTCGAGGATACAGAGGATCTGAAGCCCGCTACACTCCAACTGAAAAAGAGATACTGGCAGCATATGAAGGAGTCCGAGCTGCTTCAGAAGTGGTTGGTACTGAAACGCAGCTCCTCCTGGCACCCCGACTGCCAGTGCTGGGTTGGATGTTCAAAGGAAGGATCCCCTCCACGCATCATGCAACTGATGCTACGTGGAGTAAGTGGGTTGCACTCATCACACAAAGGGCCCGAATAGGAAACCCCAGTCGCCCAGGAATCTTGGAAGTCATCACAAACTGGCCAGAAGGTAAAGATTTTGAAATGTTACCAGGGGAGAAAGTATCACGTGCTGAGGAGGCCCCACCATATAATAAACTCTCAGAGAGTGAAAAACGGTGTGCTCTGTTCACGGATGGGTCCTGCCGCATTGTAGGGAAACATCGGAAGTGGAAAGCAGCTGTGTGGAGCCCTATGCGACGAGTTGCAGAAGCTGCTGAAGGAGAAGGTGAATCGAGTCAGTTTGCAGAGGTAAAAGCCATCCAGCTGGCCTTAGATATTGCTGAGCGAGAAAAGTGGCCAATACTGTACCTCTATACTGACTCGTGGATGGTGGCAAATGCTTTGTGGGGGTGGATTCAGCAGTGGAAGCAGAACAACTGGCAACGCAGAGGCAAACCCATCTGGGCTGCCCCATTGTGGCAAGACATTGCTGCACGAATTGAAAAGCTAGTTGTGAAGGTACGGCATGTGGATGCTCACGTACCCAAGAGTCGAGCAACTGAAGAACACCAAAACAACCAACAAGTGGATCAGGCTGCTAGGATTAAAATTGCTCAGGTGGATCTGGACTGGCAGCATAAAGGCGAAAAATTTTTAGCTCGGTGGGCCCATGATACGTCAGGCCATCAAGGAAGGGATGCCACATACAAATGGGCTCGCGACCGAGGGGTGGATTTAACCATGGACACTATTGCGCAGGTTATCCACGAGTGTGAGACATGTGTTGCGATCAAGCAGGCCAAGCGGTTAAAGCCTTTTTGGTACGGAGGCCGATGGTCAAAGTATAAGTATGGGGAGGCCTGGCAGATTGATTACATCACACTCCCACAAACTCGCCAAGGTAAGCGCCATGTACTCACAATGGTGGAAGCAACAACTGGATGGCTGGAGACCTACGCTGTGCCCCATGCCACTGCCCGAAGCACTATTCTGGGCCTCGAGAAACAAGTCCTGTGGCGACATGGCACCCCAGAAAGAATCGAGTCGGACAATGGGACTCACTTCCGTAATAATCTCATAGACACTTGGGCCAAGGAACATGGCATCGAGTGGGTATACCACATCCCTTATCACGCGCCAGCCTCGGGGAAAATTGAGCGATACAATGGGCTGCTAAAAACAACACTAAAAGCAATGGGTGGTGGAACTTTCAAACACTGGGATACCCATTTAGCAAAGGCCACTTGGCTGGTTAACACTAGAGGTTCTGCCAGTCGACCCGGTCCTGCCCAATCAAAACTCCCATGTGTTGTAGATGGGGACAAGGTCCCTGTAGTGCATGTAAAGAATATGTTGGGGAAGGCAGTCTGGGTTAGTCCCACCTCGGGCAAAGGCAAATCCATTCGTGGGATTGCTTTTGCCCAAGGACCTGGGTGCACTTGGTGGGTGATGCAAAAGGATGGGGAAGTCCGATGTGTACCCCAGGGGGATTTGATTCTGGGAGAAAATAGCCCATGAATTAAATTGTATTACGTTAAGGCCACACACTGGTCACAGACCAGAGCGTGGTTTTCTTTTTTTTTTGTTCATGTTCCCAGGAACAGAATTAAGACTCGGAGTCAAGCGCCAAAACAACTTTATTGAAAAGAAAGAAAAGAAAGATGCAGGGAAGGGAAGAGTTAGAGGAGAGCTGCCACCATGGAATTGCAGTGTCCCAACAGTCCGACTCCTCGAGCAGGTGGATGCGAAGTCCCCAGTCCCGCTTGGCTCCACCCACTACCTGGCGGTGGTGCGCATGCCCGGTGCTGTCACTCGAGACGCCACCAGGGGTCTTCGATGGTCTCCAGTCCCCTCTGCTTTTGGACCCCAGGGTCTGGGTGCACGCTGGTTTTCCTGGATTCCACTCTGAGGTCCGTGGGAGGGCAGGAGATCTCGGACACAGCCAGTGGTCTTCCTTCCCGACAATCTTCGGACGGACATCCGCGACTGGTGTTTCTTCAAGAAAAATGGTTCTCCATGGTGGCACAAGTGATAGAGATAGAGAAAGAAAGAAGAAAAGAGATGGCGCGCAACAACAATTTTCAATATGGAAATAGAGACTTAATTTTAAACCTGATTAACATTGATGAACAACGATAGCTAACAACAGTTTTCAACGTTAGAACAGAGACTTAACATTTTCATTTTTTTTTTTTCTTTAACATCTAATTAACATTGACTAGTTACAACATTTGGTGGCTCTGACGCCTCGGGAGCAGGCTGCGGGGATGGCCTACATGGACAGCGACAACAACAAAAACGTTCCCGGGGAAACACCCACATAATCACAAACACAACAATTAGAAGTAAAGTCAGGCAATAAATTGGAAAGAATATTGGCATAAATTTCATCATTTTTCTCACGTTTTTTTTTTGAAGATATAAAGCGACACAACTCTGCCCTCGCGATCCACGCAGCCTGCTGCCCTGGACTGTTGGATTCTGGGATAGTGTGCGCAGCAGAAAATTCTTTTCCACGCCCCCTGTCCAGAGCGCATGAGTGGTTTGGAATTAGAACGAGTTTTCGGCAATCCACGTCCAGCAACTTTTCCTGAGACTGACATCTCTGACCCACAGTCAAGGATCGTGCCGGACACACCAGCCACGAGCTCCAGATGCAGCGTACAACAGCCTGACACTGCACACCGCCTCGCCTGACCTGAGGGACTGTTTGGATAACGGGACCCCGAAATCGCGGACTAAATGAACTCAACGGACATGTTAGAGGGATGGTCCATAAATTAAGGGAATTAATTGGAAGATGTATGTTCTGAGCATGATGCAGATGGTATAGAATAAGGGGTGGATAATGTTCTGGGTTGGGCCGGGAAAGGGTTAATTTTTTTTTTTTTTTTTTTTTTTTTCCTTCCTTTTTTTTTTTCTTTTTCGAGGGAGGCTGAAAGGGACACGGTTCAGGCAGCTGACCCAGCCTGGCCAATGGCTATTCTATACCATGTGGCTCATGCTCAGGGTATATATTGGGGGAGCAGCCGGGGGAGGGGTTCGCTTCGGTGATCGGGAGCGGGCGGTGCGTCGCGTTTCGCGTGCGGTCGGTTCGTATTGTTTTCGCGTTTATACGTTCAGAGTTGTTTACCCTGTTTTTCTTTTCCCTTTTTCCTGATACTGTTCTATTAAATCATCCTTATCCCAACCTACTGGTCTCGCCCCTCTCGTTCTGATTTTTTTTTTTCTCCTCCCATCCTGCCGGAGGGAGGAGTTGAGCGAGCGGCAGCGTGGTAGCTCAGCTGCCGGCTGAGCTAAACCACGACATGAAGCCATGCTGGCTGTCACCAATCACCTCCTTATTTTCTATGTGCCTTAGCATAGTCGCCAGGAGGGTCTGCTCCATGATCTTGCTGGGCACAGAGGTAAGACTGACTGGCCTGTAGTTCCCTGGGTCTTCTTTTTTTCCCTTTTTAAAAATGGGGGCTATGTTTCCCCTTTTCTAGTCATTGGCTACTTCTTATCTTGTATTCTTCAATTTCTAAAACTGGGGGTGGGGGAGGTCAATCTTTCTCATTGTGTAAGCTCAAAACCAAAACCTGCATAGGACTGACGAGTGCAAGACCTGTATTTTGTCTCTCTGTTAGTTGAAAAGTACAGAGGCTGAGAGATGCCCAGCTATGCGTCCTGTTTGATCCCATGATAATTTGGAAAAAGTTTAATTCTTTTAGTGAAAACCTTATATTTTCCATTGTATATATTCCCTTCAGATATCTTTTTTGTTATCTTAATTGTAAAACCAAAAACATTGTGATGTAGCCTGTTTCTCTTAATCTTCTTAACACAATACATAACACAGTCCTTACATCAGTGAATAACCTGAAGTGTTGCCAAATGTCTTTGTTACTGTTTCTTTTAGCACATACCAATGAAATATTTTAGTCTGGCGTAAAAGGTCAAATGCTGGAGGATGAAACCTGTTGCAGGTGTGCGTTTTACCATGATGTTAACTGAGAAGCAGGTGGAGAAAAACAAGTGTCAGAAGTGGCATATAGAAAGCTGTTACGGATAAAAGAACAGTGTACATGTGGTGTTCAGGCCCACCGAAATTTAAGATGAGTTAAATTTTTCTTCTGTATTTTAAAAATTGTATATGGAAGAAGGCAGCTGCTATTCATAAAATCATTTTAGGTTTTTTTTTTGGTGTTTGTATATATATAAGTTTTAAATTTTTGCTTAATTTGAGACAAAGTAATTTAAGGGGGAGCATTTTTTCTGAGGGCTTTTTGTCCTCTTTTTGCATTGTAAATTGACAAACTGTGGAAAAGTCTTACTTGGATGGAATGCAAACATGTTGTTTCTATGAAGCATTTAGTAATTCCTGTTCTACAAGAGACAAGAAACAATTCCTTTGGTGACATAAAGGTAGTAGAAGAAGAATTATTACAAACCAAAGAATGTACACCAAAGGGTGCAGGACTGGTGCTTAAAAGCAGTGGAAGCCTTTTTAGCATTATCTGATGTTACGTGTAATGTGATAAGGTCAAAGTATCATGTTTCTTCCCTTGGTTTCCAAGTCTGCAAATCCCTGTTCCAGGCAACATTTTGCCACTGACTACAATCTTTGCCAGCTTGCTGCATTTCTGATTCTCTTCTCATTCTTTTGAACATTTTGGGTTTTTTTTAAGAACGAAGTTAAGCTCTTCAAGGAAAATAGCTGTCTCATGTCTTTCCATAGTTCTTGGCACTAATACAATTCTTGTGTGACATTAAGTGAAATCTAGTGGGGACTCGCATAAGGGGAAGAGAATTAAGATTTCAGATGTCTATCTGCTTTTTACATTAGTTTATTAGAGGCTTTAAAATAATGTAGTAGAATCAAAACAGCAGTTCAAGGGCCTTAATCTCAGTTCCCTAGATTAGTTGGATCCAGGACCATTTATATCTTCTTTCTCCCTAAACTATTTTTTTGGCTCCACAATTTTCAATAGAAACAATGGATAAAGTTCCCCTGGAAATAAAATAAAGCCTAGTCATTACAGCACTTAGGTGGGTAAAGATTTCTCTTTTCCTCTGTGAATCATGTAACTACTACCCAGGTTATACCTCTACGTTTTTATGTTTTCAGTGGAACTTAGCTGACCTTCAGGTGGTCTGTCTACTTAAATTTGTTTCATAATGGAGCTAGCGGCAGGAAGATAAAAGCACCTATCCACCTATCGCCTCAGGATAAATACTTTCAGATACATTTGGAAGAAAACGGTAGGTCATTCAGTCAGGAGACAAAAGAAATATTTATAATTTTTTTGTATTACATTCAGAAACAACATCACTTGGGCTAAAAAAAAAACTACTGAAACTTGAAATTCTCAAAGATATCTTTTATTTATGGTGTTATTTTCTCACAAATCTGAGTTGGTAGAGTTGGCAAAAATCCAGTTTATAAGAACAGGAAGACAAAATTAAAGTCATGTGAAACACTGCAATTGTGCTCTGCAAAGACTATGAAACTCACACATCCTCCTGTGTGGAGATTCACACAAGTAGCCCAGTTGTTGTTATCATAAACTTGCACATGTTGAAATGTTAAATGCAACCTAATCTGAGAAGTACTAGTTTTATTGAACCAGGAAGCAGGTGGAACAGGTAGTGGAAGAGCTTAGAATAATTGTACAGGTCTTATTTTGTAGTGAATTTGTTCTATTTTATTTGTTTGTTTATTTATTTATTTTGTAACAGAAGACACATGTAAACCGCTGTGTTTTCTTACATTGTTCATTATCGTTTTCTGAAACCTGGATGCACGTTATCTTTGGGATCACTTGCATAAGAACCACTGGTACGAGATAACAGTTTTAGAATGAGGTCCTTAGTGTCTGCCACATGATGTTATTCTAGAAGTAACATGCAAGGTAAAAGCACTTGCCATACATACTTAATCAAGAATTAGAGTCCTGACAAAGTTTTACTATGTACCTATGAAAATAATCTATTTCACAATGTAGAAGGATCATCCTACAGTGGCTTAAAACATTTGTGTTCAGGTAAGAGTGACTTCCAGCAATTCCCTGGTTTTTACTCCTTCCATCCCTTAACAGAAACTATGCATTTTATGTATTGCACATTACAAAATATTTCATAAGATACATGTCAGAAGATCACTGTAAATATTCCAAGTGTTAGATTCTAGCCTTTTCCTTGCGTATTTTATGGTTTTCCCAAAAGGTCAGCTAACTCCACTGTGTTTGAAGTCCAGCCTGCTCTTCACAGGGACCTGGCTGGCCACATAGGTCTCAGCCTTTCCCTTCTCATTGAATTAGGTTTGAGACATAGAAAAGCAGATATGCATTGTCTAATACATTTTTTATATATATATATTTATATAAAATATTTAACTCTTCAATTTTAACTATGTCTTAACTATGTACCTATTTTTCTAATGCACTTTTCCGTTTACTACATATACTGTTATTACAATGGAAGTTTCATGTAAGTGTAGATAAAAGTTTGTAAGTCAGTATGTTTAACAAAATGTCATTCATGCTACAAAAAAAAATAGCACTGTGATGGGCAGTATTGCCTAAAAACATCATTCTTAAAATGGCATTAAAAGAGTGAACGGCTATGATGTTAATACATTTTAATACATATACTAGATTACTCTTTCTAATTTTTATTAAACTTTAAAAAGAGTTTAAATTCCTTATGCAGCCCTGTTGGCCTAATGAACTACAAAACAGAGCTATGGATTCAAAGCATATTTGGAATATACAGCTCTTCTTTATTTTTTACAAATATGGAATATTTTCCTTGTTCAATCATGCAAGAGACAGCATATTTGAGTAAATCTTGTGTTTGTGTGGCCCCAGTGAACACTCTGATGTTAAACTTCTTGTCTGTATCTGTGGTTCAGATAACCTACAGGTTTCTAACATGGGACTGGCTGTTATTTTCACTGATGTTTTCACTGATAGTACAAGTTTAGGTGGAAGATGGTCACAAGTACTCATTTTGAATTTTGGCAGCTTGCTAGTTACAATGCTTAGGATAGGAGACTTCATCTTAATTTTCAGGATTGGCTGAAACCAGAACATATCCTATACTTTGACATTTCTCTTTCTGTTTATACATTCAGTTGTTTTCTTTTGGGGAAAGAATTGTCTTTCATTATGTGTGTATAAAACTGAGGCATAGTAGAACATTAAATCTTAGTATAAATATTTGTAATTATAGCAAGATTTCAAATTACCTGACATTAGGGGATCAGTTCAGATGAAAAATCGTTGGTACCTATTGCCACTGAAGAGCTTTCTAAGATAATTTGGCATTCAGGACTCTGTCTGGAAAGATGCATGATTCCCCTGGGTCCTTCATTATAACTGCCAGACTGTGCGAATGCTATCACTGTTGACAGAACTGGCAAATACAACACAAGACTAGCCATATATAGCTCTAGACAACTATTCTTAAACAACTGAATAAAAGTCATTAGGTTCTTCTCTAAGTCAGATAGACATAGGCACCTCTATCACAAGACAGTTATCTATATAGATCAACTTATAAACCTTCTAAATATGGGAGTCTGTCTCCACATATTATTTATAGAAGACAAACCAATTTTATTTTATTTATTTTATGTTGTTTTTTTTTTTTCCTGAGCAGCTAAAGAAAGTGAGATGAACTAACCCTAACAGATTTCCTGCTAACGAGAATTAAAAATCAAACCTAGAGGGAAGGTTAGGAAAATTAATTTAGAACCAAAAATCCTACCCCTAGCTCCCAAACAAACTGTGAAGACTAAAGAAACACTACTAAGATGCCACTTTAAATTGCAGTTCTTTCTAGCAGTTCCATTTTCTCTCAATCTACATAAATATTAAGATTTCACCTCTCGATGCATGCTGGCATAGAAGACCTATCTGGTCATTGAACTACTAAAGCAGTTAAAGGTTTCCAGAGAAGTGAAATCTCAACAGACGCCCACATTCACAAGCACTTGACTAACATACTGAATTAATCTGTTCTGAGGCTGAAGGTAGTACAAAGAAGGAAAGTCTGTACTATAGCAACAGCCACATGAATCCTGACGTGTACATGCATGCCTTCTAAAAATCATATACTGTGCAAACTCTACTACATAAGAAGAGATATTAGGCGGCCTTTCAGCTCTGGAGTCTACCTTTCTCATCTCTTAGTGCATTATTTACCACGGAAATTATTACAAAGAAGGTATATTTTTATAAGGCTTTAAATTATTTTATTGAAATTTTAATGTGAACAAAATGCAGTAAATTTCACATAATGCCAAATTACTTTTTAAAGCAAACTTGATGTGACTGCTTTATAACAATGTATAACTTTTTAATTGCTAATAAGAGTGTCTTAAGGAGTTGTAAAATACAAAGACGTAAATTGGTTGGCTCAATAAAATCAGCTACAGTCATTTTTCCACATTTGCTCATTAACAAATCAGGAAATACATTTAAATCAAAGTTCCAATAAAGCTAGTAAATCCTCCTTCTCAGTTGAGGAAACTTATTATTGTCAGCAGAGAAACAGAACATTCAATTTTATATTGTTTTAGAAAGCATATTTTATTGATACTGTTTGTTCATATAAGCATACAAACACCACGCATCACATGCTATCCTCATAGTAATACACCTATGTTACTCTTTGCAAATGGCAAAGACTGACTACAGAAAAAGGCATTCAGTAATCCAGGCACAGAATCCAATACAAAGCAGTAATTGAAAATGATGTGTTTGCTTGGAAACTGCTGAGAATACCGCTTTTTTGCAACTGAAGAGAAAAATAAAGTGGGCATAAAACTTTTTCCTTCCTGGGTGCAATTGATCTTAGTTTTAAGAAACAGCAACAGAAAACATTAAGTATGGTTCTTCAGCCTCAAAAATCTCTCAGGAAAACATACAAAGGTTAGAAGAAAAATCCTAAGATTAGCTAGAAAACATTAGAAAATTCAGATGGACTCCTTAGGTTACGGATACATAGACTTAGACTCAGATTAACAGTAATGGAATATGCCTACTAAGAATAATGTCCCTTCCAGAAAAGAGTACCTCTAATCAAGCGTGTTATGCACCATTGAGTTTTTGTTCAAGGGGCTTGCTGTTTAATAGCTGTTTCGTGGCATTTGGAACTGGCTGCAGTTATTAAACAACGTAAAAAGCTAATTTGTTTCTTGGCAGGAGGAATTAGCCCTTTTGCTCTCACTCAGATTCAAATAAAATGACCCTCAAGATAAATAACTACAGAGAAGGTAAATTATATGCATGTGATAATGAAAAAAATGACAGTCTATTATTTGCAATCTTGCAATCTTCTGCTGAAAGATTTCATTGAAAAAATATGTAGATCTATTTCAAAGTATTCTGAATCTGAAAGTACTCTGAAAAAAATGTGAATGGGGACAGATCAAGAATATTGTCTGTAAAGAAACTTTTAGTTTGGTTATTTTTAATTTCCCTAATAAGAATATACTACAGTATAGCTCATAATAGTATAGTGCATTATGAGATATCACAACAGCATAAAAACTATAGATAGGCAAGATGCCCTTGGCCTGGCACCTTTATTCAAACAAAATCCATCTGAAATCAGTTTATGGTGATATAGAAACAGTATTCATCAGGATGTATACAACTGTTTCATTAGTGAATCCTTCCAGCAATTTTAAGGTTAAATCTGATTTTTACTTAGCTTTGCAACACCAGAGTCCAAAATCTAGGTGCAATGAAGTAACTAAAATGATTAGATTTTGCCAGATTCAGAAATAATGGAATCATTCCAAGTAGCTCCTTTATACAATTATAATTTTAAAAAATTACCACAGAAGTCTACGAAAATCTGATTACTTTTACTCAAAGATTGCCTACAAAAACAATTTAGAAAGTTAGGGTGGACATTCTCTAACTGCCACACAGCAGTCATTTATCATATCAATTTTTGTAGAAATTGAGATTCATCTGACTAAACAGATACAGCCAAACAAGTCATTACAAACATGTCATTCTAATACAAATTTGAATCCAATTGGTAATTTAACATTCTAATCTGAATAGATCAGATAAATTTTGTGCAGGAACAACACATTCAGTTGCCTAACCTTAGGTATCTAATGCCACTTTAGATATGCTGAGATATTCCATCTCACCACCATCTGCTAATTCCAAAAGTGGCAGTTTATAAAGGACTTCCTTTGACATATGCCAGACCTAAGCAGATAGACATCCTAAAGCTCCAAGGTGGCCCAAGATGTCTATGTTTAGACAGTTGAAGTGAGCCCACAGTGTCTGTTCCTCTCTACTGTTTACAAAAAAGTTTGAAATACCTAGCTCAGATTTTGCTATCCACATACAATTAGAAGACTTCCAGTCACAGTGACTGAGTACATCTGATCCTCTTAAGGGCCAGGTCAAAAACAAACAGTTTATATTGCCTCTGAAAACTCATATATTTGATTTTTCCCTGAAATAGACTAAAAAAATTCCCAGAAGCCTAAATCTGTTCTATCTAACTGTATATACTTAACTAAAGTAGGTACACCGGATTTCTCTGTATGGCAGCCTGTCTAAAGCCTAAGCTGACAGGAATCATTTTGGGTCACTGTAGATGACCTGCAAGCACATAACTGAAATTGTGTAGAAGGGTTTAGTGCTCACTGTTGTTTAAGTGTGGATGCACATATACGCTTCAGCTCAATGCAGAACAAGTTAATAGTCCAACCGTTAAAGTTTATCCCTGGTTTCTAGAATCAAAGAATCATAGAATGGTCAGGGTTGGAAGGGACCTCATAGATCATCTAGTTCCAACCCCCCAGCCATGGGCAGGGAAACCCTCCACTATACCAGGTTGCCCAAAACCTCATCCAACCTGGCCTTCAATACTTCCTGGAATGAGGCATCTACAACTTCTCTGGGCAACCTGTTCCAGTGCCTCACCACCCTCTGAGTGAAAAATTTCTTCCTTATATCTAATCTAAATCTCCCCTCTTTCAGTTTAAAGCCATTTTCCCTTGTCCTATCACTACACGCCCTTGTAAAAAGTCCCTCTCCAGGGATATATTCTAGGAATATATTTTTAACTAAACAGGGACAGACCACTGCTTTTAACAATGATACGTAATCTTCATACTGTTAGATTCTTAGCATTGCCTTTCATCAAGTTTTAGCCTGTCCTGACTTGCAGTTTTGACCCAGTGCTCAGGCAAAACAAAATCCACATGTAACCGAGATTATTCTCAATAGGTAGTTTGATTATGACCACCCTGTTTGATCGTGACCACCCTGTTTGATCAATATAGACAGACTGTACCCTGCAACTTATTTTTAAAGTCAGAGGACTGGCTCTGGTCTGTTTTAATTTCTAATGTAGGAGTATTCTGTATGAATAGCACAGTTCCTGGCCCATTTTGGACATTTACCACCACTCTCAAAAGGCAGTATGGACAAGACTGTATCGATTTATGTTCCCTCAAACCTTTGTAGTCCTCTAACACTATTCTGGCAGGCATTGGGCTAAGACATAGCTTTCCATTACTGTAGACATACCCAACTAAAACGCACACACAATTGAGCCTATGCTTCAGAGTCATCACATACGTCCCAGAGGAAACTCATAGCCAAATACCATAAAGACATTCAGACTTGGCCTCAGGTTTAGAGAACAGTGACAAGCTCTGTGTTACATAGATGTTCAAGTTTGGTTATCGTTCATCTACATTGAATTATGTTGTTTCAAAGGTGTGGATTGCAACCTCAGTGTGCTTGTAAATCATTGTGATGAGCATCATAAAGAGCTTGAGTCAGTGATTTTTTTCCATATTTCAAGATGAATATTTTGACGTTATTTTTCCTCCAGACTTTAAATGAGAAGCCAAAATATCAAGACTACACAAAATTAAAACTTTCAGAAAAATTCTGTTGAACAAAGCCATTCCTTTCCATTTGATTTTTTTAATTAAAAAAAAATTAGTTTGAAATTAGATACAGAATCTCTTTCATGTGTCAAGCACTTTAGTCACACTATGTCTAAGATTACTATAGCATTATGCATCTATTCTGATTTGCATAAATCCATAGACACCCATATGGAAAAAAGTGCAGTATGATAACCTACTATTGCTATTAGCCTGGTCCATAGCATTTACAGCATGGTACTTTCTTCCAAAGTGTTTTAATGGATGTCTCCAAATAAAATTCTATCTGGGATCGAAGTGGCACAATGAAGGTAATTCCACAAAATGGATTCTAGCAATAATCACATAAGTCCTGATAACAAAACATACCGGGACTGCAGATTCAGAAGGCTTTGAATTAATTACCATCAAAGCCTCAGGTTTTCTGACCAAAAACTGGCACTGAAGAAACCTATTGAAGAATAAGTGCTTATGGGATTTACAAGCATTCTTTTAGGGACAGAAATAAGAAAAGACAGGCTAGTTTGAAAGACTAGCCATGACTAGAACAACTAGACTTAGAACAACCCATGTGTGTTAGAAGAAACCAAGCACATGATAGCATCTCCTCTATAGCACAATAACATTTGGCATATTAGCTATTTTTAAATTTCTCAGTCCTTTCCAGTTTTGTATAATGCTTTTGGAAAATGTTTGGAATATTGTAATAGTGAAGGGGTAGAATCCTAAAAGATTTAGATATTTTCTTTATACTAGTCATATGGGAAATACGATTTCTGTCTTTATAAAGTATTTACATCATGAGGTATACATTCAAGTTTTCCCATACAAGAAAGCAAGGCATTTCTAAACTTATCACCTCCATTAAGGAATAAAATCTAGTTAACTTGGAAAATACATTTCTTGCATTTTCATCACACATTTACTGAAATTTATTTCATGATTTACTCAAAAAATCTCATGCAACTTTCTTCTCTTTCCAAAGTGCCAGCAGTGAATAAGCAATTTTATCCACTTAAAATCCTATAGAGTATGGAATTAGATATCATTTTATATAGAAATTATATTATTTCTTAAAATGTAAACCCACTTGGAAAATAATTTCCAGTTCTTGATGGAAACAACATCAATATGAAATCATCTGAATGATTCAGAATACTTCCAATATTGAATTCCCTTTATAACTATTTCAAAATAACAAGAGACACTTTGACAGTGAAATATGTTGTCAAACTGCTGTTTAGCACAAAAAAGGAATCATATTTGGAAAAAAATCAAACATAATCCTATTAGTCTCATCGACCTCTCATTTTCTGTGATATTTACGTCAATTGTATATAAGCACTGTTCTGTGAATCCGTATAATGTACAAATTAAAATGTTAAGTGGGTTAACCAGTTTTAAGATTCTGGTATGTTTAGTAGGAATTCAATGTCAGCAAAATGTGAAAAAATTTATAATAATTTTAAACTGTCAATTCAAATATTTTTATGTTTCCATTTAGAGATATCACTGCCAAACTACAATTTCAAATGCAAAATAATATATTATCTGATAAAATTCATATTCATTTAACTGATTACTTTAAGAAGGAATTTGGCACCAAACATTAATGCCGAATACTGAGTGAGCTCACCAATCACACTCAATTGTTTTATCCAGTGTTCATCTCCATAAATGAAATAAATAAATGAGCTTTTAAGAACTTAATTAGAATACACCTGGGAAGAGGGAGATGATTTTCCTATAAAACATAACATTCCAGTCTCTCTTCTATCAAGCAGCAGCTAATAACACTCCCAGTTCAAAATACTGGTCTTGACTCTCCTTCAGTCTGCATTACGTTTTTGTACCAAGCACAGTCCAGTAACAATACTATTATGACTCTATTTTTCTTTTCTAGGCCATGCCCAAAATTAACTGCAGACATGGCTTCTTAGGATGCTTACACTGAATCCCTTACACATAGTATTTAACTGTCAGCTCACTGTCAGGATCATTTCAGACTATCCTGAAGAGCTCTCTTTAACACAAACAGCCACAGAAAAGCCCACTCCTCAGCAGTGTGCGTGGAAACCAGTTTGTTGTCCTTTGGATTTGAACCAAGGACCAGTCCTCCTTTATTTAGCAATATAACTGTACAGTTCTGCTGTCTCTGAGACATACACAATGTCACAGCATTTCAGCACATATCCACCACACCCTAAAGGGACACTCAAGAACATTTAAATGTTAAATGGGTTCCCTTCCAGTACTTAAAGGGGGCCTACAGGAAAGTTGGAGAGGGAGTTTTTACAAGGGCATGTAGTGATAGGACAAGGGAAAATGGCTTTAAACTGAAAGAGGGTAAATTTAGACTAGATATAAGGAAGAAACTTTTCACTGTGAGGGTGGTGAGGCACTGGAACAGGTTGCCCAGAGAAGTTGTAGATGCCTCATTCCTGGAAGTGTTCAAGGCCAGGATGGATGAGGCTTTGGGCAACCTGGTGTACTGGAGGGTTTCCCTGCCCATGGCATGGGGGTTGGAACTAGATGATCTTTGAGGTCCCTTCCAACCCAAACCATTCTATGATTGTATGATTCTATAACACTTCCTTCTCTTGGTTTTATACCATCAGTGATTTTCATCTTATATAGAGAGTTGAAAATGGAATTTTTCTAATGGCGAGTTATAGCCAGAATCCAGATTGAAGAATACAAAGATGTTGGAACACAGTGCAAAGTTAAGGGGAACTATGTCAAGAAGCTTGGATATTGTTTTTCATCAGGTGTCAAATAATTTCCTGCTTCTTTGTGAATATAGTGTCAAAATTTATAATTATTGATGTTTTCTGTTTGTTTTTCACAATAAGTCTAGTTATCTTGTTAATGGCTGTATTTCACAAGTATTCTCTTCCTCAATTTCTGCTGAAATAAGGTGAAACTGTTAGCAAAGTAAAAGACTGTCAGTGGTTTTAAAAGTGATGGAGTTTTCATGATCTG
The DNA here is from genome assembly GCF_009769465.1 of Tauraco erythrolophus. Classification (NCBI taxonomy): domain Eukaryota; kingdom Metazoa; phylum Chordata; class Aves; order Musophagiformes; family Musophagidae; genus Tauraco; species Tauraco erythrolophus. The sequence goes on along the minus strand of NC_141465.1, from coordinate 80,399,038 downwards.
CCAAAATACTTGATTTAGAATAATGGAGAATAATTAATAAGAGAAGTCAGGTATATACGTAATACTGTTTTAAATGAGTCAGTAGACTTCAAGGGCACCTAAAAAGTTGTTACTACTAGATTCTTTTTTCATGATGAAAACTACTTCGTACCTATTCACTACTCTTGTGATGACATGTCATATTTTGCTACTGTTCTTTTCCAAATGAATCTTGCCCTCGTGTCTGTTGCCCTTTTATTCCAATGAAAGCAAGTTGGATATTGATTAATACAAGCCACCACGGAATTTAAAGTCTAAACAAAACAGAGATTTGTGGGAGTTTTTGCCAAGACAAAATGTTAAATCATTTTGAATTTTTCAAACCCAAGGGATAAGACAAAACATTGTGCTCCATTTTAAGTGACTTTGGCCATGTGAAAAATGTCCTTTCATTGTAATGAAACATTTTAAAATTGTAGATAGAAACAATCTACTTGGAGATTTCACTTTTAGTCTGTGTTCATGGTGCTGCAAATGATTAAAATGCAATAGACTAAGTAGTATGCAGGAGTAAGAATAAATCTTTGTTCAGGAAAGAACAGAAGAAGAACAAACATGAAGTTTTAATCTATCATGATATTTCTTTCTTGATCCCTTCTTCCTACATGCAATTGCACATGTTAACCAAAATCACCTCTGTGCAGCATAGATGTCCTAAAAGAACACAGATGGAGATCAGAGGATTTTTGCCCTTATTCATGCACTGCAGTTCAAATTAATTAATTAAGAATGAATTTAGGGTTGTCTTATGACCTAATCACAGTGCTCCCTTCTGATTTTTGGTTTAGAAGTACAGAAATGTGGAGCAGCATAAAAGATGTCCTAGCTTTGTATAAAAGAACCTACCTACCATATATTTCTAATAGCGTCAAGAAAATCTGTAGGGAAATGTCTGGACCATATGCTTGATGTTGCGTATCAGGCAAGAACCGACCTTCTAGGTAGGAAAGTTCAAGCCAAAAGCCTTAGCAGCGTCCTTTTCATTTGCTTTACTTACTTCATATCCAGTATACAATAAGCACATTAGAGGATTGAGAGCTGATGGCTGTCACATCTGAGAGGCGGTAATAGCTCTCATTACATCTGCCACTGCAACTGAAAACGCCGATTCAGCTGACAAACCATCTAAATTTGGCTGAAGGAGAGAAAGCAACTTGGCAGTTCAGAAATTAAAAACACTACGATACTTTATTTTGTTACTCCAACTTTACACAAGTATTAGACTGAATTCAGCTAATGTGCACTTGCAGAAAATCATAAAACAGCAAGTCAGGCCTATATATTTTATTATGGGAAAAGAGCCGAATCTCTTAAAATATACTCATGATCAAAAATAAGTGAGTTTTTGCAGAAATGTCAATGTTTTCTTTAAATGACGCTTGCTCCGTTGTAATGTCAGATATCTGTAAAAGCAGTCTGCAGAAGTGTGTTTAAAAAGGCCTATACATTGCATGTTGTCATAATCTTAAGGATCCTACAGGGAAGAGACAGGCTGATGGACAGTGATTGTAAAAATCCTTATTCCAACTTAGTAAAGAGGTAATTGCACACTTTCCAAATGGTTCCAAAGAGACAAAACAGACTCAAGTGAACTAAAACCATCTTCTTCTTTTAAAGCAATACTACATCCATTTAATTGGAGTCTCTACTGATCTATCTCACTGAGAAATGTGCAATCTGGCCATCTCATATTCAGTAATTTGTTGTCATGAATGAATGCTGCTTGAGGGATTAGGGGATGACAGAGGTACTTTTCTGCCTCTGGGTGAAATTTCCCTTAATGCATATGTAAAACATTAAGTTGCCTTTTATTTCCGTCAGTCACTCTTTACACCTAGCAAAGGGAACACATTAACTGCAGAGCATTCCAATTTCCAGATTTTATTATCTCAAACAGCCGCAAGCACTAAGTACATGTAAACCTGATGGCTGAGGTTTAAACTGTATGAAAAACCCTCCCATTCTCCAACCTGACTTCAGAGTAAGCCAGAGAAGAATTGTGGAAACAAAACAAATGGGATTGGAACTAGATGATCTTTGAGGTCTCTTCCAACCCTAACCGTTCTATGATTCTGTGATCAATGGGTAGGTCTTAGACATGGTATCTTCGATTGTATTGCATCACTGTTTTTGAAAGACGTTCCTGTTAAAAAGCCAGCTATAACACAAGAGTGTTTGGAATGTTAGCAGTGCATGGAAATCTAAGCCACCTAACTGCCTAAGTGTAGTAACACAAGTGGTCATGCAGTCTAAAGGAATATTATGGTATTGGTGTGCAAAAATCCAAGGGTGAAGAAAGCAGTAGCTTTTCTTTAAGTTTCTTTTAAACTAGGAAAAAATGGAAGAAGTTGTGTGTGCGCATCTTGTGTGCTAGGAGATGACATTTATTTTCCAATTTATTTTCCAATTCTGTGCATATTCTTCTAAACTGACATAAAAAAATATTACTACATATTTTGGAGTTTTCTAAAGGGGCTGGAGAGTTTAGATTTGACAGAGTCATGGCTAGAAGGCATCAGAGCAGTATAAAGGATGGGCAGTGGGAGCTGCTAGTAGAACAAGAAACTCCTGGTAGAACAAGCTATGTACCTGGGTACAGCTAACAAAAGCAATTCCCACTAGAAGGTTTTCAGAACCTTAAAATGTAAATGAAGGTTACTACAGGAAGGTCTAGTCAAATGGATGGTCTATTACTTGCCTTCACAGAGGAAACACTATAGATCTATTATAATTACATACTAAGAATTAGTTATTATTACCCTGCTTATTTATTTGTACCTTTGTTAGTGGTTCATATATGCCTTGAATAAAAATATTACTTTTTAAACATGTAATTCATGTCTGCACATGGGAGACTTAGTTATCTGAGTACCAGAAAGTTTAGTACAATTATCCCAGGTTTGCTGATAGATGCTTGAGCTGGTGTTTTAGAAGTAAGCCCTTAAATTTCCTTCTAGACCTTGTTGCTGTCTGTCAAGTCTTGGAAGGAGGGTTATACAATCCCTTTTTTAGAAAAAGGATTATATCAAATTACAAAATGAATCCAATTATCAGATTGATAATATCCTTTCTAAATTAATCCTTTAAGCTCCATAGGACAAATTTGGATTGCTGTAGTTCTGCTTAGCAATCAGTCCTCAGAATAACCAAATATTATTAACTCAGTGACTTTTGATACAAGAAAGTTCCAGCCATAGAGCTGATGCAGTCTCCAGGATTAAATGTTGAAGAATCTTTGGATGGGTTAGAGGTTACTTGTTTGTCAGTGTCTAACCAGAGATGCTGCTGAAGCCATCAAACGCCTTCGACAATGCAGAAAAAAACATGCAGAGATACAGAAGTCTCTGTATCAGGTGTGGTGATATTAAGAGGCCAGAGAGTAGAAACCATTGCACAGGAAAAATCCCAAACAAAAAGCAAAACTGGTTTTGAATAGCAAATTCTATTTCTTCTCACATTTTTTTTAAGACAATGATTTAAATTGTTTATCTCCTTGATAATTCTTCAAAAGCTGTTTAAGGAACTGGGGGGTGCTCTTCTCATCTCAATAATTTCCTAAAGAATAACACTTTATTAAAAAAGGTCTTCCCATTTCAGTCATTTGGAGTGAGAAACTATATATTTATACACACACACACACAAATAGACTCGATGGGTAAATCAGTTGTCAGAGAGATGTTGGAAATTGGAAAGGTTAAGATAGTATATTTCTTTCCATGAAAGCCTTAATTTAAAATTCAAAATTCAAAACTCAAAATTCAAAACAATTTTTTTAATGCAAGTTAGCAAAAAAAAAAAACAACCCTGCAACAAGTTATGCATGAATTCTGCTACAAAGACAGATAGTCTATTATATATGCATATGTGCTTTTAATTCTTCTTTATTTTCGGAACTCAACTCTTCACTTTTAACAGTATGCTTGGCATAAAAAAAAAACAACAGAAATGTTATATGCTGAGTAAGTTAGTGTGAAAAGCACTTTTCCCCTGAAATTACATCTTGAGAGCTTAGGCTTTAAACACTTAGATTCCTCAAAGGGACAAGATTCATGTCTGCTACATCTCTTGTAAAAACTTGTCTACAGTACTCACATGATGGTTCAGGTGAAGTTCTTTTCATGTCTCAAAACTTTACTTAAAAATAAATCTTCAGATTTCTCTTTCAGTATTTTCTATCAAACATCATTATGACGGTGATCCATAAAGCATAATAAACCTTTAATATTCCCAAAAGAGGAAACGCATAATATGAATCTAAATTGTTAGCACGATGAAGATCTGTGAATATATACACATTTAAAACCACAATTATGTTATATCGAAAAAGATATTTCCCTAGTGTATCTGTTCAAATAAGGAAGACCGGACAAAGGAGTTATCTCACAGAGAAGATGGGAAATGTGAATGGATTTTGAATTAAATACAGTTTCCCTAATCTGCAGCAACCTAATAAAATCTCTTGATGAAGCCTATTGCCAAGAAAATATCTTCTGTGCAAAGTCTGTAGAAAGCAATTTAAGGCTGGAAATTAGTGAAAGGATCTTCCTTTCTTTAGGAAGAAGCTTTGCCTTTTTTCATTCTACTAGCCTTCTTCTGTGCACATTTTGGTGGACAGCCTTGGTTTTATTATTTTCTCAGACATCGATGACTTCAGAGGTTAAGTTGAGAACACTTCTTAAATTAATTAGTACCACGTAAAGAAGTTGAAGTCAAACTGAGAAGTAGCATAACACTCAATATTCATCTAGTATCTGGGAAGAAAAGGAAAGAGCAGCCTTCCCTCTCTACTCCATCTCTGCTTCTAGCACTTTGTTCTTATTCTTCTGTGCAGCAGAAAAGTAGCTCTAGCTACAACAATTTTGTGCATATTTACCCCTCTTTATAGTTTCCTTTCACCCTACTTTTACCACATCTCTGTCTGAAGCTACCTAACATACTTATTTTTTCATACATGTAAGTAAAGAACAGTTTGGGTTTCTATCACTGCTTCAAGTCCAAGATGATTTCTTATATAATTAGGAAATGTGCTTTCAGAATTTTTCTCATGTTCCTCAAAGGCATGATGGTCCCACTTTACTGAAATGAAATAAAAAAAAAAGTAAGACTTTTATTTTAGACTGCTACACTTTGGACACTAGATAGATTTACCTAAGATAAATATTGTCAGAAATTGCTTCACTGAATTTTATAAATCATGACTATACTTACACCTTAAAATACTTTTGCCAACTTGAAAAATTTTGCTAGTTCAACAAATAATATCTATTACTAATTAATCACTTTCAGAAGTTTTTAATTGCCTCCCTGTTTGCTAGTATCTAGCACTGTATTATGCAGATACCTCTTGTGGTGATTAAATCATACATAGTTTCAAAGTAAAGTACAGTCATAAATAGTATATCGTATATAGTAAGTACAATCATATATAGTAAGAATAAAAAAGGTGGCTGACATGTTAAAACTGCTACAAGCTCTACTCATTATAAATGCAAATCAGCAAACATTTAGAGGCAATCTAATAATTTTATATTATTAAATTGTTTCTCACAATTATACATATTTATAATTTGTATGCAAGCTGAATGTGAAGTTATATATACATTTATATATATTTTTATATATATATATATCTCTCTTAGAGGCATAGTTACTGGCACAGGAATTAGTGAAGGATGCTGTAGAGTTCCCTTTCTACTATTATTTCTTCCCTAAAGGATGTCACACACATGATGCAAAATGCCATGGCACTGCATGATCCCCACAAACGCATGCATGTCTACCTTTGGCCGTGGCCAATTTATCACCAAAATTCTTCATGAGGCTACCAAGAAATACTCTTCTAGATTTGATAACTAAGAAGATTTGTTATTTTTCATTTTGTTAAAGATTAAAAACTTAACAGAAACTTCCATAATTCCTGTACTAGAATTATGACTAATTTCCATAAATTTACAAGGACAAATATGGAAGACAATTCAGAAAAAAACATGAAGTTATTAATAAGATCCTTATACAGGATATATTTAGCACATCCACAATAGATAATAAATACTGACAATTGTCACTGAAGTGATGTAAAACTGATTTTTGCTCATCATTTTGCTTCTCAAATGCCTGTAAATATGACTGTAAAGTTCTCAGTCTAATTGATTGGTCAATTTGAGCTAGAGATTTTCTTTCACATAAATGGAAGTCCATAAAATTTGCAGTGGAAGAGACCAGAACTTTTTTTTTTCCCTCTCTTAAACCAAATATAATAATACATTATTCTATCAACTAACGTATTCAAAAGATTTGTAAAACTTATTGATTTTAAAAGCTTTAACACAGTTATGAAAACTATCTAGAATTGTTGAACTGAATTGCGTGAAGTTAATAAGCCTTGAGATGCTTTTAAATATGAAAAGCATATATTGCATAGTTACCCAAGATTAACTTGTATCAGCCATCATAGAAGAGAACAGCATATATAAATAATCATGGATGTAATGTCAAACCTATCTGAGAATGATTACAGTAGGAGCTTCTAGTACTAAAGACCTCCTGACATCTTTTTTCTCCGTAGGTTACAGTCATGATATTTTTCTCATCAATTTGTATATAAGGAAGAAGACTAGTAATTATTAGTTGTTAAGTTTAGTGAGTCACATTCAGGCCTCAGTTTCACTACATCTCTAGCCACTCATTCAGAGCAGAGGATAGTCGTATATGTCTGGGCTTAAGTCTACAGTGACACTTCATGCTTTGGATAACCATGTTAACAGAAACATACAGAAAGGGAGATTAATAGAGGGGTTTATGAGTTTTCATATTGTGTAGTGGAGCAAGACTGATTTTACTAGACTTAGTAATTGCTCTTTTTAGGACTCTTTTAACCATACAGCCTTTTTTCTTCAATAAGCTGTTACGTTCTCAGTCATTTTTAACTAAAAGTGTGTGTCTCCTATCATTTTTTATCAATCCTGTCATTATCTTATCAGCCAAGCATAAACAGTCCTGCATAAATTATATTTTAGATTATTAGAATGGGTTTTTTTTACAGCAGTTCTATACACTCTTCCATGTAATTTAAGGGAAAATAATTCTATTAAACTAGAAATTATTCACAGAAAGATGAGAGTTTACTTTAATATTCTTTCCAGACAATTTCTAAAGAACTCTGTAGGATTTTTGCTGTATTTTTTAGAAAGAACAGGGCTCTGTTATTGTAGAAGACACCAAATAACACTTGCTTATTACATTAGATATTGCTTCTACCTGACAACGACAATTACATTTGCTCAGGAGAGATGAAGAGAATTGCTGGACTATTGACTATTATGAACAGTCATATAACAGTTATCATAGTCAGAACAAATCACCTGTTATTGTCCTTAATTCAATTTTGGTTTTTAATACCAGTTATTTAATAGGACCAACAGACTGGGCCTTCAGGTTATTATTTTCACCTGTGATATTTTTATTTCAGGTGATTTGTAGCAATCATTTAAACTCACATTTCTTACATGGGAATGCATGTAAAAAACAAGCACTTTGTTGTTTTCGGATTGGAATACTTCCACTTTCTATTGATAATATTTAGTCATTTTTCTCAGAAAACCTACATCCATGTTCACGATCTTTCTCAAGCACAGCAAGGTTTTAAATATTAGCTTCCCTTCCTCCAGTTGAATAACTAGAAACATTACCTACAATAATTTTCAATTGCCACTAATATATATGCCATAACTAGTTTTGGCTTCCTCAAGGTATTCGTATAGTAGAGACTCCTCTGATAACATGAAAAAAATAAACTCCTTAGCTTGAGAATCCTACTTTGGGCTCTGGGATTTACACTAAGATGAAATTTCAGACAGCAGTCTCAAAAGCGAGGTGACTTGCACATGCTCACTGGCATGTACATAAGGGACTGAGATTTGGATAAATGAGGTGGGATTTGTTTAACTTTAATTCAAATAAATTCAATACACATGTCTACATGTGAACTGGATATCTAGATCTCCTCCATAATTAGTGGATATCACCAATACAGTCACTGTAGTCCAGTCTCGTGATAAAGTAGACACACCTCTCTAGACTCCATTAAATTAGATTCCCATCTTCGTAAGTAGATACTTTTTAGATATTGTAGGCAGGACTCAGTTCTCTAAAAATTGATTTCTAATACATTTTCTATACCTTATTACATCTAGTCTGGTCTCCAGCTACCACCAAGAAAGACACAGGTCTTCCCTAAGTTCTGTGTTTCATCTTTCAAACATTTGCAGGTGCCTCAGAAACTATTAGGGCATCAATAATGTTACTAGACATGTGTTTAGGCAGGTGAATTCCTCATAAGGCTATCTGGATATGAACTCTATTACTCTGGCTGAAAATCTCATTCCCATTCCCCTTCTGTTTTAGATCAGATATTAAAGCATGAGGAGTTCAGCCATACTTTTTCAGAGCAGAGGCTGACAACATCTATGTTCTGATTACAGACAGCAGTGAAGACTTATAGAAAACTTCAGGAAATTATGTGATGGAAAGGGTACTGAAGTACTGGTAGAGCCAATCTCAGTCTTCTTTTCTTCTTTACAAGACATTTTTGAGTGACAGATTAGTCAAATGTCTCTGACAGTGACTGTAGGGATGCAGAATTAATGCCTGGGATGGACAGATAATTTCTTGAAGTGCATTCTTGTCTTTTAGCAGTATGTTGCCCAAATGGTAGTTGAGTGGACAGCAGAATTTAAGATTATGGATTTGCCTTTGTTTAGGTTTTTTTCTTTTTCTTTAGAACAAAATGGAAAAGGCTTCATCAGGTAGAATATTTGACGCTCCTGAATAACAAAACAAATATTCCAGATTTATAAACATTTATAAAAATTAATAAAATTTATCAAAATATAGGTATAAAATTTTACCATGAATCATTTCTAAAATTATGATAAGATTTACTAAAAACCCTTACAATTTTTGAGAATCGATGGAGGATGGCCTTAAAAAAAGAAAAACTCAGTAACAACAGATCTGGTGATAATGGTTATTTATACTAATCACTCCTGGAAAAGGACAAGATATTCACTGAATACTGATAGGTAAATTTTTGTTTCTTTGTTTCAAACAGATACGTAGGGCATGCTTAGGCTATTAATTATTTGCCCATGCAAAAGAATTTAAGACAACTGCAGATAAGTCCTTTTCTTAATTGTATTTTTAGTTCAGGCTGTTATCAAGACTTCACAAATGATGTAAAACTTACTTTGCCTCTTAGAGACTATATTAGCTAATTAAATTGCTTTCTTGTCCTTGCCTCAGGGTGCCCAGCCCAATTTTGAACACAATTACAGTAAACAAACACCAACTACAAAACACAATGTTCTATTTTTAAATATGTATAAAATCAGTTTCCTTTTTTTTGTTTGAGGTCTGACCAGTAGAATAAAATCACTCTTTTCATCTAGAAAACCATTTATGGTTAAACATGGAAAATGCCTATAAAGGACTACTAACTTTATGATTTGAACATGGTTTTACCACACAAAAAGAAAAGAATGAATTCTCTTTGTAAGTGCTCACGTAAATAGAGAATAAATTGAGTAATGTTGAGCATCATTTTAGTCACAAACTAATGTGAAATCCTAATTCAGTAATTGTGTCTGGGTTTCAAGATCACAGTTGTAAGATCTTCAATGACCATAGTATAGCCATCAAGCTACCTCATCACAGCTGCTTAAAGAATTAGAAAATAAAGTATTAGGAGTGTGCAAGTTGAGATTCCTGTAAGGTTCTCACTACCACTACTAATTTTCTACATCTGGAAAGAAGTCAGCATAGTTTCTTTCTCTCATGGAGTTCCTCTCCTGTTTATGAAGACAAATAGCAAAGTGCTCCAGTCTATCCTTGAAAAAAATGTTTCTATATAGTCCCCTAATTTTCACTCAGAAACCGAATGAACACGATTCTGACTTCACCACTGATAGTTGAAGAGAGGGGTGTCGTGTTCTTTAATCACTTCTAACTCAAGGTGCTTGATAGAGATTCACTTTACAGTCAGGCAGTATTAACTACTTTAACAGAACATATGGTTCTTTAGTATCCCTTCTTTAGTGCCTTCTTTCTGATATGAAGCTCTATCAGTTAAAACTGTCATTCCCAGTACCATAGATAGCACCAAATACCAGATAGCTGTATATATTGTTAAATGAATTCAAGTTCCAACAGATCCTTTGCCTTCATTTTGGCATTGGTTGTGTAAGGGGTATTTATGTTGTCTGAAAGTGAGTAAAGCGAACTTTTAAATAATTACAGAAATACCGTTGAGTTTGTTTCCTTTTACGCATCTATATGCTGGTTTCATATCTGTCAATAAACAGAAAGAAACTAATTTGTAGAATTAAAAAACAAAGAGTACTACCTTCAGGAATTATATTTTTCATAAAATCTAGGTCAGGCATTAGCCCTGTCTGATGATATATACACACAAATTTGCATGGTTTCACATTTAACCCTAGTTAGTAGATCTGATATTCATTATCTGTGAATTGAAGAGATGGAGGCTGTCTTCTCAGCTGTTTAGGGTAATAAAATCTTTAGTTTGAAAATCGGACTTGGGAATACATGAAACTTCTTTTCGGTTCTGTCTTCCATCCAAGAATCACTTTGAACAAAAAACTGCCTGATTTTCTGTAAGAGACAGTAGAATTCACTGTCTGGATGCGAGAAATTAACACATTCAACTTCTGATTAACACTGTAACTTTCTTTCCTTGTTACCCCTTCTGTAAATTCTCCTAGCTTCCATATCCTCTGGGAGTTCATTTGCCTGTGTCCCAAGGATCCAAGGCCCAGCACTAAGTCAGCACAATTTTACCTTGACCGAGGTTTTTGAGGAAATTGCTAAGTTGTGTGGAGGAAGAGCTGTTAGAAAGTCTGTAGAAAGGTAGGAAAGGTAAAATCACAGACAGGAGTTGGATAATTGAGATAGGAATAATTTCTATCTCAAGCATTCAAGAGGAAAAACATCAACATGGAAAGATACCTAATACCTAATTCTTTAAAAAACAAACAAACAAACAAAAACAAAACAACAACAACAACAAAAAAGAAACCAAACAAAAAAAAGAAAGCAGAAAGCACTGATCAGTCATTGATCAGTGTCACCAGTTTTATCATTGCCAAAAGATTTAGTGGAAGATGGCAAACAGTAATGATAATCATCCATTCAGGGAACTGCTCTGGACTGATGCCTGCCTTGCCAGCAAAGTTTCCTGGCTGTCTTATCAGGGGCGATAAGCACAGAAATGCCTTAACTCCTATCTGGTTTTCTGGATGTTAATGAATAAATAATTGTTTTACATTTTTAAGCTGTCTGCAGTCTTTTGCAGACCACAGACAAGGATGTCTTCAGGGATGAAGGAGTAGAAGAGAGCTGGTAGCTCTTTAAGGACATTTTTCTTAGAGCGCAAGAGCTCTCGATGCCCATGTGTAAGAAGTCAGACAAGGAAGGCAGGAGAACAACATGGCTCAGTAAGGACTTACTGGTCAAACTGAAGTGTAAGAAGGCAATGTATAGATGGTGGAATCAGAGACATGTATCCTGGCAGAATGTAGGATTGCTGCCCAGATGCATAGGGATGAGATCAGGAAATCTAAGGCACGGTTGGAGTTGAATTTGGTAAGGGGTGCAAAGAATAAGAAGGACTTCTACAAGTACACAGGTCAGAAAGAGAAGGTTAAAGAAAATGCACTCCTCCAATAAATAAGGTAGGAGAACTAGTGACAATGAACATGGAGAAGACTGAGGTACTCAACAACATTTTTTCCTCAGTTTTCACTGGTAATCATTCTTCTCATATCTCCCAAGTCCTTAAACCTCAATGCAGGAACTGGGGGAACAAATTCTCTATTATATTAAGTGATGGTCAGGTTTGAGATCACCTGAGAAACTTGAACATATACAAGTCCATGGAACTCAATGAGATGCACCCCAGTGTCCTCAGGGAATTGGCTGATACCGCTCTCTATCATATTTGAAAAATCATGGCAGTCAGGCAAAGTCCTGTGTGACTGGAAAAAGGGAAACAACATGCCTGTTTCAAAAAGGTAAAAATGAGGACCCTGGGAGCTACTAGCCTGTGAGCCTCACCTCTGTGCCTGGGAAAAGCATGGAACAGATCCTCCTGGAAGACATATCAAAACAAATGGAAGGCAGGGGGATGATTAGAGACAGCCAACATGGCTTCACAAATGATAAATCATGCCCGACTAATCCAGTGGCCTTCTGCAGTGGTGTGACTGCATCAGTGGACAAGGGAAGAGTTGTGATGTCATCTACCTAGATTTCTGAAAGGCCTTTCATATGGTCCCCCAAAACATTCTTGTTGCCAAATTGGAGAGATATGGCTTTGATGGATGGATCATTAGACAGATAAGGAATTGACTGGATGGCCATGTCCAAAGAGGTATAGTCAATGGGCCTAACATCCAAGTGGAGACCAGTAATGAGTGTTGTCCCTCAAGGGTCCATACTGAGACAAATACTATTTAATATCTTCATCAATGATATACATAGTGACATTGAGTGCACCCTCAGCAAGTTTGCAGGTGACGCCAAGCTGACTGGTGCAGTTAATATGCTTGAGGGAAAGGATGTCATCCCGATGAACCTTAAGACACTTGAGGAATAGGCTCATGAGAACCTCATGAGGTTCAACAAGGCCAAATACAAGGTCCTGCACCTTGGTATCAAAACAGGCTGGGGCTTGAAGGGATTGAGAGCGGCCCAGTGCAGAAGAACTCAGGGATACTGGTAGACGAAAAATTGGACACGAGCAGCAATGTGCCCTTGCAGCCCAGAAAGCCAAATGCATCCTGGGCTGCATCAAAAGAAGCATGACCAGCAGGCCACTCTCTCTCCCACCCTCCCTCTCTAGTCCACTCTTATGAGGGCCCACCTGGAGTACTGTATCCAACTTTAGGGCTCTCAGTATGAGAATGACATGGACATGGGTCCAGAGGAGGTCTATGAAAATTACCAGAAGACTCAAATATCCTTCCTATGAAGAAAGGCTGAGAGTTGGTGTTGTTTGAATTGGAGAAGAGAAGGCTCCAAGCAGACCTTATTGTGGCCTGTCAGTACTTAGAGGGGGGCTTATAAAAAAGACAGAGATTTTTACCAAGGTCTGTAGTGAAAAGACAAGGGGCAACAGTTTTAAACTGAAAGAAGGTAGATTTAGATAGATATATGGAAGACACTGGCACAGATTGCCCAGAGAAGTTGTGGATGCCTCATCACTGGAAGCATTCAAGATCAGGTTGGATGGGGCTTTGAGCAACCTGAATAGTGAATAGTGAAAGATGTCCCTGCCCATGGTGGGGGAACTCTTTGAAGGTCTTTTCCAACCCAAAGCGTTCTATGATTTTATGCCTAGAAAGAATGAATTTAATTTGTTATAGGATCAAAAATGACTATCAAATAAATCTGAACAATGGGTTTCTCTAAGTAGAAATTGAATGCTGACAACAAACAAAATGAAGTGTAACAACTTTGAGAAAAATGTCTATGAAGAAGCATTTCCAAGAATCTAAGAACATCCTTTATGGTTTGTTTGTTTTTTTTCAGGGAAGCTGGCATCCTCCCTGTAGTAAAAACGTTTTGTGAAACAGAGAAAAATCCAGCCTTGATTTCAGGATTGCTTACTGAAATGCTGATTGCTGTATGCTGTAGCCATATTAAAACTCAGAGAACTAGTCTGTTGATAGTATCACCATTACACCAGGCAATAACGCAAATAATCCTTTCATATTCAGTACTATTCAGACACTCATGAAAAATGTATCTGCTAAAATAATACCCTTGGTCATATCTTCATTAAACTTCGTAATCCTTACTGCAATGAGGATAATTGTACTTCAGCTCAGTGGAGAGCAAACAGTGTAGAAGTATGATAACAGCTAGAAACAAAGCTCTTGGCAATAAGAAAGAAAGAGAGAAAGAGAGAAGGAATGAGAGAAGGAAAGAAAGAAGGGAAGAAAGAAAAAGAAAGAAAAGAAAGAAAAAGAAAGAAAGAGAAAGAAAGAAAGAAAGAAAGAAAGAAAGAAAGAAAGAAAGAAAGAAAGAAAGAAAGAAAGAGAAAGAAAGAGAAAGAAAGAAAGAAAGAGAAAGAAAGAAAGAGAAAGAAAGAAAGAAAGAAAGAAAAGAAAGAAAGAAAGAAAGAAAGAAAGAAAGAAAGAAAGAAAGAAAGAAAGAAAGAAAGAAAGAAAGAAAGAAAGAAAGAAAGAAAGAAAGAAAGAAAGAAAGAAAGAAAGAAAGAAAGAGAAAGAAAAAAAAGGAAGGAAGGAAGGAAGGAAGGAAGGAAGGAAGGAAGGAAGGAAGGAAGGAAGGAAGGAAGGAAGGAAAGAAGGAAGGAAGGAAGGAAGGAAGGAAGGAAGGAAGGAAGGAAGGAAGGAAGGAAGGAAGGAAGGAAGGAAAGAAATAGTGAAACTTTTCACATGTAAAAACACAGAGGAAAGACTTGCAAAAGAAAAAGACTATGTTGGAAAATACAACATGGTTTTCTATGGCTGACATTCTTCGATAGAAATTATTCTTGTAGAGTTAGACCTTTAGTTTGAAATAAGAGATAATACTGCCCTTTTACAATTGTTGTATCAAAAAAACCTTCCTACACACCCACTCTTTCAGCAGTTGCTTATGTAAGTAACTCTATAGTTATCTTCACCAGTGGTAATTTGCTAGGATAATAAAGTGTCATCACAAACTCTTTATGTTAAAAGGCACTCAGTATAATAAAACTAAAATAATGATTTCACTGCCTTATAGAAGCTTACTTTTTAGTTTATGGAGTTAAGTACTCTTTTAAGCAAACAGGACATGCTTCATCTGTCTTTATGCACCACAAACAACACAAGATTCAGACAAAATATTTCAATGTAATGGAACACCTGATACTGTATTAAAATGGATTTCCTACACAAATGTATACTTGTAGTATCTGCTTTTGCATCAAATTATTTCTTCATGATCCATGTCTCTAGCAAATACCAATAGAAAGATCTACAGTAGCAGTAATAATCTGATGTCCAAAGTCATTACTCTTTAGTCCACTGAGAGAAAGGAATGTGAAATTGAATCATTACCTGTTGCATTCGATAGCAGATAAGTGACCAAGTAACATACCTTTGTTCCAGCTGCCCAAGTAACACTCATAAAGCTGCAAAATATCTACATTCTCTATAGATTTTTGTGCACTCAAGAGAACAGATCTCTAGTTAGGGTGTGTGACATACAGGGAAAAGAAACGAGGGAAAAGAAGGGAGTTTATTGTTAGTACAGGGGAGGAAGATTAGAAGACAAGCTAGGAACCCAAGGAATGCGATCATGGATCAATGGGACCAGATGTCGTAAAGGTAGACTGAAGGAGCAGTCAGGAAGGAGATGAGGTTAAAAAAGACAGGAGAATAATTGTAGACATTGAAGAGGGACTGCTGCAAACAGAGGGGCCTGACGACACTAATATGCTTGTTTCTAGAGAACAAAGAACAGGAATCTGTAGTAAACTAGGTACAGTGGATTTTACTGATGATGAAATAACTTCCTTTTGTATTTAACACTATACTGCCCTACCAGTTCTGAGGTGTTATAGCAACTATTTCCTGATGTTTGTGTGACAATGCACTGGCTGCTCTCTTCCTTTCTTTATCAAAGAAAAAATTTTTTATCATTTTTTATTTTTTAAATTATAGCAGAATGCATACATCTGGACATTTATTGTATCGATTTCTTCTATCCTCTATTCATGATAAATCATGTCTAATAATGAAGAGCATTTTATTTTGGAAAACATGGTACTGTAAACAGAGATAAAGATACGAAAATCACAATCATCAAAGAGAAAGATAAAAGATCCACTAAATCACCTAATGCATTCCACTGCTAATGTACCACTGATCCCTCCAAGATCTGAGAGCATTTCTTTTCAGAGCAGTAATAATAGTCCTGAGCAAATCATTTTCTGTAACTGCCTTAGAAAGTTAGCCCAGAGGTTAAGAGATTTCTCTCTGTCAGGAAATTTTATACTTCTCACTCTAATTTTTGCTGTCCTTTGCTTCAGCCCATTATTGCTAATTAACCTTCATTTATCACCCTAAATCATTCCACTTTCTCCTTGGAGTTTAGTCTCCTGAATATTTGTAGTTACTACAAAATATTATTCTTTTCTTGAAGTCAACTCCTCAGAAGTCATAGTTTCTAGTCTTCTGATAGTGATCGTTTTCTTGTATTCTGAACTCTAAGTTGTCAGTATCATTTTGGAAAGTGATTTTAATGATAAAAAAGAATAATTCAGCTGGAGGAGATAATTTTAGTTCTATGTTAGAAATAATCCAGGAAAGAGTCACCAGGATGACTGAGTGGTTAGAGCATGTCTTGTATGAAGAAAGGCTGAGAGCACTGAGATTGCTTGAGAAGGGGATTGAACCAGCTGACCTCCAGAGATGCCTTCCAACCTTAACCATTCTGCAATTCTGTGATTGTATACTTTTATAGAAACCCAAAAGCATGCTGTCCTTTTCCTAATACAAATATATACATTACTTGTACAGACCTTGAATTTTTTTTCAAATTTTCTGGTCTTATTTTCACACTGAATGTCAGTGGTTTAGAATAGATTATTATGTCCTAATGTTTTGTTTTATGGACAAATCTTATGTTGCTTTCATTTCTAATCTTCTGCTTTTCTTTTTATTGTATTGATGTTTCATCGACATTTAAAATGTCTCTTCATCAACAAACTTTTACAAGCATGTTCTAGTTCAGATTTAAAAACTGAACCCCATTTCTCAGTAGTGAATCAGGAGACATTTTATAATCTTCTTCCAAGAACTACCAGCTGAAACTAGAGGAAGGGCAGGAGATAACGAGTTCCATGTCATCTTTTGCACATTCTTCATCTTTGGTTGTTCTATGACCTGAATGCCAATGTGCACACAGAGAAGCATTTAAGCATTTTCTTTGGCATCTGCAAAAAGATCATCTTAACAGGAAATCCACAGCACGAGAAAAGAACATGCCACTTAGCAGAGAGATTTGCTACTTTCTTATTCTGTACAATGCATATAGCTAGTTGACAGATCTGCCAGTTCTTTGTCTTCTCTCTCTCTAACCATTCTCTTGACATTTAGAATAGGGAAAAACATCACATACTCTGTTTACTGTGTATATATTTGAAAACCTCATAACCACTTGACATACAATGTTTTACAAAGAGGCATTCACTCTTCTTGGTGATTTCAAACGAGCTTCTATTTATTTTTATTTCTGTATTAATCTTCCCCACTAGCATATTGTTTAATTTTTTAAGAGTCTGCAGCTTGATATTACTTTTTACGTTCCTACTGATCAAAATTGGCCTCTGTTGTCCTTTTATCTCTTCAGACTTCTCTAGGATACATTTCACTTTAGGCCTTTCCAGCTGTTTCTGGAATCAAAGCTGAACCCTCCTGGAAAATTTTTCCATTTAAAAACAGTGACAATTAAAATATTAATGTTTAGAGACTCCTACTTTATTAAAAGCAACTGTATAAAAATTTCTTTTCTTTCTAGTATTTTACTTGTTCTTCTTTCCCAGGTGCATTTGTCTACTCTTTCTCTATCTTGTAGAAATAAATATCTGTACTGCCAGAAATAGGAGCGCTTTCTAGTACTTCAGTGTTTGCCCCATACAGATACTGACTCCGTAACAGGAAAAGACATGGGGCCATGCAGGCTCCTTCTGGACCATAGTTTCCACAGAGGGAAAGTTGGACATATTTTCGAGAGGGTACCCATAATACGTTCCAAAAGTTCCTTCATCTTCTTTTCAAGCTGGTCTGTAAGTTGCCTGATGTACATGATGATATACACTGTGACATATCTACTTGACGCTGTGCCTATGTCTTCTCCCTGGACAATATTTTACCCCTTCCTCTCTAGCTGACTATGAAAGATAAAAACTTAACTTTCAGCTGTAGGTTTTCTTAGATCCAGCCTATCGTTACTGCCAGTTATTATTCTGTCTCCCTCTCCCTTTTCCAATGATTTCTCTCTCATCTCTAATATTTTTTAGTATGTATTTTTGGAGAACTTCCTTTGACATTGCCTTCTCCAGAAACATCAAAAACAGCTCACGTAAACATTTAATCTTTTTAAGGCATTGATAAAGCTTATTAGAAGATATTTATACTCATTTAAATGCTTTCTCAAAATAAAAATGTAGTGGTTATTATGTCAAACAGATTTGAGAACTGACTGCTATCTTGCAAATAGTCACCCATGAGAAATCATCATCAATGATGATTTAATTTAATCCTCATCAATGAGAATATGGTTTAATGGGGATTAGGGATGGTTGGACTCGATGATCTCTAAGGTCTTTTCCAACCTAGAAATCTATGAATCTATGAATGGGTGGTTTCCTTGGGTTCCAAGGTAGTAAATACATTTTCAGTGTTGTCCAGGAAGAAAACACAGTCATAAAGAACTTCCTGATGCCAAAAGTCTGGTATAAAGTAAAGAAAAAAGAGAATAGAAAAGTCAGAGTGAATTAATTTGAGTAAATTTAGCTACTCAAACAAAGTTAATTCTAGATGATCAGGTACAAAGCAATGTATTTAGGAACAACTAACACAACCTAATGGAGGATATATTCTGGAAATCCCTGATTAGCCATGCAATTAAACATGACTTGCTAGAGCAATACATAACCATGTGACTAAACGTCATACTTATTTTAAAGCAGTGAGAAATTGTACCGATTTTATCATTATATATATCACTGTTGAGACAATACTGAAAAAATGCTCTGTAGTTGATGTTTGCAAAAAGATACTGTGAAACAGGAGAAGGTGGAAAAAGAATGAGAGGAAAGCTGATTGTTAATAAATAGAAGTTATTCTGTCTAGTATATTAAAAGGAAATGTATACGTTTCCTTCCATTGTCCAAATGAATCCATGACCAGAAAACTCTAATACTAAAGTTTTTGCTTAAAATGCAAAAGCTGACACTGAATACAGCAAACCAAAAGGGAAGCACAAGTTATCACTTTAATAGTAATAGCAAACATGAGAAGCTCTTGATTTTTTGTATCTGCAAAATTATCATCAAGCTTCATATGTATATATATTGTAAAGGAGAGTTTAATGATTCCATGCTGATTTTGGGAGAGCAGAGAGATGTCTCTCTGGATGTTCACAGTCAGCTGCTCTCATACTGAATGTGATGAGAAAGCATAGAGGTTTAGCCTGTAAAATTAAAAAAAAAAAAAAGCAAAGCAAACCATATGCAAAGTAATCTTCTGACAGTTGTTCACGTCTGAGAGTATGGAATTAGACCATGTAGTTCTGAGTCACACTTTGATAGTTGCATCTACTGCAAGTGAGTTTGGATTGCCAGTTGGAGGGAATAAGAAGTACACAGGTATTTCAGTTCTGCTTTATTTTACACATTCCATGACAAGTTTTCCATCTTCCCTCTATATTCACTTCCCATCATCTCTGGCTGCAACACTATATACTCTACATGCTTCTGTATTTGAAGACTCGTATTGCTTTGATATCATTTTGATCTCTATCTTTCTTTCTCATTTACAGATTTCATTACAATTTTTACTCCTGTTTTCTGTATCTTTTTGAAAATCTAGTCTGTCTATCAGCCTGGATGACTTACACACTGCCTCCCATTCTTGTCACCTTGCTTCTCTCTCACTGTATCTTTCT
Organism: Tauraco erythrolophus; assembly: GCF_009769465.1. Classification (NCBI taxonomy): domain Eukaryota; kingdom Metazoa; phylum Chordata; class Aves; order Musophagiformes; family Musophagidae; genus Tauraco; species Tauraco erythrolophus. Next base: position 80,379,262 of record NC_141465.1, on the reverse strand, counting down.
CCATCTGTTTACGTGATACCTCTTGCTCCATACAAAACAAAACAAAACAAACCAGATTGTGTTACGTGCCCAGAAAGCACATTAAGATATATTTTCTCTAAGTAATTTTGCACAGAACCTGTTTTTCTTCCAAACAAAAGAAACTACCATATTTCTAAAATACACAGCATATGATCATGTGTAAAGACTTTTTTTTTTAAAGAATACTAACCCTAAAGATTTATCTGTCTGAAGCCATGCTTATGGATAGAGAATGCACTTATTTTTGTTCTTTATTGTCATAACATAACAAGCAGTTGGAGGGCCTGCCAGTCAGACAACATTACTAAACCTACCTGTCTGGTGCATGTGAAAAAATTGAAATTAGCAGTCAAAGATAATAACTAGCAGCTTAGTTCAAAATGGCACTGTAAAGAGAATAACAGTGACGTACAAAAAATTTATTCATAATTCTCACCTACCAGTCACCTATATACAAAGTTGAACTATCATCCTTGTTAATATCCAAAATCAAAAGTTGAAGCACTTGTTTTCCCTTCACGTTATGCGTGTGCTCAATCCCGTGTGAAATCAACTGACCTTAGAATTTTGCTTAAAAAGACAAATTTAAGAATACACTTAAAATATATGACTGAAGCGAGGCCTAAGACTGAACTCACAAGATTCTTCTAGTGTCTGAAGAATCTCACTGACTCTTAAAAATCATAGGCATTACTCTGATAATGGTAGACTGTGTGCATGTCTCAATTGTCTCTATGTGTAAGTCAAACAGAAAAAAAATCATCTGAATGCTCTGAAGAATTTTCGAAGCAGAAAAGATTAGGTAAAGGGAAGATAAGAAAGATTTATTGAAATAGAAGAAAAAAGAAGACTGTAAAAGCAAGGCCACCACTACATAAATCAGTGGAGACTGACTTTGAGATCTAGATCACAACACATCTAAGAAAAATATGAAATGGAATGCTGTCTTTCCATATGACTAATTTTATTTTTTTTTACTACGCAATTTCATATTAATCTCTGAGAGTGCAAAGTTTGACTTAATCTCTGCCAAGACGAGGAAACAAAAAGAAAAGCTTTTATAACTTTCCATCTAAAACCATCTGATGTCTTCAGTAAGCTTGAACAACATGTGAAAGATGCACTCCCAAGTCAAGCACAATTTGAAAGACATTGAAGTATTATTCACGAATCCTAATGTGTCTTGCCACATACGTCCCAGTATCTTTGAGTTTAAATTTGATATTCTGATTAAGTAGAATTTCCAATTTTGCGTGTCTCAAATGAGTATACTATGCTATATTATTACTATTGCTTCCAAAAATCACTGATAATTATGTTAGATTCTTCAAACGATCGTCTTACTGTAAATGGGAACTGGACAAATAAAGGGGGAAGGAAAGCTTCCTTTTAAAAAATAAAAACCAACAAAATGTGATTTTTCTCTTCCCCTCCTATAGGTTTGATTTCTGAAAATACTCTAATGACAAAATTTGACTAGTAAAAATGTTTAGAGACAACAAATTCTTATGTAGCTTTTTGCAAGAATTCTGTTCTAAATTAACATGAAGAGTATATGTGTCAGAAATGGTTTATGCTTAACCAGCCACCGCACAAAACTATTTATCTGCTCAATTATAGCTATGAAATAGAAATTAAGCTTTGAAATTTCACAATAAATGGAAAAAAGGTAAAACACAAAGCGGAGAGTAAGTCCCCAAAGTCACGTTCTGGCCTTAGATAGGTTACACAAGGAGAGATAACTTGAAAACTAATTCCATCTATTATTTCTTGTGAATTTTTCGTGCAACTCTATCAGCTCTTTCTCCAGATGCAACTCCATATTTCTATCTGTTTTTTGTTGTTTGTTGTTTTGGGGTTTTTTTAGTTAGTCACTTAACAAAGATATCAGCTACTAAGTTCTATGGTGAATGTGTCAGCTAATTAGAAATGCCTGAGAATACAACCTAAATTAAGGCAACATGCACTGTGGGGCAGAGATGCCTGTTTTTACAGCCCTTCCCACTGTATGTTTTATATATTTGCAAAACTAGCTTACAACTACAGCAGTATAGAACTCATACTAATAAAAACTTTAGAGCTTTCAAAATGTCATAAAAAGCTCATGGACTATTTCTAGAAAAATCATGAATTATTTATGAAGCAACTTTCAGAATTAGGTTTTCTGTTCTGCTTCCATTTATATTATGTGTCTCAGGGTCATCAATTTCAGTTTATTTTAACTTATGAATGATAAACTTTCACTTTTGCCCTAGAAAGTAATAAACTTTGGGCATAGTGTCAAATAAAAGGAAGCCAACAATTTATGGCATATATGTAAGATATGTTTATTAATTATACATAGACATTTAAAAAGAAGAAAATTTTTAATGTTCACAGCTTTAAGGCAGCTTAAGATTTATGTGAGCTTTGCTAAATGATTTATTCCAGTTTCACCTGATAATTAAAGTTGAATAAACAAATTGCAGCCAATCATTTCTTTTTCCTAGCAAAATCATCCTTTTCTTCTGTTTGAAAATTGACTAACAGTATATGGGTTCCTGTGGTGAGTTGACTTTGACTGGATGCCAGGTGTCCACCAAGCCACTCTGTCACGCCCCCTCCTCCACTGAGCAGGGAACAGAAAATATGACAAAAGGCTTGTGGAAGAAAATAGGACAGGGACATCATTCACCAGTTACTATCATGGGTAAAACTGACTCAACTTGGGGAAATTAGTTTAATTTAATTTTTTGTGGAGCAAATCAAAGTAGGATAATAAAAAATAAAACCAAATATTAGAACATCTTCTCTCCACCTCTCCCCTCTTCTCAGGCTCAACTTCCCTCTCAACTTCCCTACCTCCTCCCTCCAAGCAGCACAGGGGAATGGGAGTTGAGGACAGTTTCTAACGCTTTGTCTCTGCTGCTCCTTTGTCCTCACACTCTTGCCCTGCTTCAGCAAGAGGTGCCTCCAATGAGATACATTCCTTCATGAACTGCTCCAACGTGAGTCCTTCCCATGGGCTGCAGTTCTTCACTAACTGCTCTGGCATGGATCCTTTCCACGGGGTATAGTCATTCAGGAATGGACTGCTTCAGCATGAGACTCCTACAGGACACAGCTCCTGCCAGAAAACATGCTCCAGCATGGGCTTCTCTCCTTGGGGTCACAGATCCTGCCAGAAGCCTGATCCTGTGCAGGCTCTTGACCAACTGCAGTCTCTTTCAGGGCACATCCACCTGCCCCGGTGTGGGATCCTCCACAGGCTGCAGGTGGATATCTGCTCCACCTTGGACCTCCATGGGTGGCAGAGGCACTACCTGCATCACCATAGTCTTCATCACAGACTTCAGGGGAATCTCTTCTCTGGTATCTGGAGCACCTCCTCCCTCTCCTTCTTCACTGACCTTATGTCTGCAGAGTTGTTTCTCTCATACGTTCTTACTCCTCTCTCCCAGCTACTGTGCAGCATTTTTACCCTTTCTTAAATATGGTGTCACGTGTGTCCAACTTGGAGACAACTGGCACTGACTCTGTTGGACACAGTGTGGGAAAATGACTGAAATTGGAGGGGAATGGGAGAACATTGTTCTCCAGAATTCAGCTAATATTAGAGCAACTCTGACATGAAACACAGCTGCTGCTCCCAGGAACGAACAAGGCCTCAATATCCTTGAGATGGGGAGGAGAGTGATACGAAGGTATCATGGCTCAGCCCTGTTATCGGGGACAAGAAACAACGAACAAGGCCCACGCAATACCCTTGAAATGGGGAGTAGAGTGGTACGGAGGTATCACGGCTCATCCCTGTTATCAGGGATGAGAGGCGCCTGGTAAAGATAACCATAAAAATGCCATTGAGGGAAGTGAATCACAACCGCTGTCTCAGCAGTGATGGCGAAATTGTGTCCTTCGGCTACTAAATCACACCCCCACTCGCCTCTGAGCTGCGACCACCCCTCAAACGAGCAATTTACACCAATCCCAATTAGTGAACACCCCTCACGAGAGAAATTTACACCAATCCTAATAAAAGTTGTGTATGACTAGAGTCACTCGAGCTCCACCTAAAAGATACGAAAAAGGTATAAAATAGCGGCAAACAAAGGGGATGTTAGGGAGAAGCCCCCCCATCGGAACGTCTGGGATCAGTCGACGGGCTGAACCTCTCTTCTCCCTCCCATAGGGACGCCTATTGGGTAAGAACTCTGTGTTATGTGCACTTACTTAATTACTTACTAACATCTTGCTAGCTATTTAGTATTATCACTGATCAGTAATCGTTTTGTATTATCACTGCAGTATTTCAATTAAAGTTGTTTTTGTAGTCAGTCACTACCACTGGCTATCCTCGAACCTGTATTCTGTCACAAATAAAATATAATTGCATGTTTCCGGAAACTTTTGAATTATTATAAGGAGTTGGCCCATAGTACTACTAGTGACTATCCCTAATAAGTGGGCGAATCACCCTCCGACTCACTGAGCTGCCAAGAGAGGGCAGGGGGAGTCGGGCCCAAGGGTCTCGTCTAACTTGGGAGCTGGTATACTGGCCAAATTACCTCCTGTTCGTCTATTAGTGAGGGATCCCACAATAAGTCAGACGAATCACCCTCCGACCTGCTGAGCTGCCAAGAGAGGGCAGGGGGAGTCGGACCCAAGGGTCTCGCCTGACTTGGGAGCTGATAGACTGGTCTTTTGACCTCAAAATGTGACACACAGGGACAGCTTCTGACATCTTCTCACAGAACTGACCTCCGCAGTCCCTCCACTACCAAAACCTTGCCACATAAACCCAATACAGATGCCCATCCTTATGCTCTACTGGGAGAAAGCAACTTGCACATAGGACTGACTCTACCCTTCTGGGTAGGTGGGGGTTTTACCATTGTATTTTATGGTAATTTAGTGCTTTTTTATAATTTTATTTTAATAATGATAATTAAGAATTATCATTAAAATACACTTTCATCATACAATCTACAATCTTCTGTGATCTTCTCTTACATCAAAAAAAAGAATTCCCCTTACCAAGATCAAAATAGCATCATCGCAACACCAACAAAGATGGACAATTTACACACAATTCACCCCTCGTTCCTTCACCACAATTACAATAAAAATTCCTCAGAACTACTCCACTGTCTAGCAATGTTCAGTCCATGTTTTGTCCATTAGTTCACCAATTACTACCCTTGCCTCAAATTCCTCATGCCTTCCACTGGGCACCCAAAAGGATTGTGGTCTGTTGACCTTGGCTGGCTGCCAGGTTCCCACCAAGCTGCTCTATCACTCCACCTCCTCAGCATGACAGAAGGCATAAAATAAGATGAAAAAAATCTCATGGTTCAAGTTAAAGGCAGTTTAATAAAGAAAAGCAAAGGCTGCACGCCAAAGCAAAGGAAAACAAAAAGATTTATTCTCAACATCCTATCAGCAGGCAATGTCTAGCCACTTCACGGGAAGCAGGGCCTCCCTGTGGGTAGCAGTTGCTCCTGAAGACAAATGCCTTTACAGCAAATGGCCCCTTCTCTCCTCCTTTCTTTTAGCTTTTATTGCTGAGCGTGATATCATATGGTATGGAGTATCTATTTGATCAGCTTGGGTTAGCTGTTCTAGCTATGTCCCCTCCTAACTTCTTGCTCCCTCCCAGCCTACCGACCTTTGGAGGGTAGATTTGGAGAGAGAGCCTTGATGCAGTGTGAGCACTGCTCAGCAGTAGCCAAAAGATTAGTGTATTATCAGCATCGTTCTGGCTACAAATACAAAAGCACAGCGCTATGAGGGCTGCTATGGGGAAAGTTAACTCCATCAATACCAGAACAAATACAATTCCCTAATAGGAAAAAATGGTTGTGTGCAAGCAACTTCCATCACATCAGCACATGAATAGAAACAGCAGAGTTTCTGTGAACTAAAATGCTAGTATCTCAAATACTGTTGGACTAATCCACCATGATCCATCCATATAGCCTAGACACACACTTCAAAAACTGTTAACAGAGATGTAGCACCATCAAGTGCAGGAATATCTCCACCAGACACAGGCCAAAGACTAAAAACAGATCTAAAAGGCGCATTTGTTGCTGAAATGTAGCATCTCCATGTATGAGTTTTCAAGTTGTGTTTTTGAATCATATGAGGGAAATTAGTTAAGGACTAGGGGATGAGGGAAGCTTGAACTGGAGGAAAGATAGTGCTTAGTGAGCTAAAAGAACAAACTCATCAGCTTTGCAGTGGGAGGGGAAGGAGGCTTTCTGTTTGCATTTTAAGGTATGTGTATCATGGATTGTCTGTCTAGATTCCCCTCATAGAAAATGGGGAGCAACTACAATTTCTACAGTAAAACTCATCTCATTCTAAGGGGGACAACTACATTTAGCCAGATGAACTCTGTAACAGATGCACTTTATTTCTCTCAGTCAGAACTGGAGCTTAGGGCAACCCAACTGCAGATGTTTAAAGCCAAGTGAGATGAATCTTGTCTGGGGTGTTTGCCTTCAGAACACACATGAACTCATAAGTTTATCTTTCAGGATCAGATCAAAATTATTTTCTAATACTCTGGCAATTGTGTGAACTGTAGCATATGGTAATGGACCATCAATTGCTGACTTCTGTTGAGTCACTACATATATAAACAATATATGATTTTGCACATCTGAAAAAATTAATGCTTAAGATTTATTCAAATTATAAACCATTTTGTTAAAAAAAAACAAACAAACAAGATAAATCATTGAAAAATGTAAATTTTATGGGAGGTATATAAAAAATCTCTGGTATGAGTTGGCTAAGGACAAGCCTAGCTGTTCAGAATTCTATGTAGTTTATCTAATATCACTGGTCAAAATACTTTTTGGACGCAAAATATTCTGACCTATCCATCTCAGTGAGAAAACATCAGATTATACAGCACTGAATAGAATGCAAGAGGAAGCTGACTTGTCTAGCTGAAACACTGAATTCTCTGACTTCTAGTTAATGTTGCAGTAATTTACCTAAATCAAGCTAGACTTTGTAAAGCCGTTATCAGAAATGGAAGGGGGAGAGTGGGGGGAAAGCAGCCAGGAGTTAAAAACTTGTTACTAAGCTTAACAGTCACCTTTCCTGCTGAACACAATTGAATTTCTCAAAGTAATAATGAATTCTTTAACAAGAAAAGCAAGCTAGACCAGGGAGGAATCATAGAATATCTCGAGTTGGAAGGGATCCATAAGGATTATCGAGTCCAAATGTCCTCATGGGACTGCTTAAAACTAAACCGTACGACTAAGAGCATCATCCTGACACTCCCTGAACTCTGATAGGCTTGATGCTGTGACCACTTTCCTGGGGAGCCTATTCCAATGACTGACCACCCTCTGAGTGAAGAATCTTTTCCTAACATCCAGTCTGAACTTCCCCTGACACAGCTTCATTCCATTTTTTCAGTTCCTATCTCTGATCATCAGAAAGAGGAGATCAGCATGTCCCCCGCCGCTGCTCCCCTTGAGGAAGTTGTAGACTGCAATGAGGTCATCCTTCAGCCTTCTCTTCTCCAAACTGAACAAACCAAGTTACCTCAGCTGCTTCTCCCAAGTCTTGCCCTTGAGATCTTTCACTGTCTTGGTCACATTCCTCTGGACACACTCTAATAGTTTGTTGTCCTTCTTATATTGAGTGTCCAAAACTACACACAGTACTTGAGGTGGAGCTGCACCAGTGCGGTGTAGAGTGGGACAATCACCTCCCTCAACCAGCCAGCTATGCTGTGCTTGATGCACCCCAGGCCACGGTTCACCCTTTTGGCTGCCAGGGAACACTGTTGACTCATCTATAACTTGCCATCAACCCATCAACCCAAAGCCCCAGATCTCTTTCTGCAGGGCTGCTCTCCATTCTCTTATGCCCCAGTTTGTATGTACGTATAACAAGGATTACTCCACCCCAAGTGTAGAATCCAACACTTGCTCTTGTTAAATTCCGTACAGCTGGTGATTGCCCAGCTCTCTAGTCTATCCAGATCTCTCTGCAAGGCCTCTCTACTCTCAAGGGAGTCCACAGCTCTTCCTAATTTAATATCATCAGCAAACTTCCTTAATCTACATTTGATTCCTGTGTCCAGATCATTTATAAAGGAAAGGAAAGTAAAATGGGAATAAAAGGAAGGGAAATACACTTTTTTGCTTGATAAATATTAGTTTTAAATGCTATGAAAAGTGAAATTTTTGATCCTTTGGTTAGAGAAAACAAAAGAATGCAGTTAATTTATAAATTTCATTACTGATTATGTTGATTGCATTTAAAATAACATTGACTCATTCATAACATGAGTTCATTTCAGTCTACATTTGCATGTACATATTATTTCAAATAAAAATTTAGTGTTTACTATGAGGGTTTTTTTACTGCTATAAAGTATGAGACAATCAATGCCAAAAGTTCTGTATCAAACTAAGGTAACCTTGGTATATTTACATATTTACTCCTGAAATGAGAGAACCAAATACCATATAGACTAGGCAAGCCACTCCTCCAGGTAACTCAGGCCAACATGAGTATTCGGTTCCCAAGAAAAATATCTCAAAAATTTACTCGAGCCAGATGATGAAACTTATTTCTTCTGCTCTCTTAAAATTAGTTTTTCACTTGGAAGCTTTTAGGTAACCAAAAAACTTTCCAGGAATAACAGCTTTCCAAGCTTATTCATACACTCACTGAAAGAGTTAACTATACTAGTGCTAAATGATGACACCTGTTAGAACCATGTATTCTCACTACAGCTTCTCAAAGAACATATCAAATAGTGTTAAACTGCAATGTCTTTTCAGTCTGATGCATGAAAAGGGTTGTCTCCATCTCCATTATAAAAAACAGAAATATGTCCTAAATTTCATATGGAGATACGAACACTACAATCATGAACAAACTCCACTCAGAATTGCAAACTATGTTTTATCCTTCCCCATTAATGAATTACTAGCACATACGACATCAAGTACAACTGGAAAATTCTTACAATTTTTTTAATTTGATTTTTTATTTGATTTTTTTTTTCTATTTGATTTTTAAAAAACTTTGAGTTCCCTTCCACCTCTCAATATTTCAGAGTATGGAGTCCAGAAAATCTGGTGAGAAGTCTACACCATTTTGAAGTTTGTATAATGTAGAATATGTCAACTTTACTTTGCTTTAACACTTTATTTGATATCCACTGCAACTGTGGAATCTGAAATCCACAAACTACAAAAATTTACTCTGTAATTTTGTAACACCCTGCAATTAGTTTAGACCATGTCATCAGTGACTGCAGATCTGCTCTCCAAAATATATCTTTTACAAATCCTGGTGGGCACACAGAAGTTTGTTTGCAGTATAGCAGCTTAGGCTTTAGACAAGATTTTCCACAATCTGCATAGTCAATCGATAGTTCTTCACTCTTTGATATACTGCCAAAATTTCTCTAAGACATCACTAAAGAATTCTAATGACACTGTCAACCTGTTGCATATAACTGACAGTTTTAACCTTTATGTTTTGAGAAATATTAAATAATTCTTCCCATACCACTTCCCAATAATATCTATTTTCGTGTTTCTGGATGATGTGTTTCAGACAGCCTCCCGCATGCCAGGTTATTCAAAGCTGCAATATAACCCACAGTTAAATAGAGAATTATATGACATAGATTTCACCATCTGGCATAGGAGCTTGATCTTTTTTAGATGTTCTAAAATTATTTGTCAACCAAGAATATTTCATCAGATAGCTGTTACGTAGTCACAATAATCTTCATTATATAAAAGTATATAAAAATGGCACCAAAATTCAGACTAAAGTTCAGTCTATACGCACTTTAGTCACATCTGTACAATTGAGTACAAAGACATTTGCAATGATTCCAAAATACCTAATGTATGTGGCAACTTAATTCTGTAAACACTATAGCTACATTTGAATAGCAGTGTGCTAAAGTCTGCAAGTCCAATCTAGGAGGAAAGCTTACAAGAGTATAGCACAATTTCATTTTCACAATAGCAGTAAGTATATTGATTTCAGGTAGGAGTTGATCCAGACATTATTGTACGATGTCGTTAGTACATACCAACTCTTCACTAACTCAGAAATTTATCATACTTCACTGTGTAGACATGTCTTCGGACATCATTCTGAGTTAACAAGAGGAATTAAAAAGATATTACGGTCTGAAATACTTGTTAAGGTGAGGTCCTTGGGTCACATAAATAAAATAACCTCTTGGATTTCAACAGAGCTGTATTAAGTTCTGTCATTCACTGACTGAAAGAGCATATCTATTTGAGGATTTATTTTAGTTTGCATTACCATAAACAAGAGATGTTTGGCTTAGGAATCCAAAATTAGAAACAAGTCATCAGTGCTTTTTGCTAGCATTGTGTGCTTTACTATAGCACATTTTGGGAAATCACAGACTCTGAAAGTGGAATATGATAAATTACTGAAAAGATTTTTGTGTATTTTTAATGATTTAAAATACATTGATATACAAGAAAAATAATGGCCTCTGGTAGCAAAAAATCCAGGGCCAGTTTTCAAAAAAAATACAAATGCCTAAAGTCACAGAGAGATACTTGTTAGGATTGTTCAAGATAAACCTTGTAAATCCCAAGGACTCCACCAAAAACCTCAGTGAGTGCTCATCTGCTCTTACAGGTATTGCAATTTTTTTAAATCTGGACGACAGTTCTTAAAATCTCCTCTGATCATGCCTGTGCACACCATTCACAGACAAACTGTGACAAACTCTTTTAAAAGTAGATTTTTTTAGGGAAATACCTAGATATATTCTCTTAATTTATGAGGATTTATTTAAGCTCCACAATAAAGTCAGTCAACAGATCGGTCAAGTAGTACCCCGCTGCTCCAGTTCTATACTGCACTGCCAGAGTGTTCATTCTTCTCAGTAACTACACAACAGTGACTCCTAATTCTGAGTAAGCAGAGAAGAGGCTGAAACAAAATAATAAAAAAATGAACTGTATAATGGGGGAAGGAGAGTAAGCTTCAGGCAAAAAGACTTGAGTGGGAAGTCGCTTCCGTTCCAGGAACCCGGCATTCTGATGAGCCATTGATGCCTGAACAGCTCATGACTGATTGTGCACAGAAGAAGCCAAGTCATTTGAACTACGAGTTGGCCATCTAGGAAGAAAATCTGAACACAGATACGCTCAGCTGCTTGACTGCAGCGCAAGGGCTCCTTCAGTTCACCAAGTTCGTACACTGAAAACAAATGGTACTGAATGCAAACAAACATGTAACAGATTCTTATTACCACCTCTAACCTACGTGTTTCCTTCAGCTGGAGGATGGATTAATCTAATCAGTATATTTTACCTGAGCCTAAGATCATGGAGACAAGAGCACAGTAACTGAATACATAAAATCTATCCTTAGTGCAATTGTTAAATTATCAGGACAATTACCTACACTGTCATCTCTGTGTAAAATTACGTGGTAAGTAAAGGTAGGAATCTTTTGATTTTATCCTTCTTCTACCAGCATGCATATCTTACCTCTACTAAATCATTTACAGAATACTTTCTGGTTGTCTGCAAAAAGCTCAAGGTATTTTTATGTATCATTAAAGAATCTGATGACCTGCATCCACATGTCATGGAGAAGTCCCATGGGCTCAGTTAAAACTCATGTCATTACCTACTTTAACTCTACAAGGTACTGGAACTGAATCTGTCTTGCTATTGCTTTTTTACCATCAGGCATTTGATATACTCAAGTGTATCAACACAATCGGCTAAATGCTAATTTTTTGACAGTCATTCTCTGACAGGACATGAATAGTATTTGTTGAACCAGAGAAACTGCAGATACGAGTGACAGACTGTGCTTTAAAAAAAAAAGAATTATGGTTTCAGCTACACTATTTTAGTGTAGACTAATTGTCTTTCTATAATCTGGAACCTTTAAAAATAAAGTTCTCAATGTTCATGGTGAGGTAATTAACATGAGTAAGAGTTTCAGCAGTTGTTCCTCAATCCAGATGATATTTCAAACTATAAATTTTTGCTAATGCATTTTTCAAAATCCATTTGATGCGGAAAAAAAAAACAACAAACCAAACCAAAACAAAACAAGACAACGTTGTGCAGGAGCTTAAACTCCTTCTTCTAGCAAAATGCCTTATGAACCTAATGAAAATGTCTGAGGAAAAAATGCAGTGATGGACCTTTTTAACTACCTACAACAGAAAACAAAAATAATTGCTTTGAAGAATCTTACTGATATGGAAAAATTAAATAACAAAAGTAGTGTTCATAACATGTCTACTTTCTGTTAATCTCATCTGGGCAGGAAGGTGGGGTGTGGGGCAGGGATGGGTAATGCAAAAGCCTATCTTTACTTTTGTAAACAGGTCATACTTTGTTTAGAGCTTGTTTTCCTTGGCTGAAACATGGCTTTGGCCAGTAACTAGTGTTATTAGATTATATTTCTTTTCTTGCTTTCAAATATTTTATCCAGCTCATCTCAAGCTTTAAGAACTCAAGGGGACCTAAAAACTTTTAAGAGCTCTTGAAAAAATAGATGTCTCAAACCAAACGGCACCTCAACAGGTAAGTTATTTGTGGATGATTTTCTCAAAGAGAAGTTCATCTTTCAAGGTGAGCCCACATTTTAGACACGTTATGAGTTTATCATTGAACTCAAATTCATGACTTCTCTACCATCTCTATAAAACTGGAATAAATTCACTCTTGTTTTTGATCTGAGACATGCAAATATTTTTCTTTACATTTATTTCATCTTTTTTTGCAAAAATATGAGTTTCTTTCTGCTTACCTGTTATATCTAAAATTATTACAATTGTTTTCATTGCAGAAGTTTCAGAAGCACTTCACTATAACTGTAAATACTTACTTTACCTCAGCATCATTGAAAATGCCAGAATTTATCTGAGATAATATTAGTCAACTAACGCTTGAAGAACATAAAAGGGAAAACAACTTGTTTTTTGTTGATGAGTTTTCTTTCTCCTGAGGGAGAAATTAAGTTGAAACATTTAGGGAGGAAATTTATTCTGTCTTTTCCAAGGTGATATAAGGGTACAAAGTAATATGACAAAAAAATAAGTGATCTTCTCTGCTCTGAATGCAAGCACAGGAGAATCCGAACTAGAAGGCAGCATTGAAGAACAATTCTTTTCTGCACAAGAGGTCAAAGAGACAAAGGAACTGCATGCTTAAAACAGATCCATGCGAGAAAAACCCTCAGCTGATCCTCCTGTGAAGAAGTTATCATCTTCAGTGTATATACAGGCAATCAGATGAAATACAGGAGGTGGCTGGCTTTTTTCCTCTGGCAAAGCAACTGTATCATACAAGAGCAATGGTTTTATTCCTCTAAAATAAAAGAGGAGTCAGTCTTGCACAAGTAATCATGAAATGCTTTATTTAACCCACTCTGTTTATTTTGGTGAAAGCTGTTCATGTTTTTCAAACATTAAATTCTTCATAATAGGTCAAAGAAGGTCTATACATCTAAGATAACATGTTTGCAAGAATTGGAGTAACCTCATCCATCTGGTTAAAAAATATTTGTGAAATTAATGTCTTCATACATATCAGATTTAATATGTATTAGCTAACAGCATTTCATTTTTGTAATCATTTTTTGGCAAGCTGAATTTAAGAAAAATGATCTATTTTGAATAAAAGAAATAAATGGTAAGATGACATTTCTCTCCTTCAGAGTAGAATAACCTACCCTTCAATCAGCATTATAGATTATTTTTTTTAAAATGTCCAGAATAATTCCAAGGAAAACCATGTTTTGCAAGAGTCAGTAATGGAGAAGAAAACACAGAAAAATAAAGCAAGGGAGACCCCTTGTGGCCAGATTCTTGTCTAATAAACCCCCCATTCAGCGGTTCTAATATTAATTATAATATACCATGGAAATAATGATATTTTCCATAAGCAAGTATGATACATAATACTCAAACAATCTTAAATGCTTCATAAAATCAATATAGATAGATTTTGGACATAAATATTGTTTGTACTCAATATGTACTTCTCCAGTCTTTAAAAATGAGTGCTCTCTCTCAAATAATTCACATTCACATTAGAAATTCTCATTGACGTTGTTAACTAAAAATGAAACACATTATTCCACTTCCAGGTTATTTTGATGACAAAAATAGTCATTTTTTAGGTGGATTTTTAAATCAAACTGTCTTCTTGAGGCTGTAAATTAAAACATTACTTGTTGAAAATATCCAAATAAAACTTTCTGCCTTTTCTAGACAAAACTATGTATGAAAGTTTGCTCAGATAACATAATAAGCACGATCATTTATAAAGCTTCATGAGATAATTATTAAATGGAAAAAAAAAAAAAGAAAATAATTTGCCTGACAATTTGTCTTGTAAAGCAGATTGTCTACCAAAATTACTTCTTTTTTTTTAATGTAACTGAAGAGAGTTTGCTGTAGAGAAGCAGATAACCCATAAGCATTTAGACAACCTCAGGCAGAAGGCAAGACCTCTGGAAAAGAATGAAGGGAAAGAGAAAGGAAAAAGATTAGAAAAAGACTGTCAGGCCCTCAAGATGAATTCATAAACAACGGGGAAAGGGAATTCATGACGTTACAAGATGACGAAGTATCTTTTAGATAAAGGAGTAACTACCATCCTATCTCAGTTAGGAGAAAATTACAAAAGCCTGGTGGCAGTCAGAGATAAATGCCTTAGCAGTGCTAGTTAAAGCTACAGCTGCTCTAAAATTCCGAGCAATGTGACTATCTCATGGGAGAATGGAGGCACCAGAGGAATAAGCCACTGCTCTTAGCTTAAATGGTCAGTCTCCGCCTGTCTTTCCTCTGTGGTTTCATTGTAGTTAGTTCAATACAGACACATGAACAGCAAGTCATAGGTGAGAGAGACCTTTTGCAAATCACAGATCTCTTCTTACCAAGGTGCTACTCACTGCATTAACATTCCCCTCACCCAGCCGGAAAAATTTAGGATATTTTCAAAAGTAAAACATTTCAGTAATTCATGGTGCACTAGTATAACAAGCAAACACCCCTCTACTTGGTTCCTAAGTCAATTGTGCTGACTCTTTGACTCTTGCTTTGTTTTATATAAGTGTTCTGATAAGAAATTTGGCTGTTGTTGCCACACAGGCCTGCGAAAGAAACACATATAACTTAAACAGGCAGACCACGTGCTGTATTATGTCATCACCACAGTGCTTACATTGTACCCACAATCATGCTATGACTCAGTCACAAAGGGGATAGACTGGCTTGGAAGTGTAAGGCTAGATGGAAATGGAAAGACTAGCTACTGGGTTAACACATAAACTTGAGTTACTACACTATCAGAACCAGGACTTTTCTTCAAGACTGTCTGTATGAGAGTCTTCTTCTTTCATTATTAACGCCCGGGAGCTACTGTGCTGTGATGCTGCAGCCCCTGCAGCACTCCGGCCAAGCCCAGCCATGGGCCCTGTGGCACTGGGGCCGATCGGCAGCTCTTGCCATGCCCAGAGCCTCATCACAGGCAGCCAGAAACACACCACAAATATGGGCTGGGAATTTATTGCTAGCCCAATTAATATTTTAGCAGTCTAACCGTCTGCAGTATCTAATTATTACAGAAAGGCCCATTAATCATCTCTTTAAATCCATTACAGAGAAAATTCTTCTTAGATCCTACCTTTGTTTTCCTAGTGTTATGCTTCCCTGTCTGGTGTTTCTCTGGGGCTTTTTCTGCTGACCATTTCAGCCTTCCTCAGGAAGATCAGGGCTTAGTGACCGGGTCATGTTGCTGATGCCCTATGGTTCCCGCTGGAGGGAGCAGGACACCTGCAGCAGGTATGGCCCCTTCACCAGGGGTTTCTGAGGGCATGTTCCTTCTACCACCCTGTCGTTTCCTTCTGGACACCCCTCGAGGGAAGGCAACAGGTGCCCCTCCACCCCATGACACAAAGGACAGTTGCTGCCCCATGTTTGTCTGCTAGTAAGAGATAATTGATCCATACTTCTCAAGCTTCAGACTTTTTTATGGATGATTATGCATACCTTTCTTCGTAAGAGGCATACCTTGCTTGTTTTCATGTAAGTCATCTGGTTAGGACTATAATTGCATTCGTATATGTATGTCCATACTGGATCAGCCCAATAATCTGTCTCCAGAAGTGACCGTTCATGGACTCCTATGAAGAGTAACAACTATATAAACATGTGATGCAGTTCCCAGTACTCTCCCAGTCTCAGATTGTTTTCAGCTCTCAAACACCATCCATGGATAGAGAGTTGTCTTAGGCCTGTTAAAACTTCTTTACAGTAACCCACATTTGATCAGTCCTTGAATACTTGTCCAGGCTTCTTTAATCTTGCAAACTTGAATCTGCAATACCCCTTGGCAGAATTCCACAGGCTACGGGCAGATGCTATCCTTCAATACTTCTCTAGTTCTTGTCCTGGAAAAGACAAATTATCTTTTATCCATCCTCTTCATTCCACTTATTTCATAGATCTTTGCCATATGCTTCCAAAACTAGACCAGATTTTAAAATGTTGAAGTAGATAGAAATTTTCTGATTATTTAGAAACTGTTGTGCATGTAAGTCATGCCACAGAAATTTCACTAGATGATTTGCTGTATCTTGATATGTCTAAACACTTATAAAAATCTGCTCAAGACGTGTAGTATGATGTAAAGCAAAAAAGTATCTCACTGCTATTAGCAGTTCACATTATTTTAAGCTATTCTATTGAATAGGGTTTACATCAGCCTGACTGAATTTAAAACGTGGTTGAATGATTGCTAGAATCAGAAAGACAATTTTTTTCAGAAGAATATTGATAGATACTATTTCTGAGCTTCCTTTCATTGTGGAGGCATGTTGGCCGCATATATCACTTAGAAATTACATTGATTTGAAAATGAAACAGAATCATGATCATTAGGTTCTGCCATGTCTTGGTTCTCATTGTCCCCTGCCCTTCCAGTTTATCACGTTGTCTTCCAGACTTCGTGAAGTGGACAAAAACCACTAATGATATGAGCATAAATAATCATATGGGACAGAACTAATGCAAGTCACTTCTGAGACACAGATATGTCCAAGCACAGACATAATCTAAAGCT
Organism: Tauraco erythrolophus; assembly: GCF_009769465.1. NCBI lineage: Eukaryota > Metazoa > Chordata > Aves > Musophagiformes > Musophagidae > Tauraco > Tauraco erythrolophus. The sequence continues at coordinate 80,362,124 of NC_141465.1, read as the reverse complement.
TTACAAGCAAAATAAAAAATGTATGTATACTCCTGTATTTTCTAGTCATCTAGATTTTCTTCATCTTAGTTATGTTTTTCTTTAATATGGAATCAACTCAATGTTATGGAAAAACAACCTTTTACTTTCTGTATTTTCAGCTAATCTATGAAAACGAGCTATCTTCTTAAAATTTTAAGAAACAGAAAGGTAGAAACTCCATGTTTGTGCACAAAACATAATTTCAAAAAGAGTAAAACACAATTTTATTTCATAATTTAGCATACTGAGAAAGCTGAAAAATTGTTCTGTAGGAGAACAATGTTACAGACCAACAAAACTAGTCATTGTAAGCAGCCTAATAATTCTGATGATTGTGTAGATATAAATTGTAAAATATAACTGATACTATTGTTTTACGGAGTAAGTACTATTTCCTTTTTTTGAATTTAGTCTTTACAGATATTTAGATCTGCCCATTGCCAATGTTGAGCTAAGGCTCTAAATTTAATATACGGTTCTTTTCAAATGTTTTAATGGCTCTGTAGCCAGCATGTAATTCTCCCTGGGGTATCGCATATCTAGAATCTGTCTTTTGTGCTTGTATGGCCCTTTATATGGCTTTTTTTATGGCCCTAAATGAAGAATGATCTCATATGACCATTCCTTGTTTTCTTGAGAGTATTATGTCCCAAGTACCACATTTTAAAGCTCCATGCACATTACCTGTGTAAGTCTCACTAACCCTTTTTTCCCAGTAAGTTTGTTGTTGTTGTTCACTGCTTTTAAGCCTTTAACACTGTACCAAAATACTAACATCATTTGCAGTATTACTCAGCTAATTACACACTGTAGTAGCCCATCTAGACCCCACCATTTTCTATATCACATATGTTGCTAAAACAAATTTTTAAAATCTCTTTCAAGGAAAAAATATGTAGATAATGCCACTGTTTCTTTTCCATAGTTCATTTATAATCTTAATTGTACTACAGTTTGAAAAATATATATACAAAAACTGTTAACACACATCAGTCACTTAGAATGTTTATAACCAAATATATAGAACTCCAATTGTGTTTTCTTTTATCAGAAATTATATAAACTTTTTTTCTTGAGAAGTCACCAATTAAACATTAATAATATTTTCATTTCTCTCTTTTTTTTTATTCTCATAAGGAAAGCAGTGTTTACTGCCCAAGACTTTTGATCTTTATACTCTATGTCCTTTGTCATGTATACAAAACAATAGAAAATAAAACAGAAGCTGAAGAAATCTGCAACGGTTGAATGAATTGGTTAGGTATGCAGAAAATCTATTGTACCCCCTTGTGCAAAGAATGTGATCAATAGTATAATGTCCAGATAACAGCCAGTGACAAGCAGAGTATCCAGGGGTCAGTACTGGGGTCTGTTTTGTTCAACATCTTTACCAGTGGTCTGTACGATATCGAGTGAAACATCAGGAAAGCTTTTAATGGTGCTAAACTTGGTGGAGTGGCTCACACAACAACAAGTGGCAAAATGTCAGTTCAGAGGGGTCTCAGAAAATGGAGGACTAGGTCAACGGACTGGCTTAGGTTGGAAGGGATCTCTTGAAATTATCTAGTCCGACTTCCCCCCATTCAGGTGGAGTCAGCTAGAGTACATCTGCTGAGAAGGGTCTGGCTCCCTCATCTTCCTTTCCTCTGTCAGGTATTTATACATATTGATAAGATCTCCCCCTGAGCCTTCCCTTTTCCAGGCTGAACAGTCTCAGATTTCAGGCTCTCCTCATGTGGAAGATGCTCCAATCCCTTAACAGTCACTCTGGCTCTGTGCTGGACTTGTTTCAGCAAGTCCTCTCTCTCATACTAAGGAGTCCAGAACTGGACGCAGTACTCCGGATGCAGTCTCAACTGTGTTGACTAGAAAAGAAAGATTGCCTCCCCTGAACTGCTGGCAACACTTTTCTTAACATGGTCTAGGACACTGTTGGCCTTCTTTACTATGAGGAAGGATTGTTGGCTCACGCTCAACTGCAGTCCACTAGACCCCCAAAGTTCTCTGTAGACCTGCTTTGCAAACAGTTGGCACTCAGTTTCCTGGTGCCCAAGGTTATTCATCTCAGGTACAGAACTTTGCACTTCCCTTCGTTGAAATTCCTGAGATTCCTCTCTGGCCATTTCTCCAGCCTGTCTAGGTCTCTCTGAATGGCAGCACAATGATCTCTCAGTGACTTCTCTCAGTTTTCTATGATCTGTGAGAACTTGCTGAGGGTGCACTCTGTCCCAGAATCCTGGTTGTTAATGAAGATATTAAATAGTATCGTTCCCAGTATCAGCCCCTGGGGTACACCACTCATGACTTGCCTCCAGCTGAGCTTTATGCCACTGATCAAAATCCAGTGGGTCTGGTCATTCAGTCAGTTTTTATTCCACCTCACTGTGTACTTATGTAACTTATAGTTTGTCAGCTTATTATTTGAGGATGTTGTGGAAGATAGTGTCAAACGCTTTATCGAAGTTGAGGTACACGTCATTCACTGCTGAATTTGATCTATATTCAAGAGGCTTTTCTTATTTTCAGAAGAAATATCTTCAGTACTCTATAGAATTCTGGTTCTTTCATTGTCTTATATTTGTCAAACAAATACTGAGGAACACCAATGACTGAGAAACCTTGGCACAAGGCGTTCTTTTATCAGTACAAGTCTATCATAACTTTAATGTTAATATTATAATCATAGAAAAGTATATGTAGCACACTTTGAGAAAAAAATAGACTGTCACACTTGTGTGTATATGTGAATTTAACATCAATTCATGATGTTTACAATCCCACTTATATTCAGAAGGAGTACAAGCATATTTCCTTCTCTTCCTGTACATCATTTATCCAGGAATAGGTAACTTGTCAAAGGTCCAGCTGACTAAATTTCAGACCACCAAATTCTATCTTTAATTCAGTTAGATACATGGGATGGGGTTTCTGTGCAGACAGAAGGAGCTAAACACTGATTCTCACTGAAGCTACATACAGTGTGTAATTCATGTAGAATTCACAGTTGCAGGACCCTGTGAACTCTGAAAGCAAATATGAGTTCAAGTAAGGAACAAGAAGACAAATTCATGAAAGAAAAATCCAAGCGGCTATCAGAAACAATGGGCAAAATTCAGCATCTTGCTCAGGAAAACAAGAAACCTCTGATTTCCACAAGCTGAAAAGATATAGTTCAAGCTGAATACCAACATATTTTTTGTGTTTGGGTGTAAACATGAAAACACCATCTCCCTAACAGTTCTGTCGAGTAATTATCTGGATTATCTGCTCGTTTTAATCAAATACTATAGCATAGAAGAAAGCTCAATGGAATTGATAGTTACACACATACACACACACAGAAGCAACATAACATCCAATAGCTCAGGAACAACAGCAAGGAGAGTTTCAAATCTTCTGAATTTGGCATTAGCCGCTTGGAAATCAGTAACATTTTCAGTTGAAACGAAAATAACATGGTTCAGTGAAATCCAGTATGAAAGCTGAAGCCTAAATTTTACAAGTTATGTTGGCAATTTCAAACAGAATTTTAAGAGGTCTTATTCTGTCCCTGGATGTTCCCCAAGTCTAACCAGCTATATCTGATTGATTTGTTCTTATATTTTCCTTTTCCCTCTTTGACAGCTTACAGCAGTCACTAGCCAAGGCATTCTCATCAGGGCCCAGTGATTTTTATTTTTTTTTTTAAACCTTAACCTTCTATATAACTTTATTACGATTTCTGAAAAGTACTCATAAGTACAACAAGAGCTCCATCAGTTTTCTTGTGTACTGTCAGAGCAGTTGCACAATTCAAATTATATATTTGTATTTCTAAAACAATAAAAAAATACACACCTTCACTTCAAATTGACCTAGTTCTTGAGGTGAAGAAGGTGAGAGGAAGAAAAACCAAACCAAATGAAAACAAATGAAAAACACTTTCTGCTGGGTTATTTCCATAGAATAACACAAAGGGATTTATCTTTTTCTTTAGTTGGCTTTATTATGTTTGTTCTGTGTATCTCCTTTTCAAATAAGCAAATATTTTCTTCCTCATCTTCTCAGTCTGTTGGGTGAACATGCAAAGCTTTTTTTCAAGTTTAGCAGTGTAAATTAGACAATCTTGGAATAAGGCTTTGATTTTTTGTTTGATTCTTTGTCAGTGGTTTTCTGCGCTGGTTAATATCACTAGGAAAAGGCAGGAAACTTAAATCACCAACTGAGACAGATTTCTATCTAGCTGGATCTCAGATTGACCAGGGACACTGCCTTTCAAAGACAAGACACAAAAATATGTCCTGGAACTGTCAAAAATCTTCACATTTACAATCAGTCCTTGAGAGAGAAACATTTTTTCTCTCTCTTTTTAAAATGTTTTCCTCTGGCCTTTCTTTTTAGTATGTGTTCTCTGATCATAGCTGGCTTTGGAAACCAACTGGTAAAAAAAAGAAAACATTCCTTTTGAATAGGCTAGGAACAGTTTGCTGTAACCCAGTTAACACTTTATCATTGAAGAAATGACTAAGGGAAAAACATAAGTTTGTAACCTGGCTATTTTGTTCCTATAGTAATATTACATAAAAAGGAAGTTCATGGGCTGCAGTAATACTAGTATCAGCTGATTCAGAACAAATAGAAAATTCTTGTTAGGCAGTTATTACATGCCATGATAGAGACACAAAAATAAAACTACAGCACTGTCTTGATTCAGCACTAGCGAGGCCACACCTGAAGTACTGTATCCTGTTCTGAGCTCTCCAGTACAAGAGAAATATGGAGCTACTGAAGACAGTCCAGTGAAGGGCCACAAAGATTATTGAGGGACTGGAGAATCTCTTCAGTGAGTAGAGGGTAAGAGAGCTGTGACTGTTCAGCCTGCAGAAGAGAAGGATCAGGGGGAATCTCATTGATGTGTACAAATACCTGAAGACAGAGACAGGCTCTTTCCAGTGTTGCCCAATGACAAGATCAGAGGCAATGGGCACAAAATGAAACACGGAAGGTTCCGTCTGACCATCAGAAAACACATTTTCACTGTGAGGGTAATTGAGCACTGGCACAGGCTGCCCAGAGAGATTCTGGAGTCTCCATCCTTGGAGATATTCAAAAGCTGTCTGGACATGGTCCTGGGCAGCTAGCTTTAGGCGACCCTGCTTGAGGAAGGGGCTTGGACCAGATGACCTCTGAAGGTCTCTTCCAACGTCAACCATCTTATGATTGTGTGATTCTGTTTATTTTTGATTTTTGCTATATTTTTAGCTTTTTTTTTTTTACCTTTCTAGCAGTTCAGACATATGGACTGAGCTGAAATGCTCTTTAAACCAGAGCTGTCTTGCAACTTTTGTTATGTGGATATCTTCCACATGCAACTACACACTCCATTGTTTGCCTCTTTTGTGGTCACATTGCTCACATACTTCTGCAAAATTCTTAAGGATTTTGTCTGGGTATGGCAAAATAGTTTTGTGAAATACATAGCATTGGTGATTGCACTATTTTAGTTTTCATATATTTGTATTCAACACAAGAAAAACTATATACCGATTAGTGTATTTTTAATCTATAGTTGTCAGATGATCTGTTTTGGCTACAAAGGAACTCATTAAAATTGAGACAATTCATCTTCTAGATGAGACAAAACAATAGGTTGCACAGCAAAGTGATTCCTCCTGCCCACTACATCTTCTTAGGGTGGATTCTTTTCATCAATACTGTACTTAATCCAGCAATTCTCATGGTTTCTTTAAGGCTGCCTAAACTCCACATATTCTTTTCCAGGTCACTGGATCTTTTTTATTGTTAAGTTCAAGACATCTTTCTTAGTGCTGGGTTTACTTCCTGATGTAAGCAGGCAAGTGGGCACTTTCAAGAGGTGGCTGATGGCTGCTTCTGTTGCAGTCTTCCTCCCTGCTGTCTTGTTACCTTTCAGCCTGTCCTGAACACCCAGAGGTTCCCCAAGCCTAACATGCACAATTGCTTTCAGTTGAACCAGAAGGGGTTTCACTTATTCAGAAACGCAGTTTCATAACCAAGCCAAGCAAAATCTGTGCTTCTGAACTTTGCTATCTACCTCCCTTACACTGTCACCAGCATTTAGACAGTCATGAAATCCAGCAACTGACCCAGCTGAAACAGCCTACAAGAAAGGAAAAAACAAAAAAAATTCTTTTCAGCCACATCTGATTCAGCTGCCTTGCGGCCACAGAAACATTACTGCCTAAAAAAAGAGATCAGGGGCTAAACAAGAAGAGGAAAGAATCACTTCTTAGCAACATGGGTGCTAACCAACCATGAAACAACACAGCTAGTGTTGTTGTTGCCACAGTGGGAAAAAAACAGGCTGCCCAATTCTCTACCACTCAGCTATTCCTGTTGTAAGAAAACGTGCTGTACAATGAGCAGGTAAGAAGCCACAGGCGGAGAATAAAATCATTCATCACGATACAAAAAAACCAATTCTATTACATTCCAAGACACAAAAGAACTGTAGAGTCAGGTGTAGAGACATCCCAATACATAGAGTCAGCTTCGTTTTAGAAAGGCTTGTTGGTTCTGCCTCAGTCCCAGCTTTGCAGGGCTAAGATAGCTTTATGCAGAGCAACTGTTTCTTCTAAGCTCCACAGAGTCGGAAGGGCTCATTACCTGCGACACTGGAAAACTACACAAAGCCAGCTCTTGCCTAGTAGTGTGACTGACCTAATAAGCTTGCTCAGAACTTGCTGCTCTGGAGACTACTGACAAGCACAGCTAACATCGAACCAGAGCTAATAAACTGTGCAACTTCGAAACTGATGATGTGTTTGGATCTGTTTCTGCTATTCTCCTTCATGCTCCTCATTCTAGGAACACAACGGAGAGGTATCAGTGGCTTTTAAACTTGAGCTATCTCTGGAAGTAATAAATTAATAAGGCATAATAAATTCATAATGTGTTGCAACTCCTTTATTAAACAGAGTAAGAACTCATTCCTGCCATTCCCAAATGCATACACGTATAGTCAAAAAAGCTATAAGCTTGCTTGTTTTGTACTCTTACTGCTTCTGTGCCCCTCCATCATACTCAGAAGCACCCACAGCTGCAATAGCACAGTGCAGGGATACTTGAGCAGATTCTTCATTGTGAAGTTTAGGTAAGGGAAGAATTATAGGCTCAGTGCCATGGTATATACAATTCCCAATAGCTACTGTTTCTACTGGCTTCCTTTCCTTTTTTTCTTGCCTACTAGGGAGTGTTTCTTGCCATGTTTCCTCACACGTTGTCATTAGCTCTCTCGCAGAGTAGGACAGAGAGGCAGATACATTAACTGTCAAAAGAAGACAAGAAGTTTCAAAAGATGGAAAGGGGGAAAAAATGTAACAAAAGAGGAAGCCGAGTTACCAAATAATTGTATGCAGAGTGAGAAACCCTGAAATTGGTATCTGACACAAGCACGAATATGCTAAAAAGACAGTATTGGATGAATGTAAGAGAGAAGATAATCCCATATAATACCAGTATTTGAACTAATGCGAAAAGTCCTCATTAAGGCAATAATGCAATTAACAGCTTTTATTAACTACATGGCTTATTTTTATTTTGTCTGAATAATTTTTTTTAGAAGTTACACTTACTTATTGCACATAATCCTCTTTTCTTGGTTCTCAGAGATTTTTTTTGTGCTTTGATTTTCCCTAATCTTTCCTATTTCTTTTTAACTATCCTTGTTTTTATTTCAGAAATGCTCAGTTGTGGCTCTTTTAACTTTACCTTTTTTGTCTTTTATTCCATGTTTTCCTGTACGAATTTCTTATTTCCCTTCTTTCTCTCTAGTCACTTCTTCTGTTCATATGCCACAACCTTTGTCCTAGTCTTTCTTCAATCTGTTACTTAGAACTTTTTTTCCCTGCTCTTTTTCGTATTGAAAAACATTCAGGAATTAACTAGAATGCCTGTAGACAAGGACTTAACATTACAGATTAAAGAACAAGATGTTGAAACTGACATGGATATCTAAAGTTACAGACAGTTTGCCCTAAAACCAGGAACCGAAAGTATGATATCTCAGCATTCAGTATGTTATGTGAAAAAAAAATCCTACATGTTGATCCTCAGGAACCAAGAGCTGCAACCTCCCTAAACTAGCCAGTAGAGGAGTATAAATGAAAAGAATTTATGCAAAAATGGCTTTGTCTCTGTTGTCTTGACTACCACTCCTGAGCCAGGGGTACATCCAGAATCCTTACTGTGATAGTTTGATGCGGGGGGTGTTCTGGTGGCAGGAGAGGAGATTTGCTCCCTGTGCCACCAGATCTGAGTCCCATCCCCCTCGGGGGGGGGTTGAGCCAAATCCGCGCCTCTGCGAATTGCCCTATTGAAGTTGGGACAAAGGGGCGGGAAAGGGCTTTTTTGCTCAGGAGCGAGGAGAGAGCAGGAGGGCGCTTCCCTCGCTCCTGGCTCCCGGCCGGGCGGCTGCTCGGGCCCAGGCCGGCGTCATGTGCACCGGGGGAGCCGGGGATGGTGCCGGGGGAGCCGCATGGGGCACTCGGGAAGTGCCCCGCTCCCGGGGTGCCCGCCGGGCCGAACTCCCCCAGAGGGGATTAAGATCTAAGAGAAAACAACCACAACGACCAGGTCAGTTAAGGATGGAGCAGGAGGAGGTGTACTGGAGCTGAAGTTTTCCCTTGCAATCGGTGTGAAGATGGCAGGCGGCCCCCCTGCAGCCAGGGTGTACTCGGCGGAGCAGAGACCCACTCGCAGCCCGTGGACAGACCCACGTCGGGGAAGAGATGCCTGAGCCCAGGAGAGGTCGTGGAGCAGGGGATGCGCGACCAGGTACTGTTAATAATGGGCATGGGATGCACGACGAGGTCGTGGAGGCATCTGGAGTCCGTGGGACGACCCACGCCGACGCGAGTGGCAGCAGCTCCCTAAGAGGCCGAGACTGGTGAAGCCCGAACTGGTGCAGTCCATGGGGAAGGATTGCAATCCTGCGGGCAGGACTTACGCTGGAAAAGTTTGGTGATTTTTTCCTTGTGAGTAGGGGATCTACTGAAGCAAGGGAAAAATGGTGTAAGGACTCCTCCTTTGAGAAAGGAGCGGCAGTTAACAACATGGATGAACTGACCTGCACTCCCCCATTCCCTGTCCCCCTGCGCCGCCGGGGGGGAGGTAGAGCCAGGAACGAAAGGAAATAGGGGTGGGGATGTGTTGTTTTAAGATCTGGCCTTGTTTTCTCTTTCTCCTCTCAAGTAACCGGTTTCGTTCCCTTGTGTCTCTTGTTAAGTAACTGTTAATAAATTGTTTTGTTTTAAGAAGAAAGCCTGAGTCATGTTTTGCCCAGGACCATGGTTGGTGGTTGCTTCCTCTCAGTTCTTGTCTCGACCCTCAGTCCAAAAACCACGACACTTACACTATGTAAACATTCTATCTGAGGATGTGTCTTCTCTTCTGCGCTCATGGTTTGTCACCACAGAAGCCAGCTGACAAGCACTAGCATGTAGCCGGTGTAACAAACCAGTTATCTAAGTTTCAAGGGTGAAATTCAGAGAGCTGTGACTGAATGCAAACATACATATCCCAAATTAGCTGGAAAATAGGTGCATATGAACTAAGGTTGATGGGAGTGAACTTTACATTTAAACACGTCAGTGACATTTTTTTGGGACTTAGCGGACCTGTCAAAAATTTTCTCACTGCTCTCTATGGGTTTTAAGTCAGGCCTTATAAAAGTCAGTCTATCAAACATACAGAAAAAGGCTAGAAGGAAGGTGGTTATTCTCTATAAATGCATCCATAGGAAAAAAAAAATCTGATATATGAGAGTTCTTTGAGCTAGAAGACAAAAAAGTAGAGCCAAATCCTGTGGCCAGCTGTCACTACTGAACTTGTTTGTCCTTGACCTGAGTTATTTCCATCTTAATTAAACTTTGGAGTTGGCTCCATCAGCATAGTGGAAGCTGTTGGCAAGGGATGTACTCACAGAACCACTTACTGAGAAAGAATATGAAGAGCCAATGTAACAAGAAGACTTAAGTACGTGATCATGCACTAGATTACACTATGTGAGCTCTGACTTCTGGGATGACAGGAAATATCACTGAATGGGAGCATATCTTGCTCCAGAACTTGACGGACCACTGGTGAACCATTAAATTCCAGGAAGATGCTTTTCTTTGAAAATAACCCATACATAGCATCCAGTAATGCCCTGCAGTGTTCCCAGTAGGATACATTGTCTCTCTTTAGGTTATTGTGTACTTCTGATTGCAGATATCAACCAAAGAAACAAACCTAACCGAAAATGCTAAATAGAAAATTCCATGCCATTTATAAACATTTGTTTGTGCTGAATTTGTTATATAATTTTCCATTTCCAAAGACAGTGCAGTAAAACAATTAAGAAGAATCAACACTGAGTTCATAAAACATTAAGCATAGTATTAACTATAAAAAAATATGAAGAAGAAGGAATATATAGGTAATAAAAATTATAGTACACAGTCTAGATCCTTGAAGCAAACCAAAACAAGCTCAGGAAAAAAACCCAGATACCTCCAGTAATTAATTCACATTGCTATGGTCAAGTTAGATAGAGATATCAGCCAGTCTAAAACAGTGTCAGTGAGACTTACAAGGTGCTTAAGATGATGTAAAATGATGCCAGGGTCAATGGTATCTGGAGAAGATGCTAAATTGAGTAAAATGAGCCATGAAAAGACATTGTTAACAGCCTGAAGATGAAGGACATTGCAAATGTTTTCAAGGGCAATGTTGGCAGAGCTCTCCCATTTTAAATTAGTGCTATTATTAGGAGATAGTAGATATGGAAGAGAATCCCTAACTGTGTTGTAAAAACTTTTTTTTAGCACCTCTGTAGGAAAAATTAATCAGTTCTGCTCGCTGGTAAATCTTGAAATTATTAAATAGATTATAACACTTAAATTCCAAAGGTTAATGTGACTGTAGCTATAAATCTATAAGACATTCGGTGCACTAATTGGAAAACAAAAATAAACACAGTACAAAGTAAAGGTAAGACAAAATAAGACAAAATAGAGAGCAAATGATAACATCATATAGAAATAGAGGACAAACTTTCTCTATCCATAAAAAGGCTTAAAATAAATATTATAGACTGCTGATGCAAGGGAAAAAATAGATTTACATTAGCAATCTTGAAAATGTCATAGTAAATAAATGGCGTGGGTGATAAAAGAATTATATGGGATACAATCTATTTCCTAACAGTGGATGAAATAATAAAATCTCGTGTGTAAATACAAAATCTGGTTTAGTTGTCACTATTTAGAGCAACATGAATGATCTTTCCACAAAAACCACAATAACTACCCATATTCTTGCACAGCAATTTAAAAGATCAAGTAGCTCCATACAAAAGACAATCTTAGATATATCTTGATTTAAATAGGTTAAATTGTACCTGTGTTGACTCTGTGAGTGTTTGCAACTAGAAGCTTCCATTGGCATAGAGTGCTCCCAGTGGAAAGATGCAGAACCAGTGATTTTATCAGAATTTAAGCTGTATGAGCTGACTACACAAGGAACATAATACCTGTACACAATCTCGACACTTCAGTCAGGTGCTAGCATCTGGTGTCATGAGCCTCATCTCAACTGTTCAATACAGTATTACAGTATGAAAACAGTATTTTTTTACAGTGAGAACAATCATTCACTGGAACAACCTCCTCAGGGACATGGTAGAGTCCCCATTGATGGAGATTTTCAAGGCGGGTTTGGAGACGGCGCTAGATAATCACATCTAGGCTCTCTTTCTCTCAAAAGGTTGGACCAGATGATCTTTTGAGATCCCTTCCAACCAGGCACTCAATCCAAATTTTTTGAAAACTTTAATGAAAAGTTGATATCTGGCTTTCAGAAATCAGTTCTTGCAGTGTTAATTGATTCAGACACTAAAAGTCACTAGTAATTTTGAAAATCTTAATTATTATGCATATTCAGAAAACAATTGAATATAAATGTCCAGAAAAAAAAAATATGCAGAACTTAATCTACACACATAAGTCTGAAAACCTCAATCTTTTCTTAGCTACATGTTTTTACCTACAGTGTTTTGAAGAAAATATAGGGTTTGATTTTTTTATCCTGAAACAAAGAAAATTACAGTTCCTAGACTTACTTAATAACAGTGGCCAGATCATAGTCAAAACTCTGGAAGAGTTAGAAAATGTTACATGAGACAATCAATACTAGTAGAGTAAGCATGTGGCCCCCTGTGACCAGCCCCTTGCCACCTACACCCAATACAAGTGTCCAAATTGAACTAAGCATACAATGCTTTACTGCTTTTTTGTGTGATATGTTTGCACATGGGCATGGATACGATCATACTGTTTGTATTTTTTTTATTTTATTCTTGTTTCACACCCATATGCAACTATGGAGGCTTTTTTTTATAGTCCAAGTATTGGTTATGAGAAAAACATCAAATAACAGGGTTTATAACAGAAATGCTGACAAACCGTAAAATACAGTGCTGCTGTTAGGCATCTCTCTTTTTCTTTTAGAGTTTCTCAGTAACAATTTGTCCTGTGTGAAACAGTATTATAATAGACAATAATCTATTCAATCTGAAATGTGTCTGTTTCGATTTCAAAAGAGAATTTGATATCAAGACTTCAAAGAAAGCAAAATTAAACCAAAAGATAAAATCACATCAAGGCAACTGATTTGCTACTCTTTCTACTTCTATGCTACTTGATGTTATAGATAAATCCAAAGCAATATTATAAATTGGAACAAACTAAGAGCTTTGCAGGTGTTTAAATTCTGGAGTAGGTATATCTCAACAGTCTCATTTTTTTTCACAGTTTGAGATCTGAAAGACCTTTGGAGACAGAAATTAAATATCCAAACTTTCCTTGAATCAGGCAGAGCCAGTAACTACCTGGTACTAGAACAGAATGAATAGAAGTCAGAAAGGTCTGACACTACTGATCATAGTCTCTCCAGATGTCACTTCCTAACTGATAGATTTTGTGTATCATTTTGAACTCCTGTTCATAAAGTAACTGCAGTTTGTGCTGTGGTTCCACTTACGCTATGCCAGCCCCATTAGTCTGTCATCACTCCAGGTCTTCCTTGACCTTTCCTGTTCACTATTATTATTTCCAGATACAGCTCAAGCTGGAGTTCCTCCAGTCTGTGCATGCTGAGTGCACAAAGCACAAAATATTCCTGGGCACCTGTACAGAAACACTAGGAGACTGAAAGACAAAGAAACAAGCAATAAACTTTCTTTTTTTCTCTTGTGGAGTCATATGAAGAGTTAGTGTCAGGTTTTCCAACTTCTTAGACATGAAGCAGTAGTGACAGAAACACCTAAAATAGTATGCAAACCTTGAAACAAAAGTTTAATTAATTCTACTGAACGTATAAAGGAAGTCTTGAAAATCACGTTAGCATGCAATTTGAAGGCATAATTTCTAATCGTGGAAAGCAGTTTATTATGATTTTTTGACCAAGCCAGTAGCACTTCACTGACCTGAAGGACCTTCATTTCATTCATCTGAAGAATGGTTTGAAAGAACAATTCATTTACCAAATGATTATTCCTTCATAATGATGACAAAAAGATAACAATTTTACATGCATGGGAGCAATATTACACTTTATATCTTTCTTGTGAACATACATGTTGTTATCATGAATCATCTTACACTGAATATTCATATTTTTTTAAGTCCAACCTCTTGGAATTTAAAGGAAATTATAGTTCTTCTGCATTTATTAATTTGTTTGTTTGTTTTAAAGAAGAAAAGCTACAAAGGATATGCTGGGGAAAAAAAGAGCTCTCAAGTATCTCAAATATTAGCAATTCAAAAAAAAAAAAAGAAATGTCAGAAATTGGACACTTAATATTCTTATTATTTTATGTTTTCAATCATATAGTTAAATATGTCTCAACTACAAAATCAAAATTTGGGAATGTGTCTGAAAAGCAAAAATTATGGGCATAGGTTTTCAAAATATCTTAAATTTTTTTTTTGTATTTAACATAGTTTGACATGTGCAGCGTAAACTTCCATGTAGGTGTTTCATTGTTTCATATGTGTTACTGGCCATTGTTAAGAGTTATTCTTGAAATAATCTGTTTTGATTGCATGCTTAAAATATATTAGAAAATAAAGGTTTCCTGTGACTTTTTATTAAAGGTTTGATTTTAATTATATTCATTTACTATGTAAATTAGTTCTAAATTACTCAGTTTATTAATAACATATCTGGAGTTGCAAAATAAATGCCATTTAAATTTCATTAAACATACTTACTTTTTTGTGCTCTTACAGAATATGCATACTTAATTATGTCACAAATTAACAGATTGTTTTACTGGTTAAAATAATGTTTCCTGTTAGTTGATATAAAGATTTGCAAATGTGGTACAGATGCAGGCTCTTTTCTTCTCTCAAAGTTAATAGGGAAAAAATGTATACAGTGCGTTTTCATTTCAAAATGCAAATTAGACTACACTAATTTTACCCCTGTATTTGAATCTGTAATCATATGAAATTAATGCTATGTTCCTTCATGCTTTTTTGTACTATATTTTCTATTACAAACTCCTGGTTTTAGCGTGTAAATCAACGGTTTCTAACACTACTGCATATTGTTTTGACTTTTAAGAATAAAATGTTTAGGACTGATTTTTTTTCAGATCTTCAGAATGCTTGAGTTGCATTTCAAGATTTAAAAATGAGGGCAAATTACATGTCAATGATGTAATACATACAATTCAAAATAAAAAGTTAATTCCATTTGCTTGCTGTAATTATGAAAAGATGTGATAACAGTAACTCTTTCTCTACAAAAACCCTGCCACCGTTGTAGTCTGTTTTTTTAAAAAATTTGAAAGTACTTGGCAAACATTAAGTACTATTACAACACATGACTAACGAAAGCAGAATTAAAAGACAAAATGAAATTCTGGTGAAATTTTATTTCCACTTTCAAAGCAAGCAAGAGGCCTTAGGAAGCTTTTATATCTCCATTACTAATATTAGCGCAGAACTGATAAGAAGTATTCAGCTATTATTCTGGACCAGGAAGGTGATAGAATAAAGCAGATTTTTCAATTTTCTCCTATCTCACAAAATATGTTCCAGTCCCCAAATCCTCCCATTTCTAAAAGCTCTCCAGTCCCCTGATGTATATGTGATTCTGCATAGATAAAGGAAAGTTCAGTCAGGGCATGTCTGCCTAAAGCTCACTCAGTGTCCAACAGCTATTCAGTCTGCCTGCTTGTCCGGGTTAGCTAACCCTGTTAACTCCCCCTCTTTAGCTAAAAGCTAATTATGTCACCCAGGCTTGATCAAACCTGCTTGTTCCGAGGAGATGGAGGCCTGCCGCTCAAAGAGAACAGCACTGAAATTCAAGTCCAGCAAAGCAGAACCTATTTTGTGGACTGTGTTTTGGAAAAATAGTCTCATGGTGAGAATGTTGATCCATGATGTGGGAAAACTTGAGTTTTCCTGCTTAGTTTGAGAGTGCTTGAGGACACAGTAGAACAGTGACATGGAGTTCCCAACAGTACTATTCTGAATGCATTTTTCATTAGATGAATATTGAATAAAGAGCAAAAACATTCTCAGGAGTGAAGCATAAACTTAGACTTTTTTTTCCTTTTTGACTCCAGGATACCTGGCTACAGCAAAGACTTTGATTCAGTGTCAAGTTAAAAACAGCACAGAATTGAATTTTTCCACTTTCAGGAGGAATGCTTCAATGAACTAGGTTATTATGTGAAAGGTGAGCAGTGCTGCCGTTATGCTGCTTTATCATATTTCTCTATTTGATTTCCCTCTTCAGAAGAGGACTCATCCTGTATAAGCCTACAAGACCCTTCTCACACATCTGTGTTCTCAGTAGTCAGTAGAGAGTGGATGCCTAAAGAACAATTACGTTCTGCTTTTAGAGGTACCTTCTTCCTTCCTTGGACATTACAGGGAATTTAGGTGGTTATTTTAGGTAGAATGGATCAACCCCATTTGGAAACACATCTAACATTTTAGTTAGGCAATGAGCAATGATTGCTTAAACTAGTCACCTAAAACTGGATTCAAGATTTCTTCAAGTTGCAGCAGCATAGATCTTCTTATTCTGTGTTTACACCAAGAGATATTCAGGTTTAGCTAAAACTGCAATTTAACTAGAATCTCACTTGAATTATAGTTGCAAAATTACTACAAGATTTCAATAAGCATACAGAGAAAGTACTTAAGAAAGCTTAATAGTAATTGGGAGATCTATGTAAAGACAGAATAGAATCAGTAGAAGAACTATAGAGCTAATTTTAGAAAATCTTTGGGTTTCATACTATTTAATGAAGTGAAATTAAACTTCGAAATGTTACTCAATTAGTTAAAGTTTAAATCAAGTGTCATTTTAGAATATATATATATATTCTAAATATTTAATTTCATCTCTTCCTCAATACTTTTGGCTATTTTATAAGTTATTGATTACAGAACATTGACATCACATTAAAAATCCTTGGTGTGAAACACCTGTGTGAAACTAACCTAAATGTCAATAACCTGGATTTCTGAGTATCTCTTGTGTATTGTTGATAATGCTATGCATATTTAGCTGCCAAGTAACAATATACTCAGAAATGGCTGTTGTCCTTTTCAAATGGAGATTTACATTAATACATCTTTTCTAAACGTCTTTCTCTTTCAACTTTATTCTTGTCAGTTTTATTTATGTTGGGGCAAGGTCAGATTAAAAAAAAAAACATAGTCATGTTAATAGTTGTGAAATTCTTTCATAAAAAGATTCTGGAAAAGATTTTGAAAGGAAATCAGGGGTTTCTATTTAGATTTAACAGATTTAATTATTTTATATTTAATAATCAGACTGGTCAAACCATTCAAGAAATGAAAGGAGCCATGACTGTTAATATAGATACAGCTTTAGATTCTGCACCTAAAAGTATTTTTCAAGCCACCAATAAAAAAAACGTTGTGGCACAGCACATTATTAAGCAGTCTTTCAGTTCCTAATACTGCTAGTTTGTTACGGATGCTACTTTTGAAATAAGTAATGTTAGAGCTGATTTTTTATTATTATTACTATTAAAAAAAATGTGCAGCTATTGTTCTTGTGAATTTTACAGCATCAGTAGCTTTCAGTTTGTATTTTGTGTAGGATATGCTGTTTTACTTACTCCTTAAAGGTAAAAAGAAAACATAAGTATTTGACATTGTTACAGATTAATTAATCTAATTATGTATGTGCAAATGCCCGCAAAAAATTATTTGCAATGAAACATTTCCTTGTCAAACTATTATTCAGCAGCTACCATAAATGGACTTTCAAACATATAAATACATGTGTATCATTAGAATACTGTATTAAACGAGTGCTAGACCACAAAATTTTATGTGCCTTAGACTGCATTTCTTGGACAGGTTATCAAAATAATTATATTCCATGGGGAACTGTTGATCAGAATCAGCACAATTAAAATTCCCTCTATAGAATCAAAGAGAGTTACTATTTTCACCTCTGAAATTAATCTTGTTCAGCATTAGATTGCTTATAGCATGTGCCCTCAATCACTAACACAGAACCTCCGCGCAGGCTTATCTCTTGGAAGTGTTAGATGAGAAGCAGGATGAGAACAGATTTCCTTGAAAGGATTGCATAGCAGTGTCTTCTGAATATAAGCATTTCAATTCTGAAAGGACAAAGCTGTGATCTAAAAATAGTGCTAGAAGGAATCAGGGAAGAATACTCATTTATAATACCTTTCTCAAAATGGGCAACCCTAAAGGGCAGGCTACAGATTGTGGATGTTCTTTGGATTCTGTCACTTCATTCATTCAAAATAACCATAACTATCACACAATAAGGCACAGGAGAAATCCCTGCACCTGTGAATTTCTAGATGATGTAGTTGCTCTTTTACTAGACCTGAAAATTATAGCATAAGGGACAAAGCCAGAGTCTGAGCCAGAGTTGAATGCAGTTGACTGCAAATGGCGTGCAATGAGGGAGATATGAAATTATCCTTGACTGATCCCACAAAGGCATAAATGTAACACAAAATGTATATTTAGGGGTTTGCTTGTTTGTTTGTTTTTAAATCCGATTCTGTCCTAGATACTGTACAGGCTCTAACACTTGAGTAGATGTGTTGAAACTAGTTTGGTACAAAGATTAAGATGTTATTTTTCACTTACACACATAGCTTCACAGCTTACTGGAGGTAGTCACTCGGTACTAGCACAGATGCAGGTTTTACAATCACACCTGGGATACCATTCTGCAACATTACAGGGTATCCAAGCTATGCCCTTCATATCCTTTTAAGCATTTCTTTCCACTCCTTGGTTTCCTGTCTTCATTCTAACACAAAAGCTCAGTTAGCTCAAGGGACTGGTCCTGGAATATAGAATCATTTGTTTTCAAATGGCCTTCTTGCTGTTCAGTGATCTGTGTGAAACAAACTAGTGGCTGAAATTCAATTCCTGCAGTTCAATTGTTCCGCAAAAGGTAAAACTATCATCAATTTCATCTGAGGGATTAGGCATACTCTTACAGCCACTGTTAGCACTGAGATACTTTTCTGTTAAGAGACTTGCAAAACTGTGTCCTCTTTGTATTACTCTGTAAATACATGGAGAACTACAACTTTGAATATTGCCAATCTGTCAACCTACAAAAGCATTACATTAACTTTTCAATTATTATATGTCTGATATTAATCATCAGGCAGCACCTGATCAACATTTGTATGCATGAAATTGTGCAATAACATAAAGAATGCCACCAGGATAATTTCTACATTTTTATTACCAAAATTGCTTTTAGCATTATTTCAAAGACAGAACCCAGGTCCCACCTTCAGAGCCAGTTATTAGTCTTCAGAAGCAGTGTAACTGCTGCACCCCTTGTTAGAGTTTCAATAGACACTTTGCTTCCCTGAGAACTCTGCCATGCAGAGGTTCCTCTGGTACAGACAAGGTTTACAGTCTCTATCATGACACTGGTCCCTAAGGACACTACTGGAGTGGTTCGGTCATCTAACCAGAGGTTTTTGATATCACTGTAGAAAGGTCTTCACACATTTGGCTGCCTTGCTAGCTGCTACTCTGGAAGGGTGTGGGGTCTCCTGTAAGTCCATGCCATACCTGTCAGATCCATGTGGATTCCTCAGATACCTTAGACATTAAGGATAACATTCAAAATAACCATTTTTAAGTAGTAGAATCTCATCTCATCTACTTTTTCATTTTAAGTTTTTGAAAAAGTTATTTTTATTTGGTGCTTTCTTTGCTATCTCTCTGCTTCGATGTTAATCTTGAAGTGAGTTTTTTGCTGTGGGGTTCAGCTTGGTTTTGGTTTCTAAATGAAAAATAAAAACCTCTTGAAAGTTAGGATAAAAAGGGATGGATACTGTGCTGGTATTATAATGTTAGAATTCCAGACATAGTCATTGTCTTTACGTTTTCCTTTCTGCTTAGGTTTAAGTTAGTTGATCTGCACACTTCCTGAAGGGTTGTATTACTTACTCTAGAAATGCATTAACAGTTCAAAGTTTATTTGGCTTCAGTGATAAAGTATATGTCTTGAAGGCAATTTATCATATGTAGGCTTAAGGTTTCTAGCTTTTTTTGGTGATAGGTTACAGAGCATAAAACATGCAATGAAAAATTACTTCAATGTGACTTTTGAACTATTCTGTCAAAACACTTTATAACTCAGCTATTGGGACTCGCTTTGCTGCTGTGAATTAGCCCCTCTTTTCACTCTTCTCCGTCTTAAAGTCTCATGATGTGAAAGGGTGAATGTTGCCACATTAGTCATCATCAAAGAAAGGATCAAAAGCTTAATATAATATACAATATGAGATACATTGGGGTGCCAAGTGCTATTTAGCAACGTTAAAAGGAAATAATTTTCAATTGCCTAAGTACAGGATAGAAGCAATTCAGTAACTAGATAGCACTAAATAACTTGAAAGCACATGTGTTTGACTTGTGTTCTTGCCAATTTCTGAGCTTAATGGTTGGATTTGATCAACACAAAATCATTTATATATCATTCATTAATTACATATCTACATAACATGAGTTGCTTTTGTGTTCTGTTTTGTTTTTTTTTTTTCCTGAAGATTCACAATGCAATTAATGTCAGTAACACAGGCACATTATTTTCATACTTCTGTGAATATAATTGAAAGTCAGATATTGGAAGCTATATTGTCCATGGCCCAATTGTTTTAAATTACTTTCTCAGTTATGTTACTCAAACTAAATACTGATGACCTATTGAATGTAAAATCTTCTGGTTTTGTCAAAAAAGTACACAAGTAAATAGGATTGAAGAAATACAGCAGGAGTGTAACAAGGTCTCCTGACAGAACTATCTACATTCTGGGATTCCAGTTTTTAGGAACTTGAAGAACCCAGGCAGAATGTAAAAACTTCTCTGCATGTAGAAGTCTTGGAGATCCAAATCTATAATCATTTTCCTTGCAGAATTCTCATTGAAGTCAATATAGTTTTGAACTCTTATCAAAAGCAAGATTAAGCCTCATTTCCTCTCTATGTTTTCTACTCTGTCATCATTTCCTTTTACTTCATACATTGAAGTACAAGTATTGAATTTAGACCTTTTAAGGGAAAGATGAGTTAAGAGGTTTTGTTCCTGCAAAAATTTGGTAAATGCAAATATCATTATATCCGAGTGTCAGGATCCTTATTTAGAAGTCTAGAAACAATCAGAGGAGTTATTCAGAACACTTCCTACAAACTGAAGCGTTACGACTGCTGTGGGATGACAACTTGAGGAAGCACACGTTCACACCACTTACTAACAAGGACTGTCTGTCCCTAGGACTTAAGCCAATCAGTGAAGAGAAGCACTCCCAATGTCAGTAAAGCTGATTTTTCCAACAAATTGCTTTTATTTAAAGCAAAATATTTCAAACCTTTAATATGATCAAAATGATGGGATGCTACACAACTCCAGTATAATTATTTTCTCAAAAAGAAGGGAGTGTTTTAGAAACCTGCTGCCTCCAGTGCTGTTGCGTACTATTGCATGACGTCAGCAGGACATGTGTTAATGATAACTTGTGCAGTAACCTGGAAAAGACAGGATATTGAACCTTTTTGTGGAAGGTCTGTAACTAAAATGCTCCATTAGTTGAATAATATTACTTTCTATGGTCCTATAAAGTAAATTGGTTACAGTATTGGTTCCTTGCTTACTGTGGGATACTGTGCAACCTTGTTATATTTAGGATTTGTCATCTTTTTATCTCCCTCTTCTGGGAGAAGGGATTTTCTAATTGATTTTTTTAAAACTTCTCAGGAAGGCTAAGTGTATACCGGCAAAATAAAAAGGACTCAGATGTGGGCCTTAGCAATGAAACACAATTGTCTGCACTTTTGACTATTAGCACAGGCCATGGCATATTTTTAGCCCATGTGGACTAACATTTTTCAGATTAACACATAGGCAAGCTTGAGGTTATCCGTTAGAATGAATCTTAATGGGCAATATGAATGCCCTCATCGGTTTGGTTAGGGAAAGAAAATGTAAGCTTGAAGTACGTATGTGAGCTGAATGGATATTGGTGCACCATGTGAGCTGGCCCTAGAATCAAAGAACCTTTCCTAGACCACATTAATAACTAGAATAAATTTAAATTTTGAGTACTACATTACACATTATTAAGCATGATTCGTATTCATTTGAAAAGTAAAAGCAGTTGTTGCATAATCTATGATAAATATCCATGTCAGCATTTTATCAATATTTGCATGCTACTTTTTTAAACTATTTAAAATCAGTCATAATGAAAGACAACAAATAAAAAGAGCTATGACTGCACTAGTGGTATTATCCCTGCAGGTAAGTTATTCAATCATTTTGTTTCTTTGTTCTCTTGGGAATTTGTTTGCAAACAGATGCTGATTTCTATGAATCTATTCACAATACATTTACTGAAGACCTGAAATACACAGTACATTTATTGTATGCAATACATTTAGTAAACAGGGGAAACAAAAGTACCATTTATATCTTGAATAGTGCGGTGTGCATTAGCGTACAAAAATATGACTAGTGGTTTTTATTAAAAATCATCAAGGATATATTACAACAAAAAAAATCTCTCCTTTAAAGAGGAGTGTCATTGTAGCAATGATTTACTGCCCTTACATCATTTAACAGTATGCTGATACAAATGCAAATCCACTGATGTGTGTTATGAAAGCCATGCTCTTCTGTCCTTCAGTTAAACTTGTGATCCTGTTTCCAGTTTAAATAAATTTGAGATATCACTAATTTCAGTGTCTATGAGTGGAATTTAGTATCTCGTAGAAAAGATAAATTGAGAGTTATGTATGCATCCTTTTGTGACAATCTCTTTATTCTGTAATTGTCACAAAGTTTTAACTTGAATTTAAAAAATGCAGGATTGAACTCAAAAGCAGAAATTGAACATGAAAGTAAGAAAGTTTCTCATTTTGACTTGATACAAATGATATTTGACCTCTTATTTTCTAAGGAGCCTAATAGTCTATACATCTTCAGTTAAAGTATTGCTGACTATTTAAAAAATTATTTTCTGATTCATCTTTTCTAATTTCAATCCTCTAATTGGGGTTAATCAATAGAGAGAGATGGGCTTTTTCACAGGACAGCTCAGCCAAAGGGCATTCTTAATAAACCTCTTTATATTGGATTTCCCCATTAGGAAAATGCAGAAAATGGGATAGAAACCAGTAGAATCCTGCATGTTTTGATAGTAAGAATATCCTTCTTTCACAAATTCTGTGGATACATTCAGAAAGCAATGTAAAAGTAAATGTCTATTCTACTCTGTAATAGAGGAATCCTTATTCTAGCAAGTTCTAAATAGCATGCTATTTCACAAAAGATTCTTTGCAGGGGAAATAAAATTATCCTTGCATTACTTCATCAACATTTCAAATCATTTTCCAGGAGGATTTTATTAAGTTGGAAAGTTTACAGTAAGGAGTTCCTCCAGTCGGTATATCTAGCAAGAGAATCACTGTTTTCAGTGCCTAGATTTCTCCAAATCATTTGCACTTAAACTGATTAGCGACTTCAGTAGGGATTTAAGACCTAAGAGATTAACTGTGACTGGAAACACACATCTTCTTCCTTAACTTTTTGTTTATTTTTCTACAAGGCTTGTTAAGCAGCCTGAGTCTGCACTAATCCTTCAGTATCTACTTTTGACAATTCCTGTCAGGGAAGGGATAAGAATGAACATAATCAGTAGTGTCACTGGCACCCCCTATGAATAACAATCTGTTACTCCTCTGCTACTCTGGAGGGGAAAACCTTAACTGAGTCCATCCTAAAAAAAAAATAAACGCTTTATAACCTGCATCAATTTTTCCATTTTAGACACCAAGTGGTTACTGTTATTTTTCTGGTTTGACAAGATTCATAAATTCATGTGCTTTTAATGAGATGGCAAAAAATTTTGAGAAGGATTGGTGATTCTGACTAAAAAATAATTATTTAGTCAATATTTGCTAACCAGAATTTATTATATAATCTTGGATGTAGGAAGAATTTTCACTTTCCTAACATCTCATATTTTCATAGCAAATTCTACCTCTTGTTTTCCTACATAGCATTTTCTTCACACATAAAAATGCATGTGGAGAAGGAAAACACATCTTTTTTTTAATCTTAAAATATATATCTTTCAATAGTGAGACTTTTCACCAAAAAAAGAAATCTGCAAGTAAATATTACACACTAGAAATGAGGCTGCAGATAAAATGAGGACTCTTCAAAACGAGATGATGGGGCAGCATATGATAAAGAATGTTCATGTTCCACAGAAAACAGTAGTAGTAGCAGTTTTGAGATCTATTCCATTTTACAATGAACTATGAAACAGAGAAACTATCATTCTGCTGAAGGAAAATCCACAGAGATCCAAGAAAGTACCAAGGTTGAATAAAGTGTGAAGCTAGAATGAGACTCAGTGCTGTAGTTCCATAAAACCTACATATTTTTCCCCAGGATAGGCAATCTGTCAAACAGACACTATCATTGAGACTACATAAATATTAATAAGCTATATATGAAGAAAAATAAACTATGGATCCAGAATATTTGCACAAGTCTGCATAGGGAGGACATGAGACTCTATACTGAGCTGAATTCTTGATGAGGTATTTCTTGATGAGTCTTTATAAAACTGCATCAAACAAGAGTACAGAATTAAAAGGAATTCACGAGGTTCTCAATTCAGAGTTATTTTCCTACAGACAGTATATATACAGCCAATTCTGTAAAATAAATCTACTTCATATTTAAAGCTGTTAACTTTCCCAATTTTGTCCTTCCACCATTGTGTGCGGAAGGCTATTTTAAAAACTTACTCTTCTCACTATTACGGATTCTTTTTTCTCCAACTCTTACTTTAACATTTGTCATGGTATTTAACTAACTGAGTTAATCCAAATCCAAATGCTTTGGAAGTAAAGCAACAATAGACAAATGTTTTATATTGTTACTGATTTCACACTTGATGTAACACATTTGAGATAGGAGACCAAGGGGGTGACAGAAAGTCTGGTGACAACTGATAATTGGCCTTACAGGTGGAGAAAGCCCAAGGGCTTGACCTGAGGCTACATGATTAGTCATGCTATCATTGACTTAAACAGAAAATCTAATTTAGAAAACAATAAATAGTTAAAACAAAAGGTACAGGGTGGAAGTGGCTCCACACATGGACACCTGACACTGTCAATGGCTCAGTTTGAGGCAGATCCCTTACACCTAGAGGACAAGCAACCAGGCAGGACTTGATCAGACTCTTTACTTCTCTGGTCTCCTATTCCCTGTTTTAGTTTCAATTACTTTGTTGTGAACTTGTGTGATCTGACCTACAATGAACCCACCTGAGGCACTAATGTTTATTGTTAGACCAAGTGGTGCAGAACGGGTTACATCCCCATTCCTCAGGCCTGGCCCCTTTTAGAGCTGTTGTAAAGGCTCAAATTGCACAGCACCTGATTGTGTGTGATCTAGTGTGTTTTCAAACCAGTGTTCAAATAATGTAAGGGCTATGGCATAGCCCACCAGAGTGATGGTTTTCTATCACATCACTACACACAGTTTTAGAAGGAACTCTATTTTTTTGCCAAGAACGTGGACAGAAGTGAGCTAACATTTATCCAATGTGGATAATAAGGGAAGTGGGGTCCAGGGACAACTGGGCAGCTGTGATTTGACTGTAAAGAGGTATGCTCAAATGTCTGAGGAGTACAGACATCTTAGTGGCTCTTCTGCAATTTTCTGAAAAGTGACAAAGAAGGGAGAGATGATACTCAGATGGTGCCAGGTACACAGCAATTTCACAATCGCATAGAATGGAGGTTAAAAGCATTATGGACAAATTTTCTGGAAGGTAAGGCATTGTATCATGCATTTTCTATAGTTTCATTACTTCATGACTACTCTCCTACTCTTCAGTGAAAATGTTTGTGTTCATACACAATTTCAATTTGCTTGTACCTGGAAGTTTAGTCTGGTACAGATGCTTTGTCAATTACATATAATTTTCTTCAGCATCTGAATAGAGGTCAAGATAATACAACTATTTATCAAGACGACCATAGAGCATATTAAGGCAGAGGAGGTTGATAGTTACCAACAAATTCATCTTTTTTTTTTCAGTCTGATGGTAATCTTAGACATGGTTAAGACTGATATTGGTTTTTGTAGACACACACAATCTGGCAACACACTGACAAATCGCTTTGAATATTCTGAGGCAAAATGCCGTGAAACTACCTGACCTGGCATGATCAAACATGTGAGGACAGCAAAGGTCAGGTTCTCGTGTGGCTAACTCACTTTGCATGGGACTCACAGATAACTTCTGGTCAGTAGGAAAGACTGTTAAATGGCAAGAAAGGGACAAGTTTCTACAATTCTAATTTGAGAAAGGCAGTAACAAAGTGCAGTATACCATTGCCTGGGCAGTTCTGGCTGACTACTTAAAAAATAAAGTGTGAGAAGAACTGAGTAAAAAACTCAAATGATGAAATTTTCATAGGGAGGAAGGTCTAAATTGGGTCAACATGCAAGAACAGATAAATAATTCTGAATAGTCAGCAGAACAGTGACTTCCTCTTGTCACATTGTTCCAAGTAATGGATACTTCGTAGACCTAACTTGCAGACTTTGGTCTGCGCAATATATGCAATATAAAAGAAACAGGTAATTCTCACGTGATTTAATTGAATAGTGGAAGATCCCTTATGCGATAATAACCGAATGAGAAATGAAACTGAACTGTTCTTGTGATAAAACCAGAGATTCAGTTGAACTGTTCTTGTTTCCTTCAGCACTAAGAACTCTCCTGATTTGAGTTCACCTTGCTTCAAAAATTAGATTTAAAATTCAAACTTCTGGACGCTGTTTTGTCAGATAGAAGAAAGAGCCATGAACTGGTAACAGCATGAAATAAATGAGGGTGAGAAGATCATGGCAGAAAACCAGAACATATCATTTACTTCCACAGTTCTGCTAGCTAGTTTTTTCCACTCTAGTTATCTGGCAAAGACTTACTGTGAAAAGGTACATTATCACTTAATCATAGAAATATATCTTTCAGAATCAAAAAATAAACATGTCCTTCCTTGTGCTATATAACACACTATAGGAAAGATTTAACAACATATATGTGGCTTGAAGAAATTAATGTTTGGTAAAGAAACAGTTTTAGGGCCCTAGTAATCCAAAAACTGCACAAATTGCATGATAGAACTACAGAGAAATCACCTTTACATCTAGTCTTGTTTTGTTGAAACTATGGCTGCTGCAGTTTCATTGAAAATGTAATAGCATATATAACAGCAATATGACACACTTTAATAAGTACTCTCCATATAAAATTCAGAAGTAGAAGCTGTATGACCTATCAAGTAAATACAGAAAAATAATATATACTACGCAGGACTTGCAAAGTATTTATAAAAATATGCACAGGCCCTCACCTGTGCCTCACAAGTTGCACAGCAACTCATAAAGCTGTTGACAAATTTACTTATCTGCCACAGAACTGAAAAATACAATATTCATCCATTTGTGGATCCCAAGAGCAGTTGACAGCTGTCCTTGTTTGAGTGACACTTCTGCCACTTTGTTCTGAAAGAACTGAATGAATGTTCATGGCTTATCACATATTTTATCCATAGGCCTCTCTTCCAGAATAAATTTGTTAGTTGTTTAAGGGATTCACATAGATGAGTCCATAATGCTGCTCATAATCATCTCTTTTTCTAGTCACAGTAAAATATTAAAGCAATTTATTCAGTACTTACAATTTCTTGAGGCCTTAGTTAAATGCTATTTGATTATGGTGATCGGAGTTGAGAGCTGGTCCAAATCCTTACATCACTTTTACTTACTTGCCTTGTCTAAACTTTTCACTTTGTAGTGGAAGCCTTCCTTCCCCAGCAAACAAAAATACAACGTACTTTCCCTACGTTCTTTACTATCGTTCTGACATTCTGCAATAAGCACGGAAAATGCAACATCAGTATCTCTGCTGTTCTCAGCAACTCAACAAATCTTTTTGCACAAGTCTCTCCATCGTCTATGCATTGCAATTATGAGAAATGAACAGATAAACAGGTGTCTGCACTTTCAGGGGGAAAAAAAAAACAGCAGAAATAGTGTTTTCTAATGAGGAATTAAGTTCTCATTTTTAATAGGACTAATGATGCATACTAACCTGAAATGTGTGGCAACCAGGTAGCAACTAACCCTATCAATCTGAGAGAAATACATGGTGCATTTTAAAGCACAGTAAAAACTCTTATGCATGAGCCATCAAAAGTTACTTTTAATTTATTCAGTAGGATGCCATGGTTAATAAAAACCAAATTATTTTTTAATATCCTACAGCTTTGAAATGTGCCTAAAGCCTCAGCAGAGATATTCGCCTGATAATATAAAGTTCATGGTTTATTCAACCACAGCAGCTGTTGTAAACCCTAGGTTGTAATTTATTTTCCAGCTCTTGAAAAAGATTTATAATCTGATTTTAAATGCAACACATATTTAGCCCTCAGATCTGCAGCAAAAACAGTCACACTGACACTTTACTAGACCCAGAAAAAGAAGGGGGGAAATAACTTCGTGGTAATAAAGAAACAAAGTGAAAATAACTGGATTTTACTTTTTTTTTCTTTTTAACATATTGTCTAAAATCTTCAGCAAAAAGAGAAAAAAAAAATCCTCATGTCTTCCTATTGCCATAGTTAGAATTCCTTTTTGACAATCAGGGGGAGGCAAATAAAATCAGAAAGGCCTAGACCATGCACTGATGCAATTATGCTTCTCGTTTTTAATTTTATTGAATGATACCCTTTCTCCAACTAGCACAGTCCTAAATTTTTACGTTTTAGAAATTGACACCAGATTGTGCCTTTTGTTTAAAAGATCCACAACCCAATATACCTACCAAAATATCTCATGTTTCCTGGGAATTACAAGTTATTTCCAGATGCTCTCCTAGCTGCAACCATTCCACAAATATATTAGAGGCAAATCCATGTCCAGACTACATGGGCCTCTAACTCTACACCTAAGACACTTTTTCCACTATTTCTAGAGGTTTTCAATGACTGTTAACAAGCCGGGTTCATGTTAATACAATTATATATCTGACTCCAAACTAAATCCATCCTGTTCCTGCACATACATGGGTAGTGAAACACTGGAACAGGTTGCCAAGAGAGGTAGTAGATGCCCCATCCCTGGAAACATTCAAGGTCAGGTTGGATGGGGCTCTGAGAAACCTGTTCTAGTTGAAGATGTCCCTGCTCACTGGAGTGGGATTGGACTAGACGACCTTTAAAAGTCCCTTCTAACCCAAACTATTCTATGATTCTATGAATACCATTGGCATGGACAAATTCATTATGTTAAAAGCTGCTTTGGCTTGCAGTGAAAGCATCATAAGAGGAAATTAAGGGTTTTTAAATGTCCCTCCAACCCAAACCATTCTTAATTCTATGACTTTTTGATACATGTAAGTAGAGTTCTACTTTTGCTCTAGAAAAAGTTTCATAGTGGCTTCTTCAGGATTTAAGAATATTGAGATATTACCAGATGTTTTATTTCACTTTTTGCTGTAAAGTACTGAAGAATATGTTTAACAAGGATTTTCTCTGTCCCTCTAAGCGATGGAGAGATATGTTCAAAATTACAGTGATTAGGAATGCGTAGTGGCATTCTTTAGAAATATAGAGAAAGTTTCCCATGTTTTAAATATTTTTTTTCTCTTTTAAAGTAAGAATTAAAACTCCATCATCTTCTCTGATGCTTTTGGAGAATTTTAAAGGCATTTTAAGGAGTAAAGAAACATTCTCTAAGACTATTTTAAGAGGGTAGCCTTTCTTAAACGCAGAAGGAAAGATTAAGTTAAAGAAAAAAGATGTCTTCTCTGAAATAATAGATGTTTGTGCACCATTAACGTTACAGGTCAAAATTTGGAACTAGCAAAACAAGTAGCATACTATGAGCAGTAATTAGAGTACTTATGCATATCCATCACATGTACTGCATGATGCATAATTTGTTGTTCTTTGAAGTCTTAACACCGTGGTTTTAAAAGACCAGACGCATCAATTTAAAAATAATTAACTTTTATGTATTTATCAACCTATTTATTGCATTAAGACATTCTGTTGATTCTAAGTACATTAAAATTATAACAGCACTAATAAGTTCGTTTTCCACACTAGCTAGCATGTGGAAATAGCAGTGCTCTTATGGAGTGCTCTTTGTCTGGAAGCCCCTGTCAGGGCCAGTCTCCAGCTCCCTACAGCCCTGTCCTGCCCAGCCATGGCCCTTGCTGAGCCAGGCCCACCCACGGGCCAATATCCCAGCCTGGATTCAGGCTGGTCCTGTCCCCAGGGAGTTGCTTGATGCCCAGAGCAGGGCCTGCCTCCTTGCTCCCCTGCAATTCTGCTTCTGGTTGGGGCAGTGGGTTGGGCTCTGGCTGCCCAGCTCTGCCCTGGCACCCCATGGGGACCCCCCACTACTCCCAGCACCCCAGAAACCAGCCAGCCCACAAGATAACTGACAGAACAATAATTACCTTGACAGGGTACAGATTTTAATTACAGGAATCATAAACCTCCAAAACAGAGCTAAATACATGCAGAATTTTTATGTTTGTATTCAAAAAGGATAAATGCCTAGAAAGTCATCATATCAAAACTTCCCTACAGCATGCTTTTTGCTACTAGATACACTACTATAGAAAAGCTGCATGAATACTGACAGTAACTGTCAAATTTAGTGTGGGTTCAGTAGCAAAAGACATGCATAATATAAAAGTGTTTACATACAAAGAACAAGATCATGCTTTAAATATCCTTTCCAAGTCTACAACAAGCTACAAATGTATAGTTTTCATCTATATTCTTAATCACTCACTCTAAGCCAAACCTCAGATCCATCCACGTGAGTGACTCACCTCTTGTGACGAAAAGAGACTCGACTACAAGGTCCAAGCAAACGGTCTATCTGGACTGCACTTACAGGTTTAACTGTAACGTCCAAGATAACAGTTTACTCGAACTGCACTTGCAGATTCCATACGCCACTATTACAGGTTCTTATAGATACAATGGAGGAATGCACTATTGCAATTTAAACCCAAAATATACACTATTACAATACACTATCACAGCACACAAGAGAGTCATGGGATGCACTATTACAGCACAGCAGAGTCACAGAATGCACTATTACACACACAAGAGTGAGAGAACACACAAGAACACTAGACTTAAAGCAGGCTAAAAAAAAATCACTTACCCCTCCAGGTAAGGGCTCTCAATCCTCGGGAAGTTACCTTGGCCAGTGTCCCGATCAAGGGGGGAAGAATCTCCTCAGAGACCAGCTGTGTAGTTGGAGAAGCAACTCCCAATTCCCAACCCAAATCATAGGGCTTTTATCCGCCTATATACATGACTGTGTAGGTACCATGCCTGAGGGGGTCTTTGGGGGTGTGACAGGGAGTTTCCCCTTATCGATCGTCTGAATACACAAAGTTGAATACATAAAGCTGTCGGCTGAAGCAGAAACCTTCCAGCTTCCCTTTACCTTATCTCAAGCAACTGGACAATGGTTGGATTGAGACTCAGGGCACACTCTTTGTTGAGGGATTTCAAGGCTCAAATCAAGTTTTGGTTCTTTGTATAACGCAGCACTGACCCATCAGACAGCTCAGGGCTGAGCGATCTACACAGCTCCCAATGGGTCTTCTCTGCCTCAATGCAATACGAAGCTGGGTTGCTTCTACAACGGCCTCCCCATGTCACCTGTGTGCTTGGCATTGCCGAGAAACTTGATTTGGATCTATGAGCCGGATGATCCATACACCTCCTTCCTCAGGCCAACAGAAAGTTGATACACACCAAAACTTTCCCTTCAAATATGCAGAGTCACACTTCTGCATCTTCTCATGCATCCCTAGAAGTGCTGTGGCTTAATTAAAACTCATTATTTGGGCATATTTGGTTTCTGTGGAGCAGTATCTCATTAAACAAATAAGTTACTGGGTTTTATATTCATTTTCAAGAAGTAGAGGTTCAACAGGTTGAAAGAGTAATACACGGTATACATAATAATTTCTCACTATAATTCTAAACTGGATGCTTGCATTTAAGCTTTTAAAAAGTTAGTTAAGGTTTATAGGTAAACTGCCCACTTTCCAAAGTCATTAGAGATTCTAGTTGTATTGCAGTACTATTAAATCAGATCACTAATTTAAGTGTTCAGATACAAATATACAAGCCAAAATCATAGAATGCACTCGTGAAAAAAATAGATTTTCACATTCCTTTACAAATTTAAAATAAGAAATATTTTCACAAGGTTATTGAACTATTTTATCAACCATGAATGAATTATACAATCTGCTGGTTGCTCCTCAGGTCATTCAATGAAGGAAGTTGTGACCATTTTAGTTACAGTATTTTCTACAGCTTGTTAACAAATGTATATCAAAGTTCCAGATTAAAATAAACGTGTAATACCATCGACTGTCTTTTGCTCATTGGATTCAGCTACTTCACAAGTATTTATCATCAAATTACTTTTTTATCCTCATTTGAATAAATTAAACAGATTGGTTTAGTGCCTGTCTATATGAAGCAACTTTTCTTGTGTCTAGAACTTCTTACAGTTCTTTTCTGAATACACATGTATTTACATTTTAAAAATGTAAATATACAATCAGAATACATTCACTAGGACTAGAGACAGTGATAAGGACACCTTCTTAGTGTATTTTTCTCCAATATAATCTGTTTGCATATTTATATGTTGCTTGGAGCACCTGAATATGAACTCTTTTTTGACAATGTTCACAATTTAGTTTTCTCTTTTGCAGATGTGATCATAATCATCCTTAGCTTGGATCTTAAAAATTGTAGGTCAGTTTCTCTGTCAAATCTCCTATTTAGAAGGTTAGATTAGGCAAATATTAGGCTTCCAGCTTTCTTCTAAGAAATCTGGAAGCTTGCTAAGGGCAAATGGCTTCACTAAGAGCAAATCCTGCCTGACTAATCTGGTGGCCTTCTATGATGAGGTTACAGCATTGGTGGACAGGGGAAGAGCAACTGACACCGTCTACCTGGACTTATCCAAAGCATTTGATACTGTCCCACATGACATCCTTATCTCTAAACTGGAAAGACGTGTTTTTGATGGATGGACCAGTCGATGGATAAGGAATTGGCTGGATGGTTGCACTCAAAGAGTTGTGGTCAATGGTTCAATGTCCAAGTGGAGGCCAGTGACGAGTGGTGTTCCTCAGGGGTCAGTACTGGGACCAGTGCTATTTAACATCTTTGTTGGCAACGTGGACAGTGGGATCAAGTGCATCCTCAACAAGTTTGCAGATGACACCAAGTTGTATGGTGTTGTGGACACGCTGGAGGGAAGGGATGCCATCCAGAGGGACCTCGACAGGCTGGAGAGATGGGCCTGTGAGAACCTCATGAAGTTCAACCAGGCCAAGTGCAAGGTCCTGCATGTGGGTCGGGGAAATCCCAAGCACAAGTACAGGCTGGGCGGAGAATGGATTGAGAGCAGCACGGAGGAAAAGGACTTGGGAGTGCTGGTGGATGAGAAGCTCAACATGAGCCGGCAATGTGCACTGGCAGCCCAGAAAGCCAACCGTATCCTGGGCTGCATCAAAAGAAGTGTGGCCAGCAAGTTGAGGGAGGTGATTCTGCCCCTCTACTCAGCTCTCGTGAGACCCCACCTGGAATACTGCATTCAGCTCTGGATTCTCCAACATAAGAAGGACATGGAGCTGCTGGAGCGAGTCCAGAGGAGGGCCATGACAATGATCCGAGGGCTGGAACACCTCTGCTATGAAGACAGGCTGAGAGTTGGGGCTGTTCAGCCTGGAGAAGAGAAGGCTCCGGAGTAATCTTATTGCAGCCTTCCAGTACTCAAAGGGGGCCTACAGGAAAGCTGGGGAGGGAGGTTTTACAAGGGCAAGTAGTGATAGAACAAGGGGCAATGGATTTAAATTGAAAGAGGGCAGATTTATATTAGATATAAGGAAGAAATTTTTCACTCTGAGGGTGGTGAGGTAGTGGAACAGGTTTCCCAGAGAAGTTGTAGATGTCCCATCCCTGGAAGTGTTCAAGACCAGGTTGGATGAGGCTTTGGGCAACCTGATGTAGTGGAGGGTTTCCCTGCCCATGGCAGGGTGGTTGGAACTAGATGATCTTTGAGGTCCCTTCCAACTCTAACTATTCTATGATTCTATGCTTCTAAACCTCTGAATGAAGACAACAGAGGAGTTACAGGGAATTAGGATATGCTGTGATGGAAGCACAAGTATCCATATAAGTATATAGCAAGTAGTAGTACACTTCTTGCTGTATAAAAAAATGCAAATACGATACAGGGTTTCCACAGGAGATATTAATAAATCCTGTTCAAAAAATCACTTCAGCGAATAAGTCAGTATTGAAGTTATAACACTTGGATTATTATCTGTGTCTAACAGAGGATTAAAATTATGATAACTTCACTCCTTCAATTGGCCATGTTTGGAAGCCTACTACCTTCAGTAGATTTCAATATATGCACAGTATCAGGACCTAAGTTGTTGAAGTTAGCAGGAGCAGTAATCAGTTGATGCTTTAGAGATGCAGTTACTCCCCAGGTCCTTAAAGTCTCAAAGACTTCTTTGTTTCATAGGTTTCCTATTCTCTTTCTTTCAGTAAAGAATATGAGGGAAGCAACAATCAAATCAACCACACTTCAGTAAAAAAGTAAGATGTACTGTCTGATTGATTCTACTCTTATAATCCTCCCGAAACAATTGTGGTCATAAATGTTCTCCAAGTTTTAAATCAATATCAAATCTTAGTGCGCAGAGTATTAGTTCTTATCTCTTCCTTGTCCAGTTTTGATTATATGACAGTATAGTACAAGTTATCTTTACTAGTGTCTTAATCAGTACATACATATAGCTGATTTTAGTGCTATCTTTTGCCTTTTTTTTCTCAGGAGAGCTATTCTGCTCTTTTCACACTTTTCTAAGGCATTCTTTATTATCCTCCTATTGTATATATTATCTCCCTCATTTTCTGAAGAGTACTTTTCATATACATTTATCTCACTTTTCTTCCTGTAAACTTTTTTCTTTTTTTATTACTAACATGTTTACTTTCAAGATCCTTTCTTTTTTTTCCTTCCTTTTCAGCTACAGATTCAGCTTTTTTTTTTTTGGGGGGGGGGGGGTGGGCAGAGGGAGAAATTTTTTCAGAATTATAATTTCCTGTCTGGAAGTGATTAGGAAATGCAAAAGAAAAATCAAAACTTAGGTTAGCCTTCACATATCCACTATATTTTTTCCCCAATACACAGATGGATTTTTGCTATATTGCTTTAAAATGAATGAGTCTCCATGTCATAGTCCGTTTTAATCAGTATATCATTCCATTCTTTGTCTTCACTAAATTCCCACTTTCTTTTTTTCAGTATTGCTCTGCTTCATGAATACCACAAGATCATTTTTCTTACTTTTAAACTCTTTATTGTTATCAGTAGTTTTTTTGCTATTTAGCTTTTGATTTGCATGAATCCCACAAAACTGTAGGGGTCTGGAGGGATCCCTAGATTAAGGCCATAAAGTTACTGAGTATAGGCCCACCTTTATAGCCAGTGGAGGGGGAGACAGAGAAGGAGAATTAAGATCAGCTCTGTTTATTTAAACCTGAATAGCGTATGTGTGTCTAAGCCTCTTTCTGCTGACTATGCGTGGTGGGTTGACCTTTGCTGCATGCCAGGTGCCCACCAAGCCACTTTATCTTTCCCCTTTCTCAAGTGGACCGGGAGAAAACATGAAGAAAAGCTCATGGGTCAAGATGAGGACGGGGACATCACTCAATTACTGTCATGAACAAAACAAACTCAATTCAGGGAAATTAATTTAATAATTGAAAATCAAATCAAATTAGTGTAAAGAGAAATAAAAACCAAATCTTAAAAACACCTTCCCCCTAACTCTCCCTTCTTCCCAGGCTCAACTTCACTCTCAGCTTTACCTCCTCCTCCTGAGTGGTGCAGGGGGACAGGGAATTGGAGTTTTGGTCAGTTCATCACATATTGTCTCTATTGATCCTTCTTCCTCACTGTGATTGTTTGATGCGAGGTTGGGGGCCGGGGGGGGGGGGGGGCCATGGCAGGAGAGGGAATTTGCTTCACCAGATAGGACTCCCATCCCCCCTCAGGGTTGAGTCAATCAGCGCCTCTGCGAATTGTCCTATTCAAGTTGGGACAAAGGAACGAGAAAGGTGTGCCTTTGCCCAGGATCGAGGAGAGAAGGGAGCAGGGCACTGCCCCGGCTCCCCGGATCCTGGCTGGGTGGCTGCCCTCGCCGGGCCGATGGCACCTGCTGAGGATGGCGGCGGTGGAGCCGCTTGGGGAACTCGGGGAGCGCCCCGCTCCGGGGGTGCCCACTGGGCCAAGTTCACCCAGAGAGGACTAAGACCTGAGAGAAACGGCCACACAGACACCAGGTCAGTGAGGATGGAGTGGGAGAAGGTGTGCCAGAGCTGAGTTTCCCTTGCAACCGGTGGCGAGACAGCAGGCGGCCTCCTTGCAGCCAGGACAGACTCGGTGGAGCAGAGACCCACTCACAACCCATGGAGAAGCCCACGTCGGGGAAGAGATGCCTGAGCCTGAGAGAGGTCATGGAGTATGGGACGCACAACACGGTAGAGAGGCATCTGGAGTCCGTGTGACGACCCACACCAGAGCGAGTGGCAACGACTCCCTAAGAATCCGAGACTGTGGTAAAGCCCGCACCGGAGCAATCCAATGGGGTAAGATTGCATCCTGCAGGTAGGACTCACGCTGGAGAAATTTGTGGATTTTTCTCTTGAGTAGGGGACCCACTGGAGCAAGGGAAAAGGGTGTAAGGACTCCTCCTTTGAGAAAAGGAGCAGGAGTAACAGCATGGGATGGACTGACCTGCACTCCCCCATTCCCTGTCCCCCTGCGCCACTGGAGGGAGGAGGTAGAGCTGGGAAGAAAAGGGAAAGGGGCGGGGGGGGGGCTGTTTTTAAGATCTGGCCTTGTTTTCTTTTTATCCTCTCAAGTAACCGGTTTTGTTTCCCTTTGTCCCTTTTAAGTAACTGTTAATAAATTGTTTTGTTTTTGAGAAAGCTGCGTCTGTTTTCCCCAGAACCATGGTTGGTGGGTGCTCTTTCTCTGTTCTTGTCTCCACCCTCAGTCCTTTTATTACATTTTTCTCCTCTCCACTTTACTGGGGAAGGGGTGAGAGAGCGGCTGTGTGGAGTTTAGTTGCTGGATCGGCCTAAACCAAGACACTCACACTCTTCCCCTGCTCCAGCATGGGGTCCCTCCTGTAGGGGACAGTTCTCCCCAACATTCTCCAACCTGGGTCCTTCCCAAGGGCTGCAGTTCTTTCCACAGGGTGCAGTTCTTCAGGAACAGACTGCTCCAGCATGGGTTCCCCACAGGGTCACAAGCCCTGCCAGCAAACCTGCTCCAGTGTGGGCTCCTCTCTCCAGGGTGTCACAGGTCCTACCAGGATCCTGCTCCAGCACAGACTCTCTCTTCAGGCATCCACCTGCTCCACCACTAACCTCCACAGGCTGCAGGTGAATAGCTGCTCCACTGTTAACCTCTCTGGTCTTCAACAGGACAGCCTGCCTTACCATGGTCTTCACCACTGGCTGCAAAGGAATCTCTGCTCTGGCATCTGGAGTGGAACACCTCCTCTCCATCTTTCTTCACAGACTTTGGTGACTGCAGGGCTGTTTCTCTCACATATCCTCACTCCTCTCTATTCTGGCTGCTGTTGTGCAGTAGATTTTACCCTTTCTTAAATATGTTGTCACAGAGGCACTACCACTATCACAGATGGGCTTAGCTTTGGCCAATGGTGAGCCCATCTTGGAGTTGACTGGCATTGGCTGTGTTGGACATGGGGGAAACTTCTGGCATCTTTTTATAGAAGCCACTCCTGTAACCCCCCACTACCAAGACCTTGCCATGCAAACCCAATACACTATGCAGGAAAAACACACAGCTTAATTATTATGTCAACTTAGGTAATATCATTTAAATGCCTGAATTTAGATGGGATGAAGGTTGATCAATACAATTACATTTACATGAATGTTGTAGTGATAATATAATTATTAATGGTAAAATGAAAGAATATTGATATTTACTTCTAAATTATATGAAAGATAAAATTTATTGTCCTAGCATAAAATTTCTCTTTTCAATCATTTTTATCAAAATACACTGTTATAATCATTATTCTCATAACCTGAAAGAAGTTATAGTTAACATTCATTTAACTTATCATTAAATCCTTCTTTGATCTTCTCGAATAAAAAATTCTTAAATGTCATTAACTGCAGCATTTACAGTTAAATGTAAACATATTAAATTACTATGCCTCGGTATTTTTCCAGACATAACAGACCATATGGAGACGATCTATCCATGATTGTAATAGTAAATGTAAGAGAGAGTATCAGTCAGCTTTATCGTCACAGGCAATTTTTTTTTTTCCCTTTGTAATCAGTGCAAAGCAGCCAAGTTTCTTTCTTTTTAGATTGGTAGCTGTTTTACTGTTTTACCATATCTGGTATCTGGTATCTTTATGCTACGCAGACTTCCTTAATGTCACTTAGGTTTTGTTCTGCCATGACTTTACTCTCTAATGTCTACACAAGATGTTTCTCCTCACTTAGGTTTTGTTCTGCACTCATTCTGCCCAGGCTTTCTGTCCTGTCCATACCACACAGTCTCCTAAGGGTTTCGCTCCAAAATCCAAATTTATTTACATGGATTTCTTCTCCTTTTTTTCGTCTCTGTGGAGATACTTTTGCTATCCAGAACAAGTGGAAATAATAAGAGGAAACAATACGAGATTTCACAGAAAAAAATGAAATTGTCTCATGTAACTCGATCTAGTCCTCCTCTTTGTGGCCTCAATCTATACAGAAAGAAAAAAAAAATCTCACTGCTGCAAACTGTCTGAGGAAAAATTAATCACAATTGATATTTGATTGTGTAACTCCTTTCATTAAGAATCTCATGCACATTATGTATTCTAATTTAAATGCATATATTTGCAAATAAATTATTCAATATAGAAGAAAACTTTAAGGAATAGAAAATAAAACTTGCACTACCATGGAGCCATGAATAACACCAAGTATTTCCAAAATACTTCATATCTCTGTGTTTAAAACATACTGACAAAGTTTAGGCTCATTTATTTAAAAAAAAAAATCCCTTTTTGTTTTGAGTTTAGTGATGCTCTTGAAAGGAAATTTCCTTTTCAGTAATTGTCTTGAAAGTACTTCATTGTAACTGACAAAGTTCTTGCTAGAATATTGTACCCTGCTCTAAGACAACTTCTGTAATAGTCATCTAAAAGCAGGTTTCCATAGCTTCCATTTCCCCAAAATAAAAGCAGTTAGTCAAGTAGCATTCAAAAAACACTCTCTCTCAAAAATAATTGCTAACATAGAAAATTGCTTTGAATAGTTCTGAGCTTCACATTGTCAATAAATTCACAAGTTTTCTCACATTTAAGTTTATATTTATTGCTTTTTTCTGTAGGTTTACGCAAAATGTCAAGAAAAATCAATGGAACAAAATCAACTTGAAGATGCAGACAATTTCCTTTGAAGTAAAAAGAAGTCATGTATGTGTACCTGAGAGCAGAATTTGATCACTGAAAAAAAAAAAACCACTAACATTATGAATTTGCATGGACAATACAAAGCAATGCAGAAGCTCTCACTCCTTTTCCATATTCCGCTCATTAAGGCAATATTCTAAATGAGTGCAGAACTGTGATGAAATTTAGCATTTCACAGTAAATATCGTATTGTTACACACTTCCCTAAGCATCTGTTGCTGGTCTGTGCTGTAGATCTAGACAACTGAAACATTTGATTTGAAACAGTAAAGTAATTCTATTATTCTTGTGGCTAAGTACTCAGAAGTCAAGAAGTGCAGTCTGTTTATCGTGCCACCGACTTCTTATGAGAATGCCTGAAATAGAAGGGTGCATTGGCAGATGTTATTATGCAGGATTGATGAGGGAATTCAGGAGGAAAGTAAGGATCATTCAATTGCATTTAGAAGGCAAATAGCATAGAACATTGCCTATGAAGCTGGCCAGAATGGCTCAGATGAAAAAGTTGTCTGCTATATAT
This sequence comes from Tauraco erythrolophus, assembly GCF_009769465.1. NCBI lineage: Eukaryota > Metazoa > Chordata > Aves > Musophagiformes > Musophagidae > Tauraco > Tauraco erythrolophus. The sequence continues at coordinate 80,322,321 of NC_141465.1, read as the reverse complement.
TACTTCTGTGGAAAATAGATGAATTCTACTATGGCAAGGAATTTTATTACTCCCAGACACAGACTATACAAAGCAAATAGGATTATATTTAAATGTGCTTTAATTTCTGTATGACTCTGACATTTCATCTACCTGTTCTTTACATTTTGCAAGAACGGATCTGTTTACAGAGCTTTGGTGTACTTTTCCACAACATTATTCTCCTGCTCTGTAATTAACCTTTTGTTTAGCAATAGCAATTATAATTAAATTAACTTGCTGAACTGTATAATATTTCATGCTAAGCCTGCAGCTGTTGACTTCATTTCAGTTTGAATATAGCCAAGGTACTGAAATAGATTCTCCCTCATATCATCTTATTAAAATAATTATTAGATGACTTTTTAAAAGTACAATCTTAATGAACTTAAATTAACTTTTAATTCGAACAACTGATTTTGTCATTAATATAATACAGATGTGTGGTTCAATGTGGAACATCAAACATTTAAGGAATTAAACGGAACACAATTTTAATTAATTCCTACATACTGAGGTGATATTCAATAGATTCTACTTTAAAATATCTGTTAAACAAACTGTTCGGTTTTTGCCTAATCCCTTATAATTTCTTGTTGTTCTTTCTTTTTCCTTTGTAACCTTCTTGACACACATTTTTCACAGAATTGTTCAAATGTCTGTTCTTAAGACCGTATCACGTAACTGTCCAGCAAGTTTATCTGCTGAATATTCTGTTCTGCTGCATTAGATAACAGTTCTTAACCCCTTACAGGATTCTTTAGTTCAAATCTGTTTTCTTTTGTTTCACCTCAGCTGTCATTCAGCTTCCATTCTTCAGAGTCATCTACTTCTACTTCCATGCTTCTTCTCTTCTAGGTTTTTGAATGAAATACCTAATTTAAGTGAGCCCATTAATTCATTCTCAACTTTTCTTAATATAGTTTTATATCCCACCCTCAGAGAGACACAACAATCCCTTCAAGCATCGGTCTGGCTGTTTGCATAGCAGGAAACTAAGAAATATGTGGATTTACTGCTAATTACTAAACATTTATTCCCAAAAACTAAACTTCTTCTGATGTGCAATAACCTTATCAGCTTTCCAGTTCTCCAAGTCACCTCACAGTTACCTACTTTGTTCTTCTAGCCATGATAAATTTCTTATATCTAAGCTGCTTGCTTAGCTGAACCTTCACTGAGACCAGTCCTCACAGATACGAAGCATTGAATTCATCTGACTAAATAGTAACAAACACATTTTGAGAGGGTTATTCATCTCATATTAGTATAGAAATCTGGAATAAGTTAGATGACTCGTATTCTATTTCTCCCATTCAATATAAGACAATACATGTTACTTGAATTACTTCAAGTATTCTGCTTTGGCTAATTCCACAGTAGTGTTTATCTGCTGGAAACTTTTCCACTGTATGGTAGATTGACCACAGCCAGCAGCTAAGCACCCACACAGCCGTTCACTCATTCTCCCCCCTCCTCTGATGGGAAGGGAGAGGGATAGTAACCTACGTGTTCAGCAATAGCCAAAACACTGATGTATTGCAACACTGGTTTAGTCAGAAATATAAAACACATCACTGTACGGGATTCTTTAATGAAAGTTAACTCCATCCCAGTCAGTCCCAGTATACACAGCCATCTCCAAGAAAAAAAAATACTTTGGCCCTTATTTCCAGTCAGAGTAGTTTGAACTGTAGGGAGTGTGAAGGGAAATATTATCCTATAAACTGAATGTCTGTGTCTACGCAGAAAACAACAAACAGCTTTTGCCCTATTTATATCATGTTGTATGCCCTCTCCCACACAGAACATCTCTGCTTGTGCCCTTCCTTCTACTAGCAGAAACTGATTTTAGGCAAAGGAACTACTATTCTCATCTCTATTACCCTTCCCTGCATCAAATATATCAAAGGTAGTAACGACCAATCAGTTTTCATACTGAAAACAAAACCAAATCTTTAGCACTTCAAATAAAAAGTCATTATATAGTTCTTTCTTAACTGGGCATGTTTTCTGCATAAACTCAGCTATAAGTCAGGTACAATTTTCTAAGTGAGTTATAAATTTTAGAAACTAAAAGCAGACATAACAGCTCCCTATAGATGAAACTTTTCAGACTTGTGCTTCCTCTATTTACTATGCACTGTTCTATGAAGGTGCTTACTAAAGCATCTCTGCTCCAGAAACAAATCCATAACACTCCGAAATTATGTTGCACTCTATAGTATTTTTTTCAATACAAATGTAGTCTGCATTGGAGACAGTAGAGCCAATTGTGTAAAACCAATGACCAGCCTAAAATAAACATACTAAAGATGCCTTTCCAGTAGGATTTCCATCTCTCTGCAAGTTTTCTATCTACTTTCTTTGGATGTAAGTTACCCTTATTTTCAAGATTCCTTTGGCTATATTACTACATGCCTTGTTTCCAGACATCTAGTTGTCTAGTGAAATTTGTTTTGATACATACAGGCTAAACATTTGGGTTCTGTATCCAGTGCATAAAAAAAGTTAATTGGTTAAGAAAGCAACAAGACCCTGCATGCTGCAAGACTCACTTCGATGGGACAGTAAGGATGGAATTCATCTGTCTTACACCTGAGCTATCAACCCATTATAATCACTAGAGAGAAATAGACACATTCAGAGGCCAATTCACTTGTCCTGTCTCAGCTTTTTGTCTTATGAGGAGAAGAATCACCTCCTAAAGATAACAATTTCTCTTTTTTAAGTGTATAAAGGTTGGCTGGAATGACCAGTTAACTTTTAGACAGTGAGTCAGAACAGAGGACTCTTGGGCTTAAGAATATATCTTTACAGTATGCTCTGTCTATACTTAGAATTCACAGCTTCAAGAGCAGGACAGCAATTGATATCTCAATCTCTCCATCTAAAAGGTGACTTATTTCTTCCAAAATATTGGAGGAGCAGCTAGAAGTAAGATTTTAATTCCATTGCTTGGTCCTAAAATGTATTCTTATCTTTTCATTTATGTACGCATAGAAGTACATATATATAGTGATCTTTGATTAAATGTATAATCTACCACAAAAACAAGGACTTGAACCTGGAAATCACACTCTAATTGCTTCATGAAAATGCTTCAGGAAAAGTGAAGTAACCTTGCCAAGATGAATCACAATAGATTTTTAACAGAATATATTATGATATAACAGGATTCTCTACTAGATAAAGTAGGTTCAACTAACCATAGCCCAAACAGGAAACTAGACTCCAGGCTCTCCAATTTTAAGTCTAAGTGTTCCTTTGGCTGTGGTACATTTTGTACCAAGCAGACCAGTGGCCCAGAACAAAGTACAAATCTGAATGTGAAAAAGACTCTGTCGGATGCTTCTGTAGTTGTTCCTATTACTGGAGTCTCCACTTGGCTCTTTTCACAGTGTCTCTTTCATTAAAAGCCTGTTTTATTAACATCTGAGAACACAGGACAGATTTGACTTGGCAGATAAGATGTGCAAAGGAGCAGACTGGAGATGTTACAGTAGAGGTGGACCTATTCTGCAGTACTAGAAGTAAAATGTTTCTGACACACTGAGATTCTGATATTAAAGGTCTGCCTGTTCTGTAACAATAAACATTTTCAGAGCCTACCAGTAACTAATGGGGGTTGGGATGCAGGAGGTAGCAGTTTTGGATTAGAAAAAAATATAGAGATAGTCAGATGCTTAAATTTCATGCAAGTCTCCATGTGGATCTAGTCAATAGGTGGTTTTTAATACTTAACACATAGAGGCAAATGGCTTTGGTCTGTATTGACTAACAGTTTGTCTATTTCCATGTAAATGGCTCCACAGAAAGCCTAATTCCTTTTGAAGACAAGCACAAGCAACCATTCTGCCGAATGCTGACTGACAGCTAAGACTGTCAAGGTCAGTTTCTGAGCACTCTGTTTAAAAACATTTAAACAACTTAAGCCTCCATCTAAACACCCAGGAAATTACCAACATGAGTACAAAGTCATGGTAGCACAGAAATATTGATTTGAAATCACAGCTCACATATCAAACACCGTAAAAAAAATAGTTCAGTTCTGGTTCAGTGCCATATTCTGGTTCAGACCAAAAGTGGTTGCTGGAGTAGCACCACATTCTCCCTGCCTTGATTAAGGGAATCATTACATCTGCAAGATAAGGAGAGACTGTACCTCTCTGCAAAGACATCATTGTAAAGCCTCCAATGATGGAGGCTTGGGCCTCCCTAGCCAGGCCCGTACTTTCTAGACATCACACCACAGGATTTACACATATAATACTGGAAAACATGAACATACTCTTTGAAATAATACATACTACCACTTTTGGTTGATCTATTCATTAATACGCATTAATTGTCATCCTTAAGTCAAACAGATTGTTTCAGATATACTGTTAAATATTATTTAGAATTGCACAGTGGTCCTATAGCTCCAGTGACTTGATGCAATTATTCCTGATTTACATCAGAATGACTGAAATGAAAGCCAGTCTAGGATACTAAAAGCTTTAAAGGCCAGGAGGAGAAAACCCTATTTTCAGCATATCTCTTCAAAGATCAAATGATCAACACTCTTTAGAGGAAATTCTCTTACTAGCTACTTTTAAGAATAACTATATAATACAGGTAATTAGGACTGCAGTTTGTATAAATACTTGAATTTAAAATGGCATTTCACACTAATTATCTGCAGTTCAAGCTAAGAACGTTTATGGAAAAGAAACTTAGCTTTTTAGCTTGTATAAGTCATCATGGTCCATTAATGTCAGTATAGATAACTCTACAGAATGCCAGATTTACACCAGCTAAGAATTTTAATTTGTTTTTTCTCCCTTCACTGAAGTAGATTGTTGGCTTGGTATATTTGGGGTCACTACCTAGCATTGCTCTGTTTTATCTCTGAAGATGAGTTGCACAATATAATAAAATTATGCTGATAAAAAAGTAACAGGATTATGATTCAATTTTAAGAAAACATTTTATTTTTTGATGTAATTAACTGAATAATGAAAAAGATATGAATCAATTTCTTGGTGAAAATGTTTTTGCAGCTCTGAGACTCTTCTGGTTTTACAGTATATGGTACTATTTCTGGGTTTTGGTTGGCTTTTTTTTTTTTCCCTCTCTCTTGTTATTTATGATTTAGATAGTACATATAGTATCTACAGAAATAAGTAGTTAATGTCCTTTTTGCCCTAATGGAAAAAGGAGGCCATTGAGAACTTTTTTCCAGTTCAGAGCATTGGTATATGTGCTTAACTTTGGTTTCACATAACAGCTTGATTGAATTCACATATTAGCAATGAAATTCATTGTACATATTTTTTTTGTGATGATAGCTATACACACAAAAAAAACCAACCTTATACAGTGATGGACACTGATCTTTATACTGCTATTCATGGACAAGATCCCAAAAGTACAGTGTGAGGTTCTCTGAAAAGATCAGTCTAGTATTCAGTAGCAATCAAAAATTCAGCTGTACTTGAGGAGTTTCCAGGAAAGATGACTAATAACAAAGAAAAAAAATGCCACTACGTATTCATGATGTATGTGGATCTTTAATACTTTGTACAGCTCTTGTCCTTCCATTTCAAAAGGATTTACTAAAATAGAGAAATGTTCAAAGAGGAGCAAAAGGATCGTCAAAGAATTTGAAGGAACTTGGAACTAGGAATCTTTAGGCTGGAAAAGTGAAAAGCAGAGAGAGTGAGAGAGATGATGATGATATCTGTTAAATCATGAATGGCACAAAGAAGGTGAACAGTGAATGTCTGTTCATTGTCTTTACTTTTCAAGAACTAGAATTACCTTTGGCCTGGCTTTGCTGTGTTATGGTCTTATACAGAATCTTGAGTCTTTCCACATAGGAAGAAAGGAACAAAAAAAAAACACAGGAAAAAGAATTCAAAGAAAATTGATTTAATTTCTAACTTTTATACTCTAGGCAGCAGTAATTTTCACAGTAGAGCCACTGGCCTAGTAAATAATGAAATTTGATTTATTTGAGAGCTGTATTTCCTGAGTTATAGAATCATAGAATGATTAGGATTGGAAGAGACCTTAAAGATCACCTAGTTCCAACACCCCTGCCATAAGCAGGGAAACCCTCCACTACACCACATTGCTCAAAGCCTCATCCAACCTGGCCTTGAACACTTCCAGGGATGGGACATCCACAACTTCTCTGGGCAACCTGTTCCACTGCCTCACCACCCTCACAGTGAAAAATTTTTTCCTTATATCTAATCTAAATCTCCCCTCTTTCAATTCAAAGCCATTACCCCTTGTCTTATCACTACATTCCCTTGTAAAAAGTCCCTCCTCAGCTTTATCGTAGGCCCTCTTCAAGTACTGGAAGACTGCAATAAGATGACCCCAGAGCCTTCTCTTCTCCAGGCTGAACAGCGCCAACTCTCTCAGCCTGTCTTCATAGCAGAGGTGCTCCAGCCCTCGGATCATCTTCGTGTCCCTCCTCTGGACTCGCTCCAGCAACTCCATGTCCTTCTTGTGCTGGGGACTCCAGAGCTGAATGCAGTATTCCAGGTGGGGTCTCACAAGAGCTGAGTAGAGGGGCAGAATCACCTCCCTCGACCTGCTGGCCATGCTTCTTTTGATGCAGCCGAGGATACAGTTGGCTTTCTGGGCTGCCAGTGCACATTGCCGGCTCATGTTGAGCTTCTCATCCACCAGCACTCCCAAGTCCTTTTCCTCCGTGCTGCTCTCAATCCATTCTCCGCCCAGCCTGTACTTGTGCTTGGGATTGCCCCGACCCACATGCAGGACCTTGCACTTGGCCTGGTTGAACTTCATGAGGTTCTCACAGGCCCATCTCTCCAGCCCATCAAGGTCCCTCTGGATGGCATCCCTTCCCTCCAGCGTGTCCACAACACCACACAACTTGGTGTCGTCAGCAAACTTGCTGAGGGTGCACTCGATCCCACTGTCCACGTTGCCAACAAAGATGTTAAATAGCACTGGTCCCAGTACTGATCTCTGAGGAACACCACTCGTCACTGGTCTCTGCTTGGACATCGAGTCGTTGACTGTAATTCTTTGAGTGCAACCATGCAGTCAATTCCTTATCCACCGAGTGGTCCATCTGTCAAATATGTGTCTCTCCAGTTTAGAAACAAGGATGTCGCGCGGGCTAGTGTCAAAGTTCTTTCAAACACCTGTGAAAGTCTGACCTTTTCATAGGAACCTATGGAATCCAGATCAGAGATTTCAGATACTGCAGGGAATATGAAGATCTCATACATTAGAATTAAATTTGGGTAGAAATTCAATGCAAGACCTTTCTTCTTTATGATGTGCTCCTCCATTTCTGAAGGAAAACACATTCTCTTTCAGTCAACCATTGTGAATGTAACAAATTTTCATATTACATGATTTGGTACAAGATGCCAGAAGTTAGGACATACCAGAGGAATAGTAAGCGACGGACATTCTGGAAGAGTTAACTCTGGAAACTAGATAATAGGATTCAAAGTGGTTTGCCTACAAAAAGTATTTTTCTTTTACTATTCTTTTACAAGTAGTACTTTATGTCATGAGTATAGTTCCTAGCTCAGTCTTCCATGCTACTAGGCCAGATGCCAAGAGAATTCAAGTTTATTTAAATCACAATAATGTAACAGTTTCATTTTCCAACGCTATAATAGCTTTCCAAGAATACGATATGTTTTATGCTATATGACTACTATATGAACTGTGAGGCATTTTAACAAATACTTTTTTTTTTTCATTTAAGTGTTTTCAACGTGCAAAAACTAATGAAATAAGACTTACTAATCTAAGTCATTAAACTGAATGGTTTCTGCCATAAGCTACAGTAGTTGCTAGATGGATAATGCGGTAACAGCCGTTCTCTTGGCTTCAAAACTGCAAGCTAAACATTTTGTAGAAGGGTTCTATTACAGGAATTATCTCACTGTATTCAAACATTTGTTGGGTTTTGTTTGTCAGAGTAAATTGTCTATGCTGGATACTCCATGGATTTCATATAAATAAAGTTCCTAAAAAAGCAAAATAGACATTTAATAGAATATTATTTAAGAACACATCCTTCTCATTTTTCTTATGGGAATCAATTCTTGTAGCAAACCTAAATATGACCATTTTACTTAGCTATTTCCTTCATTATATTACAGCCTTTTCTAGGGAAAAGACAATTAATTATTATGAATATTATGTAAACTCTGCATGTATCCCTTTATAAAATGTGGTGCATCAACTTTTTAAAAAATTATATCTATATGCTTACAAGGAGTTTACTGCTTTTTTGTCACAATCAACATTATCTAACGAATCATTTCTGTTATTTTTAAGACCTAGGTGACTTTAGTAGCTTTGCAATCAGATAATGCTGGCTTGAGACTTATTGAAGTAGGTGGTTGTTTTGTAAGCTTTCTTTGCAAATTTTGCTAGTACTAGTCCATTCAGAGTGGCAGCCCCAGAGGCTTGTTTATGTGCTCAGATTCCAGACTGTCCCCTCTATTCAAAACCAAAACCAAATCAGAGATTTAGACATGTGCATTGCAAGGAATCCTGCTGACTTGATGTATGTTTTGAAGCTGAATGAATAATTGAGAGGAATGACTCGTGTCAGATTAGCTAAATTTTATTAGTCAGGCTTACAGACTAAGTTGTGTTATGCAGTTTTGAAGAAGATAAGTTCTGCAAGTGTGCGAAGTTTCTTTGCGACGGAATGGAGGCATGCTGTTTTTCTGCTCTTCCCACGTTCTTCATAGGTTTAAACAGCTTAAGCTGATCACTTCAGTTTTGGGTAAAACAAGGGTCTGCATCTTCTGCTAAATAAAACATGCTCAAGCCTGGAACGCTGATCAGATCCACACAGCATTTAAAAACTATATCAGACCCTTACTCTCTTCTGGGGTGCTCCAATGACTTTCCTGTCTCCAAGTACGGGACATTCTGGAGAAACTTCATCCCACACACTACTTCAAAAAGGGCAACTTGGAGAAAACTGGTCCAGTATTGATTCCCTCTACCCTCAATAGCTCTCCAGCGCTACTCCAAAAAGCTTTGTGCCTGAAAACAGCCTGTGTGTGCCTTAATATCATATCAGATACGAAAGTTTAGTAATTGAATCCAGCCCTTCTGAAGTTCAGAAGTGGATTTCAACTCACTTAAATGTAGGTGGCTATGTTTCCATCATACTCAGTGCAAATCTAATAAGTACAATAGGTGGAATTCAAGCATATTTATCATACTCTAAGATAGACTTTCGTTATCTGAAATTTTTTTATCTGAATATCCTTCTGGACTTATGATTATATTGAGCAGGGTCTTATTTTAGTTTCCTAAACATGGAAGTCTAATACAGTATGAAGTACTTTAAGATATCTATAGCATCTGCCTGGGGATGACAGACATAAGACAGGACCTATAGGAAACCTATGCTTGCAGATGGGCCCAGCTCAGTGAGGCCTATGGTTGGGCAAGGCAGGGCTGTGTGGAGCTGGAGCCCAGCTCTGCTGCAGCATCACTGGGACAAGGGCTGATGGCCCCAGGGTGGGTGACATGGAGACCTGGGCCATAAGCTGGGTAGGGGTGCCTAATGGAGGCTGGGCTGGGACAGTGAGGCCAGGTGGTGCCCTCAAAGACCTGACAAACTGAATCTTAATCATCAAGTGATGGTAAATCTAATACCATGCTAGATGTTTCCAGATAGGTAACAGTCGTTGATGAGAACTTCCCAAGTGTAAATTTTGGATGTGGTATTTGTAAACATTTGAATTTATTTATTTACATCTTGCTCAAATGTAGATAAGAAATCAGTTTAAAAGCAGATCTAATGGAAAAAACTACAGAGTGAAAAGAAATAATAGCTCAAGTTTATAATAATATGGGATTCCCATAAAAACAAGAGAAAGGAATCAGAATATTTCATTCAAGAAAGACTGAGATGGCTAGAGAAGAAGACACAATCAAATAAACCAAGGGAACAAGACTTCAGACAGCTAATTCTGAACAAAAATGTCAAAGCACAGAAGTCCTGATATTTGACCACACATAAATAACTGAAGTCTATATCAGTGTAAATTAGCTGTAAGGTGGATGCATTTCAGTCATTAGAATTAACGATATTAAAAAAACAACCAACCAACCAACCAAACAAACTCTATAAGCCAATTATCCCCATATTAATATCACAGATTCTCACATAGACTGCTCAGTGGAAAGTTAGAGAGATTTGATGATGTAAGATTGCACATGCCCAAACTCAGATGATAAAATTTGAAGATGCATGTAGCCAACATTTTGTACACATTTATTTTTCAAAAACATTAAAATCACTAAGAATTTCAGAGGAACCAAAAAAATAAATATCAGACATATCTTATATGAATAAGTATCTTATCCAATGGCAGACCCACAGTGTTAATAGTTTTGCATTAACACATTATTTAAATTATTTATTTACTATTATTTATGCCATTAACACATTATTTAACCATTATTTAAATTCTAAGCACATTCTTGAGGTGCTGAACTAGTTATTCTGAGATAGCCAAAAAAGTAAATCTTGTTCAGGCACCCACTGACATGACAGAGTTAAGCAAGAAGCAATGAATTGCAGATTTTACAGAAATACCCTCTGTGCATATCTGGAGATAATTTATGGTTTAGAGAGTACATCAGATGAATTTGAAAGGATCTGGAAGCAATTTCTAAAACACACATGAAGGGATTCACTTAATTCTTGATCCAACGCTTAACTACTAGCATAGGACTTAACAACTTGTGCAACATATACAGGTGCTGACTGTCTGAGATAAAGTAATTTTTTTATTCTTCATTCATTTATGATTTACCATCACTTTTATCTTTCAATGTGTACATGGAGGTGTTCAGCACAAATCAAAAAACGTATCAGTAAAAATTATGACTTTTATCATGCCATGACTTATTCATGGCAGTAGTGGGTTAGTTGCTAACTAGGCAAAACAAATACTGAGAAATCTTAGTTTATAAACTGGAATTTTAAAAATATTGACTTCAGTATGAACTATTATGGCAGCTGTGATTATTATAGCTTATTTCTAGCTACAATGCCATGAATTTTATAAGGACTCTTTGTTTCTGAAAATATTCGTGTAAATTATAAAATTGAACATTTTCTGTTCTTCTTTCTCATTGGGTTCGTACGGTGTCTATTTAATTTATAATAGATGTTTTCCATTAATTCTAATACACTTGAAGTGGATGTAAGATTGTACATGTTTGTGGTTTTTTTTTCATTCAGTAATACTCTTTCACGTCACCTGAAGTCATTCTGAACTCTCAAAAACTCAGACAACAAACCTTGAAGAACTTATTTTCTTATTGAATGTAATGTTGAATTGCCAAAAAATAAAAAAGTCATTTTGGCAAAATCATGATCGGGTACACTGTGTGCACAAAGGCACTGTGTATTTCTGTTATTATGTGACAGCAAGAGCACAGTTTCTTTTCAGGGCTAACAGGGGAAAGGAACTGCAGTTTGCTTTAGCATTGCTTGCTCTTCTGTCGACCTTTTCCGTTAAAACTGCACAGATTCTTAAATATGTAAGATTACTTGTGTTTGCAGGAATGAACCTTCATAAAATACAACTGTAGTGCTTTCTTCAAGCCTTACTAAGTGAGCTTGAAACTGTTTCAATGAATTAGTCTAACCAAACTCCAGCTCTTGTCCAGGTGAGGACAAATAAAGTGTCAGACGTCTCAACTACTTGGTTATTAGTCTCTACCAGAACCTACCCTTTCATATATTAACTCTTTTAATATTCAGTAAACTCCATCAAACACAACCTATATTTTTGCTATAATAATGTTAAACTATTATATCTCACATTCATTTTAAAAAGGCAAAATAAAGGAAGTAATAACTTCATTTTCCAGACCATAGCTGTGCAATGGAGATTTCATATTGTTAATATTTTTACTTAACTTTCTCCTGCCTCTTTGATTTTCTCAGATTACCAAGTGATAGATTTTTATACCCCAGAAAATTTCTTCTCAGGAACAGCATGAAGTTTAGCTGGGAGCATAAGTTCAGGGTCTGTTATCTCTTTGATAAAGCCTGCCTTGATCTGCTTAAAGTCACTCCTCCAAGTCTCCGTCCCAAGGTTAAGATCTGCAAACTAAAAAATCCATTTCACTGAAATGATTTCTTTCTCGCTTCTCACTGCCTATAAATCCTCTTGTGGCACTAGTATTGATTAGTATGTCAATAAGTATTTTACCTGTCATTTGCAGTCTAATTGCCAATAAAGGCACGTGAAAAGACAGAACAGAATGGAATTTCATACTTATAAGTGTGAGATTTCTCATAAACCTGAACCCCAAAGATTTGATGGGCGAAACCTTACACCAAAATCATTGAGCTAGCCAGTACAATATGTGATTTTCAGCAGCATTTTTAGTCAGGACAGATGTTTAACTGGAAGAAGGGCGGGTGGGGTGTAGATAAAAGATGCTAGTGCAGAAACTAATAAATTTGAAATTCTTCTATATAGAAAATTATTTAAACTCTTTTTTCCTATAGGAATATGGATAGATATTATAGTGGTATCTTGAGTCTGACCTCTGGAATTTATTTTCGAAAACTAAGTGGAACTTAACATAGATCTTGCTATGACTTGGCTTCTCTTTAGTCAGCTAATAGGAATAATCAATCAGGTTTTTTCCCCAGGTTTTACAGGATTTAAAGTCTATTTTTTTCAGCACTTTTTCAAATTCCACATTTACTGTGTATCATATTTCCAGATGAGATTTTTTTTCAGTGATGACAGTTTAGGGGTCAAGCCAGCCTTGAGCTGTAGACCTGAAACCCTCTGTCACAGAAACTGTTTGACAGTTATCTCTAGTCTTGATCAACAGATAATAAGGACATTTAAATTAATGTATTTTATATCTTGTAACTATGTTGTACAATTCATACATAGATATCAGTATATAAAGTATACAAACATGATTAACAGCAGAGCCATTTCTTCTCCACCTTGATAATACATAGTATTCACAATGTATTAGAAATTTGTTGTAGTCCAGTCAATTACCAGGACTATTATCAATAATTTTTATCTGTAATCAGGATGAAAGATAGATTTACTTACTTAGCCTAACTGACATTTGCAGTGGAGTGATAATGTCATTTTTGAAAGATAAGAAATGGTAGTGAATAATCTTTCAAGAAAGCTGCCAAAGTTAATATTCAGATTTAGTTATGAGAACCTGTAGGAAGGAGTTTCTGATCTGTGCATACCATGATATATGAATTTTCAAATCCAGATCTTATTAAGAAAAATCATGCACAAATCAGTTTGTTTTTTTTTTTTTTTTAAATAGGGACAAGGTACCAGACTCAATAAGTCTTTGTCATTGTTCTGACTCTTTGCTAGCTGGATGAAACAAAAACATGGAGCTGATGTAAGGCACAGGTAGCTATGAGCTTGATTCTAAACTGTTGGTACATAAAATGTGGAATAAAGTGTTGCTTTATTTCTACTAACGTTTGTCTGGTGCAAAGAGTAATTTCAAGTGAAAATATCAAGAAGTCGTACCTTCCATTCCTTAATGTAGAAAAAAAAAATCTTAAAAAACAGGTTGCAAACCATTTTTTCAGTGTATAGTACTCCTCAACAATCATCAAGCATCACTGCTTTCTTCTCCTCTTAATAATCAACATGGACCGATTTTGTGAGGAAGCAATGCAGCACACTGCTCTTAAAGGGATGTTTCCCACTGCCTGATCTTAAATATAGGGTTTGATACACATAGCTGGGCACTGCAGAGGATGTCTAAACATCAAGATTTCCCAGGGAATTTGTAACCCAAATGAAAAACTGCCAGCTTTTTCACTGTTTTCTTAAAGAAAAAGAATATTTCTGGGAAATTCTTATTTTTCCTTTTAAGCTGTCAGCTCTGGCAACTTATTCTAGTATATGAAGTTGAGATGGGTTAGTTATCTTATGCATAACACTGCCATTCTTTTTTACTTAATTTTTCCTCTTCTTGTAGTAACAAGCCCTTTTAGCAAACTACAGTCTAACGTTAACTATGTTGGGTTTAACAGCACAAAATTGTGAGTGTATAGCATTGAAAAAATTGCTGAGCACAATAATTGTTTTAAATTTTGCCAGCACCTTCAACATTTCCCTTAAACTTCTTTTTTGACTCAGAACCCAACTCCCTAGTCAGCAGCAAAAGCCTAGCTTAATACCAAATTGCTTTGTTCAGTTGTGAATTAAATTATACTAACAGATTCCTTTTTATGCAACACAACAAACACAGCTAGCAATATTTTTAGGTTCAGTAAGTTCTCTTTGAAGTCACTCCGTGATCTTCTGTCTCCACTAGGTTTTAGTGTTTTCAGAAACATCATCATCATTGCAGAGTTATGTGTGTTGTAGTTTACCATTTGTCTGCATCCATAAAATAATTTCCCATCTATTTCTATTTACATGTCATAATATTCATTATATTTTGTGTAGCCTTGCAAGCAAAATTTCTTTAATAGCTCATGTAATTGGAACTTGAAATGCTGTATCTGCAACTGAATTTATGTCACTGAGAGTACTGTGACAGTAAGTTTTTCAGCTTAGTAACATGTATGATGATAAAGACAGTGGCTCTGAAGTTCCCTATTAGAACATTTGTGAATAAATGTGCCACAATCTAAACACGTCTTAAAACAGGAAAAAGCTCTAGCTCATGGAAACCAAAGAATTTTACAAAAAGATATTTGTTACAAGCTATGTGATTTTTTTTGTACATTATCATTACCAATGTGCTATTGCATTTGTATGCAACAAATCTGTATACATGGATTTGTATATATATGCATAAATCTGTATACAGATTCATGACAATCTGCATGTTCTTTAATTAAATTATTTTGGTATGCCTCATGGATTAGATAAGTGATGCTCTATGATTTTATAGATTTTAAGAATGTAGTGCTCTCTGTGCAAAGGGAGCAAAACTTATCCAAATGACTAAAGAGATGTTGGTAAGTCATTATAGTCAGTGAAATGGATTATTCAGACATCCATGGGAGGTAATCTTAGGGTATTGCTCTACACTACAGCAAATGTTTTTCAAATAGAAGGTTTTGCAAACCCCTAAAGACAGCAATGCCCCATTAAAGATCTCTATGTTATGCAATTCTTCTTCAATGAAGACCATTGAATCAATTGGCACATTTTTAAAAGGTTTGAAGAAAAAGAAATTAAGATTTCAAGGTAGATGTAGTACTTGCACCAAGTAAGCAACTTTTAATGTCTATAGTACAGTGCCACTAGCTTCACACTGGTCTTAAAAACAACCCTTTTAGATCTATCAGAAACTTACCTCTGAAATTCTTTTCTGTAAAACCTGAAGAAAACATCCTTTTCATGGGAGGCTCCAACACCTTTTTTGATATATGCTAAAGCACAGATGATTTGCCAAAAAAAAAAAAAAACATGAAGAATAGATTAACTAAATTACTTGCGTACAGGACAGAAAAGATAAAAAGCTTAAAAAAGGCTCTCACAAATGTTCCATAAAGATCAGGAAAAAAAAAAAAAAAAAACAAGAAAAAAAGGAAAACATATTGATGATTTTTATCTTACAGCAGATGATTAGTGGATACTTTTTAAATAAAAAATAATTGAAAGATATTGTTACAGACCCCTAGAACACTGACAAATGGTAAAGTCTAAATGAAAAAAAGTCTCATTATAGATAACAAAGTCAGAATAGGAACAGGAACACAGGTGTAAATTTTAGGTGTTTAAAGTCTTTGTCAGAAACTACAGTCTAGGATATATTTCAGCTCCAGACTGAGACAGCTTCAGTCAGGTTTTTAAAGGATGTAGCTGAAACTCACGCTTGAGGTCTTCACTCAGGTACAGTTTTCTGGGGACTTTCTTTAGTTTATAGGTATATAATTTTCATTTGTACCCTTCTATATAGTTTTTCATAGAGTTTGGCTACAGATCTGATTTTAGAAGCATGATTTAGTTTGTATCACAGAAACCTACACTACAATCTCAGAAGTCTCCAGCTCAAATTCCCAGTGCTTGTCAAGATAGGGGCTGATATGTATAAAATCATGCAATGAGCACATATATAAGCTTACATGTATGCCTTGGCTTTGCAAATTTAGGTAAATTTTTGTAAAGCTGGTCTCTCTGCAAAGCTAAAGGTGAGACTGAAGGGAAAAAACTTATTCTGCTTCCTTTAACATCTGGAAAAGCATTCAAAAGGTTTTTAACCAACAAACAAAATTTACTGCCACTTTACAACACAGTTTGAAACCGCCAAAGTAATTTAAGGAGATATCATTATTAGAGACAGAACCAGAATACTTATATATAACAATGCATTTGCACTACTGAAACAGAAGTTTCTATCCAGCTTTAGTGTATCACATCAATATCCTACCTCATCTTACTAAAACATTATTTAAAATGCCTACCAACAGCTCCATCTCTGTTCAGAGTGCAGCATCCTCAGCTTGAACAAGTCCAGTGCTTGTCTACAGTAATCTGTCACAGGTTGAGAGCAGTTAGTACATATCAAGTACATTTTATTTACCAGGTGATTTCAATTTAATTTTGTATTTCTCATTAGCCATAAATTCATTTTTCAAGTTCACCACAAATAAAAAAGAAAATAGACCATGGGTTAAAAAACATCTGTAGCTTATGTATATGGAACACATGAAAGGAAACATATACAAAGTGTAATAGGAGTTGCACTAATCTTGGCTAGGCATTCATCAAATTCAAGGAACATTAAGCTTTTAGGTACCCAAAAGATTACATAGAAAAAGTGGAACATACAAACCGTAAATTAATCACATAATTTCTTAAACATGCTGAAGTATGATGGTCCTGTTACAAGACATACATTGGAAACCAGATTTGAGTACTCTTATTTTCATTACATAAGTCTTGACTCCACAGAAGTCACTTAATAGTAGTCGTGCATAACTAACTGTTATAATTGTGTTGTAACCCAATATATGAGTTTTGATGTTTGCAGTTACAAAGTTAACAAAGGCTGATTATAATGAGACTTCACAGTATTAACAAGTAAAAATAATAAAGAGAAACTTACAGTTTACGGCATCCAGTCACTATTACCCAGCTGGATTGAGTTAAAGATAATGACTAATTACTAATCAACTCAAGGTACCGACCCTGCCTACAAGAGGCAGGCCATTTCCTCCTGGCTGTGGAAGATGCAACAGCATCCTTGGTGCTGCAGCCCAGGCTGGTGAGCAACAACTGGTGACCCCGATGTGATACATCTATGAGACCCTGGGAAGCCCCGACTCCCTCACTGGAGCTGAGAGCCCGAGCCGAGCCAAAAGAGCCAGAGCCGGAGCGAGAGTCCTTTGGAGAAGAACGTAAAGCTGCAAGCCCCGATGTGGTATTTGCGGGAGGGAAGCGTGCTGGAGTTGGATGAATGGGCTGGGTCTCTGCTCACTGTAAAGCCTTTGTGAAAACAAAAATGGTAAAACAAAAAGGGGGAATTATGGCATCCAGTCATTATTAGCCAGCTGGATTGAGTTGAATATAATAAACTACTAATTAACTAATCAACTCAAGGTACTGACCCTGCCTACAAGAGGCAGGCCATTTCCTCCTGGCTGCGGAAGATGCAACAGTGTCCTTGGTGCCGCAGCCCAGGCTGGTGAGCAACAACAGTTCACTCAAGAGTTTGTCTTTTTTTCTCCCTATGTGTTTACACTGTTTACATTAGGTAAAACATGTTTCATTTCAGCAATACTCCCTCAGCCTAAGATAGAATACCTTCTCCTTAATATGCCAGCTGTTTTAGGCTAACATTTCTTCATGTGTGTGCAAAACTCAAGTGGAATTTGCTTCAGATTAAGACACCTAAATACAGATACCTAGATAGTAATATCTACATATAGGCACTCACGGTAATCAGTGGAGATCCATGGCTCAATTCAGTTGTTCGGGCACGGACACTTAATCCCATTTGGGATGCATTGGAGTGTCCAAGATGTCTCCATGAACCTGACAGGTAGAGTAGAGAATTTACCGAGTGTTTCAGCCTTCAGGATTGCAGCTGGAGGCCAGGTGGGTGACTTTATGCATCTCAAATGGCACTAAGTGCCATACATAGGCAACTCAACCCCATTCCAAAAGCATTAAAATGAAAACTGATAGGGGTGACCATCTTGAGAGAAAAGGGCCAAGTGAACTGCACAAAAGCAGGCCATTTGCATCATTTGGAGTACTGTCGGGTACCCTTCCTGGCTACTGCTGCAGATGACCACAAGCTGCCCACAGAAAGTTTGTCACACAAAATCCCCATGCATATGTCTCGGACATTGAGATAACATGCACTTTACTTTTACAGGGAGAAAACCTGTGTGAGCCGGCCAGAGAGGACCCCAGTATAGTCCTAATGCTGAGACATCGAGGACATTGAGGGGCCAGGGAGCCTGGGTGCTGGTAAGGTAATGCATAGAACCTCCATGGTCATCATATGCATCCTCTATAACACTTACTAAGGTAAGTACCGGTAAACATAGTATGTTACACAGATTACAGATACAATTTTTTAGTGAGTGTTCCTATGAGAGCATTCACAATACAGTTCTAAAATACCCTCCACACATTTACTTGAGAGAAAAATTACATATATATTGGCAATCAGAATGATACCTAAAGGATGATGCTGATCTCCTCTGAATATTTATATAACGTGTATTACTTTTTTTTTTTGTAAATTCGCAGAGTGGACATTAAGGAATGACTGCAGTCCTCAAAGACAAAGACAGCAGAGTAGGCCATAATGTTAAATTCCGGCTATGAAATGAGAGCATATGTGTAAGAAATCAAGCAGAATGTAAGTAGCATACTATTCAAAGTTGTTAAGATTTTGATACACATGCAGGAACATGCTGACACTATGCTCAGAAACAATGAATATTCTCTCTGACAAAGGTATTGTGAAAGGTATATGTCATGGAAATGTTTAAAAAATTACTTTTGTGTCTAAACATATCAATTGTGCAATAACAGAAGAGTGAAGACATGAAATATTAGAACACAAAGGGGACTCAATAGATTTTAGTACATATATTTTTGTATTTAAATCTTGGTTTGAGCCCTTCACAAATAATACAAATATTAACCAAGAGTAACATCAACAACTCCAATAGAACAATTGAAAAAACTGTAATATTTCTAACTACCCCTCAGCAAAATAGAATTTTCTTCAGTATATTATTTTTTCTTAGAATACTACATAGACCATTACATTCTGTATTGCCATTAAGAATGAATGGAATCCATGATTTAGGAAAAAAAAATGTTCTGTTTAAATCCTCTATTTTTATACTCTGCAAGATAGTGTTTATTTTATGATAAAGACAAAATCTGTTTCATCCTTTCTAAGTTTCCAACATATACTTTAAAAACAACAGAAAAATGTGCCCTGTTCTTTCCATATAATCTAGATAGCAACTTTTCAGAGACACAATTGAAAACCTGGTTTATTCATATATTATCTTTTTTGGGTAAATTTTAATTTGTTCTTGTAAATAAGAAAAATTCTCAGCATTTCATTCCTCAGTAGCTTTGAAAAATTGATCAAAGGACATTTGTTCTGCCTTGTAGCATTAGACTAATTTTTTTTTTCATAGCAATTGTCCAAATAGAGTTGATCTCATGAAACTGCGTGAAGCTTTGCAATACCATTTAAATTTCCAGTGATTTCCAAAGGTCATCTAATATTTAAAACTTTAGAGGTCTATATTAAACTGTCTGCTGAGGAACTGACCTCAAAGGAACAGTATAAAATTATGCAGTTCTCTTTGAACTTTTGTCATTAGTTCACACACAATGTTATACTTTAAAAACCTCGGTCCAATAGATCTGCAAGCAAGGAAGTTGTAACAAATGGAAATCACTGTGAATCTATCTGATTAAGTACTGACACAAGAGAAAGAGGAAAAAAAACACAGGAACCTTGTTGCCTCCTTATTTTGGAACGTAATCCAGCTTTCACTGAAACTTACGGGACTTTTTTCACAGTCTTCTGAGACTTTGGAAGAGAGTTTATTATGTCTCCCTTTGGTATTTATAGTACTCATAGCACATTCATATCCAGGAACTGCATTTTTATAATCACGTGAAATCTAATTTCCCTTACTCTCTTTTGCAACCAGGGGAAATACGCACAGCATTTGATGCAGTTTCTTATGAGTAAGGCTGTCGGAACCTTGTCCTTGGTATTTTGCTAGTTAAAATCTCTAGTGGGGTTTTTTTGTTTGTTTTTCCTGTTATAATTCTGTAAATAAAATGGAAAAGTATGTGATGGCCTTACCTGTAAGTAGACAAACAAGGATATATATCCTATTCAAAATCTAAGAACAAGAAAATAAAGTGTAAAATTATAATTGATCTAAACTAGCTATAAAGTGTAAAATTAAAAAAAAAATAAAATAAAATAAAATAAAATGGAAAAATAAATCTTATGAGGAGTGGCTAAGGGAGTTAGGGCTGTTTAGCCTGGAGAAGAGGAGGCTGAGGGGAGACCTGATTACAGCCTACAAATACTTGAGAAAAGATGGTGGGGAGGTAGGGGAAGGGCTCTTTACATTAGTGTTGGGTGATAGAACAAGAGGAAATGGGTGTAAGCTTAGTCAGGGGAGATTCAGGTTGGATGTTAGGAAGTATTTCTTCTCTGAAAGGGTTGTCAGCCACTGGAATAAGCTGCCCAGGGAGGTGGTTGAGTCCCCATCCCTGGATGTGTTTAAGAATAGGGTGGATGATCTACTTAGGGATATGGTTTAATGGGGATTAGGGACAGTTGGACTAGATGATCTCTAAGGTCTTTTCCAACCTAGAAATCTATGAAAATTATAATTGATCTAAACTAGCTACTACCTACAGCCGATGTGACCTTGACAAGAACAAATATCTGTTAGATTAGTAGAATCTTAAACAATATTTCATTCAGACTTATGAATTAAAAGATAATAACTATTAACTTTTTCTTCCTCTGGTACATATCCTGTTATGCTATAGAGATATCCTTCTTCTAGAAATGCTATTTACCATTTTTTGCAATGTACTTTTATATCAAACTTTAAAGATTTGGATAACGGAAATAGTGAATTCTCAGAAGAAAATTATATAGTCCTTTTATGTGTATTAACAATCTAACATATGTTTAATATCTCTTATTAGCACTAGTTCTACCAAAGATACAAAATGATGATGATTACAAGTGAAGCATTTACTAATAATACAGCCAGAGAAAGGAATAAAACCAAGGAACAAAATACTTTGTCATTTAAATTTCCCATTGTGATAGGATACATGGCTCAGAAAAGCTAGGCCACTAATTTGTTCATCCCATACACTTTTATTTGCTTGTTAACTAATTGCCCTGAAGAACTTTGCTACTAGTAAATGTTAATTACATAGTGATGGCTCCATAACTTTCTTCTAGCAGTAGATGCAAATTTAAAATCCTTGCACTCTCATGAATAACTCCTGAATTTTATTTTTTTTTCATGAAAATACACTGCCAGTCCAGTTCATTCTTCTTAACCTGTAAATAAGACTACAGTCCTAGGAGTTCAGTGTGCATTACTGAATTTTAGCCTAAACCAAATGCTCCACAAATATTATCCAGTTAATTTGTATAGCCTTCACATTCTTCATTGCGAAACAATATAGATTATCTTTGCCTTTATCACTAACACTCTTTCAGCTTGTCTTGTTACTCCCCATGCCCATAAAGGAACTTAGATACCTACATGTTTTCTTAGGCTTAGCCGCTTAACCAGAATTTAAGCAAGGTTATAATGCAACCATAGTGTGATTTAAATCCTCAGATTCCTAGCTAACTTTCAAGCGTCTAATTGTATATCAGAGATGCCCGAAACCCAGTCTTTTTTCTCTGCAAGCCTGCAGTATTTGCATATATTTCTTTCGTACAATCTGTTGTTCTCCACAAATTGAGTCTACTTCTAAGTTTCCCCAAAAAGCTCAATATAAAACACATTATATTGTATCCAGCATGCCATAGCCAGTGCTGAAAATGCTCTACTGCTTCAAAGGATTGATGATTCTGCCTCCCATTACCTAGAGGCATGCCCCAGCTATCAGGTATAAATTTAGGCTTAGTGAGACAGTTGATTCACTATACTGATTTTGGCTGAGACAGAGTTAATTTTATTCATAGTAGCTTGTATAGTGCTATGTTTTGGATTTGTGACGAAATCAATGTTGATACCACATCGATGCTTTAGTTATTTCTGAACAGTTCTTGCACAGTGTCAAAGCCTTTTCTGCTCCTCACACTGCACACCCAGCAAGCAGGCAGGTAGTGCACAAGAAATTGGGAGGAGACACGGCCAGGACAGCTGACCCTAACTGACCAAAGCGATATCCCACAACATACGATGTCATGCTCAGCAATAAAACCAGGGGAAAAAGGAGGAAGAGGGGGCCTTTTGACGTTAGGGCATCTGTCTTCCCAGGCAATCATTACACGTGGTGGAGGCCTGCTTTCCTGGAGACGGCTGAACACCTGTCTGCCCATGGGAAGGAGTGAATGAATTACTCGTTTCGTTTTACTTGCGTACATGGCTTTTGCTTTACCTCTTAAACTGTCTTTATCTTAATCCACGAGTGTTCACACCTTTACCCTTCAGATTCTCTCCCCTGTTTCACCAGGGGGGAGTGAGTGAGTGGCTGTGTGGTGTTTAGCTGTCAGCTGGTGTTAAAGCATGACATTCACTTTGTGTACAAGTGATGATCTATTCAGCTAAAAGGCAACTGAAAGTAAATATAAAACTGCTACTTTCACCAAGGGTATGGGTTATGCACCTGTGCGGAAAACTGCATCTAGTTTTCTGCCTCACCTCCTAAGACTGGTGATGAAGTCTGTGAAGTATTTAGGAGTGGAGGGTTCACTTCTGGTTCTTCTCACTAAATGGGTAGAAGAGCAGGAACAGAAGGCCTTAGAGTCTCCAGAAAAGATGGAGACCTCTGTGAAGACAGTTGACTGGATGCGTCAGACTGCATACCTATTCTGTTATAGTCTAAGAGAAATATTTTTAAACTGAAAACAGCAATTATTTGTTTCATAGTAAATGACATCAAGAGGGAAAGTAAGGTGTTTGGCAGGAAGGATTACCCTACACAGTGCCAGAACCTGCAGTGATGTCTATAGCTGCCAAAAGGAAAAACTGAAAGAGACACACAAAATGCCACTGTTTTGCAGTACGGAGTGAGCTAGGATCTTGCTGAACACTTTTTTCCACTTCAGACAGCTGGCAAACAGCAAGTTTTCTCTTAGGTGGCCAGCAGACCAGCAGACATCGGCACATAGATATTAGTAAACTAAGCAGAACAAGGAACTATTCTCTGGCCCTAAGGCTAAGTGGCATAGCACAGCCACCTCTGCACAGCATAACACTTGGATACAGTTGTGCACTGCTGGCAAGGAGACCTGGTTTTTACTTTTTATCTATTTTTATCAGTTCAGAGTTTCTGGAAAAGGTTCTACAGCTGACACTGAGTTTACATGATACATATACTGAAGATCTGCAGCACAGCATACAAAATTGTGGGGAAGTTTGAGGATTCAAAGCCTGTTTAAACAGTGCTAGGGAAAGAAACAGAGCAGAGGGACCCAGACACAGAACAGTGTTGTCCATAACGCCTTTTGGGAGTATTCCTCAGCATCTACTATCTTCAATTTTTGCTCAGACAAAATTTGAGTAAAAGCTGTTTGGCACAGCCAAAACTAAACCAGGGATGACACTAAGAATTCAGCCAAAACAATCGCAGGTTAGTGCCGTCCTCTGGCCTTGTTTTATTTTTTTATCATAGGCATTGTCAGCAAGGGTTTGGTTGAAGTCACAAAAAGAAGCTGGTGAGAGCTGCCCGATTTGAACTGGGAAAGACAATACAGTTCTTATGCCAAAGCTAATACAACTCTTGTCAATCTGATAAAGTTTTCAGGTTAAACCAAAGGCTGGGCACTATTCATGGGGCATAACCAGAAGGACAGATTGGATACATAGAGGTAGTTAGTGTAGGTGTCAGCACACCGGCCTTCCCTCACACTGTGTAAGCACACAGTTGTTTTAGTGCAAAGAGGACCCAGAGGTCCAAGATATTCTCTTCCTCTCATTCTCATGATGCTATTCTCAATCTTGCACTCCTTTTTAAACACTCTGTGTGTGAAAACAGTTTACTCTGGATTACAGACTCAGATCTACCCTCTATAAGTGCGGTAAACTTAAGTCATATAAATCCATGTAACAGTGAAACAAATATAAAGTTCAAAAGTTTTCCAGGGATACTCTAAGCTCCATCTGGATTTAAAGTAGCTGTGGGGATTAGCTAAATGTTTCCTTCACTACAAATCAAATGGACAGAACTGAATGTATCTTCTACATACGTTCTTATATACAGTGTTTGAAAAGACAATAGATCTTTTGAGCTTTCCAGGTTTTAGGACTGACACAACAAATTCAAAAGAACTGATCTACAGCTCTAATATATGTTGATTCATCACATGTTAAGCTGACAGCTGCAGTAGAAATGGTTTTTGGTTTTAGTTGTTCTGTTAGGCTTTTTGGGAGATGAGAGATCTGATGACATATAGTATCATTACTAGTTTTTTACCTCTCTTAAAAGTTCATCCTTATTTTTCAAATCTTAAAGTACAGATTCTGCAAATTCTTAAAGCATTCTTTACCACTATTCAGGTCTTTACCACCAAATACTTTTCTCTCTGCAGTAACTGTCCTTGAGATTTGAAAAATTAAGTCTTTGCATTAGCCCAGCTTAAAGTAGTATGCATCATTTTTTCCTCGTTATTTAGTGTTCCCAGAAGACTTCTCATTATTAACTTCTTACATCAGACTTCTTAGAATACTTTCCTCTAAAATCTCTCTGCCTTGTCTCAGGTTGCTTTTCAGCATTAGCAAGTAGCACATATTTCAATAAGTTGGCCCTATTAACAAGAATTTCTTTCTTTTTCAGCTGAGCAACAACACAGATGATTTATTCTTTAACATTTCTCTTATCCTCTTTCCTAATTTATAACATTTGCTTTCTTTTGTCTATACTCATACACAGTTCCTCTAGACTGAGTGTCGTCTTTGTGGTTTTTCCTTCTCTGACAAGGAAGTACCCATTTCATTTTCATTTTCATCTACTTCATTAAGCACAACTAGTGTTGGCATTTAAAGCCCTAGCATACAGCAACAATCAATTATAAACAGTCAAGCTGCTTTGCCAAAGGATAGGAATTGCTCAGTTAAACCAGAGGAAATGACTGAGGGCAGCTAGTACTGCATATGCAGATCATCTGTACTATTGCTTGAGATTGCTTGTATTAAATCAATCATTTTGGAACAAGCTGTTTAGCCTTCCACCTTTCTGCTGTAGCCTCAAAAAAGATGAAAATTATCTACTACTCAGCACTCCAACTATGCCTACTAATAACTGAGTGCTTAGAAGCACATCACATGTCTCAGAAGTCAAAAAAGTCACTTCCATTTAGTAAATATTGACATGAGCTGTCACTCTTGGCAGAAGCCGTACATACTGTCTTTCAAAACATCCCTCCACCACACTTTCTTCACTCTTTATCATTCTGGATTCCTCATGAAGACATTGAACTCTGGTCTCATTTCTTCTAACCCTCATTCCTGTCTGTTGTCAGGAGTGTCTTCTTAAGACTGCATTGGTAAACTAAATTCCTTCCACGAAAAGCAATTTTTGTGAATTTCACAACTGCTTTGCCATCTGGCAGTAAGATTGTGAAAGCCTTCCCTTGATCTAGGAATAATCTTTTGTTGTTTCTTGCTTCTTGTGAACCGTCACTGTTTTGTTCCATTGTTCTCCAAGTTTTAGACGTTAGGAGGAATTCAGAACCTCTCCTGATGCAAATGACATGTAAATGCAAATTAATGAACCACAATATATAGGGCTAAACCCAGGATCAGGAAGATAATGATTGTATTGGACCCAGGTCTAACAGTATTCCTTATTTACATACATTTCATCTAAAAGTTGAAATCCAAGTGTATGGTTTGGCAGCCCTGCTTCAGCAGGAGGAATGGACCAAATTACTTCCAGAGGTCTCTTCCAGCCTCGACTGTTCTGTGATACTGTGATATACCGTTTGTTGACACTGGGTTTACATGGCTTGACTATAAAAAAGGCTCTTTTAAAGAAAAATCAGTGAAAGACAATGCTCTAGATGACACTGAATGACAAGAAATTGGGAGATCTGGACTTTAAAATACTTTAGAATAAATTTCTGGAACAGAGATGAACTTTCCTGTTGACAATAAGTATCTGGTGACACAGAATTTTATTGGAACTCTTGCCTGAGCTTTCTGGCCAGCACATAAGCTGCATATTACAAGTGTGCTCTGTATTGGGAACTTTTCTGAAAGTAAATGGATTTTTTCAAAATCTATTTTTAAGCTTTATGGGAATTTTAACTTGTACCCATCCTGTCCCATCAGTACCAATGGGATGTTCCACAAAGCTTCCAAGTATGTCATTCAGTGTGGTACATTCTAAGAATAAAACTGCAGCAGAAGGCATTTAAATCAATGCTAGTGTGGAAAAGGAGAAAGAGCTCAAAATTGTACTCAAGATAGTGTGGTTAATGTGGATTTGTTAAAAGCATTTGTATGAGAGGTGGTTCCTTCATCTGGTTCCTCTTCTTTCAATCCAGTCAAATTTTGCCTAAACTGGAAATAACTGTAATTTACATTCATTACTAGCAAAGAATAATCTGGGATATATGTAAACGCTGATAATTTCTGTGCCATTCCTACAAAGTCTGTAAAATAAAACAGTAAAAAACACACAACTTTAAATGCCTTGGTAACAGACCTTCTCATTTTGATTGTTTCATCAGAGTATAAGGGAGATAAAACTTTTAGAGCATGTATTGTGTTTGGGCAAAATACATTCAAACTTTTCAGATAAGTGACCTATACACAGAAAAAAAAAAAGCAAGATTGAAAAAGCCAAGGACAAGAAAAGGGGATGCATAACAATTGGCCTTGCATCACACAGGAAAAAGAAATCTCCAAAGCCCCAGGTGTGCTACTTAAGAGTAATAAAGCAAACAAGAGTAGAGTGCACAATAGTGGAGTGTACAAACAACACAAGTAGATCCAGATAAAGAGAAATTAATAAAATGTTCTTCTAAAAAAAACTGAATTGTAAGTGTTATTCATATTTCTAGTTATCTCTGAAGAAAGCTTACTGGAAAGGAAAGGTAACAGTAAGGAACACAGAGGGTAATATAAGAACTCAGGCTGTTATAATAACTATTCATACAGCTAAGAGAAAAGTCTATATTGGAAAAAATGTGAGGTTAACCTATTCTAGTGGTGGCAAAATTCTGAGAACAGTTGAAATTACTCTTAACCTTGGTCAGCACTATTATGTACTAACACCAGAAAGTTACAGAGAAGACTCCTTAAGTATTATGAAATGTTTTCAAAGCATTTACACTCATTTTTTGACAAATATGTATGCACTAACCATTACAAAGGAGTAAACCAAGATTATTGTGTGTATATACATGCTCCAACCTTCAGACACATCATGCCTCTAGGAGTCCACTTTTTAAAGGTACAGCTGCCATTTTGTGGGTAACAGGAGTGTAACACCTTCAAGAGGGAATACAGATAATAGGTCCATACAATATTACATACATTTTTCAGACTCTGATCTCAGACCTTAAGCATGCAATAAGGAAAAGGGTGGGTGACTGAATACTAGACCTCAGCCCATGCACCTGTCATCTTACCATTCAAAGAAGACAGACTTAGGTACGACCATGGTCCCCAGTGGAGTCCTCCACTTATTGAAGTCTACAGCTCTGTCCTTGTATTATAACATCAGTGCTGGGGAATCAAGTCACACAAGTTTTCTTCAGGAAGAGCCTCCAGCATCATCAGATTTATAAGAAGGGGCATTTCATGCATGTCAGAACATACTATCTATACTGATAAGTAGTAAGAGAGCAAGGAATCATAGAATCATGGAACAATTTGGGTTGGAAGGGACCTTAAAGATCACTTAGTTCCAACCCCACTGCCATGGGTAGGGACATCTTCCACTACACTAGGTTGCCCAAAGCCTCATCCAACCTGGCCTTGAACACTTCCAGAGATGGGGCAGCCACAACTTCTCTGGGAAATCTCTTCTGTTGCCTCATCGCCCTCAGTGTAAAAAATGTCTTCCTTATATCTAATCTAAATCTCTCCTCGTTCAGTTTAAAGCCATTGCCCCTTGCCTTATCACTACATGACCTTGTAAAAAGTCCCTCTCCAGCTTTCTTGTAGACACCCTTTAAGTACTAGAAGACTGCTAGAAGGTTTCCCTGAAGCTTTCTTTTCTCCAAGCTGAACCCCTTCAACTCTCTCAACCTGTTTGCATAGGAGAGGTGCTCCAGCCCCCAGATCATCTTTGTGGTCCTCCTCTGGACCCACTCCAATAGGTCCATGTCCTTCTTAAGTTGGGATCCCCAGAGCTAATATGCAGTAATGCTGGTGGGGTCTCACGAGAGTAGAGGGGTAGAATCACCTCCCTCAACCTGCTGGCCACGCTTCTCTGGATGCAGCCCAGGATACGGTTGGCTTTCTGGGCTGCAAACGCACATTGCTGGTTCATGTTGGATCTTTTCATCAACCAGCACTCCCAAGTCCTTTTCCTACTGTGGAGGGCAGATCAGAAAGGTAACCATTTGCCTTATTAACAGCTCATGTAGCTGAAGAACACTTGTAAACAACCTTTTTAATGTTTCAGATGTGCTGTATCACAGTGTCCTTCTTTCTCATAAAACTGTAGTCCCACAACAGCTGTTCTTTCTAGGATTAAACCGTGTGGTTTTCCTTCCTTTCAGTGCATATCAGTTTACAAGTTCATTTTTTTCACACTTGTATCACCTCAACGAATTTGTAACTAGTGGAAAAGGAGATCAGAGGATCTATATTTGAAGATACTGAAAAAGTTGATTCAAACTAGAAAAAGCTGAAGAACTGGATCCCTACACTATCCTCATCAGAACTGGGTAGTAACTTATGTTACAGTATAGAATTACGGTGGCTTTGAAAATTTTAAGCGTCAAATGTAGTTGAAATATAAAACTCTTCCCTATTTAATAGAAGGAAAGAAATTGTAGAAACAGACTTTGGTTTTATAAGCTTCATTTGGAATTATAAACAGACACAAAAATTCCAACATAGGACAGCACTAAAGTAATCTACAAGCAGAGCATAATTACCTGAAGGAATAAAGTTGACTATACTGTAAAGAGAGTGCTAGGCTTAATAAGTCATTATGGCCAATATTTAAAGAGACAGTTTGCTTTAGTTATTTAGTTATTCCTAGAAAAAGACTTTTTAATTCTTCAATATCCTAGACAAAACTATAATATGAGCTCAAGTATTTTACCCAACAAAATATTCTTTCTGAGCTTATATATATTTCTGTATGCAGTGCAAAGGGTAATTATATCCTCTCTTTTCAGTTCCAGTTCTCTGTAACACATGATTAATGATCTAAAGTACTGACCAGGATTCAGAATCTTGCTTTTTAAATTCCATTGGAATGTTTTAACATAATAATGTTTGTATTCCAGATATTCAATAAAAAGGATGAATTAATACCCATTATTATTTAGATAAGAGTTTACAAAATTTATTTTTCATGAGATATAAATGAAACTGTATCCACAGTTCATCATTTCACTGTATATTGTAAGAAAAGTTTCAATTTTATTTACAGAAATGATCCCACGAGCTTCAAAGAAATTATTCTTTCATATAAAAGTATATGTTAACTTAGGTGTTTTTAGGATTGAGGACTGAGTCTGTGTTTTTCTAATAATGGTTTTCCTTTTCTTTTTGTTTTACTCTTTGCTTAGTTGTGGCTAGTAATCTGATGTTTTAAGATATCTTTATTAATCTTTTTTTTATATTTTCTACCAGCAAATATATGTATGCATATAAAAACAAGGTTGTAACTTGACAGGAAAATGGAATTTCACAGTGTCTTAAAAACATCATGGATTTTACTACCTGTCCATGGGAAATATGAAAGAAAGACAATTCACTTACGTCTCTATCCCAGATGAAAGTTGGAGGAGGGGAAAAGAATGTCATACACATTATTAAACAGATTTCATCACTGCAGATTTAATGAAAGATGCACCACATTGAACCCTGGCATTTCATTACTTACAAAAAACCCATATGCTTACATGAGGGAAATCAAAGAGACTGAGACAGCCAAGAATGCTGCAGCTTTAAAAAGGCTAAAGGAATAAAATTAGGTTTGTTCATTTCAGTCAGATGTACATAATAATAGCTTTCACAAATATTTTATTAATTTATGCTTAAAAAGAACTCATTTCCCAAAGTGATAAAGACAGCCATTGTTTTCTATCCAGAGTGAAAACATAATAAAATAAGAGAGAAAAACATATATCAAAAAAAGCAACAGAAACTTCACCTAGTGCTAGAGAACATATTGCTGAAAAAATATATCACTTTGTCAGCTGCAAAGCAGCTTTCTTGAACAGAAAACTCAGTTCAGGCTATCTGTGAGATAGGGGCTGGATTTCTTATATCTGCTGTCGCTCATCTCTTTGCCCGTTTTTTCACAAGGTAATATGTAGAACATACAGGTAGACAACTGTCTGTGTTGTTCTATACTCTTAAACAGAATATTTGGTAACATTTTTCTTATTTTAAACAAAGCAAATCACTCTCCAACTGAGGAGTTGAAACTGCTCTTGGGCTCTATATTTTAGCTGGCTGCTTCTGTAGTAGATAAAGTCCATACTAAGTCCACAGAAGACAAATTTTTAGGATGTTAGAAAAATCTGTTGAAAATTATGCCAGGTAAAGGTCATGCCATGCAAATAATGTATAGTTAACGTGTTGATGCTTAACAAAAACAAAATTACTTTATCGTGAGCAAGTAAATAAGAGACGTTCAGAGAGATAACAGCAAGGCTATCGTTAATGTATAATAGTAATGGAGAGATATTTAATTTCTTTGTGCATAAGATATCTGGTCTGAATATTTTCAGCTATAATTACTATATCAAACTTACTCTTACTAAAAGTATAATATGAATAAAAAAATAAAGTCAGCTAAGAGATCTGAAAAGGTGACAAGACAAAGAGAGATAAAGTGATTTAATTTAGTGACTTTCCAAACAGTAACATAAAGGACTATGGTATGATATTAGATTACACTGGATTGTATTTGATTGTGATTAAAAATTAAAAAACAATGATTTATACAGTAATGGTAAATTCGTCGTAATTTTATGTAGTTATGGTAGAATATTAATATTTAAAAAATAATAATTTGAGATTTTTGCAGAAGCACCTGGAAAGTTGAGATGTGAAAATCAAATATGCAGGGTAGTTCCTGTAATGGGTGTTATGTAATGTATGTATGCAATGACATTTAATATCTAGATAAATAAATCCTCACAAAACATTTGTTCAATAGCTTGAGAATGAAACAATATAAAAAAATGAAATCCAGACAACTGGAAGATAGACTTCCATTTCAATAAACTGAAGAGAGTGGCATAGAGGTTTAGTACTTCTATTATCTTGCCATCGATAATCAATACTATCAGGATTATTTGCACTAAAGCTTTTTAAGCACCCTAGATCACTGAAAATCTTAACCCGTAGTATTGGCTTAGGTACAATTCGTGTCAGAACAAGTGTGTAAGATTGTATTCTTCTTCAGCAACTTTGTTCAGCAGCTGTGATTTTTTCACGCTTTTGATTCAAATCCAGAATACATTAAAAACATAATCATAATTTTTTTAGGTAAATATAAAATTTCTTTCAGGGTTTTATTATCATTTTTACTTTTTTATAAAGTATGCTTATGTCTTGATTGTTCAATTACTCTGTAGTTGTGGTGTTTCTTGGATTTCTCTGGCTACTCATTCTCATACTTTCTCTTGATCCTATAATAACTTTCCTTTACATTTATGGAAGACTTTGCAATGATTTGATAAAATATGATGACTGTCCATCCATTATGAAAAATGAATAATGACAATAATCAATTGGTAATTGTGTGGGAAATGTGGGTATTTGTGGGTATCAATCAAATCATTGATACCTCACCTGGAACAAGCAGTTAATACACAATCTTTCCACATACCAGTGAAGTCTTTCAGTTTACTCGCTGCTTCATAAATTAGACTGGTAATTTTTCTGCTTTTCTGTACTTAGGAATAAATAGTAACTTTCATTTTATATGATCATCTTCCTTGCCTGTAAATTTTATCCATATTTTAAGACCTTCCAGATTCTATATTGCACTTGATAATGTATCTGACTTGATAATCTGAAGAAAACTGCAGAATGTTGTTAGGACACCCCTTCCTCCTTTGAGAACACAGGAGAACAACCATGCTTCATTGAACTGATTCTATCAAAATTGCACAGGGTGATTTCCAGAGAGTAAATCAATTGTAAGTTCCTCAACAATCCTAAAGCTTCCTCCTAAGCTACCAAGAGAAAACAGCATATCAATTTGTCCCCACTCAATCTGCAATTTCTGAAGGCAGACAATCCACTACATTCTTTTTTCTGTATTTTATTCAATGAACTTGTGACCTTTTCCTCATTATCGTTTGCTTTTTCTCCTCTCATCTTGTACCTTTTGGGGTTTGCTGGTATTGAATTCTATTTTGCACAATGTTTCAGCTCAACTGAAGTGCTGAAAGATGGCTCCAATCATATTCCTTTATAATCTAGTACAGAACGCACTATCAGGGAAGATGTGTCATTAAATACTTTCATGCTGAAGACACCACTGAATTCAACTCTCCAATTCTCACCTTCTCCAAATTTCTGACTAAACGAAGTAATCTAGACTATTATTAAAAAACTAAGTAAAAGCGGTATTAGAAACTTGTCTTAAAATAGGAGACTGAAGTTATTACCAAGATGAGAAGAAATAGGCTCTTGAGTTCGACACAGAGTTCTACACTTGAGTCCAGTCCCACATGACTCTTAACTCAGTAGTATTTAAATATCTAAGAGAGGAAGATGATTTCAAACATGCCTTTATCTTCACATTTTCACTGACTGACATAGCAATCTGATTTTTACAAACTTCTACGAAAAGATCAATGGTGTGTTTTAACCCACCATTAATCGGGAACTAAACACCACACAGCCACTCACTCACTCTCCCCCATCTCCAGGGAATGGGGAGAGAAATAAAGAGGAAAAGGAAAGGAAACTCATGAGTTGAGATACGTACAATTTAATAATAACTATCATATACAATTGAAATTAATAATTATAAAATAATAATATATGAATATATATTGATAAGAATGCACACAAACAAGTGATGCACGTACAATTGCTCACCACCAGGTGACCAAGGCCTGTCCCATCGCAGCAAATGGTTGCAAAACCAGTAAGTCCCAACACCACAATCCTGGACAAGTGAGAGGCCTGAAAGAGAGAGAGAGAGAGAGAGTACTCTGAGAGTCTGAAAGAGAGCCCTTGGAAGAGCATTCCTGAAAGACCAAGAGCTTCTTCCTAGTCAACCCTCATCTATATACCAGGCATGACATTGCATAATATAGAATACTCCATTGGCCAATTTAGCCCTCAATCCTATGTCTAAGTTCAAAACATAAGGGGAGTTGTGGACCCTTTGTCCTGGTTATGCTGCTTCCCCCAGCCTGTTGTTCTCCTACACACTGGCAAAAACATGGCAAGCTGAAAAGTCCTTGCTGTCTTAGTACCAACTATAAGCATCAGTGTGCTATCAACATTTTTCTCATAAAGAAACCCAAGCTAAAACCAAAACACAGAGTTCTTCTAACTGCTAAAAAGGAAAAGTAACTTCGTCCCACTCAAAACCAGGACAGCATCCACACCTTATTCCATACCATCCACATCATGCTCAAGTCTCACATATGTACATAGATACCATTTCCTTAGTCTACGAGTTATCGCTCCAACAGGTCTGTTGAGTTCATTAATTCATAATTCTGTGCTTCATCTGTCATGGCAGTCTTTCAGGGCAGGAGAGATGATGTGGACTTTGCTCAGTCAGTAGAACAGATGACATGTAGTCTCTGTTGCGTGCAGCATTTGGAGCTTGTAGCTGATGTATCTGGCATAGTCCATGACTATGATCTGCAAGTTGAAGATGTTGATCTCAAGGAAGATGCTGAGTGTCAGTTGTTGGAATCAGTTCTCATTCCGTCAAAGTTCATTCGTCATTAATCTAGATTATTCTTAATATAACGTCAGTAGTACAATATGTAACAACCATAGCGATGATGGTATGCAGTGGCAGAGTTTTTCAGCAATTAACATCATACAATTCAATTCATTGGCTGTTTTCACCCAACATCAAATCCCCTCGAGGTCCCCATTGCACTTCCCCATCCTTCTGCGTCACCCACAAAGTACACTTAGGTACTTCAGCAAAAGCAGTCCCGTGAGCAGGTTTACCTCTACCCGAGGCAGGAATAACCCAGACTGTCTTCCCCAGCGTATTCCTAATGTACACTACACAGTAAAAACCAGGACAGTTGGAAAGGATTCAACTGAATATCTATGTTCTTAACTGACTGTGGGTCTTGAACTTTCTGTTTAAGATGAAGATATCTGTCCTTCTACCTTTTATTTTTTCTCATTTATACGTTTATATCAAAAAGTTATTTGAGGCTTAAGCAGCTTCTTAAAAAAACACGAAGCACGGTGAGAATCACAACATCCATCAGGGCTTATACACGCTGTTACACACTGTTTACTTAACAGTAATTGTAACCAGTCCATGAGGCACACTCATTGATTGATGAAATTAATGGTCAGTTGCTGGTTGATAATAAGTGAAGCAGTATGATTCATATATAACTATTCAACTACAGTACTAACGATTCCCAAGTCACAGCTGTATTGCTTCTACTTGCCTAACAAAAACGTCTTGTTAACAGGGCAACCGGGAAATGTAAGGGATGACTGCTTTTACTACCCACCTCTGTGTGAGGAACAGCGAAGGTACTTGAAGAGCAGTAAATTGTTCTCTTTCCTCCTTCCAGCAAACTCATTTTTAGTGATCATTCTTGAAGATAGCCCCCTGAACTAATTTTCTGACTCTGCATCTTCTCTCACCTCCTCCACTGGTCTCTGTTTGCACAGAGGACTGACCCTAATTTTGCTGGGGGCAGCTCTTCACTTCTGCAGAGATGGGGCTATGGCAGTGGAGCTAACTAAAACACCTACTTTTGCTTCAGTATTTTTAAGTCTTAGTTTTGTTTCTTATGAAACAAATAACTTCAATACATGCCTATAGAGATTCTGAGCACTTGGCTAGAAGGCTTCACTTGCTTATTTTCAAGGGTAAGTGGCACTCTTTTTTGCTCCTCTCCTCCATTAGCTTCTTTATTCCTTATGAGACATTTCATGCTTTCAAACTTTAATGGGAAACTATTATTGCCATGTTTCATATTGTCCTTTTTTTTTACCAATCTTAACCTTATTCAAGAATAGGCACTTTTCTACCACTTTTATCCTTTGAGCCAGCCTTGAAGGAACTAACTGACTTCCTGTGACCTGGGTATTGAAATAACATAATCCAGTTGTTAATTTGCTAAGATCCTCTTAAAAGTAGTCAAGCCGCTGGCTCCTAGTACTTTTAGCAGAAGGCTGTTATAGGACTTCATTCTTCTCTTATCATAATTAGAATCTTTCTAATCTCCACTCTAAATGCATTAAATGGCACTTTTCAATCCTGTCATGGTTTAGCCCAGCCTGCAACTAAGCAGCGTGCAGCCACTCACTCACTCCTCCCACCTCAGTGAGATAGAGAGGAGAAAATGTAACAAAAGGCTCAAGGATCCAGACAAGAACAGGAAGGGATTACCCACCAAGTATGGTCACGGGCAAAACAGACTTGACTCGGGGAAAAAATCAATTTATTTCTTACCAATCACATCAGAGAGAATAATGAGAAAAAAAGTCAGATTTGAAAACACTTTCCCCCACCCCTCCCTTCTTCCCGGCTCTGTTTCCTCCCCTGCATTAGCACAGGGGGATGGGGAATGGGGGTTGCAGTCAGTTCATCACACACTGTTTCTACCGCTCCTTCCTTAAAGGAGGAGGACTCTTTAAGGAGGAGGAGGACTCACATTCTTCCCCTGCTCCAATGTAGGGTCCCTTCCTGTAGAAGACGGTTCTCCACAAACTTCTCCAACGTGAGTCCTTCCCAAAGGGTTCAGTCCTTCACCAACAGACTGCCCCAGTGTGGGCTTCCCACAGAGTCATGGCTTCTTTGGACGCAGTCACCTGCTCCAGCATGGGGTCCTTCACAGCCACAGGTCTTCACAGACTGCCCCACCATTAATCTCCAGCTGCAGCATTGGCTTTCCATGGAGTCACAGCCTTTTTTCAGCACAGTCACCTGCTCCAGCACAGACTGCTCCACCATTGATCTTCACGGGATGCAGGGGGGCCGCCTGCCGTCTCACCACAGGCTGCAGGGGAATCTCAGCTCCGGCACACCTCCTCCCACTCCATCTTCACTGACCTTGATGTCCACTTAGTTGTTTCTCTCACTCCTCTCTCTATTGCAGCCTGATGAGTTCCTCCTAACACAGGCTTCTTTGTCCTATCTTCTTCTTAAATATGTTATTCACAGAGGCGCACCGCATAAACCCAACACAAACCCTATTTCTGACCTGTTGTTTAAGTAGATTTTCTCCCTCCCCAGTATGTCTCAGATATATATAGAAAGCAGTCAGTTTTCTTTTCAATCTCCTCTAAACAAGATACATTCTTTCCTAAGGACTTGTGACCAGTCTTGTACAGGTATAGCTGCATTCCTCAAAAATGTCAGTGATACATCAATTCTTTTGATAGTATTTTGCCTCATGACATCTGTCTCCTCTACAAATGTCACATTCACATCTGGTCTGACTACTTCTAGATTGTAGTAGAGGTGAGCTCTGCATGCCCTGCAGTCTTGAGTTCCCAAATACAAGATCAAAGAATATTTTGGAAAAATCTATGGCCCTAATCTGAGTTTTGCAGGCAAACCAGTTCATGGATGTGGAGTCAGTCTGATAATAATATTTCAGCACATACTTATTTGAAGGTTATGGTAAATACTCTTGGGAGCAATAAAAAATTTCAAACGGCAAACCCATTTTTTCCTTTTTTTCTGTTGAAAGCTGTGATCAAAATATCAACCTGAAGCAAAAGTGTAAGTACATATCTGTCTTTTATGAGAAAATCTCCACTTCCTGAAAAGATCATGTGGGATCACAGCATTATCTACTCAAATTCAATCAATCTAAACAATTAATACAGACAGAGTTACCAGCATTCTGGTATTTTTGGAATTTCTATGTGGAAGTTAATCCTTTTCCAGAAAAAATGTTGTTAAATGTTAATAAGTTTCGAATACACGTTAAGGTTTTGTTTTCAATCTCCAGAGAACATATTTAAGAAAGCAATTATTTCTGCCTAACTATCTGTCTCCATAGGATGAACAGTTGGTGGCATCAATTATTCAGTGAATTTCACATTTTTTTTACCTGTGAAAAGATTCCCAGTCTTTCCAGAAGCAGTTTTGATGGATTGAGTAGGAAGCATATACACTATAATTTTTCACTACATTATAATAAAGTGAATGTTTTCTAAATGTCACAGTTTAAATTTCATGGGGCATGAAATCTACTTTTGAAATGAATCTTAAAGCCCTTTTCCAAATAAGACGTCTAATCTTATAGTCAAAAACACTTTATATTTCCTGACATTATTAACCTTGGAGGGCTGCCTGCAAGATGATAACACTATCTGACGTATTAAAACTGAATCTACTTTTAAGTAATTATATTATAGAATATTTAAAATATATAAGGTTCTGAGAAAAATATTAATGTGCATTTAGCAGCATTTTCATTTACTACTAATAAATCTAACTGCCCTTCATTTTAACATGTTAATGTTAACATAAATACTAACAGGTTACTTATAAAGAA
This sequence comes from Tauraco erythrolophus, assembly GCF_009769465.1. Classification (NCBI taxonomy): domain Eukaryota; kingdom Metazoa; phylum Chordata; class Aves; order Musophagiformes; family Musophagidae; genus Tauraco; species Tauraco erythrolophus. Next base: position 80,284,206 of record NC_141465.1, on the reverse strand, counting down.
AACTATTTTTGGACTAATCATGGTGCTTAATGTCAGAAAAGATAACACTTTGCAGTAATCTCAAGGAAGCTCAACATTAAGTATACTCACTTGTTATTTAATCTATAATATATGTTGCATTTTCTGTTTGCAAGCAAAAGGAGAACAAGGATTTTTATCACATTTTGAATAGTTGTAATAGTTCTCATCATATAGCAATCCATAATTAATTTATTCATTATTGTGACACGTAAAACAAGGCTTTTTTTACAGTGATTTTAAAAGAAACATATAAACAGAACTGAAGATTTTAACAGGCTTCAACTCTGCATTCTTAAAGACTAGATTAGGAAAAAAATAATGAGAAACCCATGAAACACTTCGAAAAAAAAAAAGTAATATCTCTTTGAAGGCTATCAGATCTTGATAAGAATAAAAAAACATTTTTCTTTACTTTTTGCTTTTGAGCATTAGATTTGGTGCTATTTCCATTTCAACAGTCTGTTGTATAAGCAGAACAGTAAGATAGACAGATGTATAAAAATAAAGATTACGTTTTATGTCAGCACAGCATTCTCACTTGATGCAGAACAAATAGTGAAGACTTTGATCCCATGTTATTTAGTATCTTACTTTACCATAAAGCAGCCATGTATTCCAGGATAAGGCAACTTGAGAAAAGAAGCATGAAACATCAATTGTGTTGACAGCTTTTTTTTTTTATAGAAAAGTATTGGAAAGTTATCAACTTTTCCCATAGGTATCAATAAAAGATACTTCTAGCTGCAGAAACCAGATGTTTAATTAGAAAGGAAGAATACGTCTGACGGTTTAGACACTAGACTGAAATTTAGAAAACCTGGATTTACCCTTTGAATTCAGCACTCCTTCTTCTCTACTTATATATATGTTAATATGATCATGATCTAGTCTCCAGTGAATTCTACCAGAGTGTCCCAAGAATTTGCCTTGGATCAGGTCCTTCATATTCTGGCTCAGAGAACCATGCTTCGTTTGTCGCTTTAGACTTGCAAATTTTCTCTTTACTATTTTTTACAGGTAATGCATCTTCTACAGTTTTGCCCAGGATAAAACTGCACTCAAATCGGTCTGTTGGAAAGAGGAGCAGCACTCAAAAAAGCTGCTACCACCAAATAGTTTGTATCTCAAGTGTATCATAGAATGGTTAGGATTGGAAGGGACCTCAAAGATCATCTAGTTCCAACCCCCCTGCTATGGACAGAGAAATCCTCCCCTACACCAGGTTGCTCAAAGCCTCATCCAACCTGGCCTTGAACACTTCCAGGGATGGGGCAGCCACAACTTCTCTGGACAACCTGTTCCACTGCCTCACCACACTCACAGTGAAAAATTTTTTCCTTATATCTAATCTAAATCTACTCTCTTTCAGTTTAAAGCCATTACTCCTTGTCCTATCACTATATACCCTTGTAAAAAGTCCCTCTCCAGCTTTCCTGTAGGCCCCCTTTAAGTACTGGAAGGCTACAATAAAGTCACCCCGGAGCCTTCTCTTCTCCAGGCTGAACAGCGCCAACTCTCTCAGCCTGTCTTCATAGCAGAGATGCTCCAGCCCTCGGATCATCTTCGTGACCCTCCTCCAGACTCACTCTAGCAGCTCCATGTCCTTCTAAGTGTTCAAGGCCAGGTTGGATGAGGCTTTGGCAACCTGGTGTAGTGGAGGGTGTCCCTGCCCATGGCACAGGAGTTGGAACTAGATGATCTTTGAGGTCCCTTCCAACTCTAACCATTCTATGATTCTTGTGTTGGGGACTCCAGAGCTGAACACAGTATTCCAGGTGGGGTCTCACGAGAGCTGAGTAGAGGGGCAGAATCACCTCCCTCAACCTGCTGGCCACGCTTCTTTTGATGCAGCCCAGGATACGGTTGGCTTTCTGGGCTGCCAGTGCACATTGCCGACTCATGTTGAGCTTCTCATCCACCAGCACTCCCAAGTGCTTTTCCTCAGGGCTGCTCTCAATCCATTCTCTGCCCAGCCTGTACTTGTGCTTGGGATTGCCCTGACCCACGTGCAGGACCTTGCACTTGGCCTGGTTGAACTTCGTGAGGTTCTCACAGGCTCACCTCTCCAGCCCATCAAGGTCCCTCTGGATGGCATCCCTTCCTTCCAGCATGTCCACAACACCACACAGCTTGGTGTCATCTGCAAGCTTGCTGAGGGTGCACTCGATCCCACTGTCCATGTCTCCAATAAAGATGTTAAATAGCACTGGCCCCAGTACTGACTGACCCCTGAGGAACACCACTCGTCACTGGCCTCCACGTGGACATTGATCCGTTGACCATACCTCTGACCTTGGGTGTAGTGGGATCCATCTCCATCAGAAGTTGATTGCCCTCAGCAAAATCTTGTTGAGTTTCGGTTCCCTCTCAGTCTAAGGGCAGACGGCACATGTTGGCACCAATGTCAGCACTGCAACACATCACAAGAGGAAGTACACAGCAGCACAGGAAACCTAGATCTCAGCTGGTATTCCCCTGGTTACCTCCAAAATCACAGAGGTGGGTATGCAATGACATGGACTGAGCATGAAAAACAGTGAGTTGCTTGATACTGTTAAACCATTTATCCGTGACTTCAAGCATGAGGTGATTTGTAAGACTTTATTCTGTAGCTGTGTGCTTTGGCCCTCCTTTCTATGATGAAACTGAATGACAGATGTACAGATCATGGAAGGAGGGGCAGGCCACTTGGGAGGAATATAGGTCTGCTATCAGAGGATGTAGGGAGGCGACTAGGAAAGCTAAGACCTTCTTGGAATTAAACCTTGCAAGAAAGGTCAAGGACAACAGAAAGGGCTTCTTCAAATACATTGCAGATAAAACTAACGCTAGAGGCAATGTAGGCCCACTAGTGAACGAGGAGGGTGCCCTGGTGACAGAGGATTAGAAGAAGGCAGAGTTACTGAATGCCTTCTTTGCCTCAGTCTATACTGCTGGAGGCTACCCTGATGAGCCCTGGAACCCTGAGGCTCCTGAGGAAGTCAGGATACAGGAGGAGTCTACCCTGGTTGATGAGGACTTAGTTAGGGACCACTTAAGCAACCTGGCCACCCATAAATCCATGGGTCCTGATGGGATGCACCCGCGGGTGCTGAGGGAGCTGGCGGATGTCATTGCCAGGCCACTCACCATCATCTTTGCTAACTCATGGGGAATGGGAGAGGTGCCTGAGGACTGGAGGAAAGCAAATATCACTCCGGTCTTCAAAAAGGGCAAGAGGGAAGACCCAGGTAACTATAGACCAGTCAGCCTCACCTCCATCCCTGGAAAGATAATGGAACAACTTATGCTGGTTGCTATCTCTAGGCATATCAAGGATAAGAGGGTCATTAGGGGCAGTCAACATGACTTCACTAAGATTGACAAACCTGATAGCTTTTTATGAGGACATCAGCCAGTGGGTGGATGATGGTAGAGCAGTGGATGTGGTCTATCTTGACTTCAGTAAAGCATTTGACACAGTCTCCTGTTGCTCATCAGCCTAGGCTGCGGCTCCAAGAATGTGGTTGCATCTTCCGCAGCCAGGAGGAAATGGCCCGCCTTTTGTAGGCGAGGTCTAAATCTTAATTAGGCAATTCAATCAATTCAAGCCAGCTGGGTGATAGCCATAATTCCCCCTTTTTGTTTTACAATTTTTTGTTTTCAAAGGTTTTTTCAAAGGTTTTTACAGTTTTTTGTTTTCAAAGGTTTTCAGGAATGCTTTACAGTGAGCAGAGACCCAGTCCATTCATTCCAACTCCAGCACGCTTCCCTCCAGTGAATATCACATCGGGGCTTGCAGCTTTACCTTCTTTACCGAAGGACTCTCGCTCCGGCTCTGGCTCCGGCTCCTTTGGTTCTGGCTCTGGCAAGGGAGTCACAATCCTCAGGGTCTCTCAGATGTATCACGTCAGGGTCACCAGATGTTGCTCACCAGCCCAGGCTGTGGCTCCAAGGATGTCGTTGCATCTTCCACAACCAGGAGGAAATGGCCCGCCTTTTGTAGGCAGGGCCTAAACCTTAATTAGATCATTACCAATACAAGCCAGCTGGGTGATATATCCATAATTCCCCCTTTTTGTTTTACAGTTTGTTTTTTTTGTTGTTGTTGTTTTCAGGAAGGCTTTACGGTGAGCAGAGACCCAATTCATTCATTCCAACTCCAGCTCATTTCCCTCTTTTGGGGTAGCGGCTTTACCTTCTTTATCAAAGGACTTGCTGCTCCGGCTCTGGCTCTTTTGACTCTGGCTCCGGCAAGGGAGTCATGGTCCTCAGGGTCTCTCAGATGTATCACGTCAGGGTCACCAGATGCTGCTCACCAGCCTAGGCTGCAGCTCCAAAGATGTGGTTGCATCTTCCACAGCCAGGAGGAAATGGCCCGCCTTTTGTAGGCGGGGTCTAAACCTTAATCAGGCAATTCAATCAATTCAAGGCAGCTGGGTGATAGCCATAGTCTCCCACAGCATCCTCACAGCTAAACTGAGGAAGTGTGGTCTGGATGATTGGATAGTGAGGTGGATTCTGAACTGGCTGAAGGATAAAAGCCAGACAGTAGTGGTCAATGGGACAGAGTCCAGTTGGAGGCCTGTATCCAGTGGAGTCCCTCAAGGGTCAGTACTGGGACCTGTACTGTTCAACATATTCATCAATGACTTGGATGAGGGAATAGAGTGCATGGTTGGCAAGTTTGCTGATGACACTAAACTGGGAGGAGTGGCTGACACACCTGAAGGCTGTGCTGCCGTTCAGAGAGACCTGGACAAGCTGGAGAGTTGGGCAGGGAGAAATTTAATGAAATACAACAAGGGCAAGTGTAGAGTCTTGCGTCTGGGTAAGAACAATCCCATGTACCAGTACAAGCTGGGGACTGAACTGCTGGGGAACAGCACAGGGGAAAGGGACCTGGGGGTCCTGGTGGACAGCAGGATGACCATGAGCCAGCAATGTGCCCTTGTGGCCAAGAAGGCCAATGGCATGCTGGGGTGTATTAGAAGGAGTGTGGTTAGTAGGTAGAGAGAGGTTCCCCTGCCCCTCTACTCTGCCCTGGAGAGGTCACATTTGGAATATTGTGTCCAGTTCTGGGCCCCTCAGTTCAAGAAGGACAAAGAACTGCTTGAGAGAGTCCAGCGCAGGGCCACAAAGATGATTAAGGGAGTGGAGCATCTCCCTTATGAGGAAAGGCTGAGGGAGCTGGGTCTCTAGCTTGGAGAAGAGGAGACTGAGGGGGGACCTCATTAATGTTTAGAAATATGTAAAGGGTGACTGTCATGAGGATGGAGTCAGGATCTTCTCACTGGCATCCAATGATAGGACAAGGGGAAATGGATATCAGCTGGAACATAGGAGGTTCTGCTTAAACCTCTCCCTGGAAGTGTTCAAGGCCAGGTTAGATGAGGCTTTGGGCAACCTAGTGTAGTGGAGGATTTCTCTGCCCATGGCAGGGGGGTTGGAACTAGATGATCTTTAAGGTCCCTTCCAATCCTAACCATTCTATGATTCTATGAGGAAGAACTTCTTCACAGTAAGGGTAACAGAACACTGGAACAGGCTGCCCAGGGAGGTTGTGGAGTCTCCTTCTCTGGAGATGTTGAAAACCCACCTGGACACGTTCTTATGTGATCTAATCTAGGTGGTCCTGCTCAGGCAAGGGGATTGGACTGGATGATCCTTTGAGGTCCCTTCCAATCCCTAACATTCTGTGATTCTGTGACAGATTTTTGGTGCTGAACAAACAAGTTCAGTGACAGCACTACAGAGTTCAGCATTGCTTTTATGCACCTGTGCTGTAGACTTCAGTGCTGTGGAATGCTGGCTGTCCTTGAGTTCATAGAAACAGGCATTTAGCAGCATGGGCTGAGCATGAAAAGAGGCAAACAGGAGAAAGCAGCAATGTCGCTTAACCTTGATCACGGTCATTTTGGGGGGTTTCAATATACAACTATTAAATATCCTTATTGAGTTAGTAGCGTCATGATAACTTATATAATTTATACTGTTCTTGTTTTGTATGATACTGTTCTCTTAAACTTCCAGTGTCTTATAAGTACACGCACACACACACCTACCACAAAATATTCTTTTGAGATCTATATTGGATAACAAGCACTTGAGCCACTGCCACTTGCAGACATCCATTTGCAGTTACCAGCCCTACAAGAGCAGTGGTGAGAGCCCTCTGTGACAGCTCCTTATCCCACTTCAGAAATAAAAAAATTAACCAAAGCATAAAATGATCTTTATCAGCTGTTTAAACTCCACTATATTTGACATGAAGTAGGCAGGGAGTGTTCATATGATCCCTTGTACCATCTTAAGTTTCTGGTGTCTTCAGATATCTAAGATATAAGCACTGAAGGACAGGTTCAGCAAAACTAACTTCAGACTTGAAAAAGTTGCATTCACGTCTGCTGCCAGAGTCTCCCTTGCTGGAAGAAAGAAACGCTTCTAGGCAATTCAAAGGATCTACCTTAAACACTCCTTAGGAATGTATCACCTTTAGGAGGTACATATCTTTCTTACTTGGCTGACAGGGGAGTCTAAGCTGACTAGCTCATATTTAAGCATCTCACTTTCAGATGCTTAAATGAGGACAGATGAAGACAATCGCATTGATCTGTGGCTTTAATTGGCACTATAAATGGTTACAATAGAGACACCTAAGAAACGTGTTTCTAAGAAATGTTACTTTCCTGCCATTAAGAATCTTAGAGGCACAGGTGATAACACCCACTAAAGAAAAATAATTTATCCAATAACCTCCATGATTTCCAATGTGAATCTGAGACTCAAAGTCTGTTATATGTGCAGACATAGGACATCCTTTTCAACTGCCAGATAAAGCAGTAAGAGACAGCAAGGCATAGGGTAAGGCATAATATCTGCCTGAATGCTGTAAAAGCTGCAGGAAATGTAAAGTTGTCGCGACTGTGATACACTCAAAAATCGCATGTGGCATGCCACAGGATATCTGTAAAGTACGATAGCCAAAAGTGTTTTGAAGATGTCAGATCAAGGAAAGTATATTCCCATTTTATTTGAAGCATTTTCAAATTACAGTGCTGTCTCACTGTTATGAATATAAAGCTGTGACTTCCTTTGGTTTTCTATATCACTTCATGCAGATTTTCTACAAAATGCTTGTGAGACATAAATGTTTTCTGAGGCTATCTCTGTAACAGAAGCTCCAACTGAGCTTTCATGCAGGGTAAAAACAAGTACTCATTCGAGCAGCACTGACTTTTATCACATTTATGATCTGTTGTCTTTTCTGCTGCAATCAATAAGGTGAATATGTATGCAAATGAAACATTTTCAGTGATGAGCTGAGACATACATCTTGCAGGTTACCCATCTGATACAGACTGCAGCATTTTGTGGTTGAAATGTAAGGTGTCTCTCAAACTCTTAGTTTCCCAGAACACGCTGTTGAATAAAGAAGTAAAGTTAAAGCAACACATACTTTTCCATAGTCTAGAAAATGATTTGAATTTGATCTCGGGAATAATACATTTTTTCTAATCTGGTGTAAAAATAATCACTAAAAACTGTAATTGCTTCTTTCATGGGCCTGGTGGAAATGGAAAGGGAAACAAAGGAAGACGAGCATTGCACAGCAAACAAACAGAAGATCAAACTTGAGGTTTCTTTAATCTTCAGAGAGGACTTTCTGAGGAACAGAGAAAGGAAACATTTCTTCATTTATGTTTAATAGGATGTGGCTCCATTTCCTCTCTCATATTTTGAAGAGTCAGAAAAACAACTTACTTATACCTTCTATGATCAGTCTGTGATGAGGGATCTTTCTTTCTTTAGGCATGGCTTGTATCTAAAATCCTAAGTTAGTACTGTTTCATACTGTGCTTCTCAACATAAGTTACCCTGTTGATACTAATATTATAGGTTAAATCATTTTTTCCATGTTCTTTACGAACACAAAAGATCCAACAAAAGTCACTGACTTGCCAGATAACCACACTGCGCTAGTTCCTCCACAAGCTCACTCAGTTCCAATGAATTTGCGCTGTGTCACTTGAGGATATGATCACAACATTTCAAGGTGGTTTTTTCCAATATTTCTCATTTTTCTCTATCATCTAATCTATAGTTTGACTGCTGAAAGCTGTTAGATCTTGTACCAGCGGACCTTTAGAGCTAGTCAAACTAAAGTCATGATTAATGCCATTAATTAAGTCATTAATGTATTCTAAAGGGAGTAAAATAGAAAACAAGTTACTAATTATCCCCTATATTCTGGAACAATGCAGAAAAGACAGGACTAAAGCTCTACTAAAGCCAGAGTGACTTGCATTTTTTAAATCATGGCCGTAGTCAGCTAAAATAAATGATTAATTCTGTACGACCTAAAAGTGTCCCTCTCCTAATCAGGCTTGCAGCTTTATATGTTTTGCATCTGTTTATACTGAAAGAGATGCATAGCCTGTTGCTTTGTGTTTGTAGAGCCTGGCAAAACGGGACTGTGAGCTCAGCTGGGGACTCTAAATGTTCTTGAAATGTTTTTCAACATATCATTGATCATAATCATTGATGACAATAACAACAGACAACCGTTGATGCCAGTGGGATGTCTACACATATAGGAACTCAGCAAAGCATTACAACCCATTCTTGTAATTTAACATCATAATTATGATAATGATAATTAATAATAATATTAACAACAACTAACAGTAATAGTGACTAAAATGTTATCTCTAGATGCCACACTATAAATAAGTTTACCGAAACTTAAAATAAAACTCTTTTAAAACTCCAAGTAGTTGAACTTGATGCCTAAGAAGATTTGTGTGCCCTAAAGTCTGCAGCAGCTGCTTAAAATTTCATGGATGTAAATATCAGGAATTTAAGGGTCTCCTTACCACTATTATCATAATTTACATGGCAATTGAGGGAAATAAGCTGTCATCTGAAAACCCTTATAGAGAACCATTACAGCTTCCAAACTGAAGAATACTCTACAGGCATAATACGTAGATCTTCTGACTTGTATTTTGCAACCAATTACATCTTGTGCCAAAAGAAAGTGAAGGCAACTTCTCTCCAATATTGGGATTTCACTTAAGTGTGTTTCTCCCTTCCTGAACAAAGCCCAGAATTTAGAATAAATACATTGAAATTCTAGCTTTATATACCTCCCAAAAGCCCAGAAAGACTTTCAATTCCTAAGAGAAATTGCTGCTTCTCATAGTAGTGATGAGCTTGGTGTGAATGCATCAGCTAAGAGCACCATGAAAAAAAATTGTCTTCCCTTCTTTCCCTTCTCAGACTTTTCTCATTTATTTCTTAGTGAGCTGAACGTCTGAAAACAGGGCTGAGTAGTTTTTAATAATAGCCATGATATAAAAAACCCAAAAAACATATTAATACATTTGGCTTAGACTCCTTCCACCTAACTTCAGGCTCCTAAATGTAGGTGGATAATTGTTCCATGCTTCTTCTGTTGTCAGCAGACCTTGTCATGGTTTATCCTGGCTGGCAACTAAACACTACACTGCCGCTTGCTCACCGTCCCCCACCCCCAGGGGATGGGGAAGAGAACTAAAGGAGAAAAGGGAAAGAGACTTGTGGGTTGAGATAAGAACAATTTAATAGTACTATTAATAATAATATATTAATATACATATGTATGATGATAATAGTACATACAAACAAGTGATGCACAGTGTAATTGCTCACCATCTGGTGACCAAGGCCCAGTCCGGCCAGGGCTAATGATCCTGAAACAGATAAGTCCTGACACTGCAATCCTGGATGAGTGAGAGGCCCAAAAAGAGAGCGAGAGTCTGAGAGTGAGAGCCCCTGGAAGAGTAAAAACCTTTCCTGTCTCCCAAAAGTTAGTTGTCTAAATTCAGGTAGGTCAATCTGGGTCTTAGTGAACATGATTTATTGAATTAAAGCATTTAGAATAATATTGAATTAAAGTATTTAGAATAAAAAATTTACATGCAGACATGTGAAACCAAAAAATTTTTTAAAAATATGCCCCTAAATCCTTTGTGAATATTAAGCGTCATTTTGATAATTAAGACCTGATTACTGAAGAGAATTAAAACAATCAGAAACCCAGACCAGCCAATGGCAACTGGTGACAAAAGGGGCATATCTTCTTTCTAGCCCAGATTCTGCGCTCCTTTTTCTGTTCCTGCACTGTATCCACTAACTCTTTATTCCAAAACATACAGAATGTTCCTGGAGCAATGTCAAGGTTGGAGTTTTGTCTCATCTTTCTTAGCAGCAAAAAAAGCTATCCATGTAATCTGACTATGAGACTGTAGCCATTCTTGAGTTCTGTATCAGTGGTCCATGGCCCACATTTTATTTCTGTCACTGGAATATCTTCCATCAGAACAGGGAAAAAAATATCCCCATCTCGTCCTAGCTGTGCCTTATATTTTGAATGACAGTCTGAAGAACGTAAAAAGCATACTAGTCTCTGCATATGCTATTCAATTTTTAGAACAGCATTTTTCTCTTGGAGATTCTGAAAGATTTCCCTGTCCTATCCGCACCTCTTCCCACCTCCTACACACACACACTCAGTAAAGCAGTTTTATTGTTCACACAGCATGCGAAAGAGTTGTCTTCAAAGTTGATCTTTTTTCCTTCTTGTTAGTAAAACTGCCTTTCATTGTTTCAAACAACTTTTGGATGAGCACATTTTGGTTTTCTTTAAGATTTAAAAAAAGAATGTGTCTTTCTGAAAATACACAAGCAACAAGTATTATTCAGGCTCATGGTGAGGTCCTTAGACTTGGATTATAAGTGACTTTCAGGTCCTGTCTACTGTTGAACTCATTTCACATCCGCAACATGTAAGAGCAAGCCTACAGTCCACTGTGAATTGCAAAGGAAGCAAGGAGTTGGACAATTTGGGCTCACTCTGCCTTTAAATGTGAGTCAAAGACTATTTCTAGCTGCAATTTAGACAAATACACACAGTCTGCTGAATTGACTATGCTAAGTAGACATCCACTCAGTGTAATTGTCCTGCCCAGCAGAACAGCAATGCATAATATGCCTTAAAAAACAAAATAAAACAAAACAAAACAAAACAAAAACTTTGTAAACATCTGAAGCACTTTTCAAGATCTAATTCAGAATAATAGCCCAAGATGTTTTCCTTCACCAGATAATTATTTTCTTGCTTGAAGGATGACCATGAACAAAATACATTCAAGAATTTAAATACAGTGAGCAGAATTAAATTAGCATGACTGTGCAGAGTCAAAGCAGATGGACTAGATCTACAGGAATCTCAGTGTTTAATTTGAAATAAATTGCATAATTCTAATTTATTTTCACGATCTTGAATTAGTGCTGGCAGTAGCATTTTAATATATGAATACAAATGGAGACACAGTTAAACACAGGGTCTAAATGGAGTCAGACAAATGAAAAATGAGAAACCATTGCACAGTAATCCAAAGCAAAAGAAGTAGAATGCAGGTTTAAATAATGCACTAAAATTTTAGTATGTATTTAAATAAAAAAAAAAATGCAGGCCAAGGACTAGATCAAATCCTTCCTCTTTGGGGGAAAGCATTAATGCATTTATATTTTATTTGGTTGATTGTCAAAAATTTTTCTTGTCTAGGAGGCAACTGAAATCAGCAGACATTTTTAAAAATGTCCCTAACTTTTTTGACCCATATTTTGATTCATCATTACTGAAAAGTGTAATGGCTGAAGATCACATTCTGTTAGCTTAGTAAGAGACTGGATCATGTTTGAGTTTTAATGAAACCTGGAATTCACAATTCAAAAAGAAATAAAGTGATACTTCTACTCTTTCTTAAGATGAATCTAAGGCTAGCTTCTTACAAGTCTCATAAATGATACTCAGATGGAAATCTAGACTACAATTACTATTTTATTTTCTTCTCAAGGACACTTTACGGTTTTCCATAAAGAATCCAGCTATTCCACTGTTGTTCATAGAAATGTTTATCCTGTGAAGACCCCAGCACCCCAGTAAATAGTCGGCAGAGGTGTCAAGAAACAGAGATAAGAGGCAACCTCTCAGCCTAAGCGGCTCATGAAGGAAGGTTTAGCATTATTATAAACATTATTTCTACCATGTGATTTTTGATGGTTTTGGTTTTTTTTCTATTCTGTGGATGAATGAAAAGACCAAATTACAGTGCCTTCTTGTAATTAAATTTAAAATGTTCTTTAGAAGTTATAAATCCCTAGTTCCGCCTTTATAGGGCATAAAGACAATTTGCATTCAAATTGTAACCCTTTTTTTTCTTTATACAAATTCACTTCATGTTCCTTACTTTATATATTGATTGTAGGCTCTGAGAATTTAGGTTTTTTCTTTATAGTACCATGCATAATGGGAATACTGGGACTGCAACTCTTAGATTCTACGATAATATGAATAATTAGCTGTAAGACAATCAGAAAAAATCCCAGATTGATTCATTTATTCCATTTTTCTTATGACGGATGAACAAGAGATTTGCTTCTTTGTTCATTAGCTGAAGGAACATAATTAGATTGAGATCCTAGTCTCCAAATGGCTCTCTAATGGTAATAAGACATACAAATGATCACAGAATTTGCTATTCCTCTCTACTTGATGTTGTAAACATTGGTAATTGATAGACAAATACATTCTACTAATAATAACTATTATCAAGAATCAGATGAAATGGAATGAATCATCTGTAATTTGGATAGGAAGAAGGTATGGTGGAAAGTGAAATCTATAAAAGGAGAGATAATGTGCTCTTTTTTATTTATTTTTTAATGTAATTAGAGTAAAATATGAAACAGGGTTGGATAGGATCCAGCATCACTACTTAACAGATTTTGTTCTTGTTGCAAGAGAAGAGTTCTCATCCATTTCATTCACAGTGGTAACTTTTATATAAAATGGTCAGACTGTTAGCTAAACAAGAAGAATTTATCATGCATACATATTCCAGTATGTATCCTTGATTCCCAGCAATAGCAAACACAAACATATATCACCCTTGGCTAATGTGACAATACAACCATCCGATGAGTGAGGACAGAAAGAATGATGAAAGAAAAACACAGAAAACAGGATGCATTTTCAAGGTAACGTACTTGCTACCTGCAGCAGAATTTTAAATAATTCTTTGAAGAATATTGGCACAGCACGACTGCAACAATTAATGAAATATAAATTGTATAAAGAACAGCATAAAATTTCCTTCGTATTCTCATTGTATTCTACTGATTCAATTTCAAGTCTATTAAATAATAGATAAATAATAATTTTTCTGTATTCACACACATGAGTTAAAATTTCTACAAATACGTTCTCATGAGACAATTGTGCTTCACCCTTTTGCAAAAGACCCAAATGTACAAAACATTAGAAGTCCTACCATAGGAAATAAAGAATTATCAGATTGCTCTAATTACAACGCATATTTCTTGGAGTGTGCCCTCTCTAGCACATATCACTGTGTGTCTGTGCATTGCTTTAATTGCCAAAAGAAACTCTCTTTCACGCATTCTTCTCTTCTTCAGAGAAGCTGACAGTACAAATATGCAGCGGATGTTAATTATTCAATGTACTACCATAAGGCACTCAGGTATTATGATGATAACCACAATGTAAGAGCACATATAAAAAATAATAGAACAACCCACACTGCAAGAGTCTGACAAATCTGGAATAAATTAAAAGCTGAAGCAGCAAGAAAACATCAATACCTCTACTAGAAAAATGTTCTCTAACAGATTTTGAAAACCTAATGTCCATGCTTCCATCCTGTCATTCATATTAACACTCACCCTAATTGTTTTTCAGACTGGTTCATGTTCTACAACCACAACTGTATTCTAATCAATAGAGGTTCTGGATTGTTGCATAAAGCCACCAGAAGAAATTAAGATAGGTTTGGACAACATGTTACATGCTACATCTAGCACAGAGCTTGTTGTATATGAAAGAAACTGTTTTTTTACAGAAACATTTCTGCTCTTACTTAACTTCAGGAAAGCAAAAACATAAGGAACAAACACGTTTGACTTCAAGGTTAATGCAGCCGAAATCATTTCATTCCAATCCATTCTGTTTCTAATCTGTGAATTATTTATTATTATTGTTTTTCAGCATTGTAACAGTTTAGTGGTACTTAAACCAGAATTGTTTAGGAAGAAATAAGATTTTTAACAAGCAGGTGCTCCTAAACACTAATACAGGTTTTTTAGAAAATAGGATAACCCTCCTGTTTAGATATTGACGCAATTAAATTGCAAAGGAATGTGTAGTCTACATCTGCCATCTACTGTAAGAAGAAAATACTGCAGATCCTTTAAATGAACCGTAATTTAAACAAACAAAAATTACTACATTCTCTTTAAAGTTTAGACCTACTTCTGAAATCGAATCACAATTTCTTGAAATTCTCATCAATAAAAAGAGATGACATTATAGATGTACTATAAAAATATATGTAAATCCATTGTTTGAAAAACAGACCAAATTTTCAATTTGTTGTAAATTCAAAAACAAGGATTCAAACAGCACAAAGAAAAGGAGCTTATAATTTTAGAATTTTTGGCACTGCTGAGAGAGTGTGTGAGTAACCACTATAAGCATTATAGTGAAAGTGTGAACTATTGGACTTTTTCTTCAATGCTTGCATACTTCTTTTAACATATAAACACAATTCCAGCTTTAATCCTCATTATTATATCCTGCTTCCAGAAATAGTGGGCAAAGATAACTTTAAGTTGTGGTGTGGTTGAGTTATTGAGCAGCCTATATAGATATGTCCACACTCCAGTAAGAAGTCCAAGGAGAGGTTTCAAGCACTGATTTCCCTATCATTTATACCATTTTTTAGCTTTTTCCCTGGACCTGTGCTGAATCAGTCCAACTACTATCTGCAAGTGTAATAGGATTTGAGGTCATGGATCTCTGACCCTCCTATTTAGCAGCAGACCAAAATTGTGTGAACTGACTGAAGTAGCACACAGTCATCAGCTTCTTTTACCTTGTTAGGCCAGTAATAACATCACCTGGGAAAGGAGATGATGTCAAAGAGGTGTTAGTGCTTTATTAGTAGAGCTTTCTTTAGAGCACAGGCAGAATTTTAGTGCCTACCTAGATAGATTAGATCATATTGCCTGTTGCATATCCATCAAGAGACCTAGATCCTGAGCAGTGAAGAAGCTTCTTCAGTGGTCAGCTCCTCTTAATGACTTCTGTTGTCAACTTTGGAGAAAACCAAAGGCTTCAAAGACTAAGAATCCCATTTGAAGAAAAGCATCAAAATAAAATCAAGTCAATCTGGAATAAGACTGTGACAAGCCCTCACAGAGATATTACTTCAGAACCTCTTTGCAGCATTCGAAGGTAGATATCTTCATCTTACCATACGACAGAGATTTGAAAGCTAACTTTCGTCAGGCTAATGCCTGAAAAAGACCATCTGCTAGATGAATGAAATTTATGCCACATTACAGATATCAGAATTAGGTTTTTTAAATCACAAAAATTTATTCTAATTTATTTCTGCCTAGAAATAAAATATTTTGCATTTTCAATGTGTATATATATACATATACATATATACAAATAAAGATTTATAATAGCTTTCTTATGCAAATAGTAATTATAAGACTTTTACATCATTCTTTGTGTGTCTCATAAATGAGCCCTCTGCCTTGAAAAAGATAACGTTTTGAAAAAGACCAACTTGTACATAATGTTTTTCATTTGAAAAATATCAACTTTTTCAGGAATATATATACATTTTTTTTTAAATGTAAGCATCTAAGTTTTATGGGGTTTTTTTTCCTTTTTAAAAATACTGCTCAGAAGTGCTTTTAAGTTGTGAAGATACAATGTGTCAGTTGGGGGTATCACATCAAGCAAAATTTAGTCTGTTCTTTTCCTCTGCTGCTCTTGGTTAAATTTCAGTTCCCATCATCCAAGTCCAACTATCACGCTGGTCTCTTTTCAGGAAGCAATAAGACTTTCTCTAAAATACCAGAATGGACAAAGTTACTTCCATTATGTACTTCAGTTCTCCTGGGAAGGAAAGAGACACCGAGGATTTTATTGCTAACAGTATTGGCAACAAGACAGATCAACGTGACAGGCTGCTTCCAAAGCTATCTAATGGGCTCTTCATCCTCTGAAGCACTTGTTTTCCACTCTTTTGGGTCAGGGATATGCTACCACTCATTCCTAGCTCAGATACCTATCTTTTTCTCTCCCATGGAGGCTGGGGAGCCGAAGAGCAGAGAGTGACATACACCACACATTACACTTTCATACAAAATCAAGACATGGCAGAAGCAGTCATCTGGACTCAAAAAGTAGTCTCAGGCCTGACAGCTCATTTCTGTCCCACTTGCTGCTTCTCAGGTACTGAGTGAAAATCCCAACCCCTCTTATATACCACTGCCCTCATTTCTGCTGAAAAAAAAGATGTAAATGGAAAAAAAAAAAAAAAAAAAAGATTATACTAATTTAAAAAGGCCTATCTTTTGCTCAAAGACTCAATATGAGTAGAGTGTCTGAATTAATTCTGCATGACAAGAATCCCTCCCAAACATGACAGGAAGCTACATTACCCGAATAATGAGGATTCCAGCTGAGGTAAGTCAGGGAAACGCATGGACTAGTATATGCAAATACAATGCCTCATTTAATGTCTATAATATACAGGCGAGTCCAAGAAGGCTCAGTGTTAATCGAAATATATTAGAAGATTTGGAGAATATTCAAAATCCAATCACATTTTGCAATAGACATACCTATCCTAGAAATTCAGTACAGTCTCTAGGGGATTTGCTATATATTTCTGAGCAGAAGAGCAAGTACAGCATGGTTTATAAAGATTTGCTACCAGAAAAATGCAGAAGGCAGTGACCTGTATAACAGCATATAAGGCTGCTATCTAAGCTTTGCATTAAGAGGAATTTCCCTCTCTCTCTCTGTTCCTCTCCCTCTGGGAAAGGGGATTTGAATTGCAGATAGCATCACTCATCCTAATGCAACATTGCCAACCATCTGTGTATTTCAGGTACTAGACACTAATTTCAACAGAAAACGACTACACCAGAAGATGCAACATCTAAGAAATACCCTCTCAGTTTTCCTTATTAGGAGTTTGTTTCTACCGGCTCTTTCAATTTCCAAAGAGCCCTTCCTTAATTGCTGCGCTACGTCAAGAGATATTAGGGACTTCAATATTTATGGAGAGGGTTACTTTAAAAATCACAGCTGAACACAGTTGAAATGCTCAGTCTCATGGAGGGGGACTGCCTTGCTCTGTTCACAATTCAAGTGAAGAGTGCATATGGGAGAAATTACATATGTCCAAACTTTTGTCTCTTTTCACGTACACTGAAACTGAAAAGACATTCGCCAATTTAAAGTTTTTCACTGCCATTGTACTGAGATGACTACACATCTGGGCTTTTTTTCCCCAAACAATTATTTCTCTCAAAATAGTTAAAATTATAAGACTACATAAGGTAACTGGTTTATTTTATTTACCACTATGAAAGACTCTTATAGTATAACTTGGTCTGAATATCACCTACCATTTGGTTTCCTTATTTTTCAGTCTGCAGGATCAGTATACAAACACCTTTTCTCACATACAGTTGCAGTATCCCCCTAAGGTAGCCAACTAACTGCACTCACTTGCTCACCCAACTGCTAAGTTTCTTAATAATTGAAGGAGTTAAATACAAAAAGTCAGAACAAGTTGATGTATTTCTCATTAAAATAAGTGAGCTTTGCAGTTATTTCAACAACTGTCAAAGCTCTACATTGTTATTAAAAAAAAAGAAAAAAGATGCTATCTGATATATATTTAAGAAATATTCATGATGACATAGAAACATAACCCTCATTGCAACTGTGTTAGGAAGTAGAGAGGAATGTTGCTTTTATTTTTTTTCTTGCAGATATTGATCCGAAGCTTGACTTCTCTATTTCTGACACAGAACTCAAGTTCATTTTATGTGCATGTATAAACTTTGCTACTAGTTCTGTCCCAGAGATCTATTCTATATTACAACAGGGCTAAATTTGGCCTGGTACTTCACTGCAAATCATGGCAAATAACTTCTAGAACAGCTGGTGAGCTTCTAGGCATCTGTATCTCTGGGGTTCTTTCTTCAAAATTGAACATAAAACAAGTTAGCAATGCAAGAAAAAATATATTATAAATAAATGATACTTTAAAAAAAAATTGATCAGTCTTCTGAAGCCTCCATCCCAGACTGACTTGTGGGTTTAGTATGTCACTTAAATTAACTTGCAACTGAGGAAACCATGAGAAATAGATCAACCCGCTGAGCATCGTGGCCTCACAAAGACACCACTATGTTATAAAAGGACTCTTTGCTAATAATTTGCCAGGTCTTAGGGTTACCACTAGAGAATGCAACAAAGACGCAGATCTTTTGAAAAGAAAAACGTCCATTGTTACAGTCACAAAGAATGTACTAATTCCCTCCACTCTCTTTTCTCTAATCCTTGGTCAGTGAAACATTCTTGCTCCTAGTTACAAGGGCAATATAGCAGAATCATTCACCTTATGTTGTGCTGTGAGGCTATAAAAAAAGAAAGTAAAAAGCTGGATACTTTGCCCTGTTTTCCACATCTATTGATAAAGCAAGCCACACAGCTACTTTCTCACCTAGAATCCCTATGTGTATTTTATCATTCAGATTAAATGGATTATCCCCAGCAAAACACAGACACACATATGAATCACAGTTTCCCTCCTGCCAAAAAATAAAGCTGCTTTGTGCTGCTCCTGTGGAGCAAAAGAGTGATTGAGTCAGAGAATCCATCTCCTTTAGGATTTCCCTTTCCCCAGGGACCACATGGATGGCACGCATCTACAGCAATTACTCCTGTACCACAAAACCGTTCCCTTTTTCGATGAGGATGACACTACAGGGAGTACCCGGCTGATTATACACCCTTATTTTAGAATGTGAAGACTTTCAAGCAGAAAGCCAGTCTGCGAGTCTTCAAAAGACCGCTAGACTCCTCGTCTGTGGTTTACTAGCTGTGTTACAGAAGGTCTGCATTGCTTTTAAATGAGAAATTTACCCAGAAAATTCAGGGCATCAGAAAAATAAAACGTATTTAAGGTAAGATAGGACAGGTTCTCCCGAATTCCTCTGAATTTCGTAGCCCTCATCCATAAAATACGGACTTCAGACGCTATCCACCGGGAACCAAACATATAAAATGTGGTCCTACACTTCTTAACCAGCAGAGGGGGCAGGATGAGCAAAGGACATTCTAACAGCGTAAAGGCAATTTGTCTGCACTTTCAGTTTTAGAGACAGCACTGCAAAAGTTATTAAAATAAGTTTTGAAAAGTAATTAGTTCCTACAGCTAGTGGTGTCTTCTCTGTATACAGTTCTGGTAAATGTACAACTTCATGTCAGTAGTTCTGCACATACACTTCTTTCAATGGAAATGGAGTCTCTAGGGATGATGAATTCCACACTAGATTCATAAATCTGCCACATAAATGAACCTACTTTGTAATGGCTTATTAAAAAGAGATAGGTAGTCATACAGAGCCCTTTACATGCAGTAAGACCTTTGAAGAATTCTATTTTACTTGAAGTGATCTTTTTCAGGTGTTTCTACTTTAAAGATAAGAATTATGGCATGAAATGTTATTATTAGTACTAAAATGAACAGAAAGATTATGTTATTTGACAAGAAATACTACGTAAATGCTTCTGCCTCAGAATTAGTATTTCTAAAAACCTGATCTTTGGCATTACTGATTAAAAATCAATGATACAGCACCTATGTGTTTTACTCCCCTACAAAGATGGGGTCAATGAGCACAAATATAAAATGCTACACAAAAAAAAAAAAAATGATACTATTATAATTATTATTTTATTTTACTTTGCAAATGCTTACACACAGAGAATATCAGGAAGAGGGAAAAAAAAACACATGCAGCTTACAGCAACAGCTAGATATCACAAAAGAAATCGTATTTATTACTATTGCATACAGCACTACAACAATGTAGCCTCCCCCTCCACGTTGAGAACTGGTCCTTGTGTGCATTATGGTCTGCTGTACTGACACAAAGCACAGGGTTTGTCTCACCTAATCTGAGGTGCCCAAGAGCATAAACTGTTCACTGCAGGCTCTGTATATAATCCGGGGAGACAAACAGGCAGTTCTAAAGGACAATTCATCTGACTTGTTTTAGACCTACAAATCAGGATAAGATGAACTTCACCCTAGAAAGGAGCCTAGGGTGATTAGATCAGATGCAGAAGTCTGCATTTGGTAAATGTACCCCATCCACGCAGTCTGCTCCGGAGGGCCCATCGTCTCACAGTCTAGGCAGGCAAAGGGCAAAAGCTGAAGCACTAGCAAACTGTAACAGTGCTCTCATGGCCCACTGCTCTAGACACTGAACACACGAGCTTTGGGAGGATTTTGTGTCCATAGTGTCCTTCTTGTTTTTAATTAAAAGATTCCAAATTCAATGAGTGAATTTGTCCCAAATCCAAAAGTAAAGAAATAAAAAAACACCTAATAAAAGCAGTATTATCTCTAAACTGACCTATGCTTCGAAGCTGTCTTCATGCTTCATGAAGCCTAGAATTTTGCTCCAACCTGGCTCATTTCCTGATACAGCTGTAGAAAAAGATTACAAATATGGTCACAATTTGTACTGTGATTACCCCTCTACGACCAGCACATTAAGGTTGCAATTTACCTGCTATTGTGAGACTCAGAACATTTCAGCCACTATTTTAGCAAACTACCTTAATCATGAAGGTGATGGAGTAATAACGAATGAAAAAAAATCTGGGATTTGGGGATTCTGATGGTCATTTTGCACTCAGACTGAATCGCAGCATGATAGGCAGGGTTAGAGTGAGTAGAAAAATTATATATATTCCTGCAATTGTAACATGTAAGGGTTGTATTCCATATTAAAGGCGTTTTGGAGGATCAGAAGTTATATTTGACGCTAATGTTGAGCTATTAGTTTTGTTGGTTAAATCTCCCTGAGACATCCAGACATTCCCAGTTTTTAACAGGGATTAGCTGAAGGGGATAGAATAGCAGGGAGCATCCTGTGTAGGTTGCTGACTGTTTCATTTTTATTTTTCCTACTGGTTTTAGAAGTTTATTTCATTTCAGCCAGTTTATTCCTTTCTAATAAGGTAATTTCAAAACCAGTGGCTAATGTACTTATTAGAAGTAGGTGCTATTGCTGTAGGATTGCTTTTTTGTGATAAGAGTAAGTAAAACAACATTCATCTGAGAGCAAAGCATAATGCTGTTGCTTTCTATACAATCTCCAGCAGTAAACTCATTAGTAGTATTTTTAGCTACACAGAAAATATGTCTCTTTACATATAGTATTTCACATTTAGTGCTTCTATGTATGCCACTGAGTCTGCAGAGGATAGAGGAGTTTTGGTCCAATACTAAGAAAAGAGATCATGTTAGGGTTCTTGCTGACATGGCACATACTATACGGCAATCAAATTATTTTCTCAGGCTGCACGATTCGAATACAGCATTTCAATAGCACTCTAAAGCTGTACAGTGGCATAAAAGAGGTTAATTAAATATCAAGTCTCTGCAAAAGCAGATCATATACTAAGATTCTGATTCACCAGGGAATTTTAACAGGTAGCGAACTTCAGGCACACACTCTTTAATTTCAGTGAGACTACTTGTGCATATTTGAAGTAATGTACCTCCGTCAGTACCCTAGTGAAGTGGGACCTAAATGAATAAAAAGCTATTATGCAAATGAATATGCCAAGGTTATTATGCGTTCTTATGGAATTGGTTTGGATTTTGAAGAAGGCAATATTCTGCTCTCCCTAAGATCAGTCTAGTGGTCGTTGCATCCACAGAGTACAAGTGGACTATGACAGCGCTTCTGAAAAATCTGGAATTGAATTTTTCCTCTAAGGATAGCAAAACCCTTCTGTCAAATTTTCACGAGGAAAGTTAATTTTTCAACAATATATATTCTTAAGGTGGCATGTAAGGAGATTTTAGCTTTAATGCACAGCACAGTCATATCTGTATGTATATCAGACAGATTTAGCTTTACCAGAAACTGTTACTCATTTAAATTAGGACAGTTACAATTTAGGCATATATCTACAGACACATTGCACTAGAGCTTTCTTCAGACAAAAGCTCAATGCTAAGCAAGTTCCTCAGACAGTGCACCATGCACACGGATACAGTATACTCGTACAGTACGGTAGTTCACGTATAAGCACTATTTTTTGTGATACCAATCATCCCACTGTTAACACGAATTATTTCGGTGCTGTTTTAGTATCAGAAAATCCTCACTGTAAGCATCAAAGAGTTAAGTTAGGTATTCACAACTCCAAAAACCTGTAATCTTACTGTTTGAACTCCTTACCCAGATCCTACAAATGCATGTCAAACTGACCCATAAGTAGTCAATTCTTACTGCCCTTATCTAAAAGGATTCCCTGCTGCAGACCAGTCCTGTGCTGCAATGGGAATGGCAGGAAAATGAAAACAGGCTCTTTTATAACAACAGGAGCTTCATTTACAGTGCACGGAATACTGTAGGAGCAGTCCTGGGTTTCCTACCAGCATGCCTGAGCTTAATTACACCTGCTGTAGTCCTGAATCACCAGCCAAAGGCCTGGGGTGGTACCTCAGTGCCTTGCTGAATTCAAAGAATAGCTGAGATGGAGCCTGCAGACAACTAATGTGCTCTGAGAACAGTGCGACAGCCGTTTCGTGGGGGGAGCTGAGGGATTTCAAGGGAGCTGCCGCAGAGACTACACATTGTTTCAGAGCAAGAGGTACTGTTTTGTGTACTGCACTTCGCTCAAACATTTACACTTGAAAACTAAGCTATTCAAACCCAAATAAAACACCAGTCTCCTGAGCTAACTTTTAGCACCAGGGGGTTGGTTGGTTTGTTTTTCCAGCTGCTGCATTTTTTTCTGTATATATATCCATCATTTTTCTGCCTTGTAAATAACAGTACCTTTCCAGTTTTCCATCCTTCTCCAGTTTCCCATGTTTTCTTCATGTTTTGTGTGCTTGTTATGATTCCTAACACATCCGCTGCTCTCAGCCCCAGTTGCTGCTGCACGGCACAAGTGAAAATCAGAGGCAGCATTCTGGTTTACCCTCCAGAGTTATTTCTGTAGTCTGAAACATCTGCTTCTTTTGCATTTCACCTTTCTCGTAATGCAAGGGTGGAAAGTCTCTGGCTCCTGGGCAACTTCTGGCTCCTGAAACATTCAAGTCACAAGACTAGCTACTAGCACAAGCAACACGTCTTGCTTGTGAAAGTCGGTAACCTCCATGAGATTTGGCACTAGAGGGGAGAGGGTCCCTTTCTTCATGTAGCCATTGCTATCTCCAGTGTTCCCGCAGATGCATTCAGCACCTGGAATGTGTTTTAAGGCTCTCAACCACGTAAAAATATTAACCTGATTGTCTGGAAAGCTGCAAAATCATACTCTACTGTGTCCTTTTTATGACTGCCTCTTGACCATATTCTAACATAGGTATTTTTTGTGCTAGATCAGACAAATTATTCATTTTGTCCACAACTTCACTTACATGCTCCGTTAAACTTCTCGGTTCTTCGTTCTGGTAGAACCTTAGTTCTGCATAAAACACAACTGTAACTGTTGACTGAAGTGTCTCTTCCACCGAATAAAATAACAGTCGAAAATGCAAGGGAATAGAAATATAGACCATAGTGAAAATCACTAACAAGCTACACCCAATTTCTGGTTTGGTATGGTATTATAGACAAACTGGAAGGTACGGGACATTTTACATCTCCAAGGCACAGAAAATGGAGCAGATAGCATATTAAATTTTTGAGGGTTTTGCTGGGACAGCAGACTAATAAAATTAAATTCATATATTCTAGAGAAGAAACAATGAAGGAGTAAGAGGGATCCTAACACAAGGTTTTAAAAAATCTAGAGAAAATGAACTCTCTGGTTAGCTTACCCTAACATGAAACAACTATAAAATATAAACATACCTATATGAACAATAGAGTGCTCAGCCATGCTTGACCACAGTTTAAAAGCTTATGCAGGGATTTCCCTTTGGTAAAAAGTAAATGCATCACATTTCTAAGTTACCTTCCCCAGAAACTCAAACAGAAGCCATGTTACAACCTCAGTGAGAAAGCAAGGTTTCATTTTGTCTATGCGTGTGAAATACTGCTAAATAAAAACACTTCAGGCAAGAAGCTTGAGCAGTGGTGGTTTTGTCACCTGAACCACTTATCTCAGCGACAGAGGTTGAGTTTAGACTATGCCAAGTAGCAGTCGCTGGGGCAGTGCCTGGACACGGTTCAGGGGACAACAGCACATGCCGTCTGCCATTCCCAATATGTAGTCTGAACTAGAGTGCACCAGATTTGGCTCCCTTCACACTCCATATCTCAGTAGGATTTGCAGAGCCTCAAGCATCTCTCCTGGCCCTCATGCCACATCCCAGAGATTGCAAAAGAGATTCTCAGATTTAAGGTATGAAAATACTAAGCCAGTGGGTTGCCTTCTTTTTTTTTCAAACATATAGAACTGAAAAAGGAAAAAAAAAAAAACACAAACCAACCAAACAAAAAAAAACCACACATTAAAAAAAAAAATATCACAAAATTAGAACTATGTCCTAGGGACAAAAAAAATCATGGCATGAAACCCAGAAGAGACACAGAGCCAAGTGAAATTTGGTTGCAGCCAAGATGTAACACTTGGCCGCAAGGCCAGAGAGAAAGGTCCCTTACCATGTTTATTTAGCAGTAGAGATGCAGTCATTGCATTCACCTAGCCTATCATCTTCTTCTCAACAGTAGCTGCAGCAGATGTGAGAGGGAAAAGTGTATGAAAGGCTTCAACAGGCACATCTTTCCAAGTTCTAGCAAATCTCTGTTTTAGGATTTCCAGGTTCAGATGTTGAATCCAGACCACTGTGCTTGGTAGCTGAATTTGTTAAATGCTCCTTTTTGGACTAACACACACTGTAGGCTTCCAGAATGTCTAGTCACAGATGAGCCCTACAATTTCATTTTTCTCTCTGTAGAAAAAAAGTCCTTCTGCTTTTTTAAAATCTACTGTGTAATTATTTCATTAGGTGACACCTTGGATTATCTTTTCACTAAAGAGATTTTATCTACAAAATTTCTCTCTGAAAAGAGAGAAGTTCTCCATACATTGGCCTATACTTCCTAATGTTTCTTATCTTTCCTGTTTCTACTGTGAGCCTTTTGTATCTTTTTTTAAACCCTGTGGACTTTAACTGCATGCATTAATCAAGATGTGAATACATCGTGCATGGATGCACTGTAACACAATGACATTCTTTCCCAGTAAGTCTAATAATTCCCAACATTGCTCTGCATTTTGACTACTATTGAACACTGAGTTGATGTTGTCAGAGAACTATCACAAGGTCTCCAAGATTTCTGCTGAAAGGTCATAGATAAATTGTGGCTTAACTGTGCACATATAAAAGGTATATCAACAGACTATCACCTGATTTTACTCTCCATTTTTAATAACCTGTAAATCACATATCCAGAAAACTAATTTTAGTTCAAGTATAATAGCAAGGTACAAAAAGATTATACACTTATCTGAAAAATTCTGATTTTCCTCATGCTGCTGAGTTCATTGAACAAATAATACTTATCTGCAAGAATAAAATGTGCACTCTAGTTCATTAAATAGGTATACTTCTAACTCTCTCAGATCTATGGTCCTGTGTTGTAGTGTTGCCTTAAAGTTGATTCTGCATTACTTGCAAGTTGCATAAATCAAGAGCAGAATAACTTTGATAGTATGACTAGTCAACACAATATACAAGCCTCTAGTTAAAAAATACAATAATGGCTGTGGAAAAGCACAATTCCCTATCATTAATAGTGCAGCTGCAGCTGCACCTATTTATTTCTCTATATTACTCATAACAAAACATTAGCATTTTCTGTCCCCTTTGCACTCATGCAAATGATTTCATAAGCAACAAGACAATGATGAAGCACTCCTTTTTCGACTCACTCTTGCTATATACCCCTGAGACTGTACAAGACAAGCCTTTTGTCCCACATAACTTAATTTTAGATGCTAAAAACAGCAATATGTTAAAAAACAATAAAAAATAAAGGTGATTATGAGAAGCAAAGATTTTCATTTTAAATACGTAGGAATAAAGAACGAACTTTCCTGTCATGTAATCGGCATCCTTTGGCTACTACTTGTTTTTCTTTGACTTAGACATTCATGTAAAAACACTAGTTCAACAGCAAAAAAATACCAGAGGAATTTCGTGTGGCAACGGTTTTCCAAATAGGGGATCAAAGAAGTCCCTACGGCCCTATACAGTGCATTCCTGACAGACAACAGTAATATAAGATGTATTTAGAGTAACTGAACAGAGAGCATCCAACTTTTATTCAAAATAAATACATAATATATTTAATTATTCATTAATTTTTTTCCTTATCAAACTCTTTATCCTGTTCTGAAACTATAATTCAAATGCAAAATAAAATGACTTTTTTAAAATCATAAGGCAACTATCATTTTATTTCTCTTCTACTGAATTACATTCCATCGAGTAATAACTGTCTTTCTCTGAACTTAATAACTCATTTTTCATATTATACAAGTGCTTTCAGGGCTTTTGTATCGTGTTTCTGGGGTTTGATTTTATTCATTTCTAATATAACAATTTTACAGAGTCTCTAAAGAGTAATTCAGACAAGGAGTTGGCACAATAATGTGCCTAGCATTGAGAAGAGCTGATTTTTGGAGAGAGGGCTACTCTGTGAGATGTGAAAGTTATCATTATCCTGATAGGGTCAATTCAATTTAAAACTTCTGAAGTTAGTTATGCACTTTAAAATACCTTCTAAAGAAGGTATATATATTCCAAAGAATAGAGGAAGGACTATTTGGAGCTTTCAGAAAATGCTGGTGGCATTAATACGAAAAAATACCCAGATCATTTCATATATTTGTTTCAGCACATTACCTATGTGTAAATATAACACTTGATTTCTACTTAAGAGCAGGTAAATACTGAATAAGATCAGGTAATCAGCAAAACAGCTTTCTATAATTTCCTAGGTGACTTTATTAGATATCAGGATATACAGAGAAAGGATCTAGGCAAAAAGAGGGGTTTTTATTTCAGTCTTTCCCCCACTCTTGCTTGTATTATACAAATGAGCTCAATGTTGTCCATTGGGCACTACTTGCTCTTGCAATACAGTGCATAGACTCATCATGTACTTCTTAATTTTGAAAAGAATATTAAAAAAGGGAATCAAAGCATAGTGGAATGCAAGTCCTGAGGTCAACTCAGATATGCCCAATAAACACTAGGCTTCATCCTAGTTCACAGCCTAAGGAGAAACCCACTGTTTGTCCTCTTCCAAAGAGGAAGTCACTGCATCCCTGAGTATACCATTCACAGTCCTGCAGGTGGAGCAGAGCCTGGGCTGCTCCCAGGTTATGGATGACAGGTGGAGAGTTGCAGGATCTTCACTTTCATTTCTGGATCAGAAGATATATGTCATTTGGTATATGTCATTGTTAAGTAATAAGGAGAAAAGTTGCAATGTATTAAAATCTTGTTTTATTTACTGACCTTAAGGCACACTTTTTCTTGCCGTTTTAAACACTATAAATCTAATTGAAGCAGAATCACAACAATGATTTTAAGCTACATGAAGCTTATAAGGTACATAAGAGGATATTTTCAGCTCAATGATACTTTGAACTATGACAATGTGATACACTCCACCGTTTTCATTGCTCACAACAAATTACAGGGTTTGGTTGGAAAACAAAAAGTAAAATACTTCACAGTAGTGGTATCTACATATTTGGTGGCTAGAGACCTAATCAGTGTGAAGCTACCCTATTACGTCCAGCATGCCTGGATCTTTTCAATCAGTGGAAAGTTGACAGTGAGCTTGTCACAATCTTGGGCCATGTAATTAAGAATTAATACTGACAGTTTAGCTTTGCTACTTGGCTAAATTAAAGGCCCTGCACCAATCCACATTTAAACATTTCATAGAAAAAACCATTTATGCAATTTCTTCATAAGAGAAGAAAGACTGCTTAGTGCTGTCAGCATTCACCTTCCTCTTTCTTCTAAACACTCATATGCACAGCTCCGTGGGATGGTAAATCATGTGCAGCCGGAGAGATGCAGGCTCAAATCTAAGACCAGGAAGAAATCAATGTTAGTTAACTACTACTTGGTTATGTAAAAACAGATATCATATTCTTCTTACATGCTGAATCAAGCAATAACTTTCAAAGGTTTTCCCCAGGTGAAATGGTTAAATTATCTGAGCCCTAGTTTGAAAATTTAATATTTACATACTTGCGTCAGGCTTTTCAAGGAATAGATTAGTAGCAGAAGAATCCTGCCTGGACATAATCACTATATTAAAAGGCAGCAGGTAGCAAGTTTTTGGAACATTTTTACTTAGAACACAGCAGAGGGTAAAATTAATTTCCCAATTATCTTAAGCCAACCTGTTATTATAACACACTTCTGAGTCACAGGTACACTTATCAATAGCTTCAGTTTTTCACTAGATTTCTCCATTTTTTTAGCCCCAAAAATGTTAGCTAGACTTACTGGTGAGCATTAATCACAGTTAACATCGTACACTTTCTTTTTTAAAGTATACTTTTTCAAAGCCAAGCTCTATTACTCAGCAGTAGGAGTGAGAAAATGTATCAAGAGGGTTCTTTGTTATTCCCTTTTCTCACCTCCTCCTCCTCTCTCTTCCCACTTCTCTCTCTCACCCTTCCTCTCCTTTTCCTGCAGAAAAGAATCACATGTAAAATTCCACAAGCTCTTAATTAAATGGAACTGTGGTTGATCAGAAATTATTTTTAAAATTAATAATACTGAAAACTTTCAGATTACTAAATACACCTACTTATGTATTTAGACATCTCTGAAGATAGTCAATTAAATTTTTCAGAACAAAACACCACATCTCACAAGGCAAGATGACTAAAATAGTACTCAGTATATTGGTGACTTATTCAGCACCTTGTTCATGGTAGTAGACCAATTTAGTATTCTTCACAAGTTCATGAGTATACTCAAAGGAGTAAGCACTTGGCAAACTTAAGTGTTGAACCATGCAGTAATCACTGTGCAATATCTAAAAAAGTAAAACATCTGAACATCTGAATTTGTTACTTTCTGGTTTAGACAAGTGAATTGATAAAGATAGTAATTAAAGTAATCTGACTCAGGCAATCTTTATCTATGGAGAACTCTCATTCAGTTCATTAGTAGCTATGTGACCAGTAAAAGTCACAAAAAGAGAGGGAAATAAACAAATCAAAGTATTTTCAGTGTCACCCACAAGCTACAGCATTCTGACTTTGCCTGGGATTAAGATTTGCCAGTGTTAGCTGTGACAAAAACTCAACTTGTCTTGCTATAACATTAAAGATCTATAACATTAAAGACTTTGCAATTTCCTTATTAATAATGAAACTACTAACATCTTAAACAGAAAGACAGCAGAAGAGAACAAATGCACCTCTGGAAGGAATTAACCACTTCTGAAGATGATTAAAGAAGTGGATGTGAAGCTTTTTATTAAAAACACTGAGACTGAACTTTGAAATTAATGAAGTACAGCTTATGGTCTTTGGCTTGATTAATAAAGTCGGTAACTGAACAAAAATGGTAGCAGTAATGAAGATAAAGTAGAGCTCAAAAACAGATTGCCAGTAGTAGAACACTCTATGTATTCATTTGGAAATTTAGGGAAGTAGAACATCAATAAAAGCCTTGAAAACAATTAGTACTTTCCATATTTTTATTTTCCCTGATAATGTGTGAACGCCATCATCTTAGTGGCATATACCGATGAGAGGTAAAAGTAATTAAGCTATGAAAGCAGTTTTGTTATTGAACTAAAGTGCATAAACTCCATAATTCTGTGGCTGCACCTGAACAGCTTTGTCTGCTGCAGGCCCAGGGTCAGGGTCCTGTATGGTCTATAGCTTGCATGCCTTATAACTATGAAAGCAGCTCTACAATGTCCATAGTGGGAATGCACAGATGTGTGTCCAGGTAGCCTGGCACAGGCTTGCCCAGGCCGTTCCCAGAAATTTGCTGCTCTCAGCCAGTGCTTTCTATGTCTATGCCTAGACCTGGCACTGAAAGACTCATAATTGCAATGAGGACTGCAAATCATTCAGTTTAGAGAGGGAATTCTTCTGCCAGTTTTTCCCTTTGTCTCAGAGCAAAAATGTTAACATTTCTTTAGCCTGTCTTTAGCATGTATAATACAAAAGTTACACCATCCTTTAGTAAAGGATCCACTAATGCAAGCAACTATAGAAAGGCATAATGATATTATGCAGATTGTTTATCTGCCTGAATTTCAGAGGCATCAGTGAGGAGATAAAAGACCCACAGCACTGAAAACAGTGTGTCACAACCGTAGCCAATGAGCCTTTGTTATTGCATACCTTAAATTTCAACAGTCATGAAAATGCTAATGGGAGATCCAACAGTCTCTCAGACAAACAGAGATATTAATATTAAACTTTTTTTTTAACTTATGAAATTTCAGGTCCAAATACAGTATTTATCTTCAGATTATTGATATGTGAATCTTCACAGTTAATCATTGTATGATTACTGCTACTTCTGTTTCTGGAGAGTTCTTGCATACATAAACATAAGGATGCACGCACACACCACAGAGCCAATCTTATTACAGGACCAAACTCCATAAAAAATAAAAAAGAAAGAAACAGGACTTATAAAATAGATATTAATTTTCATTCTTCAGGGCACGTAATGAAGTTAAAGGAAAAACATTTTCCCTGAGGCACATTGTATCTGATGACTGAAAGATTTCCTGCACCAAGTATCTGAGATGGGTCAGATTTAATGGCAGAGTAATGACTATGCCACAGGTACAATTAAGTATGTCACTCCCTATGATCCTGATTCCATATATGAGTAAGGAAGATCTGAATTTTGGTTGTTGTAAGGAAGAAACATATTAGCTTTTTTCCTTGCACATACCAAAGGGCAATTACATATAATAAAGTACTCTTGTCAAATAACCTCATTTTGAATATCTAAATTGTATCTCATGCCGTGAGTTTTGATAAAAAACCATAAGTAACTTCATGGTCCGTGTGTCACAGAAAATGGGAATAAGAAGTTATGAGCAAGTGAGGATAAGTTGTTACGGATTCTATTTCAGTATTGCTCGTTATTGAAAGAAATGTTCACCTTGGCTCAATTTTATTTCTTACTTGTATTTGTAATAGTCAGACATGCAATGAGGTCAACTATGACATGCTACAGTGGCAGCAGTTTGGGGACGCAAGATTACATCTTCATTCTAATCTATGATTATCACTGAGAAGAAACTCTTAATTCTCAGGACACCTTTTTCTTTTCTTTTTTTTTTTTTTCCTAGAAAGACTGGAGAGAAAGTGTCTAGTTTAGACTATAAGGGAGAAACATTACTTCCCTGCACAATTAATCCCATAATAATTTTTAGAGTTCTCAAGATTAAATAAAGGAATTAAGGTAATAAACCACGTAAATAGGCATTAGAGAAATAAAACATTTTAAAAATCAGAAAAGAGACTGGAAATTAAATGAAATTAAGAATTGCTATAAAACATAATAAAAGACAGGTGCTTAGCAATTAAAAGGGATGATTGTTGTAACTGGGGCAGCTGAAAATGGTAAGAGAACATCTGTTCCTTAACATTAGTTCTATATTAGTTCTTTATTAACAAAGAACGCTTGTTTTTCATTTGCTTTCCTTAAAATATTGCATTGCTACTAACTCATAAAAGAAATTGGAAGCTAGCGA
Source organism: Tauraco erythrolophus (assembly GCF_009769465.1). Lineage (NCBI taxonomy): Eukaryota > Metazoa > Chordata > Aves > Musophagiformes > Musophagidae > Tauraco > Tauraco erythrolophus. The sequence goes on along the minus strand of NC_141465.1, from coordinate 80,252,286 downwards.
TAATACTTTAGTTAGCAGTTTCATAATACTATAAAATTGCACAATAAAAATAATTTCTGAACATTGGTGCACTGATCTTAAGCGTCAGTTGGATGGCTATTGCGTAGTTATTCGTTAGACTGACTGAACAAGTAGGTGTGGTGGTTTTAGATTTTAGTAAAGCTTTTGATACTGTCTCTCACAGTATCAATCTGGATAATCTGTCCACCACACAGCTAGACAAATCCATAATACGCTGGGTGAGAAATTGACTGATTGACTGGTCTCAAAGAGTTGTAGTAAATGGGGTTACATCAGACTGACGGCCAGTCACCAGCGGGGTTCCCCAGGGCTCAGTTTTAGAGCCAGTGCTCTTTAATGTTTTTATAAATGATCTCAACACAGGAATTAAATGCACATTAAGTTTGTTGATGATATTAAATTAGGAGGATCTGTGGACTTTCTAAAAGGATAGAGAGGCCATTCAGAGAGATCTGGATAGACTAGAGAGCTGGGAAATCACTAACCAGATGCAATTTAACAAGAGTAAGTGCTGGATTCTCCACTTGGGACGGAGTAATCCTGGTTATACATACAAACTGGGGGACGAGAGAACAGAGAGCAGGCCCACAGAAAGAGATCTGGGGGCTTGAGTTGATGGCATGTTGAAGATTCAACAGTGTACTCTGGCAGCTAAAAGGGCCAACCGTGGCCTGGGGTGCATCAAGCACAGCATAGCTAGCCAGTTGAGGGAGGTGATTGTCCCATTTTACACTGCACTGGTGTGGCCCCACTTCAAGTACTGTGTGCAGTTTTGGGTGTGTCGATATAAGGACATCAAACTCTAAGAGAATGTCTGGAGGAGGAGGACAAAGATGGTGAAAGGTCTTGACAAGATTTATGAGGAGTAGCTGAGGTCACTCGGTTTGTTCAGATTCGACAAGAGAAGGTTGAGGAGTGACCTCATTGCAGTCTACAACTTCCTCAAGGAGGGGAGCAGAGGGGGAGGTGCTGATCTCCCCACTCTGGTGACTATCAATAGGACATGAGGAAATGCAATGAAGCTGCGTCAGAGAAAGTTCAGATTGGACATCTGGAAAAGATTTTTGACTCAGAGGGTGGTCAGTCACTGGAACAGGCTCCCCAGGGAAACGATCACAGCAGCAAGCCTACCAGAGTTCAAGGAGCATCCGGATGACATATGGTTTAGTTTTAGGTAGTCCTGTGAGGTGCAGGGAGTTGGACTCGATCCTTATGGAACCCTTCCAACTTGAGATATTCTATGATTCTATGATAAATATTCAGAAGTAAAATATCCATATTTAATCTTAGCCTGTTGAAGTGTACTTAAGCTAAACTGAGATTTCTGTCTTCAGTGTCATTAGTTAGATCTAATACAGCACACAAGTGTCTAAAAAGCAGAGATTACAAAGCATAGAGTTTAGATGCCTCAGGAGTGATTTAAGCTTGTATACCACACGAAGAAAGTATTGGGACAAAGGAAATAATTCTTGTGTCAATTTTGAACTCTTTTTTTTTTAATATCCTGAAATGAAATTGGAAGTTTCATTCTGAAAATATGATCTGATGTTCAGTCAACAGATTATATCAAACCATCAGCTTTTAATGTCACTTTTTAGAAGAGAGAGAAAAGACAATGATAAGGTAATGGAAGAAAAGAGAAATGCCAAAGACAGGTGAGAATAATCTAAGGCAGTAGATAAATTTGTCTAACGATTCAGGCAAAACTTTAAAGTGACATGGCTTTCTCAGTCTGCTTAGATGAATGTGGCCAAACAAAATGAGTAATAAAATTAAGAAATATTTTTGCTTTCAATAACTGACTCCATTAATAATTATTTGGAAATAACTGTTTAAAGCTAAGTAGCAATATACTGTTTACATCATAATTAGCAATGTAAGTCAGGACATAATTTAAACATTTAGAGGTACACAAATTGTTCCAATAGTATAAAAAGACTTTTGGTATGGAAAGTAGGTTGGCACTGAGATTAAATAATTGTATTGTTTAAGACTTCTATCTTAATAGTGCAATTTGAAAAGGGACATTAAAATATTTCAGTGATTCTAAACAAAGTATAAATGACAAAACCACTATATTTACATGACGACATCCAATGGGTTTGGCATTCTGGTCATATAATTAATGACACATTGAACTTAAAAGGCCTTTCATGCAGTGACTCCAGTGTACTTTGCAGTTATTAGCAAAAAAGGACATATGACACCATATGAACCAACAAATATCCTGAGATGAAGCTGTTCTTTCTACTGAATATTGATTTTGCTGTTGTTTTTTTTTACCACTGACCTAAATAGGGTAAAAATTTTACACTTGCAATTACCTATACCTGAGGAAATACAATTTCTTCCTATTCAAACTGGATGTCTATCACAGAATCAGGAATTAGTGTGGGTTCTCACCAAACTATTTTTAAGACACTTTACAATCTGAATGCAACAAGAGCAAGGCTTTTTAGCAACTGTATTTCAGCATGGTGAGTTAAATGTTTTAATGATTTCATACTGTTACTTTCTCACAATGTACACAATAAAAGTGAGTCTATGCCAGAACAATATTTATTTTGATTCACCAAGAGCCATTCACTTAACAGCAGGAGAGATGCCTATATGAGGTATTTGGAACAAAACTTACCTCTGGGGTTATGCTTTGTATGGGGAATATCTTAATTAAGTTCCATTGCAATATTGAAACTTGAGAATGAGGTCGTAGCCTGCTGTAGCATGAAAGCCTTTAATTTGCACGCTTCTGTTCTATTGAATAATCAAGGAAAGTTTAATTGAGCACTCTAGAGCCCTGGGTGTTCAGAGTTTCTATGTACTTATATTGTGTTCTCTGTGCTGTGGTTTCACTTCACATAGTTATTTAGGACCTCATTTAAGGCAATTAAAAACTACAGCTGGGGTTTTGTTGGACTGGTTGTGCTCAACCTAGTTGGGTAATTAGACTCAAATGGATACCTTGCACCTACTTCAGCCTCAGACTAGAAATGCTTTGTGTGTGAAACAGAAAAGCTTTTTTTTTTCTGGTTAGGGTTTTTATTCTTACAAAGAACAAACAAATATATTGCGTGCTTTACCCTAGAGTCATAAAAATTATTTCTTCACTGCTGATAGCAATTCACACTAAGCTGATATTTTAAAAAGAACCCAAGGTAGCATATATTCAAAATATTTTGGCACCTCTTGGAAATTCTTAGTATTGGCCTAAATCCCCTTTTAGATTCTTTGAAAAGCTTACTAGCCTCAGACCTCAATAACTTGAAATGTTAGCTGGGGCTCATAAAACCACAGAAGTGCCATTCATCTGCCAGTAGTTGCCTAGGTCTAAAAAGTAGGTCCTCAGGAGCCTGTCTCAGCTGCTGGGCATCCTCAGGGCTCTTCCATTACTTATGCAAACAACTTCTGCAAAGCAGGTAGGCTGGCAGCTGAGCCTCTGCTTCCAGACGTGCCCCACAAATCCCTGGGCAACATCCTGTTCGTGGCCATAAAGATTATTTCACAACTACGTCCTACAGGGATTTACAAACTATATACTGTCCTACCTGCTCTTGCTCAAGCAGCTGGGAGGCACAAAAAGAGAGACACGCCAGGGACATGTATGCTACTAGGTAGACAAGGGCCAGGGAGACAGTTCAAGTACTGAGCCCTTGAGCATCGAAACTGTCCCTTCATTTACTCCCTGGCTGTGTTTTGTACCATCCCAACTAACTCCCTTCAGGATAAGTCTACAACACAGAGCACGAGCCCTCACTAGCCTGGAGGCAATCAACACTGCCCATCTTGTAAGGCCAGGGATCAATTTTTTTATGCCACAGTGACTGGCCATAGCCAGTGAGACTCTACCTGTTGCATTGAGCTTCCTCCTAAACACAACCAGGGAAGGCAGCAGGGTGCATGTCATCCTGCGAGAATATTCAGAGGTTGAATTCCCAGCTCTACCTGAGGAGATGTAGAACATCTTCAATCCACAAGCACAGGTTATTTTAAGGCAGAAATTCCTTCCTGAAATTCTTTCCTAAAATTGCTTAGCAGGGAGAAAAAAATCATCCAATAAGAAAAACAGAAAGGAAACACAAAACTGATTTTACAGTCTTGTAGTTTGTCCTTGAGTTGACATGCTTCAGTTGGAACACAGGATACACCAGGTTTAAATTATGTCCCCCAGATACTATATATGTTGTATGAAGTGGAATAAGTTCATCCAAAGAGAAGCACTAAGAATAAGCTGCCTCAAAACAGCTCATAGCTTGGCAAATAGGGAACAGTTTTGGAAGGCTGGAGTTGAGATTCAAGAACCTACTCCATATCAGTTAAAACGAAAGCTGAAAAACAATTTTCTGATCTTCAGAACTGACTGTCTTAAATCCTGTTGTGCTGCTTCACTGAGGAAAAGCCTGAGGGACATATCCTCCTCTTTAATATTTTCTGTTGATTAACTTACATGTTCTTCTCAATATAATGACCTCCGCTAAACTCATCCTCAGAATCTGACTTTCCCCAAACATACTCACAGGCACGTGTAGCTCAGAGACTTCAGATGGCAGAAAATCTGCTAGCAGCAATTCAACACACTGCCATGCCTAACTACGCTGACTACTGGAAGCAGTATAGGTATTTTTTTCCCTGTTTGAATTCACACAACAGGCTTCAAAGGGTTGGTTAGCCTGCACTAACTGCTGCAGCAATGTCACTATACTTCTTTTTGGATCTGAGCTCCTTTGTATCTTCCCTTAGTATCATTACAAGATACGGAGAAATTTTTTAAAAGAAAGCGTCACAATGTCTATATCAAATCTGGGCTTCTGTCTTTAGTTTTCGGAAGAGCATATACTTAGATCAAATAAAGGATGTAGATACCTATGTATAGCTAAGAAAAGAGGCAAATATTCGAAGAGATGACAAGGAGAAATATAGTCAGAACAACAGAAAAAAAAATCTACTCCTAATTGCAGATTTGATGTGTTCTGAAGAGAGAAAAATATTGGGGGACTAGAAGAAAGAACAAGGTATTTGCAATAGTAGGACAGAAAGAGAGAATCTACTCAAAGAATACAGGAGAGGATGCATGATCCCATAAAATATTTTTTCCTGTAAAGTGCTGTAGTTATGACTTGCATCAGAAAAAGAATTGGATATTAAAGCTTATTTGCTTTATTGAAGAGATTGAGGCTTTCTGCTCCATTTCATTATTATTTATGATGCTAAACTCTGAAACAAGAGAGCTTAAACTGATAATCCTATTATGCAAGATAATATATGAGTAGTAAATGTCTACAGTAAGGAAACAATAAAGGAAAAATATATTTTTTTAATCTTCTTCAATGATTTCAAAGAAATATAAAGAATTTGTTTTCTTTCAAAGGCACAGAATTAGTCCAAGTTTATAGTAGTATAACTAGAAATGTAATTTTGCTTAATCCATCTTCTTGATGTTTTTTTTTTACCTTTATTTTAAGAGATGCATGTAAATTGCACCAGTTTTGCATTGGTTTTTTTTTTCCTCACAGGAAATCTAAGCAAATTCTGATTATATCTTTAATTTTCACATTAACAGGTCAAAATTAAAAGAATTCTAGAGGAGGATTAAAAAGAATGTATATGTATCTGCATGCACATTCATCATGACCTTCTTAGTTATGTTAATAAGACAGAAGGTTACAATAAAACCGAGGCATCCCTAAAACCCCCCCAAATTGTTATCAGTAACAAAGTCGTAAATCACTCAGTTTCTTTGTTAATTTCTTACTTCAGTAACATCAGATGTTGAAGTATTTACTGGACACAATTGTGGAAGTGTAACTAAAAGTACACAGCCTCCTGGATTTAGAGATAACTGAAGAGAAACAAAAGATTTCTATGGAAAGTTTTCACAGAAAGAAATTTGACCTTCAGGCCAGCAGAGTTGTCATTCAGCAGTATAAGAACGATGGGCATTTTTTAATTGGCTTGTGATTCCTTTCCAATTTCCTGAAATTATGTCGATTGAGACAGTTAAGAATGTAATCAAGTTTGCAACAGTAGCTGATAAATGACCTGTATTATTAATATATAACATTTGGATTAGAATTTTAAATAGACACAATTAAAAGACAGTTAGTGTATGCCCCAGTGTCCCACCAATGAAAAAGGAATTTACCAAATCTGTTCAATGAAGGAAAACTTGTTTTGAAAAAGGATTAGTTCAAAACTTGATTGGTACTCTGTACAGTTTTAATTTTAAGGTCTTGAAAGTGGATAGTACAAAACCTTAGCAGATTCAAAGTCCATTTAACTACCAGCTAGTTTACTTTCATGCCTTTTCCCTACATAGTTTAACACCTTCACGTTTTATTCCTGCTCACTGTTGGCGTGTATTTAGAAATTAACTGTCCATTAAATAAACCTGGACTTTCTTCATATTTAAGCAAAGCAAGCACTCTATGTATTCACACTCTTACACTGGTTCAGAATGAATTGATATGTACAGTACATGATGGGGCAACTGGATTGATTGCTAAAATCTAAAGAGAAAGCAAGTGTAAGCCTTTCAATTTTTATAAAATAAAGTACTTGAGAACACTAGTTCACATTAAAGCACCTGACTTGTTTAGGACAGCAGTCAAAAATTCTTAAAATGCCATATAATGAGTGCTAAGCAGAACCCAAAGAAACAATGCAAAATAGAATGCCAGTGTAATAACAGCCTTCTGGTTTGCTAATCTTCATCTTGTGCAGTGGTGAAGCTATTCCCCACTCCTACCTCAGCCCTATCACATCCATTGATCTGAGTTCACATCCTATCCTTCCTTGTCAGTAGTGTTAACTTCAGCTGGAAAATGCATGTGTGACAGTTAATTCAAAAGATTTAATCTTTCACATAGGAGTTTAGCACCAACATAATTTTAGGGTTTTCGAAGGAGTTGAAGAATGAAATCTTATGACCTGATCTGTGCAAGGGGTCGGGCTAGCTGGCCTTAAAATCTTTTATTCCTAAGAATCTTCTTATCAGGATACATTAGAGACACCATGCACTGTGCAGAGGTCAGAATTTTTTTGATCACAGTTTTTCTTTCCTTGCTCAAGAAGAATACTTTCAGCTGTCATGAGCCAAGTCCTGTGTAAGTACAAGATATTTCCAGACATGTTCACCAGAAAGCCAAAACAGCAAAATGTCCCTAGCGTATCTTGAAGAGCTGTTGCTTTACAGACTCGAGGGAGCAGAGGGCCAGGGAAGAGTTACATCACAGTGTTATCAGTATATCCACAAATATATCCACTGTGGTGGGAGATAAGCTGTCCACATACAGCACTGCACACACTGCGCGTAAGGCAGTGGTGCCTGAGCTCCGAGCATATCTGAAGTTTTTCTCCTCAGTTTCCAAACAGACAGGAGGTGTGTCAGCTCTGGTCCACAAGATTATATTAGCAGTAGCTTTATATACTCTGGCTCTTTGGGTGTGATATCAGCATTGGTGATGTCAGTTTTTAGATTGTCACTGAATAACCCCGCACTCTCACTAAACTCACATCTGCCTTATACCTGTCCCCTATATAATATGTCACACATCACACGTCACTCAGCAGAATAACAAGGATGTCCTAAAAAGCTGTATCTTCATCACCTATTTTTAGCCTAAAATTTTAAGTACAAATGTAGAAGTCCTAAAAGAAGTCTAGGAGCATGATTAGAGTGATATCAAAGCATTTAGATCCCTTCATGAAGAACCATAGTCCAGGGGAAGGACCCACATTGGAGAATTTTATGGAGGACTGTCACCTGTGGGAGAGACCATACACTGGAGCAGGAGAAGAATGTGAGGAGGAAGGTGCAATAGATGAGCTGACTGCAACTCCCATTCCCCATCCCCCTGCACAGTTCGTGGGAAGGAGGTAGAGAAATCAGGAGTGAAGTTGAGACTGGGAAGAAGGGAGGGGTGGTGGAAAGGTGTTTTAAGATTTTATTTTAGTTGTCATTATCCTACTCTGATTTAATTGGTAATAAGGAAGGAACAACACCACTACCTCCATTCGCCCCTCTGCCTGCTCTACTGTAGAGGAGGTAAAGAAGTTGGGAATTAAGTTGATCTTGGGAAGAAGAGGGGAGGAAATTGTTGGTTTAATGTTTGTCTTTGTTTCTCACTATCCAACTCTATTCTAATTGGCAATATTTTTTTTTCCCCAAGTTGAGTCTGTTTTGCCCACAACAGTAATTGGCAATTGATCTCTCTGTTTTTATCTTGACCCATGAGCTTTCTTGTCCTATTTTCTCCCCTTGCCCCACTGAAGAGAGTGAGCGAGCGAGTCACTGGGTGTGAATGTGGCCCTTACCAAGGTCAGCCTACCACAGTTGTTCAACATGGTAGGCATGACTGACATTTCTACCCCAGTCTCCATTACGCACAACAGTGAGACTGCAGAGGAGTTGGTTGCCAATGACTGGCTCTGGAAGCAACTATTTGCTGTCTTCTCCACTGCTCCAACTGTCATGCTTGTTTTTAGAGCAGCCTTAGTGCTCCTTCTTAGGGGGGTTGGACTAGATGACCTTTGAAGGTCCCTTCCAGCCCTAACTATTCTATGATTCTATGATTCTATGATTCTTATTGTATTCTCAATGGGTTTGCCCACTAGCTGCAAGTCTCTGTAGAGAATTGATTCCAGTTGACTGCTAACATTCAGCAACATTTTTAAAAGGCACTGATCAGATGAGGTTTGCATTTCAGGTTTCACTTTCAGAGAAGGCAGATTTTTTTCTGGATTGTTTAAAATGGGATAGAAAACACTTACCATAACGGTGCAAAGGAAACATAGCTGGATAAGGGTAAATAGTGTGCAGTGATGAAATCTTCCATCTGGAAGAGGAGCAGCATGCTTGCATGGCATTAATATACTTCTGAGATTCATGGAGTACAAAATTTTTAGCTTTTATGTTGTAAGACATAGCTTACTTATTTTAAAATGTTTAAGAAAGTAAACATGATAAATACATACTATCTTTCATAATATTGTGTAGAATAATGCATTTTTGCCACCACAAATACACCTAAACATCATGAAAACAATACAACATTTATTTAGAATGTCAACAACCTGATTCATTAAATGCAGCTAATGTAGGTCTTCTCCCAATTATTACTGCAATTATTTGAAGATTTAGGCTCCTTAAAGGTACACAATATGATAAACTACAATAATTCCTCTAAAATGTATGGTCTGAAGATAACCCACTGAACTACAGATAATGATTTATGGTCTGTTGGTAAGAGATGCAATTTAATTGCACTTTGGAACATTCCTAAAGCAGCAATCATCATGTCACAGAGTACCTGCAAAATGTCAAACTCTAATTATTTCCATGACAATGTTTCTCAGATTTGACTCTGGTAATCCTTCACTCTGAAGCTTTATCCACAGAAAATGAAACATCAAATAAATTATGCTCAGCTGTCATCTTTACCATGTGACATTTTTTCTAAATTTTGCCAGAGTGTGAAAACAGTGAGGTGATCTGATCTGTTACGGAGCTAATCCTAATTCCTTTCATGCTGACATAGCTTCAATTTGTTTAGAAAACTGTCTGGGAATTGATAGGCAGATACATAGATAGAAACCATATTTATTTCACGAAAACAATAAACTCTGTATTTCGACCCTGTGGTCAGATTCCAACCTGCTTTCCTGTATTTTAACACCTATAGAACTGTACTGCTCTTAATGGAATTGAAGTATACGTCAGAGTACATTCAATCAGAATGAAGGCTACCTTTCTCAATTTCATCATGAAACAAAATAAAAGCCACCAAATTAGCTGCTCTATGAAATTCCCATCCCCTTGTCTCAAAGTCTAAGTCTGCAAATAAATTGATTGAGTCTATCCTCTTCAAGCAGATTCACTGGCTCTCCCAGTGCTTCTTTAACTGTTGTGGTGAAGTCTCCAACGCTTTTTTTTCCCATTTGGAAGTGCCCCAGAGATTTCTCCTGTATCTCATAGTTACACTTTGATCTTTCCCTCACAAGATTAGCTCTTCAGCCAGTGCTGCAGGCCTGTGCTGTGATTATCTCTGGATACGCTCCCTGCTGGTATCCACGTGGAGATTGTTCTTGGCTGTCCTAGAGGCATGTTACTCACACCAGTGCAATTCAAAAAGGAGCCTGAGGGCAGATCTTAGTTTGAAATTCAGTAATTGTGAGCCTTCATGAAGTTATTACTTACTGCTATATTCATGTCATATTCCTCCAAAAACTCTCCACTCATGGGTACGCATCATAAAGTTAGAACACAAGAATAATACCTCTGAAAGTCTTACAGTCTGAAGAAATGAGGGAAGACAGGAAATATTATTTGAAGGTCAGCATTAAAAAATTGGAAGAAAAGTGCTAGGACTTCAATGAAAGCAATGGTATTTCGTGTCTGAGTAGCATAAAGCAGTGCAAATGGCTGTTACATGAAACACTGTCCTTGTACATACACTTTGCCCAGGACTGACTTAATCAAAGATCACAAAGGAAACAGAGAATTAGTCTCATTCTTTAAAACCAATGACAACTGTATGTAATTTGATTTTTAAACTATCTGAATATTGCATGAAGAACTGGTGGAAATGCAGAGATCTTTACTATAGACACACATGCTTATAACAGTTTACACAAGCAGATCTCCAAGAAATTCCAGAGACAATTTGTCTTGTGTTTCTTATTGCATGTAATACAGCTTGGTTGCAAAGGCTTTGAAGTTATTTTATGTGTAAATTTTTTGTAATCAAAGACAAGCAAAATAGCCTCTCTGCAGGGCTTAATGCTTAGGTGACACCTAAGGATTTTGAATGAATCTTTTGCATCATTTTTTAGTGCTCTACCACTGGGAAACTGTATAATAGAATCGTAGAATCATTCAGGTTGGAAGAGACCTCGAAGATCATCGAGTCCAACTGTTAACCTAGCACTGCCAAGTCCACTACTAAACCACGTCCCGAAGCACCACATCCACATGTCTTTTAAATACCTCCAGGGATGGTGATTGAACCATTTCTCTAGCAGTCTGTTCCAATGCTTGGCAACCATTAAGGGGAAGAAATTTTTCCTAATATCCAGTCTAAACCTCACGGGGTGCAACTCGAGGCCATTTCCTTTCATCCTATCACTTGTTGCTTGGGTCAAGAGACGGATACTCCTTTGTGAAGACACAAGGGAGCAGCCAGCAGCCTCACTTCACGTTTATCTGAGAGGTGGGATGACTCACCTGGGCCTTGCAGGTGAGAAGAGTGGATAAAGTGTCCTATTTCCATATTCCACAGTGGTTTAGACACTGCACTGATCCAGAGTAAACTGCACAGCAATAGAAATGAAAGAGCATAGAGAATTTTGCCACTGGGTGCATATTGGGTATTCAAGGTGATACAGATGTTAAACGGGAATTTTGAGAACCTAACTTTTGCACATAAATTGCCTAATTTTCTTTGTGATTCTTCCCCTTATTTCTTACTTATAACACTGTACAAAGACCTGATCTTACTTCATGTATGTTTATGTACAGGGAGCGAGAAATCAAGTCAATGTTCTCAGCTGTATTAAACAAATGGCTTTCTAATTATCCTTTTATTGATGAGCTACCATTGTAACCCTTAAAAAAAAACCAACAACAACAACAACAAAATTAAAAACAGTTTGAGGCAAAAGAGGTATGTTGCAAGACAAGAGGCTATGTCACCAAAAAGTGTCCTGTAATGTAATATAAAGCTCTAGAATTTATGGTTGTTTTCTTCCTTGTGGTGTTTTTCAATACACTTTTATTACAGGCTTTAAATTATACTTTCACAGAAAAGGTCTCTCTTTAAACCTTTAGGTCAGGATTGTTCAGATCTTTTCACACTGAATCAGTCAGTTTTAAAGCTGGCACAATCCTTGGCAGGCTTGTAAATCTTTCAAAAGATCTTATCCAATTACCCTTCATGGTCCACAGGCTTCTACGGTGTGACTGTTTCCTTCTGTGTGAGGAATTAAGTGCTCATGAAAGGCTAGGAACCAATGGAGTTGAAAAGTAAGCCAGGACATTTTTCTACTGTTCAGATACTATGGTTATATCTACAGAGACCGTGTAGAGATCTGTAAGGAGATTCAGTCATGGTGAAGAACACGGTTGGTCCTTTGAGACCAGAAGAATAGTAAGGCTAGAAATTTATAGTTTATTTGTTTATAAAAGATAATCAGATATGTTAAAACTGGAAACTCTGCATATACATCTAAGACCTAAAAAGTTCTTAAATCTTCCCTAGACCACAAAATATATTTCATTTTATCTGTACCTATCACAAACCTTGGCCTTTGTTATGTGTACTATATTTACATCTTCAGGAAAGGTGGCAAGAGGTCATAAACATCCTCGTGTTTTTAATATGAAAAAGAATATAGTGGAGCACTTTCTGTTGTTGTCATTATTTTATATACTTATTTAATACCTATATTAACTAAGAGAATATAAAAGATATATATTTACTAAGATATTTTTGAATATCAGAGAGAATTTTAGTTCTCAGCAGTTTTTAAACTGCAGTATTTATTCCAGTGACGTATAAACTGCAATTACTAGACTATAGCATAAAAGGAAGAAAATCACTAAATCATTTTCACATGTAGCATAAAAATATTATTCCATTTCACTCTGTTGATCAGGATTACTAGAAAATGCCACTTCAAAAACATTACATGGGTAATAAAACCACCGTTGAGATAAATGAGAAAATGCATGCTGTCTCTTTGAGGGAGAGCTTAAAAAACTTCTTTTCTTTGTAATGCAGAAAAGGAGTTTACAGCAAGAGAAATCCAGCTGCATCTTGAATCTATGTTAGCGACCTGTAACTAAACTTTCACACGCTGTGATTTTCCAAATTTATATATATACACACATATTAAGATATACATATTAATTTTCTTGATACACATCTATATAATGTTCATTTTTTTCCACTTCACAGTGAGGAGCTTCATTTCTCAATTGAAGATCTGAAGAATTACATAGCAATCAATTGCCGTTCCAATCCCTTTCTGTGTCTAATTTTCAATTGTATCTTTTGTAATTATTCGTTTATGTTGATGCAAGACAGAAGATCTTGAAATGTGAAACTTCACGCAGTGGAACTAACTGAAAAGCAATCAAGCCAAGCAGAATTAGATCCTCGTTAGTTTGTTTGTTTCTAGTACACTTCAATTTTGAATAGGGAAATTAAGTTAAAAGGAATTTTCATATGCAGCTTTAAAAAGCTTTCTATTTTACAATTTGTGTGCTTCATTGCATTTTTACTTCAACAGAACTTGTACTCATTTCAAAGAAAAATGATGTGAAGTAAAGGAAATAACCCAAAAGCTTAATATGATCCCAAAGTCTATAATTAGAGGGTTTATGTATATAAAGAAAATGCTCTTAGTCATTATAAAATAAATTATTGAGATGATGTGGGCTTCTGCAGAGTTCAACCTTTCTGTGACTTTCATGTTTATAGATTTTAAAAAATGCCATTTAGTGAAATTTTGCTCAGTACAGATTCCAGAAAGCTTGTCAATGTCATGTCTCCCAAGACTAAATTGTATTTATAAACTCATATGTCAAATAAATAAAAGGTCACTGCTTGGTTTCCAGCAAGATATTGCTTATTATTTAAAAGGAAGTTTCTAGATCTAGTGGGAGAATAATGCTGCCTTCTGAAGAGAGGAAAGTGCATTACTAATTCTGTTGCTCTTGGTTATTTGATAAAATTACAAATTACAAATTACAACACAGAGCTAGAATGAAGCAACCAAGTTCTTTTCTACATGTATTATTTACCAGTGCTGTACTTCTTTACATTTTGAGTAGCCACCAGAAGTTGCTGACAATTGCACAGAAGTTTTTTTGTATGTGGTGCTTAACCGTAACCTTGGAGCTTTTCATCCTGACCCAACCAGGACAAGAACAAAATGGAATAAAGCAATCCGCATGGGAGCACTAAGACATACTATAAATTTGGTTCTCATTGGCTAGATGACATATCTGAAACTTCTGAATACAACTGAACTTCGTTGTCTGCTGTCCCACACGACATCCTTGTCTTACTATCCCACACAACATCCTTGTCTCTAAAATGGAAAGACATGGTTTTGATGGATGGACCACTTGGTGGATAAGGAATTGGCTGGATGGTTGCACTCAAAGAGTTGTGGTCAACGGTTCAATGTCTTCAATGTCCAAGTGGAGGCCAGTGACGAGTGGTGTTCCTCAGGGGTCAGTCAGTACTGGGGCCAGTGCTATTTAACATCTTTGTTGGAGACATGGACAGTGGGATCGAGTGCACCCTCAGCAAGTATGCAGATGACACCAAGTTGTATGATGTTGTGGACACGCTGGAGGGAAGGGATGCCATCCAGAGGGACCTCAACAGGCTTGAGAGGTGGGCCTGTGAGAACCTCATGAAGTTCAACCAGGCCAAGTGCAAGGTCCTGCACATGGGTCGGGGCAATCCCAAGCACAAGTACAGGCTGGGCAGAGAATGGATTGAGAGCAGCCCTGAGGAAAAGGACTTGGGAGTGCTGGTGGGTGAGAAGCTCAACATGAGCCGGCAATGTGCACTGGCAGCCCAGAAAGCCAACCGTGTCCTGGGCTGCATCAAAAGAAGCATGGCCAGCAGGTCGAGGGAGGTGATTCTGCCCCTCTACTCTGCTCTTGTGAGACCCCACCTGGAATACTGTGTTCAGCTCTGGATTCCCCAACACAAGAAGGACATGGCGCTGTTGGAGCGGGTCCAGAGGAGGGCCACGACAATGATCCGAGGGCTGGAACACCTCTCCTCTGAAGACAGGCTGAGAGAGTTGGGGCTGTTCAGCCTGGAGAAGAGAAGGCTCCGGGGTGATCTTATAGCAGCCTTCCAGTACTTAAAGGGGGCCTACAGGAAAGCTGGAGAGGGACTTTTTACAAGGGCATGTAGTGATAGGACAAGGGGCAATGGATTTAAACTGAAAGAGGGGAGATTTCGATTGGATATAAGGAAGAAATTTTTCACTCAGAGGGTGGTGAGACACTGGAACAGGTTGCCCAGAGATGTCGTAGATGCCCCATACCTGGAAGTGTTCAAGGCCAGGCTGGATGAGGCTTTGGGCAACCTGGTGTAGTGAAGGGTTTCCCTGCCCATGGCAGGGGTGTTGGAACTAGATGATCTTCGAAGTCCCTTCCAACCCTAACCATTCTATGATTCTATGAAATCACTTGCATAAAGACTTCACCTCAACCAGTAATGTGTGTTACAGTAGGATGAAGAAATATGTGTATGATAAATGCAATTTAAACCTGGTAGAATTTGAAGTTTGTTAAAGAAAAAGAAAATGAAGAAAAATATTTCACTTTTTAAGAATTCAGAAAGGAACATAATTTTAAAGAAGGAACAAAAATAAAAACACTTGTCTAAAAATAATATATTGATGCTTTTATTCCTCCTTTATTTCCATCATTTTTTAACTTAAAAAAAAAAAATAAATCAATACTGTGTTCTGTTTACATTTCCTCAATATTTTTCATGGATTTTATTTTTGACAGATTATTTGAATGACAATTATTTAAGAGAAATGACTGAAGACCAAACAATCAGTTAGATCTTCACACCATTGCAATGTACATAATTCATTCTATGTCTTGCATTTTTAAGGCCAGATATAACCACTCTTGCCTCTCCTTTGACCAGAGATCCTCAGTAATGAGTCAAACAACCTTCCTTGATATGTTCTTGTGCTGGGTTTACATGAGGGGCTGCAGAAATGATCCCTGTAAGTAGCTGTGAGAAGTTCAATGTGCTGGGTATGGGGTTTAATGTGATGGGGTTTTGGTAGCACCAGAGAGGCCACAAAAATGGCCCCTGTAAGTAGCTATGAAAAGCTTCTTTGCTTCCAAAACCATTCGGAGTGGCCTCTGGCCAGATCGGACCCTGCATCCCCTCAGGCCGGGGCTGAGCCAGTCAGCACCTCTGAGAATGCCATATTTAAGACAAGGACAAAGGAGCCCAACAGGAGGCCGGACCGACACTGAAGAGAGAGGGGAGGTGGAGGCTGACCACATGGCCTCCCGAGTGGGCGGCTGTCAAGGTTTGTCCAGCACGGCACAGCTGCAACGGAGAGAGGACTGAGATCTGAGAGAAACAGCTACGTAGACACCAAGTACAGCAAAGATGGAATGGGAGGAGATGTACTGGGGCTGAGATTCCCCCACAGCCCATGGTGAGATGGCAGCAGCCCCCTTGCAACCACAGAGATTAACAGTGGAGCAGAGACCCACCCGCAGCCCATGGAGAACCCCATGCTGGAGCAGAGATTCCTGTGCCTGAAGGGAGTCATAGAGAATGGTCTTTGTGAGCTGCGAGAGACTGACGATGAGGCAGAGAGGCATCTGAAACCCATGGAGAGCCCCACGCCAGAACAAGTGGCAGCTCCCGAAGAAGTCATGACTCTGCGGGGAAGAAGCTCGTACTGGAGCAATCTGATGGGTAAGGATTGCATCCTGCAGGAAGGACTCACATTGGAGAAGTCTGTGGACTGTCCTGTGAGAAGGCGATCCGTTGGAGCAGGTGAAAAGAGCGTAAGGAGTCTTCCTCCTTTAAGAAAGAACAGCAGAAACAACATGTGAGGAGCTGACCTGCAACACTTCTCCCATTCCCGTGTCCTTGTGCCGGAAGCAGAGCCAAGAAGAAGGGAGGGGTGAGGGGAAGGTGGTTTTTTAAGATCTGATTTTGTTCCTTGTTATCCTTTCTGAATGAGCCATTAATGAATTAAATTGATTTGTCCCCAATCTGAGTCTGTTTCACCCGGGGCCACGGTCGGTGGGTGCTCCCTCCCTGTTCTTGTCTTGACCCTCAGCCCTTTGTTACATTTTTCTCCTCTGTGCCTCACAGAGGGGGAGGAGTGAGTGAGTGACCACATGATGCCTTAGTTGCTGGCTGGGTTAAACCACGACAGATCTATAACAGAAAGAAGCACTTCCATAAACTGAGATTGGGTTTCTTGATCTAGTAACTCATTTTACTGTCTTCCATCCTACTTTCTTACTGCCTCTCCAATGTGTAAATTTTTGGAGACCTCTACTCCCTGAGGAGTGGTTTGCTGAAATCAGATGTATCCAGTGGATTTTTCTGTCAGTGTTCTTTTCCCTACTAAGGTATCATGTATCAAGATAGACTGCAGAAAAAGATGGCTATATGAAGAAGACATTGATGACTCCTTAATCTTTCCTTCTTTTATAAGTTTGAACTTGGCTCTCAAGACAATGGATCAGCCCAATTTATTTGTAAAAACCTTCTTAGTTTAATCTGAAAATTAATCTTTTAATTTTTTATTTTGAATTAATCAGAAGTAATCTTTCGAAATATTTTCAGAAACATTCTTAAATTTATTTCTGTTATCTAAGGCTATGAATATTAGTGCTGAAATCTAGAAGTATCACAGAGAAAGCTATTAGAATGGAGTGAGAAACTGAATATTCTTGCCTATATTTTTTTAGTTTCCATACTCAGACTCTGACTCAACTAATTTGAATTACTATGGAAGCCTCAAGTGCAAAGAAATCTTTTGTTTACATCTTGCATCTACAATCATTCTAGTCTCCTTACAAACTGCCTATGTTAAGAAATTTACAACGCTCATTTATCTGACTTGGGCTATGCAGATGACAAGATGAAGTTATCATTTGCTCGATATGGTTTTGGGTAGTAAATTTTATTCTTATTTCATCTCTTACCTTTGCCTTGATTGGGCATTGCATGAACACTTATTATATTACTTTTCTGGAATGAAAAAGATCATACATCCTCAAATCATTGATGCTTGATGTAAAATCATGATGCCATTCTGAAGATTATATAGCCCTGTCAGTCAAAGATGGAAAGTGTCTGCTCTTTCTGTTAGCTTTTGCTAACATCTCTAACCATGTGGAGTCTGGGTTTTTATTCCACTATGGGCTGACAATCATTGATGAAAACACATAAACTGCCAGCTCAAGCTACATGCAGGTATCTGTATGTCATGGGAAATGCTCCACACCTTGAAGGATTAGTCATTATGAAGAGAGCATGCACAAAATAGGCAGAGGCATACCTAGCCAAGCAAATTAGAGTTATTGCAGTTCCCATTATAATTCAGAATGGTTTTTGAGCTAGTCCAACTTGAGAGTGGCTGCTTACAGCTCTAGAGGCATTCAGTGATGGACAGGTTTTTCGAAGAGCTATTTGCATGATCCCTGGCCCAGTGAAACAGCAGTGTCATTCCCAAATTATTTCTATAGTGTGAACATCCACTGTGAAACTGAACTGAGATAATCAGGTTATTCCCCAGAGACTGTTTAAGAGGTACAAAACTTTTTATTCACATCTTCTACAATTTCAAATTGAGCTTCTGTTACTTTTTATTGTCAAGTTTGAATTAAATTTAAGATAAAAAAGCATTCTGTATTTTGTCAAATTTAGAACTGACTTCAGGAATTACTTTGTTGGTTTGTATTGTTTCATTTCATCTGTCTTTTTGATTTATTAGACTGTGACTTGTACAAAATAGAGTAAAATTTATAAAATGTCAAATAGCTTTTAAATAAGATCATTCAGGTTAGTTCAAGACCATTCATTTATTTAATTCTTAGTATTTCAGAAATGCTGGGGTGATTTATTTTTAATTCAGTTTTATTAAAATTTTTAATTTATTTTAAATTTAAATATTAATAATTATAATAATTATAATATTGATAATAATAATTAATATTTAAAATTTTTATTTTCTTCTGAAATCCTGATTCTCTTACTTGTACTTGTCAACGTATACTATTTATATTTCTCAGGATTCATGTGAGTAAAGACCAATCTTCAACTCTCTCTCAGAATCACTCAATGATTGAGGCTGAAAGGGACCTCTGGAGGTCATCCAATCTAATCCTCCTGCTCAAAGTAGGGTCAGCTAAAGCAGGTTGCCCAGGACTATGTCCAGTTGAGTTTTGAATATCTCCAAGGATGAAGGCTTCACAGACTCTGAGCAACCAACTAAGTATTCCTTGCTCCAGAATCTCCTACAGGTCTCAAGGGACTGGGAATGCTGAAGGCAAATTTCACTACTAAAGATTGAGGCAAAAAAGGCAATGAATACTTTGGCCTTTTCCACATCCTTTGTCACCAGATCCCTTGCTCTATGCAGCAGGAGGTCCACATTTTCCCTTAGTCTTCTTTTTGTTGTTTATGTATCAATAAAAGCCTTTCTTGCTGCCATTCACATACCTCATGAGGTTTAATGCCTGATGCTCTTTGACTTTTCTTTCTCCTTCCCTACATGCTCAGACAGTGTGTCTCATATTCCTCCTGGGTCATCTGTCCTTGTTTCCATCCTTTTTATGCTTCCTTCCTGTATTTGAGTTTTGTTCATTTGTGCAGACCTCCTGATGCTTTTGCATGATTTCCTGCTTAGGGGGATGAACTATTCCTGAGCTTGGAGGAGTTAATCCTTTGAAAAACAACCAGTACAAACCCTATTTTCTCCATGGCCATTGCCCTCTGATTCTTCCAAGCAGATCCATGAATAGGCTAAAGCTCTGCTCTTCTCTCCTGAAGTCCAGGCTTGTGATACTGCTGTTTGCATTTTTCCATCCTTTCATGAGGAACTCCTGAGAACTCTTCTATTTCATGGTCACCATCAAGGCTGCCCTTGACCAGCACATCACCAGCCCACTCTTCCTTGTTTGTTAGTATCCGGTCCAGTAAAACACATCCCCTCCTCAGCTCCTTCATCATCTGTGTCAAGGAAGTTGTCATCAACTCCAGAAATCTCCTGGATTGCTTCTGCCCTGCTGTGTTTTCCTTCCAGTAAATATCAGTGGAATCAAGTCCTCCATAAGGATCAGGGCCTACAAACAGGACATTTCCTCTGGTTGTCTGAAGAAAGCTTCAGCTACTTTTTCCTTATCGGGAGATCTGTAGCCGACACCCACCACATCACCCAAAATGCTCTGCCCCTCAATCCTGACCCACATTGTCAGGTGGATCCTGTCTCTTACAAGCAGTCTTCAGTCCACAAAGAGGCTTCCATAGTCACAAAAAAAAAAAGAAATCCCTGTTATTGACAGCAGCTGCACAGCCCATTGAATGTGCAGGATTCGTCCACTCCTCCACAAGACCTTTCCCATCACCAGAAAGACTGAGATGAAGGAGACAGAGATTCTAATCATCTGAGCTCTGAAGCTGCATATCTCATTTCAATAAAAATGCTTTTGAATTATGCTGTTGTAAATCAGAATCTGCTTCCTGAACTATTAAATAAAATAAATCAAATAAAATTTCTATATTCCTCTATTCTCAGTCCTTTGTTGTGAATTTTCTTCTTGGACTGTGAACTTTTTATTGATTTTTTACTATCTTCACCACTCATTCAATAAGCTTACCACCAAACTTGGCCCTAAAAGATGCCCAAAGCAAATGAGAAAATACAGTATTTATTCTCCTTCAGTAATGACTAAATTCTCCTTGTTTCAGAGGAGTCCTTATGCAAAAAATCAGACTCTAGTAAAAAGTTGGAAGATAGACCTAAACACTATATTCACCAGCACGAGCACATGGGAAGATCTGGTCAAAGGAAACAATTTGCATTGATATATCCTTGAAAACAATAGTTTAATGGTTAAGATTTACTGGTTCTCCGAAAGGTTTAAAAGCTGGAAATGCAGAAGTCTGTCTCAACATAAGCAGGTAGATTCTTTATGTCATGAGATACACTTGAATAATCCCCTTATAACTTGAAACAGAAAAATCAAGGAAAGACCAAGATGTCTGTACATGGATCCTCTAGGGTCACATGGTAGGGGAGATGATCTTATAGCAGCCTTCCAGTACTTAAAGGGGGCCTACAGGAAAGCTGGAGAGGGACTTTTTACAAGGGCATGTAGTGATAGGACAAGGGGCAATGGATTTAAACTGAAAGAGGGGAGATTTTGATTGGATATAAGGAAGAAATTTTTCACTCAGAGGGTGGCGAGGCAGTGGAACAGGTTGCCCAGAGAATCTGTGGTTGCCCCATCCCTGGAAGTGTTCAAGGCCAGGCTGGATGAGGCTTTGGGCAACCTGGTGTAGTGAAGGGTTTCCCTGCCCGTGGCAGGGGTGTTGGAACTAGATGATCTTTAAGGTCCCATCCAACCCTAACGATTCTATGATTCTATGATGTACTATCTCATATGGAAAACAAAAAAAAAAAAAACAAAACCAAAACCCACGACTCAAAAAATCCAAAACCAACATAGGGACAGTCCCTTAATTTTAGAAACTCCAACAAACATGCATGCATCCATGGGTCTTTTGATTCCACACAGGCTCTCATAAACCTCCTGTGATATTCTAAGATTTAGATTTTTTTTGTTGTTATGTAGAGTATTCCTAGGCTCTAAGTTTTCAATGTGCCATTGTATATTTCAAACAACATTAAATGGTATCCTTCCAAAATCTGAAATATCTTTAATGATTTTTGTAAGTGTAAAGTAGCATCAAAAGTATCAAGATGTTAAAATTTGTCTCTGTGATCACTTTCAGATATTTGACAGCATCACAGAGAGTGAGGGATCTGTGTTACTTAAAAAGAAAATTATCTGTGACTCAGATTATCTATTTGAAAAAATGTGATTTGACTAAGAGGAGTTGTAAAAAAAAGAAACAAGCCAGAAATAAACCATGCCAGAGAGAAAAATCCAGAGGCCCAAGAAACCCTAAGAAGCAGAAAGAGTGAAAAACCCTTATTTGAGTTTTACTGGTAGAGCAATTATCTGATATCTCCAAAGCCAGAGATTAATGTAGAAAGCAAGCGAGCAAACAAAAACAACCCTACTGAGAGGCTAAAATTTCCAGTCTACAGATAGAGAAAGGAGAAGATTTTGAGAGAGAGGTACTGATAAATATGGAGCAAGGAGCAGAGGGGTTGGAGCTACAAGCCACCTGAGACAGTGGGATTCACTTTGACTTGGAGAGAGCTGAGGAGGTACAGATGAGATGCAAACATCTGAGATTTGTGCACTGTGGTTTTAACTCCACTTTGTTAGCTGTATTGCTTTGGCTGAATAAACAGTACATCCATTTAGAATGAACTAATCTGAATCACTTTTAATCAGCCCACAGGTTTCAGGAAAGAGTTGTCTTAAAGATGATAATGACTGTTGGAAGGCAGATATGGCCATTACATGAGAAGATGGAGGAAAGCAATGATACTTGTAACCCTGACAAGAGAGCAGAATTAGTGGGTTTGCGGAGATGTGCTCCAGATTCAAGTCACCTACAAAATGTACAGGAGGAGATTTGAAACTTGGAGGAAGTGTTCAGAGGGACTAAAGAGAGTTTATGCACTGAGTTTTCTTGCAAATCTTTATATGAAATAAAGACAATGTCTTATTTGTCTCTGTTTCTAAAAGGTTTTAGAACTCTATGACTCAGTTAATTGGTGTGTTTGAAAAAAAGATCTTTCATTTACAGAAAAACAGATCTTTTAGATATCTGTTGCTGTTGAATAGCTTCTGAGTTCAATAAAACACTAATTTGGCAACAAACCCTCTATAGGCGAACTCTTTGGGATTTGTCTATGTGGGGCTTTTTGCAAGACTTATTCTGGCTTCTTTTTGTGACCATTCCTTGGTTTCTTAAACATGCTTTTATTTACAGACATTATTTGACAAAAAAATAATATATACTCTGGGAAAAAATGTTTCTTGTTTATGCTCAGGAGTTGAAAGGAAACTGACAGATTCAGTGTTTATTTCCATGACAGTTAGACTTGAAATTCTTTATTACTTTTCTATTCTGAGATCCCTTCAATCCAGGCTTTACTGTTGGATACAAAGAAACAGTTTAGACTTACTTATGTATATGTTCAAATTTATATTAAAAACAAACCCCTCTCCAAAAAAAAACCCCAAAATATATGCATTCTTAAAACTAGACAGAAGATTATTGTTGTGAAGAATTCAGACAAGCTTTTCTACACAGTAATTGTATTTATTTGGTAATATTCTACTAATATGCTTCAGTATCAGAGACAACAATTACTCCAAAATATCCGTGCAACAAGTTCTGCTTCTGCCTTTTCGCTGTAGAGACAACCTCATGTTAAGTTAGTGAAAAACCAGTGCAGAGCCGAGAAGTCCAGTAACAACCTATGTTTAGGTAATCATTACTACATCTCCAACTGGCTTTCACAACTTCAAAGGTACAACTTCTATAAGAACTTAGCTAGGGTTCTTTTGTGCTAGAAAGAACATTGTGCTTCAATGGCTTCCTTAAGTGTAGACATGGAAACCTAAAGAGTTAGAGACACATGACTCCTTCATTTCAATATTGAAACTAATTTGACAAGTCGATTGCCAAAAAAGAGTGGCTCAAGTAAACAGCTCTGGCATATTCTGGTAGCACAAAAGGTTTAGACTTTTTTTTTTTTAGATTAAGACTTTTTGAGGCCCAGAAACCTCAGCTCAATCCCATGGAAGATTACTGTTTAACATCTTTGGGCAAAAAAGGCTTTTATTGTGGCTGGCAAGGGAAATGATAGTCTTTTTATTGGGAATTTGTAGCACTCTCAGTGTCCAGGGATGCTAACACATGAATACAGTTTTGTGCAGGATCAGTTAAAGCCTCCAGGAAAAAAAAAAAACAAACCAAAAAAAACCCCAACCACAATAGAGAAATGAAGCAGAGTCAATATTTTGTGATCTTACAGAGTTTCTGATGGCTATGTTTCTGAGTATATAATTAATTATTTCTAGTACTGTCATGTCTAAAATGTCTCTGAGGGGTTATGAAATAAGGAGTTTGTTGCGCCAGGAGCAGTCAAATTCCAAACAAAATACAGCCATCACTCCAGAGAATTTTCTACTACAATGATTAGATCAATAACCTTTAATCGACTTCTCTTAACTTAATATTTCTGTTCAAAACATAGGAAGAGGAATTATGTACTTACAGTGCTAGAATTAAACCAGCTGAGCTAAAGTATCCTGCGGTATGACAATCATTTTCTCCCAACAAAGAAATAACTCACTGCTGGAATATCACCTGTGATCCAGGAAGCTACCATCAAAAAATGAAACAGTGAATACAATACATCAAAGAGGACAGAAGGATGAACTTCACCAGAGATCATCACCTTCACCTGTTCTGATGAACTTTACTCCTCAACCCATTTTAGCCTTGGATAACTTTTTTATTCCTCACCAGACTTAAAAAAGATCCAGCTGATGTTAAAAGAGAAATGTGAATTGTTCTGTTACTTGAAAGTCCTGAGGTGTCAATGGTCACATTGGGTATAAGGAGAATTAAAACTTTTTTTTTTTCACTGAACTACTTCAGTAGGACAAATTTTCACATTATGTCTTTTGAAATTCATCAAACAACAAAATCGCTAACATTATGAGTTATTTCTTTATATGATCTGTTCCGGATCACCTGAGATCTTTCCTGAACAGTACAAGGAAATAGTCACTAAATAGAATAGCCTCTTTCTCAAGACAAAACACAATCACATCTCAGATTATTCTATACTAGTTATCTCTCCTAGTTATCTGTACATAATGAAGATAGTGGCATAGGACATAGAGTGTTTTACTTCCTTTGGATTTCTTACCTAGTCAGCTCTAGGGTTTTTCTTATATGAGCTTGAAATCCTTTCAGAGTCACAGGAATAGATAAATCCCATGATTTCTGAGAAGGTTATAAAAGTCATATGCAGATTTCATTAAGACTGACAGGAGTCTTTTGATTGATCCTAATAGGAAACAGATTATACAGGTTATGCAGATTTGCAAGACAGACCATACGCTTTTCACACACGTATAATAGCACTATTTTGGAGAAATTCTTCAAAACTAGAGGACATATGGTCTAGAAGTGCATTTGAATTTCTGGAGAGAAGCAATGGCAAAGACAGTTCATATATGGACAATTACAATCATGATTTAAATCTATGGTTATCCCTCGCAGCATGATTTTACTTCCCCGTTATACCTGTAATCGTCTACCCTTAATTCTATTTATCTGAATATTTCAGTGATCCTTAAACATCTTGAATTATTATAATTTGGCACTGAGAGATTCATGGATTTTAAGTCCATAAGTGATGACTGGATACAGCTTTGATCTTTCCTTAACTGTAGAACACTAATTTTCACCTAATTATTACTGATCTTAATAACCTGCCTTCATTATATTACTTCCTTGGAAGTTTGTTCTAGTGTTTATCCACCTCTGCTATGATAATCTTGTGTTCATCCTTTCCTTCAGATTTCCCTGATCATCTCCGATACGAAATTGCAGAGTATGGGCTATCTTGCTTCATGTGCCTGCGGGAACAGTGCCAAGCACAGTACTTGTGGTCAGCACTTCTGCGAGTCTACTATCACCGAAAATAAAAAGTAAAACTCTGTCTGGGTGTGTGGGCTACTTCCAATACCAGCACTGCAGTCTTCTGGAGGGTTAACTGAAGTCAAAGGAACCTAATTTAACTCAATGAAATTGTGGATGTGCTGATTTCCTAGGACTGAGCATCCTCACTTAGGCTATTTTACTGAACACAAGGCTGCATTCAGGGTTTCTTATGATCAGAGCAGTTCTGCAGAGGTCAAAGACTCTGCTGCTGTGTCGGCCTTTGAAATTGAAAGTGCAAGGGAAGCCACAGGGAGTCAGACCTCTCCTGCAGCAAAGGCGGTAAAACAGCCTTTGCTTTGTATGCACTATTGTTTCTTTCCTTCTCGTGTTAGTGGGCCTGGTCCTACCCATCTTCCAGAGACAACTAGCTTCAAGTCAAAGAATCTTTTACTTTTCAGGACCAACAGGCTTGGGCACAGGCCTTCTAAGTGGAGTGAAAAAAAACGATCTTGTTTTGCAACATGTGATATGTTTTCTGTGTCAAAACGTAGATTTATTTCATTTTCCTTGAGGATATATACTATATATATATATTAAGACAGTACTGAAGGAAGAGGTAGAATGATCAAAAATTAACTAGAATTGTTTGGATACTGTGTAGATTCATTACTTTCACAAAATATATATATTCTATAAAATAGAATACATCTAAAAATCGTGAAGTATACTGATGCGATAGGAAAGCTTTTTATTAAGCTTAATGATCCATGAATATATCTGTGCAATAGTATTTAAGTCAGATTTATTTCTTGTTAACTGGAGTCAAATATTTTGCTACCTTTGTAACAATCAACAATAAAACTCATGAAGTGACAAACCACTATACTACCTCTAACCTGATATTTTGAAAAGGATAGCCCTACAGCAAACTAGTGAAGAAAAAAATGGTAAATCGTACTAGTAAGGATTATTAAATGAGAGTGATTCAAAAAGCTTCTTGCAAAATTCCTGCTGATCTTCTGGAAATCCTGAAGAGTTTTACTACTCATGCTGAATTTCTAAAAAAGACTATATTCCTCAGCAAAAAAAAAAAAAACACACAGAGGAAAGGGAAAGTTATCTTAAAGTAGAATTGAAACTGTTTTATCTTTAAAATGAGAAGCTTGCTTACTGCCTGGAAACTAAGCACAAATATGGTAGTTCTTGTGTTCCTAAACATAATGCGAAGAGATTGATGCTAACATTAATGTAATTCAGAAGAGGTAGCATGAATAAAAATGAGAATTAAAAAATGGAAATATATTCTACCTAAACTCACTAATAACATGTTTTTGCTTTTAGAATTCTGCTTTAGAAAAGATTAAGAGCATAATTCACCTCTGTCACCGAACAGAACTCTGTAGAGAAAACAAGGTGGAAGTACAAACACAAATTTATAGTCTATCTATAAAGGGAGTGCCAAAGGCTAAAGAGTGTATTTTGGGACTCTCTTGGCCCTGCGACCTCTTTGGCATACAGGAATAAGCAGGAGATGGGACACCCAAGGAAGTCAGCAAGGTGGAATCCCAGCCTTTTTGTCTTTGCTCCCCTAAATGGAAAAGTTTCAAAGGTGGCCATCATCACGAAACCTGTTTCCAAAATCAATGCAAGAGGATCACACCATATGGACCCCAAAGTCCATACAAGGACCTTGTACAAGTACAAGGCTTTAATCTGAGTCACATCTGAGTCAACAGCACATATTTGGAAATGGATAACTGCACTCGAAAAACACATTTGCATGTTTTTTCAACTCTTAAAAGATATTATATTGCTTCTGGCCTGAAGTAAAAGCATCTTGAAAGTGAACTTGTCCTTGGAATAACACAGAAAACCCAATTAGCAAGATATATGCAACCTGTTCTTACATGGAAATTTTAAAGTAAAACTGTGTCTTAGTTCATCACCGCATGTACCCCTTTTACCAAATGAAAGAAGTGAGCATTTTCAGGAGGCGATACATCTAAATTTAAGACAGATGTGTGAGATAGATGTACAGCCTTTTGGAGGTGACATTTTTCTCTCCATTTATCACTAAGGTGACCTAGGATGAACCAGATCATGTTTTGATATCTGCTTTGTAGATAAGAAGAAATTATTCTCAAGTTAGGTTTTTGCCATTTCTTTCCGAAATAAAATGTTCCAGTCTCTCCAATCACACAGGAGTTATGAGAAATATGTTTCTTTAAGACTTCTTTAGGGTTTCTCTTTCTTGGCGATATTTTTAAATGCCCATTTACCCTTCAGGAATAAAACCACACAAATTACAAAAGTATAATGAAATTGCTTAAAAATAATTGAAAATAAATGTCTTTCATCCAAAGATTACAATTTTATCAGAAATATTAAAAAATCTCTTATTTTTTTCCCCACAAGAATATTAACAGTTTCAGAAAACCAACTGTGACAGAGTCCTAAGATATTGCATTTGTTCCCCTCGTTCATATGAGAAAATGCAAAGGATTCTTATAATGATTCTGTCTCTTCATTTTCCAAAAAAAAACTATATGAAAAGTAGCAAGTCCCATTGAATAGGTCATTAATTTATTATTATCATGGATTACTAAAAAAAAAAAAATCCATTTTTAAATAAAAACATGATTTCCAAAGCAAAGAAATGTGCAATAAATACTATAATAACACATTTTTTTCCCTTAATTTACTTATTAAAAAGGTGGTGAAAGAGAGCCAAGAGATTTTTGTATTTTTTTCCGCCCTCATAAATTGCTGAAGGAGCAACTGTGGAAAATATGTTAATAACCTCTGCTGATTTTTACTTGTTAGTGTAACAAGGTTGCGTGGCCCTGTGTGAAATACAGTGGCTTTGACCACATTTTAGTTTTTCCCCCTATTGGTTTCATCATTCTATTCCACACTGGGGTGAAGTAAAAACTAGGTCCAATACAATTCTGAATTTTTTTCTTTGCTGTTGTTGCTGAAAATGACACTTTCAAATTCATCCTACTTCTTGTCTGAGAGTGTTTCTTTTTAAATTAATTCCTAGGATCCACTGCTAGAGCAAGTTACAGCAAAGGAAAGCGTCTGTTAAGAAGTCAAAGGAGTTTTAGACTGTCTTTTTCAAAACTAGTTTGTAGTGGCTTAATCTCACAGGTACTTCAAAGTTAGGTGAACTGAAAAGCCACTTTGCTAAACGTAGTACAAACTTTCCACAAACTTGGACCATGAAGACCTTTTCCAATGTAGCTTTACACTTTGAGATAGAGGTGTACCAAAACAAAACAAAATAAAACAAAACAAAAGTAATTTCCTGCCATTCATTATATTAAGATCCTGAGGGCGTCATATCCAAGGCAGACTACCAAACCCAATTAATTTCCTCTGTGGTAGTTACTTTTGTCCATGTCGGATGCCTCCATGTCAAAAGGCTAGCAATGACAATGGGAAATCTTCATAAACAATTTGAAATTTACGATGTAAATGGCCCACTGGTGTAAACTGTCACAGCTGTAGAGTAAGCAAAAAAAAAAATGAGGAGCATTTATAACAGCAGAAGAGCTGTTTCATGTAGCTGTAACGTCTTTAAAATGGCTTGAAAGCATTGTTGAACCCTGTATTTCCTTAAATTTCTAATGGATGGGTTTTCCTCTCATGTGAACAATTTGTACGGTCCTTAAGGAAGAGAACTGGATCCTATCCAGACTCATGTCTATATGGCAGATCTTCAACATGGTTTGGGAGGCTTTAAATACCGAATAAATTTTTCTGATGAGATTATTTCGTTAATTTAGAAAACTAAAGAATGTAGCTAGTTGCTTTTTATTTCTTGATTTCGAAGGCTTATTTCGTTGTATTTAGTGCAGAAAAGAAGAGTAGTTGCTGTTCTGACAGGTGAAATATCCTGAGGAGAAAAAAATGTTAAGTGCTTCTTTTTCCCTAAGAGAACTCTAATAATCAGTCAAATGCTTATGGCATTCTCCTCACCAAGATATTGCATTTCTTAAAGAAAAAAAAAAAGGGGGGGGGGGAGAAAAAAAAGAAAAAAAGAAGACAAGTTTGAAGAATTCTGTGCAATTCTTGGTAGCAAATGGTTATATTCGAATACATTCAAATGACCTCTGAAGGTCAGCTGACCCAATCCCGCTACTCAGGTAGGGCCACCTACATCAAGTTTCCCATGATCATGTCCAGATGAGTTTTTAATATGTCCAAGGAGAGAGACTCAACAATCACCTTGGGCAACCTGTGCCAGTGCTTAGTCACCCTCACAGTGAAAAAGTGTTTCCTGATGATCAGAGGGAAACTCCTGTGTTTCAGTTTGTGCCCATTGCCTCTGGTCCTGCCACTGGGCACCACTGAAAAGAGCCTGGCTCCATTCTCTCTGCACTGTTCCTTCGGGTATTTATACACATTGATGAGATGCCCCCTGAGCCTTCTCTGCTCCAGGGTAAACAGTCCCAGATCTCTCAGCCTTTCTTTGTATGTGAGGTGCTCTAATCCCTTAATCATAAGTCTGTTTTCTCTGTTTCTCTCCATTTATTCTTTAAGGATTCTAAGATTATTAACTCAGACACATAGAATGGGGACACCTACATCTAGTCATACTCTAGAGCTGAAATAATCATACTTCTTAAGACAACATTGACTTGGTTATATAATGCAACTATTCATTTCTGCTAGATACTTGAGACCTATTATTGTGTTTAACAGGGAAAGCTTTACCTAAATCTTTGACATATGCAACATATAGGTGTTCTAGCAGTTTATGTTTTGAAATGTACCACCTTATTTCCTGGCTTTAGAGGATTTGCTTTCTCAATGTTTCAAAATGCTATCTTTTTATATGATTCCCTTCTGATCACCACAAAGAATACTCAAATACTTTCTTTCAAAATATCGGTTTGTTCTGCATCAGTGGACAATCTGATCCCTTCTTTGAAACTCACAGGCTGAGCCATAGACAAAACTCAACCAAGTAGCTTAACATGACCACTGATCTTTCCAAAAGTTCCACTGTGATATCCCAATACTGAAGACAGTGTGAATCCTGATATCAGCATTGTAACATCTTTGGCCTTTACAGCCTGTATAAAGCAGAGAGAAGCATCATATCAGTTTAATACAGAACCTTTTAGTTTTAACATTAAAAAAACAAAATCGATAGATCAATAGTATGAACATATTAGAAGAAAATATATTTCAATCAGAGAACTTCAGAGATACAAGGAAATTAGATTACCAGCTTTTTGATAACAAATTTTTAAAATATTTTTAAAATCTAAGAATATTAAAGCTCGGCCACATTGAGATCTAAACATTAAAATTCCATCTTTTCAGTTTTTAAATTGTTATTGTGTTTGCCTTATGAAAAGTCAAATGAGGTGGTGATGTGCTTTTGCCTCATGCCTCATTACACAGCTAAGATGCGCATAAATCTCCACTACCTGATGTCTGGCCTTGTCTTGATTACTTAAATGAAAGTTTATTGGGGTAGCTATAGTAATAAAGACTAAGCTGCATCTCTGAAGCAGTCCTGCAGTGTATGTCATTACAGGAAGAGGATCTCAGGGTTTTTTTATGTGTGATTTCTTTTAGCCCTGAAAAAAAAAAAAAAAAGTAAAAATGTGATAAAACAGTAATGTTTAAAATAAGAAACAAACGAAGGTATAGAAATAGAGAATGCCTTAAAGTTTCCAGCAGAGCTGCAAAGACACTGTCATGTGAACAGTGCCATCTAATGTTTTTTTGAGATCAGCTGGCACAAGTATTCACGAAACTGGCTTGATCAGCATTCTCATGTTGCGGCAGAGCAGCTATCTGAATATTATTAGGAACATTAACAATACATTTATTGGTAGAATCCTACGTTGTCATAATTTAGAGAAATGACATTTTCTATATAATCTTATTGTTTCAGGCACTGTTTTATTTTAATACGTAACATTTAAACTTGATTTTAACATGAGAGAATCACACAGCTGTTTACTTGTTTTAAAAATAAACTGCAACCATTTCAATGCTGAAACCATAAAAATAAAAATATTTAAAAAAAAAAACAGTAAATAAAAATATTCTCTGACCTAGCGATTGAGAAATACAAGATCAGAACGGAAAATAGAGGAGGTATTAACAAAGTAGGAAAACAGGGAGAAACCTCTGAATTATAGATTTATCCTGCTTTTAGCTAAATGTAAAAATTAAACAACAATAACTGAAGAATTCTTACTTCTTCCCTACTGCTCTCAATCTCTGGCTTCTTATACTATCTTCCCTTAACCCTAACATACATGTAAGGATGTTTTTATTTTGTGATTTTATTTCAAGTTGATTTTAGCTATGCAACAGTACTTTCAGTGTAGTAATCTTCATGGAATTTAATATTGAAAAATAATCTTTTATGCAGCAAGAATTCCACAGCAGGAATATGTCTCTACATATGTATCTAAAATGGGTTAGAATAAATAGAACAAGAAGCATCCTATGGATCTTTAAGCCACCCTATAGAATTCACTATTCCTGCCACAGAATTCTATAAAAATCTATAGAGATGATAACATACTCTTAAGCCATACAGCATTTTTTTCCACATGGAAAAAAAAAAACCACCACAGAACTGTAGTCACAGAGAAAACCAAGGATGATCGCTGTAATAAAACTACAGCCCATGTTTTATGAAGCTATAAACAGAAGCTTCAGCCACAAAATAAGCTAGCTGTCTTTAGCCTACCCAACAAATAGATATATTTCCAGACTCTATAAAATATCTCTGAGCTCCTAATTAATAAAATTCCAAGCTCTAACCTGTGCAGTTCAGGTAATTTGGTGAATGTCTAATAATGATGTGTACTCGATGCTACTGATACCTATGTTGCAATATCTAGAGGAACTTTCACAGCATTTAATGAATGGTAATTATGGATGACCTTGCTCTTGAGGGCTTGAGCTGTGCAGGCGTTGTGCATGCATTGTAAGACAAAATTCCATCACATCAGTGATCTGCTCTGCTTACAATGCAGAACTGCCACTAACGTTAGAGGAATATGAAAAAATATATACATATTTTATAAAAAATATCAGTTGTGGCTCATATCTCCCATATAATAGAAACGGGAAGATATGAAGATCTGGAAGATATTTCAAGAGACTAGAAAGTATAAAGGCAGACTCTTCTCTAAACTGATAGTATGAAAATTCAGTGGAGTACGTTCTATCATCCTACAGCGTTGCACCATTCTCAAACTTAAAATAAAATTTCTCATACTGAATATGAAGCTGGTTTTTATTCAAATTATACTGATGTCATAGTGTTTTTCTCTATACTTACCTGTTAGATACAGGGAACAACTGATCATTTCCTGATAATGACAGTCTTAAACATCTGAAAGAATAAATTGTGCAGATCGCATTTCCCTCCCGCCCCAGTTCATGTTTTCCAAACCTTTTAGTATTTTTTATTTCCCTCCTCTGAATTTTATCTAAACTGTCTTCTTTAATATATGGTGCACAGTGGAAAGAGTACTCTGTCTGAGGCCTGTCCCATTCTGGTTAAAGCATGATAATGAATTTCTCCCCATAGTTCACGTGCAATGTTGCTGCTAGTGCATCTCAGAGTGAGAATTGACGGTTTTGCAGCACACACTATGGATGACTCATTTTTCATTTGAGTTCAAGCATGATTTCAAAATTATTTTTTCCAGTATTGCTGAAAATCCAGCTTTTCCTCAGGCTGAGGGCTCCCCACAGGGCAGCAGGGCAGAGCCTCGCTGGGCAGGGGCCATTCCGTCGCCCCAGCCAGGAACAGGGCAGGCTAGGGAGCAGCCAGGGCCGATGGGGGAACCATGTTGAAGTAGAGCAGGTCTTGTATGCAGGCTGCCAAACCCCTTTCTGCCCGGCAGGGAGTGCAGCCAGCCCTGGCAGCGATGTTGGTCTGAACTGAGCCCCAGGACATGGTCGTTTGCAATCCTGTCTAAAACTAACTCCCACTATCATCAGAAGTGAACAAAACCTCCTCTTTGTCTATGGTTTTGTGGCCATGTTGTGCACTAACTTTGTGGTAATTTCATCACCCTCATAAAATTTTGATTCATCACCATGACTCATTTTTTCGTTGAGAAGAAACAAGATGAAGAGCCTTGTTAGGTCGAGCTAGGGCATTTGTTGTTTGCCCTCTATTAAACAAGCAGGTTGTGGTTGCAAAGAAAGAAGTTACCCTGTTTTGCTGTTACAAATTCACAGAGTTTTGACCAGTTTATTAGCCTTCAACTGCTCAGAGGTTGATGGATTAGCAGGTTGCTCTAGCATCTTGTTGGGAATTAAATTCAACCAGCTCTTCTGTGACGGGTGTGCAGTCAGATGGAGCTCAAGGTAAAAAGTACTCCTGAAACAAGTGTTGCTAAGATTTGGGAGTGACTCAGCTGGGTGAGTCGTTTTGCCATCAGGCATCAGCGTCTCATGAGTCAAGCAAATAAATTGTAATGACGCATTTTGAAAACCCAGGCACTGGGCAACGACTGCATAGCTTATGATTTCATCATTGTCAATTATAGAAACGATATGAAGCTTGAATTCAGAAAGGCTAATATCTCTCTTTAAAAATAGTGGTAAGTCACTGAGGGTGAGTCAGTTAAATATCAACACGTCACTAATTCAGATAACTAAAAAGTTAAATCTGTTGTTTCGATGCCCAGATTCTTTACTCAAAAAGCTATGGTCCCTCATGCTTTTCCACTAACCTCCACTGCTTTTTGTGGCATTGCCTGTGACCTCTCCAACCATTGTTAGTCAATTTAGAATTTGTATATCCTTTATTACTTCCACCTATATCAGTATTATATCAAGACTTTGTTCCTTTCCCCTCTCTTTATTCTCACGGGTTTTTGTTCATCTCTGTTGTGGAAGCACTACTTGCCCTTGCCTATACCATTTAACACAAACAGAGATTGTTTTATGAAGTCATACACCCCGGAACCTACATACACTTGCAATAAATATTTAGTCTAAATTATCCTTCAAAATAGGAAAATAGAAACTATAAATAAATGTTTCACACAATTTTCTGCGGGGCTTTGTCCCTTAGTAAAACAATGTGAAGCAGTCTTGAATCTCTTGATTAATGCTGCCATCTAGCGTCCACGGGAGAAATTAAAACCCACTTCATTCGAACACACGCAGTCTTCCAGCTCCCTGACCTATTTAAAACCTATTTAGCTTTTTCCTGGACTCAATTACTTTAGAGCAGGCATTCAGTGAAGTGTGTAAGGAGTTAGCTCCAAAACTATCATTTAACATTATATTCTGGTTTCATGCGACGAATTATTTTTTTTTTTGTGCCAAATGGTGCAGTTATTAAAATATTTTTTGGTTTTTCTCCCATAAAGGAATATATATAGACAAAATGAAAATTAAAAAAAAAAAAAAAAAATTCTATTTGACAGGTATATGAATACGTTTATCATAAAACTCTGTATATACCTGTTTTTAGTGAATATCTATCTTTCTCATTATCAGGTTATATGAGAAAAGATTTTGTCTTATAATCTGTGAAAAGAAATAAAATTACAGAGAGATAAATATCATTGATTTCAGGGGATCAAGACCAGACCTACCTCAAAAGCTATAAAATTCTTACAAGCATATAACTTTATTTTAGAATGAATCTAAGGTGTGAGTGTTCCAACTTTTTCAGCATAAGAAATCTGTCTTAACAATTCATGAATCAGACTCTTTTCCTCCCAGGATACCTTAATTCATGTCTACACTCGAAGTTAGAATACTGAACAGATATCTTTCAGGAGTCTTTCAATGACTTTTGCTTCTCTCCATTGATTGTATAGGTAGTTAAGCATTAGCTTTAAGAGACTGAGTCTTAAAACTTCAAATGTCTTACTCCAACAGAATCCTGGTTAAACTGTTTTTATCGCCAACTAGGAGGCTCTGGCATAGATTAAGAGCATTTGCCTATCAACTAGTGCTGCACTGCTTGCAAATGTTTTACGTCAGTGCATGGCTTGACAAGCAAATAATTTGGTGGGCCAAAGAGAGATGGAAGTGCTGAACATCTTCTTGGGCACAAACTGGCTGAGAAATCACAAGAAAATTGCATCTCTCAATGAATATGAAAAGTCTGAGGAGAATCTACTCATTATCCTCCTAAAGAGGTTATAATTTGTTAATTCCAAAATTTGCTCATTACTATGGACATTATGGGTCTTCCTCCTGTATTTCTGTGATTACTTCAGTAGAAATACAATTTTTACTCCAATTGCTGCATTAGTAAACAACATAGATATTGCCAGTGCAGCTGCTTGTCATCAAAAAGTCATCTTCCCTAATTCATACAGTTCTGGAATGGAAAGGGGATCTATTTTCTAAAAGCCTTGTTTCCATACACTTCTATAATGTAAATTGAACAGTTTTATAGAGTTATACTATGGGTTAGCTTAGCTATAAGCCTAACTGTTTTAGATACTTTTAGACCTAGTCATAATACTGTGAATCATCACTGAGAATGAGCTTCTAGAGAATAACAAGGGTAAAGTAGTTCAGTGAATTTAATAATTAGGCTTTCATTCAGATATGTTGGTTTTATTCCTTCCTTCCTGACAATCATCAAAATAAAACTAGCATTAGGAGCAGTTCATACAAAAGGGGATGGGGAAATGGCTGTTTTTATACTTAATTCCACAATTTTATTCACAGTGATGAGAAAATGAGAAAATTGTGACAGGCTCAGACAGAGGACTGGAGGAAAGGGGTGAAAAAGATCTCAACTATATAAAATCTAGTAAAACCTTTGATGTTATGCCACATTGAAAAGTTGTTCATTTAACCAAGGATACTGAGATTAGTAAATTAGTAAATTAGTTGATCTCAACAAATAAATTCATAAATTTACTAAGGGACCGGGTAAAGTGGAGGGGCCAACAGGTTATGCAGAAAGGGAAGTTTCACCAGCGATGTTGAAAATAGGTGAAAAAAAATTCTTCTAGATCATTCTTGAATTTGATTTTATTTAACATTTTGATTGTAGGAGCTTCACTTTAGAAGTTGGGAGCTGTAGATGGAATCTGAACATGATGTAAAGACTGGAGATATTCAATACTGATATCGATATCAAAGGCTGGACTAGCAAAATGGGAAGAAGTATGGAAGTAAGAAATGTTAGTTCATGCATACAAGAAAACTGATATAGTGAACTGAAAATTTAGCAGCCTAAAATGGCAGAGGAAAAAAAACAATTATGTTTCCCTGGATTCTATGAGTTGCCAGTGTAGTATAGCCAAAGCAAATATAACCTTTTTGAGCTAAGAAGCTATTAGTTCTGCCCTCCTGCTGAAAATTTGAGGTACTGTACATAAATCTGATGAACATATTGAAGAAAGATTAACAAAATTTTAAATAGTTATGAAGGAGATTGTGTGACCTTAAGAGACAAGGAAAGAAGCCCAAAAGACCAGGCTTGCCCAGTTTTAGTGTAACAAAGGTTGAGAAAAGATACAATTCATGGCCCTTTACTTCTTCTACTGGGAAAAAAAAAAAAAGTGAAAAAGAGAACTTAAGTGTCACTCCTTGTGATTTAAACCAGATATATACTGTCTATTCTGCTTTTTTATCTTCTACTGAAGAGAGAATTCAAGGGGAGAAGAGGAAGCAAAAGGCTAGTGATTCTGGCCTGACAGAATGATCCCTGAGCTATCATTCCACCCGGCATCACTTTAAAACTCATTGTAGCTTTTCTATAAAGCTATCTTTTACACTCTACTACTAGGATCTTGGGGCTTTCACTCTTCAACTGTGCCCACCATGCGCTGAATCACAATATAAATGTCTAATTATATCAAGTAATGTCACACATTCAGATTGCAAATCTCTCAACTAGTTACCTAAGGCTTCCTTTACAGTCAACTTCAGAAAGAAGTGAGACTTACAGGAACGATTTATCTGCCTTATCTTAAATTTGTGCTGCGACATCAGATAAATGGCACCCCAGAAGTGCATACTGAATGATGAGCTGAGAAACGGACTTCTAAAGTAGAGTAGGTGAGATGAATCTCACTCTTATGTTTGTAACACACGCATGTTAAAACAGAGGCTGTGTGGGGTACTGCACTCCCCAGGTACCCCAGACTCATGAGAAAAAAAAAAAAGCCGTTCTGTGATGGAGATGCAGAAAGAACTCAGAACAGCTGTAGTTTGAATCATTTATTTAGCATATATTACAGTGAGAACTGCACGTTAGCTGCAATTCTCACAGGATAAAAAAATTGCTCCAGAATGATATGCAAGGACTGAAATTATTTAGGGAGTCCTTTTATCATCGTAAGCTATCATCATGAGAATGCAACTGAAATCAGTTTATATGAATCAGCAAATCCAAAGCAATTAATGTAGCTATGCATGCACTTTGGGACTGTGTTATGCCTTTTATAATTTTTGTTTACAGCTTAGCATTCTGAAGCATCATATAAAATCAACAGCCTTCACCATTTGCTGTACAGGGCTCTGAAATGCCAGGAAACACTATGATGAGCAAGAATGAATACTGCCCAATTAACTTCATTTATAGACATATTCTGTCCTTGCAAGCCCATTACATACAGACTATGCTTTTGATATTTTCCTTCTTTTACGCAGACTGCAGAGATGAACGTTTTTCTGTGCTTGTAGCTGTAATCACAAATTATTTTAACCTCCTTTTGTTATCTGTATGTAAACAACAATGCTAATAACTGTGGGTTGACAGACAAGCAAATAAATGAAAACTTCCCTCTGCTGTTAACAGTTGTTTAATTAACTCTAAGATTAATAAAAAATGACACTGAAAAACATAGTCAGTTAATATTTTAAGAACTATCCATAACTAGTAGTTGTTCCTTTGTATACGCATATAGAATTTAGTTCACTGGAACTCTCATTTCTCATTGCTTTTTTCTGAATTCAATAAAAAACAAAATAATCACAATTTTCACTGTGAAATCAGACACCTGTTGATAAAAGTAATTAAGTGGATATCTCCCCATTGCCTGTTTCAAGAATTTTTGGGAGTCATAAAGCCAGATTTTCTGACACTTTATTTTTTATTTTGAGTAGCCCATGAATTTGCCATGGACAATTTGTTTAGCTGAGTTAATTTCTTGTAATGTCCAATGAACCTCAGAAAGAAAAGTCGTGGGTTTGTGAACACAGTGACTACCCAAGTCACCTATGATGCATTTAATTGAATAAAATCCCATAACCTAATAAATAAGGCAACTGTTCTTAAAATAGATATTCCTTCAATTTCAAACATCTTATTGCCTTTTTTTGTAGTGCATTGAGAAATACTACTTTATACAGTCACAAAACACAATATTCATCAGAGTAGTATATGATATCTGAAACTAAAAAAAACATATTTTCAGCATCAAGTTTATTATAATTTACAGAAAAATGAGTTTCTTATATACTGACAACATACCTAAGAGTTTAGCCATCAAAATAAAATATTTCAATGTGAGATACTACTGTGCTGTGGTAGAGCAATATATCTCCATACAGAAAATGACCCAGTCATTTAATTCCTCTGAAATCAATAACAAGGTGCTTGTTTATGGCAGCTGAGGAGTTGATCTAATATACGAAAGTCATAAATAAAAATATTAAGTTGTCTAGTTAACAATGACCTCGTATATTTAACAATTTTATTCCCTGCATTTCATTAGATGAATGCTGTGAGTTTTTTAAAAGAACACTTGTGGGTAATCAGAATAGATCATGCAGATCTAGTAATGTCCTTTTTAAATTCCCTAAAATTACCAGCTCCTTAGCTTCAAAGAAGTTAAAGACCAACTGTGTTTCTGATATCAACCCAAATGGATTTACATGCACATTTCTCTTGATTTCATGTTGATCTAAGATGTTGGATGACTGGGTTTGGTAGGATTTTTGAGATTTTTAAGAGAAATAACATTCTGAGTGTGGCAATTTTCTTCACCATAAAGTATTTGCTGATAAATCGGAAGAAATTTAGGAAAAAAATCCTTTATTTTGTAATTAAATTATTAAAGAGTAAATGATTTAAGATTCTGCTCATCAAAGAAAATAAAGAAGTTAAAAACTTATACTTTGATGTCCTCAACTGACTGTACTAAAGCTATCGATGTATCTTAAATCCAGGAAGTTTCTTCACAGGTACTTTAAGTTTTGGTGTCATGCTAATTAATAAAACTGTAGTCGATGTAGAACGTAATGTATTATCTAACTTCCATCATTATTCTGTCGCTCTTGCGTGATTGTCCCAAGTTTAATGGTAGGTCAATGTTTAAAAAAAAAAAAAACTACCAACCAAACAAAAAAACAAAACAAACAAACAAACAAACAAAAAAGATAAAGAGAAAAAAACGAAGTAAACTGTGGATCAAGTCAGTTGTGACAATATTTCATATGAGATTAGAGCTGAATTATAGGTCAATTCCTCTTTGATCTCCTCTCTTGCCCAGGTTACATTGTCTAGAAACTATGCAGCCAGGAACAAATAAAAGTCAGTGATGTGTCTGATCAAAGAGTATGGGCAATGAGTTTACACGATTATAAGCAACCTGAGCACGCTTTTTTGGTACTTTGTTTGGAAAAGAGGAAAGACTTCCTTTTCTCAGCTTCTTTTCAGTTCTTATTTACAACTTGGAGCAGTTGGAAATTATGTTTAACACAATCAACTACAGCTATCCAATTCAAGCATTCAGTTATTACACTAACCTTTCACACTTGGAAATATGATTTTAAAGTCCTTTGAGATAAAACATGAAAATTAATTAGATCCAACGACTATTTTTAGCCACAGTGCAAAAATAGCTGTCTTTTAGGAGTAACTGGGAGTTTTGTTAAGTCAAGATTCAGGAATAAAATAGAATTCAGCTATCTCAAGACTGTTAGCACAAAGTGTCAGCTTACAGCTTTCAAATTTGTATAACGCTTAGTATCTGTATAGAATTATGATAACATGAGATATTTACTCCATAGAAGCCAGGAA
Organism: Tauraco erythrolophus; assembly: GCF_009769465.1. Classification (NCBI taxonomy): domain Eukaryota; kingdom Metazoa; phylum Chordata; class Aves; order Musophagiformes; family Musophagidae; genus Tauraco; species Tauraco erythrolophus. Next base: position 80,211,912 of record NC_141465.1, on the reverse strand, counting down.
CAGCTTTTCAGCAGCTCTCAATAGCATAACTTCCGCGGTCTGCTGTTAAAAAAGGACAATTTAAAAAGAAAATGTGTTTCTTCTAATTCTCTCAGGACTTTAAACAAACTGCGCAGACTTTTCTCTTGGTACAGAGACCAACCATGAAACACTACAGCTCCTAAAGGAAACGTTTCAGAAAGTTGTGTGAATGCTGGGATATCATGGAAATTATTCTATGACCTTCACAACAGTGGAGATGATAGGTAACTGCTGAAGCAAAGTGACAAAAATCAAACTGCATCCTTTTTGGTCTCTGTACAGTCTTGATGCAGAGATAATAAGCATGTGGTCTAAATTCTACCACTGTGATGTTGAGTTTCAGAAGAAGCTCTCATTACATATGTCTGCAAGATAATTAAGACTTGCTCACACTGCCACCATTAGCTCTGACTTTAAGATAACTATTTGGTCTATTATCTTGTGTGTGATGCATTATGCTCACTTCCATGAAAGTGAATTTGTACATTGACAAATCTCTGCACATCAAAATGACACTTCTGTTTGCTGTTTTAGTTGTATTCCAAACAACATTGAATGTATAATTTTGCTTTTTAAAAGAATATCTAAATTATGTTTTGTTAAAAACCTGCCAGTTAGAAAAACTCAGACAAGTCAGGAAAACACAAAAAAGTGTATGGAATAGATGCAAATTCTAAGCAGCTGTTTCAAATTTACCTAAGAAATTAATAACATCCTTTATCTTCAAGTTCCTCTTATTTTGATGATTTTCACTAATTTTTATAATTAAGTATTTAAATTGCTGAAGAATTTTAAATTGAACTTTTTTTTTTTTTTCAATTCTATTTAAACTGAATTGTGGAATCAATCTATCTCATGCTATTTTCTTTAACCAAATTTTTTATATTTTCACAATCAAATCTCTCCAGAAGTATAAGGCATATTTATTATCCACATGATAAATGGAAAGTTAGTATCTCTCTTAATCACTTAATTGTGAGTACTGTTCAGCTATCAAAACTAATACCTTTACTACTATCTAAACCGGACCCTGTAATCCCACAGCTCTGTGACAAGCTCTCAGCTGAAATCTCAGCTCTGAGACTCTGTGAAGGTGATGCCTGAATTGTAGCTATTACTGCCAAGGATGATTTCAGACGTGCTGAATATATGTGCCTTCATGCACAATTCAACAATTATCTCCTATTGGAATTCATAAATACTAAAAATAAATTTTTGTTTATTTTTATATAAATAAATTTATTTATTTTTATAATTTATTTATATAAATAAATTTCTATAAATTTATATAAAAAATATAATTTTATTTATATAAATAAATTTATTTATTCCAATAAATTGAAAATGCTTCTTAAAAAAAAAAAAATCTAGAATCCTCATCTGACAAACAGATTTTTCACGAGTAATAATCTCGAATCTATTCCTAAATTTAATGGCAGGAGGAGGAATCCATCTAAACTGTTTTGAAATATGAAAACTTATTAAGGTACAGCACTGACGTAACGCGTTGCTCTGTTGTGTGATCCAGTGTGTTTTCCCCCTGTCTCACTAGGTGGCAGACTCAAGCGGCTCTGATTTGAAAGGATCATCCTTCCAAGGGTCAGAAGGGAGTTTCATTGTTACGCAAAACGTTGTTCAAATACCCAAATGTAAATGATTTTTTTAAGACATCCACTTAGGCTGAATCAATTCGTGAATACTCAGCCTCAGGTTACTGTGAATTATTTAACAGAGTAACTTCCCAAGACAATTTATTACATCTGGAGAATTTTTGGCATGCGTTCCACTTCACAAATCCTGTGGAAAAGGCATGCTCTGAACTATGTCTTACACTAAATAGTCAGTCTTACCCTTAAAATAACTAAACGTATTTTCAGTACTTTGTTAAGGGCTTTCAATCTCAAGCATAGAAAGAATGGCCTTAAATGACATTGAAAGAATAAAAATCACCGAGGCTACTCTCCTAGCTGGAAAAAACAAACAGCAAAACTTTTTTTTTCCTATTACTATTTCAATTTTTTGAATGTTATTCAAGACTAAAAAACCTTGAAAAGAAAACACATTCTGGACTTAAAGGAGAACTAATCAATTAGTTCTTTGCAAAGAATGTGGGTCTGGAAAGACACTGTTAATTTAGTGCTTCCATATTCCCATTTCGGGCCTGCAACCATTATCTGACAAACAGATTTTAAATTGAGGATTTTGTAAGTTGCAAATGTGCCCAAACTCCCATTATTGCTAATGGAAGCTACCTACACACTCCCTAGCTTTTTTTTTTTTTTTAATTTCCTTGAAAAGTACATTATCTAAAGCACTCAGCACTGTGGTAGCTAATAGCAAACACGATTTAAACCGAGAAGCACTAATAACGTGTAAAAGGGATCTCAGTTTGTCTGCTCTACGTGATTCCGCGCTTCCACTGTCTTCTCTCATTTTTGTCCATGATGTGAAACATTTTAATTTACGCTGAATGTATAAATGATGCGAAAAAGCAAAAGTACCATGAGAAATAGCTTATTGCTTGGTTGGGGAAAGTACTAAGATTTATGATCATGGATGTTTCCTGTTGCCCATTTTAACACTGTGCATCTCCACTGACAGCAGAAAATTATAGCATTATCAGTGAGATGATGGGAGCCTGACCCTGTTTGTTTAAGCAGAAAATAACTGTCCTACCAGTCTCAGCCAGTCTGACCCAATTTGCTCCATCCACATGAGAAATGTCCTTCTAGTAATACAGGTCATCATCCAAAAATCTTCATACACCTTGTGCACCTTTCTGCAGCCAAGCTGCATGACTAGAAGTGGGTGAAAACCCTGTATCATTAACAGGAGAACATGATGAGGTTTTACTTGATCTTTTCATTTTATTCTAGGGAGAATGGGTTTGTGTGGTATCTCCAGACTTATCAACAGAGGAGACAAACTACTACATCACTTACAAGTGGTCATGTCTTCAAGAAACTACATTTTTTTCCAAAACTTTTGTGTGAATACGCTTAGTTTATGTGTGTGTGTGCATGTGTATGCCTCCTTCTAGTACACAACTGTATCTCTATTCTTCCTGTTTTCTGAAGGCAGGTAGGGGTCAGCAATGCCTCCTCCCAAGGCCACGACTAACATCCCTTGCATGGCTCAGCAGAGATGGTAGTCTTTTACTGTGTGGCACCTTTCCATGTAAAATTTTATAAGACCATCACATAAGCTGGGCTTGCAGGCTTATTTGCCCCCAAAGAACAAAGCACATGTCTTAAAAGAAGCATGATGTGGGATTTGTAAAAGACTGGAAAAGAAAGAGGTACAGAGAGACAAAAGGTTGTTTATGCAAAGGAATTGTGTATTCTTTTATAACATGCAAGAACGTGCTTTGATTCAAAGTGTAATGATTAAGTATGTATCGTTAAGTATAAATTATTTTCAACTCATTTTCCTGAAAAGTGCTCCTTTGTGTCTTAACCCAAATGTAAGTGGATAATCTCAAGATATGCAAAGCTATTTAGAGAGATAACTTCTCAGATGAGCTGTTGTCGCTGCTGGAAATGAACCAATATTAATCGCTTTGCCAGGCTGTTCCAAACAAAACAAAAAAAAACAAAACAAAAAAAAAAAAAAAAGAGAGAGAGAAAAAAAATCGTATTTCAGGTATCTCTTTAGTACAACTATGTTTATTTACAAAGGAAGATTACAGAGGCTGCTTTCTTCAAAGAGAATAAATGATAGGAGGCCATCTCTTTATTCAAAAAAATCCAGTCTGTTTTTGCAGGCAGTTCTGTGCCTAAAAGAAGCTCTCTTGTCTCTCTCCTGGCTTCCTCCTAGACCGACACTCATACTGCTTCCCTCATTGTTGAGTTGTTTTCAGACACACATTAATATGCCCTGCCTTCTTACTTGCTTACATATGGATATGGATGTGTAAGCACATGCATTGTGTTGTTCATTTTAATTTAAATATTGCAGTTATAATTCCCTTTTATGTAAAAGAAAATATCTTCAGCTATTTGAGCCAGTTTCTGTTCACAACTTGATGCTGACCTGCATCTGGGCACAAGTGTCCTAACATTTCAGGCATCAATAAAGAAAAAGCACTTAACTGCACCCTCAAATAGCTTGAATGAAACAGAGATTAACATATTTTTCTGTGCACAAGACTGGCAGGAACATCTTTCAACACCACGATTTTCATCTTTCACTCTCTCCACAATATCTGTCCGAAGCCATGTATTTAAAAACTGTTCTTTGTTTTGTGAAACATATGAAATACATCTGTATGAAATTCAGCCAGTGTGCAACAAAATAGCTGATCTAATTTTTTTTCATTATTACATTAAATGGAAAAGAGTTTTACTGGAATTGACAAAGAGGTATTTTCTTAAAATAAAAATCTGTCTTGCATTCCTTTGTATCCTTTATTACTTCTGTGGAATAACAGTGTGAATAAGGAAGATCACAAGTAGTTTGCTTGTTATATTGCTTAGCTCTCACTTAATGTCTTTGTCTTTTACTTAGAATTAGTCTTAAGTGTGTATGTGTGCCTCAGATGGACACTAACTGGGGGACACCTCACCTATCCTGTCCCTGTTTTCCTCAGAATTTTTTCATATGCTGTTGTGATGGTTTTACTTCCATCCTATCTCTTAAGCCTCTGTGCTTGCACAGAAGGCAGTGGCTTCTGATTCTAGGCATATCTGCTGGCTTCAGGATGTTTCTTCTAGCCCAGCTAGGCTGGGGCTGTCTTTATGATGCATGTAAATTTTTATGCCTTTTGAGGAAGAATGTTTCTGCATGGAATAGTCTTCTGAGCTGTAGATTGGGGTGAATTGAGACATGGACTCACAATAGAAAAAGGTAATTTACTGTTATCAGTGTAAATATACTATTAGCTGGAGCCTCAAAACTATTACTTGCATAGCTGACTTTAACAAATAGGCTCATTTGCTTTTCAGAGTTTGTTTGATTTTTTACTGTTTTAACAGTGCCCAATCTTGGTTACAGATCTAATCTGTTTCCTTGCCAATGTTCTAGCTCTGGCGCTCTATTTTGATCATCAAAGGGTCTGACAACATTTGGGTATTCAGATGATCTTCAAAATGGGCTGTTTTCGTATACTGCAGTCCCCTGTTAAATCAGGAAAGCCTTGGGGCTGGAGTCAATGTGCCAACTCACATTGAGATCATGAAGATCAAACATGCTCTTAGAAGTTGAGCCTGCTATAGACGTAGTTATTTTTGTAAGAGTTTCCCAATGAAATGTTAACAGAGTTAAATAGTTTGCTATGAGAGTCAATGAAACCCTTCACCTTAAGCTATCAACTTGCTTCTCAAATACACTTTTCCTGATGAAGTTCCTCTGAAGAGTAGGTCTCTTTTGACTATGCCTATCTAAAAGTTCCTGTTAGATTATTTAATTTTTCAGTACTACATTCCATTTATTTTTGCCTCTTATTGTTACTTAAAATATATTTTTCCTCTGTTTCACAACCTAGCACTGTTGTTAGAGAACAAGGAATTTCACAGAAAATGGGACAAAGTTAGTTAGATTAAAAAATATAAATGGTTATTTAACAAAATGTCTGGCAGTCAATACTGAATCTATAATAAGTACAGCATTCAAATCATTAAAAATGGTTACAGGTAATTTTAGCGTGTGAACGTATGATCATTTGATCCAACTCTTAATGATGAAAATTTAAATCCATCCCTTAACTTATCTTGGAATTGGAATTGGCCTATGGATAAAATTGTGATTAAGACTATCCTGATATGTCACTTGCCCTGTCAATCATTTCTGTATCCTTGCATACATCATTAAGTGTATATACAGAGAAAGACTTTCATTTTAGTCTGTAAAATGGGAGAATGAATACCTTCTTATCTTAAGTGGTACCGGGAATTTAGGGCTACTTCTGTATTTTAAATTTGATTTAAGAATCACAGATTCTAGCCAAGTAAATGAAATTACCATGAGTAATGTGAGTAGCCCACATCAATGAGGTCCTTAAATTGCTGTCATCAGGCTTCTACTGATGACATATGTAGTTATATTTAAACACATGTATACATACGTGCAAAAAACGTGTCTATAAATAACAGGATGTACACAGATGACCCAAAGTAGTTGAAAAAATTCATCATCATATTCTGATTTCTCAGTGTTTTTACAATGTACAATTGTACTTGATTTTTATAAATCAAGCTTCTTGTGAACTAACACCTGTAAGTTATTTTTTATATGCTGTTGAAAACAACCACTAATTTAGTTAATGTAAGTAACTGTTGGATGTTATATTCATAAAGAACACACGTTATCCAAGCTGCACTAGTTAATTTTCCTATGTATGCTGTTGCTTCCTTTCCTATTAGCTAAATATACAGGATGTATGAGTTACTGATTGTTTAAAGGAATGAGCAATGCTGGTCAAGCTTGTGCAGTCTTCCTTCGTTTCATGCACAGATAATAAAACACAGAGTTCTTAAAAGTTGCTAGCTAGTTAGGTCTGGAGCGCCCAACATTGCTTTTATTGAGATAAGTACCAATAACTGTTCTTTTGATTTGCTGTGAATGCACCAGTCTATGCTCCATTCAGGACTTGTCAAGAGTAGAAAAAAATTAAAAATAGTTTCTAAATTTTTTAAGATTTTTTTATTGTATTTGGCAAATACTAAAATCCTTCTATTTTAACATATTTTAAAAATAGAATCTTTTTTTTTTGTTAAATCTTGGAGACTGGCAGAAAAATATTTTTTCAATAGAGGAAAAAAATCAAAGTGGTATTTAAGGAATATCAATAGAAAACTTTTCTGTCTTTTTTTTTAGAGGAAGGTCAAGATTTCTTTTTAATTAACATGTCTGTGGAAAAGCTGTACTTACTCATCATTGCCTAATTCTGAATATACAACATGGAATGCAACAGGAGTGCAATACTGGATACTGCCCAAAGTGCCCATTTCATTGTTGATAACTAATTGACTTACCAAAAAAAAAAAAAAAAAAAATCCTAAACGTTCTCTCCTTTTTTTGTAAATTACAGACTTATAATAGTCTCCTAACTTTCAGGACTTTGAATTGTAAATCACTTTTGCTTTGTCTATAGAACACAAATATATAGATTACTAGCCTGCAGCTAACACAATATATTCATTTACTCTAGAGCAGTCAAAGTTCTGCATACGTACAGCATGGTTCGGAGCATTACAGTAGTAAAATCTTCAGAAAATAAGAAAATAAAAGCATAATTATTTAATATCTATGCAGCTTCTTTGAGAATGCCTCTGGAAAATCCTTTCTGTATGTCCAGGTCATTGACCATGCCTCAATTCCTTCAGCATTAAAAATCAAACAATAGTTGCCATTGTGCTATGCTCAGCTGCAAGTTAAAAAGCCTAGTTTCTCATTTTCCTTTCTACTACTGTATTTAAATTTTATTCAATGCCTGAATATCTATCCAGAGGTTGTAAAAGGTTTCCTTCTGAGTCAATGAGATGTGACTTGTATGTACATAATATAGCTGAACTGAAACCCTCGGTTATCCTGGAGACAACAGCCAGCAGTAATCAGATCCGGTGGTAACAGTGGTCTTCTGGTTGTGATTGACATGCCTCTTACCACATCCTTTAAAGTTTCCAGGTTATAACTTTACTTGTTTTTTAGGGTTCAGTTACGAAATCAACAGTCTTCTGTTTACTTAGTTTAGTTGGAGATATTAACTAAGCTGGTTAGCTAATCAGCTAACTAAGGCTTAGCCTGTTGTTAACATCTTCAGGATTAACAGGGTCAAATAGTTCATGTATACATAAATATATATAAGTATAGATACATAAATTTCAACAGCAATCTAAAGATTGTTGTGGTATCAATGGAGAGGGCATGCTTAACAAGACCAGTTAAGTGTACTTAGCTCTAATTTGTTAAGGACAATGGTGAACAACCAATTATTTTTTTTCGACTAGTTCTAATTATGACAACTAGGAATGGGGGCAGGGAGGAAAGAGATAAAGACTTCCAAGGACAGAGAGGGGAGCACACCCAGATCTTATTGGCAAATAAACGTGTCAGAAACCAAGAGTAATTGTAGTAAAAAAGCTGAAGCTCTAATTTTTTAATGAATAGGAACTTTTCAGCTGTGAAAAAATGGTGGAAAACTATACTGAATTGGAAATGAGCTGATTTGTTCCATTACAGTCAGTAAATATAACAAGCTGCAGGTTTCCATAGAGCTGTTAACTCATCAAATGCACAAACTATTCATCAAAATACACAGTAGTCCAGTAGACAGTTGCAAACACTTCAGATCTACAATACTGGTAAACTACTATTGCTATGGAAACCTTAATTTGCATTCCCCATTTATTTTTATTTTAGGCTTATAATGTAAACAACCTACAATGTAATTTTCTATGGCATGTTCTCAACGCCCCTACACCCCAATTAACTTAAAAGGAAAACAAAAAAATTACTAAAAGGTGGTTTACTACAGCAAGCTACGCAAATATAACTTTTCTTTGACATCAGCCCTCAAAATATTACTTTTTCTCTTCTTTATGTGTTCTCCCTCTTAAATTACACGTATTTCTCCCACTTAAAAGAAAAAAGGTAAGATTTAGAAAACTGAGAGAAATGAAAGGTGTTTCTCTAAATATAGAAGAATCACAGGCTCATGCACACAGAAGAAATTGCCAGATCGATTACTAACAGAGGCAAAAAAAACAACAAAAAAGCTATTCCACCTAACAGTTAGAAAGACGGGCATAATGGGACTCCCGAATCAGAGCAGAACACAAATTTCTGAGTTTAGATTACCACAAATTTTCCCCACAATGTTGTTCAGGAAATATTTCAACAATATTTCAGATAAATTGCAGGTAATGCACAGCGGCTCCGCCAATATATGACAGACCCAAATGTTCATACTAAGTAGGTGTTTCCAGTGTAAGATCCTCAAAGAAATAACCTTGCTGTGCAGATGGATAGGTTGCAGAGTTAGAGACTGATGCTCCCGGGAAACATTTCTTTTGTGTAGTGCACAAGTTGCCTGCACATCTAGAAGCTCAGTGCTTCCAAGTATGGATTTACAATTCATGAACAGAAGCACCTATGCACTGCATACACGGTACCGTACATTGAACTAATGCTGTCTGTAACTTCCAGATTTATTGCACATGATTTTATAAAGCGTTCAACACTATTTCCATCTGGGAATTTTCACAGGAAACATTCTAGCCTTAGTCTATGCCAATCACTCTGTTGCACACATACAGACCAAAATCTGTCGTATTATGCCACTGTGGGGACAAACTCCAGTATCTCTTTGCAATTCCTATCTCGTTAATTAGGGCACATCCATAATGCTCATTAAAATCCAAGCATAAATTAAGAAGGTAAATCCTAATCAAACAATTCGCTATAGCACAGCATCTTGCCACTTATGGACAGCTTGAGCCAAAAGCAAAAAAAGAAAAAAAAAAAACATGTCTCTGGTCCATGTTTCCAGCACTTTTGGTTTTGGCCTGAGGATAGATAAAGCTTACTTTGGTGTCTCTGGCTTGGTCAATGACATCTTTTGGCTCACAGTGACTGGTTTCCTTGCTTTCGTGTTAATGAATCGTTAATAAATGGGGAACAAATAAATCTACCGCCATTACAGAGTGCTTAAATAAAATCATGGAATCAAATCTGGAAGTCTTATGTAAATCTTACAGTCTTCTTACACTTGTAAGAAAAGGCTTATTTGTTCAGTTAATTCAGAGATACCACAACTGCAAAACTGATTTTATTGTTACGTTTTCTTTTCCAGACAAAAGCAAGAAATCTACAACTTGTGAAAGAGAAATTAAAATATTTTCCAGATCTTCCATAATTTTGCTTTCTTTATTCTCACTGAAATTCACAGACCAGTAAGAATTCAGTTCCACCTAACTGCCTGTTACTTCTTCTAATCATTTCACAAGTTTCCTTAACCTGGAATATCGTAAACAGGAAATGCCTTGCCACTCTCAACTAAATGTGTTATCGTATCTGGAGGCAATGATGTTAGCAGATAATACATCAGAGCAGATGGCAGTTGGTGTTTGATGCAAACCACAGGTCAATGTGGTATGCTGTTAGTAGCCATAATAAATCATTAAGAGGAACTACCTACGACACTTCCAGGATGTGTGTTAGCTCTACATGGAATTTTTATATCACAATCCATAAATATCTTCTTAATTACATGCAAAGCGACAAAATCATGTGCAATAATCTATAGCTGTTTGGGTTTTAACTAGAAATTTGTCCTGGTTTCGGGGAATGGGGAAGGTGAGCGAGTGGCTGTATGCTGGCCAGGTTATACTATAGCAAAATTACTGAAGGAACAGAAAAGAAAAGCCTTTCTGATTTTGCTTCTTTAACCTTTCAGGCTGAAATGCTTGACTTAGGCAATTCATTTTAACTATTAAAATGAGTTCTTGGCTTATGCATGAAGTGTACAGTCCGTGTCTTAATTTCTGCATGAAAACTAATTACATGCAAATTGATAAGCAGATTACCAGTAATTCATATAAAAATCTTGTGTGTAAGCTCTTCCAAAGCTGCCATCCCACTTCCGTTGGAATAAAAAGGTATTCCTAGGCCTAATATCATAAGATATAATGTTTTAAAATGAAACTTTGTTTGAGCAATAGCAAAAAATTAATAGGTTCCTAGACTCTAAGCAGCTCAACTTTTTCATTAACACAGTGTAAAACAGCCACTCTTCACCCAAATTAATGGGCTTCCAGATACATATGCCTGTGCTGTCTGTTTAACAATTGAACTGTATGATCCCACTTGCATACTATAACCCAGTCTGAGTGGACTACCTTTGCTCTGTGAGGGACATCCTGAATCTGCTTGACTCAAGGGGGACAACAACCCTGTAACCACTTTGATAGATTTTGGCATGAGCTAAATATCGACTAAATATTTTTGATCACCATTTTTAATGGATAGAGATGTTTCATCACTTTGGATTTATTAAAAAACTTTTGGCATACTACTTAAATAGTAGTTACTACAGACATTTGTACTTCAGTTATATTCTGAGATGCAGCCTCTACTCACAGCGCAAGTAATCAACTCTCAACCATCCTGGTGGCCATCCTCTAGGTTTGCCCCAGTCTGACAATGTCTTTCTTGCTCTGGGTGAGGAATTGCATGCAATAGTCAATATGTGGGCTGAAAAATGGAAGACAAATGGAATATTGAATCTCCTGGTTATGGTCACTCTGGTACACTGTGAGCCTTCAGTGCTGCCAGGCACACTGCTCACATCTGTTTAATCACCTATTACTCCATGATTTTCCCAGAGACCAAAGGAAGGAATGTCCTCCTGTCAAAGGACCATCCTCTGCTTCACCAGATATCGTCCTTTTTCCTCTTTTAGAAGATGGGTGCGACAGTTACCCTTTCCCGTTCATCAGGCACCTTCCCCAATATCCACAACCTTTCAATTACCACTGATTAAAAACATCCTAGATGTTGCAAAGCAACAAAACTTCCATGAAAGCATGTCTGGCTGGCAGATGGGTGCCTCCATCTTCTGCAGGAGGGAATCTCCAGCCTCTATCACCCACCACTTCCTTCTAGAGCTCATACTTGCAGAGTACTTTGAAAATTGTAGTCAGCATGTTAAAATTTCTATGTAGAAATATTTTTTTTAAAACCTTGAGGCTTATATCTGTTGCTTTTGAAACTGAATTACAAAACCTACATTGACGATGAGAAAATGAGTTAAATCAAAACTAAGAGCCCTTTGCAAATTTAATTCTGTGTGCAAGCCTCCTCTACCACTTGAATAAAAGTTAGCAACTGCTTCACAGAAATTACTATTATAAGTTTGGTCGAAAAGTTTTAACTAATTCTCACTTCAATGATTTCACAGTAAAAAAGGAAAAATCCCATTTCCCTGCTGTTTGCCGATGTCTATGTGCTGTGGCTAACTAATGTTTCTCCATGTGTTTCATTTTCAAGTCATATTGAGTCCAAAATGACTAGCTATTCAGACTTCTTTCATATATTATTATTAGCTATATCTTTTACTAAAAAACCTGTCAGGCTCATAACTTCCATGTACCACAAGTTTTTACTTTATATTCTTCACAACTGTTGTTGAATGGCTTGACTTCAATGGTCTGTAGAATCAGCTTGAATTCTCTTTTGGAGAACATTATATCAATCAAATACAAACATTTTATCTGCTCAGGTTGTCCTAGTAAGATCTATGAGACTATTCATGTTGTTAAAGGAACTTTCCACAGATCCTGATGTAAAATGAAAAACATCTATTTCATCGTATGCGTTGTACTCAGTCGCATTTTACAAATGCAGAATCTAACATAAATGGTACATATTAATTACTTGGTTTTATTTAATATTTTCCCTTTTTCCTTCAATTTTTTTTTACAGCTGTCAATGACTATAAAATCTCTTAACAAATGCAATTCTGGTTTCCCCACTCAATGAATATACATTCAGTCACACTATCTAAACCTTTCTAAACTTCTAGGGTTATTCTTTATTTAAACCGCAGGGTTTTGAAAACACAAATTTCCTTCACTCTGTGCATACATAGGGCCTCAAAAATGACTGCCTTAAAAACAGTAATTTTTTTCCTCTGCTTCAAGAAATCTTTCTGAAATAGAATTCATCCCACAGACAATGACAGGACATATTTTGTCTTCAGTTTTTACATTTACTGCACTCTCTCAAAAATAGCATGATACAAATATATTTAAATCGGAAGCAAAGAGAATGTTCCTAAGATAAATGAATATTCTTGGCTCTGTAAGGAAGCAATTGCACTGGAAATGAATAAGAAAAAGTGGAAACAAAACAAAACAAAACAAACACCAACCAACAACAAAAAAAAAACCCGCAAATTTAAGAACATTGAAAATATAACATATATTACATTTCTTCTTGGTAACAATGTCTCAAAAATATTAAAACCATAAATAACTAAAATAGTAGACAAACTAAGAAGTATTCTGAAAAAAAAAGAACTCTGATAGTTACAATTTTCCTACTTTTTAGCCTTATCAAGACACCTCGAGACATATAGAATCACAGAATCTTAGAATGATTTGGGTTGGAAGAGACCTCAAACATCATTTAGTTCCAACCCCCCTGCCATGGGCAGGGACACCTTCCACTACACCAGGTTGCTCAAAGCCTCATCCAACCTGGCCTTGAACACTTCCAGGGATGGGGCATCCACAACTTCTCTGGGCAACCTGTTCCAGTGCCTCACCACTCTCAATGCAAAAAATTTCTTCCTTATATCTAATCTAAATCTACCCTCTTTTAGTTTAAAGCCATTGATCTTTGTCCTATCACTACATACCCTTGTAAAAAGTCCCTCTCCAGCATTCTTATGGGCCCCCTTTAAGTACTGGAAGGCTGCAATAAGATCACCCCGGAGCCTTCTCTACTCCAGGATGAATAACACCAACTCTCTCAGCCGGTCGTCATAGCAGAGGTGCTCCAGCCCTCGGATCATCTTCGTGGCCCTCCTCTGGACTTGCTCCGACAGCCTTATGTCCTTCTTGTGTTGAGGACTCCAGAGCTGAATGCAGTACTTCAGATTCCCCAACATAAGAAGGACATGGAGCTGTTAGAGCGAGTCCAGAGGAGGGCCACGAAGATGGTCCAAGGGCTGGAGCACTGCTGGAGCATATAATCTGGAATACCTCATAATCAACATATAGCGACTTCAACTATTTTTCCAAACAAAGATTATTCCCATGGCTCCTAGGATTTCCAAAGACAGACATAGTTCTAAGGTCTATATACTATAGAGTATAATATATAGACTATAATACGTGGTCTACTACTATATAATACTAAGGCTATAATACATAACTAGAGTTTATATGGTCTCATTTCTTATTATTTTTCTTCATTTCGTATTCTATTCAATGCTTGGCCTTCAGATGGAGAATATAGTTCTAAGACTTACTCCATTTCTCTGGATAACATCTGCAAAACAAGAGAAAGCTTCAGAAAGGAAAGGTATATTGGGTTAAATATTACATAAGAGACAGTATGTCCCATAAAGCCATCTATCAGCTAAACAGGTAAATTTCACCAGCTAAGAAACGGACTTCCAATTTTAAAACTTTCCATTCACCTCCATAACTGCCACAACTAATGCTGATTATTTGTTACATGCACAGTTTTATCCAGATATTTATATGGACTTGAAATTGATTGTGCATATGCCACAAACAGTGCTTCTTAGGCACTTTCCTGGAAATCATTATTACTTTTTTTCATCTCATTATTTTATTATTCTGAACCCATACATTGGGCGAAGATTTGCCTTTAGCTTAATTTTCTTCAGATCTGAAATACAGATTTGAAAAGGATAATGACGTAAAAATTATAATTCTTCCAGAACCGTATGGAATAAGGCTTAGCTTACTTTCGATGATTTTGGTCTTTTGTGACTCACAGAGACAAAAAACTCGCACAATGACTACAGCTACTGACTGATCGAAGTCTCAAACACATTGTGTTCTCGCAAGGACATAAATATGTTCTGTGTTCCTACTTGCTCTAAGAATAATAAGTACAATAGGACTACTCATGTAGGTTAATGCAAGCATTTGCGGTTTCTTAGTGCTCTTTCATTGCGTTAACCCTAACAGCATATTTCTTTCTTTTAAAGGACTACTTTTCCTGCCCATTATGGCAACATTCAAGTCGAAAATATGGAGCTTTTGGATTTGTTTGTATACAATTTAGCAAAACTCTAAATTCTTTTGAATTACGTCAATGGGATTTGGATCACATCTTTTGCTCCCAATCTCAACTAAATTTGATACCATATACAGTACATGGTTTTCCTAAAATATACCGTCCAACCAGTAAAAGCAACATACAATGTCAGAAAAAAAATACATTTTTAACTGAAGGAGTTTTGTTCCTTAGTCCGTAAGAGGGGCTTAAACAAATAAATAGAAAGAAGAACTTGTGCTGAAGAGCCTTTTCAATTTGCTTCAGTTTAGCTAAAGTGGCAGATGGCAGCTATCTCTGTTCTTCTCCCAGTCCTGCCTCTCTGTATGGCTTCTCTCTGCTGTTCAAAAGAACTCCACACTCTATACAAATTATTTCAGAAAAAGGAATATTAAGGTGCTAGCTGAAAGAAGTGCTTTCATGAAAAGCAGGAAGCTGCTTTGAGCAGAAAAAACAAGCTCTTTGTTGACAGAATAGGATGGGGCAGGGGGCAGAGCAGCACGGGTTTGAGTGGCAACGGAATGCACCAGAATTTTAGTATCACCCTAAAGCACTTACTAGCATTTCTAACTAAGCCTAAACTACAATAATATGTAAATAAAAACTGATGTAAACATTTCTTAATCTTTTACTACATTGACAACTATTGCTCACCTCACAAAGTGTTTTGATGAGAAGAAAATTCAGCTTGCCATTTATCAGGACCAATTGTATATTATTTTTTGTGAATGTTCATTTGATTAAAAAATCCATTCCATGTGCTTCTTTAGTTCTTTAATTAGCATCATAAATACAAATTCATAGCATTTCTTTCAAAGCAAATGTAAAATTCCAACATGAATATGTAGTGGTTTGAAATAAAACTCCTCAGGATTTCCTTAAGTAGAAACAGATATTTCTGTAACTATAATTTATTTCAAGAATTACAGAACTTTTTACATAGATTGTTACATATATTTTCAATAGGAAGCTTCTACATTATTATTATTTTTACCTATTTTTGTCCACTACAAAACAATTAAACATTGTATTTCCTACTGTTGCTTCACTTACTAACAGTTTGCTTTGGGCATACTTAAGGTTTTGAACATTATCCAGATTCTACTGTGCTGGGTGCTATACATAGGCAATAATAAGACATCTGGAACTACCATGCTTACTCTAAACACAGGAAAAAGCTAAGAGAAGAATGGGAAAAAAATATTACCAAATCATATGGCTGAATATGAATTATACAAAATGAATTTGCAAAATATTATGGTTGTCAATTATTTTTAATTTTTCTAATTTTGAAACAATAATGCTTTTAAAGGGATTTTTTCCTTCCATGTTCACTTTCACTTTTCCATTAGAAAGCTATGAGACAATTTTAATAAAAATTAAATCAGAGAACAAAACCAAAATACTTACTTACTCTTTCCCTTTTTCCTCACTGAAAAATAAAAAGATAGAAAAGTACAATGCTCAAAGAAAACTGAAAGACAGCATATAGGTGAGAAGTGGAAGGTATAAGTGGGATTTGAAGGGAATGTTTTTAATAAATTTTCCAGAAAATAGACATAGGAAGTAAAGGCATGAAAAGAACATTTAAAATCTTCAGTTTGTCTCTCGTTACTTTTTCCCACAAATAAAGCTTCTTCTCTAAGATAAAGAAAAATAACCATGAGACACAAGGAATCAATAGAAGTATAAAGAATGCTGGCTCCGATTTTTTCAGTTACTTGTTCCACGAACCAATGTATTTACGTCTCATATTTATCCTGAATATATGGCAAAAGTCATATCCATAAGCTTCAGAAACATTTCTATTGACCATGGGGAGAAACATTCATTTCAGGATATGGTTTCGCAGCATGGCCTGAACTGAATAGTTTTCTCTTTCTCAAAGGAGAAAGTTTAGCTTTTCCCTTCCATCTGCACTATCCCACACTCCTACAGATTACTTAGAACGAGTGCTTCTGTTAACTTGGTCACAAGATAAACTGATTCACCTCATTAAAATGAAGAAAGAAAAAAAAAAAACACCTAACTTTGCAGAGAAGAAAAAATAACGGGTGCTGCAGGGCTGGGGCTGCAATCACACAAAATGCTAAAGCCAGCACAAGGCAGGAGTAAATAATGCAGCTGATAGCAGGGACAAGTAGAAGGAACCAAACAAAAGATGAATCAAACAAGCTGTTAAAAAGGGAAAGATTTTTTTTTTTAATTTCTGTTTTCTTTTTCTGCTACTGCTAGCCAGTAATTTGGCACAAATGTAAAGAGAAATCAATTCAAATTAAACTGAGCAGATGCCATGAACTCACATTTAGCTTTGAAGTCTGTTGCTTCTACACCAGACTTAAGAAGGGCTTGTATGTTCTTTTTCCAATGATACAGGTTATTCTAAGAAAAGATGTTACCTTTACCTACAAGCCATGTCTTTTCTCAGTACAACTGACTGCTTGCCTTGGTGAGTATGACAGGATGCCTAAGATAGCCTGAAATATGCCAACACATGGACAAGACATTAAAATTGTTATTTTTTGTTGATGCTGTCAGAGTTTCAGATGAAGGCATTAAGTAAGATAGTGGCAATGTCCTCCTTATCAGAGACAAAGTCTAAGAGATTTTTTAGGATTAGAGACTATGACAGTTTGTATGGATCATCCGGCTCATAGATCCTAATCAAGTTTCTCGGCAATGCCCAGCACACAGGTGACATGGGGGTGTTGTAGAAGCAACCCAGCTTTGTATTGCAGTGAGGCAGAGACGACCCACGGGGAGCTGTGTAGATCGCTCAGCCCTGAGTTGTCTGATGGGTCAGTGCTGCCTTATACAAAGAACCAAAACCTGATTTGAGCCTTGAAATCCCTCAACTAAGAATACGTCCTGAGTCTCAATTCAACCATTGTCCAGTTGCCGGAGGTAAGGTATTCAGGCACAATCGATAAGGGGAAACTCCCTGTCACACCCTTGAAGACCCTTGAAGACTCTTGAAGACCCTTAAAGACCCTCAAAGACCCTTAAAGACCCTCAAAGACCGTCCCCCGTCCCCCCCCCCCCCCCCCCTCCCGCCTCAGGTACAATCGATAAGGGGAAACTCCCTGTCACACCCTTGAAGACCCTCCTCGGGCATGGTACCTACACAGGCACGTACATCAGGGGATAAAAGCCCTACGATTTCGGTTGGAAATTGGGAGCTGCTTCTCCAACTACACACCTGGTCTGTGAGGAGATTCTTTCCCCCCTTGATCGGGACACGGGCCAAGGTAACTTCCCTGGGATTGAGAGCCCTTACCTGAGGGAGTAAGTGATTTTTTTTCTCTCTCTCTTTTTAGCCTGCTTTAAGTCTAGTGCGCTTGTGTGTTCTCTCGCTCTTGTGTGTGTAATAGTGCGTTCCGTGACTCTGCTGTGCTGTAATAGCACATGCCGTGACCCTCTTGTGTGCTGTGACAGTGTATTGTAACAGTGTATATTTTGGGTTTAAATTGCACTAGTGCATTCCTCCACTGTATCTATAAGATCCTGTAATAGTGGCGTATGGAATCTGCAAGTGCAGTTCGAGTAAACTGTTATCTCGGACCTTACAGTTAAACCTGTAAGTGCAGTCCGAATAGACCGTTTGCTTGGACCTTGTAGTCGAATGAATCTGCAAGTGCAGTTCGAGTAAATTGTTATCTCGGACCTTACAGTTAAACCTGTAAGCGCAGTGCAAATAGACCGTTTGCTTGGACCTTGTAGTCGAGTCTCTTTTCGTCACACGGTTTGCAGAGGCTAAGCAGGTACTGCTTAGGACTTCTACGAAATGATGCATGTCCGTGTGTTAGAGAACTCCAGACTGATTACAGGTTGTTAAGACTTCCGTAAGCAAGCTTCATTCTATCTGAAATGTAGGAGAGGGCATTTGGGGTGACTGAGGGAAACAGGTGTAAAAACGTTGAAGACGCAACTGAGGTATGAAGTACATCATTACAAATGGGGAGATAGCTGGGGACTACAATAAAAAAACTGTGTGATAAACAACTGCAGAAGTCTTGGTTAGCTGACAGGATCTGCCAGTTGAGCTCACCACAGGGAAACCGTTGATGCTTTTCTATGGGAGTGTGTGTGAAAAACTGAGTCTTGGTGTCAGGTAAAAGAAACTGATGGCTCTGCTCTCATTGACAGGGACGAACTTCACTGTAGAGAAGCAGTGACAGTCTCAAATAACCCCTAAAATTAACTATTTTAACCAACTATTCAACTTACCTATGTTGCCAAAATCATTTGATATATATTCTGTTCATGAAATGTCATGCAGAGTGTGCCAGTGATTAATTCCATTGCTCTCCACCTACAACGTAAGGCCAAAAATGTCCACGGTCCTGACTTTAGGAATGTCAATGGTCATTCTTGGAAATGTATATTTGAGAAAGGTTTCATAAATGCATTATCAAAGCATCACAGAGACAAATAAAGGAGAACAGAAGGAAACCTCAAGGTTTTCAATCTGGGAGAATAACAAAAAAGGTCTTCATCTGACCCAGAGGGAGTGAAAGTTAAAGAAAGTGTTGCCAGATTCTGGATGTTCTTTTCACATGCGTAAAACAGTTCTTTGCTTCGTTTGATTTGGTCAATTCCGTTCATGCTATTTCGAAAATGCAAAACCCATCACTATAGTCTTGGGACTGCATTGTTCACTCTTACTTGAGCAAAAGATATATGCTGGGATCAGTGTTATCAGAAACTGAATTCCTTGAGCTTACTAGATAGCATTTTGGGTGATGGTTATGTAGTCTTTCTGCTTGTCAAAGCAGCATTCATCTGGGCACAAATGACACTGCAAGCTGGAACTTGGGCAGAATCAGGGAAGACTGCAAAGCCCTGGAGGTGCCAGTGAAAAGCATTTGTGCTGGAATTATCTTTTCTTCCCACAGTCTCCTCCTAGACAAACTGATGTGTTGTGGTTTAGATGGTCTAGACAAGTGGTCTGTGCAGCTGGTGAGGAACTGGCTGACCGTCCTCACCCAGGGGGTGGTGGTAAATAGCTCCTTTTCAAACTGGAAACCTGTCACAAGTGGGGTCCCCCAGAGATCCATATTGGGCCCAAAGCTGTTTAATATCTTCATAAGTGATCTGGATAATGGGATCAAGTGTACCCTGATGAAATTTGCTGATGATACCAAACTGAGCAGGGAAGTGGACACTTCAGAAGGGAGAGCCACCCTGCAGGAAGACCTGGATAGACTGGAAGAGTAGGCTAACAAGAACCTTACGAAGTTGAGCAAGGACAAGTGTAAAGTCTTGCACCTGGATAAACATAATCCAGGAGTGAAGCACAGGCTGGGATCTACCCAGCTGGGGAGCAGCTCTGTGGAAAGGGACCTGGGGGTCCTGGTGGACAACAAGCTCAATAACAGTGAACAGTGTGCTGCTGCAGCAAAGAAATCCAACAGGATGCTGCTGGATTGTATCAGCAAGGGCATCACCAGCAGAGATAAAGAAATCATTACTACACTCTACTCAGCACTTGTCAGGCCATATGGAATACTGTGTTCAATTTTGGTCCCTGCTATAAAAAAAAGATGTGGACAGGCTGGAGAGAGTCCAGAGAAGGGCCACAAAGATGAGCAAAGGACCAGGAAGCCTGACATATGCGGAAAGGCTGAGAGAACTGGCTTTGTTCAGCCTTGAGAAAAGAAGGCTTAAGGGAGACTTTATCACCATGTTCTGGTATTTAAAGGGTGGCTACAAAGAAGATGGAGTCACATGGAAAACGTAAGGGATAATGCGTACTGGGGAGATTTCGATTGGACGTAAAAGGAAAATTTTTCACAACAAGAACAATCAGCCGTTGGAATAATCTCCTCAGGGAAGTGGTGGATTCCCCAACATTGGACACTTTTTAAAGACTTAGCTGGACAGGGTTCTGGGCCATCTTGTCTAGACCGTGCTTTTCCCAAAAAAGGTTGGACCAGATGATCCTTGAAGTCCCTTCCAACCTGGTATTCTATGACTCTGTGATTCTACTGTTTGCTATTACACAACTACTATGTATTTGTCAAACCTATTTTTAAATACACCAAGTATTTGAGTTTTCACTGCTTCCCTTGAGAGACTGTTCCACAGTCTAATACATTTAGCTGTCAAGCAAAAGACTAATTCTGAGTATTTTCAGTTTCAGGCTGAATCTTTTGTACAGTTCTGCCTACATTCATACTCAAGCCTACATTGTCTACCTTTTATCTTGAAAATTTTTTTCAGACTTTTGCTATACTAGCATTGCAAGTCTTAAATAATACATGAGTAACCCACATCAGGGACCAACTAGACGTACTAAAGCTGAAACTGCTGACTGTTTCTAAATATTGTATAATCTTGAGAGAATGAGAGGAAACACATTTTCTTTCAAAGGCCTCTGCAGAGGGAGACCTCTTAGTATGTGTCAGATTACATCTCTGACATCCCTCTGGGTGAGCCTCGACACTGTTTAACTTCCTTCCAGAGCTGTATGCAGTTTGATTTGGATGTTTACTTTTTTTATCAAACCGTGTGCAGTTTTTTTCATAAATCTCACTATAATGTCTCTTTCAGTGTATTATATTTAATATATGTTGAGAGTTCTTTGGAAACAAAGTCCAGTCAACTCAAATGATTTTTTATTTCGTATTTTATTTCCCTCAATCTAAAAATAATAACCAAAATTTTATACATATATTCAACACGATCTTCCATAAGTTATCCTTTAAGTCATGCTTTATACAGATGAAATACACAGAACAATTTTGCTTTTTTGTTTTTGATCTATTTTAAACATCTTTGTTCATTCACTCTATGCTTAGCTGTTTCGTATTTTACAATTTTGTGTCACCATTACCGCCTACTCATAATCTGGTGTTTGGTCTTAACACTTCACTATTTTAATGAAATTATTTTCTTTTAGTACACAGATTTAAAAAGTAAACGAATGATTCTGTCATGTGATTCTTCCAACAAGTCAGAAAAAGATCATCAGAAAATAAAGGAATAGATTTGTACCGTCTAATTTCTGTTTTGCCTTAACAGTTCGTGGTTATTACAGTGTGAAAGATAGTAAAAACAGAAAGTAATCTGACACATAGTACTGATGAAGCGTCGCGTCACTGACGGCTCTTCGGAGCCTTAGTGGCATGATGAGGTTCAAATTTCTGATTTGATAGCAGCTAATATCTATATTAATAATATCTATAACTCAGTCAATTAGATCTCAAGTTTTTGTTTATCCAATTTTAGAAATAAGGGTCTGCCATGAACTCCAGTTTTGTGTTATGCAGAAGAAGGAGCTGATCCAGCCTCAGAGGATGCAAGGAGGTTTATCAGCCAGTTAGCAGCTCACTCTGGTCATTGTCAGTTCAATCAAGTCAGTGAGTGAGTTTTTTGGTCCCTTTCTCCAAAGGTTCAACATTAAACTGCTCCTGGCTTAAAAACAATTGTATCTTTTCTGTGGGTAGTGAGATATCTATTCTCATACTTTAACTCAGCAACTTAAAGTTATTAAATGTATTTTGAAATATTTCAATTACTAGTATTACATTAATCCTTTCAAGGATTTCTATCTTATTCTTAAGGCAGAGAAAATTCTTATTACACTTTTGTGACTAAGCTGAACTTGTACCTTCCCAAATCTATAGGTTTGGACCTATATCTCAGTATTAAGTTTAACTGGAGTAAACCTAAAATATTCCTACAAAATAATCTGTTCTAGTACCCTGTGAGCAACGGTAATTTAAACTCTGCCAGTAACTGTTATTAAGGTTAACCACCTCCTCAGGAATTGCATTAAGCCTGAGGTTGATAGATATAACCAAACTCAATTTGAGTAAAGTAATTTAACAGGCAGCAGATGATATGCACAGATGGGATTTCCCAATTGTATCACTTTGGGGATAGAGCTAGTGTTATGAAAAAAATAAATCATGTCATTTCATAGATGCTTTCCATAGGAACTCCCCTAAAGGACACTGGAACTGACAAGATTTTTGTTTCAACACGTTTAATCAATGCTTTTTGACCTGGAGCAGAGAGAAAGGTAGAGAACCTTTCCAAACAAATCAGCATTTAATCCAACCTAATTTATACCTTTACTTTTGGACAGTAATATGTCCAAACTACAGAGAAGCAGAGAAAACATATTAATTTAGTTGCCTTCTTTGATTACTTTTTTCAATCAACTTGTTCGCCCTTACTTCACACACTAATGAGCAACTGTTCCGCTTAAACTTCTAGCAGATCATCTGTAAGTAAAATTAACATCTAAAATTACATAGTTTAGATGTAACAATAGAAAAGTTATGTTCAAAATACAAACACATACTTTATTCTAGAGGTACAAGTACATATGCATAAATACATACAATTCTCATTGACTTTTAGTGTTCTTGGTATGTAAGGATGTGAATGTAAATATGAACTGGGAATTTGTATAATCGAAAAAATATAAAGGACATTGTCGTGGTTTAGGCCGATCCGGCAACTAAACTCCACACAGCCGCTCTCTCACTCCTTCCTCAGTAAAGTGGAGAGGAGAAAAATATAATAAAAGAAGTGAGGGTCAAGACAAGGACAGAGGGAGCACCCACTAACCATGGTCCCGGGCAAAACAGACTTGACTTTCTTAAAGCAAAACAATTCATTAACGGTTACTTAAAAAGAACAAAGGGAAACAAAACCAGTTACTTGAGAGGATAAAGAGAAAACAAGGCCAGAACTTAAAAACAACACCCCCACCCCCACCCACCTTTCCTTTTCTTCCCGGCTCTACCTCCTCCCCCAGTGGCACAGGGGGACAGGGAATGGGGGAGTGCAGGTCCGTTCATCCCATGCTGTTACTGCTGCTCCTTTCTTAAAGGAAGAGGAGTCCTTACACCCTTTTTCCCTTGCTCCAGTGGATCCCCTACTCACGAGGAAAATCCACAAACTTCTCCAGCGTCAGTCTTACCCACAGGATGCAATCCTTCCCCATCGGATTGCTCCAGTGCGGGCTTTACCACAGTCTCGGATTCTTAGGGAGCTGTTGCCACTCGCTCCGGCCTGGGTTGTCACACGGACTCTAGATATGTCTCTTACCTTGTTGTGCGTCCCATGCATCACAACCGTCCTCAGGCCCAGGCATCTCTTCTCCAACGTGGGTTCTCCACGGGCTGCGAGTGGGTCTCTGCTCCACTGAGCCTGTCCTGGCTGCAAGGGGGCCACCTGCCATCTCGCCACCGGTTGCAGGGGAAACTCAGCTCTGGCACACCTCGTCCTGTTCCATCTTCACTGACCTGGTGTCTGTGTGGCTGTTTCTCTCAGATCTCTGTCCTCTCTGGGTGAACTCGACCCAGTGGGCACCCTGGGAGCAGGGCTCTCCCCGAGTTCCCCAAGTGGCTCCGCTGCCGCCATTCTCAGTGGGTGGTGCCGTCCCAGTGCCGGCAGCCACCTGGCTGGGAGCTGGGAAGTGGGGGGCAGTGCCCTCCTCCCTTCTCCTAGCTCCTGGGCAAAGCACCTTTCCAGTTTCTTTGTCCCAACTTAAATAGGGCAATTCGCAGAGGCACCGATTGGCTCATCCCCCCTGGAGGGGGATGGGAGTCCGATCGGGTGGCCAGAACCGGGTCTGACCCGGTTCCAAAACCAGGGAAGTCACAGAGAGCAAATCCCCTCTCCTGCCACCAGAACACACCACTCCCCTCCCTTCCCCCCGCCCGCCCCCCCCCCCCCCCCCCCCCCCCGCACATCAAACCATCACAGACATAAATATTTACAGTCCTTATTTAAATAGATACAATTGCTTGTATAAGGTAACAACAGAAGATCAGTGTCTCAATGTACTTAGTATTTAGTAAATACAGAAAAAAACACATGGCATATCTCCATTCCCCAGAAGCAAAGACAAGAGGACTTCACAATTTCCCAATTTTGAGTATTTACAGTTTTGTCAGCAACAGAGTTTATTTGTTTATTTGTTTTTAAAATCACATATATAAGACAAGGATAGTGAATATAACATTACAATATATCCTGACAGAAAGACACACACACATCTTTCCTTGCACTACTAGCCTGAAACCCTCATGTTCCTAAAAACTTATGATCTAAGGCTTGCTCACACTGTAGATCATGCTTGATCCCAAGCCTTACATAAGATGTTTTGGAGAACATGGCTGAGATTTGTCTTTAAAATAGACTGTTTGGTCAGCAACCGTTTTTTTTTTTTAAATCATTAACATACTCCAATTTACAAGGATAATATTGAAAGAACATACTGAACCATGGGAAAACTAGCTTACCATTACCATCAGCCATCTGTGGGCAGAAGTAGATTATTCATAACTTCTTGAGTAACAGTTATTTTGTTGGTATTTCAGATAAGGTCACATTACTGTATGTGATTCAATCTTAAAATTACACTGCAGAGTTGTATTTTCCTTCTATCTGAAGTAGACTCAAATATTAGGACTACTCTATATTGTAAGTTACGCAATTACTCTTTAAGCATTCTAAAAACAGCACCCTATTATCTGTAGAGTTTGCTTTTCCACATCTTTCCCTACTCTGGTCAGCAGGGCAAGCCTTTGAATTTTTCAGTGACAGAATACATTGAGCCTGATTTGCAACTGAATTTCCCAGTCTTATGACAAATGGGGCTTCACTGAAATCAATGAGATCCAATTGCAATTAAAAATTGCTCTTTACTGGCACAATGCCATTTGGAACAGGGAGGTATAGGCAATAAATGACCTGTTTCTAGCTACACTCACCTATAAGGGGAAACAATAGAGGTAAATAGAGCACCCCTAGTGTAAGTAATTGTGAACTTGAACTGAAAATGGTGTTTGTTAGGTTTTACACGCTTAATTGTAAACCCGCACCTGCTCAGGAACAAATGCAATTCTATTTAGTACAATGCCATGAGAATGGCAGGCTTTGGGAAAAACAAGTGGGTTAGACCCAACCCAGCTAAATCCACCCACATATTTGAGTCACTGTCCTAGCAGTTACAGCTAACTCTCTAGAACTCAAATTAAATCTCTACCCTTATGATTCTCTTGCATGGAGCCAGAGGCTTCTTTTTTTAAAAGCCATAATATGCAGATTACTGTTCAGTTTAATGACTAAACCAGAAATTTATCAAGTTAAATGTTGGTGTGTGGAGTGTGTAATTGGAAGGTAATGTCTATAAACACTTCATTTTGTCACATTGAACCTTATTATGTCTCAGGTATAAAATGGAGGGGAAATAGAAAAAGAGTTACGTACAAGAGAAAAAAAGGGATGAACGATAATTAAACACAACAGAAGGAAAATGAATTACTAAATGCTCTCACTGTACTATCTTCATAATAAGAAGAGAAGACATGTTCATTTGAGTGAGGGATTCACTTTCCTGACCAAATGATGTTAGGGATATTGAGTAACCTTTTTGCGCAATGGTGTTGAAACTGGCACTAGTAATAGACAGTACTGCACTGTGCCATTGCAGCTGGAGATGAACCCAAATGCTAGCTTTTTGAAAACCTAACAAAGCTTCTTTTGGACTCTTTACATTCCAATTTAACTGAATCGAAGTACTGACACATTCCAGTTTATCTGCCATCCTTTCTGCCAATGCAGGAGCTTTAACATTAATGGTTATCGCATTTTCCCTGGGTAGTCACTTAGGAAACATTAACATTTCCACTAATTTTGATTTTTAATAACTACTATATCAACAAAATATGTTAGAATCAAGGATTGCTTTAAGAAAAAAAGAAAAAAAAAAAACAAAACCAAAACCCACAGTGAAATTCTATATGTACTAAACATAAAGAAACAACAATGCTAGAAAATTTCCCCTCTACTCTATCTATATCATAAAGAATTTAATAGACACAATTGAAAAATTGTTCCTCTGATCATGTTTCCTAAGATAGTAATAAAACAAACAAATGAAAAAAAAGGAGATATTTTTTAAATAATCTGTGGAAAAGATACATATTAAAGGCAAGATTGCAACACCCTTACTCACTCTGAATAGTAATATTCATCATAACGAGTTCCACTATAGTCAAAGGGATTGCATACAAAAAAAAAAGATTTTTTATCTAAGAAAGAACAATCTAGATCTAGAAAAGTAGTAAGAATATGAGACTGAAAAAAAACCCACACAGATAAATACCATAGTGTCAATTACTATTTTCTACAAATTGAATCACGAGAAAGCTCTTTCTCTGGGCAATCAAGAAATATTGTGACCAAAACAGATATTTAAAGAAAAATATATGTGCCATATACTTATCAAAGACAACATGAACACTTTATTTTTTTTTATTCCATCACAAAAGGAGCACCAAAGTTTAACTACAGGGGGGTGGGCGGGTGACACAAAACACAGACATATGTTCTTAATCTTTTAGTCACAGCAGCCTCCACATGACATCTCTTACAAGCCAGCTTGTCTTCATTTTTAAAATAATGTCTAAGGCATTGCTCAAACATGACTCTCTCTCGGACTGCTCTGCGTTTGGTGCATTCCTGTCAGTAAGATGCAATAACCAGAAAGCTGATGCTGAGTACTGCCAACTCATTTCTTGCATGGCAAAGAGGTAAATCTGCAGTTCCCTGAAGTAGCTACATGGCTGGTTGCAACTACAGGTAGTTTAACTGTACCTGGCTCAGTAGTTAGAGATGGTTCTTACTTCCTCACTCTGAAGGAATTGAGCTAATTCTAGAAAGAGATCAGAAAACATTTTTCTCTTTTTATATTTTTTATAATTATCTTCACCTTTTAAAATTATCTAACGTTTTCTAACATTTTGTGAATTCTTAGCACCTTTCTCAAACATAGAATCATAGAATCATAGAATGGTTTGGATTGGAAGGGACCTCAAAGATCATCTAGTTCCAACCCCCCTGCCATGGGCAGGGAAACTTTCCATTACACCAGGTTGCCCAAAGCCTCATCCAACCTGGTCTTGAACACTTCCAGGGATGGGGCATCTACAGCTTCTCTGGGCAACCTGTTCCAGTGCCTCACCACCCTTAGAGGGAAAAAATTCTTCCTTAGATCTGATCTAAATCTGCCCTCTTTCAGTTTAAAGCCATCGCCCCTTGTCCTATCACTACATGCCCTTGTAAAAAGTCCCTCTCCAGCTTTCCTGTAGGCCCCCTTTGAGTACTGGAAGGTTGCAATAAGATCACCCCGGAGCCTTCTCTTCTCCAGGCTGAATAGCCCCAAATCTCTCAGCTGGTCGTCATAGCAGAGGTGTTCCAGCCCTCGGATCATCTTCGTGGCCCTCCTCTGGACCCACTTCAGCAGCTCCATGTCCTTCTTGTGCTGCGGAATCCAGAGCTGAACGCAGTATTCCAGGTGGGATCTCACAAGAGCAGAGTAGAGGGGCAGAATCACCTCCCTCGACCTGCTGGCCATGCTTCTTTTGATGCAGCCCAGGACACGGTTGGCTTTCTGGGCTGCCAGTGCACATTGCCGGCTCATGTTGAGCTTCTCATCCATCAGCACTCCCAAGTCCTTTTCCTCAGGGCTGCTCTCAATCTATTCTCTGCCCAGCCTGTACTTGTGCTTGGGATTGCCCCGACCCACATGCAAGACCTTGCACTTGGCCTTGTTGAACTTCATGAGGTTCTCACAGGCCCATCTCTCCAGCCTGTCAAGGTCCCTCTGGATGGCATCCCTTCCCTCCAGCATGTCCACAACACCACACAACTTGGTGTCATCTGCAAACTTGCTGAGGGTGCACTCGATTCCACTGTCCATGTCACCAACAAAGATGTTAAATAGCACTGGTCCCAGTACTGACCCCTGAGGAACACCACTCATCACTGGCCTCCACTTGAACATTGAACCGTTGACCACAACTCTTTGAGTGCAACCATCCAGCCAATTCCTTATCCACCAAGTGGTCCATCCATCAAAACCATGTCTTTCCAATTTAGAGACAAGGATGTCGTGAGGGACAGTATCAAATGCTTTGGATAAGTCCAGGTAGACGATGTCAGTTGTTCTTCCCTTATGCATCAATGCCGTAACCTCATCATAGAAGGCCACCAGATTAGTCAGGCAGGATTTGCCCTTAGTGAAGCCATGTTGGCTGTCACCAATCACCTCCTTATTTTCTATGTGCCTTAGCATAGTCACTAGCAGGATCTTGCCGGGCACAGAGGTGAGACTGACTGGCCTGTAGTTCCCTGGGTCTTCAAACCCTAACACTTGGTGATCTATGCTACAAATAGAAAAAGAAGAACCAGCCTAATAAATTCTAGCTACTCAGGCAACTGTATTGTATTTTTGTCAAGATATTTTGCACCGTTTGTTCATAACAGTCTCACAACATTGACATTTTCATCGAGTTCCCTCTGATTCCCTAATAACCGACTGAGAAGCAGTCCCTTGCAGCAAGCCCAAATCATATGGGTATCAATGCCCAAACGTCTGTCGAAATGGACAGATTGTTTTTTAGAAAGTGATCTCTGTCTTATTAGCTAATCTCGGTTCCTGTAGCTCTGTTCTCAGCCACGCTGATTATCAGTTGTTCAGATGGTTCTTATAAACACACAGGCATAGACTCAGGATCCATTCAGTTCTTGTAATGTCCCCTTATATACTCAAATCAGTAGTGCTTATTGGCCTTTCCAACGTTTGTGCAACTAATGGTAGAGCTACCCCTGCTCTTAAGAGTTCTCATTGTGTCTCTTTAATAGATCAATGGCAATCCCTCAAAAAACCATGACATTTTCCAACTGTAAAGAAGAGGTAGTTTTAAAGTCCAAATTTCCTTGATCACTTCAGTACCTCACACAAAGGAATTGACGGATTTCTTTGCTCAAGCTCATCGATTGAGTGTAGAGAAGCAAGCACGGTGTTCTTGTTCACTGTATACTGGAAACTCAGTGGAAGGAAATGCAAGATACCAGCCCTACGAACTTATGTCTTCCTCCAGAGAAGGGGCCAGCTCAAGCCTTCAAGTCCTGCTGGGCCTTTTTAAGCACAATCACATTGTAATGTCAATGAGATTAAAGAAAACCCCAAACCCTAGTGACTTCTATGTGACTATTTGCCAAATTATCTTCCAAACAATAGTTTCGTTAGCATGATCTTGTCTTTAGTAAGTTTTGATTTCTCTGAACATCATTCCTGCAGCCGGCAAGATGAAGCATGAAAATTTTCAATTCTAAAATTATAAAACAAGAATGGATCTTTTCTGTACCTAGGTAAATATCTCTTTTGACAGTTTCTCACTTTCTTGCTTAGAACATTATAATTAGTGTCCCAACAATGCTAACCTTATATCAGGTATTTATGTATTTTTTCTAACCATTAAACTATAGGGTTTTTCCAGTCTCTTCACAAGTTGCCCTATCTAATTATTTCTATATTTAAAGATATGTGTTGAGATGCATGTTTTCCCTCGACCACTAACTTCCTCTCACACAAACAGTGAAAACAATGTTCCCCAGCTTTCAGAAGTGCTGAGAACTCTTTCATAACGCAATAATTGAAATTAGGACAATTTAGAATTGTGTTATAAAAATCCATCGTTCTTGCAACTGCTCTCAAACTGTAAGTAATAATATTTGTTTCCAACACAAAAGGCTTCCTGAAATAGTCACAAGAGTACTAGTAACAGTTTTTTCAAATCCAAAACTGTTACCTTAATCTTTTAAAGGCATTGTCTTCCACGCACCTATGCAACATAGAAAAATGCATAGTCCCTTTCTGTAACAAGTCCTATAAACTTTCTTATATCTAGTGTGTCTGAGAGTCTTCTTGCACTACCCAACCTCAGTTTTCTTTTTTTTATTTTTTTTTGATGTGTAATAATGAAAAAGACCTTCTCATAGTTTATTCTTTTTCCTGAAGCAGTTTACACTTTGAGGATTAACTGCAGGTTAGAAAACTATCTGTAATCAACAGTACGGTACTACACTGGACCACTATTAGCAATCCTTTTCCAAAACTGTAAAAATACTGTGATCATCCGATAGGTTGCAACCAATAGACTTTTTTTTGTCCTTGTTTTCTTTTTTTTCCTGATAACTGCAGTTTGTAAAAATAGTCGAAGAAACTATGAGTTTAACTAGTTCCCCATTTTAGACCTGTTAAGGCTTTGGCAATTTGGACTCCTGACCTTAAACCAGAATTTCATTATTTGAGATATGGAATATACAATAGTTTCTGGACTCTTAAAGACATGTAGAGGAGTATATACTTCACCTTTTCAATAAAAAGGTGGCTTAATGAACAGTTAAGATTAGGAGATGAGGAAAGAGAAGGAAAAGAAGAAAAGCGGAATGGAAAAAAGTAAAGGCAAGAAAGGAAGAAGGAAAGGAAGAAGGAGATAATGAGAGAGAGAGAAAGAGAGAAAGAGAAAAAGAGAATGAGAGAAAAAGAGAAAGAGAGGAAGAAAAAGAGAGAGAAAGAAAAAGAAATTTCCATATCTCTGAAAGGGAAACGAACTCTAGTTAAGTGGAGAGTCAGGCTATATTTAATTGTATTCATGAAAATACTCTGAAGAGGAGATTGCCTGTAAGAATTGGAATGCTTGACACCATGAGGAAGATAGTCATGCAAGATGCCTGTAGGTAAGGAGGTAAGCCAAGTTACTGAAGCAGAGACCTTACATAGCTTTACTGTAACTAGATTAAGCTCATATTTTGTTTCATTTATTCCTTTATGTCTTTTATAAAAAAATGCTTTCATTTGGTTTGGTTTTCTTCTTATTTCCTCAGCCTGGCTTGGTTTAAACTAGTTAGGCAGTAATAAAACATTCTTCACTGAAAGGTGCAACAGAGGTATCAGTAGACTTTCAGGGTGCACCAGCTCCCCAGCACGTCTCACAACATAGCCAAAGGATGAGTGGCATCTCAATTGTATAATAAATATGGGCTAGCAGAACAGCGCATACCATGAGCATCACAGAGGGCACAAGAGTCTCTCAGTGACTGTGGCAAGGACTGGAGAATGTCCAGCACAAAGTAAGATACTCAGACATCCCACTGAACCTTGAAGATCCCAGATGAGACAGTACTATAGTTTGTCTTATCTGCTCAAATTCCCTTTCAAATATGAATTTTTCTGGCAAACCATGCTCTATCTTTGCTCTTTCCACTTATGACCAATTGAATTATTTTCTTTCATAGCTATTATTGACTAGCTCATTAATAAAGTAGGATCTAAATCCTTCCGTTTCTGCATTTTTTCCAATATTTCTTAAGCTTTCCAAGATGTCGCTACATATTCCTATCTTTATCATTCAACTATGAGAACTTAAAAAAAACCCAAATAATGACAGAAGGAAACTTCTTGGCCAGCTGCTGCTTCTCCAGTTTTCGTTGCTGTAAGATTTCTTAAAAATTAAAAATGTTCAGGTCTGTCCGACTCTATATTTTTAACAGACCTTTTTGTGGATATATTTTCATCACTTACCAACTCTTAACTATTATGTTTCTATTGTTACTACACTCCCTTATTCCACAAATTGAATTTAACATGATTTTTTCACTCACTTAAAAAGTCAAAATCATTTTCTTTCACAGGGTTGTAATTCTAAGGTTTGTAGCTTAGCTAATTTTACAACTCAGAGTGATCTGATCTTATTTTGAATCAATTTCAAGTGCAATTCCAGTTCCACCTAAATATTTAAAATTTATTCACTGCAAATTGAACCTGCTCCAGCAAGGTCTTAGTTTACAAAAAATAGTTAACTGTTGCAAAAAAACCAAATCTATGCAAATTCTTTGGGTGGTTCAAATGTAAAACTAAGTAGCTCTTTTTCCATGAAGATCTACAACTGTCTGATTTTTCAACTCTATTAGTCTTTTCTGCAGCTCATCTTTGTTAGCTATTTGACCAAATTTTTCTTTGGAGAAAACCTTTTCTAAATGGCAGTTAGGTTGCTGGCCACCTATTCTACCTGTCTGTTTCACTCAGGAAGTTTTTCAGTTATGGTTCCCTGGCCAACTAAAGAAAATGCTTACAGTAGACCAGAATTTTCAAGAAAAATTTTTCTTGAAGAAAATACATCTCCAATCTCACTGGAACACCAAGTCGAACAAGATACATCATGAAAATGCAAAACCCATCCAATAAGACAGATAAGACAAAGCGTACAAAACAGTTTTGCCTACAACATCTTTCCATCTTGCTCTTAATCTAGCAATTTACAGTGGTTTTCATTGGTTGCAAAAACAGTGCACATTTCATCTGAGGTCTTCATCCTTAGGAAAAACCTCTTGACCACTGTCTTGAGTTTGGCAACTCCCCTGTTGCCTCCTTAGGGATCACCCTACATGTTTTCCTTCATTCCCCTCTTCCATAATACTCTACAGTAAAAGCTTCCCACCCGAGCCTACCCTGCCCTGTTGAGTGGCTCTTTGGGATGCTACGCTACACTAGGATTTGCCTTGACCCATTCTGCTCCAGCTTGGACAAGGCAAACACGCAAACTAGCCTTTCTGGCCATTCAGAGAAATTTCTCTGACAAAGCATGAAATATATATCCAGTAAACAAATAAAGCAGATGCCATTCGTCATGCTTTTCCAGCAAAGACTTCATTGCATCTCTGCTCGTTCTTTTTTTCTTTTTTTTTTTTTTTTTTTTTGGAGGGGGAAGGGTGGGAACTGTCAGATTGTCTTTAATTCCATTTAGTCTCCATTTGGATTTTTTCTTAGCTTCTTTTGCCCATTTTAGATTTCCCCAGGCATTTACCCTATATCTTTCACACATTTTTGTTCAGCAGAAGTCATTTCCACGTCTATTTTTTTTAGAAGAAGTCAAATCAGTGACACTTTTGTTATTCCTTCTGTGAGCTAAATAGGTAGAAAAAATTCACAAAATATAAACTGTTTCCATTCAGAAAAGAAATTGATGATAGAATCAGTCACTTCTTTGGTGTAATCCTATTTTTTTCTTATAAAGGATGTACAAAGTGCTCCTCCCTCGAGCAGGAAAGCTGGAACTATTAGCATTCAATATAAACACTCTCTTTAGCTTTTCCTCAATGGCAGATACATTATCAGGAGCTTTGTGTCATGCTTTGTTACTTCCTTCTTTTGTGCTTTTGGGGATTTTCTCCCTCTAAAGGTGCGGTTCAGTGACAGAGATGAGCCAGTTGCTGCTGCAGGAGGTGGCTGTGGACACCCAGATTCTCCTTGGCTTTTGCCTGCACACCCAACTGTGCAGCTCCCATCTCTCTTTCGTCCCTCTTTCGCTATGCCTCTGGCTCTTGGTGGAAGTGCCCACACAGTTGATTTCAGCCTCTAAAAGAGCCTAAAATTAACTCTCTTCTTTATCATGTTAATTTTCTGTTAAATTATCAATCAACCTGTTCAGCATGTCTGATAAGTGCTAGAATGAATGCAGGGTAGCACCACAGGGAAGCGGGTAGGAGGAGCAGGACCATTTCACTTTGGTGGTGAATGGATATGGCATCAGTCATTTTGTTGAACTGTATCTGTACACGTGCAGCTTCTCACTAGTACAATATTCACAATCTCTATACTTACTTCATCTACATTTCTGTAAGATAGCCTCACATTTGTGTCAGTTCTGGGTCCTGACATGCAGGTATGTTTGAGCTGTGGGCTTTTTCTGTTTTATTATGGGGAGATAACTTAATAAGGTTCTTAAAAGGCCTTTAAAATTAAAACTCTTTTAAATGAAAGGCAAAGGCTTGACTCACACACCTCATTCAGTGCACGTTAACATATCCAAAATTTGCTGTGCTCCGATCAATGAGGCCAATAGTAGGCATACGTCACAAATCTTTGTTGCTAACAACCCACCACCACCCATAACAACAAAGGCATTAAAAAGATTAAAATTGTACCCCCAAAAAAGCAGGGAAATCAATATACAATGCCAAAAAATGGAAAACAGTGAAGACACAAAATGGTAATTGGTGGCAGTATAAAGGATGATTTGCAGAATTCTCTAGTTTGCCACAATATGAGATATAGTGCCTCTCCCATTTACTTCCACTGGGAATATTTTATCTCTGACTGTGTTTTATAACCTACTCTGGTTTTGGATGTGGTCCCTTGTCTTTTATTTATTTTTGGACCATATTACTCTCTCCTTGTTGTTGGTGTTTTCTTTGAATGCTATTGTTTTTCTTCTGCTGCCAGCTTTAGCTCTTGCCTGATGCTAAAATTTCACTGTTTGGTTCTTTCTATTTAGCAATAAAACACAGCATTTAGCTAACGTGTTTGTGCCAGACATAGGTGGAATGCTGCAGGCTGCTTTTTTATTCCCGGAACTCCTGACAAACCGAGGGCTCATCTGTGTGTTTTTGAGCAATGTGGTGTTATGCCATTATGTATAAAACGATACCCAAATAGAATTTTGGCACAGTGTTTCATCCAGTGCTTATGCTGTGTCTGGTTCTTTTAATATTTTTGCTGATTTATCTTGTCATGAATAACACAAGGATAACACTACAAAAATAAAGTAGATCTCAACAACTAGAGAGCCAACGTTTGTCTTGGGTTTTTGTTGTTGTTGGTTTATATTCTGTATTTTGTTTTCCTCGTGTTTTGCCTCTTAAAAGCAGGTAGAACAGCTGGACTTGTTGCTAGCACTGCTTTCTTCTCCTTTAATGAGTGATATCTTTCATGACTTAGATTTAACAACTGAGACACCGTGTTAGGAATACAGTCAAACATAGAAGGTTTACAAGTTCCCTATACACAAAGCAGAGAGAAGTAGGGAGAATTAAAGGGTGATTCAACCCGTTTACAATCACTCTTGTCCTGAGAGATATTTACTTCTCTTAATTGGATATTCAGGGAGGTTTGAACAATTACACTCTCAATTAGGCACTTCTTTTAAAGTTAGGTGGGTCAATCTGTATTTAAGCACTATCAGAGACAAAATGCATCTTTGTTCCTTTGCTAATCAAAGCAAAACTCGCGGTTTAGAATTGTGTGTTCAAATCTTGTCCAAGGTCTGTTCTGCAAAGAAAGTAGCTCCTTTACTGTCTCCTAAGAGAAAAATCTATTCTCAACATATGGAAGATGAAGTTTCCTTCATAATAATCATATCAGGCAGTTTCTGTTTTGTATCAGGAGCATGCCATTCCATTTTTTGTTAATTTAATTAGTTTCCATAAAGTACAGAGTTTTAACAATTCTGAATTTGTTTCCACTTTTACAGATTGAATGATACTTACATATTTGGCAGAATATTTTGGCAGAATATTATCCGAGTAACATACTCAGTTCTTTGGAACACTATTCATGTAGCACTAACTTGAAAATTTTTCCATCTGTGGATTTCAAAGTATTTCCTAAATATTAGTTAATTATGTCTCTTTATAACTCTGTGAAAAATTATTCCCATTTTACAGCTGAGGAAACTCAGGCCCAGATCATTACAAAAAAATTATGGAAACATATTCAAGTATTCTGGCTTTTAAAATATGTGACTGAGAAATGATGGAATTTTAATTTTTTTCCCTCCATTAAGTAAGAAAGCAGAAACTGATAGCAACTCAATGAAAATAAATTGAACTATTCCAACACATTTTATTTACTGTCTCTGTCTGGTGTTAGAATAATTTGTATCTTATTATCTGACTCTTACTGCTGGAAACAGAAGCCCTTGGCAAACGGTGTCTTAAAAAATATCTGAAGTTATAACATTTTCCATCACTCCTTCTAGGCAGTCCTAATTATCTGTCATATATAATTACCCTAGAAAAGTGAGAGTTGAGTACTAATCAATATCGGTAGACAGATGGAAGCCCAAACGGGAAAACAGAGGAAGAGGTTGCTGTCTGACCCACTGGGTTTGTTTTTTTTCTTTAAATTAGAAGTATATTGTCAGAATGTTTGACTGATTTATTTTCCTTTTAAAAGTGCAAAAGGACATTATTCTGACAGTTTTAACATTTTTTTTCTACAGGGAGTTTTAGCAATATGATGAGAAGAACACATCGGCTATGTAAAACTTTGAACTATGCTGGTACCAACTAAAGACAACTAATTTAATCTAAACTAAACTGACTTTGCTGATGAGAAGGTCACCCTCGCTCCAATTGTCTTCCTTGTGCATACACAGGCACCGAGACAGCTCTGGGAGCTGACAGTAATGGTGCCAACAACAAATTCTTTCTGTGTGATGCCAGGTCTCTGCCAGAGTAGGTCCCTGTTTGACAATAATCATGCAAACACTAGTACCAGCAAAAGCAAAGTGGTGGAAATTGTGATGCAGGCAGGGGAGGACAGACACTCAATTTGGAGAAGAAAGGCTAACGGTCATTTTCCTATTAAATACCTTAAAGAAGAAAGCATTCACAGTCCAGTCTAGTACTTGCACAAAGTAATTTTCAGATTTAAGCATCCAGAGTACACATGCTTAGCATAAATTGGGATATACTGTACCCTATCTCCTTCTTTGCGTGGGGCTAACTGTATGTAATCCTCTAGCTCAGAAGCTGGTATCATCTGAAATAGTTCAGCTATAAACATTGTTGCCCTAGACGCATGATTTCATACAGATTCTGGTCAAATGCCAAAGGCAAGTTAGTCCCCTCAGTGATGAGGTCGAATGAGTCTATATGTAAAGCGCAGAAGCAAAGACGCTTTCCGATCTGATATTGCAGAGAGCTGTCTAGCGTTTTAAGCATTGGTTTGAATCCACGGATGAATATTGGTGCAGGTCACAACCCTAACAACAGCCACCTTCTTGAGGACAATGCTCCTTGAGGAGCATCTGCTCTTCGAAAGCTATATGGATTTTTGCTTTTCAACTGTATCTGAGTATTGTACATATTGCTCTGGCATCCATCTTACATTCAAAGATGTTCCATACTTTCTAGTAACTGCAACGGGTCCCTAAATATTTGTAGATACTAAACAAGATCTTTAATATAGACAAGACATTGTGAACTTCAAGAGTGACGCATTTCCTGTTAAGTCAGAGGTGACACAAGAAAAAAAAAATTCTTGAAAGGGAAACTATGGGATTAAATTATCAGAAAGGATTTTTTCAAGGAGAAAAAAAGATCAGTTTCTCAATGAATAACTGTATGATAACTATTCTATCACTAACATAAAAGATTAGATTTCTTAAGGAATAGCTCATAGAAGTAATTTTTCCTCTGAATATGGAATAAAGAATCAATTCTTCAAAGAATTAATTCAATTTTGTACAATCTTTTGCAGCAAGGTAATATCACTGTTATCTTCCTCGCCCTTTATCTCGCTTACTACCCCTCTTCAAAACAAGTGCTGAGTAGATACTGCTGGTTTACAGTATTTCACATTCAAACTTAGCACAGACGGAAATGAGTTCAAAAGCAGCAAGGCAGTGGGGCATTTTTTTCACAGCATCTAAGGGTCTGTCTTCATTAGAGAAATTTGCATATGAAAATATCTAATAAATTCTGTTGCTTAAGTGCAAACCCCAATTTATAACAGGTTAGCAAGCATATACTACAAACTAGTACTATTTCAAGTAAAATAGGGTGACTTTATGTAATGCAGCCAACGTTATAACAACATTGCAAGTCAACTCTCCCTCAATTTAAACTGCTGTAACTCTGCTGGCTTCATTACAGTTGTAATAAATGTCCTAATATGTATAGATCTTAGAGCAGTTAGGTTTTTTTGAAAACACATACCAAGTCAGACTAGGGCAGGTCAGAGAACAAATTGAGTGAGATTCACTTCACCTAACTTTAGCGCCTAAAACTAGTCAGCAGAGAGAAATGATCGCTTTCTGGTCAAAACTGTCCTAAACGCTTAATTTGGGTTTAAATTAATTACTTTTTGGATCTTCCTGTTTCTCCATAGTAACGATCAAAGAAGTCTGAAGTATACATTTTCAAAAATGGATGACTATGTCTTAGAAATCTAGTTTAGGCAGATGAATCCCAACTGTTACTCCTGTGCAGCCATCCCTGATTTATTGTTAAATTTTAAATCATATATATTTTTATAATTACTGACTAACATTTTGGTATAATAATTCCCTGATATAATCTCTCTAAGCAATATAAGTGCCAAAGATGGTGGTGGCAAAGACAGTTTGATGCTTTTGTTACACAGCTCGCTAATTCCAGCGACAGAGAAAGGTGACGAAGTCTCAGTACTGATAGGAGAAGTCTGAGACTTGCAAGTTACCCTACAGGTCTGATCTAGCAGCTGGAGATCACCAAAGCACAGCAGGTTTCCAAATACATTTCCTTTAGGCTATGAACAAAGAAGGGCTCTATAGTAAGAGCTGCACCATCCCTAGGTATTTGTACCACCCTAAATCCTGGAGAAAGCAGTCTCTTGAGTCACAAGAGAAAGAAATGAGATTGTGGAAAGAACAGGCATCTGGTAGCTACATGTCTCTATTCCAGACCAGGGATTGGACATTTCCTTTATCCTCGACCTTTTTAACCCCAAACTTGCTCTCCAATAAATTTACACCATTTAAAAATTTCCTCCAGATGTATGCTACAGCACGGCGGCCATGTGTATGACATACCTGTACTATTATAGCCTTGTAGCTTCATAAAAAAGGCTTCATTGCTCTGCCTCACATGAGCATCTTTCTTCATCATCAAGGGCAATATTTTATTAAGGGGTACTTTGATGTTTACTTCCTACTAGCAGCAGCAAGAGCACAGCATTAACTCCTAACAGCAAGTATGGTATCAGTAATGCACTACACCAGAATTTTAAGGAGTTTAAGAACGGAGACGTATTGCATGAAGCGTATTCAGACTGCTGACCAAACAGCAACACTTTCTGCAGAAGGTGCACTGCTGTAGCAATGTCACACCCCGTCTCTTTCCACAGCACATCAAGGATTTCACCGCAGAGCTCAGCTCGTGTTGCTCACACTTGCAGTACATTGCTGCTGGACACCAAAAACAGGCTGCAGAAGTCTGAGTACACCACAGTAACTCATTATATTCAACAGTTTCCGAAACTGCTACTGTTAAAGGGGAGGTTTGCATTCTAGCTAGCTGAGAGGGACCCTGGAGTTCCGCTTTTTTCCCTTCTTCCTGCACTAACTTCCCTGCTTCAACTGTGTTTTGCCCAGAGAAAGATGAATAGCTCTCCCTGTGCTATTTATGCTTTACCCTGAATAGCTCAGCTCCTCCACTAGTCTTTTAACCTTCAGGTTTTTATCTCAAAGAAACCAGCTAGCAAACTCCTCTACTGCACTCAGATATGTCTCACATATCCGCAGCTTTTATCTGCTCGCTATAGTGAAATCAGCTAGCATTTTTTCTACTCTTTTCCTTGCTTGAGTCATCTTAAAATCTATGGGGTCACTAGTCAGATCCTCCTCATCCTTTCGCCATCTCAAAGGAAATGTGCACGGCTTTTCCGCTATCAGTATCCACCACTGCCCAGGTGTCTCGATCTGTGCCTTCCCTTTCCACATTTATTAGCCTCAGGTACCACCCTTTTCTCCTATACAGATCCAAACGGCAAACAATACCAGTTCAACACAAGGTTTTTAGACACATTGTTTTCAAGAAGGTAGACGTACAGTGATGAGAAATCTAGCCCTAAACACACACAATTTTCCTGAGGCAAAATATATGACTGACTAACTTAAATTTGCAGACATGTTGCCTTAAAACTGCCATTTCAGCCACCTTTCCATACCCCCTCCCATTCTTCCTTATGGCCATACTTCACAGCTGGTTGACCTCTCCAGCTGCAGAGCTGATCCGCATGATCACAACATCAGATCACCTCCTCGCTTAACAAAAGTGAGGGAAAAATATTTCTTTTGTGTAATTCTTCAAGAATCCATTTCAGAAGTTTCAGGGGAAGATAAATGATAAATCATAGAATCATAGAATCATAGAATCATAGAATCATAGAATCATAGAAGTTTCGAGTTGGAAGGGACCTTAAAGATCACCTAGTTCCAACCCACTTCTGGGCTGATTAACTGCTCTGTCAGATTCTGTTGAAAAGAGTGAAGGTCAAAATTTTCTGATAAAGTATCAGATTTTTTTTTTTATAGAGAAGAAATCATAGAATCATAGAATCATAGAATGGTTAGGGCTGGAAGGGACCTTCAAAGGTCATCTAGTCCAACCGCCTTGCAAGGAACAGGGATATCTCCAACTAGATCAGGTTGCTCAGGGCCTCATCCAACCTGGCCTTGAACGTCTCCAGGGATGGAGCATCCACCACCTCTCTGGGCAACCTGTTCCAGTGTTCTACAACTCTCATTGTAAAAAATTTTTTCCTAATATCCAATCTGAATCTACCTCCCTCTATTTTAAAACCATTACCCCTTGTCCTATCACAACTGGCCCTCCTGAAAATGAAACAAACAAACTCATGTATAGAAAAGAGATGTCTCAAGTGAGTTAGTATAGTTAAATTCAGATAGTATCTCAGTTCACTTATTTTTCAGTAGGCACACACAATATTTTCTAAAAGCGTACAAATAAATAAAAAGCTCCAGATTTGTATATGCTGGTACATCGTTATCATGAAATCCTTGAGTTTCTATTTAATGCTTTCAAGACAATATAGTCTATAGCTTTATTGTATTAGGCTAGAACAGAAAAAGACTAGTCAGAATTAAAATGTATGGACAAGGGCAAAATATAATATTACTATTTTTGACCAAGCCACCTGGAAATACATCTATTTTAATGCCCTGCTTATATCAACTGGTATAAGAAAGATACTACTTCTCCTGACACATTACTTCTTGCTATATTCTTTAATTATCACATCTACAACAACATTGCTACCTCTAATATTTTGTACATCATTTTCCATATTAGTATTAATCACAATTTTGGAATATTATTTTTTGCTATATCGTATTTAAATTAGTGATTAAACTAGAAAATTTAATGAGTTAATATGGAATTTTGAAGTCTTGATATGGAAATCTGAAAGTCCCATTTCTTACAGTAATGTAAGTGAAAAATACTAATATACTTGGGAAATATTTGTACAAGTTACCTTGATATAAAAGTCCATGTGACCATCAATGATAGGTAAGTATTTAAGTATTGCATGTACTATAACGAATGGTTTTATTTAACTTATTTAATTATTCCAATTTTATGCCTATTTTCCTCATTATTTATTGTGTTACACTTATCAACTCTCAAAAAAAAAATAAAGTGAAAAGAAAGAGTAATTTCACTTTAAATATCTTCTGGAGACTGACAAATTCAATGTTTAAAAGTACTGCAAACAGATTGACAATATTTCTTGCAATACATTGCCATCTAGAGGAAAAAATGTATGTTGCTCCAAAATAAATATGAAGGTTTAGGTTTTATTATGAAAAACACACATTGTATTTGCTAAGCAAAAAGCGGTGTGCCCGATTCACAAAATCAGCTGGACATAAAAAGCCTAAATACATAAGCACAAAACATGTAATTATACATACACATGCATAAGTTGAATACTGTATGTGACCCAATCATATATATATCAGCAAAACAAATGGTTTTGGAATTTTCAGTCTGTTGCAACGAATAAAAGAAAAGCATTTCTAAATAATTCCCTTGGTACATGCAAAACCTGTAACTGAATTTCTAATTAAGGCTAAGTAGCACTCTTTTCAGATAGTGGCACCAAAAAATATTAAACTTACTGATTACATGAATGAAAAAAAGTGAGATGCACTGCAGGATAGCTATGTAACTGCATAGCTGCCTGTACCTAGAAATAAATGGGATATAGAAGTCTAATACAAATAACTGAAGATATTAGGTATGAGTTCTGACTCTCATGTAACTTATAATAGAAATATACACTATATAGTATTGAAGCAGTTTAGACATTGAATTCATTTGGACTATCAAGGCCTCAAAACTAAATTATGTATTTAAATACTTTGCTGAATCGGGACCTCTATTTTCAACTGTTGTTCTTGATCATAAATGTGACTATTTAGATACGAACTAAAGGAAAAAGGATTATTCTGTTTCGTTTACAATTCCTTTGTATTAAATGCTTCTAGTTATTGTTTTTAAATGATTGAGAAATATGTTCAAGTATAATAGAACATGCTAAGAAAACTGCAAATTGAGTATAAAACCCCCTAAGCCAATATGAGGTCAATTAGTGCAACCTAACTCACACATAGCAAACTCCATTGCAAGTACTCTTTTTCTCAGATTCCTAAAGTGCAGTTAAATACGAGCTGATCTACACATGCGAAGCAGTGATCTTATTTTTTCAAAAATGTGGCAAAATGTACAAGTATTAACTCTCCCAAAGAAACAAAAATTTGAATTGCTTCTATGCAAGTTTAAAAAAAATAAATGCAGACACCAGCATTTAACCTCATGAGGCTCAGCAAGGAGAAGTGCAAAGTCCTGCACCTGGGGAGGAACTACCCCTGGCACCAGTACAGGCTGGGGGCTGACCAGCTGGAAAGCAGATGGGCAGAAAAGTACCTGGGGGTCCTGATGGGCACCAAGTTGAACATGAGCCAGTGATGTGCCCCTGTGGCAAAGAGCATTAACAGTAACCCAGGCTGCATTAGGAGTAGTGTTGCCAGCAGGTTAAGGGAGGTGATCCTTCTGCTCTACTCAGCACTGGTGAGGCCACAACTGGAATACTATGTCCAGTTCTGGGCTCCCCAATGTAAGAGAGACATGGACGTACTGGACAGAGTCCAGCAAAGGGTCACGAGGCTGATGATAAAGGGACTGTAGCATGTCTCTTATGAGGAAAGGCTGAGAGAGCTGGGACTGTTAGAGAAGAGGAGGCTCAAGGGGATCTCATCAATGTGTACAAATACCTGAAGGGAGGGTAAAATGAGGACAGACCCAGGCTCTTTTCAGTGGTGCCCAGTGACAGGACCAGAGGCAATGGACACAAACAGATACATAGGAGGTTCCCTCTGAACATCAGGAAACAGTTTTTGACTGTTAAAATGACCAAGCACTGGCATAGGTTGCCCAGGGAAGTTGAGGAGGCCCCATTCTTGGAGATACCAAAAAAAAATCTGAACAAGGTCCCGATAAACCCACTGTAGGTGGCTCTGCTTGAACACAGGAGCTGGACCAGCTGACCTCTGGAGGTCCCTCCCAACCTATGATTCTATGATATGAATATGCATAGTTGGCATTCTGCCACTTCAAGAAGGGAAAAACATATATATTGACAATCAGTGCAGACAGTGGGGGAAACCTCAACCTCCACTGCTTTTTATTATTGTCTTAGTATCTCAGAGGAGATGGAGAACTCACTAATTTTCACTTCTGGTTTCTTTCTGAGACATAACTCATAAATTTATTAAATTCTTTTTCACTGAGGCAAAGCAATACAAGAACATAGTTTTATGTTTTGTTAGGAAATAAAAAAAATCATGCCTTCACAGCAAGGAGTTTGGTCGGAGGTCATTTTGCTCCTGAAAAACACAAAGTGATGAGAACTGATGTCTTTCTTTTATGGATTGCTTCCTTGTATTTCAGGCTATCTGACTTTCAAAATTAAAAATCAGGCCACAAAGAAGCGTGGATCTGGGTAGTTTAGCAGGAGACTAACTGAATGATTTTTGGATTACAACACTTAGACTTTTTCAAAATAAAGGAAAAGAAAAACTTTCCTTCGTTGACGTGAGTGTAGCATTTGGAATTTGTATTGCCTCTGGAATCTAAATTATTCCAGTTATGTTTTGTTCACTTTTCTCAAAGCTGTTATTTTTATAAGATAATCAGTAGTCACTTAAGTAATGATATAACAATAAGACCTGTAACAGAGAGTTCATGAAGTTTGTCAGTATCTGTTTGTATTAATGTTAGTGATATTAAAGAATTCAATTATAAACATATAATTGTATTCTAGTTTCACTTTTAATTAAAAGTCAGGTAAAATCAAATCTCATGTTTACTTAAACTTATCTAAAAATATCTCAAAAAACAACATTGAATGTGAGTTCTCAGTGAACAAAAGTTGTAGCTAGTAGTATAGCTAGCTGAAAGAACAGAGGGGGAAAGAGAAAAGTTAAAGAAAATATAAAGTCTACATTTTTATCGATTTCTTGTATTATTACTAAATTAAGTAATAAAGTAATTAAGTTTAAGACAGTAGACAGTAAA
This sequence comes from Tauraco erythrolophus, assembly GCF_009769465.1. NCBI lineage: Eukaryota > Metazoa > Chordata > Aves > Musophagiformes > Musophagidae > Tauraco > Tauraco erythrolophus. Next base: position 80,167,125 of record NC_141465.1, on the reverse strand, counting down.
TAATATACTTCAAGGAAACATCATAAAGAAGAAGAGAGGATAAACTCACAAACTATTTTTTAGACAATATGCAGAGACTTACTGGCTGATGAGTAGTATGTCTTTTAATACAAATAGGCAGTCTGCAAGACTAACAAAAGACATGCTTTATCTGAAATAGTTTATTCTAATTGCTATATTTTGTGTATATTTAGATATATTAATACAACTTCTGTTATGGTTCTATGGACATGAACGAACACAGTATCCACCTAAACAAGCGGACAAGAAGGTGCACTTTTATAAATGATTGATATTGGTTTGTTATCTTGGCATTCCTAGGAGCTAGCTTAAACATGCCCTGACAGCAATTTTGAAAATACTGGAATCGCCACATTTTGTGATTCTTTTTAATTATCCATAATATTGTCAACTTGCCTAGAAAATACATATCGTACACACATTTTATGTATTCTTGTGTTTTTATTACCATATACAACTTACAGTTGTATCTAAAGTGAAGGCAAGTGCACTCACGATGTTTTCCACAGTCCTGATCCTCCACCCTCCAGGATGCCTGCTGGAAAGCACTTCCAACCACACAATTTTTTTCAGGGGCATCCAGAAGGACGTTAGGAAGACAGGGGTGATGTACAGTCAGTTCTTACCATATATGCCATCGATCCACTGAGACTTGTTAACACAGCATTTGTTTTGATTGCTGTCATTTGTACACATGAAGAGAAACATGAGGAAAATGCATGGTTTACATTCCAATACTGAGTGAATCTAAGATCAAAGATTAGCTAGTCTTGGTAATATCCATAAATTTAATACCACTGGTGTTTCATTAAAAAAAAACCCACACGCATTAAAAGCCTCATTTTGCGAAGTTTAAGTAATCATTGCTTACAGAGCGTATTCTGATAGTCAAAACCATGATCTTCAGAAGCGAATTTTGGCTGTAGTGACATGGCTGTTCAATGCTGAAACTGAGATGCTGTGACAAGATCTAACTAGAAAAGATAGAGAATTAATAGATAGTTCATTCTGAGAATCCTGCCTACAGGCAAGCAACCAAACATATGGAAAAAGATGAGGATAAGCACAAAGTTTGAAAAACTGGTACCCAGTCAACTTGTATGTTCCTGAAAGCAAAGTTGCATGTAAGTATGTAGTGTATGACTGAAGCACACTGAGAATAAGTGCAACATAAGTTCCTTCACCTTGTTCAAACCTCATTTCTAAACCTGTATCATGACACAAGGTCTCCAAAGGCACCTTTTACTTCCTTATCAGTTATTTTAGTGATTTGAAAGAATCAGAGAGCTAGTATGCTTCTTATATATAAAAATAAGCAAACTCATTTTAGTCCATATATTTCTTATTTTGTCACACCGAATCCACATTAGTATAGAGGTAATATTTTCTTTTTTAAAAAAAATTCTGTGCAAGATATGTTAGTAATTAGTTATTTGATAATGAATAACTGGCTATCATATAGGGTGCGAGTGAAAGAAGTGGCAGCCAAGAACAGCAAATATTTTTCCAACAAAAACTTTCTTCCCAAGGCCCCCAAGTAACTCATGAGGTCTTACTCCCTCATGGTCCTGTATGTCTCTACAAGCAATCCTCCCCTTTTTGCTCTCCCTGCATAATTTTCTTCAAAGCGCTTCGTGGCAACCTATATTTTGTTCTTTGGCTTCTTTTCTGTATCTTTCTCATGTTTCATTTGCCACCTTGTCTTTGCACTGTCATTCTTCCTCTGGGACTGTATTTGCTGTAAAATGCTACCTGCACCACTGCCCTCACTGTGCATCTGTAATTAGGGTCAGCCTGCTTCAAACTTATTTGAAACAATTGACTGTAGTAGCCATTTTTCACAGCATAAAACCAATTTCTTTCCCCTCTGAAGCAGGAAAAAAAAGTGCCAGTTTTATCTTAAACCTTGTTTCAGTTCAGCTGAAGACACCGCAAAAGTACCTGTGCTACTGAAGGTACACAGGAGATATCTTGTCACTTCTTCTGTCAATACAATCAAGTTCAAAACAAAACAAAACAAAAACCGCAAAGTCTACATAAAACCATGTCACTGAAGCATTTTCCATTTTCCAGCTGTATTTTACTATTTTGTGACCTGTTATCATGATGAGCATGAGTATTGATCGCTCTACGTAGACAAACACATTTAAAATCACTGCTTATATTTTATTGGTGTTTTATTTAGTACCATGTTATTTTAATTGCAGTTTTTAATTGAACAATGAAGAGCTGGATTCAGTGCTAGAACTGAGCTCATTCTTATTGTTGCTTCCAAGTTAACCGACATTTTTGTGTGTCATAAGAACTGTAGGTGACAGAGGTCAGTTTGAATGAAAGAGAATGTGAGATTAAATTACCTATCTTCAATAGTCACATATGAAAAAAACATGTCCATGACAGAGATGAGAGAAAAAAAAAAGTACAGATTAAAAGAGATCATACCAGAAATGTCAGCTACTTACTTTCAATGACGTTTTAACAATTCATGGAAGCTCTCGAGTCCTTAAAAGAAAATCTAATTTGTCACTTGTAACAGTTGAATTTAATCAAACCTTCTCTGTCCATAGATACAGTACCTGAGCATCTAGCCCTATTTTCAAGGAAAATTCTTTAAACAGTATGGTAAACGAGATAATTATTATTCCTTTTAGTGTTACAGTAGCCAAAAACACTGAAGAATACAAGCTTGTAAATTCTGTAGAAACTTAACGTTAGTATAAAAGCTGTCTCAGATTGTTACCCAGCACTCAGATTCCCCTTGCTGGGCAAATGTCAGTGACCAGACTTCAGTAGCTTCCATTCTTACTCCTTTTTGGTCAAGGTTGGAGTCAGGACATACCAGAAGGAAGTTCTTGTGTTGCACACTGCAGGTGTGGAGAGACTCAGTCCTTCATGATCACGGTTTTAGGTGCCTGAGCAATTTATACAAATATATGTGAGGAAATGAAGAAGTGCTGCATTTGTTTATTTGTTTCACGTAGATCTCAGAATATATGCTTCTTTATGCCAAAACTGAAGTTTCAAGAGGATTAATATTTTACACATTCCTATACACATGCATAGCATGCACAGCTCAGAGCAAGCATGAGATCTAAAAAACAGAAAAAAGGAACCTACCATAACAGAGTGGAGGATATAGATCTTTCTTGTCCTATATACTTCCTGTATTTTCTGCAATAACATTTTTTGCCCGAGAGAAATGAGCAAAATCAAATTCAACCTTTCTTCTTAAGGAGTGTTATAGTTTGAACATAGCTGCCATCCTTTAATACAGCTGCAGTAGCAGCTACCTTTCCTACTAGAACTGCAAAGCTCCAGGGAAACGATAAGGATCCCAGTCTTAAATAGAACATATTTCCTGGTTTGGAAAATAATCTACTTTCTTAATATTTTATTTCTTTCCTAAGATGAGTGACACTAAACTTTTCAAAATTTTACATTTACCGAAAATAGGGGAAAGAAAAAGCAAAAGGAGAGCTATTTCTGAAGTGAAACACTAATGTCTATGGTCCCTGGAAAATCTGCATGGTTCTGCTGTCCTAGGGCCATAGAAAAACTGGGATTGCACCAAAAAGATCATTTTTTAGGGCTCCTTAAGTGCTGTTTCTTCACTTCTGAGTCAAACTTAAAAGTCCTGTTACTCGGGATCCCAAATCAGTCCGAGTCTAAATAGTCAAGAAGATATTTCCAAAAACTGCCAAAGAGCTACAGAAGCCAAGTTTTAACCCCTAGATATCCTGAAAAAAAAATGTTCAAAATGGCATGACATCTGTTATGCAACTACTTATCAAAGCACGTCAAATTTACTTTTATCTTGAGTATATTCAGATCAAGAGGTAGAACCCACCCCTTTTTTTCTTCTGGTTTCCTGTTATTGTTGCTGCAGCTGTATATTTCTTCTTCCATTTCACTTTGTGCTTTCAATAAAGAGCTAAGTTGTGTCTCTTGGCTTAAAATTGTGTTAAAATTGTGAACGTTGGTTTTGAATTACTTTACTACCTGAAGACGGTTATCAAAGTGACTGTTTCTTCTTAAGAAAGGAGGTAAGAATATATCTGTTCTATATGCATCATATTCAGGTTCTTGAAGTTCCAGGAATCTCTTTTGGATTTGACAAATTGAATTTGGAGTGATTGATGAAAAAATAATCTGATGGTAAAATACTCATCTCTCCTCAAAATTTTTAAAACACTTTCCTCAAAGTTTTCAGTTTATTACTAGAGCAAGTTAAAGCTTCCTTCTCATGAGGATTTTTTCTGATCTTACTGTAGAACCATGAAAATGTGGGTAGGTTGCTAATATCCATAGGAAATTGCTCTCATTTCCACTGCATTTTGCTGACAATTTTTGTGGAAGATAAAAAAGTTAGTTTTAAAGCAAACAAAACATCCATATGTAATCTTTCTTGCTACATAGCTTTTCAAGGAAAATGGTTACATTTCCATCTAGACTGTTCTTTTCTAACATAATCTAGACAATTTCACATTCTTCAGTTTATAATACAGACAACTAAAATGGCCAACAACTGAGAAACATTATTTTCTTCTTTCACAGCATAATTGAAAATACCTCTCTCAGTTGTCACGGTTATAGCATACATCTCCAAGCACACACCCATGCACAAATACACATGTATACTATACAAATGAGAACATTTTTCATATTAAAAGTTTAATTATTGCAGGAAAAGATTTCTTTATTATACTTTTTCTTAGGTTTTTGGTTTGGTTTGGCTTTGGTTGGGTTTTTTTTGCGTTAATATCTTCTTTAAATAACATCATACCTGGAGCTTTTTGTTTACTGTTATCAAATTAAGCAGAAGTCATTTGCTGTGGAATACTGTGGAATAAAATTTTCCAGGATTTTAAAAGGAAATTAGTAGTACTTTTTAGGGAAAAAGTATTACCATAAATTTCCTCAGAGATCAGGGATTTTGGATTTGGAAAAGCAGTAACACTTGGAGTCTAGAGTAAAAAACATGCCACCTCCTGTTTGGTTACAGCTGAGCACTCAAAATCTTTTTTTTTTTTTTTTTTTCCCCCTCATTTCTTCAACATCTATGACTTTGTTTTCTTTCCAGATTATTCATCTAAGGGCAAAAATACAGCTCTTTTTAAGTGTAATTACAGCCCTAAAGAAGACAAACCCACGGAAATCACCATCCCTCTCGACATTTAACATTAGTCTGGCTCCACATTAGCAAGCATACTGTGAGAAGGAAGAATTTTCTATTTCAATATTTATTGAAATATTCTGAAATTCAAATTCCATGCATGTGAACCTCAAGTGCAATTCATATGATGCGGCTGTTCTGTACAGTACCTGTGCAGCTGATACTTGGTTAGGTACATAACACATGGCACCTATAGCTGATATGGATAGAGTTGACAGAGTTAAGAATAATGAGCCATAGAAGGATCTAAACGGGTTGTTCTATGATAGGCAGCTGCTTCTGGATCATGTTCAAACTTTTTAGCCTTTAGGCTGTTAATTTTCACTTTGCAGGACATGAAAGGCAGCCATCTAAACCCAGCAACCTGATCTAGGCACATTAATTAGAAACCTGTATTCTGTATATAATCAGTAGCAAAAAGACAGCATAACTGGTTCTTGAAGAGGCTTTGGTTGAAATTTACCACCCACTGTAACAAATTACATGTTGTTTGTTAATGTCAGAAACTGGGATGACTGAGACATCTTTCTCCTTCCCTCACAAGCCATTTTTCCTGAATATTTTTTTTCCTGCCTGTTGTTATATGAAACACTCATCAGAGTCCAAAACATTAATTCAAACATTTACTAGTCTATCAGCGAAGAAAGAAGAAGCCTGCTCCTAAGGCATCTCTGAGGTCCTACAAAGAGCCATTTGGTGTCTAAATTAGGAAGCAGTCTCTCTCTGCTTACTGTAAGCCTCGGTGTCTTTGCAGAGGGACGGAGTGATACCATGCTGGACAAGAGTTTCCCAAAATGGGCCAGCAGCAGATGTTAGGAGCAGAGGTGCAACCAAAACAGTCCCTGACCCTAGGCTTCACAGAACTTCTCTTTATTCAGGAGGCAAAAACCTCTTCCCAGGGTGCGGTGTAGGAAAAGCAGGAGCATTGGTGGGGGAGATGCTCATGGATAGGGCACCCAGCTGGGAAACGAGAGACCTGCGATGCTGGCCAGCCTCCTTCAGAGGGCATTTCAACCAGTAACTTTCTTTTCCTGGAAGGTGCCTTAAGAGCAAGAATGGAAAGGCTGCTGGGTCACTCCACAGGAAGGAGTACCGTGAGCTCAAGAGAGACGTCAACGAGAAGCAGCCTCGTTCTCCAGTCTCTGTGGGAAAGCGGAAGCCCTGGGGTCTGTGCACAATAACTGAAAAGAGCAAGTACCTTGTGACTGGTAGTAAAAACATGACAGCTGGCAGGGATGGTAGCTGTTGTGAGAAACGTGAGCCAGGGGCATCAGGGAGCGTAGGGCAGTTTGCGGTTGTGATTACAGACCTCCAGGAGCTGGAGTAGATGGTGAGTTTTGGCTTCCCAGGTGATGATGGATTACTGCTTTGCACAGTGAAAGGGGGTTAAAAGATGCTGTGTCCCCGTGGACGGTCAAAGCTGTGTTTCCTTCCCCCTCCTCAAGCTTGAGAAAGGTCTATAAGCTCTTTCACACCACATCAGCAGCTTGTACGGGAATAAAACAAGGCACGGTGAGCCTTTACTCCAGCCATTCTCAAAGGTTTATGAAAACAGGGGGAAATATAACCCTGAATCAGCAAATATACACAAACTATACCCTGACCAAAATTACAAAATTTTGCTTACTTTCGTGAAAACTACCTTTTCCCTAAATTGTATACACAGATTTCTGGATTAAAAAGAGATATAAATAAGTGTAGGTAGTAGGGCAAATCTATGGCTTCCCTATTACAGAGGAATAAGGTATCATAAAACACCTCCTACTCGCCTGCTGGGAGAACAAGAATACGTGAGGCAATTTTCCCCTCTCCCATGCGTGTGGGCAGAGGGTGGGTTGGCAAAGGGAAAAAATAGGAGAAAGACTGATTGATACGCTACTGAAAAGGCAAGATAGACTAAATAGGACCAAAAAAAACAATTAGACCAAAATATAGACCAGTCTGCCTCATGTATAGTAGGAAAACCAGAAATAATCCATGGGATAATTCTTATCAGACAGTTATCAGAAGCTTTATTTAAAACTTGAGTTTGTTAAATAAAACAGAAAAACTTCCATCTTTTGAAGGGTGATAAATGAGTTAAAAATTATCTCTTTATCCAGCCACTCCAAAAATAAAAATTTGTAATAACTGAAACGATACACCACATGGACAAATTTACTCCAACAAACTTCCTTAAAAATCATTTTAGTGTCCAAAATTAATACTAATTTGAGTAAAGTACTATACAGTAACACCGACGTGAGGCAGGATTTGTGTTGACTGATTTATGCCATCTGTTCACCACTCAGATGTCACTTTCTCTAGCTTTCAAACAGAGAAAACAAATACAAAAGTTGCTCTTCCCAATCTCGATTACGGTATTTAGTAAACTTAGTTGAATTTTCAACATTTACTGGACCGTTTCTTTGAAAAATAGCACTGACACTCTAATGTTCAGTTATACTTCAGCAAAAAGCACACTCTGCAAGATAACAGCATTTTAAAGGGAAGGAAGGAGTAAGAATTGCAATTAGCAAAAGTTTTGCTAACAGGTAGAAAATATACATCCACTCGGTAAACTTGTTGGAACACAAACTGCTTTTTTCCCTACATCTGGTATCCATAAAAAAAAAAAAAAAAAAAAAAAAAAAAAGACCAGGCAACGAAACTTCACGTATAGCATTTTAAAGAGGCAGCACATGATAAATTGCACCCCTCTCTAAATAATACGGGAGCCTTTTCCTGAAACAAATAAATAGAATTAGTAGACCAGTGCTTAGTCGAAGTGTCAACCAATTTGGATATAAAACCGCTATAGATTTTCATTTTGCTGACAGCAGTTTGCGTCTGGGATTACCGATAGTCACAATCTGCAGGCAAAATTCCCTCCCTGCTTAATTCCTCTGATTTCATTTGAGCCGTTTCTTCCGAGAAAAGCCCGGCGCCCTCCCACCCTGTCGCTCACCGGGAGCGGGGAGGGCGAAACGGTTCGTCACCGCATCCCGGAAAGGGCACTTTCCCCCTGCTCGGTGCGCTCCTCGCCCTCCGAGGGAAGAGCCAAGCCGACCGGGCCACCCCGCTTCCCACCCATCGCTCCCGACGCCGCTCCCCGCCGCGGGATCGGCGGGCCCCGGGGGCAGCGCCGCGGGGCGCCACCCCCCGCCGCGTTCCCGCCGCGGCCGCTGGGGGGCAGCAGCGGGCGCGGCGGCGCGAGGCGCGGCGGGGGGCGCCGTCTGCGGGCACGTGCGCGTCGCCCGCTGTCGGTATCGGCGACACCGCGATAGCGAACGGGCGACGCGGGAGGGGGCGAGCTGTGGGGAGCGGGAAACGGCGGCGAGGTGGGCAGCGCGGGGTGTTTCCCAGCCAGTCGCTGCGGGCAGGTGACGGCCGTGGGGAGCCAAAGGCGCCGCCGGCGTCTGCTCCGGCCGGCAGGGGCCGGGCGCTGTGCGACAGCGCTGCTCGCTCCGCCGCGCCCGGTCCTGACATCGCGCCGCGTTCTGTTTCGAGAACAAAGAACTCTTACTTTCAAACAGTAGTCGCTTCAAATTTTTCCCGTCTGGTAACGCTGCCGGAGTCATTAGTTGTTCCGTGTGAGGTCACGGGCCAGAAAGGTGGGACTGACAGAAACCTCCTGGGGCTCCATCTGGGGAAGGACCAGGGTCTGCACCAGAGATGGCGTCACCCTGCAGCCCCGCTGGTGCAACTGGCTCAGGCCTGGGCTCCAGGAAAGCAACGGGGGTTGCAGCAGGTGTCATGGCCAACACGAGCCCAGGGCATGTTTTTTATGGGCCAGCCACATACTAGGCTCCTTTACGAGATGTACGGCCAACAGATTGAGGGACGCTGTTGTTCCCCTCTACTTGACACTGGTAGGCAGGAGCTGGCACATGACAGTCAGTGTTGAGGTCTCCCAGTTACAGGAGAAACTGGTCCAGTGATGTGTGACCGAGATAGTCGGGACCTAAAACACACCCTACAAAAAAGGGATTGAGGGGCTGGGCTTTTGTGATCTTGGGAAGAAGAGGCTAACGAGGGACCTAGTGGTTGCCTGCAACTATTTGAAGGGCCATTACAAAGATGACGGTAGTGCCAGATGATGTAAAGAATGGGCCAATACTACAGGCTTCATCTTGGGAGGTTCAGTTTGGACATTAAGGGAAAAAAGACAGGAGAATTGTTCAAAACTAGAAGGAGTTGCCAGTGACATCAAGTCTGTTCTTGGAGCGTTTCAGACGTCAAAGCTGACCTGGGAGTGGGGTAATAGTCATGTTTCAAGAAGGAGGTTGGACTCGATGATCTCCAGAAAATTATTCCAACCAATGTTGGAAGAAAAGCACAAAAATATACTGAAATTTACCAGTAAGGCTTTTTTTGTACAAAGTATACAGTACAACACATGCTTTATTACTGTTGCATATTACTGCTGTATGTCCCTGCATTTGTAAATACATTTATATCTGGTGAATGAGAATAAGCATTCTTTTGTTTCTATGGTGGAAGAAAATTCCTTTGGGATAAACCTTAAGACAGGAGTTACTGGGTTATAAGCATCCCTGTCCTGTAAGTACTTATGAAATAAATTAGTTGACCTATTTTGAATCTCTTGGCTCAATAGGTATGGGTAGGATTTTTAAAGCGCTTTAAATCTTAGCATTAAAAAGACCATAACTTTGCCTCAGATACCATGTGCTGTTAAAAGATAACAATTCTGTGAAGTAGGTGTTATGTTATGCCTCCTGGTTGCAAGATGTAGATCTCTGAATATGTAATGAGTAATCAAATGGTAGATCTGAATGTAGACAACACATAAATTTTATTTTAGTATCATAGAATCATAGAATCATAAAGCGGTTTGAGTTGGAAGGGACTTTAAAGATCTCTTGGTGTCATCAGCAAACTTGCTGAGGGTGCACTCAATCCCACTGTCCATGTCACCGATGAAGATGTTAAATAGCACCGTCCTCAGTACTGACCCCTGAGGAACACCACTTGTCACTGGCCTCCACTTGGACATCGAGATGTTGACCACAATCCTTTGAGTGAGAACACCCAGTCAATTCCTTATCTACCAAGTCATCCATACGTCAAATCCATGTCTCTCCAATTTAGAGACAAGGATGTCGTGTGGGACAGTGTCAAATGCTTTAGACAAGTCCAGGTAGGTGACATCAGTTACTCTTCTGTTATCCACCAATGCTATAACCTCATCATAGAAGGCTACCAAATTTGTCAGGCACGATTTGCCCTTAGTGAAGCCATGTTGAACACTCTGTCACCAGTCACCTCCTTTTTTTCCACGTGCCTTAGCATAGTTTCCAGGAGTGTCTACTCCATGATCTTGCTGGGCACAGAGGTGAGACTGACTGGCCTGTAGTTCTCTGGGTCTTCCTTTTTTCCTTTTTTAAAAATGGGGGCTATGTTTCCCCTTTTCCAGTCAGTGGGAACTTCACTGAACTGCCACAACTAAGGACCAGCACTACTGATGAGAACTGTAACTATTAACTCCTGACTCAGAGCCTAACTTATCAAGATGCCATATAAAACACAAAATTCATTCAATCTATGATAATACACTTGACTATGTTCAAGTGGCCTTCTCCAGATGCTGACATGAGTCTTGAACAGGAAAAGTTAATCTAGAAAATTCCAGTTGAGTCCTGAAAGGTGCAGTTTTTCATGATTTTCATCTTATAAAGCAAAATTGAGTCTCAGAAACTGTAGCTTTAGTCAAAAGTAGAAATGCAAAGCATTACTGTTGGCACCTACAATGAAAAGTATCCAACTGCAGTATTTAGCAAGGAAAAAAAAGGGTAAGCAGGTGAAATCTCCTTACATTTTTGCAAACTGTGTTTACCAGTGACAGTTGAGAAAGTAGGGTGTTTTTATCAAATCATTATGATAAGTAATGGTCAATACATGAAAAGAGCATCCCAGGTTTGCTGCATTTTAGCTGAGAAAAAAGATGCTTTATTAAGATCCAAAAGTGTGAGAGTTCATGATTGAAGTAACAAAATTTTGACCTCTCTTTGTGATTCAACAGCCATGGACTAAACATACATTTCAATGTGTTAATTTAAAAAAAACCCCTCTTATAAATTAAATGTACTACTCAGAATATCTTTTTTCTCATTCTTCAAAAAACTCATTTACGTGAGTGACTTAACACAGGTTACAATGTCTGTTTCTTCAACATCAAAATACCTGCTGAATTTTTCTGAAGGATTAGTGTCTCTGTGTCAGTTGGAATGGCTGGAGGTATAAATGAACTCATCCTACATCAGATCTTCTGCTAAATAATGTTTACTGTTGCATTCTACAGCCTCTCTGTGCTCTGAGCCCTCAGCTGTCTTCTGTCAGGAGTGCCATGACTTAGACAATTAACTTCATCCGCAGAAGATGATGAATATCAAATTTTCTTTGGGAAGTAGATGTTACCTACACAAGCCCCTTTTTCATTATGTAAGATAACTAAGCAAGAAACATGTACTAACACACTTCCAAGAGTTGAAATGGCCTAAGGGAATTCCTTACCTATGCATGTGATGCCAATTCTCAATCCTCTCTGAAAGCAAAGTGGTAACAGAAAAAAGCATTATGTCTGAAGGGCGTTTTTCTTCACCTTAGTGAACTTAATACAGTCCTACAGCCTGTACCAAAGCACTGCAGGTTTTATTCAGGCGCTATTGGTGGTGGTAGGTAATTTTGAGGAAAGAGAAAACCTTTCGTGTCACCAGCATAAATGGAGATACATGGGAATATCTGAGAGCACAGAGTAGCATCCGCACAGCCTCTGCAGTGAGTCCAGGGGATGGTCTTCCTTCGCAGATGGTGGAATCCATCCCCCTCAAACCTTTAGAAGCCTCGCTGAAAACTTTATCAATCTTACTTCCCTCTTGTGCTAAGTGTAGACAGTGCACGCGCTGGCAACAAGCCTGGCATAGCCATGCACAGGAATGAGATGTAAACACCAGAGCCGGTGTGTACTATCATCCGTGCGGATTTTCACCCGTTGTTCCCCATGTCACAGAGACAGGCATACGACAGCTCAAGCTAAATGTGAAAAGGGAGCATAGGAAAAAATTATCAAGCCCTTTACATGATAAAGGCCGTTTTTTATGTTTTCCACCGTAAACCAACTGAATGTTCTCATTTTGTTAGTGTTGTGATAGTGAATAATCAGTACTGCTTGTTCTTTGTACAAATTTGTTTTATCAGACTTCTGGTGTGGATATGCATTTGCATGTATGCACAAGTAAACTGCAGAGTTTTCTGCTAAGAGCCATATAGTGTTACACCTGAAAAACATTAGGACTGCCAGTAAAGTGAACTGTCCCCAAAAACGTATCTGGTTTTGTTTCAGAAGAAACTGTTTTGTTTTGTTTTCCAAAAGAAAACCCATAAATAAGCTAATTGTTTACATTGCATGAATAATAAGGAGAGGAGGGCTCAGGAGTGAACTGGGGAGGTAAGCCATTTGATACTGTAGAAGTACCTTTGAGATTTAAAGATTTCTACAGACATTTGAAAACAAATTTAAATAAGGTTTAATGGTTTATATGGATTTTTGTTTTGTTTTGTTTTCAAAATGGTAGGGAAATACCAATACATGAATGATCAAGTCAACACATAACTTTTATAGTGGAGAATAGAGTTGAGCACTTCTGGAATTAAACACAAATGACCTGTAAGTAGCCTTAGACGAGTGCTTTTAATGACATTCGGACAGAGATCATTTTCCCAGTTACACCAAATGGCAATTTTTGCAATTAACACTGTTGGATTCTACTTTTTTATATGAGTCTGGTTTTTGAGGCAAGTCTATAAACAGAGTGATTTTTATTTTAGAAATGTTTCAGTGGTTACTTAATAATTGCAACATTTAGTCCTACAATAAACTTTGAACAGCTTTCTATTAATCAAAGGGTTATTCTTCATATTTCAGAATATGCCAAAGGCCTTATGTTTAAAGTTTAAGAAACTAATGAAACAAATGCCACCTTATGGGTTTACCAAAAGACAATATATACATATAAAGATGGAAGAAATTAGGTCTAATGACAAGTATCATGTTGGATCTCTTCAGAATATAAAAAGAATATAAATAACTTTTAAATGGCGGAAATAATTTTACAGACTGTATTATGTATTAAGACAGGAAAGCGGTGCTTATGAAAATTAACCAAACAGTCCTTAGTCATTAGGTGGACAAAGTGGTAATTAAGAAAGGAATTTTAGAAAAAGACATATTTGGAGAAATTATTTTGGCTAAATTTAGCATTGCATTGTTAATTGTGTAAATAAAACAAAGCTAACACCTCCCACTTTATCCCGGCTGCATAGGGAGCATGATTATGCTCCATTCATTATATGCATTGCTTTTGAAACAGCTGGAAATAGTACCAGCTCACATTGCTTTTTAAAATTAAAACTGGAAGACAAACTATTCTTTCCATGAATAGGTTACTTTGCATGTTAAATTAATCTCTGAATTAATAAATTCAAGTTTCCTTTGAAACTTTCATAAAGATTTCAAATTTTTGATGCTTAAAACTTTAAAGTATACACAACTGATGAAGCTTCATTCCACAGTGATTTTTAGGGTAAAATTCCTCTCAGCAGATTTTAGGCATCAGTCATGTAAACAATTGTGTCTGAGCTAGTCATCCTAGGCTCTCCTGGTAATCAAAGGAGAGAAGAACTTTTGGGGTACAATTCATCTGGCCAGCTGTAGGTTTCTTTGTTAACATGTGATGAGTTACATCAGAGAATCACCTGTTTCTTTCCACTGATTGCCAAAGAAATGACTGGCACACATCCTACCCTTTGTCACCCAGCTGTCCTTTAGAGTTTTGCCTGGTATTTAAATATAATCAATAGAGTAGATTTTGCCTGCATTCTTACAAAGCTAGATTTATTGGATTATGTATTTTGACATGTAACAGTTTCACTGTCATTTGAGTTAAGTCTATCAGAGCCTAAATTACTGTGAAAATATACCAGCATTAGTTTTATCTACAGTACCTTGGATTGCTGAATATTAGCCTTTCTTTTTTTATTTGGCTTGGTTTTGTTTTTTTTTTTTTTTCTCCATGATTTTTAACAGTTGTTCTGAAATATTTATAGATACTGTAAAGTCATTTCTAACGGTGTCTGTATGTCTCAAATGGAAATCTTCATCACTTCAAGAGAACGAATGTATGCATGAAAGCCAAAATTCATACAGAAGTAGCTGAACAGGAAGATCTGTGTATGAAACTGGAACTGTGCTATATGAACTAGCATTTGAGTGTGCATTGCACTAAATATTGAGTTTGGGAAGGAACAAGCATGTTCCAAAGCTGCATTTACCTGAGGCTCCTCTGTGCTTGGAAGATGTCGTCACTACCGCAAAAACATACATATAAAAACAGTACAGCACTCACAGTTGGTGATTTTAAGGTATATCTGATCAGCACAACTAACAGGCATACCAGTTTACAGAAGTTTACCTCATAGCTTTATCTTGTAGGCGAAGCTAGAAAATAGAAGCAAAGCTATCAGACTGTTAAGGTAAAAAAGGGTTATATATATTTACGAGAGCTTCTGTGAACAGTCAGTATCAACTTTTACATCAGTGAAATACAATTCCTTCTAGAAAAATAAGCCTGAAAATTAAAAATGTAACAGAAGATTCTGTTTTGTGTAAATGTGAAGTTGCATTAAGACATCTACTTTACCAAAACCTGAAAAAAAAAGCAGTGGTTAATGTCACCTGACTTTCTAACACACCTAATTTTAAATGAATCATATAGACCTATTTCCATGTTCTTATAGTAGTGTGGAGGGAAGAGAGAAATCTTCAGTAAAGTAACTCTAACTTTACAAATTAAACATCCATGAGTTTCGTGACTAGGGAAACTCTCACATTATTTCCTTTTCTTCTGTCTCCCAACTGCTATTTCCATGTCTGAAGTTCTGACTGCGTTGTCTTGTTCTGCTCTGCTGTTCTATCCATTTTACATCAGAATTATTTCAGCAAAATCTTGAGCCCAGGCTTCCAGGCACAAAAGGTTCAGATAAGCATTCATCTTTCTAATGATTTTTTTTTGGCCATTCAGATTTTTAGGAGACTCACTAACCACGTTCAGCTATCCGCTAATCAGCATGAGAAGTTATTATTTCAGTTTTTGTCTGACAGTGCATCAATTCTGTTAACATTTCCCCTAGTGGAAAAAACTGCAATATTGGGTGATTGTAGACTGAAATCTACTATAGAGATAGTCATAGCAGGCGTGGAGTGATCTATCAGATGTCAATTTGAAACAATGATTAATACATTATTAATATTTTCATAGATAAATAAATTTATCCTCTAAAGGTTGAGCCTTTAATTTCCCACCCTTGCAGCTCTAAAATTTTCAGTAGCACTGTCATCTTCAAATGACATCTTTATCAAAATATTACCAATAGAAACTTTAAAAAAACCTATTATTTAACTTACTAGCTTTCTTATTTTTAGAAAGTAAAACTATGGAACTGACAAAGTACGTGCAGTGACTGTTGCTAAGTCTGTTTGGAAAAGTCATTCCATTTTGGCTGGCTTTGCACCCACTTACTTACCCTCAAATTTCTGTCTGTCTTTAACAATTGTTCTCCAGAAACCAAAAACTACATGCATCAGTTTTACTCCACTTCAAACTGCTTGAAATTTACACAGTGGCACTAGTAAATAGTTTTGGCCAAGGAAATGAGAGTCTGGTATCACATGCATCTGTTAAAGATGCTTGAACTCATTAGAGAAAGTATTGTGTGTATGACATCACAGACAAAACTTTGCCAACCAAAACTGAATTCCAGTTGAATTCTTTATTAGCTATTCCTTTCCAATAAGTAAAAGAGAGATCCCAGATATTATGGATTGGAAAAGCTGCTGAATCCTTGCATACATGTTGAGTGAGATGAAATCCTGCTTTGTGAGTTAGAATCTCAGTCTTCAAACAGCATTGACAGTGGCAGCTCGTCAGAACCAGATTCTTTGGAAACCTATGATGAGCTAAAACTCTTGATTCTTGGTTTCCAGCCAAAAATTGCACTACTGAAAATACAGTGTTGAAAACATAGATCCACTTCCAAACATGTCTGTTCTGTGTATTTCATTACTTTTTTCCTAAAGTATAGAATCTGATTAATGCAGTCACTTGTGAATACTTTAAAATATTTTAGGTATTTTGTTATATGTAATAGCTAAGACAACTAATATGTTGTACATCATTAACCAAAACAACTGATTATTCTGAATGTCTTAAGAATATAGGTATCTATAATGTAATGTGATTTTAATATGTGGGTTTTTTTTCTCAATACCACTAATTAATAAAGCTGGTCTTTTTAATAAGTTTTAAGTAGAACTTTCTACATAACTCTACTGCTGTTCCTTTTGGGGGCTTGGTTTTTTTTTATATTGGAAATAGTGACTCTAGTACGAAAGGTTGTTGTTTCCCTCTATTTTTTTCTAGGATGCCTTTGGAGGAAGATGAAGGAAAAAATAGGCTTGGAAGGAACCCTAAAATATTTAGGAGGGAGGAGGACAGTGTTGACGTTTTTCTTTTAGCTCTAATTCTCAGCTCCTAGTATGGAGAATTTCTGTTACACAACAGATACAAATGCTGTAATAAATTAGGAAATTAAAGAACCACAATTTTAAAAAATGCTGTTCCCTGAATCATGTCTGGACCCTGTTGCTATGTCTGTAGTACTATTAACAGGGTGAGGGCGTATAGTAGATGCCCAAGTGCTCCTAGCGTGCGACCTCCTGTACAATGTGATTTGCTAGCACATAAGCTCCTATGCTTTTGGTCCTTGCTAACTAAGGCTCCATCAGACCATGTTTAGGTCTAGGAAATACCACTGGACAGAGACTTTTCTGCTAGGCAGTAAGCAAGAGGCCATCCCTTGTGGGAATGAGCAACAATTTCAGCTTTATGGGTGTGTTTGCCACTGCCATCAGGACCAGTAGACCAGCTCTAGTCCTTTTTGTTTATTCATATAGATGTAGCCTCAGGGTTTGCCCTAGATGATTGGTAGCCACAGGATAGCCAAATAAAAGAGCACTGCTTTAATGGGAGTGAGGCTTGTGATGCCTCTGTTTTCTAAGATTCTGCTTAGTGTTGCAGACAAGCCTAAACGAGGAAACAAGTTTGTCCTAGTAAAGAAGGATAAACTGCTCAGTGTAAGAACTGGAAACAAAGTCACAAAAGCCATTTAAAAAAAAAAAAAAGTGAACGTCAAATTCAGAATATGCCTTAAAATAGAATCAGAATAGTTTGGGTTGGAAGGGCCCTTTAAAGGTCATCCAGTCCAATCCCCCTGCTGTGAGCAGAGACATCTTCAACTAGATCAAGTTGCTCAAAGCTTTGAATATTTCCAGGAATGAGGCATCTACACCTTCTCTGGGCAACCTGTTCTAGTGTCTCACCATCCTCATTGTAAAAAAAAGTCTTCCTTATATCCAGTCTAAATCTACCCTCTTTTAGTTTAAAACCATTGCCCATTGTCCTATGGCAATAGGCCCTGCTAAAAAGTTTGTCCTCATCTTTCTTATAGGCTCCCTTTAAGTACTGAAAGGCTGCAATAAAGTCTCCTCAGAGACTTCCATTCTTCAGGATAAACAGCCCCAACTCTCTCTGCCTTTCCTCATAGGAGAGGTGCTCCAGCCCTTGGATCATTTTTGTGGCCCTCATCTGGACTTGCTCCAACAGGTGCATGTCTTCCCTGTGCTGAGAATTCAAGAGCTGGATGCAGTACTTCAGGTGGGGTCTCACGAGAGCAGAGGGGCAGAATCACCTCCCTCGACCTGCTGGCCATGCTTCTTTTGATGCAGCCCAGGATATGGTTTGTTTCCTGGGCTGCAAGTGCACATCGCTGGCTCATGTCCAGCTTTTCATCCATCAGTACGCCCAATTCCTTCTCCTTAAGGCTGCTCTTAATCCCTTCATCTCCGAGCCTGTATTGATACTGGGGTTAACCCAACCCATGTACAGGGCCTTGCACTTAGCACTGTTGAGCCTCATGAGGTTCAAATAGGCCCACTTCTCAAGCTTGTCCAGGTCCCTCTAGATGGCATCCCTTCCCTAAGGTGTGTTAACCACACCACTCAGCTTGGTGTAATCTGCAAACTTGCTGAGGGTGCACTTGATCCCACTGTCTACGTCACTAATGAAGATACTAAACAGTACTGGTCCCAGTACGGACCCCTGAGGGACACCACTTGTCTCCGATCTCCATCCAGACATTGAACCATTGACCACTACCCTCTGGATGTGACCATCCAACCAATTCCTCATCCACCGAACAGTCCACCTATATCTCTCCTATTTGGAGAGAAGGATGTTGTGGAGGACTGTGTCAAAGGCCCTATAGAAGTCCAGATAGATGACATCTGTAGCTCTTCCCTTGTCCACTGATGTAGTCACTCCATCACAGAAAACCACTAGATTGGTCAGACAGGACTTGCCCTTGGTGAAGCTGTGCTGGCTGTGTCAAATCACCTCCCTGTCCTCCATGTGCCTTAGCATAGCTTCTAGGATGACGTGTTCCATGCTCTTCCCAGGCACAGAGGGGAGGCTGCCAGGTTGGTAGTTCCCAGGGTCCTCCTTTCTACTTTTTTTAAAAATGGGTGCAACTGTTTCCCTTTTTCCAGTCACCAGGGACTTCATTTGACTGCCACGACTTTTTAAATATCATGGAGAGTGGCTTGGCAACTACATCAGCCAATTCCCTCAGGACTTTAGGATGCATCTCGTCAGGTCCCATAGACTTACGTATGTTCAAGTTTCTCAGGTGGTCACAAACCTGATCTTTTCTTACAGTGGGAGGGATTTTGCTCCCCAGTCCCTGTCTTGTGGTCTGTCTGCTTGAGACGTGTGGGAAGAGAGGTCGAAGACTGAGGCAAAAAAGTTGAGTACCTCAGCCTTCTCCTTCATCCGTTGTTCTAGATTTGTTGGTCTTGTTCATTGGAGGGTTATGCTTTCTTTGACCTTCATTTTCTGGCTGACATACTTTCTTATTCTTTGCATGCCTTGGCAAGTTCAGCTCCATCGACACCTTCGCCTTCCTGACCCCATTCCCTACAGCTTGGCAGCATCCCTATACTCCTCACAGATTACCTGCCCCTGCTTCCACTGCCTGTGCGCTTCCTTCTTGCCCTTTATTTTGACCAGCAAGTCTCAACTCAGCCCTGCCAGTCTCTTACCTTCCTTGCCTGATTTCTGACGTGTGGGGATCCAGAGCTTTTGTTCTCTATGGAAAGCATCCTTAAAGATCTGCTAGTTCAGTTCTGCTCTGTACTGTGAACTCCACCATTGCGTGGTCACTGCAGCCCAGGCTGCCTCCAGTCTTGATGTCACCAGTTAGCTCACTTGTGTCGGTGATCAACAGGTCCAGTATTGCATCCCCTCTGGTAGGACTGTCTTAAGAACTTATCCTCAAAATAACTCCTTGAAGACTGCTCATGGTGGTCCATAAAGATTTCCTAATGTGTATGTTAGCCATAAAAACTAAGGAAACGGTTCAGCTACAGCCCATCCCAGAGTACTGCCTTTTGGAATCAGTTCCAAGCTTCCCCAGGGATGGGAAAACACTACCATTTCTCCCAAGCCTCCACAGTGCTGCAGCCTTGAACAATTTTATTTCTGTTTGCTACAAATCAAATGTATCCTCTCTATTTTTTTTTTTTTCTCATCTGCTGTTCAGCTCAAATTCATCAAGTACACCTCATCCTACTTTCAGGGAGGTTGTTTGATTCCTACTGTATTATTTATTTGCACATTGCTTCTAGCTTAAATGACCACCTAGTTAACAAGATGTTTAAAAACTCCTGAAATGTTTTATGAATGTACCTAAAGAATGTATGTATATGTGTGTGTATATGTATGTTATCTGTATGTATGCATGTGTGTGTGTGACACGTGTGTGTGACAAACTGACATTCTTAAACTTTCATTTAAATCTTCACAGCCTAAACTATGAAGAAGGAAGGTGTGCAAAACAAGGGGCCTTCTTGAATATATCACAGCTTCTTTCCTACTTATCCAAAAGGGCTATAATTGCTTTCATCTAATTAGGATTAGCAGATGGATTATACACCTGCATCCACTAGCTGGGAAACGTTCCTGGGTTCCTCAGTTTAGACAAGTCCTTAATGTTAATAATACAAATAATGTTAATAATACGGGTGAAAAATTGGACATTTTAGAACGTTTTGTCTCCTCCTGCACGCATTTTGTCATTTTTTGATCTTCTGCCATTGTGGTAACAGATGGTAAAAAATTACAGTATAAACATTAATATTAATACTAAATATTAAACTTTAATAGGTCTAATGATGTTAAGGTTCTTTGCTGAGCACCAGAACTAATGAAATCTGAAAGAGAAATCTGTTCAACTTTATTAGACAGCTTACACCTAAATGCCCTGAGTTTGTTGAAGCAATCTTTCTAAAACGAGTGCTTAAGTTTCCTGGATAGTCAATAGTAAGAGTTTGTTTCACGTAAAGGCCTCAAGAGGGTGATTCTGCCTGCTTCAGTTTAACAAGCAAAGTTAAGCTAATTGGATTTCCTTATGGTATCTTCAAAAAAACCTAGCCTTCCTCATCGACTATACAAGGAACTCAGGTGCCCTGAGAGCAGTTCAGTAGCTTACAGGATGGGATTAATCATACCTAATTTAAACTGTTTAAAAGCTGATTGTCTAGTCTAAGCTTATTGCTTACATTTCAACTACGAGGAGCAGCAGAGGTAAGTCTTTCTGAGGATAATTCATCTCATCCTCAGAGATGCCCGTTAGCTCCACTGACTACAGATACCCTGCTGTGAAATAAAAGATCGTCAGGGAATGAGCTTAAACACTAGATATCTACTTACTCACACTACTTAATTGCTTACTGTCTTCCTGGAAGTGCCGTGGATTGTTACAACTTGTTTTCTCCCAGGTAAATCCGCTGTATAAGATGTGGATGCAATTAATGATATTAAAGTTGTTGAGTAAGCACCAGAATCCACTAAAATCTGAAGCAGAATTCTGTCTGTCTTTATTAGATGCCTTACACCTATGTTTCATGTGCCTGTAGAAGTGGTCCTTCTCAAAGAAGTGCCTAAGTTTCCTGGAGAGCCATCAGTGCTGTTATGTCTATTCAGTGCTATTCACTTTCAGGGCTGGGGGCTTGTCCCTAGCCCTGTTTCATTCAGCACTACAGACACAGCCCATATGACTAGTTCAGGGTAAATAAATAAGTTTCAGATCACTAGTGCTGGTGAGGTAACTCTTATCGAAGCTGTAGGAGGAGATAAGATGTCCAAGTCAGATAAATTGAATTCTCTGACACGTTTGTACCAGGCAGTGAATGGGAGCCCTTTATAAAGTTGTTTGGTTGTTTTTTTCTCAGTGGTATGTACATCTCCAATCATACACCTCTTTCTCTTCTGCATTCCCTGGCCTTTATGATGGGCTGAGTTCATGCTGAAGCCTTTCTTTTATTTAAATTAATATGGTCTTCTCTTCCCAGGTACCTATTTTATGAAAACTATAAGGACTTAGGTACTTTTGATGCTTCCAACTCTTTGTCAGAAGTGACTGATATTAAGCAGTAAGTGACTGAAATTAAGTTAGTAGCATATACACTACCATACCTGCACAGTAAGTGTTGCCAGAAGGAGTCTTGTTTCCTTAGGGGATCATCTGACAACTTTTGACTAATAATCAGGAAAGGCATTGGCAATGTAATCATACGATCACAGAATCATAGAATGGTTTGGGTTGGAAGGGACCTTAAAGATCATCTAGTTCCAATCCCCCTACCAAGGGCAGGGACACCCTCCACTACACCAGGTTGCTCAAAGCCTCATCCAGCCTGGCCTTGAACACTTCCAGGGATGGGGCATCCACAACTTCTCTGGGCAACCTGTTCCAGTGTCTCACCACCCTCAGAGTGAAGAATCTCTTCCTTATATCTAATCAAAATCTCCCCTCTTTCAGTTTAAAGCCATTGCCCCTTGTCCAATCACTACATGCCCTTGTGAAAAGTCCCTCTCCATGTCCAGCTAAGCATTGCAGCTCTTTTATTGTGACAGTATAAATACACTCGTTTGTTTTGGAAACTTTAAAAAATGTTATAGATGTAACTATTAAGTGAGAATAGTCAAGAACATATGGCCTTTTGCTGGGAATGACGACTTTCTTTCAGGCATTATCTCTTTATTGATAGCCAGTTTCAGAAATTTGTGAAGATAATAATTGTTCTTTCAGAGTGCCTCCAGGTTTCATGAGAATGGATGTACAGTTGGCCTGATAATAATTTCTGATCATGTTTCACGCTTGCTTACTAACACTAGTATTTTTATAAACTGGGTTTACTGGGAAAGAATTGAAGAAGGAAAGTTATTGGAATAATAAAGTATGTTAACATGCAGAAAGGTATATTATATAATAAAATTTTCCAAAAGTTATCATCATCTACCTCCACCCTTAGAGTTACAGGACTGGTCATTCTGAAGGTTTTCTGCATATATTCACTTAGGTTGAGTGTTTGCAAACTGTTACAAGTGAGAGCCCAACAGGGTGATAATAGACTCAAACAGCAGTAAATTTTTTCCAAGAGTTACAGCAAAATGAAAGCTTCATAAGTATAGTTGTTTCACATATCACAAAACACACAAAAGCCCTGAAACGTGCTTTTCTCCCAGCTTATCATGCTGTGAGGTTACTGACTCTCTTTGAGACCTTTAAACTTCAGCTAGTGTCATTTTTACCATTTCATAAGACCAAAGGCCAAAAATGTTGTAACCAGCTGGAAGCAGCAATATCCTAATATAAACAGAATGGAAAAGAATTTTTTTGTTTCCATTCCTTCCCATAAAACTTCTGTCTAAAACTATTCGTTTTAAATTATCTTACCTTTAGTTTCACGGTTTCTTCTATGCTGTCCTTTATGTCTGGGTGAATGGATATATATCTCTGAAGTGTTTCTTTAAACAAACTGTTATGTCTTTCAGCAGAAACCCATGTTATAATCAAATCTAGAATAAGATGCACACCAATTTGAAACTTGTTTTTTAAACTGGACAGCTGGGAAATTTTCTGTTTGGACTGCGTTATCTGTCTAATTGAACTGCTTTCTGAGCAATGCAGATTGTGGTGAAAGGTGCCCTCTAGCAAGACGGCATTTCTAATTGACTCATCTGAACTGTAGGGTTATTGCTGCCTTTCATTTGATTGGGTCATGGTGAGCACATCATGATGCTTGTGATCTTTAGGGAGGGTGGATCACCTTCCTAAATTTAGAATGTCATGAATTATGGGCTACAAAAGTGTCGTTTACATACAAATAACTGAATTTCTTCCTGACGTGGTCTGTTACTACAAAGACATTAGAAATGTTATTTTAAGTCACATGTGCAAGCTGCCTGGAGACTATAATCAGGTTGAATAATCAGGTGGCATGGCAAATTTGGACTGTTGTATGGTACATTGAGTCCACTGTCTTTGTATTCAACTCTACTATTTTTTACTTACTAAGGAAATAAAATCTCCTTTCCCTTCACTTGCATTTAAATTCAGTTCATCTAGAAAAGTGGGTATACAGTTGCACTGAACTCTTATCAGTTATGTGCAAGCATCAGATATAGGATAAACCTCGTAACTAGAGGCGCTTATAAGCATTATTATACTGCATCTGCTCTTATTTCAGAGCTTTGAATAAAGATAGAATGAAGCCTGTGTTGCTAATGGTTTGTTGGTTTGTGGCTCATTTGCCGGTTCTCCCTTTCCAAAATATTGCTTGCATATTTTGTAGTCCATGATTATGCAGAAACAAAACCACAGATGTTTATATTACTGAGGTTTCCCTCTTCTAAGTGCACGCTCTCTTAAGCATGTCCCGTGAAAAATCCATGCCTTATCCATTTGTTTCATAGTCATGTTAGAGATCTTCTGGAAGCAGCATTTTACGGTGGTTTTGTGATTCTCCTCATCTCTTTGCCTTCCATTCCTCGTTTCTTTCTTTCCTTCATGTTTTCTTCTATCTCATTGGCATGTCTGACTGCTGGCAGCACTGTCAAGTCATCCATTCTCTTCTGTGGCTGTGCTTCAGATTCATTTTACAATCACTGGAGTGATGATCCAGTGGTCAAACATTGGCTTGATATTCCTCACAACGTCAGACTAGTCCCCAGTGGCACAGTCATACCAATGGTAGATACTTTGGAACAAAAAAGTTTTGTCATCTTTCTCAAAAAATACAATATGAAGACATAACAAATTTGGTTTTGCCTTCCATCTCATCAAAATATTTCTGGAGGGAAAGTGGTTTGGGAAGGATAACTAACGGGAGTCTAATTCCTGAGGATGGAATTAACGTGGTCTAACTGCAGCAATCTAAATCTGCAGCTGGCCTGTACTAGTCATCCAGGCTTGTCAGTGTAGAGAAACAAGAACATCTATGGGTGCTGCATGCCAGTTATCCTAACTTCTTAGGAGACAAGAGTCATCCATTTGAAAGACCATGCATCACTGACTATAAAGGGAACTAGCTTATAATTCTAGTTGCATCTGCAACCTTAAAATGATGTTCTGCTTCAAAACCAGTGGAGGAAAGGCTAATTATTCCAGACATCTTCTATGAGTCTAGGGGAAAAATGTAACAGGAAGGGATTTCAAGTTACTATGACAGCAAAAGGGAGCTTGCTTTATCAAATAATGTCAGAACTCATGGATCTCTTACTGAGTGAAGAAAGCGTATTTAACACTTTCCAGAAACCTGGCTAGAGTGAGAATAGTGATAGAGCAACTGTTATGCTGACAAGAGGCTGTTGTATTATTGAAGGAACTTGAAATAATACTGAATGTATTTAACCACTCTTTTCTTGTAATTTATTGTTTGCTAAAGACATAGCCATATACTCTTAAACATTTATATAAACATTGTTGTTCTATATAAATATTGTTGTCTTTCCATTAAGTGCTATTGTTCTCTTCAGTTTCGAAATAGTTTTGAAATACATTTTTATTTCTCTAGCCTGAGCAGCATAGCTGAAAGACAGAAATGAAAGGAAGTAGAAGTGGGGGTGAAAAGACAAGCTTGTTGGTACCACAGCTACTTTCAACTGGTGTTAAGATTGCAAGTGAGTACATGCCAAATTTTTCATAATACTGTCCATGATAATTATAAAGAAAATACCTTATTTTTATGAGAATGAGGTTGCAAGCCCCTGTCATTTTTTTCAGTCTGAACAATTTCTACCAAGTTACGTCATATCACATCTTCAGAATCATTCAAGTCACAAAGTTACTTATTTCCTTGCTTTAAGGGGAGCTATCTGCTTAAATGTTCTCCACAACTGATCATAAAGCTAACAACGTTATGGCACCAGAAGATGAGTATTTCTGCCTCTGCTCCTTTCTGGTAACATACCTTGAGCATCTCTATCTTCTTTCTACAAAAATGTCCTGTCTGTGTAGTCCTAGACTGAAACTGCAGAGGTATATTTTGACACAATTCAATATTCATCTTCAAACTTTTAAAGCTGTACAGTATTCTCACTTCACTTTGAAGCTCTTCAAAATTCTCTATATTCAGACAGTAAGGACAGTGATGTAGAAGTAATAATCCTATTGTTTCAAACTCTAGAGACAAAACCTGAAGAAAGAACAAGCAAATGGGAATGCAGACACTATGGAAGTTGAAAGTTGCATCATACTTAGTGAGAGTTCAGATTACATATAGTTTCTTATATGTCAAAGCATAAAAGCATGTCATTCAACAGGTGTGTAGGAGGATTTTGAAGATCCATGATACATCAGTTATTGTGAATGCGTACATAGAGTGTTAACCTTTTGGGAACAAAGCGTGATCAAAGGTACTTGTGGTTTGCAGGGCTGAAAGTTACTTTAGTTAGATTAGATCCTGGTGGCTGATACACAGATATATATATGAACACATGCTATTTTGAGTGAAAAAATGAACGAAACATCTTGCCAGTATATAGTAAGTACATCTCACGTAGCTTTGGGTATCTACAATATCTAAACTTGAGCTAGTCAGGGTAGACTTCCTTTATAGTTAAAAGTAAAGGAAAAGATACTTTTTGGAATTTTTTATTGACTTCAGCATGTAAAAAGTCCACTCTAGAAGAACTGTTCATCTCTACTGTGTAAAAAGGCAGCCTAGATGACTAGATCAGGTGTAGGCATCTACAGTTCACGTATATGTATTTAATAAGGTGAATCTCAGCAACAGTGTTGGAGCTGACTTCACTTGTGGCCAACAAAGGGCTTGAATTATCTTATATTGGCTTACAAACTGATAGTAACCAACACTGGAATTGTTTCTTAGTGAGTGATGGATGAGGAAATCAGTTAGATTTCACATTAACTCTTTGGTTATTTTTTGGTGCGGGAAACATTTAACAGTTCTTTTTTTTTTTTTTGTCTAGTTTGCAGTATGAATATGAGAAGATAGTCCTTGTTAAAAAAACAACAAATCTGGCCTGTATACAACAAATTAACTTCCAAGAATATTAGAAGATAGAGATAAACCCTATAGATTTTAGAGAAAACTTAAGATGAATTCTGCACAGGGTGGAAAAACATCAAGACAAAAATATTGAATTTACAAAAAAAATCATTATTTGTTAATGGCCACAAAAGGAACCATTCTGTAAAAACCATAGACTATAATACTTCTCAATTTGTGCAGTAGGATAAAAATAGGAAGTATAGCATTCATTGGGATTCAAGATCCACATCTAAAAAGTAACTTTACGTGGCAAAACTTAATGTTTTCTTACCTAACTACTAAATACATGAAATGGAATTGAATGCACTAAGCTATGCTCCCTTGGTGTTGATCGGAAGGACCTATGCTCCTATGAATGAGCTAAACCATCTTGTACACTGAGGGGACATTTTGGACAACAGAAGTGGATTTATCTCATACCAGCACTGTTCAGTTACGCGATAGTTCTTTTTTTTCTTCTTTTTTTTTTTTCCTCTTCAGAAAGCTGAGGATTAGATTCTTATTAGACTTAAGGACACAAGTATCTCACTCTGTAGTCAGTGGTATAATAACTTAGTATTCACAAAAGGCCAGGAACCAGTAACCATATTGAACGACAGAAATCATGCTTGCAATTATTCCTGTTAAATGTAATGTCATCCATGTAAGTATTCTTCTGTGATGTAGCTGTGGGCACACTTTGTTTGAGTCTTAGGTGGCTATAGACAAGATGGGTAAATAAATATTTGCTATGAACTTCAGCATTTTCAGGCTTCAGAATTTCAGCTACAGGAGTACATCTGGCAGCAAAATGAAGATGCATTTTTGGACTTCACCTTTATCTGTGATGGTGCTTGCAAGAACTCTTTTATTGTGTCTTGTTTCAAGGCAATAGGATCTTCATGTTGGACATCCAGATTCCTTTCTGTGAAGTATGGCCCTGAGAGACCACACATCATTGTCTGTTGCAACAAACAAAAATGTAACATGCCAAAAACTAACATTAACGTAATACATGATATGGATACTTATAACCAACTCAACACTAGCCATGCTAACACTGTGGGAAAGTAGTCTTTATTAAAAGCTCTCCAGAATGCCAGCTTTGCTGCAGTCTGGAGATGTGAGGCCCTGGTGTACTGAGGCTCTGCAATCCCACATGCTTTGAAGCCTTAAGGGTTAATTTATTTATTTATCCACTTATTTATCCACAAGTAGAGATGATTCTGGCACTCTCATTTTAAGTTTCTGTTGAACAAATGTCAAGAGAAGACAATACATGCTTTGTAAGTGCCATTTCACAACTTAAATGCTAAATATGGGCCAGAATCTGTTTTGCCATCAGTTTTTACCAAATACTTTAATAATGATCACATCATATTACATCATATCAGATCACATATATCACATCATAAGGCAAATGTGGACTCATGCTTGCATATCTAAACTTATATTTCAAATCAAAGAAAGAAAATTAATGATCATTAAATCACAATCAAAGTGTCAAGTAGCTATAAAAACAGATCAGACAAGCAATTACGTATTTAGTTTCTACTTGAGCTACTGCTTGAAAATGTGAAAAAGTCTAGAATAAGTAAAATAGTCAGGTTTCTATTCTGTTTTTAAAAATGTAGAAATATACATATATGCTTTGAGAGCATTTTCTCTGTCATCCACATGGATTCTTTCACCTCATTTCACTTGTATGTGGCCTTTACATTCTGTATTCATAACTATGAATAATAATCTCTATATTCTCAGGGTACAGCAAAGCATTTGCTAGATCCTCTTTGGCAATAGTGCTAATTGTTTCCTGACTAATGTCAGTTAATAGCACATGCCCCTCCATGAATAAAGAAATAGAAAGAGTAACATGGATGAAATAAAAACAAAATTTCCTCTCTGAGCTTGCTGATGCTCAGATATTGTTAATATTAATGCATAAGCCATGAGTTCTATTTCATCCATGTAAAAAGGAGACAGTACCTACACATTCCTGGAGTCATCCAACAGCAACTTAGAGAACTGCACACATTTTCATATTATATCAGCATTTGGGCATCTAAATTATGCCTTCAGTTTCTCAGCTTTTCCTAGCTGAAAATATGAATCGTGCTATTTGCCTTTGATTTTCATCGGACATCATTGCACAGAAACAAGATCTAGTTGCCAGTCACAATATCTATATCAATATAACTAATTTTGCTGCATAGGTCAACATTGTAAGGATTTATAAGTAGCATCTGGTATTTGATGGCACACAATGCTTGAAGTGCTTGAGAGTTATCTTTTTATTCTATATCCATTTCCAGGTAGGTATATATAAGGACAGAGTATTCAAGCAGGCCGTCCAGCATGTCTGGGAAGCTCAGTCCTTAATGACAGTCTCCAGTACCATCATCAGCAACCTTCTACTATTTTTCCATTTTCAGAATTTATAAGTTTTGATCTATTATCAAATTAGATATGCGTATCTATCTGTAAATTACATCACCATTTATGAGATGAGACATCAATACCAAATAAAAGATACAACTCACAAAGAAGAAACATCAGTCAAAACCTGAAATCGTACTGAAAGTTCATATTGTTAAAATATCAAAATACAGAATCAATTACAGTCCCACTAAACCAAACCAAAACACCGATGCAAAGTAAAAAGAAGTAATACATTTTCTTATTTACATTCAGTTTTACATTATAAATAAATAAAACTTCAAGGTTTATTCTGCATCCAGGAAGACAAAAACTTTTTAAAATGAAAGTTGAACTATCTTATGATTGAAGAGGCACCTAAAAAAACTCCCACAAAATTGTTAGTATTTGGTAAGACTTTGGTAAGACATAGAATCAAATAATGAAAGACCACACTATACAAATTTATAATTCAGCTCTACCTAGCAGCAATTTGTCATTGGTGAGTAATTCTCAAAACCACGGACTGAGAATTCAGAGAAAAGCCATAAGTAAGCTCATATAGCAACTTCCATACATTTCAAGGAAGTAGGTAAAACAGATTATTATGTAAATGAAGATGCAACAACAATGAAAGCAATTCTTCTATGTAGGAAATTAAAACATATATTTGAAAATTTAATGTTGAAAACCTTGAAAAGTACAGAATTGTTCATCCTAAAAAAATCAAGGATTTCAAAATAAACAAGATGAAGGTAACAGGAAAGGTAGTGGCATCAACAAAAAGGGCTAAAGGTGTTGAGACAGTAGATGATTTTTGTTGCTGTAAGGAAAGATGACAAAAATAACAAGGCTATAATAGATAATTGAGTTTACTGACTTTTAAGGTTAGAAACTTGTTTTTAACTTCCATGCTTGCAATGGATGTAGCACTTATTTGTTCTGCAGAAGATTAGTTATAAACAATGTGGAAGCAGATGCTGGATTTGAACTCAAGCAGAATATCAAGCCAGAACGTTAGGAAAATAGGCTGTTTGTAAAGGTCAAAACATTTGAATTAACAAGTCAAAAATATGTTTAACTATTTGACTATTGACTTCATTTACAGAAATTTATATCTATTTATAAATTTGGAAGGAAAAAAATGTTAACACTTTCTAGAGTACAATGACATTAAAGCCAACGCTCTCATAATATAATGTCTTTAGATCTAAACATATATGTGCATATGCACATACATAATTTTCTGAATAGTCTATACTTTGGGATTTGGTTTCCATAAAGCTGCAATATGGCCATTTGAGAAAATTCTATCTAAGTATCATCTTTTTTTCAGAGAAGAATAGCACTGATTAATGTCCTAGTGTATGTAAAAGTTTACATTTGTTGTTAGTTTTAATTGTATACGTTTGTGCTAGAGACCCATAAATGCTGTCATTCTGGATGATTTGGCGCATCTAGCCCGGTCTATTTGCCTTCAATAGCTGCCAACAGATGTTGTTACATCTTGTAGCAGATGTTGTATTTCCTGTACATTAAAGTACAAGTGGTGCTGAAGAAATCATCAAAACTACAGTGAAGGTAGAATCATTTCCCAAAGATCATTTCTTGGGATCCACAGGTCTAGATAACAGCACACGCCAAGAAAACTATTTAGCTTTCTGTTGTGGATCTCTTTACAACAGACTCCGTAGCTCAGTTCTGGCTTGACGTGCTCATCTTGGTTTCCTATCTGGTCACCTCTGCTGTTCTAGTTATGTTGTCCCATAGTGTGGAATTTTTGATGGAATCGTCTTATCTCATTGTTTTACCACATTGTAACCAGAATCAAGGATTTACAAATGTTATGAAACTCATTGGAAAATCCTGTTTAATTAATTTATTGACCTTCTGCTGAGCTCAGAAGTTTTAGGCTAGGCTTTTTGGCGTTTGTGGGTTGTTCTTTGTTTGTGGGTTTTTTTTTGTTGTTGTTGTTGTTTTTTTGTGTTTCCCGCTCCCCCCCCCCCCGCTTTCATATGTATAAAGACAATAATTAAATGTTGGGTTTTTAAAAAAAAATCTGTAATTAAGTGAGAAATTTCTAGAAGACAGATTTCAACACAGTCTTCCAAAGAGCTGTCTCCTCATTTCTCTTCTCCCCCAAAATCAGCATATTGGAAGTATGCATTTGTTCTGTAGTAATGAGAAGTTAATTTACAGTTTCTTCACTCCTTATTTGGAGAAATCCATATGAAGAGAGGAAACTATTTTTGGTCTAGGAACATATGGAAGAAATGGGAGAACTCACATCTCACATTAACCATGATCTACTAAATCAGAATAAAGACAAACATTAAACATAGACTAATGGAGCATCTTTGTGTCTTTTGAATGATAAATATCATCACATTTCTCCCACTGTCCTCTCTAGTTCTCCTTATTATCATGATTACATCTACAACATTCTTATTGTCTTCTGTTGTCAAGTTGAAAGTTGGTTCCTCAATTTGATAGAGCATAAGGACTTGAGCTGTAATTCACTTCATATTGTCAATATCAGTTTGACTACACTCTTCCGCATTCTGCAAGGAATTTGTTTTATCTTCAGTCTTGCATTTGTTGGATCAAGTTGCCAGCTACCTAAGGTGTCAAAAGTCTACTAAATTTATGCTATTGATAAATCTGTCCCACGGTTACTGGCCAGAAAAAGCTATTGAGAAGAGTCAATGTTATATCAAATATTTGTTTAGATACTGGGCCTGTGGAAAAAGAGTAGTGCAACCTTTTTTTTGGTAAAGTAGCACCTTAAAATGGTTTAGATTACAAATTGGAAAAAAAATCCTGATCATTTGTACATATTATACAAACTCATTATTTCATATTGCCTATGTTTCTTATTCACAAGAGTTTGAGCCTGAAGTTCTTAGTTCAAAGGTCCTAAAAAACTTCTTCCTCATTGTGATAAAATGTAAACCCTTTTGCCACTGCCACAATAGCATAGGTACACTTCAAAACCCAATATATCCCTAGCTCATCCTACACCAAATGCAAGAGTTTAAGTTCAGATTCCTTTTAGGCTGTTAATATAGCTTGTCTGCTCACCAGATAAACTTACTGGAGGATGTTGACTGGTGTAACTGACCACAGCTGAAATCGTTTTGTAAAAATTAAAGGCATGGGTAATTTTCCATGCTGCATTCATCAGAGAAAAATGAGACGATTTCTAAAAAAATACTCAGCTTTCTAACCACAATTATCACTGCAGATTTCTTGTCCTCAATATCATTGTATCAATGGCATATGCATACATACGCACATTGCAAAAATAAATTTGAATATTTTTTATTTTGACATTATGTCAAAACATCATTTTCAGTCTTCGAGACTGGAAAGACACAATAAGATATGCTGATCGTATCAGTGTGCAAATACAGCTATATAATAAATATTCTAAGTTCATTTCTCGAGCTTCACAATAACAAAGTAAGATGCTATGGTCAAACGTGCTCGGATTTGTGATATATTCTTATTGGGACATAGGGAGGCAACGAGTGTATTTACACTTCAGTGTGAGCAATCAGGAGCAGGGTGCTAGCATTTTGCAAGTTTCTGGTACGCAGCACTTCTGAAAAAATGCTCCTTGCAAGTGTGTCCACAGGATACTATGATGCAGTGTGATGCTGCGATACTGAAAGTAGCTGTTAGTGAGTTTCGTTTGTGTACCAGAAACAGTACTACCATGCTCATCATGCTTGGGCTAATTATAGGGCTGAAAAGTCTTTTTTGAGGGAAAAAACCTAGAGAGTGTGATGCAGATGGAAGGAGGGAAGATGATGGAACAAAATAAAATGAGGGAATATTTTGAGCATAAGTAGAGAAAGTATATATTTGAGACTTTTATTGAAAATATTTTCTTTGAAACACTTTTTATCTTACAAGATGGAACAAGATTTGCTCATTTTGATTCATGTTTTTCTTTTTTTTTTTTTTTAAAAAAAAAGAGGAGGCCAGGATATTTGTGGACAATTAGCATTTAATCAGAGCTGAAAATATAGAATATAATATTGTTTGCTCATGTAGGAAAAGAGTGCAGCTGAGGTCAAAAATAGCTTTACCATTGCTCCAAAAGGAACATGACTAAGCTTAATTAATGTATAATTCTACAAAACATTTTTTTAAAGTATATGTAACAGTCATAACCAGTATGTGTCTTAATGCCTACAATAATTCTTAGAGAAGGATGAGATATTTTTATTTCTCTTCATAAAAATTCTATTTTACCTTTGCATTAGTCTTATGTTTGCTCAATTTAAATCATAATGTTATGTTAAAGTATTTCAAATTATTTGGCATATCAGCCAAATTATTTAGCACATTCTTAAGTTTTAGTGTGTCATTCCATGACGAAAAAGAATGATGCCAGACTTCTTCACTGTCTATGTCTATATTTTTTTTTCATTTTAGTAATTCTGAGTGATCATAGTCTACTTATTGAACTTAAAACTATTGTCAGATTTTTTCCATTGTAAAAATGACCGAATAACTAACTGAAACTGCAACAACTCATTCATTTTTAAAGCTGAGTTTTCCTTTTAAATGCATACATGTATAATGCTGATGATGCATCATTATTGACTTCAATTTTTAACTTGCCAGTTAAGATTAACAGTTAAAACACATTGTTGTGGAAGTCTCTAACTTTATTCATGTGCATTCTTTCATTTAAGAAAATTCATCACTGAAATACATGCAGTTATTTTTTTCTAAATCAAAAAGATGAAGATAGTAAATGTAATTGGTTGCAAAAATGTTTGGGTTTTTTTAAATCTTAAGGTAGTGGCTTCTGAAAGTTAAAATATATGAAACTATGCTGTTGGTTTATGTCTCTGAATAAGTAAGCAGCTTTTACAAATTAAACTCACTTAACAGCTCTGTTGATGAAAATAAAATTGGGGAAAACATACTACAACCTCTCACAGATACTCTTTTTTTCTTCAGGTTTAACAAATAAGGATTATATCAAACGGACCTTGTTAATCAAGAGAGTAGCTATGACACAGATTATATGCAAGGAGATCCACTGAATAAGCAGAGTCTATTGCTACAGTCACACTTCACACTATAAAATAGCTTGGTCAAATTCAGTCCTACTGTAAAAACAACTCCTTAAGTGTCAGTGGAGTTTTGCTTTCTTCCACTAAAACAAACTATGGGCTCCCTCATTGTCTTTGAATACATGTATAACATATTAAAAAGCAAAATTTTAAGCCTAGGTTAAAAATATATTTTGCCAAAGAATTTGAAAGAGTATTTCACAGCAAAACAGTTAACAGTATGCTTGAATAAACAGAATTATTTTTAATTAATTAATTCATATTATAGCATTTAATAAAAATATATCTGCCCTCTGAATATGGAAGTTGTGATTTCTGAATTTGTAATTTTCAAATATATTTGCTGGATCGTTCAAAACAGCATTTGTTCATGACATTATTAGATCTGTATTTTCATTCACTCAGTACAATCATATTATAATTGTTCCTATACATTGCTATTTTCAGATAAATTTATGAGATTAAAAAAATGTGGATTTATTTTGTTCTGAAAAAACAATCAGATGAGATTCAATTTTTCAAAATTACTCTGCTAATAAACACCATATGTAAAGTGCATGAAAGTGACTTGTAGTATCTGAAA
Source organism: Tauraco erythrolophus (assembly GCF_009769465.1). NCBI lineage: Eukaryota > Metazoa > Chordata > Aves > Musophagiformes > Musophagidae > Tauraco > Tauraco erythrolophus. The sequence goes on along the minus strand of NC_141465.1, from coordinate 80,132,332 downwards.
GCTCGTGGAACGTGACATTTGTTTTGCTGTAGTTCAATATTTTAAGTTCCATGCTACAATTTGGCACAGCTCTTGAACACGCGTACTATATTCAGTTAAGATGAATCTCTGTTCACGAAAGAATCTGGACTAGCTTCAGAGTAGCTGGCGGCAGTCTGCACTGCAAAAACATAACTGAGATACAACAGCGATGTGCACAGCTGCAGAAGGGTTTGCTAACAAAAAAGGTGATAGAATTTGCCTAAATGTAGTTGAAAACACGTCTTTATTTGCTTTGTTACATGCATATCTATCTGCACAAGTAGACTGCACGTTTAAAATGTTTGTCACAAATGGTGGTCAAACTCATTAATCAAAGGTGCTGACACAGAACCATTTTTTCTCCTTTTTCCCCGCTCTGCTACTGCAGTGTTAGCTGATCAGATAGCTCTTGTCCAAGCCTCGGTCTCTGACAGACAATGTATTATCTTTTTACTGAAGCAATATGAATCATAGAAAAAGAGACCCAGGGAACGGAGAGCTGTGTGTTGTCAGCGCAGTGACAGCATCTAGTCCAGTATCTCACTTCTAAATCTCTCAAGGGTTTCCTCCCGCTTGAGTAGGAAGAAAGAAGAGGAGGCAAGGAATAGCGACAGAATTAGGCAAAAAGTTGTCTCTGCGCTTGCTGTGGGCTAGTCAAGAATACCTTGCAAGGAACAGAGCACTCCTCGACTCAAGTCAGCTGAACTGACTGATACGGACAACTTATTGTTAACATCTACTGAAAATCACCATTAGAATCATGAGATATTTTAGTTCAATGCCTGAAGCCATCTAAGATGGGCGTTAAGCAATTCGAAGAATCCTCTTACAAAAAGTCCTATCGTCCTTCTCTGCTAGAACCAGTGTATTCAACCCAGCTTGCAACGTCGTAAATTCTCACAAGTTACTGACCTGACAAAGGATATTCATCGACGTGCGCATTGATGTCACCAAGAACCATTAGTCTCATTGGCACAAAGTTACTGAGAAATCTAAAATCTTGGCCAAATATTCTACAGTAGACTAGGGCAAGCTGAATGGTTACAGCATCACTACCATTTTTTATTGGTGTGTACATGCATCCATACATATGTTTATTTCAGTATAGTATTTTGAGCACAGTCCCCCAGTGAAGTGCAGCCACTGTGGTCTTCACTATACATATTTGAACAGCCATCCACTTGAATTCACTGAGCAACTTTTCTCACTAACAAGAGAGAGTACTTTTTAAAAGTCCGCACATCGCTAGCACAGCTGCCCAGGTGACGTTAGAAAGAATGAAATTACTATATTTTGCTGTAATAGATAGAATAAGATGGTTGAGCTAAAGCTACATTAGAAGAGGAGGAAATAAGTATCTGAAGTTTGTTCCTACCCTGACTAATGTCTTAAAATTATTTAAAATGAGAGAAAATACAGATTTACGTTTATCCTTTTCATCTATATAATTCTCACAGTTCCTCACCTCAGAAGAAGGGACTGTGTTGCATCACAGGACTTTGTAGGAAGTGAGGATGGCACTGGAGAGGACAAGAAGAATGAAACACTTGCAGAAGCATGAAATAAGGGCAAGGGGTGACATGATGGAGAGCACGCAGCCTGTAGAGGCTGGAAGGCTTCACTCTCCCTCGGAATGAGGACATCCTGGGTCTGCCCAGCTCCAGAGGCACCCTTTAAAGGAGAGGTTGTCAAAGGATGTCTTAGAGGTGTAACAGCCATTGCCTGTAGAGATGCAGGCAATGACTGCAAATGTAACATTTATTTCTGCACATTGTCCATGAACAGATGTTCCTCGAGTCATCTCGGTCCATTGTGCAGCCCAAACATTCGGGCCTCTGGTTGGACAGCAGGATTATGTTTGGCCATAAAGTTGCCAGATGCTTCAAAAAACATTAGCATCGGCTCCTTTGAGGCATGACTTTGGTCCTGCTGCCATGTTGGTGCTTTAATCATTGACTAATTTCAGAGTCAAAGGCCACCAACAGAGCAGGGATCTCAGAAGATGACCTGAAGTACAATTTAACATTAGTCCTGGAGATTCAGGGGACAACCAGAGGTGTAAAATTTTAAATACAAATATCAAAAGTTTATAGATGTTATTCTGAAGAATATCTGTAATAATATCTAGAGGTGTTATTGCAACATTCAGAAGGTCCCACTGTGCCTTGCTATTCAGCTATTGCTCTTACATGAACATGTAGTCTCTCAAATCCCCATTTTTTTCCACCACTCATGATTTTCTCTTCATTACACAATTCCCTCTTCCATACTAATTCTCTTTCTCCCTTAGTCTATTAATCATCATATTCCCAAATCCCTACAGTACATGTGTTGTCCCAGTCCTTCCATCTACCATTTTCATCCTTTTCCACTCCTTTGTTGTTCATCTCTGTTCTCTAATCCAGGAGCCAGGCAGCTGTATGAAGCATTTGGATGAGCTAACCCAGGTACAGGAATCCCTAAAAGATCACCTTGACTCTAGAACTGCATCTGTTTCAGTAATTGTACTTAAACATCTGTGAAGGTATAGTACATATTTATATGTTAATGCACTAGGATTGATTCCTATACAGCAGTGGAAAAACTATCCCCGGAGTGTGGAGAGGGGATTTTGGGGAAAGAGTATAACAGCCATTTTGCTTTATCTCTCCTGGCATGTTCTTTTATTTAGCCTCAAAGAAGCACTGTGAGGCTTGAAACCATGCTCTTAGTCATTCTGAATGTTCACACAGCAGAAAAAAGAAAAAAAAAAAGCACATGCTTTTTGCATGCATGCAAAGGGAACAAAAGGCAGGGATTACATCGGCCAGTACCTGGAAAGGCTAAAGTATGGATGGATTTATCAGACGTTTGTAAAAATAATGTCAGAGTACAACTTCATCCTGGAGGTATACTGTCCCTGTTGCCCTCAAGTTTTCTTCCCCCCTTTTTTCAGAGCGTCTTCTTTAGCATCTTTTTCTTACTTTGCAAATCCCTTCTTTTCAAAGACCACTCTTACACCTGTGCATCTTTCCCCCCCGTGTTTTTATATCTGATTTGCTCAGAAGTAAATCCTGTGGCTTCTCCATTTTTCCAGCTGTTCAGTGCTTTTCATGCTACCTCCCTCTCAACTGCTTATTTAAGAGAGGAGACGGAAGATACTTAGGATCTGAGAGAAGGAAAGGCAGCGACTGGCTTGAAACAATGAGCAGTTCAGAGAGTTTCAACAGCCAAGAAAGTAAAATTGTGAGACAGAGGACAGAATAGTTGAACACGAAGCTGCATATCTTCAGTCCTTCTTTTCCCAGCAACACGTTTGCTTCCTATAGCTGAGTGCCGATGGCACTCACGGTAACATCTCTCCAAATTATGTCAGAATAGCCCAACATCCTAACAAGGAGTATTTCCAGTTTCTTATTAGCATTCTTAAGAAACCAAAGGCACATCTTGCAGCAAAACTGGCTCTGTAAAAATCACAGACACAGACGATTTTGGCCAGCCCGAGAAAGAGGGAGGCAAGAGTCCTCCTGCCTGTACCCAGCCTGTCAAACCTCAGCGCGTGCAAACCTGAGCCACAGAGGACAGAGGTAAGGGAGACACTGCTGCAGATATAACGCTCCCCAGTTATAAATGTTCCCCCTTTCCATGCTGCTTCATCTGTTAAATTTTCATGTCTCACAAATGCTGAAATATACCCTCAAATTAGAGACTTTTATACCTCCAATGAAACTAACATATGAAGGGGAACATTTTTACAAGTCAAATGAATAGGTAGAGTCTGTGCAAACACTGATCTCCAGATAGGATAACATCGTAAACACTGGGAAATCAAATTAATGGTTGAATGATAACAGTACTAAACTCCCCAAAATAATAATCAGATATAGATGTGTAACTGCCTGTGACTGGGAACTCCTATATCTTGTTGTAACTCACCTCCCTACAGAGTGCATGCCTCCTGCCAAACACAAGTATTTGAAATTATGGTTCACGTGTACTTGAGTATGATAAAATGTGCAGGAATTAAAGGCTTGATTCTAAAAAAAAAATGTATGACTATAAAGCACATTTTAATCTTAAAAACAAAGAACCCTCTTTACACCGTTTTTCTTTGCTGCTTTGTCATTTATTTAGTGTTCTTGAAACTTCAAGGAATAATAAGAATTAGCTCTGAAAAATCAGTAATTCCAAAATGTTTTAGACAAGTTAATTTTTTAACTGGCATTAGCCACTGATAGGTAATACAAAAAGGTATTTGAGAGATCCTTCATCTTGTTTTCTTCTTTCTGACTGAAATCTAACAATCTGTCACCTCTGGTACCGATAAACAATCTGTAAAGTTTTGAAATAATAATAATTTTAAAAAGCAGGATTTTTAAAGTTGGGAGTAAAATACCAAACAAGCACCTTATGTTAGTCTGTCACTACTCAGTTATTTATTTAGAGACAAATGACCCCCAAATCACCAAAAAGACTGTTGCAAACTCTTTTTTTTTTAATAACCCTCGCTGTCTCTAGTTTACGAACTGCAAATGGACAAGGAGTTGTCATCATTACTACATCTCATCAGATAATGATGTTTAACAAACTTTTAAAAGTTTTAGTTACTTCAGATAGTATATACTTTTTTCTTCCTGGTTTTTTTTAGGGGCAGGTTGCTAAATTAGGCATTTGCTACCATTCCTTAGTAGTCTGTATTGCGTAACATACACACTACCTGTGATCTTGAGTGATGCATAAAGGATACCGATTTATTCCATATTCTGTATATTGAATAAAACAGAGAAAACTGGTCTTAGTTAAGGTGTCAGCCTTGGCTTTGAAAGAGCTAACTTCTGTTCCTTGTTATGTCAGACTCTTCATCTGTAACATGGGAACAGTAATTGCCATGTCACGCTGTGTTGTGAAGGTAAATATTATGACAAATGTGATGTGCTCAGCTACTGTAGTAAGAAAAATAAGATGGGCAGCACTCCATAAAGGACGAACAGATGAGTTAATGTTAAAGGAGAGTAACCTTAGGGCCTTCATTTCTGAGTATTTTCTGCAAGATACGGAACAGTATTTGCTGTTTAACAAATTTCCACTTTAAGGGAATTCACAGTTGTGTCAGTTTTCCTCTTAGGAAATCCATTCTCATTTAGCAGACTCTACTCCAAAACTACATTAAAAGAAAGTTATCCGTAGAAGAAGTCACTAGAGCTACGAAACAAAAAACACAGGTGTGCTTCTGGACCACGTAGGTGCCCAGGGGCTTTATGAAGAACATTCCACTGGTTTCACTGGGAGCTAGACTGGAACCTATGGGCATAACCTTTTGGATCAGTGAAATAAACATTTAATTTTCCTCATCAATGGCATGTTTCTTCTAGGTCTGGTGAGAGGAACACAGACACCTAGGTCCTGAATTCAGTATATCCCCTCCATTGCAAATGAATAAAGTCACTGAAAAAAAAAGTCAGTGTTGTATTCTTTCTCGATTATGCTTTTCTTGGCTCTTTTCAGACAGTGGACAGTTCAGTATAATGTAACGTTACTTTCCCTATCACTTAATTTACACTAGATTCTGAGGAGATGAGATACTTGCCCAGCTTTCCGAAAGCAATTTGCAATCTTTGGATAGAAGACAAGGATTGAAATCTTACCTGTTCGATTAGCAGGACTATTGCCACCAACTTTGGTAAGGCCTGGAGTTCATCTGAAGCAGCAAGAACAAAAATATGCTTATATTTGCATCTCACTGATTACCTTTTGTTGGCCTTTTCGCCAAAAGTTACAGGAGGATGGGGAAAAAAAAAAAAGGGAGAAAAAAAGAGGAAAAATAAAGAAATGATGATTGGTGAAACAGGGTTAAGGAATGAGAAAAGAACCTCAGCTGTAAGGGAGAACAATATTACTAAAATACAATACAAAACCAACTACATTTTGTATTACTGTGGTTTTAAGAAGTAGCTATGTTTTTCAGTTGAAATAGTCCTTTATCAAATACATGATTGTAAAATAAATTTTTGTAAGTATCAGTAAATAAATATTTAAGCTAAGAAAAACTCCAAACTAAAGGGTGTGGATGAAAAACCTGAGAGTCAACTTCCATGACATTCAACACCACATATAAATGGAAAAAAAAATATTTAAATGCTCTCTGGTTTATTACTTTCTGAAGTAATAATAAAAGATAATGTTGTAGCTTTAATTAAATGTACTTTGGAACAACTAGTGCCTTATTCCAAACCACTACAAAACCAGACATGCTGAGAATAGGCATACTTTTTCTGCTACACACCGAAGGTAACTAGAATAACTGATAAAAACAAATATTCTGTTGCCTGCAGAAACCATTGGAATGATACAACAACCAACAAAACCTCAAAGTGCTTTGGAAATTGCAAATTCAGACTACAGTTTTTCTGGTCTTTTTATTCAGAAGATGAAGTGATTTCTCCATTTATAAAGACATAACAAACTACAAAAATGCAGAGCTACAAAATACCACCGTTGTGTAAAGATACATAACTAAAGGCACTTTCACATTTTAAAATACAGAATAAGTACATTTTAAAAAAAAAAAAAACAAACACCTCTTGTTCACGGAAAAAGTACGTTGATCTCTTAACTATCATTTCTATCCGAGTCCAGAAAACTGCGGCGAAAGCAACGATGACACAGGCCCACAGAAAAACCTAGGAATTTTTTAAGCACACGACACTTAAACCCCACTTTTCCCCCTATCCACGCAGCCTCCCTACAAAGAGCATCCCACGGGTCCCGGCACTTTTTGCTCTTGCGGCACCACGCTTCTGCCGTCCCTGCCCTCGGCTCCCCGCCCGCGCCCGGGGAAGCCGCAGTTAATGGTGGCTCCAGGAAGGGCGCATCTGCTCGGGGAAAGCGCGCTGCTCCCGGCAGCCCGCCCGGACGGAGCCTGCGAACCGCGGCGGCGGGCACCGGCCCGAGCCCGGTGCCGCTCCCCGGGGGTGCCCACCTGGGTACCGCCAGTCGCGCGTGGGACTCCCAGCCAAAAGCGGCCACCCGGGAGCGGCGCGGGATGCCGCTGCTCACCCTCCCCGCCAGCTTCCCACTCGCATCCTTGCGATCTGGGTTTCCTCTCCCGCCTTTTCGGCCAGACGCAAGTGCAGGAGTTTCTCCGGACAAGTGCAGCCCCGCGGGGACCACTCCCGCGGCTCCGCGTGGGGACACGGGCGGGGGGGGCGCGGCGCCCCCCGCCTTCCCACCGCGCGAAACTTCGCGGGGCGGCAGCGGGCGGGCCCGGCCCAGCCCTACCCTGCCCGCCCCCGCGGCCGGGCTCTCCCCCGGGCCTCCCGTGAGACGGGGGCCACCATGTGCATCCCCCACCTCGCCCTGCCCTCCCCTCCCTTCCCCACCGCCTGCGCAGGCAGGATGCGCGCAGCACCGCCATCCCCCAGCGGGAGCCCAGCGCGGCGCGGCGGGCACCGCGTTCCCCCGCCGCGGCCCGGCCCCCAGCGGAACGGCGGAGACAAAGTTTGCGGCGGTGGCGGCGGCGGAGAAGGTGCCCGGGCGGGCGGCGCGGAACGGAGCGGAGCGGAGCAGCGCAGGCCGGGCGGGCGGCTGGCTCGGTGCATGCCTGGTGTGTGGATGAATCGCAGCAGGCGGCAGGCGGGGGCGGGGGGCCGCGGCCGGCGATTGGGCGGCGCGGCGCTCGGAAGCACTTTGTTTTCTATTCTAATGAGGGCGGAGCGGGGCTTGTGGATATTTACGTTGAGGCGGGAGCCGCCGCCCTTCATTCACCCACATGGTCCCCGAGCCCGGCCGCTGCTGCCGCCAGGACCTGCCTTCGCGCCACTTCCCTCCCCCCGCCCCCCCCCCCCCCATCCGCCCCGCCGGGGAGCGGCGCGGCTCCCTTCGGCTGGGCTCGCCCCGCCGCGCAGAGCGCCGGGGGCCGCGGGAGGAGGGAAGATGGTGGCGGCGGCGGCCGCCGCTGGCTGGTGAGTGTCGCTGCCGCGCGCGTGTCGCTGACAGGAAACCTGTTGTGAGGCGGCGGTGGCGGCCGCCCGGCGCGGGGGGCGAGCCGGGGAGGCAGCGCGGCGCGGAGGGAGGCAGCGGTGGCGGCGGGGGGTGCTGGCGGGCCGCTGTGAGTGGCCGGCGGCGGCGGCGGTGGGCGGGGGTGGGGGGCGGCGGGGGGGGGGCGGGGGGGGGTGTGGGTGGGCGGCGGGGGGGGGGGAGCGGGAGGAAGGCGCATGGCAGCGGCCGCCGCGGCGGCGGCGCCTCCCGAGCTCGCACACGGGGCGGGAGGGGCCGGAATGAGGGAGATTTGAAAAGCGTGCGCGCCGCTCGCTGCTGCAGTGAGTCCCGCCCCCTTCCCGCCTCCCCCACCCACCCCCCCCTACCGCCGCCGCGCTCCGGGCCCGGGGCGGCCGGTCGGGCCGGACGCGGGGAGCGGCCGGCGGCGGCCGAGCCCCCGGGGCGGGCAGGGCGGCGCGCGCGGCACAATGGCAGCTGCCGGGGGTGGGAGCGGGGCGGGCGGGGGTTCGTGCCCCCGCGGCCCGCGGGGGAAGGCCCGTCCGGGAAAGTTTGCGCCGTGCCCGCCGCGGCTGCGGGGTAGTTGGCGGCACCAGAACAAAGCCGCACATGGGGCAGAGGCCGCGGCAGCGCGGGGGCTCCGCTCGCCGCCCACGCCCAGCTCGGGGAACGGCAGCGGCGGTAAAAGAGGCGGTGGCGGGCGGGGGGGAGGGAGGGAGGGCGCGGAGGGGGGGGTGGTGGTGGGGGTGCTGCTCTCGGGGAGTTCCCGGCGGAGGCGCTTTGTGCTCGGCCGCCCCCGGGGGAGGGGGCGCGGGGCCCCGGGGAGGGGGCAGCGCCGCGGGCTACGAGCGCGTCCCGGGCCCCTCCGCATGGGCTTTTGTTCGCAGGAGGGGCGGGGCGGCGGGCCCTCCTCTTCCCCCCCGCCCCCCTTCCCCGCCGGGGTGCGGGCGGCCGCGAGCTCCCCCCACCCTTCCCCGGGCAGGCGGGCGGGGGGCAAGGGTTGGGCCCCGCGCCGCTGCCGCCGCTCGGGAGCCGCGGGCTTCATTACGAAATCGGCGCGGCGGCAGCTGCGGGGCCTCGGCGGCGCCATGCTGGGGAAGGGGGGAGGAGGGGGGGACATGGCGGCGGCTGCGTGCTGGGGCCGATTGTTCCCTGTTAGGCCCGGAGCCGCGTGTGGGCAGCGGCGGCCGCGGGGAGCCGCATCCCCTCCCCCGCCGAGGCCCCTTCCCGGCCCCGGCGGCCCCCGGGAGCGGGCGGGCGCGGCCCTTTCCCCCCTGCCCGGGCTGCGGGGCTCGGCGGGCCCCGCCGGGCGGTCGGGGGGGGCCGGGGGGGCGTCACGCCGTAGCCGGGCTGTGACCTCCGCGCCGCTGCCGACGGCGCCCCCTGGCGGGCGCGCCGCGCGCGGCCGCCCCTGTGTTCTCGCCGGAGCACGTGCTGCGCCGTGAGGGGAGCGGGCCCGGCCGGGCCTGCGGCCCCGAGCGGCGGCGGCCCCGGCCCGACCGAGCTGGGCCGGGCGGGCCGCCGAAGCGGCAGCGGTCTGTCTAAGGGGAGGGTGGGGGTGTGTGTGTGCTCGCCAGGAGGCGGGAAGGGGAGGGGGGGTGGTAGTTGTTTCCCGGGAAGGGGGGAGCCCGCGCGTGGGGTGCCGCGCGAGGCGGTTTCGCGCCACCCGGGGGGGTCCCGGCGCGTTTCGCGCCCTCTCCGCGGGCGGAGCGGGGATGGGGCGCCGCGGCGGCCGGGAGCTCGCGCGGTGACTTTGTTCTCCGCTCTGCGAGAAAAGGCGGATAACTCGGTGGGTTTTTTTTTTTTTTTTTTTTTGCAGCGTCGACACGTGCAGCAGGAAATAATGAGGCTTTCTGTTGGATGTTGCAGTAGCGTGTTTGTGGAGAAAGTTACTTTTCACAGAAAACGGTAAGTTTTTCTTTTTTTCTTTTTTAAAATGTGTAGGCAGAAGCAGGCGTTTGAGGCCGAGCCTGGCACTTTGCTTAGGAGCACTAAATTCCAAAGAGTTCCTTGGGATTGGAGGCACATGTAGCAGTCCACAATTTCACTCATTTGGAGGAGAATAACACAAATTTTTCAAGCACTCGTTTACCCAACTGAAGCAGCTGGACAGTGAGAGAGTCTTAGAAGTGTTTAAATTCGATATCTGGGTGTTTTTTTTTTCTGTTGGAGCAAAGTTCCTTTTTCAGTCTAACAAGTTACAGTTTCTTGTTTTGAAGTATATTAAGTTTGCTGTAAGCATCAACTAAGAGAGGCTTTATGTTTACATGATCCTTCCAGTCCATATTCCTATTAAAGAACGAAAAAATGTGCTTTCAGATTTTGAATTTAGTGCTGTCCTGCTTCATTGAACCTCGGGTCTGTAAGAAGTAGCTGTAATTTGGCTGTGATAGTATATTTTACAGCCACCATTAGAAACTGCTTTTTGATGCTAGGTAGGCCAATCTAAACAGAGTGGTAGGTATGTTTTGAGGCAGAGTGCCTGGCAGTAGGAGCAAATGTTCTAACCTGCCAGTAAAGAGGGTAATTGGAAAACTTAAAAGAGAGCACCTGGCATGTCCTAGATGCTCTCTGGACTTTGGAAAACTGACGGTGTGATCTGTTCAATACAATTTTTAAGTTCTCGATTACCTAAAATTGGGCATAAACTTTGATTATACTTGTTTTAATACTTACTGGAATTACCCTTTTTTTTTTATTGAGGAGAGGCAGTGGGAGTTCTTACCCTATTACAGATTGGTCTTTGAGAAATAATAGTTATTTTGTCTCTACAAGTTGTGATGGTGTTGTTAGAATGATGTGGGAGAACCGTTTTCACGATTGGGCTCTTGTGCTGTCAGTCAGCATTGATTTTGATACCGCTAGTATTGCGTGTGAGAGTCCTGGATCGGGCTAATGCGCTGCTTCAGCTTATTCTGGAGGAGGTTTTTAGCCCTGTAGAAACAAAGGGGGAATATTTGTTCCAAAGCTGGGTTGTCAAAAGGTGTGCAATTCAAGACCTGATTGAATACTCACTTTGTTCTTTTCTTTCAGCAGGTACAAGGTAGACAACATATCTTGAATTACTAAAAACGCTGGTTGCGTCAGAGTAATGTCAAAGTGCTTACAGTGCAGGTAGTGATATATAGAACCTACTGCAGTGAAGGCACTTGTAGCATTATGTTGACAACTGCCTCAGGAGATCTTGCAGGACTCCAGAGATTGGAAAGGTACAGTGTGGTGGTGTCAAGTGCTTTTTGTACTAAGGTGCATCTAGTGCAGATAGTGAAGTAGATTAGCATCTACTGCCCTAAGTGCTCCTTCTGGCATAAGAAGTTATGTCTTCATCCAGTCACTCAGGTTAAGACTGTAGACGTTCCAGTAGTTTTCTGCTTTGCAGTCTTCTGTTAGTTTTGCATAGTTGCACTACAAGAAGAGTGTAGTTGTGCAAATCTATGCAAAACTGATGGTGGCCTGTTATAATCTACATCAAGGAGTTTGAATGCTTTCTGCTGGTTATGGGATGTTTTGTGGCCTGCCTTATTTTAACAGCAGTCTAGTGAATGACAGCTCTTGTAGCACTAAAGTGCTTATAGTGCAGGTAGTGTTCACTAATCTACTGCATTATAAGCACTTAAAGTACTGCTAGCTGTAGAACTACACATTTAGCGTGTCTTACAGTTTATTTGTTGTTTAATTGAACACTGTTCTCTGGTTAGTTTTGCAGGTTTGCATCCAGCTGTATGATACTCTGCTGTGCAAATCCATGCAAAACTGACTGTGGCAGTGACAAGTCAGTCAGTGAGTGTGGAAAAATTGTACCCCTTTCTACACAGGTTGGGATCAGTTGCAATGCTGTGTGTGTCTGTGGTATTGCACTTGTCCCGGCCTGTTGAGGTTGGTGGGGATAGAGGCTGAAACACCTTCGTAGCTTTAAGGAATTTCTCCTTCACTGATCCAGGAAACTTAAGATTTTTAAGTTTCTTCTTGAAAAAATGTCATGTAATTTTCTGTGTAACCAGGCTTTAATTTTCTGTATTTGACTTGGTTTTTGTATGTACTGGATTTATTGCTTACAATATGTATTTACTTAAATCATTGAGTGTGGCTCTTTTTTTTTTTTTTTAAGGCTTTTTTGAGCTTTTTATTAAATCGTGGTGGATACTTGTTCACAGTTTCTTCATGAATGTATTGGTAAAAAGTAGATCGTAGGTATCAGAAAATACGGATGAAAGTTCTAACTTGTTCAGTGTAAGCTTGCTTCTCAAATTCAAATTACATGAAGGATTTGGCCGCTTTCTTTTGTAATGCCTTTTATTACATTGAAACTGCGTGTGTTCTAGTTGGTAACAGGGCACGTTTTTTAGCCTTAGTTCTTCCATCCAGAGTTCGTCGAATTTAAGAGTAATAAATGAGGTTACAGGCTGGGCCTGTAACCAGTCCTCAGCTGTGAGGATTATAATCCATTCCTCAGCTATGGAATCTTTAATATTAGTCAGGTGTCCCCTTCTTGTGGGGTATCTTCATTCATGGTGAGCGTAACAGTGGTCAACTCATAACCTTTAGGTTGGATCACTTAGCATGTGATGCATAGCAATGACATAAAACATCTCTTGAGTTACCTGAAGAACTTACCTGGGGAAAAACTGCTTCAAAGAAACTGAGGTTGGTTGGGGAAGATGTGGTAACCTGCTCCATAAGGAAGCGTCAGTGTAAAATCTGCAAGTGGAGCATTCAACACATCCCATTTATCAATGAGCTGCGTCTTAGTAAACTACTTGTAGCTCAGACGTTAGTGGTGTTATTTCCTAAAACAGACTTCCAGAGTACTAATGCTGTGAATTCAAAGTACCTGTTTGTTGCTTACAGATGCTGGACTCTGTATAGTACTCTAAAGTTCCTTTGTGGTAGGAAAATTAAGAATATTTGGGTCAATGCTGCCCTTGCTGTTCTTACTTCAAATTAAAACGGAATACTAAGCTAAATGGGTCGTCGTTCCTATAAGTGCTGAACACTGTTTTCCAGAGTCAGTCAATGTATATTGCAGTGCTGCCTTGGAATATTACTCTGTCCTCTAGCAAGACATTGAAAATTCTTAGATGGGGTTGGTGTCCCTTAAGGTTTTTTTTTTGAAGTAGCCAAGCCAACTTAGGTTTTTACTATGTGCTGCTCAATTTCTGCCTGTTTTCAACTCTTCAGAATGTATTGCTCAGATTTCTTACCCAAAATACTCTGGTTTTTCGAGTTTAAAATTGTCTTTTTAGTCTAGCTGATTGGAGGAAGCTCGTGTCAGTGCAGTCAGCAGATGAAGATGCATGTCTCATCCTGATTTCTGTACAATAAATTTCTGCAGTAGTTTGCTGGTGATGGCAAGTTTAACCTTTTTCGGTGTAAAAATAATTTTCTTTAGAGTTGAAATGCAGGAAGTGATCATGTTTACATTGCCATGTAAGCATCACGTTTTGAAACGCCTGAAGATGTATATTACAGTTAGACAATGAAGGTTCTTAAAACTGAGTGCTTGCAAAAGCAGTTTTTATGCCCGTGGAGCCTTAAATTGTCCATCAGGTATGTTGGAGTGTACCTGGTTTAATACCTTTATGTGAAAACAAGCTACATGACATTCATTAGTGTTTCCATCATTTGATCTTTTAATTGCCCATGGTGCAAATCTGTGAGGAATAATTTCGTAACTGTCATAACAGCATTTTAAGGACATGGTAAGCTATGCTTTAGTCAAGGGACAATTGCGACAATGTATGTGTAAACTGTGGTGTCAGTCTTACTTGCATGCTTTCAGTACAGCTTGGGCTTATTATATAACTTAACATTATTAGAAGTTTCAAGTTAAGCATGCTCTTCTCTGCAAATAATCTAATACTTTTAAACTCTATTTCAACTCACTCTAATGTATTGCTGGCTTTCTCATGGCTATGTAATAAGTGAGTATAGTCTTGTCTTGTACAGCAAGTTCTGCGTAAGCTATTGTCCTTTTTTTTTCTTACAGTCACTTAAATGTCTCCTAAGAAATGATTGTTCATCCTGTGTCTGTTGGTTTCCATGTAGCTGAGACATTGACCTCCAGTTGGCGGAAGCTGGTAGGGAGAGAAGTCATGCTGCTAAGTTCAGCTGGTTTTACTGAAATAAGCTGAGCCTTGTCACTGATGTTTCTCTAGAAGGTTGACTGGAGTGGAGTGGTCAGGTAGCCAAAACAAGTGCTAGTTTAAAAATTCTGCAGAAGGACCAAGAAGCGTTTTCTGCAGATGTTCAGCTGAGTCTATTAAAGCACTGTCATGTGGATGAGAAGCCCATTTCTTACTGCTGGCTTTGGTACAGGTAGTAATTTTCAGTTGAGCTGCTGTGAGTTAGTCTGAGCCATGTGAACTTCTGTGAGCTTAGCACTAATGAAGATAAGCCTGCACAGATTTTCAGGAATTGTTTAAAATTATTTTTTTAATGTGTATTATGCAGGAAGAGCATAACTTAGTCTTTCTAAACAAAAAGCAAGAAATTCCAAGCAGTATTGATATATGCCTGAAATTCTAGTATAGCACAGTTAGCCTTATAAGGAAAACCTTGTCTGTTAACCATAGAAAACTTTCCTCTGTACGCTCTTGGTATCTGAAAGCATGCTGGGAAATGAAGCAGTTGTTTTTACTAATTTGTGACTGGATGATACTGAAAAAACAGCTCAGTTCTTTAGAATTGACTTTCTTGTGTGTACTTTAGAATATGAAAGCAACTAGTGAGATGACTGTCAGGAGCAGACATTTTGAGTAATAGCTAGTTCATTGGCATTAAATGAACATAGGACTAGAAGGGGACATCCCCTGCTGTGGTGGTGCAGAGTTGTATCTCTCCTGCATAGCTGAGGTACTATCATGAGAAAATGAATGCAACGCTCCATGTTCTGCTTTTCACGTCATCTATAAAATACATCACTTGTGTGTAAATCACTTTGTGTAATTCATAAGCGTTTTGTTTATGAAGTCTTACTCAAAAAGGCCCACAGATTCCTTCAAACCTGGGACTTGGCTTACAGGGTTTGTTTCCACATCATCTTTCTCCTCCATATCCCCCCATTGCTAGACTAGAATTCATTCCCTGAAGCCTTCTCCTCTCTAAATGTGGTCTTAGTAGCTTCAGACAAATAGGCAAACAGCATTCAGTATATAAAACACAGAAATGCCATGGATACAGGAGATAAAGCAACTAATCATAAAGCAGTGGACTGCATCGTGTTGTGACTCTTCATCATAGCCTTGCTATGAAATCTACAGTTTTGTTCTGAGAGTCTTAATTTCTGGTCATTTGCCTTCCTGTTCGCTGTTTTGTATGATGTCTAAATGTGAAGATACTGGGGGAAAGATAACAATGTGCCATTAGGGTTCTTCTCTACTCCATTTAATACATACTACTCTTCGTAATGGATTATCTGCTGTGCTGTGTCTTTTTACATCTGTGTAGCAGTGTTAACAAGCATCTGTCTTAACTCTTCTCCTGCTGACTGTATCAACTGAGGTGAGACCTGTTAACATGGTGCATGAGAATTGTCAGTCTGGAATTAACGAGGCTGGACATGTGTTCCCACCCTGGCGGTGTTGCACACTAGTAGTTCTGAAGCTTCCCGTTTTGGAAGGTAGTTTGAAACACAGCAAACAAAACATTGCGTATATTGAATGGAGTTAGGTTTTTAACAGGATTTAATACAGGGTTGTTAATTGCCACAGCCGGTAGTATTCCTGGCTGGTGGGGAACCTATTAGTGGCCCCGTAGGTAGAGACAGAGTTGTAAAATGGATCTTCTCTCAGTTATTCTAGATTTTCTACCTTTCTAAGAAAAAAACCAAAAACGTAGCATTTCATTCTTACTGTGAAGTACACTTAATTTTGCGTAGTTTCCCGAAGTGATTTAATGGATGAACAGTTCTGTGAATTCAGTGTCATTTGGGGCTCACGTGTTGGTTTCTTGGGTTTTTCTTGGTCAGGGTTTTTTTTTTTGTTTCTTGAAGCGGGGTGTTGTGGATTTTTTTCATTACACTTAAATCATTAGGGTGACATGACACATGTCTAATTCAAGTCTAAATGTCCAAATACAGTACGCGTGATTAAAAGCTGACTGCAGGCTCCTTAGGAAGTAGATCAGGTTTTCTAAATGGGTTGCAAACTGCACAGACAAAGCTATAAATGCAAATGGCTGTAATTTGGATAGCCTTAGATTTTCTTGTGACTCGAGGAGATTAGCACTTGTGTTCGTCACTAGAAGGACCAATTCCTTCAAACATCACAAATTGGACCAGGTTTAGGTACCCACTGCAGCTGAGAGAAGAAATCTCCCTAGTTCATTTAAAAAAAAAAAATAAAATTCTTAATGGCTCTTCTGTGTGGCTGACATACTTTGCAAGGAACAGGATTATGACACAAATTTGGTGAACGAGCTATCTGAGACTATTTTAACTGAAGAAATGTTTATTTTGGTGATGGGTGTTTTGCACATATCTGGGATTCAGACTGTGGTTTTGATTGCTATCAGCTGGGCTAGCTGATTAGTGCTACCTATTAATGTATAATCTGAACTCCTAATGGAGCAATGTTTGAAAAGACAAAAAGTAGTCTGTGACAAATGCTTGAGTGCTAGTCTTTGTATATGGTAGTCACTGGAAAATATGCTTGCTCTCATCAGTTTGGTTGAAGAGATGTGTGTTTGGAGAATCCGACCTGCAGATAAGTGGTGGCTGGTCATATCCCACTTTGCAGTAGAAATATGCGGGCCTGTTTCCTGCCTGCAAAAAGTGCGATATTTCCTGGGGGAATGGGAAGCCATCAAGGATGCAATCAAAGGTAAGGGAAGATGAAAACAAGAATGGATGGCGAGAAGAAAAAGAGAGTAGAAACTGAGTTAAGGCAGAAGACCCGTTATAACTTGAGTTACTTAATCTGTATTTTCTATGCCCCTGGTACACTGTTGTTGATCTGACAAGAATGTTAGAGCAACTGTCCCGCTGTGGGGCCTGTCCAACAAGTAGATAGAAATGGTCTGGATTTTAACAATGGATAAGGCATTGTACAACAATAAGAAATCATTTTGGGTGACATGTTATAGAAACTTTAAAGATTCCAGATACCCACATCTTTTAAGTGCGGTTTATTGGCAGTGCTTTTTCTTGCTATAGAACAAATTAAATGGTTCCTGCTTGGTGTACTTCATGCAGGAGGAAAGCTGCTTCTACTGTTGTATAGGGCGGCACTTTTCTAGTCGCTTCTCTAGTTCTTTGACTGTCCTGCAGAGATGTAAAATATGAGCGTTTAGGAAGTATTGAGTCACCAGCTGGTTGTTTTGATATGTGTATCTCTTTTTTTTTCCTATCCTGCCTCACACTAGTTGGCAAAGGCCCGTTTTTACGTGGGAAACTCACCTTAACTCCATAGTTTCTGAATAGTACTGTAACGCTTGGAAGCCTGTGAATACTTCAAATAGAAAATATTTATGTGTTAAACTCTGTAGAACTCTGCAGACTTAAGTTTTTTTGCTTTCCTAGTTGTTTTCGAAGACCAAAAAATGCGTCTGTGTTGTAGTGAGGCTTCTTTTAAGTATCTCATTCTCTACAGCCAAATTCTACATATTGGCACTACTAGGTGGCTGATACGATTTTTCTTGCTATTTAGTAAAAACATTGAAGTGAAAGGTTCATAATGAACAAGAATGGCTTAGGAACAACTTCCTTAACTGCATGAGAGAGTGTTGATGTGTGTGGTAAGCTCTGCTAATGGGTTTTAATTTAGGTAAAACTCCTTAATTACTGTCTAACAAAGCTTTTGGAAAACATGCTGATTGAACGGTAATTGATACCTAGATTTTACTATGGAAGTTAATATGTGGGGTGAAGCTGTGTGGTTGTGTTATGTTAAATAGTTCTTGATGCCACAGTATAATGAGCAAGATACTACAGTTCTGAGATGTAGTTTCTTTCATTTGCATCACTATTATTCAGACAAAGTGTAAAGCAAGTCCTGAGTACGTATTTGTCTGTCTGTTGAAACAACTGTTGCATGCATGTCTAATCTCTCTGAAATTACATTACACTTATGTTCTCAGATCTGTGGTAGGAAGTAGTCTTTCTTAGGATTTTGTGTTAAGAAGTGCCCCTTTCAGCCATCACATAGAAATCCTGCAAGCCTCTGTGCAGTTTGATATTGCACAGGGTGGTTAATTTTCATGAGCAAGTTTTGCCCTCTGAACTGCTCAGTTCATAATTTGGTTCCAGTCTGAAGGTCGTACAGCTTTTTTAATGTTTTTCTGTACATCACCAAATACATGCTTCTTGTATTTGTGAATATCCTCTAGCAGAGATTTAGTCCTGATCTCGCGAGTAACAGATGGCTTGTGTTTCCAAAAGTGTTGGACTGGTTTTCTTTGCAGGTGAGTATGCTGTAAAGAACTGTTTAGGTGTTAGAAGTCCAAATATGCTTCTGACAATTGCAGGAATACGTAGAGAGTATTTTGGGGTTGTCACAATTAAACAACATACCAGAGATCCTCGGAGTATTTTCAACAAGTCAGCCTGTAAGCTTGGAACACCTCCAACTTTGTGGCAAACTGGACTAGAGATTCAAAAAAAAAAAAACCCACCAAAAAGCAGCTCTTAATTCTGTCTCTGTGTTTTGGTATCTGGGTTCCTGGGGAAGTAGTCAGGGAAATAGTTTTTTCCTGCTCTTCCTCATTCATGTGTCTCCATTTGTAGAAAACTCAAATGATCCCAGGTGAAATCAAATGGCTGAATTATGAATAGATCCTAGTAGGCAGCATTTGAGAGGCTGGTTTAGCAGGGTAGTGAAAGCAGGTTTTGCTCAGGGAGACTGCATGAGCAATCTGAAATACGGGTTATCCACGGAGATCAGTGCAAACAAAAGTGAGCATGTTCGTTATCTGGCCAGGTCTGAATCGGCTCCTATTTGAAGCTGTATTCTGAATTAGGATGTTTCTTTTTACCTTTATTTCCTAGCAACTCATGTCTAAGGATTGTGCTGATCACTTTGACAACAGATGTTCACTTGTTGGTATCTACTACTCAAGTTATTTTTGTCCTTTTTTAAGGTTTGTTTATTAAATTCAGCCAATAATTAAACACCCAGTCAGTAGAAAGATGGAGTTATACATTGATTCAGATATGTACCACACCTGGAATTTGGAGGAGAAAAATAGATTTAGTCACACAAATATGGTATGAATAAAGCATTTCTAAACATGAGGTTCAGATGGATGGAGGCTAAAGCTTAGGGACAGAGTAGGGGGAGGAAAGGAGAAAAATAAATAATGGAACAGAATCCTATAGGTTGGGGAGGCTAGAAGTACACTTTCTCCAAGAAAGTGTTGAGATAGGCTGCTTGGAGTGATAAGCAGTGTTTTGCCACTCTGCAACAGTTGTACATATTGCAAACCTAGTTAATTGAAAGAGTGAAATTAATTTTTGTGCTCTTTCCTTGTTTTTTGTTTTGGTGTTTCCCCCTGCCCACCCTGAGACATGACAGAGGTGAAAAAAGCCTGCAGAGCTTTGGCTGCTGGACAAGTGAAACTACTCTCAGTTTCTTACTCATCAGCCAGAGTATTTTGACTTTTCTAAGGTAGGCCGTTCTGCTCTGGTGAGGTATTGTACATAGGGAGGCCTAGTGGTTTGGGATTTTTTTTCTTATTTGTTACGGGAGTTTTTTGTTGGTTTTGTTTTTTTTTGGGGGGGGGTTTGGCACTTAAAGGAGGAAATGTGTGGGTGTTACAGTTTTGACCTGCTCCAAGACAGGGTGAGTAAAGAGTTCTCCTTCCTTGTGACATGAGCTGGTTGTAGTTTCTTGGATGTGGAAAATCCTTATAGGTTGCTACTTCAAAGTGGTAATTTCCAACATGTTTTTCACAAAAGTCAAACTTTTGTCTTCATAATTTTTCACTGTGAGAATGGAGAGCCTTGGACAATCCATTCAGTGGTATTTTGTGATGGTGTGTTGTAAGATTGTCCTGGATTCCAACTGAAGATGACTGTAGTATTAACACTACTTCCTCCTGAAATCGTGAAGTTGTAGCAGCATAGCTAGTGTATCAAAAAGGATAAGCCTTCTTACACTGATTGGATGCTCCTCTGGGTTACTTTCATGTAGTAATTGTCAAAACAGCATATCTGGACACAACCTGGAATCCGAGCTCTCCCCTTCATCTACTGATAAAAGTCCTACCAAACTAACGCAGCATCACTGGCCGTGACAGACATACTTCATGCTCTGACATGTGAGTGGTTACTTGGGGAAATGGTTTCTGGGAGCTGTGCACAGCGCTGTGTGTACTGAGGCATTCAGTGTTGACGGCTGGGTAAATGGCGTCTGCATTCAGGTGTCTGCAGTGACGTGGAGTTACGCTTGAAAATTATTTGCTCCTTCTATGTGGATGTGTAGTTCCACTTGGTAAGTCCTAGTACTAAGTTAGAATTCCAAGTCTGAAACATGTATTGGTTTGTAGGCCTGTTCGTTCCCCCTTGGGGATAGGGAAAGCGATAGTATGTTGGGGATCACCTGCTTCTAGAAATCTGCATATTTCTAGGACATTTAAATTAGGTCACATTCCACCTTGCGTTCTTTATAAGAAGCGTGGGGACCCAACAAAAATGTAAGCATATTCTTGGAGGCATTGCAGAAACAAAAGGCCTGTCTAAAGTTCAAGAAAAATTTAAAGGACATGCTTTTTTCATAAAACATGGACTGCGTATCTGAGTTCTGCTAGTGATAAACTGAGTCTTCGCTTTGTAGCCTGAAGGTGCTGGGAAATTCTGCCCCTTCCCTCTCCTTTACAAAAGTTAATTGCAAAGGAGCCTTTGACAAAGAATCTGAATGATAAAGAGGCAAGAAGGCTGTTTACTACTGGTGCTCTAGAAAGTTCTGATTAAAGCACAGTGCAACAAAATCTAACTTGAAGTTATGTAAAAACGTGCATCCGTATTTCTTCTGTCAGCTGAGAGGGAGAGAAGGAAACAGAGCTGGATTCTGTAGAGAGGCTACCAAGTAGTGTTAAGGATACTTGAGTAGTTTCTCTGGCAGAGACTCCATGCAGAGCCACTTTTTGGAGGGTTAGGGGAAAGGAATAAGCAGGGGAGTAGTAAAGTTCCCTGCTCAGTAGAGATTAGATTTTGGTTATAGTAAGTCACCTTAACATGCTAAAAGGAGGAAAAAGCTATAAAACTTAAGTGGAATTAAGATGGGAATTAAATTACCTATCCCTTTGTCCCGTGTCAGTTTTTTGTGTTGTGCTGTTTGTTTGTTTGTTTGTTTTTTACATTGACCTTGGGCAATAAGCAACAGTGAGAAACCTGTTAAGTTTTGCTTTGTGCCCGAACCAGAAAACTCCAGATCAGTCGCTCTTAAAACCTCTGTTGTAAGTTACAGCTTCTACCAGTTGGTATTCCCAGATCACGATTCTGGATTGGGACAAGGTGGTGCTACGGCAGAAGCAGTTCTTGGGATTAAGTGGTCCTTGCCTTTGTTTTGAGACTAGCCTCGTGTTTACAAGCTTGACCTTTCAAAATCTTCTGCTCACCCAGGTTGCCTTGAATTTCTTGTTTGTGGGTGTCTGGTTTTGAGCTGACATCCAAGTTCACTGGTGTTCAGAGAAATAAAAGGCAGCACTTCAGTATGCCAGGACTTGAGCTGGCGTAGGGTGTGCTGAAGATACCAGAGTGTCACTTCCACAGGGCAGCAACACCACCCTGTGTTTGACTGGCAAGGCAGAGCATGTGTGGTGGTCTTTCATGTGGTAGCTGTAACCTATAGAACTGGTGCATTAACCAGTAGTTGAATCTCCTGTGTGATTTGAACACGCTGTCAGAGCTGCAGCTAGCTGCTTCACTCTTCTGTGCGCTAATGAGAGATCTATCTCTATTTTATTCAGACTGGGAACATCCTAATCTGGTGACTTTTTATGGCCACAACAAAATGAGAACTTCGCTGGTGTGCTTCCAACTTATAGTTGGGAAGTTGGTGCGTACCTTATTCTGAGAGTCGCTTGAATGGTAAGGACATAGACATCGATAATCTTGATTGACCTGGTTGATCTGTTCTAGCATCAGGTTTTACTGTTTTACCTTTTTCTATTAGCATACTTTTTGGGCAAATGTGCAGGCAGTACTAAGGACCAGTACTTTTTTTATGTGCAAGTGCAATGGAATGTTGTAGCACTGTCCTAACAATAAAAGTGAGTTACAGGGGATGAGGGAAAGGAAAAAAAAAACCAAACAGGGGGAATGTGTTAAGCAGGGGAGTGTTGATAGAGAGGAGTATCTGTCATATTTCTTATTTTGTTGCACAACCTTCAACAAAATGTACATTAGGTCTTCAGACCTGGAAGTGACGCTCAGATTCATCATTTAGGCAGCCTCAGGGTAAAATCACAACTGACTGATGTCTGACTAGCATGTGCCTTTGGAGCTTCCAGTCTTCCCAATTAATATGTCCAGGGACACCGGAAATGAACGGAGAGAAACTTAGCTATGCTCTCACAGATTAAACACTCAGACTTCGACAGAACATATGCTTTTTTGATACATAGTTCCAAAACCACACTCCGATTCATGAAGATGAACCTAAAAAGATGCAAATAGCATTTGTGGTAATAGACTTATTTAATGAAACTCGGTTACTTCTAAGCTGATCAATCCTTTTGAAGAAATATTTAGTAGATAGTTTTTACTTTACAGCTGCCAAGTTGTCACATTCCGATCACAGGTTGTCTAGTACTTTGAACAGGTGGTTTTCTGTTCGTATGTAGAACTTGCACAACAACATGAGTAACAAGAGTCAAGGTTGTAGATTGGCAGGTCCTTTATCCACTGTATGGAGGGAGGTCTGGACTGTTTAAATTTTTTGGTAAAGCTATTTATTTTTTTCTCTTAGGATGTGACTCCAGGATTCTAGGATTGAGGTTGAAGGGTGTATGTAGAGAGTCTTCTTTCTGACTCACTGCTGTGTTTGTGTTTTTTTTGTTTGTTTTTGTGTGGGTTTAAGATGCTGGGAATCTCATTTTTAATTTCAAATACAACTTTGGAAGTTCACCTTAAATTAGCTTCAAGTGAAGTAAATTATTGGACCTAGGCACTGCTAACAGTTCATACTGTATTTTTGTTCTTCCACTACAATCGTGCTTCTCCAGAGTCAGAATTTGTCATTGCAAGAAGTGCTAACGTTGTTCCCCTTACCTGTAGTTATCTGTCCCACTGTTCATGTATAGGTAATTAAGAACCTTTGGTAGCATTGTTTAGTAATATTAAAATGTTAGTTTAAACTTGTTGTATGTTAGTCAGAATTTTAATAACTACTGTGGATTCCAGAGAATGTTTTGGGGAGGCATTTAATAAAGCTACAGATATTTGTAATTTCTGATTTTTAAATTTCTTTGATTTCCCCTGACTTTTTTTCAAGGTTAGCCTTTCCCTGAGTGTACACGGTCAAAATGAACTATGATTACAAATGACATTACGTCTTTGTCCTCGAGGGGGGCTGAGAAGTGTTGTAAACAAACTAGGACCTTTCCTACTTTCTTCAAACTTCAGGAAATGTTCTTTCTTCACAGCAGCTTCTTGTTTCCCTAGTCTACACTTTTTCTCTCTTACAATATGTATATGTGTCTGTGTATAGGTACATATGTTTATTGTGCGCGTAAATATATGTGTATGGGAATGCTGCTAATATACAAAAGCTACTCTATGTCCACACAATGTAAGACAACAGATTGGTTAGTAAAGTGACTTCCTGCGTAATATCTGCTACAAACGATCAGGAAATGGAGAAGGAATCACTGTAGCTTGACAAAACATCAGCATTTCATGTGTATTCCCTCATTCTCATTGGTAGTGTCTATGAAAATAAATTCTTCCAGGAAAACCTGTTTGGGAGGAGAAGCAACTGTTCTTTGCTCGAATGCATTTTCTGATGACTGAAGTCAGCTATGAACAGTGCAGGTGCTGAACCTGGAAGCACATAAGGTTTTCCCCACGTTTTTGAAATGCTGAAATATTGGCAGGGTGAGTTTTTTTGCCTTAGTTGGATTGCAAACATGGAAAGATGGCTGGGAGTGGTAGGGGGTGCGATTGGACAAAATTGGGGGAAGAATCCATTAAAAGGGATGTTTAAAGAAAACGTGACCAATAATTCAAGTAGTTCTGAAGTCACAGATGGTTGGAAGGACTTGGAGGGGATATGTTACATTCTTCCCTAGGGATCTGCTATTACAGTTGGGATACTGGGTGAACAGAGCTGCAGCATGACCTTGCCATAGTCCTTCTTATATACTCGTGAGGGAGTCTTGTTTCTCCATCAGGGAATTAGGTGGTCATACAGTAGTAACAGTTAGGATAGCTTAAATAACAGAAAGATTTGTGTCATGAAACTTCCCATAGTTGATCTACTATGATATTTCTTGCTACGGAGTCTGCCTCAATTTATTAGATGCTTGAGCTACTACTTGATAGTACTATGTGTTAAGACAATGCCACACTAAGTAAAACTGGTCTGGTTTATAAAAAGTTCTCGTCTTCTTACAGTGAGCTGTGTGGTTGACTTGCCTAGTAGCTTGCTTGTGTAGTTTATTGTCATGTTTGCTACCTCAAGACTGCACTGCTGTAATATAAAGCCAGCTTGTTCCAAGATGCTTTGCAAACTGAAATTAGCACTTGTTCTATGCTGGTTAAAATTCTCAGTAAACTTAAAAGCTCATGTTAGGTGTTCCTTCACCTGTGCTGATTGAAGCCAGGTGAAAATAGAGTAAACTAGACTATTTCAGATGGAAGGGACCTACAATGATCATCTAGTCCATCTGCCTGACCAATTCAGGGCTGACCAAGTTAAAGCATGTTATTAAGGGAATTGTCCAAATGCCTCTTAAACACTGACAGGCTTGGGACATTCACCACCTCTTTAGGAAGCCTGTTCCAGGGTTTGACCACTGTCTTGGTAAAAAAATGCTTCCTAATGTCCAGTCTAAACCACCGCTGACGCAGCTTCCAACCATTCCCATGCATCCTATCACTGGATAGAAGGAAGAAGACATCAGCACCTCTCTCTCCACTTCCCTCCTCAGGAAGCTACAGAGAACAATGAGATCACCCCTCAGCCTCCTTCTCTCCAAACTAGACAAATCCAAAGTCCTTAGCTGCTCTCCATAGGACATTCCTTCCACCCCTTTTACCTGCTGCTTTGCCCTCTGGATACACTAAAGGACCTTTACATCCTTCTGAAATTGTGAGGGCCAGAAATGCACACAGCACTCAACGTGAGGCTGCACCAGTGCTCAATACAGTCATCTGTTTTGACCAACTGGTTATGTTGTGTTTGATGTACTCCAGGTTGGGGTTTGCCCTCTTGGCTGCCAGGGCACACTGCTGACTCCTGCTCCAATCTGTCTAGATCCCTCTGCAAGGCCTCTTGTTCCTCAAGAGAGTCAATGGCACCTCCCGGTTTGGTATCAGCAGCAAACTTGCTAATGGTGCATTCAACTTCTCCACTCCACTCCACAGAATGGCAGAGCTTGGAACAACTGAGGCATTTGGCTGCCTCAGCTGAGTTGGTACAGCTCAATGGGACAAATTTATGGTTAAAGTTGGCACTGTGAGGAAAGGAAATAGAGGGAATGAATACATATCTGACTTTGAAGATAAAAGTTCAAGGTAAACTGTAAAATCAAGAAAAGTTATTGACTGTTGTGTCAAAGTATACTTTGACACAGAACATGTAGAGTGGGTTGTTTTTTTTTTTACCAGTATGCTCTAAAGTGACTCTATTTCCATTCTGCTGATTAATTTATCAATAAACTTCCATTAAGTATTTGAAAATTATTGATTTAATTGTTTGCAGTGGTA
Organism: Tauraco erythrolophus; assembly: GCF_009769465.1. Classification (NCBI taxonomy): domain Eukaryota; kingdom Metazoa; phylum Chordata; class Aves; order Musophagiformes; family Musophagidae; genus Tauraco; species Tauraco erythrolophus. Next base: position 80,106,474 of record NC_141465.1, on the reverse strand, counting down.
AATGTGTATAATTCTGTATGAAAGGCTTGTATAAACTGTTTTTATGAACCAGTGCACAGGAACTGAATCTCCTGTGTGCTTCTACCAGTAACTGTCTTTGAGTGTCTAATTGACGGGAGAACTTGAAGAGCTTCAAGTGTATTAAGTTTGTGTCAAGTCTTTAGAGTTAGCAATAAATAATTTGAAATAAATATGTAATAAATGTTTTATCAAATATAAAGTTTTCAGAATTTTAATAGGATAAATATGATAATACTGTGTCTTAAGTAATGAAGGAAACTCAGTGGTGACAGAACTTACTTTACACATTGTGTTTTGTATAAACTACTCTGGAATAGAAGTTAGGTAGCTGTTGCCATGATTGAACAGTTGGTGGCTCCAATGCTTTGCAGCTGTCACTATACATAATGCCAAAACAAGTTAATTCAGTACTAGCTGTATTGAACTAGTCAGAAATTTAAGAAGAAAATCAGGAACTTAGTAAATAACCAAACACTTCCAACTTGCATTTTAAGCCACTATGTAAATACTCTTCTTAGTTCTTAAGTAAGTGTAAAGTCCAATATTCCTGGTTAGTTTTAGATAAAATACAAGGGACTCCTTTGGAAAGCGTCAGCTCAGAATAAGTAGCAATATTCCTAAAACCAGCATAGCTGACAGCATTCCTGCTCCATATTGCAGGGATTATATAGGCAAGACAGATGACAGCTCTCCTGACCGGAAAAAGGAGAGGGGGGGAATACTCAAAGAATTCATTGCTGAAAAAGAGGCAGAGATGAGCAAATACCATGTAGACAATCTTTAAACTGACTCACACAACTGCCTCTGCACTTAAAAAGGGAAGTGCTTTTGTTTAAACTTCGAAATAAAGGATTTAGTGGGCAATGGAGTTTGACAGAGCAAGATGATAACTTCTTGACAGAGGAGCAGGTGCTGATGAGTTGTCATTTCAGTCATTGCAGGAACATTTAGTAAACACAAGACTTGAATAGGATGGGCAACCTTAGAAAGTGCCAGAATTCCGCAGAAAGCCTTGGATGAATGTGTAGAAATGACACTAGAAACTTCCAGTGATGACTCTCCAACTTTTTGGTCCCAGAAAATATGATTGGAGAGATGGAATGTTCTAGGGAAAAGGAAAATGCAGACTTCCTCCCTACCTGCGCTACTGGAAAACTACAGTTTGTCTATTTTAATATAAGTATTTATATGATGCCATCCTGAACTTCTGTAGATACCCTGTGTTCCTGTTTTCCTTCATGCCTTGTTTCTCATCTGGATTTTATTACCATGCTTCATTCTTGACACTTCTGTAGCTTACGGTGGGAACAGTGCTGCAGGACAAAATCATGGGGAACACAGCCTTGCAGGTACTGCTTAGCCCTCCGAGTTAGTGAGGTGAAGAGCAGCTGACAAGACACAGGCCGGTGGAATCCTGTAGTGACCCAAAGCTACAGTGTGTGACTGTACTACTACGAGTGCAGTCCCTGTGTAGTGTTTTATTTCTGCAGAGTTGAATGTTACATGCTGATGAAGTTCTGTTGAGGGTGAAAAAGGGGTGGGTGGGTGTGTGAGGAGCCTTTGCAATGTGCAAACAAAGTCCTTACCAACACCCTTCATTTTTCTTACTTCTGTTTCCCCGAGGAGCCAAAAGAATGAAAATAGCCCTGCTGATTGGAATTTGTATGTCGATTTTGATTACTTTATAGCATCATATTATCTTAGCAATGTTTCATCAAACAATATATTCTAGTAAAATGAAACCCAAAAAGGTATCATTTCAACACCTACCTTCACTTACTTTTTTTCTTTTGATTTTATAATTAAGATTTTTTTTTTAAAAACTAATGTTTTCTACTGAAGTTTTAAGACGTGCACTTCAAGACAAGGCTGGAATGTAGTTAGAGGTACAGTTTATTTACTGGAGAACTGCCTTAGCTTTTCCTCTAAGCCTATAAAACGGTTTCCAAATACGTTCTTTGTTCATTTTTTTTCCTAGTTATTCCTAATATTTTAAGATATTAAATGCTCATAAATTCTACTGAAACCATGTAGTCCTAAGTACTAAGATGAAACTTACATGCTTGAACTGTCCTTACAATGCTCTGGAACAGTCAGTGGATAACAGCAGGGTAACCTCTCAAAGTATTTACATGCTGCAATGTCTAATTCTTGATCCTACAGTGGACTTCTAAGTCACTCACATATAATATACAGTTGCCATGAAATATATGTTAATGCTATTGGCGAGACAGGAAAATGCATGATTTGGAGATCCTCGTCCAGAATTTGCCTTGAGCTAAGACTAGTCAGCTCACTAATGGGGAGCAGTTTGGTTCCAGTTTGTAAAAGCTTTTGTTCCTTTGAAGAGCAAATATAGTTTCTTTGGGTGGCAGTAAGATGTGGTATGAAAATTGGTGGTGTCTAAGTATTTCCTTAAGCACAACTTTTTTTCATTTTTTATTTTTAATGAGGATCTGGGGCTAACTTTCCATACAGTAGTGTCATTTATCTGTTTAATGCAAAGTGGGAAGTAGGCTTGAAGTACAACTTCAAGTAGCTCAGGGGCAGCAGAATTCATGAAACCTTGTTGTGTGGTGGCTGGCTATGGTATCCGAAGTAATCAAATTTCCACTTGAAGCTTCTTCTGACTGAGGCATTTCTGATATCTCATACTTAAAACACCAGAGAAATACCCATTAACAAGTTACGGGCTGATAGGCATCAACATCATTACACAGTGCAATTTTTTTTTTTTTAAATGAAATGTAAAGTTGGAAATTGACTTGTATGGTGAGTTTCATTACCAAATTCCTAAAGGTTTCATATACTGATGGAAATTGCATGTTGCTAAATATAGTGATCTATACAAATAGCATGTGATGGAGTTAGGGAGGTTCAACAGCCTTTCAGTAGAAAGTTATGGCTGTATTTTGCCTCAACATGTGCCAGGGGAGGTTGAGATTAGCTATTAGGAAAAATTTCTTCACTGAAAGGACTGTCAAGCATTGGAACGGGCTGCCCAGGGAAGAGGTGGAGTCAACATCCCTGAAGGTATTTAAAAGACATGTAGATGTGATGCTTAGGGACATGGTTTAGTGGTGGACTTGACAGTGTTAGGTTTACAGTTGGACTCAATGATCTTAAAGGTCTTTTCCAACCTAAACGATTCTATGATTTATAATGCAGAAGGAGATCAGTGCTGGTTTCACTTTAAGATGAAATACTTGATCATCTGTAGAAAAGAGATGGGAGCTCAGTACTCCTTCCTTCCAGTACCCCAACTTGATAGACTTGAGGTTCTGCTCTCCCCTGGACTAGTTGCTACAACTATTACAGTGCATGTTGATATAATCTCAGAGAGTTTATTGTGTAGCCCTATCACTTTAAAAATACATTAATATCTCACATGTTCACCTGGGAAAGTTTGGAAAGTTTGAATCCGTGTGGAGCAGACAGACAGGTCACTTGCATCTTTAATGTGTGAATGGTATTGAAAAAAACAAAGATGTCTCTATTCATTTTCTTGGATACTTATTTACGTAGGATGTGACCAAATTACTGCCTCTTGGTCTTATCTAGTGATTTGGTAGGCATTCTTTCACTCAGTTTGTCGATTCAGGTGGGACCTAATGGTGAGGTAGGTCACCTGCTTAACACTGGCAGCATGTAACTGCTAATGACCTAAAAATAAGTGCCTGGGAGTCATTACTGATGGGAACTTAAGCCCTTACTGACTTTGAGGAGTGCCTAGGTTTGCCCTGATTTTTGAACAGCTAAATTCTGGATTTAGTGCCAGTGAAGCATGCACCTATAACTGCCTGGCTTACATTGCATGAATTGGAACCAGGACTCAGTGGAAAAAAGTTAGGAAGAAATAAAAAGTTGATCCCTAAGGGCAAAACTCAGTGCAGAATTAAATTCAAGAGCTATTGCGGGATGTGTTCAGGGCTGCAGGGGCATAAAGGAAGAAAGAACATTGACACCTTTTGTCTTTGAATATTAGTTTGTTAGACTCTCTATGACCAGTAGAAGTGGCACGCTACTGTAAGATAGGGTCTGGAGTTCTGAAGGATGCTGTAACTCAGGTTTTATTGTCTTAGTGGAATGTCCTGAGAGTCACGTTTTTTCACTGTTTACTCTTGTTCTAAGTAGAATGAATGTGACTCCAGCTTGTTGCTTACTGTGGAGCTTGTGTAGGTGAGATTTACACATATAATTGCAAGGCAAAACTGAGACATTTCTGAGACTTACAGTCGTTCAGAACTTAGTGAATCAGTAAAGACTTCGTGTTTGTTTGTGTTTTGTTTTCGTGGGGGTTTTTTTTTTGGTTTTTTTTTTTGTGGTGGGGCTGCATCTTTTTAGATGTTTCTGTGTCCCTCCACCCGCTTAGGGGAGAAAAGGCAGAAAGTTAAAACCTGTTAGGCTATAAATGCTTCGTTTGTCCAGTTGCAGAAGCTGAAGCATCAAGTACGTTATGTTTAGGTGCAAGTCATGTGGTTTATACCTCTTAGGAATAGTTTTTAATGTGTTTTACCCACCAACAAAACCTGAGAAGCTGGGCATCAGCTACAGAGTAAATGCTTCCCGAGTTGCAGGGGTATGAGGAATATTAACAGAAGCTGTGAGCGATACCATTGAGGAGTGTCTGCACATGTGCATATTGACTTACCTGCGTACTAAGGTGGTGCCTGGTCCTCTTGTTGAACAAACAGTTTCTGATTGCAGCGTCTCCTGGGGCATTATTCTTCGATGAAGTACAAATATTGTGAACATCAGATACAGACTAAGGGAAATTAATTCACATCTCTAGGCATGATGAAACTTGAATTTGAGTTTGTAAAATGTGAACAACTGTCGTCTTGTGGCATGTAGGGAAAGGAAGAAGTACCCTCCTGTATATTGTGTGTTTGGGGATGACCAAAATTGTGCTGACCTTTTGTTGATGCTTCAAAGAGGAATATTTAAATATCTGCAGAAGTTTGGCTTTTTTAATACAGATGATGCTAAACTAATACTGAGCGTAGATTTCTTTCATATTAGGATCAGGTTCCTACTACTTCCAATTACACAACAGATTCTTTCCCTCTGTTACATGCTAGTATTTTGTAGAAATCGCTGCTTTTCTTTGCTGCAGTGTCCTCTGCTGGGTGTTCCTGCTTAGGTGTTCTTTCTGATAATGTCTTAAATGTACAGACCTGAGTTAACTATCCTACAATGAAACAAGTGATATTAATGAAAAGATAACAAGAGATTCAGATTGTTCACACTAGATTATCCAAAGAAGTCTCCATGGAAACTGTGTACCTAGCAGTAAGAAGTACTTTTAAAAGTAAATAGCTGACTTGTGAGCTATGCTTGAAGTATAAATTATTAAAATAGATAAACCTTTATGAAAATATATCACAGAATCATAGAATGGTTAGGGTTGTAAGGGACCTCAAAGATCGTCTAGTTCCAACCCCCCTGACATGGGCAGGGAAACCTTCCATTACACCAGGTTGCCCAAAGCCTCATCCAGCCTGGCCTTGAACACTTCCAGGGATGGGGCATCTACAGCTTCTCTGGGCAACCTGTTCCAGTGTCTCACCACCCTCAGAGGGAAAAATTTCTTCCTTAGATCTGATCTAAATCTGCCCTCTTTCAATTTAAAGCCATCGCTCCTAGTCCTATCACTACACGCCCTTGTAAAAAGTCCCTCTCCAGCTTTCTTGTAGGCCTCCTTCAGGTACTGGAAGGCTGCAATAAGATCACTCCAGAGCCTTCTCTTCTCTGGGATTAACAACCCCAACTCTCTCAGCCTGTCTTCATAGGAAAGGTGCTCCAGCCCTCGGATCATCTTCATGGCTCTCCTCTGGACCCATTTCAGCAGCTCCATGTCTGTCTTATGTTGGGGACTCCAGAGCTGAACACAGTATTCCAGGTGGGGTCTCAAGAGAGCAGAGTAGAGGGGCAGAATCACCTCCCTCAACCTGCTGGCCACACTTCTTTGGCTGCAGCCCAGGATATGGTTGGCTTTCTGGGCTGCCAGCGCACATTGCCGGCTCATGTTGAGCTTCTCATCAACCAGTACTCCCAAATCCCTCTTCGTTCTGGATACAGTACTCCTAAGTGAATGCTTGAATTTTAGAATTGCTGTAAAGAACTGTAGCTCGTTCTGTGCAGGCAGGGCGCAATGTCTGTGTTTTTAAACCCTTTTCCCTTTCACTTCAAGGGAAGAGGCGGAACTGCAGAGCGTTATAATGTGGGGAAGGGCCCCTTCCCCTGCTGTAGAGCGGTGGGCTCTCCTGCGGTCTGTTCCAGGGTGGCAGAGTGCAGGGTGGTACGGGCGGCTGTTGTGGATAACCCTGGGGAGCAGCCGCCGTCGGGCAGCGCCACAGGTGCGATCAGTGGATGGTGGCACGAGCGGTACCACCTCCACGGGTCCACTGGCGTTTTCCCAACTGGCAGTGGTTTGCTGATTTCACCGAGAGCGTGAGGAGTTACACAGAGGTGGGGAATTGGGACCTGCAGGGTGCCGGGGCTGCAGCGCGCTGGGGGAACGCAGCAACTGAAGTTTGGAATATGGAATAATGGTCAAATAGGTTTGTGAGGCACGTGGGGGTGGGAAGAGGCGATGCTGATGGTTTGTGGTGGTACTCTGTGGCCTGCAACCGCTTCCCCGGTGTTCTCGCACTCATCTGCCTCTACCTGAGGTCTCGGCTGATGATCCTTTGTAACTGCAGGTATGAAACAAAATACTGTTTTTTCATTAAAATTTCTTACAGATTTTTCAGTTGGAATTCATAATTCATTTTTATTAAAAGAAGAAGAAAAATATGCTCTTTGTAACACTACTATCAACTCTTCTTCAGCACTGCAGTTAACAGACCCTTAGATGACTTGAGTTGTGTGTGAAGTTTTACTGGCCTCACTGTAAGATTATGGGGTCATTGATAACAGTGTGGTAGCATTACGTTAGGAATCCAAATGCCACGTAGCTTTTAGTCCTAGTTACTAGCTTAATTATCTCAACCTAAAATAATATGACTTTTTTTTTTTTTACTTACCATATGTCATGGTTTAGGCCGATCCAGCAACTAAACTCCACACAGCCACTCTCTCACTCCTTCCTCAGTAAAGTGGAGAGGAGAAAAATATAATAAAAGAAGTGAGGGTCAAGACAAGGACAGAGGGAGCACCCACTAACCATGGTCCCAGGCAAAACAGACTCTACTTTCTTAAAGCAAAACAATTTATTAACAGTTACTGAAAAGAATAAAGACAAGCAAAACCAGTTACTTGAGAGGATAAAAAGAAAACAAGGCCAGATCTTAAAAACAACACCTGCCCCCCTCCCCCCCCCCCCCCTTCCTTTTCTTCCCGGCTCTACCTCCTCCCCCAGCGGTGCAGGGGGATAGGGAATGGGGGAGTGCAGGTCAGTTCATTCCATGTTGTTACTGCCGCTCCTTTCTTAAAGGAAGAGGAGTCCTTACACCCTTTTTCCCTTGCTCCAGTGGATCCCCTACTCACGAGGAAAATTCACAAACTTCTCCAGCGTCAGTCTTACCCACAGGATGCAATCCTTCCCCGTCGGATTGCTCCAGTGCGGGCTTTACCACAGTCTCGGATTCTTAGCGAGCTGTTGCCACTTGCTCCGGCCTGGGTCGTCACACAGACTCTAGATATGTCTCTTACCTTGTTGTGCGTCCCATGCTTCACAACTGTCCTCAGGCCCAGGCATCTCTTCTCCAACGTGGGTTCTCCACGGGCCATGAGTGGGTCTCTGCTCCACCGAGTCCGTCCTGGCTGCAAGGGGGCCGCCTGCCATCTCACCACCAGTTGCAGGGGAAACTCGGCTCCGGCACACCTCGTCCTGTTCCATCTTCACTGACCTGGTGTCTCTGTAGCCGTTTCTCTCGGATCTTAGTCCTCTCTGGGTGAACTCGACCCAGTGGGCACCCTGGGAACAGGGCGCTCCCTGAGTTCCCCAAGCAGCTCTGCTGCAGCCATCCTCAGCGGGCAGCCGCCCAGCCAGGAGCCAGGGAGCGGGGACAGTGCCCTCCTCCCCTCCCCTCGCTCCTGGGCAAAGGCATGCCTTTCCAGTTCCTTTGTCCCAGCTTAAATAGGGCAATTCGCAGAGGTGCCAATTGGCTCAGACCCCGAGGGGGATTGGAGTCCGATCTGGTGGCCAGCTCCTGCCACCAGAGCCCCCCCCCCCATCAAACCATCACACCATAGTAACTATGGAATAGTTCTGTATAATGGAAGAAAAAGTTAATGTTTTGTTCCTCTGTGTGTGGTGTTCGTGGTGTGTTTTTTTTTTCCCTCCCCCCACTGCTGTTGCTGTAGCTCTAAGGAGCTCCATTTGGGTCCTGGGATCTCCGCTCTGTTCAAAGCTGTATAAAAAGCAAAAGAGTATTATCAGAACCAAGGGCTTACAGAGAGCACACATTAGACCAGAAATAGATGGGTAAAATTGGCCACTGGGACATGATGCGAACATACTAGCTGACACAACAGTCCATATTCTTTATGAAAAACTTCCTTAATTGCTGTGATATGTATAAAAGTAATAGTTAAAAGACTCATAGTAAAGAAAGCTTTGAAGAACGACTTGGAAGAATGAGACAGCTTAATGGGTGTTTGAACTACTTTCAGATAAGAGAGACAAAGTAGGAGATAGCGTGAAAGTATTTGGTTGTTTCTGAAGCTGGAGATGGAGACAGGTGCTGTAGTTCTCTCTCTGAAAGTGGAAACTCCCCCTTGCATCTTGAGATGAGAACAGTAAAGGCATTAGCAACTGAAGCCAAGCGACTTGCATTGGACACAAAGAACGTGAGAAATACGGATGTGGTCAAAGTGACAAGTCAGAAAGGTTTTTTTTTTGTAGTAGCTCTCTGAAATGATACGAACAGGGAAGATGGCACAGCCAAATAAAGCATTTTCAATAGTTAAAAGATGACAGTCCAAAGGAGAACATCATCTATCTAGATGAGCAGGAAACTTAGTGCTGTGGGACAAAAATAATAGTTTAATTTTAGCTTGATGTGATTCAGAAGGATGAGGAAAGAGTAATCTTCTCCGGCATTGTGCCAGCGTTTCAGGTAACATAGTGATATTGTTCATGATGAATAAGAAAAGGAGGAAAGGGAGAGTTTGTGGAAGTGGTGTTCTTAGTCATCTTGAGTTGGCAGCTAGATATTCATGAGGAGCCACCAAGAGCACATGTCAAGGCTTTGGTCAAGAAAAGAGATGAGACTGTAGCCAAATGTTCATGTTCTCTCATCAAGTTCATATATATATGTATGTGTATATATATATTTGTATGTTAAGATGAGAGGAGTCCCTTTCCTCTGCATATGGTTGCAAATATGCAGAAACCTTTTCTAGAATATTTGATTCATTAAGCTTGTTAGCTAAAATATACATTTTAACACTAAAGTCAGGGAAGCTTCCCAGCATAAAACCTGCAAGAAAATTAAATTCAATCTCATAATTAAGCCAAAGTTAATTATTTTCTTCACAGTCCCTATGCTAAAATTATTAAGAAACCCCCAACAAACAAACCCCACCCCACCTTTTGGACTAAAACGGAATATTCCACATCTTGAAAGAGTTAGTTAAAACATATATATACAATTTCTTACCAAAAAGCTCCATTTCCTTGGGCTGGAGGGTAGGGCTTTCTCTGAATTGCTACTAGTGGAACCTAGGAGGAAGTACCGATTCAATTTAAAGCCATGGGGTTCTAGAGTTTTTCCAACATAATCTGTTGCTTTTGGCAAACTTCTGTGCAGTTGTGAGCTGAATGAGAAACTTACATTTTATTTTTTTTTAAGTAGGAATACTTGTCTGTATTTCTTAATCTGCAAGAATTTTCCTCTGTCTCCTAATACTGTATTTTCATATGTTTATTGTTGAGTGCTGCGTGTCTTGTACTAGGTGTTGAGGTTGGCATTTTGTGATTTCCAGAACTCCCTCTACCATCTTCAAGTTGCTGGATAAGATCCTGTGTTCTCTGGCTGCCATGTTTGGATTGTTTTCCCAAGATATTTTTTAATATTTTAAAATAAGCGTTCTGTTTAAGAAAAAGTGTTACTGACCTACAAGGGTTTTGCTGGCTACTACCAGCTTCTATACAAGGTATTGCATTTTTTAATTATTTCTATTTTTTTATCTAAAACAAATCTTATTTACAGTGGGACTCCCTGTTCTGTTTCCCCCTCTTTTTTCCTCAGGAAGGGCCTAAAATGCCTTTTTCTGTGGTTTGCTTAATCAAGAAGATTGTAACCATTCATCTGTGTTCCATCTTGATACATCAACGGTATAAGCACAGTACAACAAATTCTATTAAAGGATGTTTCATATATGTTGGAACTTGCTGACAGAAGGAAGTTGCCAAGTCCAGGCATACAGATGATTCAAAAACAGGAAATACTGGTTCTCTCTCCTTCTTATGAACTGTCTGTCACTTGGTAGACTGGATAATATTAACGTAATGCCATTCTTTTATTGCTTTGCTCAGCAGAGAAATGGTTGATCTCTAGTGCAAGTTTTAATAACTTGTGTCAATTTGTTACCCATATTCAGATGGATGCATAGAATAATTCATACTTGGCAGTATTTTTGCAGCCTTCTGTTGAAACTGCTGCCATAGATTTATTTTTGAGCGAAAGCTGGGATAGACTAATGCTGTACAGTGCTGAACGACCACCAGAAGCTTCAAAACCGACTAAGAACAATTTCCGGCTATAAGGGGTAAGGTGTGCTGTTTACATTTGTGCGTGGAAGGGATTCTTAACTCTGGCATCGAGGAAGCCATTTAAAAAGTAATCTGGTGACTCCTGGCTGCTTCTTTGGCTGCTCTGACGGTTACCGTTGGACTTTGGCTTGTAGATGTGAGAGGGTTTTGTAAACTGGTCCTTTGTCACTTTTGCCAAAGAGAACTGAAGTTTTTGAAGACATCTTGAAGATGGCTGAGTTCTTGGAGACTTTCGTCAGAAAAGTTTGGCATTCGAAGCTAAAGTGAATGGTGTATGCTACTGCCTCTGTAAGCCTGTTGCAAGTAGTTCCTCGAAGCACTACAAATTATTTAAAGCCTCTTTTTTTTTCGATGCGTTTTGGGGCTTATTTCTTCCGTACCAATGCACTGCGGCCCTTCCCCTTTCTCCTCCTCACCCCGCACCCCCGCCACCCCCGGTGTACGTGGTGGTGGGGGGAGTCCCCTCCCCTCCCCAAACGGGGCGTGCGAACCCCCGAGCCCCGACGGGGCGGCGCGAAGGCACCGCGACACCGGCGGTGGACAGCGCCCTCCCGCTGCCGCTCCCGGAGTCGGGGGCGGTGGGCAGCGGGCGGGGAGCCGGCGGGGGCCGGGCCGGGCCGGGGGAGGGTCGCGGCGGGCGGCGCCGACAGCCCTTTCCCCGCGGCGGCGGCGGCGGTTCGGGGGCGGCTGGGCCGCGCTGCCTGCGGCGGCCGGCGGGCATGGGGGGGAAGAGCCTCGGCATCCTCAGCCTCGGCGTCCTGCTCCTGGCCGCCGCCTCGGAGGCCGCCAAGCCGCCGCTGAGCTGCGAGGGCGTCCGGAAAGTTTTCCAGCTGCGGCAGCTCGGCCCCCTCAGAGGCATCCCGGAGTCCCCGCGGGCAGGTACGGGCGAGTTTTCCTGTTCAAGGCGCGGCGGGGGGGCGGGGGCTGTCTCCGGCGGCCGCTCGGTTCGCCCCAGGCTGCCCGGCCCGGGAGCGGGGACGGCGGGTTTGAATTTGGTGCCGCTGGCGGCGATGAGTGGGTGGTGCCGGCGGCGGCGGGGCTCGCCGGGGCTCGCTCGCTGCGGCTGCCGCTCCGCCGAGCACCTCGGGTCGCCCCGCTGCCCGCGTCCTTGCGCCGGCCGCCGCGGTCGGGGAGCGTCCGGGCGGACCTGGCTCCGTAGCTACGTGGGGAGTTGATGGGGGAGATGCCTGGCTGCTGACTCAGGAGAGAAAATGCTCTTCTCGGCGTGTGTGCTCTTTAGAAACGGGAGCACGCCGACACTTGCCCAAAATCCCCTGGTGCCCGCTTCCACGCCGTCTGGCGTGCGGCGCAGAGGAGAGGGAGCCAATCTGAGCCGGAGGTCACCCTGTCGCCGAAAATCCGGACACAAACTGCCTAGAGCCTTTCCTAGGAAGGCTCGGATACATCGGTGCCAGCGCAAACCCTGAAGGACGGGGGAAGCCGCTGAACTGCGTTTTGGACTGGTGGAGTTACTCTTGTGTGAAATGAGAATGATTTACACCCCTGCAAGTGGTGGATCTGCGCGTTTTCTCTGCTGGATGTCTGCCTGAGTAACATTCCCTGGGAAAGTAATGTCTTAATGACAATTTGGGTACATCCTAGCGTTTATAGCATCTATGAAACTTCTTTTTAGGCGAATGCCAAATGACATTGCAAAGCATGTGTGTAATAAGACGTACTTTCTTAGATGTGGAGTTTGTTCCAGCCTTGTGAGAACCTCAGTTGATTTCAGTGGTGCTAATCACAAAATTAAAATACAGATATTTTCATGTTCAGGGATATAGGGTTGGAAAAAACCTTTTTTTTTTTCCACACATACCTATAAAGTGTTTTAGATGTTTGTCGTGTTTTGGATGTTTGTCATGTTTAGATGACAAGTTAAGTAGTAAATGGAGTCAGTGTTTTTTCTGATAGAAAATGACTTCTCAGGGCAACAAAAGCTGAATTAACATCCCCCTCACTTTAAAATATCAATAGCCTCTTCTTTATTTAAAATAATCTGTGCAGTTTTTATTAACTCTTGTGAGTTAAGGCATACTATGGTTATTCCTAAAGAAATAAAATACAAAAATACAGCTTTTTGATGACTCTGGTTTTAAACATAGCAGATAATCCTAAACTTAAAATATTTAATATTGCAGTGTGGAGTTTACAAATCAAAGTACTATGTTTAGGTTACCAGTACATTTGACAACATGCATTGTCTTCAAACATTCTCCTTAACTAGATTTTATTATTGTCTTCACTAAAAAGAAAATAAACACTTCAGTCGAAAAGCTTGATTAGATAGGTACTGTGCAAATGAAGATGTCTGGTGAGTGAAATCTGAATCGAAGCCATGTCAGTGATTTAAATTTTTCGTGTTGATTTTTTTGTGTGATTAACATCAATATGAATAATATGGTATTGGTTTATCTGTGTTCTTCTCATTCAGTAGTCTAGTGCAACTATTACACTTTTTATGCCGTTGTCATTTATTTTGATAACATACGTTTACTTGTATATGAGGATAGAGAGGAAACATACTGCCTCAAGAGTAAAGAACTATGATACCTTACATATGTTTCTTCTGCCCTGCTCTCTGATTTTCTCTCTTCCCCTATAAGACTTTTATAACACCACTCTCATTTTCTTCTTTGGACTTTTCTGTATTTCCTGTTCCTGAAGCAAAAGCCGGTTTTGAATTGTAAGAGTAATGAAAAATTCCTTGCCCCGGCAAGCAGCGGTCAGCAGGAGGTGCGGTACAGCTGCGTGGCCAGCAGCAGCCTTTCATTCTTTGAAGGAATTGCGTTGCTGTGGGCAGCCTGGAAAACACTAGCCTTCAGGGAGCTGAGTACAGGCATCAGGGTTCTCACTCTGAGTAACTTTGATCTCAGAGGTAAATGAAACAAATAATTGCAAACAGTAAAATCTATTCAGAACTGGAGATGACAAGAAAATGGGGGTTAAACGAGTATTTTAGAAGATTTAGGTGTGATTAAAGGTATTCGTAGGCTGGAAACATAACGCGAAGAGGAAAGAAATGTCACTTTTGCTACTGATCTTCTATATTAAGCCTTCTTTTGAGGCAAGAAGTGAAAAACATTTTAAAACCTTTTCTGATGGCACTCAGAAATGCGTTTGTGTGTAATACCCACACACGTATAAACACTTTTGGTAGATGTCCTCTTGTGAAAATAGGAGTCTAAAGCTGCCTTTATAAGGCTTAATTTGATTGCTTAAATGTGGGCATCTGGCACCATTGAGTTTCCCTAGAATCTCTGGGATATCCCCGCGGGGCCGGCAGATGTGATACCTCTGAGAGACTCATGTCTTTCCAGAATGGCAGCAGGTGGCGGGTGGGATACCTCTGGCATGACAGGTGCTCCCTGTGCGCAAGTGCACAGCATGGTCAGTGTGACCAGTGGCATCTTGGAACTCCTCAGCTGTCAAATGTTAGGTGTCAACTTCAGAGCGAGCTACCTAAGTCCTTTGCCTCTCTTGCATTGCCTCAGTTTCCTTATTTTAGACTTAGCTTCTATAAGGACACCTTCGTTGAAATGTCTTAAGTTCCACCACACCTTTTACATGGGGAAGGATCACTAGCTGAAAAAGAATGGGTGTGTTAGTTGGTGTATGGATTTGCATACAGTGGAAGGCTACCTCTACAGCCAATGAAATTATAGGGAAGAAGTTGGCTTATATTGGCCTTGTTTTCATTGCATATATTAAAATAAAAGACTGTAACATTCACAATTGTATTTTTTCCTCTTCTTGGTGGTAATAAAAACTAAGCAGCTTTATATCAGTAAATCATGCAAATTGTAATTCTGTTTCATTCGGGGACTGTCATGTGTTTGTATTTTGCATATATGTTAGCTCAAAAACTATGTGTTATTTTATATAATTAGTTTTGCAGTGATTGTATGTAGTTCATGTATCTTTAAAGGAGCAAAAATATCTCTATTATCGTATGCAAAAAATGCCAGATACATGCACGAAGATGATCTTGAGGGATATGGGAACCACAAATTTGAGTTTGTGTTTCATTCACTTAACATAGGGTATCATGGCGTTGCAATTGGAAACTAGTGTTAAAGATAAATGCCTATCTTTAACAAAACCAAGGTTTTTATTGCTACCCCCCAGCAATGAAGAAACTTGACTAACTGTGCTCAATCTTCTGTACCAGTGATTTGTGAACAGACTTACGCTTAACGCCATCACTTCGTATATTGAAACATTTATCACTTTCATACTGATTTAAAATGTTGTTGCAAAAATACTTTTCTTTTTTTCCTATCTGGTTCTGTGTGACAAGCATGGTATTGTTGGGACTGTACAGACAAACCTCAATAATGAAAAATCCTAAAAGACTCTTTCATTGTATGGAGAATCAAACAATATGCAAAGCATGAATTAAATATAAAAAGGCCTGAAATGTTTGGGTTTTTTAATTTTATTTTTGTGTATAGATATGACTTGGATTATTTAAAAAAATAATTGTTGTCTGCAAAATACTTTTTTTATGCGTATTTTTATTCCCTATGCTCAGTTTCTCGTACTGTAATCTAAACAACTTTTTTTAAGAATTCCACTCTTTTACCCCATATATTCCAGAAAGCTAGCTGATTACAGTTGGTCATTTCTCAGACAGATTAAATGGGAGCTCTCAACTCTCCTTTTGTCTCTTGATTGCAAATAAGATTTCTTCTTGATTTCTTTCTCACAGAATCTGTAGAACAGCAGAATAGGTTGGACAGTAAACCAGTCCAACCACCTTTGCCTTCTTGACAAAGGGCTTCCAGTAGGTACGTCAGTGAACAAACTGTCAGGCTTCTGTTTGCCCCAAAAAGCTGTACTCCATGGCTTATTGAAAAATGTTACATATGCTGAAATTGTAGAACCAAACAGTTCCCAATGAACTGGAAAAAAGTGCTGGAGATATTTTTCCAAGTTCTCAGCAGATTTTTTGATTGTTTTCATTGCTTGTTTGTTTTCCAGGAATCAATCTAGACTTCTTTTCAGCAACCTTTGGGAGGTCATGTACGCAGTTGTGAGAACAAGAAGCATAATAAAGAGTGCAGACTCTGTGATTAGTGTAAATTTTATTGCGAAGGCTTTTTCATAGAGAATCATTGTGCTTATGAAATTGAATAAATGAGACAAACTATGCTTGAAGAATGAGGTATTCTCAGGAAAAACTTGGTTTGTAACACTCTTTTGTTAATCAAATTAAAAATACTCCTGCTAATTCAGTTTAAAGTAACAATAGAAGTCAGTTTAATATCCGGATCAGATTACTTCAGTGCAGCTCCAAGATGATATTCGAATTTTAATTTGGGTTTCTAATATGATTTACATTCAGGTAATTTGGATTTCAGTTCTATCTGAAGTCAAATCAAGACTTTTTTTTTTTTCTTTTTGGTATGTGCAAGCAGGGACACTTCTAGTTATGGTATTTGCCTAACTGATATTCAGATCTCTGGAAAAGGATTTAGGCAGAGATGGAAATCGAGTTACTCTGTGATATCAGTTATTGATGTTCATTGTATCACCTGTGTTTTTGTAACGACTTGCCTACAACACAAATTTTGTCTGTGTGTGAGCATACACTGTTGATTCCTGAATGCAAGTAGTATTTCACCTCTGAATCCACAAAATCATCACTGTGAAACAATTCTTACAATGTTTTGAGATTAAAACCAATGAAAAAATGGGCTCAACTATGTAGGTGCTTCCCCATCTCTATCTTCCATAGTTCAGCTTCTCTGGGAAGTCAGCAGTGCTCAGTAGCCTTAGGAATTGATCTGGCTGGGCTGACCTGAAAGGTGGTGTCCATACTGCTCAACTCCTGGTTCTTGTGCTGAGTGGAATAGATTGACTCACGTCTTGCTTAAGGCTGGTATCCTGTAGAAGGAACTGACTGACCTCACTAGATGGGGTTTGCCCTTGAGTCTTCTTTAGATCCCATATGATGCTCTTGTAATGCCAAGGCACTGTGAACTTTTAGGGTTCCCTTCCACCGCAATTCAAACAGTCTTAAAAATAGGAAGGCTTTTTGCAGGCAGCGAGTGTAGGGCAACATGAACGCACATTTTGTGCTGTGAGCTGTAGTGTGGGTATATGGAGAGATGTCTATACTGATCCTAGGTCTCTCTTGGGATTTTTCAGACTCTGGATTTGATCTCATGGAAGTATTTGACTTAAGTAGACAGGCAGAAATTTACCACATACCTGGTATTTTCCTAGCAGTTAACATCCTCATCCTGTCAGCACTTGTTTATTTCAAGGTACTGAAAATATGGATTTGTACAGCTGAGACCATGAATGAAAGTTTGAAATCAGTTCCAGACCTTCTGGAAATAGGTAAACCTATTCTTCGGAATAACTACATTTTATTCATGCTGAACTGTCTTTTCTACAGCCATCCAGATTGTTTGCAGTTGTAAAACCTTTCCTGTACTGTAACAGTTTATGTTAATATACATTTATTATAGTCAAGTTATTTCACTTCTTGCTGTCTTGAGATCTTGTCTAAAAATAGACTGAAGTGTAGAACCTTCAGAATTTGGTACTGAAAGCCAGTATTCCTCATTGGAGCAGAAAATGTTTTCTCACTGTATTTCAAAATAATTGGTTATTGACAAAGCAGTTCTTGTGCAAGATAGGAGCTTTTTAGATGTGAAAACAGAGAAAACAAGTGTGTTGTGATTTAACATTGGTTGTACTGAAATGGAACGACCTTTTTCACTTGCTGGTTCACATGCCCTCTTCTGCAACATTATCCATAAGCTGTTGCTTGTTCTGTAGCTCTATAAAGAAACAACTACAAAGCCACTCTGTGGATTTTGAGCAGGCACTCCATTTTTAGTCAGTTGGGTTCTTTTGCATGTTGTATTTGGTTACTTTTTCCTGACCATTGAAAGCAGCTGTGTTTAATGAGCTGGAACAGAAGTAGGTCAATAAAATGTACTTTGTATGTACGTGATTTGCACTCTTAAAGTACAAAACGAAGTTCCCTTAGGGTTGGGAATGATACCCATGTTAAAAAGATGCTGCTTAAAAAAAATATTTACCATAACATCAGGGGAATAAAGAATATTGAAGAGTCAACTGTAACTATAAACAAATAGTCATTATTATTTTAGAGTCTTGCTAAAAGTCTAAATGTCTTCTTGAAGCTATTCTAAAGCCCATGATAAGCCTAGATAAAATTTCATACTAGCTCCTTCTTTACAAGAGACAAAGTGCAGAAGGTTTGAAAGCTAAGTAGTGCCTAACATTTGTTTAAAATACTAAGCACAGTCTGGGTAATAGAGCTAATCTTTAGGTTATTTAATTTTAATACTAAACAAGTATTATGCATGTCTGTGCCTATATACATGTGGAACTGCATGTGAGCAGATGCTATGTATAGTGTTTGTTAATAACTAAATTGTAGTATTTGAAAGGTCATACATATTGGAAAAGCTACACGAAGGTTTTATGCAAGATCTGCTTTTCTGAACCTCATAGGAAAAAGGAGATAATTTGCTTCTAAGAGGTAAAGCTACTGTTTACTTGAGAAAGAGGCGTATCAAGTTCGTAGGAGAATGAGGAATAATACAAGTTCTGATTTTTGCTTTGTTTGATAGATCAGCTACACACCTCTGATTGTGAAATTATTATAGAATCATAGAATGGTTAGGGTCAGGAGGGACCTTAAAGATCATCTAGTTTCAACACCCCTGCCATGGGCAGGGACACCTTCCACTAGATCAGGTTGCTCAAAGCCTCATCCAACCTGACCTTGAACACTTGTAGGGATGAGGCATCCACAACTTCTCTGGGCAACCTGTTCCAGTGCCTCACCACTCTGAGGGAAGAATTTCTTCCTTATATCTGATTGAAATCTACCCTCTTTGAGTTTAAAGCCATTACTCCTTGTTCTGTCACTACATGCCGTTGTCAAAAGTCCCTCTCCAGCTTTCCTGTAATACCCCTCTAGGTACCGGAAGGCTGCTATAAGATCACTCCAGAGCCTTCTCTTCTCCAGGCTGAACAGCCCCAACTCTCTCAGCCTGTCTTCATAGAAGTACTCCATCCCTCTTATTGTCTTCGTGGCCCTCCTGTGGACCTGCTCCAGCAGCTCCATGTGGTTCTTATGTTGGAGACCCCAGAGCTGGATGCAGTACTCCAGGTGGGGTCTCACAGGAGCAGAGTAGTGGGACAGAATCACCTTCTTTTATCTGCTAGCTTCTTTGGATGCCGCCCAGGATATTGTTGGCTTTCTGGGCTGTGAGTGCACGTTGCCAGCTCATGTTGAGCTTTTCATCCCCCAGTACGCCCAATTCCTTCTCCTCAGGATTGCTCTCAATCCCTTCATCTCCCAGCCTATATTGATAGCGGGGGTTGCCCCAACCCATGTGCAGGTCCTTGGACTCGGCATTGTTGAGCCTCGTGAGGTTCATATGGGCCCAATTCTCGAGCTTGTCCATGTCCTTTTGGATGGCATGCCTTCCCTTAGGTGTGTCAACTACACCACCCAGCTTAATGTCATCTGCAAACTTGCTGAGGGTGCACTTGATCCCACTGTCTGTGTCACTGATGAAGATGTTAATACTAGTCCCAGTATGGACTCCTGAGGAACACCACTCATAGCTCATCTCCATCTGGACATTTAGCTGTTGAACACTACCCTCTGGATGTGATCATCCAGCTAATTCCTCATCCACCGAACAGTCCACCCATCAAATCTGTATGTCTCTAAATTAGAGAGAAGGATGTTGTGGGGTACCGTGTCAAAGGCCTTACAGACGTCCAGATAGGCGACATCCATAACCTTCTATATTTCTCCTTACAATCTGCCCATGTCTTCACCTTCTGTTTACATCTCTTTTGCAGTGAGCTTAGTAATGAGTTCCCTGTTTGCCCGAGCCTGTCCCGTGATAGTCTATCCGCTGGAGTGTCAGGATGGATTGTCTGCTTGGACAAAGGATGGTCCTTAAATACCTGTCAGCTCTCCTGGGCAACCTCACACTTCAATACTGTATCCTGGAGGATCCCATTTGCCAGCTCCCTGAATAAACCGATCTGCTCACCAGAAGTCCAGGGTCTGTACTCTGCTACTCTTTTTTCCTTGCACCCCTTGGGATCTTGGTCTGCACTATTTCATGGGCACTACAGCCAAGGCTGCTGCTATAGATTACCTTCCCCATGACTAGGTCCTCCTTCTCTGTTAGCATCAATCTGGAAGAGTGCCATACCCGTTAACATACATGTTAAGTTTCCCACAGTCCCAAGTATCCAGCAATACTCAGGTTAGTCTTGTTTCCCCTTCCTCATCAGTTACAATGTTCAGGCTGACCCTCTCTCAAAGGCTTTGAGTTCCCTTGTAGCCTATCAGTCACTGTCTGACAGGTTCTGGTCTTTTTTCCCCGTCCCTGTTATCACCTGCTTTTTAGCATCCGTGTGCCTGTGTTTATTTAATTTGTCATTTTTCTTGTTGCTTGCCATTTATTTTATGCTGAAATAGCTCGTAACCAGGCAACTTAATGGGCCAGATACCATTATATTCAGTGTAGCCTCACACATGGGCTGTGTGCATTTGTGTAGCTGTACTGGAGGTGGGCCTACTTTCAGTTTCCTTTGTCCTTCCTGAGGGCTCTCTTGAACCCATCTCTGGGCCACATGCACTTACCATGGCTGACCTTCCTTCCCATGCTTACTTGCAAGCTGTTACCAACATCCCCCTGCCGTGCCTATTTCAAAGCTCTCCTTGCCAGGCTGGCCAGCCTCTTGGCAAAGTTGCTCTCGCTTCACTTCGTCAAATTGATCCTGTCTTTCACTAACAGTCCTCCTCCCTTAAAGAGAGACCCATGGTCATAAAAACCAAAGCGCTGTGTGTGATACTTAAAGGGAAAAACTGCTCAGCACAAGCAGTCTAAGACGAATCAGGATGAAAGTGGTTTACTGGTTTGTTGAAGACACCTGACAATCAGTTAATTATACATTCAGGATCAATATCAGTACTACAAGAGATAAACATGGCACTGGACACAAAATGTTAACGAACACCTGCAAATTTCTAAGCACCTTCCTTTAACTAATTCCAACGCTTTCTAGTCCCCTCTCGCCACCTTGGTTATATGTGACCCTCACACTGGCAGTGCAGGCTCCCCTGGATGCACACCCCTCCTGCAGGAGACACGTCTGTCCCAGCTTTGTGCACCCCTGCTGCTCCTGGCACCCCACTGATGCACCTCCCCAGTGAGGAGGTGTCGCTGCACCCCGAGGTGGGGTCCCTGTGTGCTGCCTCTGCTCTGCCAGCCCATGGCTGGCTGCAGACTGCTCCCCGTGCCCACGGGGCTGGCTGTACTGCTCGGCCTGGGCAGGGGTCGAGATGCCCCATGGATGCTAGTGGCAGGGACAGACCTCCTCTGATGGCTGCTGCTTCCTCTCCACTATCTCTCCTTGCTGTCACAAATGTCTGTACTTCTTGCCAAGGTCACGCCTCTCTTTCAAAAACCTTGTAATTCCTCGGTTAATGTTCGATACAGCTAATGGTCATCCTCCTATTTAGTATGACAAGTTTTGGGCAAATGGCTCTCTAGGGCAGTTCTATGATTTTGGTGCACCTCTCTGGTATTAACAGCTGCTGTTGTCACAGGTGACAGAACGTCTGAGGTGGGAAGGCACCTCTGGAGATCCTCTAGGAGAGGCCCCTGCTCAAGGCAGGATCAGCTCCAGCAGGTTTCTCAGGACCGTGTCCAATCAGGTTTTGAGCATTTTAGAGGATGGAGACTCCATGACCTCTCAGAGCAACCTGTTCTAGTGTTAGACCATCCTCAGGGTGAATTTTTTGTTTTCTGAAGTGGCTGCTTTGTCAAGGTTGCTGAATGGTTTATCATATGTTTAAATTAATAAACAGGTTACAGGGAAAGGTTTAAATGAAATGAATTTTAAATAATCATCAAAGTACATTAACTGAAATTATAACATGTCACCTATTGCCTAAATTGTGCTTTGCTTCTTATAGGTAAAATATGAGAAAAATTGTAGTTTCAAAAAATCTGTACCTTTTAATTAAAAGAAAAAAAAAAACTCTAAAAGTTTATTAACTGATCTGATTCAGCCTTGTAAAATGTGAATACTTCTATATTGTTAGTAAAACAAAACGGTGTATGTTACAACTGAGGGTAGCATCAGGAAAACATGGCATGTTTTTTTTTCTCTTTGTATTCTGCACTAGGAATAGAATTGAGTTAAATGTAATGACCTTACTGTGACAAATGTGTTCTCAAATGAAGGTCAAAAAGAAGCAAAATTAGTTTTGAAGAGAAAATCTCGAGCCTAAAGCCAATCAGGAGGATATACAGTTTAACATTTTACATTTTCAGGGAGGAGGTTCAAGGCAAAAGCGTGGTATCTCTGTGTGTATTTAATGTCTCTGACTTTAATCAATGCTAGAAGCTAAACAACTATAGCACTTTCCTCTTTTTAACATCAGTGGATTAATCTTCACTACAATAGCAATAAACCGAATTGTACAGTAGTCCTGAAATTACACAAGGAGAGAGGGGGAAGTAGAGGGGCTGTATGAAAATTGCATGGTAGGACCCTATGGTTCTGTCTATCCACTGGCTGGTGTCTGCCCCAGCTCCCTCGTAGCCTGTGTGAGTAAATCTTCCTACCCCTGTGCTGGAGGGGGACGCCAGGTGCCTGGAGCTCAGCATGGAGCTGAAGCATGGCCAGCGTGCATGCAAGTACTCCATCTGGGGAATGCTGCTGCATCCCGCAGTTAAGATGTGCCCGGGGCCAGGCAGAGCCCAGACAAATAATTACCTAACAGAATTTGTACTTCCTGAAGAAACCACAAATGAAATCCTCAGGAGATCCCAGCGCTGTGGTTCTCACAAGGATGAAATTCAGAAGCCCCTTTTCTCTACTGATGTGCTCTGGTGACTGTGCATTGCCCTTCTGCACACAACTCAAAGCAGGGGAAAAAAAACAGTAGGAGCATCACAAGTTACGAATTCTCAGCTTCAAGTGAGCACTCTGCACAACTTTGAAGGGTTGCTTCATTAGTTGGGTTTTTGTTGTGTTGTCTTTCTTGTCTCTTGCCCGCTGCCATCCTTTCTGCTAAGGGATAGCAAGCCAAAAATTTTACTCTGGCTCTTTAGTAATAGTTGAAGTGATTTAGCTAACTGCCAGTCATCTCATGTAGCTGATTCCCTCCACACCCACACATCCACACAAAAAAAGCAGACCACAGAAAAGAAAAAAGAGCAGAGAAATCAGAGGATGTGTACAGATGTCATGAACAAAAAAGAAAAGACATTGTTCTTACTCGATTTGAATCAAACAATCCAGCTGCTTAGAAACCTCACTTCTTCATTTAACAAACCAAGGGCATATGTCATAGAGAAGGTCAAAATAGTTGTTTGGAATACTGTGCAAACACTTCTGTGATGCTCTAAAAAAGATACACCTGCTATTTCAGTCTAGTATTTAAAATCATAGACCTAATTTGAAACTATAGTAGATAAAGACTGTGGTCGATCTCTGCGTATGTGCCCCAGAGAACAGCTAGAAAATCTAAATTCTTGTTGATGACGTTAATATAAAAGTGTCTGATTTTATTTTTTTAATTGTCCTTCAGATTCTTAATGCTTTTCACTTCAACTGTAGTAAAACAGCTAACCTAGCCCTGAAAAACACTTGAGTGTATTCATTATGTTCCACCTGAAAATTAACAGTTAAGCCTTCAAAGTTTTTCTGCTTTTAAGACTTTCTAGGCTTTATTAATTCATTAGTTCTGTTTGTAGCCTTGAAAATGTATTCTGTATTGATATGCTAACTTTTTTTGTCATCTCTGGAAAGTATGTATTTTGGACACTGCATCACTGCAGAGGAGAAAGTTGTGAATAGCGTAGCAGAGTGTGTGAGTCTTCAGTGTGACACTGCATACTTCTCTTTTCTGCGTAATCAGGTTTTCAGCTCAAGAAGAACCCGAGAAAGTCCTGATGTAGACAATGCTTAGTAAAATTGATCTAGATTAATTTATCCGCTTTGTTTCTAGTTCCAACTACTGCTGTGTTTCTTATTCTGAGAGATATTTTGGGCTCTTCTAATCATACTTAAAATTTTCTAAGCTTAAGAAGAAAATAAGAATAGTTAGGCATATTAAACTTAGAAAAGTATGACATAAATACGAAAATTACTGAGACTTGTGCTGAAAAATAAATATTTTAAAATATAAATATATAATTAAATATTTATGAAAGAGATGTACATAACATGAGTAGATTGGGGTTCTCAGGCTGCTTTGTGAAATTGGAAGTGAGAGGAGCGTGTTGAGAATGATTGCTGCCAGCATCTGGTAGAATAAAATGATTTGGAAGTCAAAGCCATCGTGAGGAATCTCAGCGCTAATGGTAAACTGAAGGAGCACATTGCAGGAAGAGTGGAGAGACCTTTCTTAGTATAATATAGGAGCAGTGGATTATCTTCTGGATATCTAGAGCTGAAATAATTTGTTTAGTGTTTTTGTTCCCATAAAAGTAATGCAGCTTTGAGGGAAAGCCAAGCTCAGGGTTGTTCTGAATTAGCTTCTGTGTCAGTCTCTTAAGTAGGTGCTGAGCGTGTTTCTTGACCAAAATGAACTTTGGGCAAGGTCAGACACGAATTTAACATGTATCACATAGTAGAATTTCTCATAGCCCTAGAGATTTCAGTGACACAGGAGTTCATAATTTAATCCAGATGTTAGTCCGATTAGATGAATTGATGAAATGATGAGTTTGTGCCTAACTGTTCAGCTTCTATTTCTTGAGGCCATCTAATAGGACAAAATATTCTCTTAATAGGATATTTCCATTTTAGAGTTCCAATTTAGCTGTACTTAATGAATATATTAGTTGCCACATGTAAGTTTGAGCAGCAGTATTAATAATGATGTACCAGATACCTCAAAATTCATGCATGTGGGTTAAAAAATATCTCTTAGATTTGTAGTATCACAAATGACCACCGTCCCCCCTGCGCTCTTTCTTCATAAGTCATGCTGGCTAGAAACTTCTTTATAAAGATGAAAGACTCTCCTGGAACAGCAGAATTGGAGTTTTAAGAAAAAACAAGTACTCCAAAGAATTGTAAAATTGCTTGTTTTGTCAATGTGAGACCAACAGACAAACACTAATAGATCAGGTTATATAACTAATTCTTTTATTTTGAGCTCTCTGCTGATTTGTTTGAAGGTTAGTAAAGAGAAAGTATAAGCACAAATAATTAAAAAAAATAAATAGAGAATCTATTTTTAAATAAGGAAAGATAAATAAAACCTTTCCTTTTCAGAAAAGAACCTAAAAAACATACATAGGGGAATAAAGAGTACAGTAAGTCTGAAATTGATATGACACTGAAATGTGTCGAAACAGCTTAATAACATAGTTCACTCTTTTACAGTGTCTTTTACATGCCTGCCTTTTTTCGACAGTAGGGAGGTTTTTTTTTAATTACAAGCAAAAGAGAATATTCAGTAACCAAAAAGGAAGAAAGGCTGTTGTAGTGCAATACTGTGAATATTGCTGTCAGTATAAACATTTTTTCTCTTGATGTTTGTCAGGTGTATTGCTCCTGGCACACTACAGGCTTGTCTCGTACTGTGATATTCTTTGTGTGATAAACTCTTTGAGAATAAAAAAAATAGGAGAGAGAGAACTGCATGTCATACCTGTGGATAGACCTTTCTGGTATGATGAGTAAATATTGCTGCAGGCTTATGTATCATTCCTTTAATTTGTTTGTAGGTGGGTGGTATATTAGTCCAGTTTGCTGCTTGCCGTTTTAGCAGTATGTTATTTTAAAATTCTCTTTTACTGTAGCTAATGTTTACATTAACTAGTATTCAGCAAGTGTGTCTGATCACAAGCAAGAGGATTTAAAAGGATTAATAGTAACTTGCAGTGTTTTATTTCCTTAAACAACGTCAACTTAGATGTGTTTTGCATTAGTTACTGCACCTGAAGTTATATGTGTTTTATATACATGCAGCATAACTCACCCCTGGAACAGACAGTACTAACATAGCTTCAGTCCTTACGTTTCTTGATTTGAGTCATGCACTACTCATCTGTTCTCTTGACCCATTCCCTTGAGTAACCTGCCGTCTCTTTCCAGAACCAAAGTTTTCTGAAGCCATCACCGCTGCCCTGATAAACAGATTCAACTTTTAAACAAGTGTCGTGAGAGCTACAGTTACAGGTTGCAGAAAAATGAACTTTCCTGTAGTTCAAGTTCCAGCTTTGCCAGTTTTAAATCCGAGATGTGGCCAGCCTTAAGCACAAGCATCTGAAGTGATCGCTTAAGGTCTTACCATGACTCGGTCCAGTCCTGCTGCTGCTCCTTCCCCACTTTTTGCTGAGTTTTAGCTGTGCTGCAGCAGCTGCCCTCTGCAGAGGGGCCTGGACCCAGAGCGGCTGATGCGCGTCATACTGCTCTTATGTGATGCACCAGTTTCTACACCTGCTGTGTTTTATCCTGGGCTGCGATTTGGACTGTTGCACGGCAGGCCAGTATTTTGTGAGGAAGACTGGGATGAGAGGAGAAGAGTCTTTGGGGATGGGGTCATGGTGTCTAGAACTGGGAATGTGGGAATGCTGTGGGAAGGTTGGGATGGTCAGCAGCGCAGGGGCCTCAGTTTGGAGAGCTGGTGTGAACTGGGAGCTTGGAGTCAGTGGCGTCAAAGGATTGAAACCTGGTTTGGGGAAGCGTGGGGCACGTGGTGAAGATGGATGAGAGGGAGGCTGTATATAGATAGTTACATGGATTCTGAGGTTGTAGAGCACTGGTGAACTGTGTTTTTAATACTCAAAAATTATTTTAAGATGTTAGTTGATGTTGCTTGGAGGCAAGCAACTTTGTTAAAGGCTGGCTCTGACACTAAGCACTTTCTTTTGCGTGCGTAACAAATATTAGAGTAGCTAATAAATAGATGATTTAATAGACCACCTTAATTTTGCAGCTTTGTTTTCATTCTTTGGCTAAACTGGAATGTTGGAGGATGGATGGCAAGACATTTGTAAAGGCAGCCGTCCAGGAGAAATGACTTAGTTTGTAAATTGTAAAAATGTACATACTAGAGAACATGGAATTTCTATTTTTAAATAAATGATGAGGATAAATAGCCTTCAAAAACATCAAGATATATGAGGAAACCACCAGTACTGGAAGGAAATTTTCAGCAAATCTGAGACCATATTACCTACAATTAGCAACGGAAATTTATTTATTTGTCATGGGAATCAAATTACTTCTGTGTAGTATTGTAGAGACAAGTGTTCATCCAGGACTCGGATAACTCCCTTTTTTTTTATGGTCTGTATCATTTACCTATTTTATTCGTGCTTTTCTAAAGGTGGTTTCTAAGGAATCTTCTGGAGCCTTTCTACCTGTCTAAATCTGACACAGTGGGTTCATGCTTCAGGATTGGGATTGCTGTATGTAAATAATAACATTTTTTTCCCACTGTGTAGTTGAAGCGAAGTTCCAGGGCTGCGAATCCCTTCATTAAGATTACTTCAGTCAACACATGAATAAAGGGACATAAGTTTGATATAATGAATTTAAACATTTTGCCATTCTTCCAGAATGCTCTGATCCAGGCCTCAGTAGCTTAACTTTTCTTACTTAGCTTTCTGGAATATATTATTTAAAACATCTAATTTACGTAAGATAACTAATGGAATATTTAGGGTGCAAAATGTGTAAGGCCACCCTTTCCCCATAGCTATCTTCATCCTACCTTAGAATGATTTATCAGAGAAAAATAGGGGGGAAAAAGATTTAAAAGAAATGTTAAATCTTGTAGGTTTAGTGGTAGGGAAATAAAAGGTTAAGTACAAAGGTGGTGCAAGAGCTGAAAGTGAGTATAGAGGCAAGGGCAATGTGGATTTAAGTTTCAGTTTTTGAATTTCTTACTTTTTTTCTTCTGATCATTATCTTTCCTTTTTACCTATTATAGAGAAAGAGTGATGCATGTACACACAACCACAGAATTAGAATTTAGTCCACAGAGCAGATTAAAAAAGTTTCTCACTATGTTTGCTAGAAATCTTGTGATATCTGTCAGGGAAACAGCATATCTGAGAATAAAATTTGGATTGGACCGCTACCTTTGGTATCAATATAATATAAATTCTCACATCTTTCTTCTTTCATGCAATGTTTGTTTCCTCATTCTAGAAAGCATTGCTTAGATACAGTGTAAAAAGGGTTTTAAATTCCACATAACAAAGAAGATTAATAAAGTATTTTCATCCTTGATTGCATTTCAGTTATTAAAAAAATATGAAAGAGACCACTGTTATAACAGTACTGAATTGCCCCTTGTGAATTTCAGCATGCCCAAAATTTGAAAAGATACTGCTTTCTAGGAACATTTCCTGACCTGTTAGTGAAGTAATGAATCGGCATGACAGGTGCAAAGACATGTTAGAGGATAGAGAAAGACACAGTAAGAGAGGTTAGACTGGAATGTAGGACTGCTCCATATAAAAGTTATCATGAGTATTCATTATAAAACGATCAGGAATGGGTTTTCCACCGGTGTGTTTGTAATATTTAGCAGCAGTTAGCTCTTTCCAGTCTAAGATTTACAGAAGAACAAGGGTGCTAGCCATGAGCTGGCCCAGCAGTGCAGTATTCTACATGATCATAGAATCGTAGAATAGTTTGGGTTGGAAGGGACCTTTAAAGGTCATCTAGTCCAACCGCTTACAGTGAGCAGGGGTATCTTCAACTAGGTCAGGTTGCTCAGAGCCCCATCCATCTTGACCTTGAATATTTCCAGGGATGGGGCATCTACCACCTATACAATGAAGCACAATGCGTTTTCAATGTATTTTACCAACCTTAGTTAGCAGTATTCACAGCTGGAATAAAAGATTACAGCATAGGGGAAATTATATGACATTAATTAACTGTAATAAGTGTATTCTTCCCACAGAATTTTAATTAGTATCCCCCTCTATTTTTTGTTTAACAAGACCAGATGTCTTTAAAGCTTTGAGTGTTTCTTTTATGTGTCTATACCTATGTAAAAAAAAAGTAACTGTTTTCTGTGTATTTGTGTATTGCGTACTTCTGTTTTGTAGGGATCAATATAATTATCTCTTTCTCTAGGTGCTGATCTCCAGGTTTGTACTTCTAAAAATCCAACATGCTGTACCAAAAAGATGGAAGAAAGATATCAGATTGCAGCAAAGCAAGATATACAGCAAGTGCTTCAAACATCCAGTGCTACGTTAAAATTTTTAATATCTCGTAATGCAGCTGCTTTTCAAGGTAAGGCTTTCTGCTTTTTGTTTCCAAACTTGCTCATGCTTTCCTTGATTTTCATCTTTGATTAGTTTATGCGTGTAATAAAAGCTGTCTGTTAATTTTTCGTTTCTCCCTATTGCTTTTTTGCTATCAAAGGAAGAGTATTAAATTGTGCAGGTGATTAGAAACTGCATTGCTTTTGGAATTTGTGACTTTAAAAAAAATGATAAATATTTGAGAAAAAGTAGGAAATCATTTTAGTAAGATGCTTTGATTTAAATTGTAAATTGGTAACTTGGCGTTCCTCTTGAACTTCTTTAATTTGGACAATACTAAAATGGAAAATTATTGCCTGGAATGCCAGAAAAAAGAGATTTTGTTATTCCAGTATTGTGACCCACCATGTTTTTTGTCTTGTTCTAGTAGAAATATTTGGATTTTGCTTTTGAGGTTCATTTTGGGGATCTAGTTTTGTAAGCTTTTGAGTTTGTAAAATTTTTTTCCTGAGTTTCTAAAAATAATTTAAAAAATAATTAGAGGTTGAGTGACAGTTGTTTCAGTGCATAATAGGAAACTATCTAATACATTAATAGTTATTTGGCCTGGTGGTAGGATTGCCTTTTAGCAGTCACCCTGCCTACTATTCTGTCTTCTCTGAATTAGTAAGGCATAAGTTAATGCAGAAATTGGTTAGGAGCTGGGAAGATGTGAGAAATAGTGGCAACATGAGGTTACATGTGATATAAAGAGAGTTTGCATGTGTTGAGTACAAAGCCCTACAGACTTGTCATTTGTCTATTAATATGTGCTTATGGCCTTAATGACCACTTGATTGAACAGGATCAGATAGTAACTTTGTACAGGCTTAGAAAAGTTGTGTTCTGGTGACTCTCTTGTTTTTAACCTGTGAAGCTAAAATGATTAGGAGAATAAAAACAACTGCCTAGGGTCATAAAATGGGCTGCAAAGTTGACTCTGGGGTCCTAAAGCTTTCCCTTTTTGAAATTTGGCTGTCTAATGGCAAAACCAAGTTGCAGTTGCTCTCTGCTTTCTGGGAGTATTGCCATTTAGCCTGCCTAACACAGCTGTCAATGGGTGTCATGATCAGGAGATCATTGGTAAAACATGCAAAGAAATCTCTCCCTCTCCTGCCTTCATTCTTCCTTCCAACTCCGGTATAATAGCTGTTTTTTTGGCACCATAATAATATAATATGCTGTATTGCTTTGCTGTCCTAGGGCTGTAGGCTCTGTAGACCTCAGTAAGCAACTGTACTTTTCTTAAGTGAGGGCTATACTCTCTGCCTTTGTGTTTTAACACCTCCTCCTTTCCCCCACCTCTAGGAAAAAAACCCAAAACAACAATGCACAAAAAAACCCTTAAGTGTCTAGATAATATACTTGTGCAATCCCAGGATTTCTCAGTCTTCACAAGAATGGAATTTAAGTGACATTTAAGTGAAGTGAAATCAGGACCCAGACACTACATTCTATTCCTTTTATGTCCTGAGGGGCTCAGTCAGTGGGGTGTTTTCAGAATGGGTGCAGTGTACATCTGCCCTGAAAGGTGAGTAGGTGAGTGCTCCCTGAAAGACAGGAATACATGCATGCCTTTGAAGAGAAATAGTTGTGCTTCCCTCGGGTACAATCTGAGCAGTTATTCAGGGTTTGGGTTGTAGGCCCCTCTCAGCTTGTAAAGATTCAGATTCCATTGCCTGCCAGTCCAGGAGGATGCCCTAAAACACCAGTTCAGAGGCTAAGTGGGACAGATGTGCTTTTCACTCTCCCAGTAGTGCTATTTTACAGTGTAGAAAGGAATTCAAGAAGCACTTGTTACTGATACTTAGAATTTTAGTAATTAGAATTTAATCAATAGTTTGTGATTAATATAGGTTGCAATTGATTTTAATAATATAAAGCTATAAGAAATATTTCAATGAAAAGTATGCTCGTACAGTAACCAGATGCTGCTATGAAAGCCTTT
Source organism: Tauraco erythrolophus (assembly GCF_009769465.1). NCBI lineage: Eukaryota > Metazoa > Chordata > Aves > Musophagiformes > Musophagidae > Tauraco > Tauraco erythrolophus. The sequence continues at coordinate 80,075,465 of NC_141465.1, read as the reverse complement.
GTATAATCCTGTACCAAGACCAAAGGGATAAGTTAGAATCATGTAGAAAGTAGATAACGAGTACAAGTTGACCTACCAATTGATTTATGATACTTACATAGAACTAGAAGAATGCATGTAGCTATCAAGGTTTGGGTTAATGAGAATGAAGAAGGCCAGCCTTAACGAGTTATGGGTACTTGCCAAGAAACCATGAGGTAATTACCAGAAACTGTGAACTTAAGCAAAATGTAATTCCGGCAGGGGGAGATCGCGACCACCGACTCATAGACCACCTACCCATATTATACCCCAGACTCATTTCCAGATGATTCTAAATTTTATTGCGCAGAATCGGAAATAGGAGAAGAATATGCTAATGATTTTCGGGAAATAATTTGTTTATGCATGTGTAAGCTCTATATAAGAAGTTTAATTTTGGTGCAAGGTGCGCACGCTAGGAGGAGATATCCCCCGTGCACCCGGCGCCGCAATAAAGAAGTGTCTGCTTATCTACATCCCATTGGTGTTGATAAGTTTCTTATTCCGGATTTTCGGTAACAGTTTTGGCGACCCAGATGGGACCTCGCTGAAGGAGACCGGAGGAGTCGGGGACCTGATCGGTTCCAGCCGGCACCGAGGATTTCTCGGGGACACCCATCGATCCCCGATCCGTAAGGTTCTTCGCGACGTCCCCTGGATTTTGGGTAAGACACTTCTTTTGTTTTAAACGAGTGGGTTCGAGTCCCACCGTTGTGAGTGGGTTCGAGTCCCACCACATAGAGGGGGTTCGAGTCCCGCCTCTGGAAAGTGGGTTCGAGTCCCACTGCGAGTGGGTTCGAGTCCCACCGTTGTGAGTGGGTTCGAGTCCCACCACATAGAGGGGGTTCGAGTCCCGCCTCTGGAAAGTGGGTTCGAGTCCCACTGCGAGTGGGTTCGAGTCCCCTCGCTGTAGCCTGCCTGTCAGTCGCGGTGAAAGCTGCGCAGGGTTGGGCAGAGGATCCTCGTGGAGTGGAAGCCTGGGCGTCTGCCCGTAAGTCATAAGCGAAAGCTATTGCAGGGTTGGACATAGCGGAGACTTGGAACCTATATGCTAGCTATAGTGTTCTATAAGTTGTGCCTCTAACGTAAGTTAGAAGTTTTCTTGTGTGCTATATTGTGGAATTGTTTGTCTTGACGGGGTACTGAGGCGCTGAGTTTTGTGTTTATTGTGTTACATACTTGTATTCAAAGTAATAATTGCAGAACTGTGTGAGTGTGACTGTGAGAAAGAGACGTGCAACTGAACACGAAGCGAGTGCAGAGTTCGGATCCGTGGTCCTGCTATTCCGCGAGGGGTCCAGTCGGAGAAGAACAAAGCGACAGATTTGAGTGATTGTATATTGTACTGTAAAACAATTATATCATGGCATCTAAGTTAACTCGTTTGTTTAAAAGTAAAAGTGCGAGTAATTTGGCTACAAATGACAAAATCCCGAAAACTTCTCCGTTAGGATGTTTGTTAGCACATTGGGGAGATATAGGAGATGATTTGCGAAAGAACAAAATGATTCAATATTGTAATCATTGGTGGCCGTTGTACACGTTAGAAGATCAAGAAGTATGGCCTGTGAATGGTACTTTGAATTATAACACTATTTTTCAGTTAATGCTGTTTTGTAGAAGGGAAGAGAAATGGGATGAAATACCTTATGTAGATTTGTTTTTCTATTTAAGGCAAAGAAAAGATTGGCAGAAGGAGTGCAGACTGATTGATGGAAATGGTCTGATATTGGCTGTTGCTACAGGGAATAAAAAGGGGAAAAAGTGTTGTACAACATGTGATATTGGAAAGGATTGTTTGAAAAAGAGGATTATTCCTGAAGCTGATGAGGGACCAGAATTAGATATATCTCCTCCTAGGAGAGAAAGAAATCGGGGTCGAGAATATCGGGAACAGATGCAAGAACCAGAAAGCAGTGGTATTGAGGATGCTGAGGAGGGTCCCTCTGAGGTTGTAATTCACACCCCTGTTTCTCGGAGAACTCGGCAGCAGACACACACAATAGCTCCCCTGCGGCAGGGAGTTGGCAGCAATGGGCCGGTGTATGTAAAGGTGCCTTTTTCAGTTACCGATTTGATGGCTTGGAAACAGGCAGCCGGACTTTATAGAGAGGATCCGGAAAGGGTAGGAAGAGTGGTGGATACTATAATTAGAACGCAGGACCCAGACTGGAGTGATTTGCAGGTGGTTTTAGATAATTTATTGGATGATACAGAAAAGCAAATGGTGTTGAAAGCAGGTAGAGCACAGGCTGAAGCGGCAGTTCTGAATGAAAATATGACTGGAACTTTAGAACAGAATTTTCCATCTGGGGATCCGCAGTGGGATCCAAATAATGCGGAGCAGAGACAGAGACTGAGTCGGTATCAGAAATGGATTTTATACGGAATTAAACATGCTATGCCTAAATCTTTGAATTGGTCTAAATTATATGAAGTAAGGCAGGATAAAAATGAATCTCCCTCAGTGTTTCTGGAGAGATTGAAGGAAGCTGCCAGGAAATATACTGATTTAAAGGTGGAAACTGAGGCAGCACAAATACAATTGGCTTTGATTTTTATGGGACAATCAGCACCAGACATAAGAAAGAAACTTCAGAAATTAGAGGGAGAAGACTCTAGGAGTTTGAATAAGATGATGGAAGCAGCCTGGAAGGTGTATAACAATAGAGAACAGGAGGAAAGAAAGTCTCGGGAAAACAGGCTGCTAGCAGTCATGACAGGAACAGTGAATAGAGGACAAGGCAGAGGAAGAGGTTCAGGATTCGGTGGAAGAGGAGGATTTGTGAACGGTGGTGGCAGGAATTTTAACACTCCCCTAGGAATGAATCAGTGTGCTTTGTGCAAGGAAGAGGGACATTGGAAAAGAGACTGCCCTAGAAAGGGAAATGCTCAGCAAGAAATGGCTAAAATCATGATGCTAGATGACTGAAGGGGACCGGAGGGGAACCCAGCTGAGCCTCTGGTTGTAATTAAGCTGGGAGAAAAAGAAGTTAAATTTTTAGTGGATACTGGAGCAACATTTTCAGTATTAAACACCTGTAAAGGAAAAATTGGAACAAAAACAGCAAATATTATAGGGGCCACAGGGAAAGAGGAAAGCAGACCATTCCTGAAACCCCTGGATTTAAAATTTGGGAAAAAGATAATTACCCATGAATTTTTGTATGTACCTGAATGTCCAGTACCCTTATTAGGAAGAGATTTATTGTCTAAATTAAATGCTCAGATTAGTTTTGAAGAAGGAGAGATTCTCTTAAAAATACCGGAATCAAAAACAGGTGAAATTCTGATGATTCAGGAAACAACCGAAGTACAAGAAATTCCTTGGGATGTAGATTTTGCTGTGATTCCCACAGTATGGGAAACAGATATCCCTGGCAAATCAAAACTGGCAGAGCCTGTTAAAGTAGAATTAAAAGAAGGGGCAAAACCAGTTAAATTGAAACAATATCCAATTAAACCAGAAATCAGACAAGAATTGAAGAAATTAATTGACAAGTTCTTGAAGTATAAGATTTTAGAGGAATGTGAATCTGAATACAATACTCCTATCTTACCAGTCAGAAAACCGTCCGGAGAATACCGGCTGGTACAGGATTTAAGAGCAGTGAATCAAATAGTCAAAGATATTTACCCAGTAGTAGCAAACCCATATACATTACTAACCTCGTTAAAAGAGACCTATCAGTGGTTTACAGTGCTTGATCTAAAAGATGCTTCTTTTGTATACCCTTGGAAAAAGAAAATAGAAAACTGTTTGCTTTTGAGTGGGAGAATCCACAGACTGGACGAAAGATGCAGTTAACATGGACAAGGCTACCCCAAGGATTTAAAAACAGTCCGACAATCTTTGGGAATCAGCTGGCCAGAGAACTTGAGATATGGAAACAAGAGAAACCAAGGCCTGGACATCTACTGCTACAATATGTGGATGATATACTGATTGCTACAGAGGAGAAGTCAACTTGTATCCAGGTAACAATAGATCTTTTGAACTTTCTGGGACTAAATGGGTACAAGGTATCCAGGAAAAAGGCCCAAATAGCTTGCCAGACTGTAATATATCTGGGCTTTGAAATTTCTAAAGGACAGCGACAATTGGGAAAAAGTCGAAAAGAAGCTATTTGCAATATACCTGAACCAGAAAATATTCATGAACTCAGAGCATTCTTGGGAATGGCTGGGTGGTGTCGCCTTTGGATCATGAATTACGGGCTGATTGCTAAACCTCTGTACGAAGCCCAAAAGATTTCTCCTTTTGTGTGGGGACCAGATCAACAAAAAGCTTTTATCGAATTAAAACGTGCTTTGATGTCAGCACCTGCTTTAGGACTTCCAGACTTGACTAAGGACTTTCAGTTGTTTGTCCATGAAAGGCAACACCTTGCATTGGGAGTGTTGACCCAGAAGATGGGCAGTTGGAAACGACCTGTTGGATACTTCTCCAAACAACTGGACACAGTGAGTAAAGGATGGCCAAGTTGCCTGCGAGCGGTGACAGCAACAGTGCTGCTGATACAGGAAGCTCGCAAATTGACTTTGGGGAGGACAATAACGGTCTATGTCCCACACATGGTGATAACTGTTTTAGAACAAAAGGGGGGTCATTGGTTATCCCCAAGCCGGATGATAAAATACCAAGTGGTACTAACCGAACAGGATGATGTGATTCTAAGAACAACTAACCTGGTAAATCCTGCAGTGTTTTTAAACTCCACACAGGAAGAAGGACAACTGGAACATGATTGTTTGGCTACTATCGAGTATGTTTATTCCAGTCGTGAAGATTTGAAGGATGTACCACTGGAGCGACCAGACTGGGAATTGTATACAGATGGCAGCAGCTTTATGGAACAAGGAGTCCGATACGCTGGATATGCGGTAACAACAGACACCACAGTTATAGAAGCCAGAGCATTGACCAGCACCACATCCGCCCAAAAAGCAGAACTTATTGCTCTGATTCGAGCCCTAGAATTAAGTGAAAGGAAGAAAGTGAACATTTGGACTGACTCCAAGTATGCCTTTGGAGTAGTGCATGTCCATGGAGTTCTGTGGAAAGAAAGAGGATTATTGTCCTCTCAAGGATCAAACATTAAGCATCAGAATGAAATTTTACAATTACTGCAAGCAGTTCAGAAACCAGAACAAGTAGCAATCATGCACTGTAAAGCACACCAAATTGGAAATACAAAAGAAATTGTTGGAAATAATTTAGCTGACAGAACAGCAAAGAAAGTAGCAAAGAAACAAGCATTCCAAATGGCATTAATTCCCTCCAAAACAGTAGCCCTTCCTAGGGAAAAGCCAAAATATTCAGAGGAAGATGATAAGTTAGGCCAATTATTAAACGCTAAGAAAAACTTAGCTGGATGGTGGGTAACCCCTAGTCGACAAGTAGTAATTCCACCTATTTTGATGAGAGAAATAATTCAAACAAAGCATCAAGAATGTCACTGGGGAGTAGAAGCTTTGGTAACTTCTTTACAGAAACAGGTAGTATCAGTTAAAATGCTAGGATTAGCTAAATTGATAACTGCAAAATGTGAAATATGTTTGAAAAATAATCCAGTAATCAAGAAAAGAGCCCAAATGGGTAAGTTAAAATCTGGTACAGAACCTGGAGATTATTGGCAAGTAGATTTCTCAGAATTACCTAGACAGAATGGGTACCGGTACGTCCTGGTGGGGGTTGATACTTTTACAGGATGGCCTGAAGCCCTTCCCTGTCGTACCACACAAGCAAAAGAAGTAGTAAAATGGTTACTACAAGAAATAATTCCAAGATTTGGAGTTCCAATTGGAATTTCATCTGACAGAGGTCCACACTTTGTTGCTGAAGTAGTCCAAAGCGTTAGTAAAGTACTGGGCATTGCCTGGGACTTACATGCATCCTGGAGGCCACAATCCAGTGGAAAGGTAGAAAGAATGAATCAGACTCTAAAGAGACAAATAAGTAAATTTTGTCAAGAAACAAATTTAAAATGGCCTCAAGCATTACCTTTGGCATTACTTCGAGTCAGAGTACAGCCAAAGAGTGGAACCTCTATCAGTCCTTATGAATTGTTGTACGGAAAACCTTATGAATCCCCGGAACCAAATCCAGATATACATGTAAAAGGAAAACAAGATGTATATAACTATTTGCTTTCTCTAGGGAAAACCTTGGCTGCAATTCGGAGTGCTGTGATTTGGAATCGACCTTTATCTTTAGACACTCCAGTGCATGATTTCCAACCAGGAGATTATGTCTACGTAAAAACGTGGACTTCTGAACCTCTGCAGGAGCGCTGGAAAGGACCTTTCCAAATATTGTTGACAACCTTCACAGCAGTCAAGATTGCAGAATCTACAGCTTGGATACATTACACTCGAGTGAAGAAAGCACCAACACCCTGGAAAATTGTGAATCATGACCCAGAGACTTTGAAACTGACTTTGAAACATGTCTAAATTCTCATATCCGTTTTCAATTGTTCTTTGGATCTTATGCTGGAAGGTAGTACTGGTGAAACCGTGGGCTGACTTGGTGAGTAGGAACAAAAGACAATTAAAAACAGAACAAGTGATTGAAATTCCCAAACAATCACCTGAGGAAAATTTGATATTAGGATTAATTAAAGGATTTGCCAATTTACAGAATGTTACACAGATTACTGCTTGCTTGCCAATACCAAGGGCAGCAGGTGAATCTATTCCATGGGGAATCTTAACCATGAATTTGACTGATCCAGAACATAAAAATGAGACCACTCACTGTGAACAAAAGCCAGTGACTCAATGGTATGAACAAGTGAGATATATTAGAAAACAATGGAAGTTCCCAGGAAGTAGGGCTGAGTGTAGAAAATTATTGAATTCAAACTTTGTAGACACTAGTGGTGGTTGGACAGGACTAGATTCAGGATATGGTTACGGATGGTGTTTTTATGATGAACCAATAAGGAAAAATACAAGCCGCATAATACTGAAATGGGAATGTGAAGAAAATACTCAAACTTCACAAAAGGAACAACTTACTTGGGAATCAATTTGGTCCATGGCTATATTCTCCCAATTTCAATACATGGCAAAAACCCCTTGGTGTTTTACATGGGTAGGGTCAGTTTATTCAGTTTGGCCAACAGTGACAGATAGAGGAACTACGTCACGAGAAAAAGGGAGTTCAGTATCTTGGTGGAAATGTGAAAAAGTTTACAATTGTAGTACCGTAAGTAAAGCAATACAAGAAATTCCCCCTTTAGCAGCTGCAGTGAGGTATGGGTGTTTCTGTCGAGGACTCAAAAACGATCTTCAATTGACTGCAGATTATCAGATTAAAAAGGGAACATTCCTAAGTTGTAAAAATAGTACGATCCAAAGTCCTGGACACTTGGTTTGGGCATTAAATGATGGGACCTGGACAACTCACTTACCATTAGATGGTAAAGTTAAACAAATTACCTTAGGCATGCCAACATTGTGTCCAATTTGGAAAAAATCACCATTTAAAGGACCCCTAGAAAAGCTAAATCTAAAACGAACTAAAAGGTCTGAAACAGATGACACTTGGAACGAACCATCAACAGGACTAAAAATCAGCTGGGCCCTTGAGTCTCTTCTAAATCCTATAGCCTCATATAGAAACAGAGAATGGCTGTATCATTTGACAAGTCAAGTAGAAAAGTTAGCAAATGTTACAAAGAAAGGGTTCAAAGAATTGAACATTCAATTGCAGGCAACATCTAGAATGACACTTCAAAATAGAATGGCTTTAGACATGCTTCTACTCAAAGAACATGGAGTATGTGGATATCTCAAGGATAAATTAGACCACTGCTGTATACACATTCCAAACGTTACTCAGGATGTAGAGCATGACTTGGATTTGCTAGGAAAAATTGAAAAAGAAACAGAATCAATCCGAGAAGACATGTCGGAAGACTGGATAGGAAAAATTTTCAAAGGGCTGGGCTGGAATCTAAGCTCTTGGATCCAATCTTTGATTAAAACTCTGTTTCTGTTGCTAATTGTCTTCCTGATGATCATGCTGTTATATACTTGTTTGAAGAAACAGTTTGCTAACAGAATTGCAATCAGTCGCAGAATCATGAGAGAGTTACCTACTATTCCACCAGACTAAAGTTTACCACCAAATTATGCTGAAACGAATCTTAGCTTTGAAAATGATAATGAATAAGTGCTAAGCAGTAAAGATAAAAGTGGTGAAAGTATTGAAATAGTTTTCAACACTTTCAAAGGGGGGAAATGTTACTGATACTTAGAATTTTAGTAATTAGAATTTAATCAATAGTTTGTGATTAATATAGGTTGCAATTGATTTTAATAATATAAAGCTATAAGAAATATTTCAATGAAAAGTATGCTCGTACAGTAACCAGATGCTGCTATGAAAGCCTTTGTATAATCCTGTACCAAGACCAAAGGGATAAGTTAGAATCATGTAGAAAGTAGATAACGAGTACAAGTTGACCTACCAATTGATTTATGATACTTACATAGAACTAGAAGAATGCATGTAGCTATCAAGGTTTGGGTTAATGAGAATGAAGAAGGCCAGCCTTAACGAGTTATGGGTACTTGCCAAGAAACCATGAGGTAATTACCAGAAACTGTGAACTTAAGCAAAATGTAATTCCGGCAGGGGGAGATCGCGACCACCGACTCATAGACCACCTACCCATATTATACCCCAGACTCATTTCCAGATGATTCTAAATTTTATTGCGCAGAATCGGAAATAGGAGAAGAATATGCTAATGATTTTCGGGAAATAATTTGTTTATGCATGTGTAAGCTCTATATAAGAAGTTTAATTTTGGTGCAAGGTGCGCACGCTAGGAGGAGATATCCCCCGTGCACCCGGCGCCGCAATAAAGAAGTGTCTGCTTATCTACATCCCATTGGTGTTGATAAGTTTCTTATTCCGGATTTTCGGTAACACACTGACCCAAAGAAGGGAGCCTGCCTCTGTAGCCTAGCAATGATATGTCCTCCCTATAGAGGGATGGTTTCAGGACTGCTTGAGAATCACAGTTTTTCGTTTTTGTTTTTTTTTTTGTGAAACACGTTAGCAGTTTTTGTTACAGGAATGCAAGCCATCCTTCTCAAATATATATAGCCTAAAGGTAATTACTTGGCTAGTCACTGGCTTGCTTTCATAAGTTGCTTTAAGTGGTATTTTTCAAATATACTTTTAATATATATATTTTATATACCTTATACATTTCATATGTTTTTGAGGTATATGCTTTAGTACTTTTGTCTTTTATTTCCTTTTGTGTAAGAATTATAATTGAGAGAGAATATTCCGTGGATTATGGTATTAATTTAGACTGAAAACCTTGTTTAACCTCGAAGTAGTTATTTGTGGAAAAACATGCTGTTGAACATACCACTCATTTTTGAAGAATTGCTACCGTTGCTAACTAAAATTCAAGCTAAATGATTTCAGATTCAGAAACCATCATAAGATGCTGATGATGTTTTTTCGGGTTTGTACTCTAGGAACGTAGTAAGACATTGTACCTGCTCTGAATTCAGTTTTGACCCTGCTTGGAGCAGGAGTTTGGACTGGAGACCTCCTGAAAGGTCCTTTCCAATCTGAATTCCTGTATGACGGGATGTCTATCTCAGCGTTCACCACCAAGCCTGTAGGTGTTCCCGTTACGTTTAGCTGAGGCTGGGCTGTGCAGCTGGGAGTGCAGTTACCTCTTCTGCTGCTTTGGCAACCGGACAGGCATCTCCACAGTTAACGCAGAAAGCGTGAAGGGGATTGTTGGGGCGTGTACAGAGGGCAGCAGGTGTCATGGACTTTGCCACTGTTGTCACCTGCCTCTTTCTGCGTTCCGTCAAGGTTGGATGCTTTGGCCTAAAAGAGGTGGACTGGATCCAAACGCAACAAATAGCGAATGTTTTCTCTCAGTTTCTTACATATTCAGTAGAGAGAGGTAGGCGGTTAACATAAGTAATCCATGCCTGCCTCTGGAGGCCTTCAGAGGTGTCTTTTCTCTCTGTATAAAATGCAGGCTAGAGATCCTGAGTACTTCAGGATGACCACATGCTAAGTATTTTAGGATGACTGTGTTTGTGAAATGAGGCATCTGGCTGCCTGTCTGTCTACCTATCTACGAACTGGATGTGTGTGCATGTATCTTTATATGAGAGTAAATATAGTTATATATTGACATGTCTTTGTCACCTTCTAATGTTTGTTAGAATTTTCTGGTTCTATGTTGTGGTCAGTGCTGCCTGCTGACAGTAACTCTATTAGACAATTTTCGAATGTTGCAAAAATTCCGTGTCTCTTAAGACATGTCAAGCTACGTGGTGCAAATTGTACCACTTGTGTACTGCTTCCTAGCAAGTACTGTTAGAGTTTTTTCCTTAGATCTCAAGATGTTTTCAGAGCGTGTATTTTCTTTTTCACTGTGAATCTTGTTTCTTTTTAACACCTTTGAGGAGTGGTAGGGGAACAGAAGGATAGGTAAGAGTGAAGTTAAATAAGATATTAATATGGTAAGTGGGAGATACATTATGGAGAGCAAGAAATCATTCTTCCCTTGGGAAAGGTGACTAGAGAACTTAAACTGTACGATAATCATGTTTCAAGACAGTTATTTGATACGATAACATTCTTGCACATCTCTGCAGTTTTAGCATTTGTTATCTTAATAATAACTGAGAACAAGATTGTGAATGCTGTACAGAGACTGCCACAACATATCCATTCTAGTGATAACCATAAAAAAACAAATGCTTTTTTAACCTTTATTTTATGTGCTGTGGACATATATATATACACACACACACTCCTTTGTACAGTTATTAGATGTTACTCAAAGTTCACACTGACCTTTGTCTATACCTCTAAACAAAAGGAGCAAACACCACCAGACTCAACCTTTGTACATTCACAATGCAGTGCCAGTTTTTGTGTAGGGAAAAAAAAAATCCCTATGGTTTGTAACAACTTGGAGAGGAATTGATTAGTCATCTAAAAATCTGGTGATTTGAAGTGGGATAGAGGTCTGTGATATAGGATAGCAGATCTTGTGTCACTTCACTATTTTTTCACACAGAGAGCTCCTAACCCTTTAAAAAGTGGCAATGTATGACATAGAACAAGATAGCAGCTTGCCTGGTTGCACGGGAAATTTAGAGTTAATAATTAGGTTGTAGAGTCTGAAAGCAAATGGACGTTTCTTTGTGCTAGTACATTTGGCAACTCAAGTACTGTACAATTGATTTAAAAATATGGAACAGTGAATCATTTATGAACGTGGCAACCTGTCACCAAAACAGTGAACTTGGCAAGTGTGCCTTTGTAAGAAAGAGGTTATAAATTTAATTCTTCAATACAGCATTCCTGGACACTTTTCCTACTGTGTAGGAAAACTCTAATACTTTTGTGATGTAAGTTCTGGAGTATATTGAGTCAGATTTTCCTGATGCAGTTTCATGTTCTTCTGTGAAATTACTACTACACAATAGATCGATGTCCACTTTATCCTAGACCAGAATTAAGTGAAGTCAGACTGTTATATTGTATTGTTTGAAGTCACAGTACAATTACCACATTTAAATGTGATAAAGTTGTAGTCAGTAGCTAAAATAAATTGTGTGAACTAGAAAATGTGTTGAAATCTTCTGAACGACTTTCTCTGGTAGCATGGTAAGTCATAAGAAATAATGGAATATCTGTTCCTCCTTGTAAAACTAAATCTGCCCTGGCACTGATTCAGTTGTTTTCCATTTGTGAAGTTTTCTGAAGAGTGATTTGAAGATCAGAAAACTTTCAGCAAGAGCTGCTGTATCTTACTTATAGTTTTAAATGAGACATTGCCCTTTAGATCATTTGCAATGCGAAGAACTACTTTGAAGTTTCAGCGTTTTCTTCTTTCTTGGCTTCATAATCCTTTATATTTTAAGTGTGATACAAATATGCTAAAATCCAAATACTTGTGAATCCCAACTTATATTAATTAAATTAAACTGAATGATTGTATTACAAGTCAAAACAGTGGACAGGCTAAGAGACCTGATTGTCACTCTGTTGTTGTATTGAGGAATGAGGGTCTCAAAAATGCCTGTGGTTCACCAGTTATGCTCCTGCTTCTCTGTTGCTCTGCAGACCTTTCCCACATCTACGATCATGTTCTCTTATGGACTGAAGAAGTAGGGAATTTTAGTAATGCTGGAAAAGGATTATACCCACTGGTTGGTCTAAGGAGCTCAGCTGTTATACTAAACTTATTAATTTCAGAAATCATCTATTCAGATGATATTTCGGTTCATTTGTAATACAAAAGCAGGATAAAAAGTATGCTAGTGTAACTTAGAATTGGACTCGGTATGTCTATATATACATAAAACACAGCATTAAGGGGCTGTTGTAAGTGAAGAGATCTGGAGATTTAGATTATTACTTAAAATTTCATTATTAATCCTGAGTTTTATTTCTATATTGCAAGCAAGTCTTTTATCTTTCTAGAGGGATTTACTTCTGTTGTATCTCATTCTTATCTTTTAGATACTTATTTGCAAATATATGTGCTGTGCTATAGGCATTCCTGTATATAAATACACAGGGATTTAAGGGGCTTCTGTAATAGCAATTTTCGCCACATCCGTTTTTTCTTAAATTGGACTTTTTTAGCATGCACTTGTGCTCATTGATTCTTATCTCTATTATCACTTAATTATGTCTCCTAGTTGCAGTAATACCTGAGTTACAATTAAGCTGATGTAAGTACACTGTTCAGACTCACATATGCAGTGAATATTAAGATTTTTTCACAATCATATTTTTGTTAGTACCCAGCTAACTACTGTGTCAGTTTATGTCTGTGTAACACAGTGATCAGTGTAGACATACACTAATTTAGGATTTTTATGCTTTATGTAGTTCTCCTACATTAGAAAAAACCTGTGAAGTATAAATTTGAAGTATCATTCCCTTGGAAGCAATGGCTATAGAAAGTTTGCATTTTCACAGAACTGTGGTGTCGTGGTTTTAGGCTGATCCAGCAACTAAAACTCACACAGTCTCTCCTTCTCCAGTAAAGTAGAGAGGAGAGGAAAAAAAACCAAAAAAAACCAAAGGGACTGAGGGTTGAGACAAGAACAGAGGGAGCACCCACCAACCATGGTCCTGGGCAAAACAGACAGGGCTTTCTCAAAGCCAAACAGTTTATTAATGATTACTTAGAAGGACAAAGGGAAACAAAACCGGTTACTCGAGAGGACAGAAAGAAACAAAACCAGATCTTAAAACCGACACCTTCCCCCCCCCCTTCCTTTTCCTCCCGGCTCTGCCTCCTCCCCCCAGCAGCACAGGGGGCAGGGACTGGGGGAGTGCAGGTCAGTTCATTCCGTGCTGTTACTGCTGCTTCTTTCTTAAAGGAGAAGGAGTCCTTACACCCTTTTCCCCTGCTCCAATGGATCCCCTACCCACGAGGAAAAATCCACAAACTTCTCCAGCGTGAGTCCAGCCCACTGGAAACAATCCTTCCCCACAGATTGCTCCGGTGTGGGCTTTACCACAGTCTCGGGTACTTAGGGAGCTGTAGCCACTCGCTCCGGCGTGGGTCGTCACACAGACTCCAGATGCCTCTCTGCCTTGCCGTGCACCCCAACACGACCATCCTCAGGCTCAGGCATCTTCTCCCCACGGGCTGCGAGTGGGTCTCTGCTCCACCGAGGCCGTCCTGGTTGCAGGGGGGCCGCCTGCTATCTCACCATCAGCCGCAGGGGAAACTCGGCTCCGGCACACCTCCTCCCGCTCCATCCTCACTGACCTGCTGTCGATGCGGCTGTTTCTCTCAGATCTCAGTCCTCTCCAGGTGAACTCAGCCCAGTGGGCACCCCGGGAGTGGGGTGCCCCCGAGTTCCCCAGCTGGCTCCGCCGCCGCCATTCTCCGTGGGCGGCGCCGGCCCGACGCAGGCAGCCGCCCGGCCGGGAGCCAGGGAGCGGGGGCAGTGCCCTCCTCCCTTCTCTGCTCGATCCTGGGCAAAGCACCTTTTCCGGTTCCTTTGTCCTGACTTAAATAGGGCAATTCGCAGAGGCGCCCTATTGGCTCAATCCCGAGGGGGCTGGCAGTCTGATCTGGTGGCCAGAACTAAGCCTAACCCGGTTCCAAAACTGGGGAGGTCGCAGGGAGCAAAACCCCTCTCCTGCCACCAGAACCATCCCCCCCTCCACATCAAACCATGACATGTGGATGCCTGCTTACTGCTTATTCTCAGAATTTTGGGAAGCTGGTTGCTGGCAAAGTGGAGGAGTTTGAAGGAAGACTGAACTCCAACAGCAGAAGGCAGTATAAAGTTGGTGGTTTGGAATGAATGTTTAGTGTTGTTTCAAAGATAACATTTTCTGTAGCCTTTTAGATTTCTAAGATTTCCAAGTGTGGAAAAGTTTTCACTTAATATTTTTATTCTCTTTGTAAAGACTTGCTGAAAGACAGCGCTCAAAATAATCTTGACAAGTTCAAGATAAAGTCTGGAAAACCTGTTGTTCAGTAGGACCAAACGCAAGGGGCTACATTTAATTGGGAAGAAACTGTGGAAGACAACAGGATGGAGGATAACTTGAAATGGATATGTTCTGTAGGAAAAGTTCTAGGAGTAATGATGGATCAAAAAGTGACAATTTAGCAGTTTCATGCTGTTGTGAGACAGGCAGCTATCATTGTAAAATTCTTAAACAGAAAGCAGAGATTTGTGAACTGAAACTTTTCTGGTTTGCACTGGTAAGCTGGAGAACTGTATTCAGTTTTAGGTAATTTACTTGAAGACAGACATGGACCAATTGAAAAAAAGAAAGCAAAAATGTGCTCTGAAGTATGAACATGTAACTTCAAAGAATGGACAACTCTAGTTCCTTTAAAATGAGAAGCATAGAGAAGAATTACGCTATTTCTTAAAAGAAATAGACGACAACTACATAGAAGAAAGTAGTTATCAGTACTTTATCATGTAGTACATACAAACCAATGGTTTCATACTGTAGCGAAGAAAATGTAGGCTAGATATGAGGAATATTTTCCAATGACAACATTAAAATACTTTTGATTAAACTTTCTGAGGGGTTCCATGTCCATAGGTCTTAGAAACAAGCTGGACAAGACCACAGCTGCCAAGAATTAAGTTGCAGATATGACTGATTCTGCTTTGGGGTTAGACTAGACTGCTCAGCAGAATTTTCTCAGCCTTACGACAGGTTTAAAATGTGATTACAAAGAAAGGTTAAAGGAATCGAATGTTTTAACTAGTTTTAAGCTTAATCTACGGGTGCTGTGCTCTAACAAAAAGAGTTTAGTCATTAATCTCTCTCCAAGAAGATAACACACTTCTCTACTATAACATAATGGGATGGACAGCCTCAGTCATGAAGATGCTTGGAGAATGGATTTAAATTTAGAATACTATATTTCAGTTCAGTTTAAAAGAACGTGAATTTGTTCAAAACTTTGTATGTAAGACTTTTTCATTATTATTCTTACAATGGAACTGTTGTGTGCAGAGCTACTAAATCTGTACACTGTCACTTGAATGGATACTTAGTAATTATGCTATTATGAACTGCATATTCCACATGGGAAATTCAAGGAATTTTGCAGTTTTTACGATATAACCTTTACCTTAATTTTGTTCAAATTGCATCTCAGTGAACCTGGCATACTGCTTAGGAGAAATGGAATCATGTACTGCATTTTCAAAGGCTTTATGAGAGGTAAAACCAATTTTCTTTCCCAGCAAACATGAACTAAAATTGTCTGGGTTTAGGTGGAATTTTTAAAGATCAATATGTTTACATCTAAAGCAGGTAAATCTGATTGCATTTGAAGTGACTTTTTAAATTAGGAAACCATCTTGTGAAAACAGCAGAAAGGAGAAGTGAAGGAGGATAGAATTGCATCAAATTTGAACTAATCAAATAAACATTAGAATACACTATTACAAAATTTAACAAACCAAGTATTGACTTTTCCTGTAAATAACTACATATGTACTTTAAAAAGTAGATGATGTGTAATAAAGAGAGAATCAAATCAAGAAATCTGCAAAAAACCACTGTACAGTAAACATAAACCTGGCAGGAGAATTTTGCTCCTGTGGAGAAAAAAATCTGAAGTTATTGCTAGACACCTTAGGGCTCGTCATGTGTCACTAGAAACCTGTGGTTAGACAACTGAACTGAGCCCAGTGTCACCCTTGGTAGTAATGAAAGCTTGGACACTTAGTTAAATTTAAAATACTTAGATACCTACACGGAGGTGTCTGAAGCTGCGCCCCAATGTGTATGTTACACACACCAAAGTAGCGGCCCTCAGCAATTCCCTGCTGCCTGAAACCTTACAGCCACCCTGTCTAACGTAGCTCAAGGGCGTGAGTAAGGTCTGGGAATGCAAGCAGGTCATTGAGCAATAAGCTAATATTTGAGTTTCCAGCCTATCAACTACTTGGAGGTGATTGCTTTTATGCTGGAGCAAAGGAGAGCTGGCATTCTGCTCGGAGCGAGCTGCTGCCCTCCTGCCAGGGAGGAGGAAACGTGCAGGTCGATTCTGTGCGCGTAACGTGAGATCTGTTGTTCCCCCGTTGCTTACCGTGCGGCAATTTGCTTACGTGCAAAATAAGAAGTGATTGTCTGCTTTCCTTTCTGTTCTTCTGGAATGAAGCAGAAAGGTGCATCTGTGTTGTGTAATGAAGCAGGTGGGATAGTGATTTTAACTGGTAATGAAACAAACTTTTATTAAACAGGTCATCAGCAGGCGTAGTTAACTGCACTTTGAGTCTTAAAAGAGCTATTGATACAAGTATTGTCAATTTTTAAAAAATCTGCAAATCTCGGCTTGTGTTGAGGCCTTGATCTCAGGTCTGTGCAGACTAGAGGAGTGCCATGGTGGAGACCTGCTGATCCTGGAGTTCCAGGAGAGAACATTTTATATTCACTATTTAGGCACATTTAAAATGCACATGCATAGCAGGTTGCGATATGGAACACTGCAGATTTACTGTAGATCAGCTGCATAGCCTTTCAGCACATGTACAGTAGCCATTTATGTAGGATTTTTGGGTGGTGTTTAAAAATACAGCAGATTACTGAGGAGAGTTGAATGTTTTCTGGGTTATTTATTTTGCAGT
Organism: Tauraco erythrolophus; assembly: GCF_009769465.1. Taxonomy (NCBI): domain Eukaryota; kingdom Metazoa; phylum Chordata; class Aves; order Musophagiformes; family Musophagidae; genus Tauraco; species Tauraco erythrolophus. The sequence goes on along the minus strand of NC_141465.1, from coordinate 80,058,296 downwards.
GTGTAACTCTGAGACTTCCCTGTTGCAGCCGTTCTGGTCTGTGTAACTACTTAATATTCATTGGGACAGAAGCAAAGTGAAAAATCAGCTCTGTAGTTCAGTGGTTAGGGTACTCGTCTGCCACAAAGGAAAGTTGCATGCTGCTGCTCCAGTGAGTATTTTTAATTATTTGTATAATCTATAAATACAGTCTGCACTGGCCAGGCCTGAATCACTTTAGAACTAATGTTTTTCAAGGCACGTATGAGCTCTGGGCTGGATATACTTCCAGTTGTCCATGTCTCATCAATTTCTTTGCCCTTTTCAATGGATCCTCTATGGTCACCAGGACTTTAAAAAGAAGGAATTATGTGCTGAATGGGAGCCAATTAGCTAACTTCTCTTAAAGAATGGAGAGGGATGCATCTAAATTCCAACGGATGTTCCCTTCCACTACCACCACTGTGATAGCTGTGCGCTGGCTGCTTGTTTTGAATGATAAACTTGTGCAAGGTATAGCATAGATGTTCTGCAGGATCAGGCTTATTACGTGGCTGAGAAAATTTCTTTCAAGTCAAATTAATGCATTATTTTTGTACAGGAGTATAGCATGTCTTTTTTCTGAGCTCGTGTAAAATGCATTGTGTCTATAAATATATGAATTTATTGTTAGATGTCTAAAAATAATTAAATATTTCAAGTATTCCTTGTTCGTTATGTTATACCTACAGGATTTTTGTGATTTGTAAGATGGGATACTGTAGTTACAATTTGCAAGGTTTGTAGATGTACAGAATGGGACTAGAAATTTTAAGTCATCGCATGGGTTTGCATTGTGTTCCCGTTATGTCATGGCAATTTTAAACTTAAGTACTTTTTAAGCTAATTTTCTTGCTTTTGCCTAACACAGTTTTAACCCCATGTTATTTTAAACAAATTCCTGGTAACGTAAAATGTCTAATTATCACCAATGAGTATTTAGTTTTGTCACTCCTGATACATTACTTAAAGGCTGCAAGCAGGAATCCTGTAAGCAAAGTAAGGCCTAGTTCAACCATATTAAACTTCTATTTACATTTTAATTTGCTTTCTGCTGTGTGACTCTGTTATACTGAAGCTATTACCTGGCTCAGTGGTCCCCACAGACAATTCCCTTTCTCATTCTGATTTTATTGTAAATGATTGTCAGCATAGTACAGGAAACTGCAAATTCAATTTTGATCAGTCCCATGAGGTACTTGATTCTTCATGACTTACTCTTGTTGTTTTAAAAATATATTGAAATAGCCATTTAATTTAAGGGTTTCCTTCATAGTAGAGGATTAAAATCTGTAGCGTCTTTTATGCAAGGGCTTTTCCTTTATTGTGTTATTAGGTAGAAGCTAATATTTAAAGAAATTTTGTAGTGATTACCCCCTTGGGAAAGATTTAATTCTTCGTTTAATATTTCCATTTTATATTTAATGGTTCGTTAAGCTGCCTTTTTTTATTTCTTTTACAGCTGGTGATCATAAACCTGCTGTTTTCTTTTAAAGATAATGTTTTCTTGAGTATTTATTATAAGTTAAGATTTAAACATAGTCCTTCCTGCACACACTGCACTTAGTCCTTACTGTGAAACAGATTAATGACCCCTTTGGTTTGAAGAACTTTAATTTTTCTTCCTTTCTCTGTGCCGTGTTACTGTGACACAAAATAGCCAAGAATGTGGAAGATGAAACAGTGCAAAGTTAGAAGGGGACGGTGAGGACAAGAGACGGTAACTGCATAAGAACAAAAAGGGTAAGTGATGTAGTGCAGTCTGACCCTCCCAGAGGCAAAGTAATCATTGGGAAACAGTAAATCATTGGGATGAGATTCAGGGCTTGATTCAGGGCTTGATTAGGGCCACGAAGATGATCCGAGGGCTGGAACACCTCTGCTATGAAGACAGGCTGAGAGAGTTGGGGCTGTTCAGCCTGGAGAAGAGAAGGCTCCGGGGTGATCTTATCGCAGCCTTCCAGTACTTAAAGGGGGCCTACAGGAAAGCTGGAGAGGGACTTTTTACAAGGGCGTGTAGTGATAGGACAAGGGGCGATGGCTTTAAACTGAAAGAGGGTAGATTTAGATTAGATCTAAGGAAGAAATTCTTCACTTTGAGGGTGGTGAAACACTGGAAGAGGTTGCCTGGAGAAGTTGTGGTTGCCCCATCCCTGGAAGTGTTCAGTGCCAGATTGGATGAGGCTTTGAGCAACCTGATGTAGTGGAGGGTTTCCCTGCCCATGGCAGGGTGGTTGGGACTAGATGATCTTTGAGGTTCCTTCCAACTCTAACCATTCTATGATTCTATGATTCAGCTGCACAACAGGCATCTATCTAGTGCTGTTTTAGCTGTCATAGGGTGTCCTGTCTGTCCCCCAGGCCTGCCTCTACAGGGAAGTGCTGGTCCTGTTTGCCCTCTCATCTTTGCTGATCCCTTGGAGGATATCCTGTGTAATCTCGAGAAAAGCAAATGACACTGTGTGTTGGGCAAAAGATACAAGTTCACTCTTTCAGACTGTAGATGTCCGCATCTAGTGTCTGCATGTGAGGTAGGGGCATTTAATGCCATAATGATCAAAGGAAATAAGATCAAATATGTATATTTTAAATGGAGTTAAGTAACTTCTATGACTACACCTATATTAACAGTTTTTACTTACATAAACTGTATATAGTGTATATTTCTATTTTAAAAGTAAGGGACAAAGTTATATTAAAACCTTAGACAATGTCACTGTTACAGAACAATCACTGGAGCCTGAGGGGGAAAAGATTAAAAAAAATGCAATTCGTATTGCTGCTCTTCAGGAACATCACACTTTTTGAATTAGACACAGAACAGACAAGGTAGTAGGGTGAAAAAAAAAAATCGTGATTCTAGGTTTGTTCTTTCTTCTAACTACAGATTTGCTTCCCTAGCTGAAACATTTCTTTGATGCTCGGCTTCCCTCCCTACAGTTGCTATGGTACCTAATGCAGCTGAAACAGGAGCATCTTGTCAAGCAGATTTGGGAAGATTCACTGAGGCTCAAGCTTTTTGCATATCTTCTTAAAACCAACCAGGAACACTTATACTAGTAACATAAATAATTAAAAATATCCATGTTAGTTCAAGATCTTTAAAAAACCTCCAAGCATCAGCTTATGTCTGTGTACTGATCAAGGTGATAGTCTGCGGAATGGATTAAAACAAGTAAACAAACCAGAAATTAATCAATCCTAAAAAGGCAAACCTTAGAGAAGTAATGACAGAAGTATAGAATTAGGGCATTAGGAAGAAAGACGAGAAAAAGGGGGAAATAGGGGTTGTCTTTTTAATTTCTTCTTTGCTATAGAACTTTACACCCTCAGTTCGCTCACACTGCTACTTATGTAGCCTGAAGAAAAGAAAATCTAATTGTTTTTAGAGACTATGATTTCTCTCTTCTCTGCATCATCTAGCTTTAGATTTCAGTGAAACACATTACGGCTAGAAGCTGTAAGGAGCAGTTCCCTGACTTGGTCCAATTGCGCACAAGTATCTTCTGTAACACTGGAAGAAGGACAACCATGGCGTCTTCCCACTGTGTATGTTGAGAATTCAGAACAAGTGATAGTTTTTTGACTTACCATTTGAAAATGTAAAATTTCATACAGCTTTAGAACAGCATTACAACTTTTTCCTGAAAAGTTGAGATGAAAATTCTTAAGACCAAGAAAAGCCTACTTGATGTTCTAGCAAAATGGAGCAAGAAAAACATTCTAAGTAGAACATGTCAAGTTTAATTCAAAGTATAAGTAGTTTCTCAAAAAAAGCTGCTAACCTGCTTCTGTTCACATAAAAATATAGGAAAAAGTACAAGTGGTTACTCTGACTCAAAACTTCAGAGCTTGTACAAATTGTGGGGAAAAATGTGCTATTTTCCTCTGCAGCACTACGTCTAGATTTTCTATTACAATAAACTTCAGGAGTCATCACTGTCTGTTTAGTATGGAGATGGAATATCAGTGGCGTTCCTTGGCTGTCACTTTGTATTCGCTTTCACAGACTGAATAGTTATCTGAAGGACTCAGCATATGAATCCAGTTGATGTGAGCTATTAAGTGAATCTACACTGGTAAATGCATCTTCTAAGCAGGATGATCTCTGACCATGAGGAGGTACCCAGCTTGGTTCAGGTGCATATGGAATATCCAGGCATAAGCAGTATCTAGGCCAGTGCTTCCACAGCAGCCTGACCACATCCCCATGCATAGCATTGAGCTGTACCATTTGCTGCACTTATGCTCTGTAACATGTCATGACTTTCACAGGTTTTCTTTTTTTGCTTGAGGATGTCTGAAAGAATGATGGTAACCCATCAGAGTTGCGTTTTTAGAACATGGCATCAAATGTATATGTTGCATGCCCTTGGGTGTGATGATGGGGCAAATGGTGGTGCTTGACTGGCAAAGGCTGCTGGAACAGTGATAATGAACTGTATAGGCTGGAGTCATCTATACTACTTTCTAGTGCCAGCTCCCTGGAGTGGAGTGAAGTTTGCTTCAGTGAGCGCAAGTTGGCTCACATCAACCTTAGGAGCAAACTGATGTTTGGACAATACAGATGATATGAGCAGAAAAATCATAGAATCGTAGAATGGTTTGGGTTGGAAAGGACCTCAAATATCATCTAGTTCCAGCCCCCCTGCCATGGGCAGGGACACTGTCCACTACACCAGGTTGCTCAACCTGGCCTTGAACATTTCCAGGGATGGGGCATCCACAACTTCTCTATGCAACCTGTTCCAGTGCCTCACCACCCTCAGAGTGAAAAATTTCTTCCTTAGATCTAATCTAAATCTACCCTTTTTCAGTTTAAAGCCATCGCCCCTTGTCCTATCACTACATACCCTTGTAAAAAGTCCCTCTCCAGCTTTCCTGTAGGTCCCCTTTAAGTACTGGAAGGCTGCTATAAGATCACCCCAGAGCAAAATTCCTCAACATCATCTGTCAGGAAAGTTATAGTCGTCATTTATTCTTTCTTGGCGAAGAATGAGAGGGTGGATGACTTCTCAGAGTCACTTCAATCTGTATTTTGTTATGGGATTTTATTTTTATAGCTTATCAGTAGCTACAATATTCTGGGTACTAAAGAGATCTTTAATAACTGAAGTCATAACACCAGGCAGTGTCTGGGAGCTCAGCCAGATGGACTCAATGGATGAGAAATAAGCCATAAATTTTAATAGTCAAGGTGATTAGGCACTGGAACAGGCTATCTATGGGGATGATAGAATATCAACCCCATCTCAAGTTCTTCAGTTTAGGTTTAGCATCAGCTTTTGAAGATGTGCTGTAATCAAATGGCAGCCACTGCCCTATTTTGTAAAGGAGTATTTTGCAGGCCCAAGGTGTGTTACAGCAGTCAGATTCTGTGATCCTACCCTGGTCTTAAAAGTGGTGAGTGTGAATGTATGAAGGCATTCATCGTAGTACAGTCTGGCACTAGAATGGTTCCTTGAAAGAGGAATAATGTCGATTTAGTCAGAAAACTGAATACAGTCTACCCCAAACACATCCTCCCACAGTTTTCCTCCTCATGTGGAGAGTTAATGGAAGACCACTGAGTTATTCAGGTTCCTCAAGCAGTTTTACAACTAAGTGGGATTTAGTGTGTTATGTGTACCATGAAATTCTTCTTGAGTATAAATATCACGTCAAGTGTTTATGGTTGCTTTGGATTCTCTTCACATACTTTATACATTTTTTAAGGACTTTAAGACCATGCATTTTTGTATCTTTAGTGAATCGTTTCTGGGTTGCTAGGCTTAGGAGTATCAAGTCATGTTATATATATAGGTCTGGAAGTCACTTCCACTTATTTCTTTCAACATCACAGACCTATACACTGCTGACGTTATTGCTCTGTGCTGTCAGCTTTTCTATAATTATTCATTAAGATTTATTTAAAAAACCAGATAATTCCCAAAATTTCCTCCATTTCTCTTTGCACTCTTCACCATGATTCATATTGTCTAATAGAATTTGGCTCCAGTTTCTAAGAAAGTAGTATATAGAGCCTGCGATCCATCAATGGGCCTTCAAACCATCAAGTTTTACAACAATATAGGACTTTATAGATTTTGGCCAACATTTTATGTTTTGGTGGCAAATGAGGAAAGGTTGTGCATGACAACTACTTTGCTTCTTACCAAGCTAAGATACTTTCAGCATCTTGAAGTCATGCAACACTGTTATTTGAAGAAAAAGCCCCCACCCCCCTCAGAGTCCTCTTCAGGTTGTCAAATGAAATCCGTAGCATAATACTGGTAAAGAATAACTTTGGAAGCAAGCTGCTCTGATTTGTTGTAACTTGCTAAATGAGTCTGTACCCTACATGAAGTAATATTTTCCCTCCTTTCTTTAGCAGGCTAAAACTTAACATACTTTATAAGTCACCTACATATTAAGTGAAACTAGATTATTTTTTATACGTGATTCTCTAGTGAATATTATTTGGAGCTGTTGTTTGTTTTCACTTTCCACTTCATCTTTTGTGATTCATGACTCTGTTACTATGGTAAGTGTATAGGATTGAGAACACTCCTAGCTGAAGGAGGTAAACAAATGCTAGGATGACAAAACGCGACTCTTATATCATATAAAGTATCATTAAAATTCTAATTTTTGCTGGATTTTGTAATATAAAATAAGTTAGGCAAAAGTTTGTAGATAGAGATAATTTCTCTTATGCTCTTTATTGAGTGGATAAACTTTCAACCGCGTTTTACGAGCTCTTAAAAAGGTATTACCTCTATCTGCAAATCCTGGTCTTATCTTTGTCATTAGGTCACCAGAGTTGTGAGAACGGTGCGATATTAGATAGCGTACTTTAGATATATGAAAATTAATCCAAAGAGAAAATTCGTGTACTCAATACTGTCTCAATTCTACTTCAGGAGTTTTTGAAAGAGTGTCTTGCTTTGTCCAGTCCCAGATCTATTTCCAACACCGGTATCTGGTTGCTCTGTGAAGACCAAGGTCTGTTCTAATCTAGCTTTTGTTATTAGCCAAGTAAAGTTACACCTCTGAGGACCTTTGAGAAATGCATTAAGTGAAAGGATTAGCATTTTTATTTGTGATTTACTTTTCTGTCTTGTCACTTTGATAAGTTTTCAAAAATTAGATGTAGCAGCTGCTTCTTAGTATTTACCTGGTGAGAGCACAATGGTAAAAATCTTCTTTAGTTATGCTGCTTTTATGCAAACACATTGTCCCTTTCCATTCAGCGAGGGAAAAGGTGCCTGCCTAGGAATGGACAGTAGGGGGACTTGGACTCTGTGCTGTTTATGTGTTTTAACAGCCAGTGGAATCAAAACAGCAGTAGAAACCAGAATGCTGCTGACATGGTGTCCTTGTTCTGTGTCGTTGAAGCAGGGACTAAACCAGTAGATCCTCCTGCTCTTATCTGAGTTTTTAATGATTAAGCTAGAGTTAGGTTTTTTTGGCATGTTCTCCTTCCTGCCCTGAGAATTGTACATCCCAGGCCAGAGGGTGGCTGGCTGAGCTTTCACAGGAGCAGTGGAAGGTGTTTTCACCCACACTGCTTGATAGTCCCAAGGAGGAGCCCCATCTGGCTCTTTCCGGATTTAAAGAAGAGAATTTGTGTGTTTCCAGACTGGATCCAACTTAGTGTTTGGATTTGTATGTATCAGTGTATGCACATTATAGTGGTTTAATCTATTTATCTATTTATTTATTATAAGCTTAATACAGCACCACATTTTTTTTAGTAATTTTTAAGTAGTTTGATTGGAAATCTGATAATTATTCTTTTAAAATTATACCATATCAGAATGATAGTTATCTTTCCATAAAGTGCTAGACTGGACCACAATGTTCAATCCTTAGTAATACCGTAGATTTCCTAAATAAACTAAGAATTGATTTGATCACTCTGGGAAAATACAGTCTGTGTAAGGCATTGAGTTGCTTTGAGTTAAGCAACTAAAGTTTAGCTGGATTCTGGACAGAGATATAGAACAATTACTTTTCAACACTACATCAGTATGTGGATTCCTAAACTGAATAGATATGTCAGTTTTTGGATCTATTTCTGCTTAGACAGAGAAGAAGGAAGTAAAACTGGGTTGTTAGGATAGAGGACAGGAGAACTCAGAAAGTCTGCTCTGTAGTGTTGTGTGTAGTGTGCATTTATATCAGCAATTTGGATTGAACTAAGAGAGCTCTTCTGAAAAGATTCTCACCGCTGTCCTCCCGGACTCCACTTTGGTTTGCATCACTCAGCAGTTGCACAGTTAACAAGCTCGATTCCTTACAGATGAATCTAAACTGAAAGATGCCTTTCAGGATTACTTCTAATTTTCTCCAGCTACTAGTGGGCATGGGATCTGTAGAACTAGAATTTATGTGAATAAAGTCCTCCAAAATTCGAGTAGTGTGAACACTGGATCATCTGTGCCAACTGTTTCACTCTGTAGATCCATTCCTGTTACGCCACAGAGCTTGCTAATGTATGTAGCCTATGTCATCTTGAGTAGATTAGTCCTGTCCACCAAGGAGGCCATCCTTATTACTATTTTTAGAAGTGAGATTATTTAGCATTTCTGGGGGTCAAATTCTTAAAGGCTTCTAATTTTAATTCATCAAAACATCTTTAAGGCTGATGATATCTGCTTTTATGTTCGTGTATTTAGTATCATGATGGTAAAATGGCAGAAAGCCATTTGAGACATCTTCTAGTTCTTCAGAGATAGCTTTAAAGCAGGTTAAACAGTTCATGTGTTTTACAGTGACCCATTCACAATAACAAATTTTGTGCATTATGGAAGTGTAAGAATCTCTTTGGGTAAAATAATTGCTACTGAAATAATAGAGAAAAAATACGTTGCATTTAAATGGAAAATGAGAAGGATGTATATTCCAGCAGGAATGTGGTGAGGTAAGTAATTTTCACAAAACTACTTTTGCACAGAATGTTGCGATATTTAGTAACTGCTAGTGGCCCGCATGTTGATCTCGAATCTCCTTTTCACAAATTAGGATAATATCTTGTAATAAAAATAGGGTTACATGAAGGGATAAAGCCTTGGAGGGAAGAAAGCAAGGCAGCCCAAGAAAACTGGTTGATACTCAAGGATCACCTCTTCCTAGTTCAGGAGCAGTTCATCCCAAGAAGCAGGAAGTCAGGCAGAAATGCAGGGAGGTCTGTGTGGATAAACAGGGAATTTCTGGTAAAATTCAAACACATGAAGGACGTATACAGAGGGTGGAAGCAAGGATAAGTAACCTGGAAAGAATACAGAGAAGCTGTTAAGTATGGGCTGGATGAGCAGCCAGCGAGGTGGATTGAAAACTGGTTGAACATCTGAGCCCAGAGGGTAGCGATCAGTGGCATAAAGTCTAGTTGGAAGCCAGTAACTAGCGGTGTACCCCACGTCGATATGTGTCAATACTGAGTCCAATCCTGCTCAACATCTTCCTTAATGATCTGGATAATGGCGTGGAGTTTACTCATCAATTTTGTTGATGACACAAAACTAGAAGGAGTGGCTGATACATTAGAGGATTTTGCTGCCATCCAGAGGAACCTGGACAGGCTGGAGAAAAGGGCTGATGGGAACCTCATGAAGTTCAACAGAGGCAAGTGCCAAGTTCTGCACCTGAGGAAGAGTTATCCCATGCCCCAGGACATGCTGGAGGCCAACTGGCTGGAAATCAGCTTTGCAGAAAATCACCTGAGGGTCCTGGTAGATACAAAGTTTTACATGAGCCAACAATGAGCCCTTGTGGCAAAGACCACCACCAGCCTCCTGGGCTGCATTAGGAGGAGTGTTGCTGGCAGGTCGAGGGAGGTGATCCTTCCCCTCAGCACTAGTGAAGCCACACCTGGAATTGTATCTAATTCTGGGCTCCCCAGTACAGGAGAGATACAGAGCTACTGGAAAAAGTCCACTGAAGGGCCACAAAAATGACTAATGGGCTGGAGCATCTCTGTCGTGAGGAAAGGCTGAGAGAGCCAGGACTGCTTAGCCTCTATTTAGCGAAAGCTAATATTGCTGTGTTGTTTTATGCTTTTAAGGGTTCAGAAGTGGAGGAGGTGAATCTTTCCATAACATCATTGTTGATTGCAAAAAATCTGACTGTGCTAGGATACCTAAACATAGAGGTGGGGTTCAGATGGCTCAATAAAGGTCTCTTGTGTCACTCTCCCTCTGTAACCCTCTTGGTTACCTCCTCTGCTGCCCGTGATTCTGCAGGCTGTGTGCCAGGGACTGTCTGCTGTAGTGCAGCTGTACATGGTCTTTGCTTTGAATTCTGAGGAGGTTTCCTGTACGGGCAGCCACCTCCTGCAGGGTGAAACAGCCAGACATACTCAAGTTGGTCCGTCTTTAGAGTTGAGCCGTCTTCTGGTAGGCTTTAGTAATGGAGGATGTGCAAAAGCTAGCTGTTCAGCTTGGAATGGATTTTCATGATAACTGAAGTTACTGTCTTCATTAAAAAAGAAGCAGAGTCAGAAATTGACTGTAGTAGTGCTGGAAGATTCAAGTTATCCTACTGGATTGCCTTATGAGTGCACATTTTCTCTTAGCATGACACTGTGTAAGCAAGACTCCTTAAGAGCAGACCATCATATCCCTGGTCCAGGCACTAGCTTTCCAGAACAGACCTATAACTAGGTATGGATTGGGCTTAGCTGAGCATAAAACAAAGGAATTTTGTAAAAGGAAATTTGTGGGAGAATCTAAGTATTGTAAGCTTTGGAAGCCACGAGACAGAGACTCATAGCAGCCGTCATTTTTGGAGAACACAGCTGTGACAGTGGTTTATTATATAAAAGGTGTTTAGGAAAGGTCTGTGAGGCCCATGGACAGGTAGAAACATGACGAAAAGGGTTGATGTATGAGAAGGAGGTGTCAATGATCATAGAAACTGTAAGATGTCTTCAAGCAGAATAGAGCACTTATCTCTTAATTTGGGATTTGGAAATATATATTTTTTTTAACTTTAAACATTTTATTGAATTTCCTCTGAGTATGCGTGTGAAGAGTTTATCCAGTTTTGTTGGTTTTAATACATCATCTTTATACCAATTTAAGAAAATAAATCTATTGCAAAGATAAACCCCGTTGTATTGCCAAAGAAGCACAGGCGATAGTCACTCTCAGGTTAGAGAGAATCCTTGATAACGCCTTTGGTAGATGTGCTGAGCTCCTCAGCAGAAAAAATGGGGAGGAACAAAGACGTGTCCAGTCATGGAAAGGTAACAGTTCATAGTCATCTCGCAGAGCATGAGGAGTTCCGGTTCTTTTTTTACTTGCTTTAATTTTTTAGTATCAATTGTACTTCTTTAAGATGAATACTTCATTCTCTTGCTCATGCATATATATTTCCTGTCTGATTTATGTGGTGTTCCTTCTTAGGTTCATAACTTTCTTTTCTATATCTATTTTTATTTTGGTTATTTTTAGTTGATGCTTTCATTTTACTCTTGAGATTAAAATGGGTAGCATTACAAGCAAAGGTGTTCTGTTCCTGTATATTAGACAAATGAAGAAGTTTTGTGATTTGGTTTCCTAAGTTCAGACATCTAATACTGTATTTGTTAACCTGGAACCTCTTACCTGACCTCAGGAGCTCTTCTGGGGAAGTGCAGGTCTCCTGTGGATCCTGTCTTCCTGACTGTCTAGGGCTCTTCCCGTGGCACTGTATGTTTATGGTTAGGTAGCTGAATCCTCTTCAAATTGCTCATAAGCAGATTTTGTTGGCTGTAGTGTTGATGACTGTGGAACTGATGGACAATAGCATTTTTAACACTGCTATTTAGGAATTTGCTGAACGCAATGAGTCTGGGAGAGTAAGTGATTCCGTACTCTGCAGGCACGAAAAGCTTGGTATATATTTATAGTTCACTGAAATGCATGAAGGAATCTGGCTTCATGTGGAAGAACAAGCAAGATATATGGTATAGTGGCATCCTTTTAGGGTCTTCACTGAAGTTACACAGTTCTTTTGCCATGTTAAGACGCCAGCAGTCAAAGGTCCGTAATTACTAGAAAGCATCTTGATTCCTGCAAAGAGAGATTTGGTGTCAGAGGTAGAATTGCACAGATGGTCTGATACCTAGTCTTTTTTTGAAATTTTCTTTTTCCAGGTATTGTTGTTCATTAAAATACCTAGGACCTAGATTCAAATCCTGTTAAGGGGAGTGTTGGACAATGCCTTGATGTGGATCAAGACTTGACACATGAATTCTGTGACATGCCCTATGTAGTGGTAGAATCATGTGCTCTTAATGTTTAGTGTTAAGGTATCAAAAACTCAAAATAGCATAAAAAATGTACATTCATTGTTTCAATGTACTTTTTTTCTAACTAGACACCATTTTGTTTCATCGTTTAGGTTGTTCTGATGGCAGTACTTATGGTTGCCTTTTCCTGCATGCTCTCCCAAGAAGGTTTAGGAGTCAAAAGAAACAGCATTTTCTTAGGTGTCTCTCAAACTCTTCAAAGAAAATGAAGAGCGCTCTTTTGAGACAGTGAGAGCATTTCAGTCAAAACTACCTTGATCAAACGTAACAGATGTCTGAGATTTTAACTGCACTTTCAAAAGACAGCTTTGTTGATAATGTGAAAGTTAAGCAATTAGTTTGCTTTCCAGACTTCTCAGCTGTTATTCACAAGGAAAGTATTGTGAGAAATTCTACTCTTGCCTTTGACCCTTTCCTTCACACTTATAAATACATGAAAGTGGAAACCAATATTCTCTGTTCTTTATAAATTTTTCACTTAAAGCTGTCTTAAGAATAACCATGAAAGATTGCATGTAATGGCTTATAAATATAGTTTCTCTAATACTTCTTTTTCGAGAAGAATAAAGAAAACCATTGTGGTTACATTTGCTTCAAAAGTTAAAACTGTTAGCGTTGAATGCCTGCAATATCAGACTGAAGGAAAAGTAGTTTGAGGAACATTTTATAGCTAAACAGATTTTCCTGCTGTAGCTCTGAACCCACAAGCCGAGTAATCCAGCAAATTTCAATTTATGTCCTCTCTTCTGGTACAGAAAAAGCAGGATTTTTTTCAACATACACAATTGTGTTCAGGTTATGTATTTTTTTATTTTTTATAAATTCTCATAGAAAAGATAGGTATTTGTCCCACCCTCCTGTTCATACATTGAGTATGTGAAGACTTTGAAGTCCAGGATTTGTATTTTTTCGGCTGAAAGATGGTAAGTGGAGGGTGCACCTCGCTGAAATTAGTTTGATAGCGTGGTGATTTGGCGTGGAGTCACAAAAGACAGCTGAGCGGTGGAACCACTGAGATAATTAATTCATCTGTTGAGGATGTGCTTAAAGGCTTTTCTGAGACAAGTCATCTGAATTTTGCTATTGAAAGGTACTTGTTTCTTACTGTTGTTCGCTCACACTTAGTAAGTATTAGAAAATTTGCAGAATATAATTCTGTCCTAAATTAGGCACTTCAGCTCCCAGTGTAGTGTGCGGAGAGAAAGGATAATGCAATGCACCAAAGTCAGACTCCTGGAGATACCTTTCTCCATTAACAGCAGAAAGACCCTAGGGCCACGAGACTCCTTACTGTCTCTTTTTAAGTGGAGTGCATTTGAGTGGCTGGACTAGATCCACAAAGGTGTGAAAAGCCGGCTTCCTTCCACTTAACTTGGATACCTAAGTTAGGAGCCTGGCTTTCCTGGGCACCTTTCTAGTCAACAGTGAGAGAAAGGTCCTTGCAGAGGAAGATAGCCTGCTTCTTCCTCTCCTACCTCAGTGCCTCAATTGGTACTGGAAGTGAGACAATGTGAATTGAGGTATCAAGTCCCATCGATTTCATAGGAATTGTGTTGCCATTGTGAATTTGGGTATTAAGAGGTGTATTCACTATCTTTAAATATTATAGTTTCTAACATCTGTGATCAGACTCCTTGTGCAAGTAGAGGTTCAGCTGATTCAGTTAGGAATCTGCTGCTCTCTGTTGGCTGTGTGGGGTGCCCTACAATCCTGACTTCCTTATTTAGCATAGGTTCCTGTGTTAAGTCAGTGTAAGTTTAATCCTTTTGTGAGCATGGCTTTTATTTTCAGTTTCCAGGCTTGCATGGAATACCTCCTTACCTTGTAAATATATGTGGTACTGGAGGGATAGAATACATTCAAAGGCTTGTGAGCCAGCTGAGTATTGGAGGTGTCTTTTAACAAAAGTAGCTAGTTTGGTCTTCTTTGAGTTGCTCCACTTAATTTTCATTGTTTTGTATCAGGAACATTTATGATGAGGAATAGTATCCTGTTGAAACAGGATGGGATAGCTTTGTCTGGCAATTTTTCAGTTAAGTATCAGTATTGATCACAGATATTCATCAAGCTCTTTTTAATTTTCTATTTATTTATTTTTAGCATTGGTATGAACTTTAAGGCATTCCTGTTCCTTGCTTCATACTCCTTCCTCTTTGACAGCATGTGCTGTGTCCTCTACTCTTTGTAGTAGCCCAACCATTTTAGTGGCTGCTTTGTGAACTACAGTGGGAAATTAATGCTGGATAATTTTTCCTTCTGTACTATATTTAAATTGGATACTTTCCCTGATCTGCTTCATGGAGCAGCTGCACAAACAGTTGTGTGTCTGTCTGGTACTGCAGCCAAAGGCTTGTGAAACCATAGCCTAAGTCATAGTGCTTTTGAGTTACTTCCAGTGCTTATAATTAAAAGGCAGCTATGATTACAGGGCTTTCATAACTTCTGTTTTTGCAATCTTTTGTATTAGAATAGATACTCACATTCATCCCAAGATGTAGTTATTAACCTCATCTTTTTCATGGTAAATCGAATGGGCTACTTGAATGGGTTCAGGGAAGGAAAGCAGTAGGGTAGTCTTGCCACTTCAAGTGCTTTGTATAACTAATGCTAAAATGTGTTTAATTAAAAGATTGACATAGTTTGTCCATAGTATAGTATAATTCATATTAGATATTTCTAATCAAGTAAATGCATCAGAACTGTATTTACCTTCATAAAGATTTGTTTGTAAATTTGTTGCATGAGTTCTGTACAGTGCAGACTGAAATATAATAGTATTTAATTAATATAAAAACTTCTCTCAAGACAATAGACAGCAACAATTCTAGTATAAAATGTGAGTGTTCCACAAATTAGGTCTATAAGTTACTATGGAATTTCTGAACTGAACTCTGAAATTCAGCAGAACTTATACTGGGAATAAATGCTAAGGTACATTGAAGTTACAGTGTTGGAAGATATGACTAATATTTCATTTAAAGTATTTCTTTGATCCCTCAAAGTCACATTCATTTGAAGAAAAGAAAATTTTGAAGTTTAGCATCTGTGTCAGCTTAAAGTTATCCAATATAAATGTTCAGATTTAAGGTGATAAGTAATAATTCAGAAGACAGTTATGACTCAAAAGAAAAAGGAAGACATTTCCGTACTCTTGTAGCTGACCAGCAAAATCTCAGAAGTGGGAATTAATCTGTAAGTTAATATATATTTAGAAATTAGCGCAAGTACCAGCAATTCTTTGCTTTGACATTATTTCTGGTTTATACTTTTCTTTTCTTACAAGTCTTTTCCATCCAACTCTTGATTCACGTATACCCTAGACATTCGGTGCTGGGAACTCTTGGGACAGCAGAAGCTTGTGAACAGATACGTTGACTATCTTCACTTCTTGCATCAGGGTATGAAAGAGTTCTTGTATTTTCATTTTATCATGTAAATAAGCGTTCATATGTTGTACTTAAATCAAGGTATATTGCATAATGTGACTATCAGCAGATTTGTAATAATCCTTAGGAATGTTGTACCTTGAAAGTGCTTGGCTTTAGTGTCATTGTTTTGACAAGATTGTGTTTCTTATGAACGAGGAGTGTGAAATATGTGAAATTGCCAGGGGAGCAAGCATCCGACAAAACGTGGTGTAGGCAAGCCTTTTTCTAGAGAGATTTTAAAAGTGAGGAAATCAAATAGGCAAATGTTTGTATTAGCTGCTGTTGTAAATGTCCTTTTTGATCCAGATGTGGCAGGTCCTTCTAGATGTCTGTTGTCCCAACCAAGGAAAGTCTCTGCTGCTTGCAAATGCACCATCTCTCAGCTCTTTGCAAACAAAACTGTAGCAATTGAATAAGATGGGAAATTTGCAGGCTTTCAAACAAAAAGAAGCATAATTCATCTAGAGAGCACAAGGGTAGATCTATGTTGAGAGTTCTCAGTAGGGAAGGGGTGCAGCTCAGGCACACGGTCACATATGGTCACAGAGATGTGACATCGCACCATGGCCATGCCTTCAGCACCTGGATACTCTCACCCAGGCTGAAAATGCTGTGATCTTAGACTCATATTCATCCTCTCTAGCTTTAGTTTGAACTGCATCTGTACTGGTAAATAACACATAGCCTGGGAGGAAGACTGAAGCTATTATTTACCCATGTTGCCTGAGCATTGGCATTTTCTCTGGTAATGTTTTGACTTGTACCTGTTGTGTTCTCTGGAAATGTTCATCACAGAGACTAATCCCTAAAGGCCGTTTGGATGAGACTCTGGTTAAGTTTGGCTGTCTTCACCCTACATGGACCTCAGACCTTACTGTCATAACACATTATGCTCTGTTACCTGCTATGTAAAGACACTGAAACTGGCTGTGACACACCTTCAGACACTTTTGAACAGAAAACAAAAATTAAGTGCTGATGCCATAGGGTTTACCAGCTAGTTGGTGGGCAGAGTCTGTGCTTCAGAGTGGGTACAGACCACCCAAAGCCGACCTGTTCTCCAAGATGCCTCTCTTCCTTCATTGGTCCAGAGGCAGTCTGAAGTGACTGCGGTCTTCATGTAGGCACCCCAACCCCAATTTAGTGTGTGATCAACTCACTCTGAATTTTTTATATCTGAACTTTATGAAGAGCTTCCTGAGTGGATGATTGAGTGATACTGGCTCATTTTTCATGCCTGTACTTTCACTCTGTCATGTAGAAGAGCTTTGTGGTTTTCTGTAGAGGTCTGTACTTGAGGTATCGACTGAAGAGGAGAAAGTATCTTACTGTCAATGTCAGTTTTTCAGTGACACTTGTCAAACACACTAGGTTGACCTTAACATCAATTTCTTACATTCTGAACCCCGCACCACCGCTCCTCAAAAAAGGCTCAGTTCCAGTCACCTCTGCTAGAGGTGAGCCAAGATGCCTGTTTCTCTCCATTGATTCTGCAGGGTCTAAAATGACTAGCTCAGATGTAGTTGTCTACACTGGAGACACGGAAAATCAAGTGAGAGGGATCATATATGATACAACTGGGCGTAACTTTTGTCATAACCTTGGAAATGTTGATGCTAGTGAGGGAAAAAAAAATCTGGGGTGGATGATACGAATTTGCACTTGCAATTGCAGTTACTATGATGTTAAATAACTTTAAACAAACTTTAAATAAATAAACTTTAAGTAAATAAAGTACAGCTGGGAACAAGTTGCATGGTATTTGCCTTTATCTTCGTAGATCAAATCAAAGAGACTTTATCCTGAAGCGGTGATAGGTGGAGTCTCATAATTTAATAAATAGCCAATTTATGGCAATATATGTGCTCTTAAAATTACAAACAGGTTGCAAGTTTTGCTAAACATCAAGGAGTAGTGCTAGATATAACAAAAATTCAGCAGCAGGCATTACAAATTTTGAGGATCTGGAAATTGCTTATACAGTATGATGATGAGTATGAATAGGTAGAGAACCTGACCCAATTTTTTTTAAACCTTACTGCATTTTGTGACTGGCATATTTTAAAGTATTTCTTTAAATATTTTTTTTTGTTAGGTCAGGATAATCTAGTTTCTTGCAGTTACTACATACTTTCCTTTTCCACTTAGAATCATACAGAAACAGATGAATTCTGAGTCTTATTTCTATTAAAGTTATTTTCCCCTAGTCAGTTAGCTATATGTGACTTTTAGTAATGCACGTGACAAATGTGCAATCTAGAATACTAACCTTCTTAGTCTTACTGTGTAGTATGCAAATTAACTCACACTGCAGAATTTGATTTTAGAGCTGCCTTTCAAATCGCAAATTATTCCTGGAATAGTTAAAAATATACAGAATCTCTTTTTATTGTGTTAAAATCCTGTGGATTAAAATACATGAGCCCATGTTCCAGGGAATGAAATATCAACATAAGAGAAAAGCAACATGAAAAGAAATATTATGAGATGGATTACATGTAATAAGAATGAGGAAGCAAATTTCCATTTTCTGTTGTAATAACTGCAAGTGTTCGTTCACTTATAAGTGCTGTGGTGCTAATGTACAGTTTCTGGACTGTGAATTTGAAATGACGTCAAGCCTGCAAGGCTGAATTGTTCCTCTTGTGCCCATTACTGTTTCTACAGAAATCCAGATGTTTTAAGACACATAGTGACACTATTCCCTGTGTCACTTTGGGTGTCTTGCTCAGCCATAGTACTAACACATAGCTCTGTGGCATGTAGGTAGTACATACTTTCTGATGACCGGCTGTAAATTTTGGAGAGTCACCATCGCTTTCACCAGCTACATGTGGGAAAAGTATATTATTCTCCCACAGACCTGTTCATATCATTCCTTACTTGTAGTTTTTGTCAGCTGGAGCCCTGTCTGAACTGTGATAAAAATCTTTGGCTAAGCTGTATCAGTAGATCATCTAGACAAACATTATGTTTTTACATCTCTATTGAGTTTAACAAGTAAAATTTAGCTAAAACTGTTTTTCAGAGAGGTATCCAATTTTGGTTTAAAGTTGTCAGGAGGAGAAGATGAACTCATTGTTTTCTTTGAGAATTTGATCACACTGCATGCAAACATCTTTTCTATTAGATTAAAAAACCCTTCAGTATCCAAGCATTTTCTCCATATGAATGCAATGATATCATTCTCAATAATAGTTTCAGTAAGCTAAATGACTCTTTAAATGCCTTACTGTAAAACATTTTATCCAATCATCAAATAGTTTTACTGGTATGAATTATGTATGATTTTATGATATAGATCACCATAGTGCCATATACAGAAATTAAATTTTCTCTGTACTGCTAGTGCATTCTTATTAATACGTATTTGTTTACACCTGGGCTTTTCCTGCACCTGCCTGTGGTATTCGTTACCATATCTTGTACTGCAGCTTTTCCTTCCAAGATTAGTTGAGTGTGATGAGGGGTGACTGCACTTCTTCGTCCACAGTGTCACCTGTGGTGTTTTTGTCCCACAGACTTGAAACTTTCACCAACTGCTCAGTGGGGCTTTTGGAGAACTTGTAAGGAACAATACCTGCAATGTACAGATAATGTTACTCTGATCCAGAAAAGAGTTGACACTTAGAAGAAGTTAAAGGCAGAAAGTTGGAAACCCAACCCAGCTAAATTACATACAAATAAAATTATCATCCTAAGTCCAATAAACTGCATTTCTTCCTATAACCAAGAAGTATTAAGCCCCCTGAAAACACAGAGACTATATGGACTTATGGAAAACTGATTATGAGCTTTGTGCATTCAGGGTGAATGCAAGATAGGATGATGTCCTTTCACTGCCATTAGGGGCAGTAATTCCTATTATCCCTTCCTGACGTGAGAAATTAAATGCCCTTGCAATCCATCCATCTTCTTCCAATGGCAAGAGAATGAAGAGAATTCCCTTCTTTGAAGAGGAACTAGCAGAGAAACAGGGTCCATATTCTTGTTTTTAGTGGGTGTGAGGAAAGAGGAAGGCCTCCATGTCCCACATCAGATGAAGTGAGGAAGGCAGAAAATCTCCAGGACTTTTTACATTGAAAATATTTATCAAAAAGTTCTGGCACCTCTGAGGTATGAAGGAAATGTTGGTATCCATATTCCTGGAATTTTCAGCAAAGGTGGTAGGCGAGAGGTGAAGAAACACTGCTTGGTTTTTACATTTCATGGAGACAATGGAGAAGAATGTAGACTAAGCATCTTATGAGGAATCAAGTTGGAAATCAATTTCAAAATAAAGACAAATACAAAGTGCAAGGGAGGGGGCCCTGGTGAGAGGCTTGCACAGCTTTTAGGTAGAAACCAGCTCATGTCATATGTATGTGGGCTCTGTCTGTAGGCAAAGCAAGCTCAGATGGCTCTGCAGGGTTCTGTGTGCGTGTTTCCTGCGACTCACATTCATTCCTTCTGACTCTAGTCAAGTAAATTATGAGTATAAACAGTGGCTCTACTTGTTCAGACCATGAAGAGAAGTAGACAGGGCCATCAGGACTGTGGGTGAATGACGTCCCTGTTCTGAGGCTGAGATAATCAAACAGGATGTTGGAAACAACTGGATCTGTTATGAGAAATAGGCATTTGTGACAAATGAGTGTGGGAAGCTGACAGAAATTGCAAATTAGGGGTTGGCCGGATTTCTTTGGTAGTTAAGGGGAAGGTAGGTGAGAAATGGCTGAATGCCACAGATAGTTGGAGGGGAGCATTGAAGACCATTAGGGGAGCAGAGTTGTGCCAGGATGGCAATACGTAGGTAGCTGTGCCAGTTGCAACTACCTAGGTAATGGTATCAGTTGTTCCCAATTTGGGTACGAATGTAGCAAAACAGGGACCAGAGGGGGAAAACTAGGGATGGGTTGTGTATGTGAGAGGAGACTGGGGTAGAGAAAGGGGAACTCAAGAGTGGTGAGAAGGAGGGCAAAGAAACAGCAGAAGGGATAAGAAGCCATGCAATTCACGTCATGGATGGTGGCCAAGGGCACCTGTCAGACAGCCCTGAGCCAGGTCACCGCGGACAGAGCAGGACAGTAAACCAAAACTCTTACTCTGACCATACCACAAGTCAATACTTCTGTGGCAAGGAGGACTGGATCAGAGGAGCATCCTGTGTTTAATTTTTATTTCTTACAAATCTTTCTTAATGTTTGCAGGCTTTTTTATTGAAAGTTCCGTTTTGCAAATTTGGCACACTGAAATCTGATTTATTCGATGATGAAAGTGACCTGCCTCTGTGAACAATTATGTCTCTGTTGGTCTTGCATGGTAATATGTTACCAAACCGTCTCATTTTTAGATCCCTATTACAAGTTTTTCTCCAAAGAATATATTCTGTCTGCAACTAATACATTCTTCTGATTCCCATTCATTTACACTTTGTTTTATTGAAGTGAAAGTGTAGCCTTTGCCCTTAACTATTGCTCATCTTCCTTTTAACAGTCTGAATGGAAGACATTTATGCATGCATCTTAGTAAATTAAGAAGCCTTTCTTTTGTAGGGGAGTATTAACATCGTCTATTTATTAATTTACAAAGCTATTCTAATTCCTTTGGGAAAATATGATCTTTTATTTTCATTAGTCTTGCCAGATCCCTTTATCTTCTGACAGCTTAAATCTCCAAGGAGAATATTGTATAACAAAGTAATATTTCTCGGTAAAACATTCTCATAGTCATTTCCTTCTGGAGTTTCTGATATTCTCTATTTATTAGTCAGATGCAGAATGATTTAGAAACAATTTTGATCATAAGCTAATCTCTGATAAGATACTTATTTTTTATGTATGTATGTGATTTTTAAAATTTATTTTAAATTTTTAAGTTATTTATAGTAAACTAGTTACTTGTATCTCAGGAGTTCTATTCACACAAAGAATAAGGGTTTTGTAAGGATCGTACCTTAATTGATGTATGTAGGTGTCTGCTTTGCGTGTTTGGGAAGAATTCTTTAGGTATTCGAAGCCATAGACCATTTATCTTTCCAAAGGTTAATGAATGCTTGTTAATAACTACAAAAATCTTTCTCTGGCATCTTTCTCTTTCTCCTGAAATATTATATATGCTAAAAGTGACTGTGGTTTGGCCGTTCATGAAGATTAATTTCATTTTATCAGTTAACAGAAATGTCAGAGAATAGCTAATAATTAAAGCCAAACAGGACAGGAGAATCTCATGTTACTTAGGATGTGTGTGCACAGGGTGTATGTGCAAGAAGGTCTTGGTTGGATTTGGGCACATGTATATCCCGTGTGTGTGTGTTTTGTTGGCTTTGTTTGCAGTGTTGGCAGTTGATATAAAGTGTTGCTTACTATCATCCACATGAATCCTAACTCTTTACTTTCCATCTCCCTTTAGCTCAAAGTTTCATTGTTTAGAGATCATGTCAGTTGTTTCCACACAGGACTAATGAGGCGATTTCCGAAATCTGTATTATTTTTAGAAAACTTTTTTTCTGAGATGATAGTCAAATTTGCACAGTGAAAGAACGCAGTGCTTGAAGATGAGCTGATAGTGGCAACTGGGAGTTAGCTTGTTAGCTCAACATTCATCTAAGTTTGCCTTAGTTTTTTATAGATTAAAAGGCATTCATTCATATGAAAATACCATACTAAGAGTGTTCCTATTTATAACAGAAGATACAAACGCAAGTGATGCTGTGTGTTAATGAAATCTGCTCAGTGAAGTCTCACAAGTTACTTTTATTACAGTGTTTTCCAGTTCACTGTAGGAATGAGCTGGACTGAGAGACAGGATTTCTGAAACCAGTGATAGTGTGACCAAGCTGCTCTTGATATGAGACAGAAACTAGTGTATCTTTCCAGAAAATATTGCAGAGGAATAAGGGTGGTGGGGAGGTGGCAGATTGTAGTTAAAAATAGTATGAAATTTGATAAAAAAGATGAGGACTTTAGGTGTTGAATCAGAAGAAAGGGGAACTTTGTTTTCCTATTAAGGTTTAATCAAGAGGAGCTTGAGGAGCTATAAGGAAATCAATGTCAGAACTGAAAACTCTTGTTGATTTCTACTTTCAGTCTTCAACACACTTGTCTGCTGTTGGAAGTCCACTGCAATGTTTTTCAGTAATTTATAGGATACTCCTGTTCTGGAAAGCTGGCTGCTATTACCAGTTAATGGAAGCGTGATCAAGTGCTGATATGTATTTTACAACCACATAAAATAACATGTGAGAAACAATTCTCCATGTCTTTGTACTGAATCAAGTACTGTGATTTTCTGACAAAACTACGGCTGAGAGTCTGTTAATATAAAAGATGGAGGAAACATCGAAACTTAAAATGACCTGAGGTTTCTCAGTGTAAAATATCATTCTGTTTATAGATTGATTTGTGATTTCAGCCTTTCAGTTTGAAAAGAAGTTAGTCTGTTCTTCTAATATGGGAGCGCAGGTTATAGCTGCCCTGAGGGAGTTCATTAAGGGCAACTTACGTAACCAGCCTTGCATCAAACACTATGTGGAGTTATCAGTGCAACGCAGAACACTTTCAAGAAACAAACACTTCACATCAAAGCATAAAGAGCATCCTGAATATTTTCATAGAAATGCTTAACACTCTGCTACTACAACGAGTGATGCATACTAGCGCTATGCTGCTGCATGTTAATATTTTATTGCTTCCCTACACTGTGGTGGTTTTTTTTTGGTGTGTGTGTAGTTATTTATTTATTTATTTATTTATTACAAATAAATGCAAGAAGAATGCATGTACTTGAATTCTGTATTATAAAGCTCTATGTAGTTGTATGAGGGTTAGTGTAAGAATATGTTGGCTCCATAACAGACTTCTGCTCACACTTTCGATTTTCAGCTTGTTCTGTATGCCACCAGGGCTAATATAATTTCTGCTACATAGAGAATCAAGTATCATACTGCGGAGCTTGGAAAGTTTTCTGTGTATTTAGGGGCTTCTCCATTCAGTTTAGAGTTTCTCATCTGAGAAAGGATTTACTGAGCAAATTAGTACGTGCTGTAATAAAAAAAGACTTTTGACAAATTACTCACCCATAAGTAAGATATAGGGTCTTGTATGGACAAATAATTGGTTAATGGATCAGGAATGGGGGATAAAAATAAATATTCCATTCTTAAGAGTGAAAAAAGGTCACCAGTGGAGTTCTACATGGATATGTTTTGGGATATAGTTCATCATATTTCTCAGTAATCTGAAAGGGGGTAGCAAAATGGCAAAGTTTACTTATGATACTAAGTGCTTCAGGGTAGTAAAAGTAAGGACCAGCTGTGCTGGGCTGCAGAGGTATCTTTGGAGAGGTAGAGCAACTGCAAGATAGAATGCCAGATGACACTCAGTGTACCTTTAATGGTGTTATAGAAAAAGAAAAAAGTCTTTTATGTAAAAAATAATGGCTCTGAGCTGTTTTCACTCTGCTGAGATACTGAGTTTATGATAGTCCCACCTGGAATACTGCATTCAGCTCTGGAGTCCCCAACACAAGAAGGACATGGAGCTGCTGGAGCGAGTCCAGAGGAGGGCCAAGAAGATGATCCAAGGGCTGGAGAACCTCTCCTATGAAGACAGGCTGAGACAGTTGGGGCCGTTCAGCCTGGAGAAGAGAAGGCTCCAGGGTGATCTTATTGCAGCCTTCTAGTACTTAAAGGGGGCCTCCAGGAAAGCTGGAGAGGGACTTTTTACAAGGGCATGTAGTGACAGCACGAGGGACAATGGCTTTAAACTGAAAGAGGGTAGATTTAGATTAGATCTAAGGAAGAAATTTTTTGCTCAGAGGGTGGTGAGGCAGTGGAACAGGTTGCCCAG
This sequence comes from Tauraco erythrolophus, assembly GCF_009769465.1. Lineage (NCBI taxonomy): Eukaryota > Metazoa > Chordata > Aves > Musophagiformes > Musophagidae > Tauraco > Tauraco erythrolophus. The sequence goes on along the minus strand of NC_141465.1, from coordinate 80,033,748 downwards.
AGAAGTTGTAGATGTCCCATCCCTGGAAATGTTCAAGGCCAGGCTGGATGAGGCTTTGAGCAACCTGGTGTAGTGGAAGGTGTCCCTGCTCATGGCAGGGGTGTTGGAACTAGATGATCTTTGAGGTCCCTTCCAACCCAAACCATTCTGTGATTCTATGATTCTATAGTTCTATGAGTATGTCAGTTTAGTGTCCCATAGCGGTTAAAAAAACAGAGTGTTCAGAAAGACGGGGAAAAAAACCCCAAACGAAGAAGAAAACAGAGCATTAGGATACTAAAGCAGAAAGCCATAGTAGGCTTGCATTTTGAAAACCTTTCAGTTCTTTTCTGTCCATCTCAAAATATGGATATTGTGGACTGTAGAACTGGAAAGGTTCAGAGAAACAAGGTAGTCACAGATGTGGAAAAGCATCTGTATGAGGAATGACAAAGTAGTCCTGGAATATTGTTTAATAACAACTCTTTGGCCTAGAAAATGGATTAACAAGGAGGACTATGATAGAGATATCTCAAATCCTGAGTGGCATGGAGAGAAAAAACAGAGATCCATTTTTCACTCTCTCCTCCAATACAAGAACTAGGGGATATCAAATGAACTTCTTAGAAGGTGGCTCTTCTTACAACACATAAACTCTGACACTAATGGCACCAGGATGAAGTGGTTGCAAAAATTTTACATCAGTTCAGTTCAGAGTAGTTCGCTAGTAAATGCAAAGTTGCTGCCTCTGACTAAGGAAGACTTCCAGTCTCAAATGGTTGGAAACTGGGAAGGTATTCTGGAGAATGACTGCTCTATTTTCTGAGTTTCAGTAGGGATCTATTCCACCACTTCAGACAGGGTATTGGTGTAGCTGGATCTTTATTCTGATCCTGTCCATATAGTATTATAAGCTGATGCAATTATTTCCTTTATTTGATATGGATCATAAAATTACATAAACTTTAAATAGATTAGGGATAAAATTAAGGTAATGGCATTGTACTTTTAAACTCAACTATTTAAAGACAGGAAAATAAAAATCCTAAACTATGATAATTTGACAGATTTCTTTCTTAGAGAGAATCATTAATAGAGACTTCTTTTACTTAGTCATTTTGAATAAAAATTTGATTGTCATAAGATACAAAAGAAAATTTTGGATATTCATTATAGAATTTTTTATGCACTGTGAAAAATATTTTCCACTAGAGGTTTATAATTATTATATTCAATAGAATAACTTTTCTTTTAGTTACCAGCACCATTACCTTTTCTCCAAAACCCAGATATTTTTGCTTCCTGTTTTGAAAGACAAGCATGCAAAATCTTGTAAACTCTATCCAAGTCTATTGTGTCCAGTTTTGGGCCCCTCGCTTTAAGAGAGATATTGAGCTCCTGGAGCGAGTCCAAAGAAGGGCGACTAAACTGGTCAAGGGGCTGGAAAATAAAACTTATGAGGAGCGGCTGAGGGAGTTGGGGCTGTTTAGCCTGGAGAAGAGGAGACTGAGGGGGGACCTGATTACGGCCTATAAATACTTGAGAAAAGATGGTGGGGAGGTAGGGGAAGGGCTCTTTACATTAGTGATGGGTGATAGGACAAGAGGAAATGGACATAAGCTTAGTCAGGAGAGATTCAGGTTGGATGTTAGGAAGTATTTCTTCTCTGAAAGGGTTGTCAGCCACTGGAATAGGCTGCCCAGGGAGGTGGTTGAGTCCCCATCCCTGGATGTGTTTAAGAATAGGGTGGATGATCTACTTGAGGATATGGTTTAATGGGGATTAGGGATGGTTGGACTCGATGATCTCTAAGGTCTTTTCCAACCTAGAAATCTATGAATCTATGAATCTAGTCTATTCTAGTAACAAGGTACACAACATCTTGCACCGACATATTGCCAGTATTTGTCTGAAAGAATCTTTAAGAAATTTTAGTAAATTCTAATAACAATCCGGAGGATTTGTTAATATTTAGTTCGAGTGGCTATTGATAAATACTTTTGGATTTTCATATTGAAATATTGATTAAGGTATGACTTGCTGAAAAACTCACTTAAATTTTTTTGTGGAATCAGTTCAAATACTATGCACAGCCCCTACTTGTAAATCAGTTTCTGCAGTGCCTGGTGTTTTCACTCTGGTCCTTAGAGGAGAATCTTGGATGCAAAATGCCTTGAGGAGTTGAGAAGGCTAATTTCCAAAGTGTATGTAGTGATTTGGGACTGTCTGATATTTTTTGCTCTATGGGTATAAGATACCAAAAAATATGAGGGGTATATTTGATCCCTTGCCCTTTCAAAATATTGTTGGTAAAGTGAAAGTAGCAAGGAGATATCTCAGTCTAATAAAATGCAGTTTAGACTTCTCTTTTGACAGCAGAAACCTTCATCTTTATTTTTTTTTTTTAATAAAAAGATGTCTCTATTCTTTTTAAAGAAAAACAGGCATATATAATGAAGGGAGGAAGACCTGATATTCTGCTTTATAGTTGAATGCCCTAGCCTTAGATTGTGGATCTCCCTTGTATTTGTACTTTCTGTTCTGTGAAGCTGTTCTTTTTCTGAAGCTCCATCCAAAAAGGTGAAGGGACTTTTCACTTCCCCCCCCCTCACTTTTTATTTGCCTCTCTGAATGTTAGTGGTAAGAAATTAAGGTAGGTTTTGACATCAGCTTCACTGGAAAAAGATTTTTACCTGTTATATAAAATATAATGTGGTTTTCTAAGAGACTTGTAGAAGAACAAAAACCAGTGGCTTCATAAAATGGAGCCGTGTTTTCCTTATAATATGGTTGTTAGCTTACACATTGAAATGCAGTAATTTTAAATATCAATACTATGAACTAATTTTCTACTGATGGTTTTAACAAGGATAACTTGTTCTCATATTCACGTAGAATTTGTGTGGATCCATATCCTTGCCTTAAATAAATGTAAAATGGATAGTCTGGTACAGATCTCATGTATTTTCCTTGCAAAACAGAACATAGTAAACAAAGAACCCCATTAGTTTATTATTGGGAAAGGATAATTTATTCTAAGGTGAAGGATCATTTTTGTCAGCACAGTTTTATGGGAAGGATCACATGCCAGATGTTGAACTTACACATCTTGGTGATCTGGGCAATATCCTTTAAGGCTCATAAAACTCTTTCTTTGGAAAAGCAGAGAGTCTAATTATTCTATTCAGCCTTTACATCAGCATCAAGGGTAGCATTTCAACAAGTTGTTGTTTTTTTTTGTTTGTTTTCTCTGTAAAAAAGCACTTTCCAGAGCATAAAGCAGAGTCAGGGGGCTCCCCACCAACATCTTTACATGAGTATCTTGAGACAGAAAAATGTTTTAGCAGCAAATGTGCAAAAAAGGAAAAGAAGACAGAAGTATTGCATTTTTCTTAGTAAATTAGATCGTCCACAACCCCTTCAGTTACGATAGAAAAAGACTGGAGCCAGCCAGGCTGTTGTACGATTAAATGGAATCAAGATGCCGTTTATGTTCCTCTGAGTGGAAAAATAATTGTTTTCCTGTAAGAATCATACTTGTGAGAACTACAAGTGTAGTTATAATGAAAAATGAACTTAATTTTCTTTCAGTTTAAGTGTGGTTATGTTTGCTACATGCTAATTGGGAAATTTCAGTGTAAGTTAAAATTGAACTATGTTTCTTCAAAACAGGAGGCAATCAGGCAAAATATTTATGATTTTAAAATATATATAATTTTCAAAGAATACGTTTTAGAAATTTCAAACTAAATTTCTTGTCTTCAATGTTGCTCTATTCAGTTAAGGAATAATTTAGTGAATTCACATGGCAGTCAATCACATGTACACTTCCCATAATTTACATTTCATTTATTTTGCTAAAGACTTTAAAACCAAAATATGGTAGCGATAGGTCATGTTACAAAGATTTTTTTAATTTACAAGCATCATGTGGAGTACTTACTAAGTACATACTACATTAATGTATTTTTTATCATACATACTTAAAACTAAAGTACACTTCAAAAAAAGTCAAAGTATTGTTGTGCTGAATGATACTTTCTCTTGATTTGTGTGCTAGTTTGCAGTGCTGTAAGTGTTCATAACTGTTAATCCAGATGTTATTATGAACTGACAAGATTCTGTTCTGTAACAAAATCTGTCAGAGCTTGACTTCTCGTTTTGTTATGTCAGAGGTCAGTAGATGCTTATTAATGAAAAAACCCAAGATGGCAAATTAGAATGCATTTGGATTGCAAATCTCATGCTTTGATATACTTATCCTTATTTTTTTATCTATTATTCACTAAATGAATTATGTTTCATTCCAATGGACTATATCCTGTGTGTATCCTGTGAATAACTAATTTTCTTGGGTAGGGTACACGTGTTCTTTTTTTTGTTTTAGTGGTCACTAGTGACCTGTTTCCTTTTTGGTTTTCAGGTTTTTTATTTATTTCTTTTTTATTTATTTCAGTTATTTTATTTAAAGGTAGCCCTATATTTTAAAGTGCAGACTTCTCTGAAATGAGAATTAGAAATATAATGCATTGTCTCCCAAATAAGAAATGACTAGTCACCCCAAATTATAACTTGTTTAAACATGAAAAATTCTCCTTCTCCTTGAAAATTCAATCTAAGAATTTGAAGATGTAAGCTTCTCACTTGAGCATAGGTAGTTAATGCCACGCTTCTTCTTCCCTGAACAAAGTAGAGGTTTTGTACACTGCTTCAGCCACCACTAGTGACATTTTAAGGCTAAATCAATTTGATTCAAAATTTCAGGAAGTGGTTCTAGGTTAGGGAGAGTGAGTGACAAATACATGTGGCAAGTTAGTGGAGCTACTTAATATAAAGTTCTGACTAAGGCACTGAAGCTCTACAGAAGACGGGAACTCCAGCATATTTTTATGTTCAGGATTTTCCAGCACTTACTCGAGTTATGTTACGTTTTGCGGGTTGCGCAGTAGAAGACCTCATCTAATCAGTGTTAATAAAATATTGGATCATTAAAGAATAAATCATTGTACAGTTCAGAGGTTTACACCTAGCCTCACCATTTGTATGGGGTCTCTTGTCACTTACTGCTGTTCCTGTGAATCACCTTTCCAAAGTCAGGGACCTGACTTTTAGATGTTGTGTGGTCTAAGTTAAAGATGCTAAAGCAGTTTCTCTGGATTCATCATCATTGTATGTTTACTAATGGTTTTCCACTTGTCAGTCTTGACCTGTGCTCCATCCAAGTCCCAGCTAAGAACTTTTAAGTCTATGAATCATAAAGTAAAGATGTGTTTTTATTTTCTTAATTAATCAATCAGAGAGTATCAGGGCACACGCCTGTTTTCTGGAATTGACTGTCTATGTTGTTTAATTGTCAGAATAGTCCCTTGAGTCTAGTCCCTTGAGTCCTTGTTAGCCATGCTATCTAGCACAATACCAGAAACTTCCTGTGTATAGTTCTGCAGTTAGTGTGGGTAAAGAACATCTACCATTGGCAGTCAGGGTGCTGGTTTGGCACGGATGTGGGTCATTCCATGTAAACTGTCTTCAGTGACAAAGAACAGTCACAGCCATGTTTCATTTATTAGTAGAAATGAAGCTTAAGTGTCACAGATATCTGTAGACGTGAAAGTTCTGGAAATCACTTTTATACAACTCTTTCATCAATCTGTTCATAATCTGCTTTTAATAAAATGCCACTGTACCAGCACATAATAATTAAAATTCTTAGAAAGTTTAACTGCTAGTATTTGCATTTGGGATTTGTTGGGGTTTTTTTTTGAGCCACAAGAGGTTTGAAGCTGTATTTTAATATTGTGCTGAACTGTGCTTTCTTCTTGCCTGTGATATCTAAAGCAAAAAGCTTTTATGTGGAATTTTTATCAGAAGCTGCATCTGATTAGCAATCGTGCTAATGCAAATTTTGGATTAGATCTTTTCTTCTTTGCCTTTGCCCTCTTGACTCGTGGTGGTAGAAATTGACTACAACAATGAAATGCTTTAGTTTTAATCTTCCCGGTAAGAATCAAATGATCAACCTGCTACCAAGCAACATCTTGGTCAATTGAACAAGTCTCCTAGTCTTTGCGAAAGTGTGCACTGAGCAAACGTGAAGGGTTCACAAAGCCATTTAATAGCAAACTGCTTGCAGAGCTGTTGATTGTTGTTTGAAGGAATCACTGGTGAAGTATAGTGGTCATATGCTTTGTATTTCATAAAGGCTTTTAAAACAATCCTCAATCCAAAGGTGAGCCTGACACTGTTCAGAAGAGGTTTGTGCAATAGCATGTGATAAACCATAGCTCAGAGTTTCAGTAGCTTCAGTGCAATCCTCCTATCATTCAGTTCTAACATAGAAGCGATTAAGGCTTAAACTTAATCCTAATGAAAAAGTAGTTCATTAGCAGTGGCACTACATTATATCTGCTTCAGAAGTGAAGAACCAGTCATGGCTGAGAAAAGTAGGGGAAGAATCGGCTTGTTTTTTTCTGGTAAGTTCTTGAAAGTACAGTAATTTCTATTTGTTTCATTAATACATAGTTTAATATTAAGTTATGTATAATTACTTAATTATTTCTCAGTAATTAAGTGATGGCTAAGGTGATTCTTGAGCCTCTTTGGAGGCTGGAATCTGTGTAATGGTTAAGTTACTCTGCAGTCTTTGCCAAAGAGCTAGAAAGATAGAAAACTTGCATTGCACTGAGAGGAATGTGTGGAAAAACAAACATGAGAAGTACTTTGGCTTTCCCTCACCTCTACAGTGTGTCTAAAAAGAAAGCATGTTGCAGTAAGTCTTCTAAACCTCAGCACGTATAGGATCCGTAATGGTTACTTTTGTGCATATTCTGTTTTCCATTGGAATTAGGACATGACTCAAGTAGGGTGAAGTTACACGTTTTATTTATCCACAAAGGATGTGATCTCTGAAATGAGAATAAAGAAAAACATGGAACTGAAAGTATTTGCACTCACATGAGGGTTAATAGATTCCCCGGGTGTATAATAGCAAGAACATATTTAGGCATTCTTGAAAATAACTGTGTACTTTTATAGCCTGTAAGATGTAGATGGTGTGGCTTTTCTGTTTATTAGCTTCTTTGTAACATACTTGTGGCATACATATATTGCATAATCATAGCATCTCAACATTTTATCAGAACTCACTTGTTTTAATATTTCTGTATAATTTACAATTAATATTGAAGCATAATACTCAGAAAATACAGTCTAACCAACTAGAAGAAAGTGTAACTAAATAAGGTGAAGTTCATAAAGCAATATTTGCACTCACAGGTTGATCCTAATTATCTCAGGTGATAAAAAGTGGCTGGACAAGGAGATTTTCATGAAGATTATTTTCATGAGATATGTTTACACTGTTAAAAAAAAATCAACCTTGCTGATAAAGCAAATAAAAGTTTGCCAATGATAAAAAAACATAAAGAAAATAAATTTTTTCCTTTAATTTGAGATGAGAGTAGAAGGAAAAAGTATGAATAAAATTAGTTTAATCAGGTATTGTGGCCTCAGTCCTTGACTGTCTGTCAATACTACATGCAGAGAGATTGATGACTTAAAATGTTTTGCCTTTTTTTTTTTTGTACTTGAGATATTGAGACAATGTGTTACTGTCATCTGCACAGAGTAATCCCTACCTGATTGATCTCTTGTCTTATTTCTCTCCGTCTTTGACAATGGTTAAAGCAGAGATTTCTGTCACTGTTAAACATTGCAGAGAACACACGGAACTTTGCAGGAGAGAATATCTGGTACCTGAATTTTATCTATTTCACCTCTCAAACTTGAACCCCCTGCTTTATTTGTAAGCTTTGTGATTAGTAGTGAAACTTGGACATAGCTGATATAGGATAAATGTGATTCCTTGTATTGTAAATTAAATTTCTGGGACTGATGATTTAGATTACCTAGTTGTATATGCTTCGTCGTAACATGGTTGTTCTTGTATATGCATATAAAATCTCTCATAGGTTATCAACATTAAATGCAACTTCTAAGAGATGACATTTCAGAAGTTATTTTGTCAGATGTTGCTATAATTGTCGTTGTCCTTACACAGGCAGAGTCATGTTTGTTTTGTTTTTTTTTTTTTTCCCTTCCTATCATCTTCTTACAAAGAATCATTTCTCTCTTTACCTGGGAGAAAAGTAGTTTCAGTTCATGTTATAGCTTCATTCATATCCCTTCTAAGAACTTCCAAATTCTTATTGCAATCTTAAGTCAAATTATAACACAAAACAAGAAGCAAAAAGAAATATGAAACAAAGACAGATGCCTATCTGTTTTTTGAAAAGCAATGAGAAACAATTCCACTGAAGAGTATGTAAGCCAGATGTATGCAAAACGTTTTGGAAGCATTTTGCTATTACTAAAAGATCTATTAATCTAAAGGATTTGTACAGGGAGCTTTTGAAAGCCAGTGGTGATCTAGTGTTAATAGTTGCAATATACTGGGCATCAAATTTCAGCTAGTAGTTTTTGCATTGGCACTTGTAGCTTTTTTTTGATCTATAGCATATCTTGTAAAGAGATTTCTTTTCTTGAATGAAAAGCTTCAAATGATGAAGGATTCATAGTATTCTTTAAGTAAGTTACTTCAGCGATTAATATCCTCAGGACTGAAAAACGTGTACCTTATTTCTGGTATAACGTAGCCTACCTAGTACGAGCTTCATTCACTCAGTCTTGATTTTTGCCGCTTACTGTCAGGCACCTGTTACCTGTGCACGTCAGGGTAAGAGATTGCCTAGGCATCGTTTTGCCTGGAAAATCTATGCAGGCAGTTTTGAAGATTTTTTACTTTTTCTACCGTTTTCAAGTGTTTGGAATTCTGTTCCATGTGCACTATGCATGAGGAAATAAACTATTGTAAATGCACTGGTAATGAGCGTGCTTAGCCTGTAGTGAGTTACTGTGACAGCTTAGTGCAACTGTCCTGCAACCACGAACCTTGTATATTCCTTAAATCCGAAGAATTCAGGAGGCATAGGAGTCACTACTGATGTGCAGTTAAAGCTGTAAAAATATGGAAAACCCTATGGAAATGTGTTATCATGTTTTCTGAATCCTTTCTAATTTTCTTGCATTCCCCTTAAAAAGACAGCACAGGATTTTGATACTGGTTTCACTGGTTTTGTATATGGGTGCATCAATTCTGACATGATATGCTCCCAAGGACTGGATTATCCTTTAAACTGCACTGTCATAAAAGGAATCTTTGCTCAGCAATCTGTATGACAATATTCCTGGGTCCCTCAGTTTATTTCAAGATATCGCATTACTTCTCTTATATTCCTCTGGCCTTGCAGTTGACAGCAGTATTTTGTCTTAGGCTGCGCAAATAACTGCATACTACCAAAAGATCCAGATTTAGCTGTATGATTGGCTTTACCACAGAATTATTTCTACCTCCAGCAATTTTATGTCATCTGCAAATTGTATTAGCAATGATTTGATCTTTTTTTCAAATAAATGCAGTTGTTCACAACACAGGATCTTAGAGAACCTCATGGTTAATCTTAGTGACCCAACAGTAATATTTACTCCGTTTTTACTTCAAATAGTTCTTGTTGTTGTCTTAATTATTAATACAAAGATTTTAGGTTCTTATGTCATTTACCTTTATCAACTAAAATATCTTGTCGTCTCATTAAAAAATAGCAACCTTGCCAAGAAGACCTACATTCCACAAAGTCATGCTTCTTGAAATTAATTGTCCTTTTATTCTGCACCTTTTAAGATTTCATTTTTCCAGAAATACTACATCATTTTGCCTGTAATCAATATCAGGGTAGCGTAAGTTATACAAATGAGCTTTTTTTCTTTTTTTGGTTTTTTTTTTTTTTACTTTTTAAATTATTATGATATATGTGGGTTTTTTCCGTCTTTAATTTGTAATAGCCTTGGATGAACAATCCGTTCATTTAATAAAATGTAATAGTTGCTAGTGAGCATAGTTATTATCTAGAATAAAAAATCTTTATCACAATATGGTTTTATTTTCTATTTCTAGAATGGAATTTCCTTTTTTTTGTCAGTTTTCTTTAAGTTTGTCATTACTTTTCCTTAACCAATGAACGTAAACAAGTCTGGTGTTGCTTTCACTGGGAGGTCATTCTCTCAGAAATCTGAGTTATTTTGCACTTCAAGTGGAATTTAATTTTGTTCAAATTTAGATTTGAAGATCTATATCTGAGCAGGGTGTCCAGACTTCATTTATAGTCACTGGAGAGTAAGAGGCACTTACACAGCAGTATGTTTTGCCACGTCCTTTAGGAGGAGATGAATTGTACTTTAAAATGACAAATTCTCTGTATTGATTCTGCAAGTATAGACTAGTATGGTCAGTGCAGATGTAGTTATTTACATTAGATGAATCTTAATATCTCTCTCAGTTTCTGTGTTTTTGAAAAAGATACTTTTTGGACCTATGGAATGTTTAGACATTTTTCTTGGAATGGAATTAATTGTCTTCTGGAGGTATCTTTAATTACTATAAAGGGAATGTGTATGACTAATTTAAATTAAAAAAAAAACTTTATTAAATAACTGTGTTAAACTAGATAAGATGAAGCTCATCCTGTCCAGCTGATTTCCATCAAGGATGGACATAGTTTGTGCATTTGCCATTTAAGACAGAGCTAATTCGAGTGCCTGGAATGAAGATTCCTCTTCCTTGAAACTAAAAATCCAACTGTTCAACTAAAATTGCATCTAGTGGTAAAATGTAGCACACCACACTAAGGCATCAAGATCTGGAGGTGTCGGAATGAGGAAGAATAAGCCAACAGCACTCTGCAAGTTGCTACCATTGTTCATGTAGTGGAGATGGAAGGGATATCACTCTCCTCACTGATATTTAAGCTAGGAGACTGCTATGTCCTGCAATCGAATACTTTTTCTTACACTTTTCTTACTTTAAAATACTTATATTGGATTTGCATGGCAAAGTTTTGGTAGTGGGGAGCTACAGAGGTGGCTTCTGTGAGAAGCTGCTAAAAGCTTCCCTCATGTCTGATAGAGCCAATGCCAGCCGGGTCCAAGATGGACTTTGCTTCACTTCCACATTGGTAAATGTTTTATCTGACATCAGTGATGTTTTGTCTTTTCTAATAGTATTGAAGTTTTTTAAAGGATTCTTACAATCTGTGTAAATATCAGATTGCACCTTTGCCTGGAATCTTGATATGAATGCTCATGAGGTTCATAGCTTTTAATATTACTTGTAATCTTCCTTGTATCATTTCACAGTTTTCTTAGCTGGCAGCAACCAAAGATTACAGGCACTTAAAGCTGATATACCTTACACAAAAGTGCACATAGATGAGAAAATGCTAACAACTAACTAACCTAATTTCAAAAATGATTCCTGAATTCAATCTGAAACGTTTAATTCTTTGTGTTATTTCTGAAGGTACTCTCTTGATGTCGACAGAAGTTTTTTGTCCTGGTAATTTCTAGATTTTTACAATATAAGGTCAAAGGATTCACACTATTCAATAGTTCATGCTCTATTTTTTAGCTGAAGGTTGACATTTTGAAGGTGAGGTCATCTTACTGCAGATTGTCGAAGCACCTATTACGGTGTAACTTAGTTTGCTTGCTCTTGAGCATATTCCCTCAGCAAATTTACTGTCCCAGAACTCAAGCATTACACGCTGAACTCAACTGATATTTGAGTTGAAAGTGTATAAAATCGTTAAAGCAATCCAAAATTCACAGTTCAGGCAGCTGCAGCCTCATTTTATCATGTTAGTGGGCACCGTGCAGCAATAGCCTATAGTTAACATAGTTTTTCTGAATATATCCTGAAGAAAGGAAAATGATCACCTCTTGTATCACAGCGTGGCTCCTCTGTTCGTGTTTTTCGAAGTCTGTCACCACCAGGGCTTTGAATAATGAAATAAATAAGGGACACTCGTAATGCTGTGTTCTTTGTATTTTCACACAGGCGTGTGAGGTTGTTATGAAGAGACAGTGCTATTCAGAAAACCGCGATCACGTTATTTAGAATCCACATAAGAAGGTAAATAGTAATTTATCAGAACAGTGACTCCCTATAGGCATAATTAGTGTTGAGATCACAGCGAATCAATTGCTGTCAGTTACTGACAGAGATAATTGCTCTCAACTGGAAGCTCAGGGGAAAGGTTTACTGTATGTACATGTTGTACTTGTTGGTGTTGGAGAGACCTCTGTTGCATACTCATTGACTTAAGAAGCATTAAGGACTCTGTCTTCACCTGGTAGCTATTTAAACAGAAGTAATGACAGTAAAGGTTTGGCTTAGAACCCGACTCATGCATTTCTTTAGAAAAATAACTTGTATTAGGAAGCTTATATATAGAAAAGATAACTAAGATTACTTCTCACTTGGCAAGAATTATTCAACAGTTATTTTTTAATTCATGTTGATGGTCTTCTTATTCTCTCATTTGTGTCATAAATTGCATTTTTTCAGTGCTCTGTGAAAGAAAATAAATACAAGGATTTAGCCTATAGAAGATAAAAGTTTTCAATTGACTTAAAATCAAGTAGTTAAAGGAATTTATGCTGTTTCATGTCACTCTTATCTGAATATAGTTCATTCTTGAGTAGCAAAAACAAACCTTGAAACCAATGAGATTTTTCAGTGGTGACTGCAGGAAAATAGTGACATCTTATAGGACTTTGATGTTAGAGGAATTTGTTGTACAAAATATCTGGGAAGTTCTTTGATCCACTTGAAAAAAAAATCCAAAGAGAGTTAGGAGCACTGAATGTCACACAAATATTAGTGCTCTCATTTCCTTCCCGTGTGCTGCTTCTTCTTTGTTCCAGATGGTTTCTGAATTTTGCGAGGTGGGAGTTTTAGGAAATTCAAATAAAACAAAAGCTCTGCATATAGCAGATGACTAAAATGAGAGAAAAAAACCAGCTAGGAATCTAATTTTATTTCACTCCTCATTCCTTTATTCATTGTCACTAAGCAAAAAAAAAAAAAAAAGAAACAAGAAAGGTTTCAACCAAAAGTAGCAAAATATTATAAATTTGAAAGATGAAGACATAATCCTTATTTGGTGGAAACATACAGTTACAATTAACTTTGACTCTGCTTCATTTTATGATCCTCAAAACTTTCAGTGGCTGTACAAGTACTTAACCTTCAGTTGGGTTGCAGGGCCATTGTACATCTGTGATTTTAAATCAGGCCGTATCTTCAGAATTTCCATGATGTTAGAGGTAGCACTTATATTGGTCTAGAGTTGGCTTTCTTATTTGGCTTTTGAGAAATGATTTGTTAATATGACCATCTGAAGCATGAATTAAGATCTTGTTTAATTAAAAATTATCGTTTGTTAACATGGTAGTAATTTTTATTAGTTCAAGTGATTACCTTGGGATAGTATTAATTTCTTACAGACTTTCTTTTCTTTGTTATAAATGTGTTGTGTTGCAAAACTTAGAGAAAAATAAAATTTTCCAAGATCTTTCCCTGATTTTTTTGAGATCATTTTGGGTTAATAGGGTTTGTCTAATTTAAGATGCTAAGCTCGGCATTGTCTCACTTCAAGTTTAGGTAACTCAGCCCTGTGGGTAGGTATAATCCAGTCTGCTATGCAGAACTGGGTACTTCTTCTATAATATTATGTTATGGGGTTAATGGAAACGGTGGCCTTAGGCGAACAGTCCAATCTGCTTAATTTAGAGTCTTTCTTCGGATGAAAATACCAAGTCTATCTGAGTGTTCAGGGTCCAGAAAGATTCATTCTCCTTCAGTTTGCATAGGAGTTGAAACCTATTTCTGATGCAAAAATATTATGGAAAATTTAGGTAATAGCTGTTACCCATCCTGCTGCAGATTATGTAAATTTTGGGCATTTTCCTAGGGATCTTAGGTGGAGTTTGGATGCCTGTCTACCTAAACATGTATTGAAATGCCAGTCTAGGCAGGAGAAAAGTACAAAACTCTCAGAAATAAGAAAATGCAGAGCACTGTAATAGAATGGCAAAAGAGCTTCCAGAGCAAAGAGGCTGCTGCATGAATAGGTACTCACAAAGTTAGGCAGACTTGGAGAGTAGGCGGATGTATCGTGTCCTGAAATATTTTTGGTAACTCTGTAGAAACATAAAGAGGGTTTACATAAACTAGATCCCGTATCTATTTCTTATCATTAAGTCAAAGAAAAATTTTCATTTAAAAAGTGGATGAATCCATATATGGTAGGCTTTTTGCTTTCATTTCAGAACTGGTCACTTGGATAATGTGAGCAATAGTTAGTATTCATGGCCATCCTTTTAGTAAGTGACAACTTTTTAGTTTCCAAAGACAACAGTACCATGGAAAACAGTGTCCCTCACACTCTTTTTGCCTTCCATCCTCCTTTCCGATTTTCCAAATATTGAAAATGCATCTAGAAGCAAACAATCAATTTTATTACCAAGAGAACTGATGAAAAATATCTTATAATGAGAACAAGCTACAATTTTATTTTTGTCACTCAGACTGATCTGCAGTTATCTATGGGAACCATCACTTTTCATAGTCAGTCGGCTCACAAAGCTGTAATGATAACGTGTTTACAGTGCCAGTACTTCTGTTCCTTATACCTTGCCTAAAGCTAAATGTAAGAGAGAAAAGCCATACTTAAATTATGAGGATCTATGTAAAGGATTTAACTTCCTTGCAGACCTTCAGGTGCATACTTTTGAAAGATGTTGATGGTAATTCTTGCTGTATTTCATAATACTACTCACTTTTGGTTTTCAATATGCAATGTGATTGCACAGTGTAGAAGTTACAAAAAGTACACTTCAAAAGTCCATGATGACAAAAGGCTTTCAAGTTGCTGCATTGTAAAAAATAATGAGTTAGGCAGCAATACAAATACTCTTCTCTCAGAATTTCATATAAACTCATAGATTTACTTGTTGGTGATTAATAACCATAATATTTTTATATCACTTTCTTGCTGACATCAGGCCCTAGTGAACCTGAAGGACGTCAGGTTTTGTGACTAATACTGCTGGAAGACATTAATACAAAGTTTCCTTAATCCTAGAAACTGAAAACATCTGCTTGAATTCTGTAGCATGTTCAACATCAAGGCAGCTTATAAAGAATCAGCTGATTTTGCTCACAGCAGTGGGTTTTGCTTCAGCTAGTGAGAAATTATTTCAGGATTTAGATGGTGCAGGAATAATTGATTTAATAAGAAAAAATAAGTGAAAAGTTAAAAAAGTCAAGTACTTTTCCACTACATTCATGCATCACTTCTGACATTGACTGTTTGTTAATAGGCAAGTGTTACACCTTATTTCGTTCTATTTCCTACTAACTTAATAGCAGCAATAAAGTAGAAAATAAAATGGATTACTTTATTGTTGGCTTCTCAGTTTTTAAAATATCATCATTTTAATAATAAATTTACTGGTGTACATTCTATAGTATTTTCATGATCATTAATTTTATAATAAGAAAGACTTAAGTTTCTGTTTCCCCTATCATTCTACAAATGAAAAGTACATAATTATTTACATTTTGCAGAAGATTAGTCTTAAAATTTGTTTTCGAAATTGAAAAAAACCCCAGATTATAATAAAAATATAATGTTCTAGAATAAAATCTTTAAAATACAATGTACTGGTGAGGCAGAGAGATATTGCAGACAGAAAGATATTAGAGATATTACTACAGATAATAAGGAGTGTAGGAGCAGCTTTTTCAACTGGAGAGAAATTGCTGCTTCCCTTGCAGAAATACGTTTTTCTTGTAACAACTTTTTCAAACAAAAATCTCCAGACAGAGAGTTTCCTTCTATCTGAATTTAGAGGTTAATTCTTTAAGGACATCAACAGCATAATGTATTAATTGATTTCTAAATATATGAGAACACGGAAGATATGTTTTCTGCATTTATTCTAGTTGGTAATTTCAGGACTCTGAAATTAAAAAATAAGTGGTATTTACCACTTCAAACATTTAAAAATGTTTATTTCTCCAATCTTGTTTGTCAGAAATTCTTAAACAGAGAAAACTGAAGAGATAATTCTAAATTTTTTCGGGATAGTATTGAAACTGTTGTAGAGCTGGGAAGCCATAGTCAGTATCTGAACAGATGAGCCTGTCCATGACTTCTGTTTTGCCTCCATGTTAGTGCTTTCTTCCAGTGGCAACCGGGTCGTGGCAGTTAGGACAGCCATGGAGAACGCACCCAGATCTCATCGCAACATGCACGTAGGACACAGCCACCATGCGTGTCCCTGGAGAGCTGGAGACTCTTTTGAGCTTACGCACAGTTTGGCCATAACTGTGGAGTCTGATACTACTGCCTTCCAAACAGTGTCTTCTCTGTCTGTGGAGTGGAGCATCTCCCTTATGAGGAAAGGCTGAGGGAGCTGGGTCTCTTTAGCTTGGAGGAGACCGAGGGGGGACCTCATTGATGTTTATAAATATGTAAAGGGTGACTGTCATGAGGATGGAGCCAGGCTCTTCATAGATTCATAGATTTCTAGGTTGGAAAAGACCTTAGAGATCATCCAGTCCAACCGTCCCTAATCCCCCATTAAACCATATCCCTAAGTAGTTCATCCACCCTTTTCTTAAACACATCCAGGGATGGGGACTCAACCACCTCCCTGGGCAGCCTATTCCAGTGGCTGACAACCCTTTCAGAGAAGAAATTCTTTCTAACATCCAACCCGTACCTCCCCTGACTAAGCTTATACCCATTTCCTCTTGTTCTATCACCCATCACTAATGTAAAGAGCCCTTCCCCTACCTCCCCACCATCCCTCTCAAGTATTTGTAGGCTGTAACCAGGTCTCCCCTCAGCCTCCTCTTCTCCAGACTAAACAGCCCCAACTCCCTCAGCTGCTCCCCATAAGTTTTATTTTCCAGCCCCTTGACCAGTTTAGTCACCCTTCTTTGGACTCGCTCCAGGAGCTCAATATCTCTCTTAAAGCGAGGGCGTCCAATGATAGGACAAGGGGAAATGGATATCAGCTGGGACATAGGAGGTTCCGCTTAAACATGAGGAAGAACTTCTTCCCAGTAAGGGTAACAGAACACTGGAACAGGCTGCCCAGAGAGGTTGTGGAGTTTCCTTCTCTGGAGACGTTCAAAACCCGCCTGGACGCGTTCTTGTGTCATCTGATCTAGCTGGTCCTGCTCCGGCAGGGGGAATGGACTAGACGATCCTTTAAGGTCCCTTCCAATCCCTAACATTCTGTGATTCTGTGATTCAGTGTTTGCAGAGTAGCCCATGCACGTATTTGAGGAACAGTTCTACTGAGTTCAGTAGTTCAATATATTCTGTATTAGCATACACAAGTGTATGTGTATGTGCAGGTGTATCTATTTTGTGCTCTTCAAATACTCTTTTACTGATAGAATACTTTGAAATAGAAAATCCTTTCCGCATCCAGATTGAGATGTGTTTTCACTGTAGTGTCATTTATACTGAATAACGAGTTCATTTCTGCGTCAATATTTATGGAAATTTGCAAAGTTCTTCAGAAAATTGTTTTCTCCTCTGTGGATGCCAAGCCTTGAGGATTCCTATTTGTGGAATATATAAGAAGTGTCTTACTTTGTGGGAGATAAACGGCTTTTTCCAATCATATAGATACTTACATGCAGATATTTCTGCAGATGTTTATATTTGGCTTTTGGTATTAATCGAACCTTTCAATTGAAAGTTAGTATATTTTGTGAGTGAAAGCAATGGAAAAGTTTTGTTTCAAAGTATCTTCCTGGAACTGTTAATTGTCAATGGACTATGTACATACTAAGCAGCATGCCTGCTGCTTATTACACAAGTAGCATGCAACGGTGTTTGTTGTCTGAGGTCACTATAAGAATAATTTTTGGTGGGTGAGGCAGGCGCTACAGTTCTGAGATGGTGTGATGGCAGTGATTCCTTGTCACGTCACTTCCTTTATCTTCCCTTTTGTGAAAAATAAGTACTTCATTAATATCTATAATGCACAAAATTATGGAAGTTCAACTTCTGAAAGAATTAACTGGAAAGATGACTGTTTGTGTAAGAATGTGCATATGTATCCACAGTGCATGTACCTGTCCCTCCCTCATATATATATTACTGTATTTTGACAAACCTGTGTGGGTCTATTGTCTGTTTCCATCGACCTGAAATGTCCTAAAAGGAGCTCAAAGCTTAACCAGGCCTGTTAATTTTGTTTGCTGTGTGCTAGGTTCCTTATAGTTTGTATAAGGAAATCAGGCGGCTAAAAACACACAAAAACAAAGAAAAGTGAAACTTCCCTTTCAGAGCTGTTGTGAGATGTGTTTTCTACTCAGTACTGTACCATTGTCTGTAAGCAACTGCTGCAAAGAATGGGTTGAAATGGAATATACTCTTACGGCAAATTCACTTTTGAAGCTGACTTCCTGGGCGGGTAGTTGACCTTTGTGTAACAGACCTTTCTCCTTAGTCAAGTCGCAAATGGTTTAAGTCTTACCTTACAGAAAAGCACAAAGTGACAGGAACTATTGTTTAAGTATAATTGATTCTAATATGTAATTAAATAAAATTACAGCAGAATGGAAAATAAGAGTAATGTAATTGATAAAACATTACACGTACATTTGAATCATAGAATCATAGAATGGTTTGGGTTGGAAAGGACCTTAAAGATCATCTAATTCCAACCTTCCTGCCATGGCAAGGGACACCTTCCACTACACCAGCTTGCTCAAAGCCCCATCCAACCTGGCCTTGAACACTTCCAGGGATGGGGCATCCACAGGTTCTCTGGGCAACCTATTCCAGTGTTTCACCACTCTCAGAGGGAAGAAATTCTTCCTTAGATCTCAGCATAATCTACTCTCTTTCAGTTTAAAGCCTTTACCCCTTGTCCTATCACTACACGCTCTTGTAAAAAGTCCCTTTCCAGATTTCTTGTAGGCCTCCTTTAAGTACTAGAAGGCTGCAATAAGATCAACTCTCTCAGCCTGTCTTCATATGAGAGGTGCTCTGATCATCTTTGTGGCCCTCCTCTGGACTCGCTCCAGCAGCTCCATGTCCTTCTTGTGTTGGGGACTCCAGAGCTGAACGCAGTATTCCAGGTGGGGTCTCACAAGAGCAGAGTAGAAAGGGAGAATCACCTCCCTCAAGTGGCTGGCCACGTTTCTTTTGATGCAGCCAAGGATATGGTTGGCTTTCTGGGCTGCAAGTGCACATTCCTGGCTCATGTTGAGCTTCTCATCCAGCAACACCTCCAAGTTCTTCTCCTCAGGGCTGCTCTCAATCCATTCTCTGCTCAGCCTGTACTTGTTCTTGGCATTGCCCTGTCCCATGTGCAGGACCTTGCACTTGGCCTTGTTGAACTTCATTAGGTTCGCAGAGGTCCACCTCTCAAGCCTGTCAAGGCTGCCTCTGGATGGCATCTCTTCCTTGAGGTGACAGCAGCTGTCATGGTTTAGACCAGCTGGCATCTAAGCTACCACAAACCTGCTTGCTCATTCCTCCCTCTAGGTGAGGTGGAGAGGAGAAAAATGCAACAAAAGGTCTAAGGGTTGAGACAAGAACAGGAAGGGATCACCCACCAACCATGGCCCTGGGCAAAACAAAGTCAGCTTGGGAACAAATCATCTTAATTCGTTATCAGTTCATTCAGAGAAGATAACGAGAAAGAAAACCAGATCTTAAAAACACCTTCCCTCGACCCCTCCCTTCTTCCCAGCTCTACCTCCTCCCCCCAGGAGTGCAGGTGGATGGGGAATGGTAGAGGAGGGTTGCAGGTCAGTTCATTACACATTGTTTCTCTTGCTCCTTCCCTAAAGGGTGAAGACACTTCCTCTGCTCCAACATGGGGCCCCTCCTCACAGGAAGTAATCCATGAACTTCTCCAGCGTGAGTCCTTCCTGCAGGATGCAATCCTTACCCATCAGATTGCTCCAGCACAGGCTTTTCTCATGGAGTCACAGCTTCTTTGGGTGCAGCCATCCGCTCTGGTGTGGAGTCCCTTCCCACGGGCTTCAGATGCACCTCTGCTTCACCATCGGGCTCCAGCAGTGTGAAGGGTCCTTCCCACGGAGACAATCCTCTAAGAACTTGCCTTGAGTGCAGGCATCTCTGCTCCAGCGTGAGGTTCTCCACAGACTAAGGGTGGGTCTCTGCTCCACTGTTTCTTTCATGGCTGCAGGGGGCTGCCTGCCATCTTACCACGGGCTGCAGGGGAATCTCAGCTCTGGCAAACTTCCTTCCGCTCCATCTTCACTGACCTGTCTGCGTGGCCATTTCTTTTACATCTCAGTCCTCTCTCTGCTGCAACCTCGTCAGTCCTGGCAGGACAAACTCCACTCAGCAGGCACCCCGGGAGTGGGGCGCTTCCGAGCTCTCCAAGCTGTGCCACTGTGGTCATCTCCAGTCGAGTGGCAGTGGCCCAGTGTGGGCAGCCACCTGCCTGAGAGGCCGGGATGAGCTGGCAGCCCCCTGCCTTCCCCCTCTTTTCACTGCAGATCCTGCCTGGCTCAGATTCCTTGTCCCCTTCTTAAATATGTGTTTTGCAGAGGTGCTGATTGGCTCAGCCCTTGCCAGAAGCAGGTTCAACTTGGCCAGAGACCCGTCTGACTGGTTTATGGAGCCAGGGAAACTTCTCACATCTTCTTACAGGGGCTATCTCTGCAGCCCCTCCTCTGCTACCAAAACCCCACCACATAAACCCAGCACAGCACCACACAGCTTGGTGTTGTTCGCAGACTTGCTGAGGGTGCTCTCAATCCCACTGTTCATGTCACCAAGAATGATGTTAAACAGATGTTGAACATTTAGATAATTATGCTTTTCCTATCAAAATTAAGTTATTGTACTTCTCATTGTACCAGCCTTTAGGTTCTTTTCCCTTTTCAAGACCTTTTTTTTTTTTTTTTTACGTTGGCATTGTTTTCACCCGATATTCATTAATGGTATTTCTTGATTGCTGGGTGCACCTTATCCTTACATCTTTAATATTGAATACCAGCAAACAAATATGATAGACACGTTATCTCGCAAAACCTTAGCAGTATCGTGCTCAGGGGCTTATCAGTGAGACAGCAAGGGATATGCATCAGTTTTCTACTTCTTGTATCATGTACAATTTAGTTTCTTATACTAGTATAAATTGTGATGATTCAGAATAATTTTAATTTGTTTTATTTAACCCTTCAATGGTACCGGTTACAGAATGTCTTCATCTCCAAATCCTTGATCCTGCAGTGGAAGAGATATACAATGGGAAGACTCAAAAAGCCTAAATTTTAGTTCCATGTGTTCAGGTACTTTTTTTTAGGTGTAAATGCTTAAAGTCTATTTAAATACACAGATTAATGTGTTATACTACAGAAAGTACTGTGATAGCAGAATTTTCTAGTTTTTTATAACATTTGCTAGTAGTAGTCTGAAATACAACATTCTCCAAGATTCACATTGATTCCAGCTTACCTGAACATTGTTTATTTGGGACTTGAGCACCTACAGCATTCCTAAATCTCAGCCAGCAGTGTGGTCTGTCTCCTTTTCAACATTCTGTTCTCTAGGTGGCCCTGCTTGAGCAGGGGGCTTGGACCAGATGGCCTCCAGAGGTCCCTTCCAACCTCAACTGTTGTGTGATTCTATGATAGAAGAGTCAGTTTTTGAGTAAGTGTCCCACCATTACAGTGTTTCTCCAGCCTGAGGTAGAGATGTATGAATTCTTCCAACTCCAGTCCGAGAAACCCAGAAATTAGATGTGGTCAAGAGTATTAACTATTGCAATTTATTTTCTTTGCATCCTAGAAGAGGTCTCTCATCCCTGGTCTGGCTTATACTGAAGATAGTACTTTTCATCTTTTTTTCTTTTTTATTTTGTCTGACTGTTCTGCATGGGACCAAATCTAGTATAGGTAGGTGACAAGCTGTGTTCAGTGTAGAAGCACAGTTTTGTTTGGAAAGGGAAGCCTAAGGTTCCGTTCCTAGGAATACTTTTGTTTTCAGAGTACATGCATTCAAAGAGCAAAAATGCAAACCCTGTTCGATCCTGTCTGTATGGAATGCTCCAGCTGTAAAATTATGGAGCAGAAGAGGTGCCTTACATTGCAAAAAGTTTCTCCTGAGGAAAATGATGCTGTTGCTATGCAAAAGATATCTATATGCTTCCTTCCCTAACCCCCTATAATGAGGAAACACAAATTCTGCTCTATGAGAATGAAGGTGTCTGACATTTACCATTCATTCCTTATAGCAGGTCAAGTGTCACCTCACGTGATATCTTGGCAGTAAATGGAGGGAGGGAATTCAGAAGAAAAGGAAGGGGTCAGTGGCGGCACCTCTGCACTGCAGATAGGGATCTTCAGTTTCCCGAGGAGACCATAGGCAAGGGATGGACCCCCACAGTATTGGGTTCATCTGGGAAACTATATTTCTCCCAAATAAAATACCACTGGGGTAGCGGTTCTCAGTTTTGGTGGGAAGTTGCGTAGAATGAATCCTGAGGAATCACATACCCCACGGTCTCATACCTGTTTTGGAAATTTCTGCTTAATGTATTGCAGAACGAGAAGGTGGACATTTAAAATGCTGTAAAAACCAGTTATTTGTATCCCAATTAAAAAGTACAAGAACTTTGGAATTCCCATGTGTTGTTCACTTAGTTCTTTTATGAACATCTGGGTTATGTTTTTCATGAAGATTTCTATTTAATGTGACAGCTAATCATCTTGCCAAGAGGTGAAACAGTACGTTTAATTTCTGATTTAATGAAGTAAATGGAGATGAGCTACATTTGTTACTAGTTTGGGAGCATTTGTGTGACATTTTTAAGCATTTCTGTATATTGAATGATAGTAGCAAAAAAACCCCCAAACACCTCAGAAGTCTCCACCAATGATACTGTGGATGTATAACTGTATTTTGGGATCTTTTTAGGCTGAGTCCATCAGTTTCCTGATGTCCGAACTCTGAAAGGAGAGAGCCTCTTGATGTGAGTTGAGCTGCAGAATTGGAGGCTGTCCTGGTAGAGCTCTGCAGAGTCTGACACAGTTAAGACTCTCCAGAGCATTAGATCTCCTTGATTATGACAGCTAACCAACCAAAGGTAATAATGGAATACGTGTTATCTTATATGACTTCGGAAGTGATTAGAAGGCCTTGTAATATAAAAATGACATAGTGCTTTGGGTTTGCAGAGATTATTGCATGGCACACCAAGCATTTAACCGTGTGCTTAAATCCATTCCGAGGCAGCGATATACATAAGCCTGTATTTAAATGCTCTGTTGAGTTGGATCCTTCATCTTGCCAACTCGGTGACCTTATCAGGCTGATGTAAGAGTTAATGCAAGCAAGGCAGGTAGTTAAGCTAATGCACCTGAACAGCATTACAGGAGGTTTCCAGGTGCAGCTTGGAGTGTGGGCAGTCTTCAGCCTGTGATTCTGCTCCCCCAAATGACTGCAAACATGGTTAACAAGTCCCCTTTGTCTGAGGCCTCTCAATTATTTTTAAGTGAAATTGTCCAAGAAAAACAAAGTAAGAGGACCAAACTTTTAACTATTGTCAGTCAAATGGATGGGCTTTTACTAACAGCTGAAGTCCAGCTTGGCAGTACTTACAGGGTGGCTACAAAGAGGACAGAGGCTCTCTCTTCACAAGGAGCCACGTGGAGGAGACAAGGGGTGACGGCTCCAAGTTGCACTGGGAGAGGTTTCATCTCAGTATAAGAAAGAGTTTTTTTACAGCAAGAACAATCAATCACTGGAACAACCTCTCCAGGGATGCAATGGAGTTCCCAGCATTGGAAGTTTTCAAGATGCAATTGGGCAAGGTGCTAGATAATCTTATCTAGGCTCTCTTTGCTGCAAAAGGTTGAACCAGATGATCTTTCAAGATCCCTTCCAACCTGGGCTGTTCTATGATGATGTGTCTCACTCAATTCTTCTTTGTTTTCTGCTGTTTTATTTGACCTCATCCAAGATAACATCTTAAGCACAGCGCACCAAATTAAAAATGACTGTATTTTTAAACAAGACATGGTATTTTCACACTTATCTCACATATATATAGTTCCTTTCAAGATTTCCAGGATGATAAATGGTAGAACTTCAGAGGTTTCTTTCCTGAGACCGAAATGAAGAAACTAACCCCTCCTTTTTCTTTTGTAAGGCATTGGCTGTTTGAGGGAACTGAAAATAGCGTTGTTAAAGAGTGTAAAGGAAAACCTTGATTTTATATTTGCAGATTTTAATTTTTAGTTCTAAGATGAAGTTGACCTTCCTTATTTATCTTATGGCAATATACCATGCATAACATGAACTTTCACAGCCCTTATACAAGGTGAAACAGATGGTGATGTTTTAAAAATGTATTGTTAGATGATATTTTGCATGGTTTTGCTTTTGATATTTTTGAAATATCTGGAGGTTCAGATGCTGATCATCATGTATATTTACCTGAATTAGAAAAATTATTTTGTATGTATTTATGATTTGATTTATTTCATTAATGCTAAAAAGATAAATCTGTGTTTTCTCCTCCTCTCCCTGCAAACCATAAGCAGGTAAAAATATACTTTGTGTATGTCGTAACTTTTAACTTAAATGGCTTTTGTTTATTAAATTCTTTTTTATCTTCTTTATGACCAATCATAAACATAATATACATATCATTAACATAATATACAATAACCTGAAACTGGAAATAAGAATTGTAAAATACAAAATTTTACACTATTGCCAAAAGGAAGAGAAAGAACTTTCTAGATATGGATTACCAGTAACTAGATTTTATTCCAGTCTGAATGGAAAAAATTACCGTGTCAATAATCAGAAAAATACTGTTATGTCAAATGGTCAGAAAAGAAATTATGAAGCCAGAGGCAGACATCAGTTGTTATCTGTGGAGTGCTCGGGCATTTTACATGAATCTTTGGATAGAAGATAAGACAGAGTTTTAGTCTTCTCCCTTTCAGCTAAGTGCCCTGGAGGCAAAGTCAAAGTCGGATTTCCTTTTTCTTGCTCTCCTTTGGCACAATGATGGTTGCATTTCTGCCTTTGTCTCTGATGTCAAAATGAAGGCTGCTGAATTGTCTGAGTCAGTGTAATGTGTGTCAGGGCAGCGGGGGGTTGCTAGGTTTGCAGGTTCAACCCGTAGTGAAGCTGAGCGTGTATCCCAGGGACACACGCATGTGGGGACTCACACACGGACAGAGGACACCGGCACGGTTGGTCCCACAGGCTGCCACAGAAGGTCACTAGTGCAGCACGCACAGGACACTCTCCAAGTTCACAGGCACACCTGTTCATGGATTCCTGGGTAGCAGTGCAGCCCCTCTGCCTGCCCAGCCCCCCTGCCTGCATCCCAGACCCTCTGACCTGCCCAACGGGTCCCCGACTTGCCAGCTGGTCCAGCCGGGTGCTCGCTGCAAACATGCAGCATTCACACACTCGTCCCACAGGCACGCCACACTTGTGGGTCCCCCCAGATACCAGCATGGACCCTCCAGCACAGGCACTGGCAAGTCCAGCTTGGGAGTTTACCAGCGAACAGCCCCCCTCCCCACCCCCCCCCACCCCCTCCATGCCCACCCAGTTGGGGGAGATGCAGACGCTCCCACTCCGCCAGCAGCCGTGACCCGCAGTCCCACTCCAGCCACCTGCACTGAGCTCCTCACGCACCTCACTCACCCCAGTGCCCCCAGAAGCTGATTTTTGGCACACACCTTGTTCGCAGTGGCTGGGGTTTAAAACCACCCGCTGGCTCCAGGAGCTCACGCTGGGGGCCAGGGGTGATCTGGCTCCAGTAGCTGCCCCCAAATTTCACTCGCACGTGCTCAGGTCTCAGCAGCAGCTGGCATGAAGTCTTTGCAGCGCACACACACATACACACGCACGCACACAGAATAGAGAGTGAGATTGCACAGAGAGACAGTTAAGAAAGATTTAATAAGAAGACAGGACAGACTGCGGTGATCAGGTGCAATTCTCAGCCAGACAAGTGTATTGACTGTCTCGGATTAACATGCAACTGGTCCCTTTTATACCCCTTTCTGCCTACTCCCCTGTGTGTTCCCTCCTGCTCCCCCTTCCCCTGCATATTGCTGCATCAGTTGGCAGAGTCCCACCGACCCCCTCCAATGTGCAGGACCCCCAGGTTTGCATCCTCAGCTGTCGCAAAGTCCTGGTTTGCCCACAGTTTCTTGATAGCCTGTCTGTTAGTATGAGTGACCAGGTTTGGTTTCTGGTTATTGTTTGTTGATGCTAATTGGCCAGGTTTTATGTCTCTGTGTGTTTTGTCTCCCTCCCTTTCCTTATCTTCCCAACTGATAAAAATAAACATTCTCACACTCCACTTACCCTTATCAGTTCATGCCACTGACCAGTTCTTATCGTGACCTTATCTTTGTTCTTATCGTGACCTCCCTTATCATGTGTTGGTCAGGTCTTTTGGGCTTCTTTGACCAGATACCCTCAAAGGAGCAGACACCGTCCTTCCATGTACCGTGACATGGGCATCCACCTGAGATGGAGAATTTGTGTTCAAACTTTATCAAGTTGAAGATCTAGATTACAGTTGTCTTGCTTTCTAGGAAAATGATCTAAAAACTTGACAGTTCAGTGAAATTATGTCTAACTTGCATCACTTTGCGGGAGATGTAGGTAGTTGCAGTGAAGACTGAATAACTGGGGTCCTTTCAGGCATTTAGGCAGGAGGAGGATGTCATTTGATTTGATATTAGATTACTTTGGAGTGTAAAGAGGGAAACAGCCAACTGTGTTCTTTGATTCAGGACACTACTGACCTAGGATACGAGAATATCAAATGATGCCTATCCTGAAAACTGTCAGGACAACCGAGGAACCATGTAAAAGACTGTTTGAACCTGTAAGAATAGGCAGTGCAGGCAAATAAATAGAAGGGCTCATTATAACTAAAATAGCTATTGGATCACATCAAAGTATGTATTTCTCTGAGACTTCCGTGCCTCTGGTGCTGTGCAGACACGTAGGAAGGAAAGTCTCAATCATAAAAAATTCACAGTGTAGGTAAATGAGAAAGAGAAGCAGAGCACAAGCAGCAAAATTATTTCCTTTAAGTCCCACAGGTCGTCAGTGGCATATTAAAGAGCAAAGCCGGTCTTTTTCTGCATTTCGATCTAGTGTCCATTACGTATATTTCATTACATATGTGGTATTGTTATTCCATTCTACGCTTCATATTCTTAGTGAATGATGCAATACAGTATGAAATGCAGGAGAGATTCCCCCTAGCGATATTGAGTCATTTACTTCTTTTGAAATGTTGTTGCATACATATTAAAAAGTGATGTTTTAATAGCAACATAGTTTTTGGTGTTTTGCATGTCTTTGTGGTAGGATTTTCACTAATCTTTCCTGTCGAAGCTTGGATTATACCTGTCATGCTTCATGTAGATCAGCAAAGACATTCTTGTAATATTGCAGAATCCCTAAGCATTTCTTTGCATCTTTTGAACTGCATCGGGCTGGCTTTTTTAGTTCTTTTGTTCTTCAGATTTTCTATTGAGCATGGAATTCCTTGAGTAAGCAAAGACTTTTGTCTAATACTCGAGGGTAGTAGGAAAATTCACATCATTGTGATTAACCGTGAGAATTTCCAGTAGCAGTTTGTGACTGTCATTAGAAAAAAGTCTTAATTTGAAAACGTTGATGTTAGTAACTTGTAAAGAGCAAGCTTATTATTGTCCTTTATATCCCAATACAGCATGCCTCAGTGTTTCACTGCAGGGGAACCTGTAGGGCTAGCCAGTCTTATCTCCTGCAAGACAGCAGATGTTCATCTTCTGAAACTGCAAAGATGTGGAAATTTAGAATATTTATGTTTAATGCAAAAGTGTATATAATCAAAGATTCTTAAACCAGGTATAAGTAGCTAGGCTGTAAGCTATACTGTAGCGTAGCTAATGTGGCTCTAGACTATGGTATGCTATTTGCATTTGGTGAACAAGGAATATACATGAAAATAATTAGGTGTTAGCTTGGTTTGGGTTTAATTTTTAATATGTAAGTCAATTGCTGAAGGTAAAATTTGCAGAGTTTTCATTATAGAAATATGAAGGAGGAATGGAATCAGTTTTCAGTTGCTGGTAACATTTTGGGTGTTTGTGTTACAAAATATTATCCCTCTTGCTGTTAACTTGTCATCAGCCATGAAATACCAGTAAGCTAGTATTGGAACTGTAATTAAAGTATATATGTGAATGAGTTCCAAAAAATACTCAAAGGGATAAATAATGTCCAGACTATCCTAGAGAGTCAAAATTACGTTGAGCCCTGTACCTGCTCAGTGTCCCTATGTGCTTGGGAACATGAGAAGCAAAATTACTTGCAGGTCCTTCCCATACTGTAGCCTCACACCATCTGGCAAATGAGACAAAGGCAGCTTCCAGGGATTTCCGCTGGTCCATGTATTCTCCCTGATTTGTCTAACTACTTTTGGAACTCATTTTTACTTTTGGTCTTCACAGCATCCTCTAAGAATGAGATATAGTTATGGACGGTATGAAAAACACTTGCTTCTGTTTGCTTAATTATGCTCCGTGGAGCACCTCAAGAGGAAGTTTACCTTCATGTCTTTGTTAGAAGTTGTAAAGATTCATTCTCTGTTCGTCTTCCTCATGATTTTATACATCTTTGTTCATTCCCACCCTCCTCTCGTTTCTCCTTTCCAGATTGAAGAGTTCTCGTCTGTTTAATCACTGTGGAGGAGCTAGTCCATGCTTGCTCATTATTGCCCTCTCTACCTGTTTTCTTGTGGATATGTGATGATTAGGGCTGTGTACAGTATTCATTATTTGTAGTACTTCGTGCTTAATCATTTATGCTGTGAAAGACGGTATTAGTTGTTTTCTTCTTTTTCTGTTTCACAGTAATTTTTGATATCTTGTGTTAGACAATTGCCAATAAACTAGTCAGCGGTTTTGGAAACTGACTCACAATGGTTCCAAGATTTCTTTCCTGATGGGTAATAGTTAATTTATTAGTGTTTATTTCCCTATCTGCATGCATTTGTCACTTGGATAAGTGCCATTCAGATTTTGAGATTGTTCTGAAACTCTTTTGTATCAGTCATGTTTTTTTGAGTGAGGTCCACGGACCTGGACTGTGCCATGGCACATATGTGTAGAGGCTGCAGCTACGTGCATTTGTAAGTTTATTGACCTCGGATGTGGTGCTTAGTCCCACTCTGCAGTAAGGGCAAACCCTCTGCCGTGATGAGGCTGGAAGGCGAAGTGGAAAGAGCATTAGCCTGGAGTCACAGGAGTTAACCAGCCTGAGTCAAACTTTGAATGATTCAGATCATTAGAATTGTTTTATTTTGAGGTGTTTTTATTTGACTTGCTTTTTTAGAAAGAATGATGCTTTGCATCTCTGGAAAAGCAGTATCAACATTTTGTTTCATGGGGGGAAAGTAAAAGAGCATGGCTAATTTATGCTGTACAGATGTAATGTAAGATTCCTACCTAAATATTTACTGTCATCTCTCATTCACATTCATAGTTTTGTCTTTACTTTTGTACATCTACATGACTCTCTTGACCATAATCCATTCTTTGTGCTATTATTTATTATGTGTCTTTTTTACCTTTTTGTCTCATCTTCATACCTGTTTGAATCCTGTCCAAATGCCATCCTTTATGCATCCTTTCAGTTTCAATCCGATCCTTCTGCCACACAGCTAAATTATGCTGTTTGTGTAGCTCCTTATGCTGACAGCCTGCTTATAGGTTAGAAAATGTTACTTTTGTGTTCTTCTCATGCAAGACATTAAGTTGTTTCTGTTAGTGATTCTTCCTGAATCTTCCCAATAAAATTACCTCATACCTTGAAAGAAAATTTTAAACAAAGTACATGAAATAAAAGACAAATCTCAAAACAGAAATGAGATAATAGGGCCATCAAAGATATGTCCTTAATGCTTGCACAGTAAAAGACAAAATATGGCTTTGAAGCCCCACCAGGAGGGCACAGGATACAGTGAGTCCTCCCATCTCCATATGCCTCTGCAAAAGCACTGCAGCTCCAGGGAATTGCTGACTCTTGAGCTGAGTTTGTCTCAGTAGAATAGACCTAGCACAGTAATTCGGTATGTCAAGAAGTATCAGTGAGTAACAGTATGTATTTAGATAGTTATGATCTCTCACAGAGATTTCACAGGTTAAATTCCCAACAGAATCAAAGCATATTACCATTCCAAAATCTGTATAAGAATGATAATAAGAATATTAAATACAGCACAAAGCTAGATTTTAAAAAGAACAAAAAGTCAGGTAATTTGGGCCTATAGGCAAAATCATCAAAGAAATGTACAGTTCATTCTCATCCTATATGAGATAGTAGGCAAAGGAATTGAATCTCTAAAATGTTTTAAATTAATGTTTTGTTGTAGTGATAAATAAAGTCTGCCCTAGAGTTAAGTAAATTAGTGAAATGTAACAGAAAAAAAAATCCAAAATCAGCTAACCTGTTATTTATCGACAGTACTTGTTTCTTTTTAAAGGTTACTGCACTGGCAAAGGTGATGAATCTTGGCAGGAAGTACACCTACTGACCTCAAAACACAGACTAGAGTTAGCACTGATGATAACATTCATCTAAACACAGTATATTTTTGCTGATTCTTACATGACAAATAAGCTTTATGAGCAAAGACAAAACTTTACCATCTCTTTTCATTGTTAATTTTGTAAGTGTAACTCTAGGTAGAATGAAAATACTGAAAAAAAAACCCCTACTTTTGAAAGAAAACTGGATCTTGTAGTACACACGTGGATGCTGTGGGATCATTGGGACTATATGATGGCGTCATCTGGTCCTGACATATTAATGCGGATAGATTTTAGTATTTACTGTTTTTTTTAAAGTGTCAGTTCTTAGAAGAGATTCATAACAAAATGCTGGCTTCACTGAAGTTGACTTTCTAGTCCAAATTTAAGGCCAAGATTTCATGCAACACTGGAAGACCTTTCTTTTCCAAGTTATATAGGTTCTATCTATCAATAGCTTGTGTTCTCTACAATGGTGTTATGATAGTCGCATTTATAGAAATTAGAATTGTTTCTGGTGGGATTAAATTTTAGTAGAACTGTTATTTTTGAAGCTGTGTGTAAAACTTTTATACGCCTGTTTCTGCACATGAAATCTCATGTTCTTTTTTTTTGCCATTTTCTGTTCAAAGTTTACACGACAGTGTAAATGAATGCTTTGTATCAGGTTGGTGCAACTATCAGGGCACAGTGAGGGCCAGCTTCTTCTTCCTGCACTTAGAGTACAATGCTGCAAGTTTTTTTCCAAGGAGAAAATTGTGATTTTATTGTCTTGCAAGCTTCTGCAAATATCTCTTAAAAATGGAGGAAAAAAAAGTCCCATCTTGCATGAAGAGATGGGCTCTGTGCCCAAAATATTCCAGATGTAAGAATACACTTCAAAGAATGACTACTGTGTGAACTACATCTTAATTCCTGGAATCAGCATACATTTAAACCTGCAGAGTTGAAATCTGCATTGATTTCGTGTTACTTTTCATCACTTATATACTTTATTGTACCTGTAAGTTTTTAAAAATCCCTATTATTTCACATTTTATTTGCTAAAAACCACTGCTTGTTTATTTATAGCTTCTTGAAGAATGGATCCATAATTGGATCAGAAAAGAAACTGCAGTAACTCAAAGCTGGTCAAAACTGAACAAGACGACTGCAAGTTTGTTGATTCACTATCGCGTTTCTCAGCCCATCTTATTGTTTCCGTAATTCCGCAGTCCCCAAACTGTCTTGTTGTGCATCGGCCTTTCAGCCACCTGTATCTGCTGCTTTCAGCTGCCCAGGCTGCAGCTATTTCAGCAGGTGTTTAGCGAGGGGCTTAATTCAGGGAAAGGTAAGGATGGCAAAACGTGAGAGTGGATTAGTGTCAACCGGAGCAGTTAGAGTCAATAAAATTTTTACAGGAATATCAAGGGAAAATGAAGGTACTTGAGAGAAAGTAAGCTTATTAATAAATGAGAAGGTAGATTAAATTAATGATTAATGACTCTAAGTAGCCAAGTGCCTAAGTGATTTTAAAAAAATCAATCTTAGTGGGGGGAAAAAAAAAAAAGAAAAAGGAAGCCATGAGCAAACAGAAGCGAGCTGGCACACTGGGATCTACACCAAGTCTTGGGAGAGACACGGTTGTACAATCCCGGGGGGGAAGCAGGTACTGAATCGAGAGGCCGAGATCTGCTGTCTGGCCTTGGATTACTTTTTGTTCTCAAATCACGTTCAGGCAGTTTATCTGCCAGCACCACCGTTCCTGCTACGCTGCTTTGCGTGCCGTGCAGCGGAGTGGCAGTGGATGAGGAATGGCTGCCTCCGGCGCGGCCGGCTGCTCCGTACCGGGGTTTGCTGCATCAGGCAAAGGTCTGGCCCTTAGCAAATAAGGGGGGTAGATGGCGGCTGGACTTAAACCAAGTCCGACAAAGAAATTTGCAAATTGTATAAATATGAGTGAATTTAAACACAGTTTATTACAACTGTAATTTACTCTAAAAAATAAAAAAAAACTGTGAAGGCACTGGAGAATTAAGACAGAAAGCTAAGGTGGCATTTGTCTTCAAAAAGAGAAGGGAGCAGGAGGGAAACGATCCTCAAAAATCCTGTTCTGTCAGTCTAAATTAAATCCTTAAGGGTGAGAAGAATACCTTTAGAAACAAATAGTAAATTAAAGAGTAGTAGGCAACTAGTTTAGCAAAAAAACCATGTGCACTAAGTAGAATGATATTTTAAGTAATGAATCACATTCCTAGAAATTTACTACTGTCAGTGATTAAAAAAAGAAAAGAATGAACGGAGGATAGATGTAATGTATGTAGAGTCCTTTTCCCTCTCGGATTTCAATTCCTTCTATTGGTAATTGTCTTCAGAACCCTAAGCAATCTGTACCAAAATAACCAGGAGGCATCTCTCACCCTATATTCACTCGAAGCAGTTCTTTTTAATACAAGTTAGGTTTGCATTCATGTATGCATATATACTTATATCTACATGTAAGTTAGCACTGTGTATTTGCAGTATTTGTCTTTTCCCCTCTGCTTATGTATGTGCATGTATTTATGTTTTTTTTTCCCTCAAAATATTTCTGAGGCTTTGCAGTTGGAATGGGACAATCAGACTAATAATGTTAATAAGAGGTAGTAAATAACCTATTCTTCTAGTAAGGAGGAACACAGGATAAGACAAATGAATTTATTTTAAAATAACTTATTTTACATACTTAATAATATTTGGGTTTAGAGTATGACAGGATACAAACAATGCAATGGGACTGAAAGATGTTATTTTGGAAAGAAAAAGGCGAAAAAAAGAGACAAAAAGAAAATGTCAAACACAGCCAAGAGTGAGAACAGTTTTATTAGAATTGGCATAGGAGCTGTGCTTCTCCTTCAACCTTAACTTCTCTACAGTTACATCATATGGTTTGGTGTTTTAAAGAACTTACAACTACATTTTTTCTATAATACTTCCATTAATCTTGAAAAATATTTATTGAAATGAACACCACTTTTCTAGCAAATAATACTGAAGGACATCTTTTGACAGATTTCATTAATATTAAAGAATATTTCTAGGAACGGTAAACATCCAGGTAATTCAAGTATCTGTCTGAATTTTCCAGAAATGCTTACAGCGCCAAGTTTTACAAGAATACACTGCTAGTTTTCTAGTTAAGGCAGCCAAGCATATGGCACACTGGAGAAACCACTAGCTACAGTAACTAGCCAGTCACTTAAGGGTAAGTCCTACAATATGACTAATAGGGTTTTTCTTTCTGTTTCGTCTTTGAATAGCAAAGGCAAAAGCAGAGGTTACACCTATCGTCAAGTCTGTAGGTGTTTCCTCTTTAACAGATTCCGGTTACTCCCTTTTTCACTTTCAGTGGGAAGTGTTCTGATAGCCAACAGCTGTGCACATGCTGATGAAGCTAACAGCATTACAGGCTTAACCTCACTTCAAAGTCCAACATGATATACTTGCTACATACACTATTAGACATGTGTATCAAATGACTGAAAAGCCTTCAGGCACTTGGGTCTTGTTACCTTTCTTGATGACTATCAGTTTACTGCATCTCTAGTTCCTTCTGAATTTTACTCGTGGGCTTAAGTTCCTTACCTTAAGATAATATGCCTTCACAGCAATTTAAAAATCAAAATCGACAACAAGCATCAGAAGTTAAAATAAACAGCCTTTGTGTTTAGTGTACTTAAAATACTTTTTTTATTCTTTGAACTGCTGCAATTAGATAATTAGCTATTAAAAAAGCACAATGAAGTGCTTGAGAAGGAATACATCAATTGGTTTCCATGCTGAAAATTGCTTTCAAACATTCTTCTGGAGAAACTAGCTGCTCGTGACTTGGATGGGCATGCTCTTTGCTGGGTAAATACTGACTGGATGTCTGGTCCCAAAGCGTTGTGGTGAATGGAGTTAAATCCAGCTGGTGGCCGGTCACAGGTGGTGTTCCCCAGGTCTCAGTATTGGGGCCAGTTCTGTTTAATATCTTTATCGATTATCTGGATGAAGGGATCGAGTAGACCCTCAGTAAGTGTTCAGACAACAACCAGTTGGGTGGGAGTGTTGATCTGCTTGAAGGTAGAAAGGCTCTACAGAGGGATCTGGACAGGCTGGATCAATGGGTCAAGGCCAAATGCATGAGGTTCAACAAGGCCAAATGTTGGATCCTGCACTTGGGTCGCAACCACCCTATACAATGCTACAGACTTGGGGAAGAGTGGCTGGAAAGCTGCCTGGCAGAAAAGGACCTGGGGATGTTGGTCAACAGCTGGCTGAATATGAGCTAGCAGTGTGCCCAGGTGGCCAAGAAGGTCAATAGCATCCTGGTTTGTATCGGAAATAGCATGGTCAGCAGGATTAGGGAAGGGATTGTCCCCCTGTACTCAGCACTGGTGAGGCCACACCTCAAATGCTGTGTTCAGTTTTGGGCTCCTCACTACAAGAAAGACATTGAGGTGCTGGAGAGTGTCCAAAGAAGGACAATGAAGCTGGTGAAGGGTCTAGAGCACAAGACTTATGAGAAGTAGATGAGAGAACTGGGGTTGTTTAGCCTGGAGAAAAGGAGGCTGAGGGGAGACCTTATCGCTCTCCACAACTACCTGAAAGGGGATTGTAGCGAGGTGGGTGTTGGTCTCTTCTCCCAAGTAACACGTGATAGGGCAAGAGGAAATGGCCTCAAGCTGCTCCAGGTGAGGTTTAGATTTGGTATTAGGAAAAATTGGTTCACAGAAAGGCTTGTTGAGCATCAGAACAGGCTTCCCAGGGAAGTGGTTGAGTCACCATCCCTGGATATATTTAAAAGACATGTAATGTGGCGCTTAAGGTCAGGGTTTAGTGGTTGTCTTGTCAGTGTTAGGTTAACAGTTGGTCTTGATGATCTTTGTGGTCTTTTCCAACCAAAATGATTCTGTGATTCTATGATTAATTTTTTTTCTCTAGATAGAAAATACGTAAACCCCAGTGGTCCCTAAGAACAAGCATCCTTGGTTACCAGGATGAGGAATAGCTTGTGCAGGTATTCTGTAAAGAGCAGTCTGGCCACTGAAGGGTGGTATTGTGAACATAAACGCTAACAGGTTAAAACTTTTCCCAGGACTATGGTATTAAGTTGTTGTACCAAGTAAGTGTCTTCTAGGAACAATGTATGTAGCTTAGATCAACTGTAATATTACAGTTCTCAAAAAGTACAAGCAGAACTCCCTAATACTATGAGACTGACTCAAAATACATATGATAAAACCCAGAGCAGCATTTTTTTTTGAGCGTCTGCTATGTTATTGAGTCGCAACGATCAAACCATCAGGCATGACCATCAGGCTTTATACAGGCTGAGATACTTACGTATTCATATAACAGCTTTCATATAACTCATGTAGCTTCTCAGATTGAAACTGCAGAAAAAATGGCAGATCCGTGTAATCTCATCACAATCCTTGAGAAAATTGCAAGAGTTAATTTACTTGCCAGGATCTTAATTCTCTTGCAAGTGCCTTCCCTAAAGGAAGCAGAAGAAATGAGAAGAGGATTCAATCTGTGTGTTTAGGCCCTTAGGTAGCCCCTAAATTTTAGGTACAGCCTCCTTATTGTCCTTGTCACCAGTGAGGAAACCTACTACTAAGTTAGATATAAAGGATATCAGATATTGAATAGAAAAAGCTAATTCTGGTTCAGTTGTCTTGCACTGATTCAGTCAGGAATAGTTTGTTTGACTTTAAAGATGTTATTTAACATTAACATAACTGGGACCAGACTGTGGTCCTTTATCTTTGATTAGTACTTTTTTTCTTTCTGTTGCCAATGTTCTCCTCTAGATGTTTTTGTACAAATAACCTCTACATTCTGGGGGGACACGAGAGATACCGAAGTGCCCCCTTTTTGCTTTTTCAGTTGCCATAGCATCTAATTAAATGTATGTTGTCATCAAGTGTGCCATCAGTTTACAAAGGGGAGCAATCTGATCCCACAAAATCAACTCTAATTTAGAAAAGGTTGCTACATTTCCCTCAAAATAATTCTGAATGAAGTTATCTTATGTAGCAATTTAAAATAAATATAGTGTATAGTATATGTAAATATGTAGTTTATAGATATATTTATTATTCGTAAAGATAGATAGTGTTTTGTTAGAATAAATACCGGGCTTAAAATGGAAAGGGATAGTGTCTATAGATAGTATTTTGAAATTTAATTAATATTCCTCTGAAATTGAAACTTCATTCTATGTATCGCCCATGCAAATCTAGGTGTCTGCATATCCTAACATGTACAGCATGCATATGCTGTATGTGTAGACCAAAAAGATACATAGCATACATATGCTATATTGGGAATATCATTAGTAACACGTAGTAGGGCCAATAAATAAAGAAAATTAATTTTAATAGGTCATGGTAAGTACATCATAATATGACCTTCAGAAAGCCAGTGTTTTCACTGTAACTGAGAACGTTTTCCAAGTAATTAATTTTTTACATCAAAGTTTAGTCTTAAAGATCCTAAGTGCATCTTTTATCAATTGAGTTTACGTAGCTAAAAGTTCATTAACTCCATTCAGGAAAACACATAAAGTCTATGAGGACTTCAATGAGGACTCAAAAAGAAGCAGCGAACTAAGTGATTTATTTATTTAGATTATATAATGCACAGTATTTAGGCAATGAACTATATCTAATATTTATTTAACATTGCTTAGCATGAGGAGGTGCTTATTCTCATTGGGGTGAATGAGTGCTGTTGTATTAAAATAAAGTAAGTTTTACTTAGGTAGTACAAAACTGCCACTGAGAGAAATTTTGAAAGAGAAAGATGATCTATATTTCATCTTGAATGATAATATTGCAGAATAAAATAAATTAATAGAACAGAGGTAACAATCCTTTTTTTTTTTTCCTCAAAAATTGTCCTTCAGTGATCTTATTATTAAATCATAGTTGTCAAGGCTTGAAGTTTATATTTTTTAACGACCTTTAGCATGTTCCTGTTAACCAATTAAAAAATTTCGTGAATGTCGAATGTTCATTTATGTAGTAAGCTGATTCTTACAGACCTATGTGATGGTTTTTTCTAAAACAACCCAGAGAAACTAACAAAAGTTTTAGATTAATGGCTTTGCTTCATTTCTATGTGAAAGCAAAGATCTCACATTATAATAACGTTATTGAGTTATAAAGCTTTTAAACTGCATTAACTTATTACAGGTGGTTCCTTTGAACTACTGTATACAAAAATATCATTAAGTCAGTAACAGTGTTTTATTTGCTGCATGTTACTGGCATTCAAAATGAAAAATTGAAGAATATCTCCTTTATCACTTTACTTTCTGTTTATATATTAGTTTGCTAAAATCTATTCTCTACAAGATTTTTTTTTTATGATTCAAATATGGGGCAAGAAGACACTGTATAATTTCGCTAAAACATTACAATCAGCATCAGAGGACAAATCTTTAGAAATCTAGTTGTGAAAATTGACATGATTAGTTATACCACTCACTGAAAGATAATGTATTTTCAATATATAATTTTATAACTGAGCTTTACCTGTAGAGATTACTCTGTAGACAGCAAACAAATTTTATTTGCCCTGATAATGCAAGAAGCGAACAATTCCGAGTTTATGCTTGATAGATGTGCTGTATAAATTTTGTGGGATTCCCGTTTCTGATAGACACTTCATAAAATATACAGAAATTCAAGGGACCCATTTGTCCATTGAAAGATAAACTAGGCTCTCTTACTTTTTTAAACATCTGAGTCTTTCTAGACCTAACACCAGCTTAATTTTTTCATGAGAAAATCTATGTTGGCCAAAGCGCCTAGAAGATGTAAAAACCCCGCAAGCTAAAGCAAAATGAAAATAATTTCATTTTCTTAAGTGAAAACACTTATTTTAAATTTTGGCTTTTCAGCATATAATTTAGGTTGCTATAGCCTTTTTGGTAGCAGCTTGAAAGAGTGCAAATAAACACAGGGAGATTTAGGTGGACATAAGGGAGCACTTGCATGTATATATTTGAATTTTGTCCCAGCTTAATATCAGAGAGACTTCAGATTCTTTTAAGCTTCTAATCATGCAATCAGCTCATGCAAAGAACTCCACTAGGTTAATGATATTGCTGAAGAGTGTTCAGGATCAGGACCCTAATCAGTATTTTCCTGCTTTCTCACTCTCGCAGCATGTGTGCAGCTAATTGGTGTTTTGACTGAGTCAACAAAAGAATGGTAACACCAATGAATCAAAGGAAATTGTTCTCATTAGAATGTGAAGCTAGAGAAGTACTGCTTTCCGGAACAAATATTATCCTCAAAAAATACTCTCATTAAAACAAATTGCCCTTTGTGGCATAATAAAATCTGTGTAAAGAGAAACATCTGGCAGAATCATATAACCTACTGTAGCGTAACATTTGGAATGAATTAATTTATTTTATTGTCATAAACTGCTTTTTGGGCTTTTTCACATTCCAGATTTAAATGTATTGGTGTGTTGCTTTATGACATTTTATCATACTCAACTTGTGTTTCCTTTAAGTCATTTTATTCTGCACATAACAAGCCCTGGAAGCTGGGATATGTTGGAATTAAAGAAAGTTCGGACAAGGTTTGTAGACTTCACTTTGTGTGCAGTAGCACATTTCATCACTAAGTGTTTTACAAAGTTTCCAGCATGTGGAGACACTAAAGTGCAGGTGTCCCAGTGTTGAGAAGAAAATTTACCTTACAGTAAGCAATAGAAAAAATTATATTCAGGAACTTAATCTAGAATTTCTTCATTTTATCCTTCATGTTTATTATATAAGTAATCCCCATTCCTTTTACAGTCAATGAAAAAAATGAACCCTATTCCAGACTCACTCCACTGGAACCATGTTGGATGCCACTGTAAAAAAAATCTAGAATTGGTACCTGAAATATCCCTCTGCACTGCGGATGTCTATCTTTGCTTAGGTTAGTTGCACTGTTAGTGGTATACTTTGAATTTGATGAAGAGATGAGATAAAGAGGTGACTTTGATTTTTAACATAGTTGTGAAATGTGCTCAGAAGGGTCACAGATTTTTCATCATGTGACCAGAGTTGCTGGGCGCTTAAAAAAATTTAGTTCTACAGATTTTAAAGCTACCAGAACATATGTTGAGTAGAGATCTGAAGTGTTTATACCCAGTAATAATATAAATAATGTGGAATAATACAGATGCCAAAGAGATGCCAGATTAACTGACTGAATTTTATACCTAATCTCAGTGTTTCAAACCTGAGCCTGCAATCATCAGGCTACCCACTTCAGAAGCAAGTAAGGAGTACACATATCGCTTATCCATCTCTGCTGTATGAGCCAATGGTTTTGAGAATTCAGCACTGGTTCATGATACTAAATACCAAGAGAAAAAAAACACTCTTTATTTAAAAGAAAGAATGATAGGTTGAGAGAATCTAGAAAGATTTAAAATCAAAATAATGTAGAAAGCCAAACAGAGCAACACTTTCTGGACCCCTCTGCTCCGTCAATACCCAAGGGCAACAAATGTTAGCTACATCCATTAAATGGAGGTGAAGGGGAATTATTCAGAGCTAAAGCACTGCAAGCTAATACATTGTCTCAGTAAGAAAAATACATTATGCATAGTGAAGCCTTTCACACAAGGGCAGTATTTCTAACATGTAAATGAAAGAGTTGACATAACCAGCATACGTACAAAGACATTCCTCAACACAAAATTACTGTCAGTTCTGTTATATCCTTGAATATGTTTTTTAGTCTGCACCTCTTACCTTTTTTTTTCCTAGAACAGCCTGTCTGAAAACACTGCTCAAAATAGATGAACATAAAAATTAAGACGCACAAAACCATTTTCTTAACTACGTTTTATAAAAGTTCATGTGCTCATCGTATTGGTGGTGTTTTAGTTCAGTTAATAAAGTGTTACAAGCTGTGTTTCCACTGAGTGTGTGGACAGTAATATTTTCAGATGTTGTAGAAGTTATATTTACAAAGCTATTTTTTGAGAGAGTGTAAAATAACAATATTACATTATATGAAGTAGAGCGTTTCATCTATTGTATCTTGTAACAATCTAAAACATTTCTAACAATTGTGTTTTCTAACAAAGTCAGATCAGAGACCCCACCGTTCACCTTCTCAGTTAAATTGGTCATCTGTTTTACTTTCAAGTATGTTAAAAAAAAACCCCTTGTGAGCAAATCTTCAAGAACCATGGAAATTTCTCATCATTCTTAAGATTCATGTAATAAAACATTTCTTCAAAATAGTCATATATGCCCAGAATCTAAATTACTTTTCATTCAATAAGTGCCTTTCATTTGCTGCAGCTAGCAAAGAAGGAAGTGAATGTATGTCTTCTCCTAGTCACTGTCTATCAGTCGGCTCTGGGCTCTTCAGCCAGCCATGCGAGAAAATGAATAAGCATGACGTTGACAAAGTAGCTGCAATACAAAAATTTAAGGGTAAAAGAGCCTCCACTAAACAACTTACATAGTGAAGACATACTTCCTATTACAGTGTCATAATGTCGTTCAAGGACGTGCTAGTAGGTTAAATCCTTATATATAAATATTTACATATATACTTTTTTCTTCTCTTTTTTTTTTTTTAAAGTGAACATAAAAATGAATTTAATGCATGAGAGAAGTGCACTTTGCACTTTAAAAATTATTCTGAAGTATTTTCTTGGAAGAAAATTTAGTCTTCTCATAGTATTTCTCAAGGTGATATGTACTTGCTACACATTCAGTGCATACAAAAGATAAAAGCAGTTTTAACATCTGGTCCAAAGTCCATCTAAGTCAACAGAAAGAATTCCATTGACTTGAATGGGCTTC
Organism: Tauraco erythrolophus; assembly: GCF_009769465.1. NCBI lineage: Eukaryota > Metazoa > Chordata > Aves > Musophagiformes > Musophagidae > Tauraco > Tauraco erythrolophus. The sequence goes on along the minus strand of NC_141465.1, from coordinate 79,992,388 downwards.
AGGGACAGAGCCCTCTCCACATATGTTCGTAATCTGACTAGCTACCCTGCACAAATCCTATTAAAGTCATTCTTCCTAGGAACATGAGTAATTTCTCTAGGAATTGTGAAGTTTCGTTTTTTTTTTCCAATTCATGATAATTTGGCTTTAATCATCTCAGTAATCATCCCACTCCCCATTTTAGAAGATTCAGGCAGTATTTTGAAGTAAGTAAAGTAGTGTGAATACTTTGTTATTGGCATCTTTGGTAATTGTAAATGTTTCTACCAGTATCTGGCCTTATGTTCAAGCATATTATGTCAACTAATGGAATTACGTGTTCCTCTGAAAAAGTTTGAGGTGAAAACAGATACTGCTTTTTCAGTAACTGAGTTATTTCAAAGCTAATTTTGTCATCCTTAGAATATTGCTTCTGAAGCAAATTGAAGTATTCGAGACATTTAAAAAGTAATGGTTACTCTTACTATATTTCTTATGTCTTGGCATCAAGAACATGTCTACATGACAGAGAGAAATGAGGAAAGGAGAATACGTATTTAAAGGATCTTTCAATAAGAAAAAAAATCTGAGTATTACATTGAAAATGCTGTCTGAAAATGGCACCTACGCTTTATGATTTACCTGTTGTAGAGAAGTTCTGGAATTACAATTATGTTTCCTTCCAATGCCTAATATAGAACAGTAGTTTCAGTTGAGAGATATTATATTATCTAGGATTTTCAAAGTATGAAGTAAGTAATACTTAGAATATGCCTAGTAAAGTGATTTAACTAAATATTGCAGTGGGCTTTCATAAACAATTCTGATAATTACTTTGGTGTTCTCTGACAAGAGTGAGAAACAGGTGTAGAAGTGTAGAAATCTAACTTTACAAAGGGTTGCTGCCCGTTGATTAACTGTTTGCATACACGACTGATTCTGCAGAGGACAGCAGAGCCATGCTTCCAAATGACGGTAATAAAAAAGTGACATAATGTTATTAGTTAATGAGAGAAATTTCAATCCAGAAATTGTAATAACAAATGCACAAGGAAGCACTGGCAGCTGCTGTTGGAATGCAAAACAGAACTTCTGTGCTTCTGAAGCACCATCTACTCACCATAGTTGGTTTTTCTGGGTGATACGCAGAAGTTGTGTTATACTCTTAAGGTCTTGAAGGGATTCGTTTATTGGCCCAGTGAATGAAAATGAGCTGTATTAATATGGCAAAGAGTAGTAGTAAAGTTTTACAAATCAGCTTCTGTAATATGAATTGTAGGTATCCAAGTCTGAAGACGGTCGCTTATTTGTGCAAGACTGGTGTCCATATTTAATCAAGACCTAGGAGCCACTTGTGGGCATGCAATTATAGGTAATAACCAGACTAAGCCCACATAAAATTAGGAACATAATAATACATTTAACTTAAGAAAAAAAAAAATCATTCTTGACCATGTACTCAGACCTGAAGAATCTTAGTGATATTTAATTTTTATGACAACCACAAAATTATACCTGTTTAATTCTAGCGTGAATTCATCCATTTGAGGGCATATAGCTTCACTATTAATGTACATGAATGGTTCTGAATAACATTTTGAACAGTGGTTTTATAGTGCAAAGAGCTGGGATTCAACTCATCTAATTATAGATCTTTTCAGTCTAGGTTTCTACAGCTGAGGTAATAATTTTTATAGTTGGGGAGAGAAATGAACATCTGCAGGTCATGACTGATCTATTGCGTATTAGTTGTACATTTTAGAGTGAGAGGATTCATACAGGAGCGTATTTCCGTATATTTCTCTCCATAAAGAGAGGCTGTACAGCTAACCCAGATCTTGATGTTTACACTGAAGATATTAGGGGAGAGAAATATTGCTCATAAGTTAAAGTTCAGCACAGAAGCTTTTGAAATTGAGGCATTCCCCTAAGAATGAAATTCAGAGTCCTTTGTGAGTTAAAGCTACCATATTCCCTATTAAGAGAAGAAAAGAAGGGGAAAAAAAAAGAAGAGGAATGTGGAAGGGAGGTAAAAGCATGCGCAGTAGTTTTATGCCGGCTCGAGGAGGAGCTGTGTGTGTTCGTGATGTCTCTTTATACCAAGGTCCTGGTTATAAATGGTTAGAGGGAGGAGGAAGTTTTTAGAACTCATTGTTCTCCTGACCCAGGGCCTTTAACATGCCAAATCATAATTCTTCTGCCTAGAATTTAATTACCACCACAGCTGTTCTAACACCTTGAAGATTTCTCAGTGCAGAGGTTCACTAAGTCTCATGTAAATCTCCCTGTCCTGCTAACTCTACAGCCTACGTTTCTCTAAACCAAAGCCCCACGACTCTTCTTAACACAGTCTCTCTCAAACCACCCCAAATTCCATCTTGTCTGAGACTGCAGCTCTACCTAAAATCTCTAAAACCTTATTCACACCAAGTCTCCCAGTATGTTTTGTCCTGTAACCTTGTCCTACTTTCTTGTGAGCCCTCTAATACATCACAGGACTTCCCTATTCCTCCAAATCCATGTCTTGCCTGTGCCGATTGCTCACCCCAGGACCATCAGCAGGGCTGCTCAGCTCCCCCTGACCCTTGTGCTGCCAGCATCCATGTCTGTGCCTCCTCGCGCTGCTAACAGCTGCTGTACTCCCTCATTGGTGCAGCCATTGGGAAAAATCATCCCTATACTTGGTTCTTCCGGCTGAAATTTTGGGGCAGGTAGGGAATACAGAACCATTACAGAGAGACAGTAAAACATCTGAGTGACCCATGGTCCAATCAGCCCCATAATTATCTTCACATGATAAGTGACATGAATAAGAAACAGGAGCATCAAACATTAACAGTCAAAAATTCTTTCTCATTTCTTTCTTCAAACGTTACACGCATTCACTTAACTGACACTCCTGTTGTACCTGAAAATAATAAAAGCTTCGTTGCCACCTCACACAAGTCTTTAAACAAGAAAAACAAATCTGTTAACAAGAGCCTGTGAACTGGTATCTTTCAGGCAGAGAACTGTTTCATCCTTTTTTTTTTTTTTTTTTTTTTTCATTTGTAACGCTTCTTAAGACTTCATCAGCAGGAGCAACGAAGGTCACGTAGAACGTCTTGAGATCTTGTTCCATGACAGGAAACTGCTTTTTGGTATTTTGGTAGAGGCAGCAGTTTCACTGGAAAAATGCTGATCCAGTGGCAGTATACACATTCCACAGACACGTATTCATTGAAGAAAAACTTTTGACATAAACCCCAGCAAGTGTCTTTCTTGAATCAACCTGTTCTTGGTCTCAATTTCTACAAGCCTACTGCACTCTCCAGGGACTTTGGCTTTAGGATCTTGTGAAAAATTTGCTTCCTCTTTAGTATTGACCTGTCTTCCAAGCTCTTCTCTGTCCTATGATTATCCACACTGAACAGTTCATTTATCAGACGTCCTGGCTGTCAGACTGCTCAGCTCAAGTAAACCATTGATTCTGTATTTGCTGGGCCATTTGCTAGCCCACCTGTCAACCTCAGCTTCTCATCTCCCTTGGCTTTGCAACCAACAGTTAGCATCTCCTCCTAGAATTTCCTTCCCATTTCTACATGATCTTGTGGATCACCAATCTTCTCTCCTCCTGGTTAGTCACAAGGATACTGAGCACCACAAGCAGCTCAAGAAATCAGAGAACTGTAAAGTCTGGGAAACAAAGGCAGCATTATATTTTCAAGATAGAATGTCTCAAAATTTTATAGTTTACAGAAAATGACAGACAAAACTAGACAGCTTTTGTCTAGCTTGTTTTTTAAAATCTCACTGATGGATACTCTGCACTCTCTTAAGGCAATCTGTTCCAGACCGTAGCTATCACTTCTAGTAAGCGTTTCTTTACGTCTAAATTAATCTCCCTTTGCACAGTTAAAGCTTATTATTACTTGTAATACTCACAATGTACATGAAGAATAGTTTATTCTGTTCCTCTCGGCAGTTACCTTTTATCATGTCTTTCCTCAGTTTTAAGTTGGATTCAGTTCATATTACTTATATTTTCATTGCAAGTCATGTTTAAATCATCATCTCACATGATTTTTGTTGTTGTGCCCTCTATTCCTTCTAGACAATCCACGTACTTTTGGAATTCTGGTACAAAAATCAAATATAATATGCCAGGGAAAGGTGTCTTAAAGCCAGCTACAGCAGAAAGATTGTTTACATATTTTATAGGCTGTGCTCTTTTTTTTTGTACACCAATATCATAGTCTTTTCCTTTATCACATGGCATAGAAGACTCATGTTCAACTTGATGTCCACTAAAGTCCCCAGATATTTTCTTTCCTGCAGGCAGTTAGTTATTCTAGAGCCTGGATTTGTGCCATTGACTACTTCTGCCCGAGCGTAGCATTTTTCACTTCTCTTTGGGGAAATTAATCCTATTTTTACAAAATATGTATGCAATATGCAGTGGTCATTTGGAATTCTAGTTCTGTCAGCAAGAGTGCTTACAGCTACTTCCAGCTTGGCAACACTTTCAGATTTTGTAATTTCACATTTCTTAAAATTTCAATTTTATCATACTGTTCATTAAGGAGAACGTTGATTAGGCCAACAGTAGTTCCCCAGAAATCTCGTATCAGTATGTTCTTGTTTAACAGGGAAACATTGACATCTCTCTGAATATAGTTTTCCAACTGGTTTTGCATATAAGAGTAACATGATTTAGACCATTTTTAGTCAGCTGATGAGAACATTATGTTAGTATCAGAAGCTTCACTAAAGCTTTTTTTGACTACTAAACAAGTAAAATCTTGTTTTACTCTCTCTCTTACACACTGCCCACACCTACACCCCCCTCCCCCTCACTTACAGAAATTGTTTTTGAAAAATTGTTTTGGCTCTTGGTCATCATCGCTTTTGCTGAGGCTTGCAGTCTTTTTATTTGCTAACATATTCCAGTATTTTTCTAGAAATGGAAGGCAGTCTGACTGATATATAGTTTTCCAGCTCTTTTTGCTTTCCCGTTTTAAGGATAGATAGGTAACCTCTTTGATGTTTTTCCAGTCTTCCAGAATCTCATTCATCATCCGTGAGTTTTTTAAGTGCTTCTGAAATTACTTCAGCAAATTCTCTATACTCTCTGAATTTCATCATGTCTGGATGATTTAAAGCTGACTAACTTAAGCTTGTATTCTCTAACCGGTTTCCTTTTTTCTATCTTAAATGCTTGTTGTTTGTGTTAATTACATTATCTGCCTTATTGCATCTAACCTTTTAAGTGAAGACTAAAGCAGTAAATGCATTAAACCTTTAGGATTTTTTTTAGTGCCATGGCTTGATAGCTTTTTTCCCTGTTGAGTAGTGGACCAGCTTTTTCCTTTGCCTTCCTCTTGCAACTAATGTACTTATTGATCTTTGTTTATCTTGTGCGTTCCTTGCTAGTTTCACATTTTGTGCCTTCACTTTTCTAGTGTCTTTCCATGTTCCTGGTAGTTCTGGTTTTGTTTTGTTCTTCATTTGCCACCTTAGTGATTTGAAGAGTGCTCTTTTTCTGTATATATTCTGGTATCTCAAGTAATAACTTTTGTCATTTTACGAAGTTTATCTCACACAGTTTCCATATTTCTTCTGTGGTAAATAATTTACAGTCACATTTTAAATAGAATTTCTTTAAGGAGGTTCCTCATTGATTTTTTTCGCAGGGGATCTTACATGTGATTTCTGAGTTTCCCGACCTTTTTTTTTTTTTCCTAATGTCTTTTCTATTTATTTTATTGTTCTTCCTCCTTCCCATTCTAAGGATTGAAAATACTATGATTAGGTGGACACTCACCTAAATCTCTTAACGATCTGTCTTCTTTCATAAGGTCTAGGTCTTCTTGCTTTCTGTTTTGTGTAACAAATTATTAGCAGTCCATCTGAAGAAACTCTTGGATAGTCTGCATTTCACTATATTCCTTTCCCAAAATATATTTAGTTAGTTAGAGATCAGAATTGTCTCTTTTTTTTTTTTTTTTTTAACGTTTTAGGCAATACTTCTTAGATGTTTGTGAGAACTGTCGTTATCTGTTTGGTCTTTCTGGTTTGGCACTAGTGCAGTAGCTCCCTGCCTTCCTTTCCTCATTGTTATAGAAGACAACAGGTAACAGAATAAGCAGCCGGTAATAGAAAACATGATAGTGACATACAATAACTCCTATACTTTTTTCTATTTTTAAAATATGAAACCAAAGATGTAATATTAATGACGTTTCAGACAAATTTCATGGCTTCATATAGTCGTTAAGAGTAGCTAGAATACTTATGACACTTAATGTGTGAAACGTTGATCAAATAATAAATAATCCTTACAGCCTCCTTCTCATGCAAGTAAGTAACATTGAAAAGGAATAGAAATAGGGAGAATTACGGGACTTCCTCAAGTCGTCACGGCTAGTAAACCTCTGGTCAGTTTAGGGTTCCTGTAACTTGAGTCTTCCCAATTCCCAATACTTTTCAGTGATCCAAACTACCTTGCATTATTGTGGGAAACATTAACTATTTTGCTTCTATTTCCATATCCTTAATTCTCAGTCCTAAGTACCATATCATACATTTTATCTATTATCGCAGAAGACAGCTTCCCACTGTAACAGCTACGTTGCAGTACTATGAAACAGATTCTGTACAATACCCTATCCTAATAGTATATGAGATAAGAGTTCCTACTAGTTTTGTACAGAGTCTGCTAGTATTTCTGTTACTGAAGCACAAATGGAACATGTAGTGAAACTTAATTTGAAAACGAAGCCAGTTTTGCGTGATCCAGAAGCCTCCTTGTTTTGTTGGAGCTGTTTTTTACGAAGTACTATTAATTGCTGTTAACACAAATAAGGATCTAATAGAGCCAGTCTTAGATTGGATAGCTTTTAATTGCATAAGCAGTCTAACCTGTTCACTGAGTGAAAGACACCGTTCAAAGTGCCATTTAGTCGCTCACTGTGCTGTAACTATGACAAGTGATTTGTACACTGTGTTGTTTGTTACCACACAGGAAGAAAACTGGAATTTTTGCTCTGATGTTAGTACTTGACATTCAGTGAAAGTAAAGCTTCTAAGTCTGTAAATAGTTTTTGAAATATTGGATCAAGAAGCTAAATCCAGAGAAATAATTAAACACCAGACATGGTGCTTAAACACCAGCTTCCATGGGTTCAGGCTTCTTTCCCATATTAAGATCTGACACACAAATTTCAATGTGATACGTGACAGCCTGCTGAAGCATATATTCTCTATCAACCCATAAACTGGCAGACGTTCTTGATACAAGTGTGTGAATAGGCTTAATGTGTACAGTTCATAACTGACTTTCATGTGGTGCCAAGAAGAAGTCAAATCGTATTGAACAGTAATGTTTTTGGATGACTCATTCTTTTGATAGTGATTGCCAGAAGCTGGAGAAAATTTGATTGTCTGCATTCAGATCTGTAATCTGAAAACCTATCATTTAGCTGGTACCTACCTCTGTAGGTGGGTACCACCTATACCTCTATAGGTGATGCAGTTTCTAAGTTCCTGAAGGTGCTCGTAAGTGTAGTTCCATCAATATGTAGAAACACTTCAATTTCTAACGTTTGAAAAGCTTTTAACCTAACTGAAGTGGCATACAAAAATTAGAGGTCCCCATGCCAAAACCCCTTGAGTACTGGTTCTCACAGAGTGTGCAGGATTAGGCTCCTTACAAAATACTGTAGCAGCCCTGGCTTTTCTTGGAGGCTCCTGTGGAACCTATAGTCTTATTTTGCGTACTAGTCTATTACACTGAATGGAATATAGGAGATCCAGGTACACTTGCTTTCTAACTAAAGGAATTAGAAAAGTTTCTTTCACTATTTTTGACTCACTCAGCATGAAAATGCACACTGAAACTCGAGCAGCTTTGAAAACTTTTCAAACTATGTTCTCCAAAATAGATTTATTTCCTGCCTGCTAAATAAAAGAACAACACTATTCTCACTATTAATCCAAATAATTTATTTCCTTCAGATAAGCATACTTAACACATTATTTGAAAATGCAGTAGTTTTTCTCGTCAGCATTTGATCCAGGATCTCTCTGGCTAGCATCCCCTGCTCAGTTTTTCATTCTTGGGAAGAAGTAATCACCGAGTTCCACTAACACACAACATGAATGAATTTCCTGTGTGTTTCACGGTCAAGAATCAGACCACAGTACAGCACAACAAAAAGATCAAGGGCCAGTAACATCAATAAACAACAGCTTCCTTATCGCTATGAACAGTATGAGATTTCCAAGCTCATTCTCCCCTCTGGCCTTTGAGATCAAAGATCAACAAATGGTTATGTGATAAGGCAGAAGTAGATGATCCAGCCCAGCAGTCGCTTGCATCTTTTTTCTCAAAGGAACTTAGAAACTGTTACTGGGTAATTTCTCTTCTGGTCTGCAAACCATTATCTGTGGAGCGTTAGCGGAACCGGGCTATTTATTCTGTCCCGTGCCGTACAGGAGGCCGTTGTTCGAGACAGATGGGTGCCACAACCTTGGCTACACTTGTGCATTAACAATACATTACGTTGTGTCTTATTTTCAACTAATGCACATAACTAACTGTCAGAATATCTTTGGGATATTGGCTTTTAAATAATAAATAATCTCCCTCAAGCAAGATTAAAGTGATGATCAGAAAAGGAAATACTCTGAAGAATTAGGCGAGCTGTTTTCTCCATCTTCCACTGAAGACAGAAATCTCTGCTGGCCAATGTTAAGTAAAACTCATAGTCTTCTTCAGATTCTTGCTAAATTAGAAAGACCAGGTAGCATCGGTTTACAAAAAGGTTTTCTTTCACCTTCCGTATACAAGGATGCCGCTTAGAAATCTGTCTATATAGCTGGCTCAACATAGTATGCAAGCATTCTTGAAAAGTTGAAGTGTTATTATTTAATAAACAGCGGCTTCCCACCATCAGGTCTTACTCTCCTGGATGTTTTGATCATGGGCCTTGTTAGGGAAAGAAACTGAGGTTTATTTTCTGGGACGGGGAATTGCTGTATACCTGGATTTTGTCCTAACACAGATTCAGGAAATGAGCTGATCATGGAATCAGACCCAGGAAAAAATAATTCTGGAGTCTTAATATGTATGGAGATAAAGATACTCAGAATACTTAATTGTAGGTGGATTTTTTAGAAGTAAAAATGTAGTTCAGAAAATAATTTCAAGTTGGACTGCAATGGAAATAATTGTTTGCTAGAAAAGGTACCTTAAATAAAGTCAGAACAGTACACACTGTTTTTTCACGGCAATATTTCTTTTCCAGTTATCTATTTCTATGAGATGAATCAGAAAAAATCCTATCCATATGGTAGAGTATTCTTTAGTAAAAATATATTGAAATAATCGTGTGCTGCATCCTTACTTTGGGAACGGAAAATGGGTATTATTAAATTCTTAAATGGGTGATAACTGATCTGTATATCAAGCACCACATACTCACTAAAGTTAAAAATAAATAGATTACTTGTAGATATATACTATATAATTACAAAACATTAAACTTGCTAGGATATGTTTAATAGTATATCGCTGAGTTGGATGCATTTAACAGGATATCAGTGAGAGCCTCCTCTGCCCTTTCTCCAATGCTAACCAACATTTCAGGGTTTGACTGAATAAATCATCAATGGTAGCATATCTCATCAGTGTAACACAAAATCAGTACAGCCAGCAGGAGCCGATTTTACTTTTTTTTTTCCCCCTTGTGATTCCTGAGTTTTGGGGAATCTTTTCTGAAAGTAATTAATTTTTGTAATGGTTTAAACCTTTTAAACTTCATTACCAGTTATCTTATGATCAGGTGAGAGGCAAGTTTCCATTTCATAGTCATGTTAGTCATTTGTGCTTGAAGAACTAATTGCAGAACTAATTCAACACTCAAAGTTTCCCAAAAAGCAGAGAATCTTACAGTAAGATATGTTTCCTTTTTAGTTTTTTCCATATGTTAATTCAAAGAAAATATCTTTGTGGCATTTGAAGACTCATGAGGTAGGTAAACTTAGTACTAAATTCACCTAGCACTAAACCTGATTGAATTTGCAGACCCTATGAGTGGGATTAATCTTTTCTAATTTTAGCCACCTATAAAGTAGCTAAAAGGGTATCTAATCTATTGCCTCATTTAGGCTCAGCATAGTTCATGAAGAAGGAAAAGGAACTCCAGAGTGCAATTCATCCCATCCTAACGTGGATGGCTGCCATAATCAGGATGAATTTCCTTTCAAAGTTGTCTGTCTGAGTGGGAACTATGGCTTGTACATTTAAAGCATCTTTCTAACTAATCAGTAATATTAGATTTACCACAGGGATAAAATATGAGGAGGTGCCTACCTGAATCCACTCATTATCCAGATAGCTCAGATACATGAAGTATTTGACTTTTAGATGGCTAAAGTAAGGTGAAATGAATCCTGCTTTATACTTTGAAAAGACGAGAGTTTGGCAGGGATTGTCTCATTATTATGATACTACAGGTGATCTTTCTTAAATACATAAAAAGGAGAGAATATCATCCACTTTACTTCCTCCCCTTCCCAGAACATCATGAAGGAAAAATACAATTGCATTGTTGTCTTACATATCTATATAAACTAAGTCATCCAGGAGAAATTTAAAAACAATACTTATTTATTTACTTATATATTTATTATTGAAAACTATAGATTTGATGGAATTGTAGCAGCAAGTTATTAACGATGCATAAAGTACTGCATCAACAGTTAAAAGACAGAATAAAGCCAGAACTTTGCAATTTTTTAGTTATTATTTGTTGTAGGTTTAGAAAAGCTAAAACCAGTAAAGCTCAAGAAGCAGGGAACATTTTCCTTAAAAGAGAAAATAAAAGAAAACCACTTTTTTTCTTTTGTATAGTTTTTTTTTTACCTTTTAAATTGTTTTTCAGAGTCCTTTTTTGTATGTGCCATCTATAAAGACATATGACTGTAATATGAGTGTTCACAGACCTGTGTCTGCTCAGTGGAGTGAGTTATCTCATGGTACATTTTTCCACAAAAAATAGTTACAGACGTAATCTTTTTTCATGTAGATGCAAGTTTCCTCAGCCCATTTTTCCAGTTGATCCGTAATGGTTCTTACAATGCTACTTTCTTCCATGATTCCTAAATAACCAATGATTATTGCTCATGCCATACAGAAAGTCAGTTAATTTATGCAGCTGAACCAAACCATGCAGAAAGATGTCAAGTGATAAAAAAAAATTGAAAAAAATCCTCATTATAGGAGTAAGTCAGGGCATCTAAGACAGTTTTGAAGAATGTTCTGATACTGAGCTTCAGATAAGTAATGCTTATTGCAGCTTCAGAAGGACTCTGAAGAGTTATTCATTGCCCATGTGCTCTTTTCGTAAGCATCCTACCATGTGACTGGTCATGTATGTATTGTAGAACAGCATGACGGAATTATGGTGGCTCTCAAAGACCTGTGGCCAACGGATCAATGTCCAAGTGGAGACCAGTGGGCGTGGCATTCCTCAGGGGTCAGTATTGGGACTGGCACTCTTTAACATCTGTCCTGGTTTCAGCTGGGACAGAGTTAGCTCTTCTTTTTAGCAGCCAGAAGAGCTCTGTGTTTTGGTTTTAGTCTGAGACTTGCTCTGAGCAGAATGCTGACAGTGCACTGATGTTTGTAGTTGGCACTGAGGTCTCAGGGACTTTCCAGCTGCCATGTTCTTGCCAGTGTGCAGGAGCACAACAGGATAGGGGGGAGCATGGCCGCGACAGAGGGTCCACGACTCACCTTATGATTTGTATTTAGATTTAAGATGGAGGGCCAAACTGGCCAATTAGTATTCCATATCATGCAGCGTCATGCCCAGTATAAAAGTGAGGGTCAGCCAGAAAGAAGGGCCTTTGCTCTTTCGGGACTCTCAGTCTCGAACTCTCAGAGTGCTCTCTGTCTCGCTCTCTGTTTTCGGGCCTCTCTCTCATCCGGGATTGTGGTGTTGAGACTTACCTGTTTCAGGATCATTAATTAGGGACGAGATGGGCCTCGATCAGGGGGTGATGAGCAGTTACACCATACATCACTCGTTTGTATATATTTATCATTGTACATATGGATGTGGGTCGGGGCAATCCCAAGCACAAGTACAGGCTGGACAGAGAATGAATTGAGAGCAACCCTAAGGAGAAGGATTTAGGAGTGTTGCTTGATGAGAGGCAGAACATGAGCCGGCAATGTGTGCTTGTAGCTCAGAAAGCCAGCTGCATTCTGGGCTGCATCCAAAGAAGCGTGGCCAGCAGGTCGAGGGGGGTGATTCTGCTCCTCTGCTCTGCTCTCGTGAGACCCCACCTGCATTCAGCTCTGGAGTCCCCAACACAAGAAGTACATGGACCTGCTGAAGCGAGTCCAGAGGAGGACCATGAAGATGATCCGAGGGCCGGAGCACCTCTGCTATGAAAACAGGCTGAGAGAGTTGGGGTTGTTCAGCCTGGAGAAGAGAAGGCTCCAGGGAGACCTTCTAGCAGCCTTCCAGTATTTAAAGGGATCCTGTAAGAAAGCTGAAGAGGGACTTTTTGCAAGGGTGTGTATTGATAGGAGAAGGGGCAATGGCTTTAAACTGCAAGAGGGTAGATGTAGATTAGATACAAGGAAGAAATTCTTCACTCTGAGGGTAGTGAAACACTGGAAGAGGTTGTACAGAGAAGTTGTGGATGCCCCATCCCTGGAAGTGTTCAAGGCCAGGTTGGATGAGGCTTTGAGCAATGTGGTATAGTGAAAGATGTCCCTTCCTGTGACAGGAGTGTTAGAACTAGATGATCTTTGAGGTCCCTTCCAACCCAAACCGTTCTGTGATTCTTTTAAGATACGTTAAGTTGAATTATCTGCCAGCTGGAGGAGAAAGAGATCCCTTCCATGCCATTTGTTTCAAGCAAAATGACTGCTTTCTGTAGGCAGTTTCCCATCCTCAGGGAGAGTCCTTCATTAGCAGTCATGCTTGTTTGAGGAGTGTTCTTGAACCAGTGGTAACAATATAGAGGAGTCTTAAGTCAGAGCAAGATGATTCTGTATCTCTGCCATAAATGTCATCTCACTAAGGCCCGCAAATAGACAGGAAATTACTTCTCACAACAGAACATTCCTGTAATGTTTAATATGCACAAACTTCCAAACTCTGTGAACTTCTGGTCACAGAAAGAGTAGCAGGGCACTTCTAAGAGTCTCCAGAGACTGAGAAGTTTCCTGGCTGTTCACCTTCCTCTTGTTTTCATGGTGTGTTATCTGCTAATTTGGAAACATATCATTCCTGCGTGTGTGGGATATGAGAAGGGAGTATTTTTTTGTTTTCTAGACAATTTTCATGGTTATGGAGAAAGCTTTTACATGTTTTGAATGTCCTGTGTTCAGAGTAACAGTCTGTTTTCAAGAGCTGCAAATATAGCTCATCTCTTAGGATTAAAGTAGGACTAATTTACATGACTTTCTTTGAAGAGAAGCATACCATTGGAACCAAAATGGAAGTTTTCTTTCCTTGGATGGTCGCAGAAGATCGATGTTCTTGGTGGTCCTTCCCCACTCCATTCTCCATGGACTGCAGTCTGGAAAATCACATCTGTTTTGTCACTGCTAGGCAAGTGGGCAGTTCAGGAAATAGTTGAATGTGTGATCTTCTTGTGAAACTGGATTTGGCAGAGGATTAAAAGTTATCTACTAAATTTAGTGGAGAATAGGACTACTATGTTCAGTCTTTAGTAGACAGCACACAACTTTCATTGCTTTTCTCTCCTATACCTCTTATCTCTTTGATCTCTATTGGTAGAGGGTGAGGAAGCCTCATCAGCAGTTCTGGAACAAAGTACAAGATTTGGAAGTGAGACGAAGGGTGTACAAGAGGGACAGAGCATTACAGTGTCTTCCAGATTACAGAAGGAAAGCTGCCCAGAACTGGATGTTAGCTGTACCAGCATTGTTAACTACTCAGGTCTAGGGAGGCATTATTAGACCACAGGCCAAATAATACCATGTGGCTCATGTCCACACCACTTAGGACTAGCTCCTAGAGCAGAATGACTACATCTGTTTCATGTACCGCTTGACTGTGTGTGCACTCTTGATTTTGCATTTTTAAAAGACATTTTTTCAGTCTGCAATAAAATGAAGGATGCGCCACACCCACCAAAATGAACCCAAAGTGCTATGCTATATGCCCAGGGATATCAAGATATCTACTTTCACTAGAAATCTGTTTTATGTTATATATTGCATTCATGCAGTCGAAGTTAGATGAATATATCATTTTAAAACCAGATCTAGTTGCAAAAAAATAATCTCTAGGCAAACAGATCTCTGGAGAAGATAGAGTTTGATCTAATTTTCCACAGTGGAAATTCAGATACAGCTGTTACAGGTCAGTAATACAGAAATTCTAAGCAATAATAGTACAGAAGTTATAAGTAAATATGTCAATAATACAGAAGATATTATTAAATTTGTAACTAAGATAATCAGGCTGTACAGGTGAAATAGCAAAACTAATGGTGATTGGTGTAATAGACTGGATTGTTGAGCTTGTCACCATCAGCTCCCTCAATAGAAAATTAAGTGAGAGGCACTTTTTTGGCATGATTCATCTCCCCATAAATATTTTGGCATGATTCATCTTCCCATAAACATCTAAAATAGGTCAGATGAATCATGCCTTAAAAATCCCTACAACTTTCTACTGTTGAAAAAAAGAGAATATGGTATTTAGCTGAGGTGGTAACTGAGATGAATCACCACCGTGCAAACTTGTGTGATAGGTGTGATAAACCGATGTGACCTTTCGCTGCGTTCTTCCTTGTGGGTTTTGAGCTTGGCATTGGCATTGTTTAGTAAACATCGCTGCTTTCATCACTATTGGCATGCGTGTGTTTACTGAACAGTATATGCATATGAAGTGAACGATATAAATTGGGAGGCTCCATAATGAGCCTTATACTTTGTATTGCAGAGGTAAAATGTGTATTAGTAGCTGACATCACGCTATATGTTACTTTAGGAGTATAATAATATAAATCAGATTCTCATGCAGAGTCATTAAAAAAATGCAGAAGAGGGCTGAATGTTGTCACGCGTCCTCCCAGCTTTCACTGGAAATAGTTGATTCTGCTAAAGCTGAGCTATCACCAGTGCTGATCAGAGTGTTAGCAGATGAAGGACCTCTTTGCACAGCTATGGAGCAGTGCTGGTAAGATGTAAAGGATCTTCACTTCAGAATCGTTTTCCACAGCTGTATTCACTGATTGGTTTCTTTTGTCAATATACACATTCTGAAGTGCACTAGTAGTTGTCTTTCCATGTGTGGAGGTAGCAAAAGACTGAAAAGGGTGAATATTTTTTTTTGTTAAACAGAGAAGGGGAAGGTAGAGCATTTTAGACTGCTTAGCTTCATTTCTGTTATTAAGAATAAAAAGCTGAAATATTTAGAAGCTAAGTAGAAAAACATATCAAGTTGATAAGTAACAAGGAAACTGTGTTTACTGGAGGCAGGTGGGTCAAGCTAATCTAATGTCCCTGTATGGAAATGGAACCATAATGTGAGTATGTAAGAAGCACAGATGTTAAGTCACTTGTCTTTCCTAAGTCTTTTTGCGCCAGTCAACATGCCATTCTTATAAGTTAAGTAGGGAATTGTCTTGATTAAATTACCACTAAACAGATGCAAAGCTTTTTTGGAAACCTGCATTTGATTGCTTAGCAAGTGTTCACATCAGAATAGAAAGACACTTCAGTTGTGGTTCTTAGGCAAGTACAGCCACTGTTTTCACTACTGTATTGAATGATGAAATAATCAGTGTGCTCTCAACAAGTGAGGGAGGGCAATAAAGAGCTCATATGCAGGCTGGAAAATAGAGCTAGAATTCAAAATAGCAAAATGCCATTCAGTGGGGACATATGCAGATTACCCTTTTAGGCAGGATTAAAATAAATTGAAGGTTGGAGAAGGACTGGCTCAGCAGTGGCTCTGTTGCAGTGATGTAGAGAGCTTAGTGATTCCAGGTAAACATGAGTTGGAGAAGCGATGCTATTCCAAAACAGGTTAACAAAACATTTTTGAAATGCCTAGTACAGGCAGAGCTATATATGAATTTGAAACTAAACGTATATCTTGTCCACTTAAGCACCTCATTTGGGCAATTTAGACTTCCCTTTGAAAGTCTTTAGGATTAAGTTCAACTACGTAGAGGCAGAATGGACCCCCTTTATGACTGAAAGAGGCCGGACTGTTCATTTTAATGAAAAGAAGAGACATTTATAACAGTTTTCAGGAGTAGGATTAATCATGTAGCTTCTCTGAACTAGTCACCCTCTTTCTCTGTATAAATAGAGGAGAAAAGCAGTGTGATTCATCTTATTTCCATGTGGACATCTAAACTAGGTCAGATGAGTCATGCCATGATCTTCTCTGCTGATTAGCTGAGATATAGACTCATCTACTTTGGAGATGCATTTGGTCTTCGGAGACGTCTACAATCAGGCAGTTGGTAGTGCTGCAGCAAGAGTTGCAAAAAAGATCTTAGAGCATCTACAAATAGTGGTAGAGTCAAAGGCTATTAGCATCCCCAGTAAAGCTGTTTAGTAAAAGTAGAAAATACACTGGTTATACTAGTGATCTTTGTGCAAGTGAAAAAATGTAGCATTTGAAAAGGCAAATTAACTTTTATACATATTTGGAAATAATTTAGTGATATATTTGGAGAGAATTTAGTGAAGGTTAAAGAGCATTAAGACATAAAGCTTAAGGGAGTAATTTCATGAACCCATATTTACGTAATTATTCATACTACAGCAAACATAATTGATTTATGTTTTAATCTAACATCTGTTGTTCTTTGGTCCATGGAGTGAGCTCTAACTAAACATTAATAGTCATTAAAAAACATCATGCCAAACAAAACCAGAAAATAATAGGTGAGATAATGTAATGAAAAGAAAGGATTGCTATTAAAGAACTGGATTTCAAAAATTTTCATAGAGTAGACTACGTCTTGACAAGATACATAGGCTTTATAAAGGCATCCGGACTATATGAAAAAAATCCAGGTTTTGACAACTGGTTCATTGGTGCCATGAGGCCAGAGAGCTGGACTGAAAAATTAGATGGGCTTTCCCCTTCACCAGGGCCATTCTAGCTGATACAAGCCACAAGTGCAGTAGCTCTCTCAGAAGCCATAGGGAGAAACATCCCTCTGCCAGGTGGGGTTGTTGTTAGATGGTGTTTTTTTGTGTTTGTGGAGTCTTTTTTGTTTGTTTGTTTTTCTACAGATATACTCAATAGGGGTATAGTTAACAGTCTTACCTGAGTACACGGGAACCAATAAACAATATGTAATGGGTTTTTACCTTTTTCATAGTAAAAGCCATTCTGTTAAAACAGCTTGAACATCATGGAGCATATCCAGAACTTTCATCTCAAGAGGTTTTGTTGCAGGCTTGAATAATTGCACAGAAACCAGTAAGAGTGTTAGTAGGGAGGAAGAAGAAAGCAAGCAAAGGTGATTAACAGCTGTGTGTGCATTCAACAGCGTGTATGAATTGGAAGTAGAGCTAAAGGCAAGTGCCAAAGCTACTAGCAACAGTGGATCATTTAACATGTTTTGTTTAGTTTAGTTTCTAAAGAATGGGTTATGAGTTGGTGCAGAAATGAATTGTATTAAAATCAGGAGTCATCTGGGTAAGAAAAGGTGTGTCGAAATAGACTATTCCAATCCATATCAGTATCTGATCCTAAGATGTTGTCATCAAAAGCAGCAACACAGAATATTCTGTACAACTGTCATGAAAAATTCCTTCTAGAAACAATTTCTCTTTCCTGAGACTTCGTTAGTGTTGAAATGTCTTCTGAATTTCACTTAAGTTTGATAAGTTTAAGAAATGCACACTTAAAAGACATTTTTTTTCGTCTTATTTTTTCTCAATAAAAATGAAGTGAAGCAAAGTGAAGTGAAAGATAATAAACACATCTAATCTCTTACTAGACTCTTTGGAGGTTCCTTGAAACCCATGATGTGTAGTCATATGTTAAGTAAACAAACTCTTCAGATTTGTTTAACTGACTGGTGTGATGATTTTTAGTGTGGAATTCCTCAGACTATCAGATGGAGGAATTCACCAAACCTCAACCAACACTTAGAAGAAAGCTGTCAGATTAAATATTCAGTGATACAAAATGAATGTATGTAGTTGTTTGATGTGCAGGAAATGTTGATCTGTAGTGTTGCATCTGCTAGGACCTGATTATCATTTCACTTTAACCCGAATAATTTGAAAATCAGCTTACTGAATTTGAGTGAGTATTACCAGCATAAAACTGGGATAAGTGAAAAAAAAAAATCTAAAAATCAAGTTCTAAACTTTCAAATACAAGGACAAAAGCTTCATCTTATGTCAGTCATCATCATAGCGCTATGGAAATCTTCTTGAGGTTGTTCTTTCTCTTCATGTGTAATTCTTCTGTGATTCCCTGATATTTACTTTTTATAAAGATAGCATGTAAAAGTCATCATGCTCAGGCAACCCTCTGGAAACCACATATTTCATTCTAAGGAAAACATGCTCCCAGCTATGCAGAAAGAAAGAGGATTTGTATAAATACATTAGAAGTTTGTCATTTGTCTACCACTAAGACCACTTTGTAGAAGAAGCATGATCATCTCAGCTCTTTATTTGTATAAATTGCAGTATTGTATTTTGGTTTATGACACTTTCTCTTAATACCAGTTCCTTACAAAAATCCTAGGGATTCCCACTGACTAAATATAGACCTTTATATCTGAACAATTTGTTCTAACGTCCTTTTATAGCTGAGGGAGAGGAACAAGCACTTCCAGAGAGCAGTTAATCTCAACCAAAAGTAGCCATCTGAAGTCATATAGATGGATCATGCCTTAGAAATTCTTGTTTCCCTCACCTGACTTTTAGGGAGCTTCAGGTGACTAGCTCACATACATATGTTTGAAGTTATGTGAGATGAATTTTCCC
Source organism: Tauraco erythrolophus (assembly GCF_009769465.1). Taxonomy (NCBI): domain Eukaryota; kingdom Metazoa; phylum Chordata; class Aves; order Musophagiformes; family Musophagidae; genus Tauraco; species Tauraco erythrolophus. Next base: position 79,973,403 of record NC_141465.1, on the reverse strand, counting down.
CTTTTAATCAAATAATTTCCTGATCCTCCTATCTCAACATCATCCTGCTGTAAATTCCAGGTGTCCCTTTTCTAATAATACCCTTTTCGTACATCTGAGATTACGTGCCTTCCTTATTTATTACAGCAAATGTGCGAAAATGCATATTATAAATCGTTATCAATTTAATGTCCTTTTGCAAGCCCTGCACAACATTTTACATCAAGAGATTTTCAAACAGCTTCATCATATGATACCAGTTGTAAAGCTGTGATCCGTCGGTGACGTGGACAGTGGCATGGAGTGCACCCTCAGCAAGTTCGCCGATGACACCAAGCTGTGTGGTGCCGTCGACACGCTGGAAGGGAGGGATGCCATCCAGAGGGACCTCGACAGGCTGGAGAGGTGGGCCCGTACCAACCTCATGAAGTTTAACCAGGCCAAGTGCAAGGTCCTACATCTGGGTCATGGCAATCCCAGGCACAAATACAGACTGGGCGGAGAATGGATCGTGAGCAGCCCTGAGGAGAAGGACTTGGGAGTACTGGTGGACGAGAAGCTCAATATGAGCCGGCAATGTGCTCTTGCGGCCCAGAAGGCCAACCGTGTCCTGGGCTGCATCAAGAGGAGCGTGGCCAGCAGGTCAAGGGAGGTGATTCTCCCCCTCTACTCTGCCCTCGTGAGACCTCACTTGGAGTATTGCGTCCAGTTCTGGAGTCCCCAACATAAGAAGGACATGGACCAGTTGGAGAGGGTCCAGAGGAGGGCCACGAAGATGATAAGAGGGCTGGAGCACCTTTCCTATGAGGACAGGCTGAAAGAGTTGGGGCTGTTCAGCCTGGAGAAGAGGAGGCTCCGGGGTGACCTTATAGCGGTCTTCCAGTACCTCAAGGGGGCCTACAAGAAAGATGGGGAGAGGCTGTTCAAGAGGGCCAGTTGTGACAGGACAAGGGGTAATGGTTTTAAAATAGAGGGAGGTAGATTCAGGTTGGATATTAGGAAAAAATTTTTTACCATGAGAGTTGTAGAACACTGGAACAGGTTGCCCAGAGAGGTGGTGGATGCTCCATCCCTGGAGACGTTCAAGGCCCGGTTGGATGAGGCCCTGAGCAACCTGATCTAGTTGGAGATATCCCTGTTCCTTGCAGGGGGGTTGGACTAGATGACCTTTGAAGGTCCCTTCCAGCCCTAACCATTCTATGATTCTATGATTCTATGATCCCCTGAAGTGTTCTGCTTGCAACTCTGAGCAAGGTGAGTAAGCAACATATTCAGAATTTAGAAATATTTTCCTTCAATGAGAAAGCATTGCTTGTGAAATAACACAAAAAAAGAGGAAAGGTAAACAGAATCCAAGAGGAAAACACAATTTTGGTAGAGCTCTATTTATGGTTAGATATTTCTTCTCCTGGCACCATACAAAACAATTTGCTCCTGTTGCTTCCAAAATGACAAGATGCATGGTCTCATGATCATCACTATTAAAAGGTTAAAAAAAGGAGGGGGAAAAAAAAAGTTTTGGGAGAAAAGTGGAATCAGTGATTATAACTAGATAAAATAATAAATATGTGATATTCATTCATATGATTATTATTCATTCATTCATTCATATGACACTCATTCAGTGTTAAAATATCATCTATCAAGGTGTGGTTAAATACTTGACATTCCAATTACAATTTAGGAGGATGTTAAATAGCAGATTCTAAGGCTAGATGTTTTAAAATCAACAGTAGCAAGTTCTAACAAAAAGTTCAAAAAGAATTTTCTGAACCATTGGTGATGATTTTCTTTAAGTTATAAAAATTATTGAAGCTCCAGAGAACTGGAAAAAAGATAACTTTATTCCAACATTTTATAAAAAATAAATGCAAGACTTGGAGATCAGTGTCAGGTCAGCTGAACGTGAGTCTTGTTGCAGTGCTGGGCCTGTTCTTGAATGTATAAATAAGAGGATGGAGAAGGAAAAGAAAAAAACCACACCTGGATATGTTGATTTGGATTGAAAATTCTACATGGCAAAATAATCAGTATCAGAATTATTAAGAAAAGATTAACACTGAGTTATGATATTAAGTAGATTATAAAAGAGAACGAGAAGTACCATTATCAATTCACACCAGCTAAAAGACGAAGCACAATCATGAGTTAAATTCATCTCACCTGACTTTGGGACATATTTTTCTAGATTCTAGAGTAGTGTTCCTCAGGCGTCAGTACTGAGGCCAGTGCTGTTTAACATCTTTGTTGGCAACGTGGACAGTGGGATCGACTGCACCCTCGGCAAGTTTGCAGATGACACCAAGTTGTGTGGTGTTGTGGACACGCTGGAGGCAAGGGATGCCATCCAGAGGGACCTTGACAGGCTGAAGAGATGGGCCTGTGAGAACCTCATGAAGTTCAGCAAGGCCAAGTGCAAGGTCCTGCACATGGGCCAGGGCAATGCCAAGCACAAATACAGGCTGGACAGAGAATGGATTGAGAGCAGCCCTGAGGAGAAGGACTTGGGAGTGTTGGTTGATGAGAACCTCAACATGAGCCGGCAATGTGCGCTTACAGCTCAGAAAGTCAACTGCATCCTGGGCAGCATCAGGTCAAGGGAGGTGATTCTGCCCCTCTACTCTGCTCTTGTGAGACCCCACCTGGAGTACTGTGTTTAGCTCTGGAGTCCTCAGCACAGGAGAGACATGGACCCATTGGAGTGGGTCCAGAGGAGGGCCACAAAGATGATCTGAGGGCTGCAGCACCTCTCCTATGAAGACAGGCTGAGAGAGTTGGGATTGTTTAGCCTGGAGAAGAGAAGGCTCTGGGGAGACCTTCTGGCAGCCTTCCAGTACCTAGAGGGGAATTACAGGAAAGCTGGAGAGGGACTTTTTGCAAGGGTGTGTAGTGATAGGACAAGGGACAATGATTTTAAACTGAAAGAGGGGAGATTTCAATTATATCTAAGGAAGAAATACTTCTCTCTGAAGGTGATGAAGCACTGGAACAGTTTGCCCAGAGAAGCTGTGGATGCCTCATCCCTGGAAGTGTTCAAGGCCAGGTTGTATGAGACTTGATCTAGAGGAGGGTGTCCCTGCCCATGGCAGGGAGATTGGAACTAGATGATCTTTAAGGTTCCTTCTAACCCAAACCATTCTATGATTCTATGACTATGTATGTAACACTGGATGGATTACTTTCTTTTCCATAATTACTCTTTTCCGTAAGTTTTCAATGCTTTTTGCTAGGCTATAAACTGTACCTGAGACGTTCACCTTGACTCTAATAGGACAATGTATGCAAGATACACTTAATTGGATTATAAATCATGAAGAGAGTTTGATGCTTCTGCATTATTTGCACTGCCCATACACAGGACGAAAATATATGAGATCACTGAACATGAGTGGCAATTGGCAACAGGTTGATTCTTTCCCATAGGATTTTTCATGTCTTATAATATTATTAGGTTTTTCAGCTTTTGCTGGCATTTAGTTATCTGGATTCCTGTATGTTATGGGCTGATACTTAAGTTAATCCAGACTCATCAGTTTCGAATCCCCTCCAGACTGTGAAAGGTGTTCTTGCTAAATACTATGTCCATAGTTCAAGGATGGATTTTAGCCTATCTGATTATAAAGTCCTACACCTTACCCTGACTAAGTGTGAATTAATTTATAATATGTAATGTAGGCTGGTGATTAATAATTAAAAGGTTTCACACCTTACTGGCTCACTACTGCTACTGGATTTTTAATTTATTAGACCATCTTTGTGTTAAGTACTATAGATGTATCAAAACTTAATACTCAATTTAAACTATGCATTTTCTCATTTAGCAGCTTGTATAGAACATTCATCTGTGTGAAGGGGAAACTTAAGAAAATGCAGTTGCTTTTATAACAATGTGATTCCATGGAAATTTCTTTTAAATTAATTTTCTAAGGTACCTGTAGTAGAAAGACACTTTGCCAAAACTTGAGAATTGCAGGGCTGATTTAAAATCCAGTCCAAATTCTGTTTCATTCAATGCAGTATTTCCATTAAATTTCATTAATGTGCAGGAATAAAAAACCAAGATTTCTTTTTCTTCTCTTTGTGAGTTCTCTTTTTTCTGGTAAACAAGTCGTATGTACATTTTTTTGTCTCCTTTTAAAGCCAGTGATCCACTGGACTGATTAATACATTGTGGTATCTTTATAATTTAAAACTACCTATGGCTCTCAGGAACAGACAGGTTAAAGGAAGTGAATGAAAGACTGCAAATCTTCTCAGGCAACAACCTAGTAGTTATTTTACATCACTTTGTGATCACTTTGTTAAATACACTGTTTTCAACAAAAATATGTACTGATATGAAGGATCAACTGAATAAATGCAATACAAAAACCAAAAAAGTTCTCACCTACATTTTTTTTCTGTAGCCTTGTGTTTTGTTCCTTCTTAGCAAAACCAGGGCGATATTACTGTGCTTTCAAAAAAATTACGGGTTAATATAGACAACCCTGATTTTTGACTTAGGAGTGTACAAATCATGATTTTAAGTGTAGTCAAATGAAAACAAAGTTGACACGTCACCCATGGTAAATGCAAGACATTATTCACAGTAGTGCTGCAGGAGGTGTCTGTAGGATATTGTATAGTGGTTACTACAAAGGTCTCATAAAGAATGGAGATAACAGGCACTGAGCCTGCAGGTTAAAAAATCATTTAATAACAATAAAAAAAAGCTTGTCTGGCTCATCCTGGTTGTATTTAAAATGTCTTTTATATGTATTGGATTTATACTGATTGAAAACTCATTGCTTCTTTTATGTGGCTGAATAATTAAGATGGATGTTGTCAGTCTTGGGCGCCTAGACTTGAAAGACAGAGAACCACGTTGTGAAATCTATCGTACTCTTACAGTATTGAGCCAACATAACTTGATTTGTCATCGAAGTCTCTGAAAGTGTTGTAAATGACATAGATTGTCATCATCAGGTGTTCACAGGAGCCGTTCAATATTGAAAGTAAACATAGGTCTGCTTTGCTGTCTGTCATTCTTCAAGCTGTCTGAAAGCAAAACAAATTTCTGGAATAGCTTTGGCGGTTATAAAGTAGGAAACATGCCAGTAAAATAAACCTGATGATTAACAAATTTTGTAAGAAATCCTGGAAAGACAATTAAACAGCTTGATGCAGAGTCATAAACACGAGTGGCTAGTATTATCATATGCTTTTTAGAAAAGCACAAATAGTCAATCATGCAGCTGATTATTGTACTCGTTCATCTGTGGGTTGCTGGGGTGCTAGCAATGTAGTTCAATCGTGAAGGTTTGTTATTGTTTATACCACATTGTAAAATCTATTGATTATCCGTTTGCAGCATGATTTATTCTTTCATCTAATATTTGTGCTCTTGGTAATAAGATACCGCAGCCATGGAATGTAACAAACATTTTAGGTCACATACTTTATGGCTTTCGTCTAGGAAAAAGTAATAATAAAAAATTGAGAAGGGTCATAAAAACCTTTTTCATGTCGTTCTAACGCGAGCATTATAACATCTTTATTTTACTAACATTACCTACATTAACAAATTTCATCTGAAGCACTGGCAAAATTTGTGTGAAAGAATCAATCTGCAGGTACAAAAATAGCCATTTTCCTAGGAGGCTTTAGTATTCTTCACACTTTATTATTTTAACCATCTAAACCAAGAATCAATTTGACTTAAATTTTTTGTCTTTGTTATTCTGGCTTCTCCAAGCTTTTATATAAAGAGTTCTTAAGTCAGTGATAACTGGGTATCTAGAATTTAGTTCAGTTGTCTAGGCAAAGCCATTTAGTACCGTTTTAAATGCAAAACATCTACACAAAGCCTGCAAGTGTGACACAGGACCTGCAGGATACCCATGCCCTTCTGGACAGATAAACAGAATCTACCATGGGAAATAGTACTAAACCCTCTTAGGCAACTAAGTAACGCCTCCATAGTAGGATTGTACTTTCTTTGCATTCCTTGTTCTCTCCGATAAAAATGAGACATAATCTACAGTAGGATATTTAGGGCTGTAATTTAGCTGTCCATGTATATGTGCCTCTATGTAAGCTAGATGTCCAAACTGCCTTTATAGCTGGTGGAGATCTCATCCTGAGTTCAGTTGCCTTAAAGTGGGCGTCTTGATCAATCTAATAAGCCCTATCTGATACGTTGTGTCTCATCTGAGGATGAGATGGATATGGGTCTCCCCGTATCCAGAAGGATATGGGTCTCCCATACACAGGCGCACACCTACAAACATGGGGTGCGGTGTTGGTGTCTCAAGTATGATCTGGCATAAGATGCTGAGGTTGAGATGTCACAGAGCCGGTGGTGATGCAAGCATCTGTGGTCTACAGAGTTACTCAGCCAACACTTCTGCGTGTGAACTCATGGGATAAACTGAAGCCACTGTGCTGTATTGAATAGGTCTCCGTTGGTGGGAGCCTAGCTCCATGCAGGGTCCTGACTTTAGGAGTCTGGCTTCTGAAAGAAATCAAACCCTTTGCTGAATGTTGTGGTTTAGCCCCAGCTGGCAACTAACCACCATGTAGCCACTGACTCACTCCTTTCCCCCTGGTGGGATGGAGAGGAGAAAATACAACAGAAGGCTCAAGGGTCGAGACAAGGACATGGAGGGATCACTCACCAATGATGGTCACGAGCAAAATGGACTTGATTTGGGGGAAAAATCAATTTAATTCATTACCAGTCACATCAGACTGGATAATAAGAAACAAAGCCAGATCTTAAAAACACCTTCCTCCCACCCCTCCCTTCTTCCCGGCTCTGCCTCCTCCCCTCCAGCAGCACAGGAGGATGGGGAATGGGGGCTGTGGTCAGTTTGTCACGTGTTGTTTCTGCCACTCCTTCCTCTACAGGGGGAGGACTCCTTACACTCTTCCCCTGCTCCAACATGAGGTCTTTTCCCATGGGAAACAGTTCCCCACCAACTTCTCTGACGTTAGTCTTTCCCACGAGGTGCAGTCCTTCAGCAACAGACTGCCCCAGCGTGAGCTTCCCACGGAGTCACAGCCTTTGGGCACGGCCACCTGCTCTGGCGCAGACTTCTCCACGGAGTCTCTCATGTCTCAGCGGGGCCACTGCCATCTCACCGCAGGCTGCGGGGCAATCCCGGCTCTGGCACCTCCTCCCGCTCCATCCGCAGTGATCCGGTGTCGGTGTGGCCGTTTCTCTCACGTCTCACTCCTCTCTGCTGCAGCTGCTATGGGCCCGGTCGGCCCGACAAACCCTGGCAGCCCGGGCAGGACGAGCTCCATCCAGCAGCTGCTTCAGGAGCAGGGAGCTTCCGAGCGCTCCAAGCTGCGGCCGCCACCCCCCGCCAGGGGACGGGGAGGGTGTGGGGAGTGCAGCCCAGCGCTGGCGCCTTCCCCTTCTGGCTGCCGCAGATCCCGCCTTTCTCCCTTCTTAAATGTGTTGTTTGCAGGAGCGCTGCTGGGCTCAGCCCTGGCCAGATGTGGGTCTGACTCAGAGCCAGGGAAGAAGCTTCCAGCAGCTCCTCACAGGGGCCACCTCTGTAGCCCTTTCCCTGCCACCAAAACCCTGCCACACAAACCCAGTGCACTGCATCACGGTGGTATTCGGCACGTGTGAATGATTACAGTGAAATTCACTTGAGGAGAGGTGCGCATACATATGTGCCTTAGTAATGAAAAAAAACCCAACGATCAATAGGATGCACTTTCCTACTTTTTGCTGTGGGAGTCTACACATTCTTTTTTATGTATATGTCAGAGGAATGGAAAAGAGGGAGATAGCAAAGTCAGTCTTAAGGTTAGTGTGAAATATGAAACTCAGAGTTAATAGGTAATAGATAGCAGAGGAATAGAGGTACTGTCTGATTTGTAAGCATGTATCTCGTTTTTACCAGAGAAAAACAAAGAATGCATAGAAAGTATAAGCAGATTAGTTTAATGTGTCTTCTCTGTGGTCTTTTCACAAAGTGCAATTTCAAACTCCGGTACTGAAGTCAGTGACAGCCATTTCACTGACCTGAGTGAGCTTTTTATCGGAATGTAAGACATTTGTTCTTATGCATAGATATATATTAAAGATGTGATAGCCAGTTCTTTCTTTTTAAATAAAAATAATGATCTTTTCTTGTTGTTACAGAAATCTTTGAAATGCTTATCAGACTGGCTGAGAATTACACAAGCACACTTTTCTGCGATGCGTATAGAAACATGGCTGCTGAGGCTACTACACGTGTTCAGGAGTTTTTCACAGATGTTGGACTCTTCGTATTTGGCACAGACATTAGCACAGAGGAATTTGTCAACAGATTTTTTGACACCCTGTTCCCAGTAGTCTACAACCACGTGATTAACCCTGGTCTGACAGACATTTCGCTGGAATACGCAGAGTGTCTCCGAATGGTGAGAAGGGACATCAGGCCCTTTGGTAACGTTCCCAAAAAGGCCGTAGGACAGATGGGAAGATCACTGTTACCCAGCCGGACTTTCTTGCAGGCTCTGAATCTGGGGATTGAAGTGATCAATACGACAGATCATCTGCATTTCTCTAAAGACTGCAGCAGAGCTTTACTGAGAATGCAGTACTGCCCTCATTGCCAAGGGCTGACTTTAAGTAAGCCCTGCATGGGCTACTGCCTCAATGTCATCCGGGGCTGCTTGGCTAACGTGGCAGAAGTTGATCTTCATTGGCGGGGATATATCCAGTCCCTGGAGGAGCTCTCGAGTGCCATGAGTGGAACATACGACATTGAGCATGTGCTTCTCAACTTTCATTCACTTGTTAATGATGCTCTCCTACAGGCTCGTGTCAATGGGCCAGAATTGTCTGAGCAGGTAAGGAGCTGTTTTTATCCACACTTGGTTCAAACATGACACTAAGAAAAGTAACACTGATAACTGTTGCTTCTTTGGCCATTTATATGGTGATGAACACATTTGTGTCCGAGTTCAGCTTTATTTGACGATGCATTTTTCCAGCACTGCCAGTTTTTATTTTAATCATGCACATGACCTACTAATTTCCCATATTCTGTTCACAAGTTTAATATCAAGTGGAGATTCAACATTTCGGCAGCATTTACAGTAAAGACTTTTCAAAATGAAAAGAATTATTGCGTGGAATTTATCTTTTCCCATTTCCCGTGAAACCACAGCTTTTTTCAAAAATTTTGCCGAGTGAAAATTTTTGTTGCACAATCCAATGGAAAATTCTATTCTTTCACCCTTTTTATTTAGAAGTTAATGCTTTCAGTAGATGCACTGAGTAGCTTTAGGTTTAACTTTACAACTGTGACTGTTAAGTTCTGCTGAACAAGAGTGAGCAATGCAATGTGTTGTTAAGTTTGGAAGCTTAAAATATTAATGACAGGAACGCAAATTATCTAGTGAAAAACTAATTCCACAAATATTCTATAAAAATAGAATAATACCCTAGCATTTGTGTAAATGAGAATGTTAAATCTCAGCAATAATGTTTGTTTGCAGATTGGAAACTTATTATACAACATACTGAGAATAATTTTTGTCAACACAAAAAATATTTTTCATGAACTTAAGAAAATTGTTTAATCGCTTCATTATTATCTTATATGCATATAACAATAAATTTAAACAATCTTTCTCTTAGATACCAATGACCTGTCTTAAAGAGCCTATGACTTTGCATATATTATTTGCATAATTTTGTAGGTTTCAGAGAAGGTAGCACAGTTCATTTGTAACGTGAGCTAAGTCCTTCCTTACATATACATAAGAGAAAAAGGAAGTTATATGAGAGCTATGTTAGCTGTGAATGCATGAAGTGAAGAATGTTAAGATACTGTTAGGGAAAATACATGTTACCTAGCTACACATTAGAAGGAAAGCTAGTAAGCTAGTATATCTACAAATTTATGCAGGTTATGTAAGTAGCAAAATTTAAATTCTTCCTATGTTATATTTAATCCAGAATATGTTTTGTAATTGTATTTTTTCCTGCATTCTCACATACAGATTTCATTGTCAGTGTCATATTCTGTGTTTAATGATGGATTGAATATCTTGATCTGGGGAGATGCCTTTAGTTTTACAGTATACACAGGTCTAAACAGAGTGCCAGGGTGTCACTGGGGTGTGGCATCAGCTGAGGTGCAGTAATATTTCTAGGACTACCACAGCCTGCCTCTTTACGTGACTAGCTGAAGTTGAAGCAGCGTCTTCTGCAGAGCAGCTGATATGACCTCTGACAATAAGCAACTTGACTTAATATAATAAATAGAGGATTCTTCATTTTTTCATTTCTTGCTAAAACCCACAGTCTATTGAAATGGGTTTTTCATCCTGCTTGTAGTCAGTGATTAACAGGGAAATTACCCATTTCTATGAATTTCCCATTTTATCTGCGTTATACCAGCCAGCTACATTAGCCAGAATCTGCTGCAGCTGCACCTCCTTGAGAAAAATGGATATATCTGATCTAGTTGAGAGGCGTCCCTGCCCATGACAGGGAGGTTGGATTAGATGATCTCTGAGGTCCCTTCCAGCCTATGCCATTCTATGATTCTATGATTCATTCTATGATTTTTTAAAAAAAGGTTTTTCACTAACAGTTTGGTTCAAAAGTGGCTTACTAGTGTCTAATTCCTAATATGTTTCAGAGCTACAGTTGCCTTTTAGAGATATTCCCTGTTCCTCCTCAGATTTTTGAGGGAACTCTTTTGCCTACAATTTTCAGGAATAAGCTAGAATAAGAAAATAAAGGATTGAGGGAAGGACTTCTGTTACCTATTTCATCCTGGGTCATTTAGTTTGAAAAGTTTTACACTTGGATTTTAATCAGTGAACCGTCATTGGCCCAGACTTAAAAGACTCTCAGCACACTCATGTTTTCAAAATGAAAGTTTTTACTCTCCAGAATAGTATATTTCACTCGATTTTAGTACAAAAGTAAATGGGTGAAGAGCCCTTCACCCAGTGTTTTGGCTTAATGAAAATTTCACATTGATCCAAAATAAAAGACTTTATTTTGATGTTCCCGAAAACTCTACGCCTTCCTTCTGCCCTTCCCTCATACGATGTAAGGAATACTAAAATTTCTTATGTCATGATATTTTATGCCAATGTGTTTGTTTGAAGATCAAGTGTTTACTTCTGTTGTGTTATCTTCTCAGATAGAATCACTTCCAAACTTGAAGAACTAAATATTTCATTTTTCATAGAATCTTAGAATCATAAAATGGTTAGAGTTGGAAAGGACCTTAAAGATCATCTAGTTCCAACGCCCCTGCTGTGGGCAGGGACACCTTCCACTACATTATGTTGCTCAAAGTCTCATCACTGAAAGCCTTGAACACTTTCGGGGATGAGGCATCCACAACTTCTCTGGGCAACCTATTCCAGTGCTTCACCACCCTCAGAGTGAATCATTTCTTCCTTATATCTGATCTAAATCTACGCTCTTTCAGCTTAAAGCCATTGCCCCTCGTCCTGTCACTGCATGCCCTTGTAAAAAGTCCCTCTCCAGAAAAGTTCTCTCCACTCAATCTGCATCAGACCTATGCATTTAGACATACCTTTCACTTAATCTCTGTGTTATAATTGACCAGTCCTTTCTCTCTTTGATCTATAGTTTGGTCAGATAAGACTATGATGAATTGATCCCTTGAAACATGATGATCTAGTCAGTCAGTTCTGATTTGCTGAGTATGGCTTGAGTATATTTCATATTTGCCCATACATTAGGTATCAAGACCTAATTCTGACATGTAATAAAGACAGTGTTTCAGCTTTAAGAGGCAGAGGACATGAATTCTCTTGAAATTGGCTCATTAATATTTATTTATTTTATCTTCAGAGTGACTCATGAACTGTTTCAAATTTTGATAAGCAATTAACGCATCAGTGATTCTCACAGACACAGAAAAGATGATTATGAGCCAGAAAGTAATGGCTCACTTAGGCACGCAGCAGTCTCTGCAGTTTTAAAAGTGAGTTTCATCACAGTAAGTACTTTTGTGAGTTTTAAAGAAGTGGACAGAGGAAAAAAATCGTTAAAGGTTTGGAAGCGTGATATACACATATGCAAATGTTAATATGAGAATCAATAGAGTATCCACCTTAGTGATACATGTATTTGTACAGCTCTTTATATGATCATGTGTATATTTGTGTAAATAACTATATGTAAAGGAATTTTTCTAATGTGTTGCATGGATATCTATATTTAAATCTAATGTATATTCATACTTTAAGCTCTGTATGGTGTGGAAAGACCACTAGTGCTTATATAATATAGCTTCCTTTTACAAAACTCCCTTTTCCAGTAATTTACAACTTGTTCCCTTTTCTGCTTAGGTCAGCGGAGCAGTGCCACACTGTTTCCAGCTGGAATTTCTCTTTGCCTTTGTTCTTCTTGTTACGAATTCACACCTTTAATTCCTGCCTTCCACAGCTCCACTTATTGACGAATAAGTGCAGCACCCATTCATCGTCTCTATATCTGGACATTATTCTATGCTATTTTGCAGAATCTAGTGGAGATATGTGGGTTGTGCGACTATTCACGTTTATGTATGTTCACCCATATGTATATATATTTTGACATATGCTTAATGACAGTTCTGTTCTGCGTTCTCGAAGTCTGTGTATGTCCTTTTATTTACTGTTTATGCTCAGTGCATAGTGGACCCTGTGCTTAGCTGGTAGGAGTTGATACAGAAATTTTTTAGCAGACTTCCTTGTGTATGCTCATGCAGCTGTAACATAGTAGAGGTTTAAGAGAGCTGCATCATGCAAAACAAGAACACTATTCATTATTAAGATAATCTGAAAAAGATGATATGTAGTTCTTAAGCATTGGATAGGAGGTGAAAGTGCTTATTGCTACAAAGGACCTCGTAGATTCGTCCTGTGCTTCTCTTTGTGCTTAGCCTGAGTTGCTGCGTGCCAGTCTCCGAGTGTGAGTATAGCCAGGGGAATCCCCATTGAGGGCAACTGTGCAGGCTAATGAATGCATGAGAACTTTGTAAAACATTTAAGCCTCATTTAAGGAAAAACAAACAAAAAGCCTATAGAAACTTGTTTACAAGTTGTAATGAATTGTTTCATGTTACCTCCGTTCTGTTATGCTAGCCACTGTCAGTGTTGAGACAGAAGGACGGAGACATTTGAGCAAGGTTTACAAAGTTTTGGTGTGGATGGAGCCTACTATCCCCAGCGTTAAGAGCGTGTTTCTGTTCCCTTTTTGCATGGGTTAATGGCACGGTCCCATGCCATGGAAGGGCAAGTTCCTCTGTCACTCACAGTGTGGTTCAACGGCATCTTAAGCCAGTCTCGGCCAGGGTTTCCCAGGTCCTGTTCTGACATCGTCCTCAACTGTGTGTTTCCACCCCTTTCCCTGCGTGCACACTGTTTTGGCAGCTGAAAGTCACGCTGGCCGAGGGAGCTGTCTGTAAGGGAGGGTCTCCCTCAGCCATGGTTTTGTTTCGGTGTGTGAAGACTCGTGCTGTCACGCTTTGGGTAGCACAACAGCTGAGCGGTCCATCAGAGTGGAGAAAACAGAGGACCTGAGAGGAGGTGAAATGGGTCTGAGGCAAGAGCTGAAGGAAAAGGGGAAGGGAACAGGAGAGAAGAGAAAGAGAAGTCACAAGGCTTTATAATTAAATATTTCCTCCAGACTTTACATTAAACTATTGTTCTTGACTCCCAAAAGATCAGTGGCGTTTGAGATTAACATTGATAAAAGAGATGAAAAGGAATATTTATTAGTTTTTCATTGTGTATTCTGGACACTGATGATTTGGAGGAAAATGAAGTATGTGACCACGATATTAAAAGATATATGTGCATATATATGCAGATATTCTGATTCTGTGGGAATCAGAAACGCAACAGAAAAATTTAAAATCACACAGACAAATTCTCGCATTTCCTAATTTTGGAAGTGAGGAATTTGTGCTATAGGTTTGGTAAAATTCTTGTATGTATTTTTGTGTGTAATATAAGCCTACAAAAATTCAAAATGGGATTTTCAAAAGCATTATGTCTTCGCTGTGTCCTAACTGATGTGGACTTTCACCGAATCAATTTTCCAAATAGTTGGAGATAATGAAAATGTCAAACTTCTGGAAATTCTCAAGTCCTTTCACTGTTCTTAGTCTAATCCTGAAAGAAGATCTAAGTTTTGATTCTTCTAAAAATGTGCATAATTATATTGTATTAAAAAAGACTTTTGTCTTGCTCTTTTTTTTATTTTATCATTAATACTAGAAAAAAAAAAGCAAGGTCTTTCGTGTGTCATAGAATGCTAGCAGGAAGAATTTAATAGATTGTATTTAGAACTTTATTTCCTTATTGATTATTTTTACTTGAAATGACTAGCTATATACACTTAGTCAGAACTGCTGTACTACAGTAATGTTTTAAATTTAATGTTCTCATGAAGAGACACAGTCACAAACATTATAAATAGAATATTTGTGGATTTTTTTCCTATTCCTTCTAGTATCTGTTTTATGTAGCTACTTTTTATTGGGGTGTCTCTAGCAAAAAGTCACACAGCCTTATTCCGTGCCATTCCAGAAATTCAAGCACTGTACAAGTGCACTAAATCTATTACTTTTTAGAGTTAAAAAAGGGTTTGAAAGAAGTGATGAAAAACATCTTTTGATAATCCCAAATACATACAAAACATACACCTGCAAGCTACAGTGTAATTCCAGCTGTTATTTTTGGGAAGGACTAAATTTGATTGTCAACAAAAGACCAGGTTAACAGCATTGCTAATTGTGGGAAGTGCTGTGCCTGGATATTTGGTAACTTTCATAACTTTACAAGTTAAGGCACTTAAAGAGATGCAAGAGATGAGCATTGTTTGAAGTAGCTTTCCTGTGAACCCACTTCCGTAGTATTTAATACTTATTTATCTACTTAGATGATTATATGCCTATAAATACAACAGCTTTATGCCTACTGCTTCATAGCTACTGCATTTTGGTTACTTGCTTAGAGTGCATTAGTCAACTGTGCAAAGTAAGTTCACGAGCTATTTAAGCTTATATTAAAAAATAATTAATTTTGTCACTATTTTAAAGAAATTTTAATATTAGAAAATGCTTATTATAAACTTTTAATATAAATCAGGTCATGAAAGAGATCTGAAATTAATCACTTTTTAAAAATAAAGTTGTAGCTGTACTCAGCACACCTGAAATAGACTTCTATTCTATATGCATGTAAAAATAGCCAGTACAATGTACAATGTATTTAACAAAAAAATGGTTATTGATTTGATAACAATCAGAGATATGATTACAGTATTTTTCTGTAAGGGAATTATTAGGCTGTACTTCCAGGCATTATTTATGATGTCTAGCCCTGTTTTACTTGAAAAACTTCTGAGTTACCCATCTAATAAAAATTCAGGAAGCAGAAGAATGGAGGAAAAAAAATAAGCATTTCCATTAAAACAGAAAAATCAGGAAAGTAAAGTGAAGGAGGAAAATAAGAAACATTTCCCCTAAAACAATTCAGTCTGTTTAAATAGCAATGTAGTAAGAATGTCTTTATTTCCATGTGTTTCAGTGTACCCAACGGTATGGACACAGGAGGAACTTACATTTATTATCAAATTTAGTGACTATTTTACCACTAGCTTATCTTATTTTGCCTCATTAGTGGAGGAATCTTTCATCATTCTTTAATTTTGAGGACTATGCGTAGCCTTTAGCAAAATGAGTAAGGACTTTAACCTTAATTTTGCTTCTTTGGATTTTGTTTTCTTGCTTCATAGTCTTAGAATTATTCACATGACTCTTACTTTTGAATTTTGAAACTTGTAAAGGGAAATAATGTACATTTACTCTTACCACCTTAATTTTCTCATGAATTTAACCTAAAATGAA
Source organism: Tauraco erythrolophus (assembly GCF_009769465.1). Taxonomy (NCBI): domain Eukaryota; kingdom Metazoa; phylum Chordata; class Aves; order Musophagiformes; family Musophagidae; genus Tauraco; species Tauraco erythrolophus. The sequence goes on along the minus strand of NC_141465.1, from coordinate 79,957,543 downwards.
ATGAGAAATGTACTATCTGGGAGTGATGCATTCAAGGTTTTATTATTTTAAAAATAAATATTAAAATAATATTTTACAAGTGAGGAGATTCAGACTTGATATTAGGAAACATTTCTTTACTGAGAGGGTGGTCAAACCTTGGAACAGGCTTCCTAGAGAGGTGGTTGATGCCCCAAGCCTGTCAGTGTTTAAGAGGCATTTGGGCAATTCCCTTAATAACATGCTTTAACTTGGTCAGCCCTGAATTGGTCAGGCAGTTGGACTAGATGATCATTGAAGGTCCCTTCTCACTGAAATATTCTATTCTATTCTATTCTATTCTATTCTATTCTATTCTATTCTATTCTATTCTATTCTATTCTATTCTATTCTGTATGCTTTTATGAAATGGCATAGACTGAAAATCAAAATCCTGGTTAAAAAGAAACAAAAGCTCTACACATAAGAAGAATTAATTATGTGAAAACATAGTTTCACAGCCTGATTTACTGTATACACTAGAGTAAAACCAGCAATTGTTATAGAATAACCTAATCACTTTTTATTTTACAAATGAAGCAGATACACGGCATCGTATAACTTATGTCTGCTTTGGTTTATTATCCGTATTGTTTATATTTAAACTACACAGTAAATTTCCCTGTTGCAGACATTCCAGGGAATGTACTTTGTCTGATTGGAAATAGATTAAGTTCAGAAAAATATCTGGCTGGCTCTTTCAAACAGCTGACTGCATTTGTCAGTGATTCATCTGCTGCTGCGTAGACGACTTCTCCAGCATTTGCACAATGTGGAGACATGCAGATGGTGTCATTCTGAGGGAGTTCCCCACTGCCGCCGCAACAGAAAAGCAGCTTGAGGGCAGAGACAACTTACCGTATTCAAATCGCAGGCTTCCCTCTCTTCCGTGCTTCTACACACGCTCCTGCTCCTTTCTCGTGATTGCTAAAATTACCTTGGAGGATCCATCACTCTCTTCATAAGAGAGCCCCGTTTAACACAAAGCTCCAGGTGCACTTGGCATGGGCTGAACAGAGGAGCACTGTCGGTGCTGCATGCAGGGTTTGTGCCTTGGGATGGCCCCGGTGTGGACAGCTGACCTGGCTCTGCTAGCTCCTCCCAGACTTTGTTCCTATCACCACTGGCAGCCCGGAAAGCAGCAGGGAGACAGGATGATTATCAGAGCCCACCCTTGTGGCATTCAAATGGCCAAACCGCTCCGTGTATATATGAGTAAGTATGTCTGCACGGGTAGTGTGTCTGGTGGATTACCGGCTTGCAGTTTCTCACTGGGAGAAAAAAAGGAGGATTATGTCTGAAATCAGATGCAGAGAGATGGGGAAAAGGAGAGTGTGAGTAAGGGTGAGAGAAGTGGACTGGAGTCCTGGGTAAGACGAGCAGGTCCCCCACACTCTGTCAACCCACTGCTCTTTACAGGCTTAGGTTACAACAGCGGCTCAGGAGCCAGGGCTCTGCCAGGTTTCACTGTCAACAACATCCCATAGCTTATCAAGAACACAGTGTACGTAGCAGGGGGAATAAGTTGTAGCTGTTTTTAAGCACCTCATTGACATCAACCAGGGGAAATCCTTCACTGACAAGAAGTCTCTGTCATCATAGGGGAGGGCAGGAAGGCCGGGCAGTTGGTAACAGGAGGTCAGCAGAGTACCTAGCACCAGGAACCCACCGACAGGCTAGAGCACACTGCTTCCATGAGGGGATGACAGAGACACTGCTGATTTTTGTAGAAGAGCCCCTGCCAAGAATAGGATCTGTTAGGACTATAAGGTACAAATGGGCTCATGCGAACCTCATGAAGTTCAACAAGGTCAAGTGCAAGGTCCTGCACCTGGGTTGGGACAATCCCAAGCACAAGTACAGGCTGGGTGGAGAATGGATTGAGAGCAGCCCGGAGGAGAAGGGCTTTGGGTTGTTGATTGATGAGAAGCTTAACATGAAATTTCATAGAATCATAGAATGGTTTGGGTTGGAAGGGACCTCAAAGATCATTTAGTTCCAGCTCCCTTGCCATGAGCAGGGACACCTTCCACTACATCAAGTTGCTCAAAGCCTCATCCAACCTAGTCTTGAACACTTCCAGGGATAGGACATCTGCAAGTTCTCTGGGAAACCGATTCCAGTGCTTCACCACTCTGATTGTAAAAAATGTCTTCCTTATATCTAATCTAAATCTACCCTCTTTCAGTTTAAAGCCATTGTGCCTTGTCCTATCACTACATGCCCTTGTAAAAAATCCCTCTCCAGCTTTTATGAAGGTCCCCTTTAAGTACTGGAAGGCTGCTAGAAGATGTCCTGGGAGCCTTCTCTTTTGCAGACTGAATAACCTCAATTCTCTCAGCCTGTCTTCATAGGAGAGGTGCTCCAGCCCTCTAAGCATCTTTGTGGCCCTCCTCTGTGCCCACTCCAACAGCTCCATGTCCTTCTTGTGTTGGGGACCCCAGAGCTCAATGCAGTACTCCAGGTGGGGTCTCACGAGAGCAGAGGGGCAGAATCACCTCCCTTGACCTGCTGGCCACACTTCTTTGGCCAACCGAGAACATGGTTGGCTTTCTGGGCTGCAAGCACACATTGCCGGCTCATGTTGAGCGTCTTGTCAATTAACAGCCCCAAGTCCTTTTCCTCTGGGCTGCTCTCAATCCATTCTCCACCCAGCCTGTATTTGTGCTTGGGATTGCCCTGAACCACGTGCAGGACCTTGCACTTGGCCTTGTTGAACTTCATGAGGTTTGCATGGATCCACCTCACAAGTCTGTCAAGGTCCTTCTGGGTGGCATCCCTTCCCTCCAGCGACTAGTCAATCACACCATACAGCTTAGTGGTGTCTGCAGATTTGCTGAGGGTGCACTCAGTCCCACTGTTGAGTCTGTCCATGTTCACCCTTTCTTACTTATTCTGCCCAGGCTGTTACCACATTCTTCCTCTAGGCATAATGCTTCTTTTTCTTGCTGGAAACAAGTGTGCAGAGTGCTGTAACCACTGAAGATGTCATTGACACTTTCCAGAGCATTTTTCAGGGCACTGCCAGACTGATGCAGCCTGCGTCATGGTGTTTTCAGGATGCCAAAACCCTTCATTTTTATGATGGTGAGGGGACAAGGTCATCATTTCATTTTTCAATGGTTTAAGAGGGTGAAAAATCTCAGCTGGACGGAATAGATGTCATCTCCTATGGGAAGACTTTTTTCAAAAATTGAGGGAAAACATGATAGGACTTGAGGATAGAGAACACTCTATCCTGCTGATAGTAGTCAAGATAAGTGTGTCTTTTCTTGCTTCAGATGTTGAATTGAAAGAGACACACATCATGGGGGAATTATAACCATCCTGGTATCTGCTGGAAGGACAACGCAGCAGTGAACAAGCAATCTAGGAGATTTCTGAAGTGCATTGGCAACAACTTCTGGCATGGGTGCTAAAAAGGAAGGGTGTTCTGCCGGACTTGATACTTACAAACAAGGACGAATGTGTCAGGGATGTGAAATTCAGGAGCAGCCTTGAGATGGTAAGAGTTCAATATCCTAAGAGGAGAAAGCAGTGCAAAAAGGAGGACCACAACCCTGGATTTCAGAAGACCAGATTTCAAGACATCTGCTTGGAAGAATCCTGTGGAGTATGGCCACGGAGACTAGAAGGATCCAGGAGAGCTGGTTGATAAGTATCATCTCCTCCAAGCTCAAGAAAGCTCTATCCTGACAAGTAGGAAATCAAGTAAAGGCATCAGGAGTCCTGCTTAGTATAAACAACGAGGTCTTGACTGAACTTATAAAAACGGAGTGTTTAAGAGATGGAAGCAGAGGCAAATGACCCAAGAGGATTATAGAGTTGGTGTCCAGTATTGCAGGGTTAGAATTAGAAAAGCCAAGGCTTGCCTGGAGTTGAATCTGGCAAGTGATGGGAAAGGCAGCAAAAAAGAATCGTACGAGTACATAAACAGCAAAAGTAAGACAAGGAAAAACGTGTACTTGCTGCTGAGTGGGGCAGGGGAACTGGTGACACAGGACACAGAAAAGACTGAGGTACTGAATGCCTTCTTCGCCTTAATCTTTACTAGTAAGACTGGCCTTCAGAAATTCAAGGACCCAGAGACCAGGGGGAAGGTGTGAATCAGCGAAAACTTGCCCTCAGTGGAGGAGAACAAAATTACGGCACTAACCTTAGAGCACTTAAACAAACTGGGCGTACGTCAGTTTGTGGGGCCTGGCAAGTAGCACCCACAAGTGCTGAGGCAGCTGGCTGATGTCATTATGAGGCCACTCTCAATTCTCTTTGAATGGTCTTGGCAACTGGGAGAGGTTCCTGAAGACTGGAAGAAAGTAAATGTCACCCATATCTTCAAAAAGATTAAGAAGGAGGATCCAGGAAACTACAGATCAGTCAGCCTCACCTTGATCCCTGGAAAGGTGATGGAGCAACTAATCCTGGAAACCATTCCAAACACATGGGCGAGAAGGTGATTTGGAGTAATCAGCATGGATTTACAAAGAGGAAACCATGCTTAACCAACTTGATGTCCTTGATAGGACAGCCAACTTGATAGAATATGGATAGAGCAATGGATGATGTTTACCTTACTTTACTAAAGCCTTTGAGACTGTCTCCTTAAATATAAGCTAATAAAGTGTGCAGTGAGGAGGACTGAAAACCAGATGGGTGGCTGGACCCAGAGGATTGTGATCAGTGGCCCGAAGTAGAGCTGGAGACAATTCACTAGTCCTTTATCTCAGGGATTGATAACTGGGGCAAATACTGTTTATTGGCTTCGTTAAAGGCGTGGATGATGGGACAGAGTGCACGCTCAGCAAGTTTGCAGGCAATACAAAACTGGGAGGAGTAGCTGATACACCAAATGGTTGTGTCACTCAGAGGGACCTTGGCAGGCTGAAGAACTGGCCTGACGGGAATCTCATGAAATTCAACAAAGGGAAATGAAAAATCCTTCACCTGGGGAGGAATAACCCCGTGTACCAGTACATGCTGAGGGCTGACTGACTGGAAAGCAGCTTTGGAAGAAAAGTATTGGGGGTCCTGATGGACACCAAGTTGAACATGAGAAATGCACCTGCACAGCAAAGAAGGCCAACAACCTCCTGGGCTGCATTAGGCAGAGTGTTACCAGCAGTTTGAGGGAGGTGATCCTTTCCTTCTGCTCAGCACTGGTCAGGCCACATCTGGAGTGCTGTGTCCAGTTCTAGGCTCCTCAGTAAAAGAAAGATACGGACTGACTGAAGTGAGTCCAACCACAAAGATGATTATTGCACAGAAACATCTTTCATATAAGGACAGGCAGAGAGCTGGGACTGTTCAGCCTGGAGAAGAGGGTCATGGAGAATCTCATCAATGTGTATAAACAACTGATAGAACCAGCGAAGAGAAAGGAGCCAAGCTCTTTTCAGTGGTGCCCACTGACAAGAAAAAAGACATTGGGCAGAAATTAAAAAACATTAAATTCCATGGAGCAGGTTGCCCAGAGAGGTTGTGGAGTTTCCATCCTTGGAAATATTCAAAACCCAGCGAGACATGAACCTGGAAAACCATCTGTAGCTGACCCTACTTCGATAGGGATGTTGAGCTATATGACCTCAAGAAGTCCCTCTCAACATCAGGGGAATATTCTTACTGAGAAACCAGCCATCTTTGAATCAGTAGCTGTGGTGGGATAGAACTCACCTGTGAGCATCATGGACAAGTCAGAAATCTATCATGTTCATGCTGTTCTTCCTGTAGTGCAGGATGTGGGCGCTGACTTCATCTCATGCCTGATGAACATTGCCATGCAACATATTCACTACCACAGTATGCTGTTGAAACTGAGTCTGCCCAAGGCAGTACACATTGTCTATTTCACAGATCTTTAGTCAAAGAAAAAGTGAATGAATTGCTCTGTATACAGTCTCAAAGCCTGAATGAAATTCCCCGGGACAGGATGATAAAAATTGAGGCCAACAGAGTGATAGCCCAGAGTTTCTCAAAGGAGTTGGGCGCAGAGCTATATATCAACAATTGGTACTTTTGTTCTCAAGAGAAGTGGAGGTATTGATGATAAACAGTAGAGGGAAAATGAGCCTTGGTTTAGAGATTGCATAGATAAAACCTAAATTTGACGTTGTGGGAAAATTAATCATATTGTTCCTATCACCAGACTAACTAACTGGACTCAGCCTTGTACTCCTTTAACTTTCAGCAAGTGTGTGTTCCCATTACAAATTTGTAAAAGACAAACCCCAAGTGAGCAACATGCGATATAGTTCTTTCATACTTTTTTAAAAAAAGTAAAAAAATGTAATTTTCAGCAAAGCAGACTTCGAAATAAAATTGTAGAATTCTGCCTGAAGCTTTTGGCATATGTCTCTACCATCATTACTTTGCTGAATTTAAATTACTTGATAGATTGATGAATTTAAATTACTTCACAAGATCAATATAAACTGATTTGTGGAAACTGTTTAACAGTAATTGGGTATTGGATTTAAAGTCCTCATCTTGTATGTCTGTATTCTAATATTATTGTGTTCTAAAGGAAGGTTTGATACCTAACCTAACACACGGTTGAATACCATCACTTTCCATTTCTCTCCATTCACAGATCTGCATCCAGCTGTAGCTGTGAAAAACTGTGGTGCTTGTATTATAAAATATGTCATATTTTTATGCATCAGTCATTTTTTTTAATATAGTGTGCAGTAAGTGTACAGCAGTCATGACCTCAATGTAATTCAGATTCCTCTGGGAGGAATTTCACTTCTCCATTGTTTCAAAGTGGAAAAACTTCTTGCTGCTGCCAAAAGATTTTCTTCTGAGGCTAAACTGGGCTTCATTTATCAGAAAAGAGAATGGAGAACTTTGAAAACAAAGTGAAAATCAACAAAGCAAGTGTTTGTGTCATGTTTGTAACTAATGAAAAGTTGTTTTCATTAAATAGTAGACTCTCTTCCTACCTAAACATATGTAGTGGTTTGACAGCACTTCCCATCTTTTCTGGTTTGATCCAAGCTTGTGCTTACTGAGATCCGAAGTACTATTTCTGTAGTATTGTCCTCCATATCACACACTATGTACTACCATTATAAATGCCCATGCTGTTTTACAGATCTTGTAACTAAAATCGGTGTTTTTCAAATAACAACAAAGTGTCTGCTACAATATTTAACATAAAAAGAGTGGTAATCACATCCTGGAGTATCTCTCATGTGTTGGAATCCCTGTTGTAAGCTCTCTGCTGCAGAATTCTGCTGAAAATCAGTGTCCTTTTCAAGTGCAATTGGTCTACTTTTCTACACTTAATGTGTAGAAAAAGGCCTTCAAATCATGCATAGAATATTAGCAGAGGCAATATTACATCCATAGTTATGCACAGATTTTGGAAAAATATGTGTTAGTGTATAATCTGCTCCTTTCATTTATCAGGGCATTACTTCTCAAGTGCAAATTGGAAGGAAAAAACGAAATTGATACACATTGCTGGATGTACGCATGCTAATATTCTGTAAGTGTCTTTATTTTAAGGTTTATGATACACTGGCAGATGTGTGGCAAACGCTGGGAGCACTTGTTTCTGTCAAGAACTTAAATATAATAGCAGAACATGAAGCCATGAAACCATATCTGTCTGAATAAAGTCAATTACTACGTTCCTCAGCTTCTCAGTGAGGAGTGAGGGAAAAAACTGAGAGAAGGAGCCCCACAGGCACCAAAGGAGGGGGAGGAGGTGCTCCAGGTCCTGGAGCAGATACCACCTGTGAAGCCCATGGGAAGGTCCATGGTGAAGCAAGTTGTTCCCCTGCAGCCCATGAAGAAGACTGTAGCGGAGCAGATCTCCACACTGCAGCCCATGGAGAACCTCATGCTGGAGCATGGGAAAAGTGTGAGGAGGAAGGAGTGGCAGAGACAGTGTTATGAACTGACCACAGCCCCCATTCTCCGTCCGCCCTGCAGAATTTGGGCTGAGGGGAAGTGGAGGAATTGGGAACAAAGGAGTGAAGTTGAGCCTGGAGTGAAGGAGGAAGGTGTTTTTAATTTTATCTTTTTTTTTTCTCACCATACTACTCTACTTTTGATTGACAATAAATTAAATTCATCTTCCCCAAGTTGAGGCTTTTTTGCCCATGACTGTAATTGGTGAGTGATCTCCTTGTCTTTATCTTGACCCATGAGCTTTTTAATCTTATTTTCTCCTCCTGTCCTGTGGAGGAGGAGGAGTGAGGGAGCAGCTGGGTGGGGGTCTGGCAGCCAGCCATGGTCAGCCCACCGCACTCACCGACACATGAACACAGCTTTGGCACGTGGTGCTGAGCAGTGCGGGTTTGTATAAGGTATGTTCAGTATAGACTGCCAAGTAAATAATGTAGGAACATATCGTGGCTTGCATTATGCATTCCTATTTAATGTGCTTAGAGCAAATCCACTTCACGATTTGAAAGGACTGGAATCTTGTTAAATCTTTCAGTTTGCTGTGCTTCCTTCTTGAGATTGAGATCTGTTTTGTCAGGAAAAGATGTTTAATACACCTCCCTTTTTTCTTTTTTAGCAAAAGGTTAGGCAAAATTTGGTCAAAATGCACGGATCCAAAATGGCCTTCCTCTTTCCATTGACTGCATAGGGACTCAGAGGTCTGAAAAATGTGGAGTAAGCAGTTTGGCCTGCTGTCATGTTCTAGTTTTAGGTGACATGCTAGATGTTTAAATCTGCTTTGGCACCATGGCAGGCTTGTCTGAATGTGTCCACTGAGGAGCTGAACTGAAGGTAGGGAAGATGCTCCAAGAGGCTAAAAATGCTGCAATCCGGTTCGTCGTATTTGCGGGAAGAGAAGAAATGAGGCTTTTCACTTCTTCTGCAATGCCAAGTAAGAGGCATGAACAAATGTAAAGGAAGAAGTCAACTGAGAATCCTTTCTGTAGGGCTGTGTATGTGTTTTATCTCTGCTCTTCCTTTTTCCTTGTGAAACAGAGTAACTGTTCACAAAGAGAGCTGTTGAGCTGAGCAGGCTTCTGGTGTCTCAGTTGGCCCTTAAATTGCTACCAACCCTTTGTACTGGAAGAGAAAAACTGTGGGGGCAAATCTAGAGATTTTTAAGTAAATGAGTTTTTCAGACTACTTGATCCCTGAAATGATATGAACGTGTATGAATAAGTGACTACCTTATACATCACAAAAGATCGTCAAAGAAAACTGGTTTGTCCGGGTTCAAATAAGAGGAAGAGGTGACACTGAAATGCTTAATATACAGACACTGGAAGCAAACCCACTAATCTCGTAAAATGTAGTTTGGAATGGGAGAGAATACCTAGGTTCTCTGAAATGCTGACTAACTAGATAGTGGTTTCTTTCCCCTCATCTTTTTTTTTTCAGATGGTTTTTGATTCTTTGTTATCATGAAATGGTGACCCTCCGGTTATCTAAAGAGTTGTTAACAGCGTCTTATGCAAAATTAAATAATGCATTATGACCGTTACTGTAAGCATGCGTGATTTTACTGACTTACATACTTTTGTTGCAGATCTTACTTACAAAACTGCTGCTCTCCTCTTCACAATTTTGGAACATAAATCACAGCCTGCCACAAAGTGTAAGCACATCGTGCAGGTATGCTGATGCAGCCAACTTGTTTTGCTTCCACAAATTCTTTATGTATTGTAAGTTGTAATATATTTTTTGTTTTAAGTGAGTAAGATGCCTGATAAGTGTTATAGGGCCTCATTTCTGCTTTCATTGACAGTCACATTCTTACTGAATTTCTTTTGTTTTGCACAGGTGACTCTGGGTGGACTTAGACTTAGATTTAATGAACAATTCTGCCTGTATCAGACAAGAGGGCATAATGTTAGCCCTCTACGTCAGAGCTGTACTTGCAGGGCACACAGAAGTAAGGAGCAATAAAGTGTATTTTAACCACTAGAGAGCATAGATAACTCTGTCTAACTGCACACAGGCAGCTGATCTTTGGAAAGGGCTACTGCCGGTTTTATATAATTGCTTTTCAGAGGAGAACCACAGAGTGTTTTCACTGAACATAAATGAAACACCTTGGCATCCACTGAAGCAGACTTGGATCGGGAGAGCTGGCAGCCTCTCACAAGAAGCAGTTTTGTTGAACTGCCTTTGAAGAGTTTGAACTGGCAGTGCTGTATTCTGGCTGCAGGGTAACTTGGCTGAGAACATTAGGATTTCCCCTGACATTAAGCTATTAGAAAAAAAGAATCATTTCCTTCCCTCCCACCCCCATTCAGAAGGAGAAACTATTTTTACTGCCAGACTTGCTGAGTGTTAGTCCCTCATGAAAGGAACAGCAGAATTAAGACCATTTAAGGTTTTAGTAATTAAAGAGCAGAAGACACAAATTAAAAGTATATAAAGTATCTCATATTTAATGGGCTATTAGATTTTATTTTACAATCAGAACATGCAAAATTATGAAGAAAATCAGAGATAATTAAAGCCTGACAAGATACAAGAACAGTCTCAAGAACTTGGGCTGGAGCACTGGTTTTCGGTAGATGGAGTGGTAGGAGGAGGATATGAGTCTCAGTCACGTGAAGGTTGTGGACTGTGGTTCCCAGAATCCAACAGCTTGGACAGCAGTCTTTTGCAAAACTGTAATAAAAAATTGCTGATTAAAAAACCCAAACAAACAGATTTGCAAACTCCTAACATTTTTGTCTCTTCCTTGGCCCTCCATCTTGTCTGTAGATTTCCCCCAAAAGGTGTACAGCAGTGGCACTGATGCCACACTTGTGCCAAACAGAGTGGAATAATTAGTTTAGTATCTCCAAGTTGTACTTTTATTTATATATAATAGAAAATTATTTTCCTTTTTTTTTTTTTCAATGTGTAATCCTTCCATTTTTTTCTGATGGCAGTTACCACTGCCTTGCTGGTGGGTCTGCAGTTTGCATATCTGCAGTTTGCATTGATCTTTGCTCAATACCATATGGTTGGGTGTGGGGCAAAGTATTGCATTTAACAAGGTTGCTTTGAGTTGGATTGGTTATTTCTTGATCTTGAAGCCTCTGCCAACTCTATCTCACTTGAAAAATTATAAATACACTTTTCCAAGTGTCACCTGAGCTTTTAATTACAATTTTGAATAAAATTGTTTTGTAATTATCGTTATTTGGCAAATCCACTTACGATTTGTCTTGCAGGTGATTATAAATTGAGTGTTTAATAATTTGTGCAAGCACTATTCTAAGCATCAGCTTTACTCTGTAATTCTCAAGGCTGTTGTTCACGATGTTTGCCCCTTTCAGCTTGTCTTGGACTTCTCTTGCAAGTTCTGTGAAATGATTAAACCCGTGTATGAAACTTATGAAAATACAAGTTGCCCCTGTAACTCCAGAGGTTACTTAGAGTTCTGGATGCCTAAGACCTATTGCCAAGAGTCCTGAGTGGAAAAAAAGAGACAACTAGTCACAGATAAAGAATCCTGAGTGGAAAAAAAGAGACAACTAGTCACAGATAAAGAACACAAAATTTACAGAGAAAACAAAGGAAATAATACACAATTTCTGCGTGATTTTCCTGTGTTGTAAACGCTGGGGGTACTCCACCGCTCCTTCCTAAGACCACCTCATTAACGTCTTTTTCCTGTTCCAAAGGAAAAACGGCCTGTTGTACCAAATGCTTGTTCCCCTTGTTTTCAAGAACTTGAATTTTGTCCCAGTAGTGAATACTTTAGTCTGCCGTGCACATGTGCACACTCTCACTTATCAAAATACGTTTTTCTTTGCAACAGAAGTTTGATATTAAATGAGCAACTGTCATAAGCAGCAGACGATAAAAGCCTCCTTAAGTGCTCAGAAATACTGAAATGCTGGTGCTCCCTCATGTGGTCTAACTAGAAGAAGACAAACCAGTGAAGCTAACGTGAAGCGTGTGGCTGTATTGGCTTCTGCAGCAGGAGCTCAACTGGAGATTATTACAAGTTCAAAGGAGAAGCTAATCTTACTTTGAGAAATCTTCATTTTCAACTGCTTAGATGATCAGAAAGTGCCAAACCGCTGTGTTGCCTGGTGACGGAGAAGCCATCCTCTCCTGTGCTGCGTGCAGAGGCAGGCTGGCTGGCAGAATGAGGTGCAAAAAAGAGAATGCTCTATTGGTCTTCTTTTTCTCCTCTGTCTGACACACAGCCATCTACCTGCAAGTGTTACACATCCACTTGCAAGGATTAAATCTGAATCAAGGAAACGTCATAAATGTTTAATGCATTGTTTTTTCTGGGTGAATATTTCAGGTAGTTTGATTAGTAATCTGTTGCTGGAAATGCTTGTGACTCATCAAGAGTCTGTTTCTTGAAGAAAGTATTCACTTTTGTGCTCCTAGAAAATAAAAAAAAAATTAACCACAGGGTTTTTTTTTGTAACAAATGTATTTTCAACCATCATCTCACTCTAGCTTTGTTTTAGAGTTATTGGAATTCAGCTAGGCATTTACTCGTGAGTGTTTGATGGGATTTAACTGTGAGAGATGGTGGCAAATTTGTGATCTGATATCTAGAACTGAAAGCCATCAGACTAATCACTAACTAAAACATGCATTAAATAAAAGGAGTTTAAAATGCCTTCATGGGCTATGGCCACACAGATGGCTTACAGGTCTGAGAGGGCTGTGTCAGTCTAGTGAATACTTGACACATACCCAATTTACAGGAAATCCTGAATATATGCGTATCAAAAACTTGCTAAACTTACCAAAACAAGCATGAAACACTTAAACATAAAAGAAAGGGCAATTTTCAGACTCCTCGTTCTGGTTCCCAGCTAGAGCTGAGTCTAAGCCCGAAAGCTTTTGTATCCAGAGAAGTGTTTTCTTCCCTGTTACTCTATGCGCAGTAGTAAGAACTAGTGAAACAGACTACAGGCACACTGCAAGACTAGAAGGTGCTCATCTTTTCAGGGTTTTTCACAACAGCCTGTGACCCAAAGTGGAGCAGAGAGTCTCAGGATTCCTGGCACAGTGGCAGCATTTAAAGATTATGGCATAGTTAATTACCAAGACTTGGCTTATCTAGTTCAAAAGTGCACCGCAGGACTGGGCATTCAGTTTACTTCAGTCATTTGATGTAAAATCATTTCAGTAGAAAGGATCAGAAGGAACCGTTTCTATACTGGGAAAAAAACAACCCAACAAACAACAAAGAATGTGACTGATTTCTCCTCTTGAGCATGAGAACTTAGAGAACGGTATCCTACCATTATCGATATGATGCCCATGTCATTGTCCAGTCCTGTGTAAACGTAAAGCTTTATGATGATCTGGTTTTCCAAACTGTAAGTAACCGTAAGCAGACATTCTACAGAATTGCACTAAGGCAAATCAAACTGCCATAAAGTTCATGTGTGGCACTAATTGCAATTTAACTGCATGGTTATTACAAGAGCTTTTAATTAACCCAGTCATCATACTGTGGCATACAAATTGTGCATAATAACAGCATGCTGAGTATAATGACAATAGGTTTGTCTGAACTGTGAAAATCAGGAGTTTTATCATTTTCTGAGGTTTACTTTTTGTTCCCTTAAATACTATGCAGTATTTAAGAACATTTGACCAAAAGGCAAAAAAAAACAACAAACAAAAACCAACAGAAAAAACCCTAGTGGGTTGCTGAGGCTTGTCTATTTTAACATTTTTATGTCTTTAATTCTTTCTGAAATTCAGTAAGATGTGTGATACTCTCCTGAATAATATTTTTGATGATTTTTCAGTCTCACTTTTCTCAGGGTATTTTCAGTTCCCTTTGAGGATCGTTTTATACTCTCTTCTAGGATTTTGTGTTTGAAGCCAAGAAGAATGCTCAGTTTGTGGAAGGATTCTGCGGGAATGCTCTTTCAGTGAAACTGGAAGATAGTAAGAATACATTCTGATCGGACATTGCTACAAAATTGTCATTTGTTAGATCATTAGCATAGTGAGAGCATTTCCCTTCTCTCAAGGTTGTGATTCCAGACTGTGTCTCTCAAGACTGGTGGTAATAGAACTGAACGAATTTTTACTTGGAAGGTTAATTTTGTAGGCCAAAGGCTAAAAATTAAGAAACAATGTGGCTAATGGATATAGTTGTAGTCCTTCAGAAAACATGGGAAATACAACTAAGTGGCATTACACTTATACTGTGTACTCATTCCTGGAGACCTAAAGAATGCATCAGTTTTTTAGACTATTGTCAGCCCTATACTGGGAAATGAGATAATGATATTTTGGATTTAAATTATTTGACTCACAGACAGAACAGGCACCTGAAGGCAAGGTAGGAGTATATGACCTTTTCACATGCACAACAGTGCACTGAAGAAATTGGATGACAACGAAGACTGGGCCAGTGAGGGAGGCTAAAGTACGTTTGACGTGCATGTACAGTTAATGGTTTAACCATGGCATAAAAGTGACAGCCACTGGTGAGCAGTTAAAAAAAGACAGATTGGGTTCAGCTCGGTGAGCGCTACAAGTGCAACGTACCAAACAAAAAAAGAACAAACACCACACAATGCCAGTGAATCAGTCAGTGGTCCCAGGGCTTTAAATATCAGAGATATGAGAAAGGTAACAGAGATGATGACATCATCATTGTGCATGCTGAAGTAGCTAGAAGTAAGTGACTTTGCCGAAGGTTGGTGTGCTCTTTCAGCTGTGAAAGCTGTCGCTGCTGTTAGCAGAACAGAGTTCTCAGCAGTATGATTACTGTCATGCACTTCTTTGTGAGAATGGCAGAACTGTACGTGGTGCTGTACAAGCACTTTTTATGATTTAACTAATGCTGTTTTCAGAATTTTCCAAGAATGGCTTTTGGAAAAAAATAGTCAGTTCTTAAAAAGACATTTCAGATAATGACTGGATTTTTATGATATTTATATATATATAGTTTCCCTGCCTGAGGGAACTTGTGGATGAAGTTGCTAAGCCACTGTCCCTCATATTTGAGAAGTCATGGCAGTCCAGTGAAGTTCTGACTGAATGGAAGAGGGGAAACATAGCCCCCATTTTTAAAAAGGGAAAAGAAGACGGAGGGAAGTACAGGCCAGTCAGTCTCACATCTGTGCCCGGCAAGATCATGGAGCAAATGCTAAAGCACATGGCAAAAAAAAAGGAGATGGTGGTTGACAGCCAGCACGGCTTCACTAAGAGCAAATCATGCCTGACAAATTTGGTGGCCTTCTACAACAGAGTTACAGCGTTGGTGGATAAGGGAAGAGCAACTGACATCATGTACCTGGACTTGTGCAAAGCATCGGACACTGTCCCACACGACATCCTTGTCTCTAAATTGGAGAGACATGAATTTGACAGAGGGACCACTCAGTGAATAAGGAATTGGCTGGATGGTCGCACTCAAAGAGTTGTGGTCAACGGTTCAATGTCCAAGTGGAGGCCAGTGACGAGTGGTGTTCCTCAGGGGTCAGTACTGGGACCAGTGCTATTTAACATCTTTGTTGGTGACATGGACAGTGGGATCAAGTGCACCCTCAGCAAGTTTGCAGATGACACCAAGCTGTGTGGTGTTGTGGACACACTGGAGGGAAGGGATGCCATCCAGAAGGACCTTGACAAGCTGGAGAGGTGGGCCTGTGAGAACCCCATGAAGTTCAACAAGGCCAAGTGCAAGGTCCTGCACATGGGCCGGGGCAATCCTGAGCACAATTACAGGATGAGCAGGGAATGGATTGCAAACAGCCCTGAGGAGGAGGTCTTTGGGGTGTTGTTTGATGAGAAGCTCAACATGAGCCGGCAAAGTGCACTGACAGCCCAGAAAACCAACCATATTCCTTGGCTGCATCAAAAGAAGCATGGCCTGCAGGTCGAGGGAGGTGATTCTGCCCCTCTGCTCTGCTCTCGTGAGACCCCAACTGGAATACCGCATTCAGCTCTGGAGTCCCCAACACAAGAAGGACATGGAGCTGCTGGGGCAAGTCCAGAGGAGGGCCAGCCATGAAGATGATCCGAGTGCTCGAGCACCTCTCCTATGAAAACAGGCTGAGAGAGTTGGGGCTGTTCAGCCCGGAGAAGAGAAGGCTCCAGGGAGACCTCATAGCACCCTTCCAGTACCTAAAGGAAACCTACAAGAAAGCTGGAGGGGAACTTTTTGCGAGGGTGTGTATTGATAGGAGAAGGGGCAATGGCTTTAAACTGAAAAAGGGAAGATTTAGATGAGATCTAAGGAGGAAATTCTTCCCTCTGAGAAGGAACAGAAAGGAACTGAAACAGATTGCCCTGAGAAGTTGTGGATGCTCCATCCCTGAAAGTCTTCAAGGCCAGGTTGGATGAGGCTTTGAGCAACCCAGTGTAGTGGAAAGGGTCCCTGCCTATGGCAGGGATGTTAGAATTAGATGATCTTTAAGGTCCCTTCCAATCCATTCTATGATTATGTGATTCTATGATTCTATGTGCTGTTCAGTCTGCTTAATATCTTGTCTGATGTGATCCCCAGCATGAAGTATCACTTATTTAATAAATATGTATGGCCTTAATTGTTTTTATTCAGTAACTAGGAAGAATAATGAGCTATGAACATGAATTGATAGCTTCTATTGTACAAAATTTTCAGTATCACATTTTACAAAGAAGAAAATTGTAGTTCATGTGAATTTGTTTCTATTGACATCTAGATTAGAAAGCTAGACATATAAAATCCCTTGATATTTTCAACATCTATGGTCCGAATCATTAAACTTACATCTTGGATCATTAAATTTACATCTTGCAAAATTGTAATGCAAGTTTCCACATTGCTAACTCCTCACTCTATGCTCTGGGTAACTGTGCTGAACATGCTATAATAATTCATCAACCTTGAAAGACATCACAAAGTTCAATGCATATTAAAAATATGATTGGGGTATAGTACAGAAAAAAATGGAAATGTGCCACTGTTCACAACATATCATCTTCTCTTGAGGTTACTGTTACAGGAAGAAAAAATGCCGCAATCAATAAAATACATATTGTGACTTGCTTATACATCTGGTATTCCTTCAAAAGGAGTGACTTTATTTGGGTTTTTTCCTACTATAAAATGACTAATTTTGTGTTTACTGGATTTGTTATTGATATAGTGTTGAAAAGTATGATAATTAATGATATTTTTCTTAGCTTAATGTCCACAGAACTAACTTTCTTATTGAAATGGACTTAAACTGAATTGAGAGATACATAATTTTTGTTTACATGTGTTCTTTCCTTCTTCATGTGGCTTTTTTTCCTTTTAGGTGAAGAAGGTATGTGGTCCTCCTGTAAGGAAGCCTACGCAGTCTTCAGGTTGCTCCTTTGATCAGAACAAAAATAGTCAAAGGTTGAAGATGTTCACAAGAGACAGTGAAGAAACTCTCGCCAACAGAAGAAAGTAAGACATTAGTTTTACAGCCAGAAAGAAAGAATAAAGTAAGCCATTAATTTTACAACAGAATAGTTTGTATTCAATGCAATGACATGCATTACTAGAACATAAGTAAAGACATCAGAGAATGAGGCATTTCAGCAACACAATCTGCTGTTACATTTTGGAAAGAGTAATTTCATGACTAGATTTTGTTTTCTGAAATAGTGGACATATGACCAGAATAATTTGGTGTGGTTTAAAATATTTAAAAGAGTGGATAACACTGGTGAAGTATGAACATTAGCTCTATCTTTATGTGTAAATTTTCAAATAACATTTACCTTGCACATCAGCAGACATTACTAAATCTGTCAAGAAGTAATTGTGACTTTTATCAGAAGGCTTTTTGTATAAATTGATCAGACAGAGAAAAAGGAATGACTGTTCCTACATACATTTCTACTGTGAAAAGTGAGACAACTAAGCATTTAGGACTAAATCTTGAAATCCTCTTTCAAGCAAGTTCAGCTGATCTGTCTCCTATGACAGATAGGAGCTGCCTCACGTTCACGAGCCCTGGTCCTCATGGGGGACTTCAACCATCCTGATATCTGTTGGAAGGACAACACAGCAGGGCATAGGCAATCCAGGAGGTTCCTGGAATGCATGGATGATAACTTCCTTCTCCAGGTGGTAGAGGAACCCACGAGGAGAGGTACTTTGCTGGACCTTGTTCTCACCAACAATGAAGGGCTGGTGGGGAACATGAGGCTCAAGGACAGCCTTGGCTGCAGCGATCATGAAATGGTAGAATTCAAGATACTTAGAGAAGCAAGGAGGGTGCATAGCAGGCTCACTACCCTGGATTTCAGGAGAGCAGACTTTGTCCTCTTCAGAGATCTCCTCACTAGAGTACAATGGGATGAAGCCCTGGAGGGAAGAGGGGCCCAAGAAAGCTGGTTAATATTCAAGGATCACCTCCTCCAAGCTCAGGAGCGGTGCATCCCAGCAAAGAGAAAGTCAGGTAGGAACACCAGGAGGCCTGCATGGATGAACAAGGAGCTCCTGGACCAACTCGGACACAAAAAGAAGGCCTATAGGGAGTGGAAGCAAGTACAGGTAGCCTGGGAAGAATACAGAACGATTGTCCGAGTAACCAGAGATCAGGTTAGGAAAGCCAAAGCCCTGATAGAGTTAAATCTGGCCAGGGACATCAAGGGCAACAAGAAAGGCTTCTATGGATATGTCAGTGATAAAAAGAGATCTAGGGAAGACTTAGGCCCTGTCTGGAAGGAAACGGGGGACCTGGCTACCCGGGATATGGAGAAGGCTGAGGTTCACAATGACTTCTTTGCCTCAGTCTTCACTGGCAAGAGCTCTAGCAGCAGAGCCCGAGTCGCAGAAGGCAAAGGCAGGGACTGGGAGAATGAAGAACTGCCCACTGTAGGAGAAGATCAGGCCTGAGACCATCTATAGAAGCTGAAGGTGGACAAGTCCATGGGACTAGATGAGGTGCATCCGCGGGTCCTGAGGGAACTGGCAGATGAAGTTGCTAAGCCACTATCCATCATATTTCAGAAGTCGTGGCAATCTGTTGAAGTTCCCAACGACTGGAAAAGGGGAAACATAGCCCCCATCTTTAAAAAGGGGAAAAAAGAAGACCCAGGGAATTACAGGCCAGTCAGTCTCACCTCTGTGTCTGGCAAGATCATGGAGCAGATCCTCCTGGCGACTATGCTAAGGCACATAGAAATAAGGAGGTGATTGGTGACAGTCAACATGGCTTCACTAAGGGCAAATCCTGCCTGACTAATTTGGTGGCCTTCTATGATGAGGTTACAGCACTGATGGATAGGGGAAGAGCAACTGACATCATCTACCTGGACTTATCCAAAGCAATTGATACTGTCTCACACGACATCCTTGTCTCTAAACTGGAAAGACGTGGTTTTGATGGATGGACCACTCGGTGGATAAGGAATTGGCTGGATGGTCGCACTCAAAGAGTTGTGGTCAACGGTTCAGTGTCCAAGTGGAGGCCTGTGACGAGTGGTGTTCCTCAGGGGTCAGTACTGGGACCAGTGCTATTTAACATCTTTGTTGGAGACATGGATAGTGGGATCAAGTGCACCCTCAGCAAGTTTGCAGATGACACCAAGTTGTGTGGTGATATGGACACGCTGGAGGGAAGGGATGCCATCCAGAGGGACCTTGACAGGCTGGAGAGATGGGCCTGTGAGAACCTCATGAAGTTCAACAAGGCCAAGTGCAAGGTCCTGCATGTGGGTTGGGGCAATCCCAAGCACAAGTACAGACTGGGTGGAGAATGGATCGAGAGCAGCCCTGAGGAAAAGGACTTGGGAGTGCTGGTGGATGAGAAGCTCAACATGAGCCGGCAATGTGCACTCGCAGCCCAGAAAGCAAATTGTATCCTGGGCTGTATCAAAAGGAGCGTGGCCAGCAGGTCGAGGGAAGTGATTCTGCCCCTCTACTCTGCTCTTGTGAGACCCCACCTGGAATACTGTGTTCAGCTCTGGAGTCCCCAACATAAGAAGGACATGGAGCTACTGGAACGAGTCCAGAGGAGGGCCACGAAGATGATTCGAGGGCTGGAGCACCTCTGCTATGAAGACAGGCTGAGAGAATTGGGGCTGTTCAGCCTGGAGAAGAGAAGGCTCCAGGGTGATCTTATAGCAGCTTTCCAGTACCTAAAGGGGGCCTACAGGAAAGCTGGAGAGGGACTTTTTACAAGGGCGTGTATTCATAGGACAAGGGGCAATGGATTTATACTGAAAGAGGGGAGATTTAGATTAGATATAAGGAAGAAATTTTTGTACATCGAGGGTGGTGAGGCAGTGGAACAGGTTGCCCAGAGAAGTTGTAGATGCCCCATCCCTGGAAGTGTTCAATGCCAGGTTGGATGAGGCTTTGGGCAACCTGGTGTAGTGGAGGGTTTCCCTGCCCATGGCAGGGGGGTTGGAACTCGACGATCTTTAAGGTCCCTTCCAACCCTAACCATTCTATGATTCTATGATTTTTTTATCTGGCTCTTTTGCCAGTATATAGTGGATTGAGGTGACTGTGAAGACTTGGACATTTGATTTATACCTGGCCCAGCACTGGAAGGTAAAATTTGCCTAACTGCGTATGCGATAGATGTTCAAGCTGCCATTATAGTCTGTGGAGAGGAGGACTTCGTTCAGCTGCCCACACAACTAGAAGCATTCAGTGCCACTTGAGGATACCCTTGGGTATCCCAGCTGATCTTCTGTTGCCAAGAAGGATGTGGGTGTCCTGTAAGTTGTATTATATATTTCAGCCTTCTGCAGGTATCCTGGATAGCTGAGAGCATCTCAAAGGCCAGTCTATCTTTAGATAAACTGATCAAGTCTTTAATGACTATAAGGAGTAATAGCACTGTAAGGAGTAAAGGTAGCATTGCAGTTGAAACTAAAGGCCCTATTATGCAAACAAACTACAAAGTTAAAATCAGAAATTTCGTTTCTATCACAGTGTTTGCTAAAATACAGAGAGGGTTTTTTTTTTTGTCTTCTTTATCCTTTCATTTCACTTTGCAGTGCAGAAGGAAACTGAAGTGAGAGAATTGCAGGGAATAATTGCTCAATCCTGTTGTCTGGAAGAGAAAAAGTGCCTCTGAGCTTCAAAGGTAGACCATTCTTATTAGTGCAAGAGATGAAAGCAGGATTTAGAGAACATCATGGGAATAGAAGGAGATGCAAACCAGAAGTTTGCTTTAGCCAGCACATAAGTTCATCAGGCAATCCCCATTACAGAGGCACATTTTCTCTGTCTTCTGTAGCTGATAGCTAGCACTTTGCACACATGAAACTATATTCTAAAATCTCACTTAATCCAGGACTGTTCCATGTTTCAAAATAAGTAGTGTGTGGATTGACCTCAGGGAGATTGCTCAAAAAAACTTAAGGGGCATCAGAGGCAGAGGGCCGCACAAAGCAATGTTGTTTTCCCATGACTTCCCCCTGCCTGAGATGTTGGAAACCCTTTATGGCATGCAGCAGTCACTACACCGAAAAGGAGAAAGGGGGAGAAACTTTGAGATCCGCTGACACAGATTTCAGTTTAACAGCCTCATAGTTGATATCTTCTTCATTTGCTGCCTCCTGGATCACCTCCTTCCTTATTAGTCACAGTCGTTTTGTATTTCATTTTATATTCCCGTGGCAACCATAACAATTCCTCACATGGAAGAGCGGCGTCAGCGGGTGCTTACAGCCTGCTTTTACGGAGGTGCTGTTCTCTGAGTCTAAATCCGCTTTATTTACCTCCTGTGTACTTCTGGCAGCAGATTGCTCTCAACAACTTTCACAGACTATAGCAGAAAAGAATAGGCTTCTCCTGAACTGCGTAGACTTGATTGGTGGCAGTTATCTGAGGGAAAACAAATGAACAAAAAGATTCCATTAAATATGTGACTCCTAAGAGTTCCCTAATTTCCTAATATTTTTCAAATGCATCTCCAGATGAAAGTTTACATTTCAAAGTGCATGTTGGACTACCTCTGCCTGAATTTTTCCTAATTTTTTTTTACCATCAGACCTAAGCTGTTATTTTCTAGTACTATGTGGTACAAGAAGAAAAGGAAATTTCTCTGTCCTTTTGACACCAAAAATTGTCAGATGAATTAAAAAAATTCTGAGAACCTTCCATAGTAGCATGCAAACTTGAAAGTATATAATACTTTTTCTTCCAGAACTTAACATTGCAGACAGCTTTTAGCAAGGAGAATAAAATTGTAAAAAAAATGAACATTTCCAAATAAGTGATAAGAAGTATCTGCAGCTTCCACTGACTGTAATTGCACATTTGTGCTCAGCTGCCTATAATTACATGCTATCTGGTCTAGAAGATGATGATGTGAAAATTGACATTCATACCATCTGCCCTTCTAACTACTTTGGTCAGACATCAACAGGGGCTGAAATCAGTTATTATTTCTGTATTGACTTCAGCTTTGCCTCAGGATGTATTTACTAATAAACTAAATAACTGACCTTTCTGTTAGAATGCAGTTTGTCACAAGATATTATGGTAGTGATATTTATTTCAGTTTCTGTATTCTGCGTGGATTGATTGCACAGAAGAAGGCATTCCAACTATTTGCTATGAGAGGACTCTCTATAAACGCTAGTTTTCATCTGGAATGTAAACCCAAAACATAGACAAAATCAAAATCAATCCCACTCAATGGGAAGTAGAGGAAAATTGCAAACATACTGTGCACACTGGCTGCAATTTTGAGGGTGGACAAATTCAAGATGTGGGTATTCATGGGTGGGAGAGTGTGACTGAATCATATTTATATAGTTAGAATACATCACACATGGGCAATTATATGATGCACAGGTAAAATTGACCCTACGTGAGATTTTCGGAACTGCAGTTTTAGACTTAGTAGTGCACTCATGTCACATTTAATAGACATAGTAAATCTAAATTACTGTGGTTTGTGTAAAATATTTGCCTTATGATTACAAGAAAGAACATATGGCTTTTTAAATGATGGACTGTATATAATCACTTATATCTGTTTTAATTTGGAGTAAACGATACTTAACAATTTAATTCCTTATGCTATTTTAGGCCTACATTGACTAAATATAGCGAAATGTATAGAATATTTCTGACATTTTTTCACAACTCCCGATACTGTACAAGGAGTTAACATAATGTGGTGCTTGCTGGCTTACAGAGCAATGAGTACAGCATTTTCTGGTGCCTTTCTTTGTGCCTGTGGGTTGTAGATAACCCAGTATAGTGTGATATTCTAAACCAGAATGTATAAATATTTTAATTTTTCACAGCAGCAATACGTCTCCCAGGAAGAGATTTTCAATACATAAGCAAACAATTTATAAACACAAATATCACAATCCAGTTAAAATCATACTAACTAAAATCGTTCGTTTTGTTTTAAGTACAAAACCTATCATTAGCTCTGGACATCTTAACAATTATTTAAAATAACAATACATAATTTATAACCTACCAGCACAGCATGTCATGAAATGGATGTCATTTTTCAGACAGTAATTTAAGTAGCCACTAAATATTTAACACCTACATCTTAAACTCATCTTACCTAAATCTTGAATCACTCTATAACTCTAATAAATATTCTTTGTACTATTTGTAACATTGTGTAAGGGACTAGTTGAGAGCGCTTTTGAAAAACAGATGGCTTATCTATATACTCCTAGTTTTTTATTTACTCTGCTTTTTTTCTTTTTTGGAACGTTTTTTGGTACATTAGTATAAGTGAAACATGCAAACTGTATCACAACAATGCAAGAAAATTTCAGGTGGGAGGAATATAATTCCTGTTCCAGAGCCCGAGTAAATTTTACTGGGTTTTTTTTTTGAACTTTATCAATGAAAGTATCAGCTTCGTAAACTACAGAAGTATATCTGAGAGAATCAAACCTATCTAACAAGAAATTGACAAATGGATTTTAAAAATCATTGGAGCCAATGGAGAGTAGTGGAGTAAGCACTTATTGCTTATTCTACTGGTGTGATTGAGTGCACCCTCAGCAAATTTGCTGATGACACCAAGCTGTGTGGTGTTGTGGACATGCTGGAGAGAAGGGATGCCATCCAGAGGGACTTTGACAGGCTGGAGAGGTGGACCCGTACAAACCTCATGAAGTTCAACAAGGCCAAGTGCAAGGTCCTGCATGTGGGTTGGGGCAATCCCAAGCATAAGTACAGGCTGGGTGGAGAATGGATTGAGAGCAGCCCTGAGGAAAAGGGCTTGCAGGTGTTGTTTGATGAGAATATCAACATGAGCCAGCAATGTGCACTTGCAGCCCAGAAAGCCAACCGTATCCTGGACTGCATCCAAAAAAGCATGGCCGGCAGGTCTGCCCCTCTACTCTGCTCTTGTGAGACCCCACCTGGAATACTGCGTTCAACTCTGGAGTCCCCAACATAAGAAAGACATAGAGCTGTTGGAGCAAGTCCAGAGGAGGGCCACAAAGATGACCTGAGGGCTGGAGCACCTCTCCTATGAAGACACGCTGAGAGGGTTGGAGCTGTTCAGCCTAGAGAAGAGAAGGCTCCAGGGAGACCTTCTAGCAGCCTTCCAGTATCTAAAGGAAACCTACAAGAAAGATGGAGAGGGTTTTTTTTTGCAAGGAAGCGTGGTGATAAGACGAGGGGCAATGGCTTTAAAATGAAAGAGGGTAGATTTAGATTAGATATAAGGAAGAAATTCTTTACTCTGAGGGAGGTGAGGCACTGTAACAAGTTTCCCAGAGAAGTTGTGGATGCCCCATCCCTGGAGGTGTTCAAGGCCAGGTTGGATGAGACTTTGAGCAATGTGATGTGGAAGGCGTCCCTGCCCATGGTGGGAGTTTTAGAACTAGTTGATCTTTAAGGTCCCTTCCAATCCAAACCATTCTGTGATTCTTTATATTCTTGTAGAAACACGCAATAGCAGTACTGCTTAATGTTATTGATTGACACTGTCATTTATTTCCCGTGTTCCCCTGTGCAGAGAATTTATCAGCCACCTCCGGCTCTACAAAGTGTTTTACAGCGGCTTGGCTGATCAGCTGTGCGGTAATGAGTTGGCAGCTGCCGATGGACTCCCGTGTTGGAACGGAGAAGATGTTGTGAGAAGGTACCTTTATGACTCATTTTTTTCTATTCTTTTTTATTTCATGTTTCTCTAAAGTAGCTTCCAACTCAAGTGCATTGTTTCTCTAGTTATGTGTCAAGGTTAGTTCAAAAAACAAATCAGCATGGGTTTCCTTCTCTTAGGCTTCACCTGTAAACAGTAAAGAAAGTCTGCCTGCATCTCTGTTTTGAGGAAAAAAAAGGATTCTACTTTTCTTTAGACATTTTTCCTTCAAATTTACGGCACCCAAACATATAGTGGAAACAAAACTGGATTGAGGTTTACAAAATACAACTGCAGAAAGAGAATCTGGATTTTTGTTTGAGGTTAATCTTCATAAAATGCTCTTTTTAATACAGAGTGTGTGATAACAGACTCAAACTATTTGCTTAAAACTTTCTTTGGCTCTGAAAAATGAACTAATCTCTTAATATATATGGTTTCTCAGGAGAGAGCTAAAAGTTATGACATGAAGATAAAACATTTTAAAGGTTAAAGGCATGTGTTGTTTTATGTATGCAGCAGCTTGGGAGACATCATTCTGCAGCAGCAATGACACAGAAGAGATAATAATAAACTGCTGTTGTGCTGGAATGTATGTATCTCTGGAATCGATGTATTTCACAGCTTACAAAACATTAGCATTTGTGGATGTCAGAAGGATTTTTGGAGAGCTGATCTACATGTGTTTGCTTTATTGCTCTCTTCACCTAAACAAGTATTTCTCTGAGCAGGAAGTCCTTGTGATGTTAACACAGACTGCATTACTAGGTGGTATCAAAGGTCTTGTCAAACAAGGTGGCTGAAGGCTGTGAGGTGATTTAGTAAAGTGGGAGATAGCTGGTACCAAGTAGAAGGAACAGTGACAGTCTGCACTTTCAGAGATCTCTAAAAAAGTTAGGTAGGAGCTGTAATTTATTGATTAATGATACATAAGGAAACTTAATGGATACCCTTTCAGCAAACAGCTACAGTCACACTTTTCTGTATTTTCTTGGGTGGTCCAATGCTTTGGCAGCAGCAAGGCCTAATGAGTGGTTGACTGCCTTGATAGTCTCATTGGGAATCTTTGTCCTAAGGTTTCAACAATCTTCTCAAGATGACATGTTCTTTCTTCAGATATCCATATTTCAGATTTAATTTCAACTTTGCCTCCTGACTTTTGCTTTGCTGCCCCTCCCCGGATAAATTATACTACTCCTAACAAATGTTTCAGTAGCGATTTGAAGTTAGCATCTTGTAATTACAGATTTCCTTTTGGCTGCTTATAGTCTTACTATTAATATGTTATATCTTTTCAAACCTATATTATTTTATTATACAGTACTATTACATTTTAGTTATTATTATGTTATTATACTATTACTATGTTTATAGAATAGAATAGAATAGAATAGAATAGAATAGAATAGAATAGAATAGAATAGAATAGAATAGAATATTTTGGTTGGAAGAGACCTACAATGATCATCTAGTCTATCTGCCTGACCAATTCAGGCTGACCAAGTTAAAGCATGTTATTTAGGGGAATTGTCCAACTTCTTAAACACTGACAGGCCTGGGGCATCGACTACCTCTCTAGGAAGCCTGTTTCAGTGTTTGACCACCCTCTTGGTAGAGAAATGCTTCCTAATGTCCAGTCTAAACCACCGCTGACGCAGCTTTGAGCTGTTCCTACGTGTCCTATCACTGGATATCAGGAAGAAGAGCTCAGCACCTCCTTCTCCACTGTCCCTCTTCAGGAAGCTGCAGAGAGCAATGAGGTTGCCTCTCAGCCTCCTTCTCTCCAAACTAGAGAAGCCCAAAATCCTTAACTGTTCCTCATATGACATTCCTTTCAACCCTTTCACAAGCTTGTTGCCCTCCTCTAGACACATTCAAGGGCCTTGACATCCTTCTGAAATTGTGAGGCACACAGTACTGGAGGTGAGGCTGCACCAATGCTGAATACAGCAAGATAACCACCTCTTTTGACTGGTTGGTTATGCTGTTTCATGAACCCCAGGATGCAGTTTGCCCTCTTGGCTGCCAGAGCACACTACTGACTCCTATTGAGCCTGTGGTGGACCAGCACCCCCAGATCCCTTTCTGCAGGGCAGCTCTCCAGCCACTCCTCTCCAAATTCATAGCTGTGCCCAGTGTTACTCCGCCCTAGATACAGAACATTTTGACTTGTTAAATTTCATCTAATTCATCATAGCCTAATGCTCCAATCTATCTAGATCCCTCTGTGAGGCCTCTTGTCCCTCAAAAGAGTCAACAGCACCTCCTAGTTTGATATCATCAGCAAACTTGCTAATGGTACATTCAACTCCTGCATCCAGATCATGATAAATATATTGCACAGGACTGACCCTGGAATTGAACTGTGAGGAACAATTGAACGTGTGACACAAGCATGTGGGAAGGGAGCACATGCATTGGGTGTGTGGTGCCTGGAAATTTCTCTCAGTTATGGAAAATCAAACTTGGCCTTAGAAACACTTTCCACACACTCAAACGAACAAATTCTGCAAATTCAGAAACAAAGAGATTCTGTTTGAGCAAGAAAGGTTCCTCATCTGCCCCACAGACTATGCTGGGAAATGGATCAAGAAATCAATTGACTAGACAAGAGATCTACTGGGAGATGAGCAGTATCGGAAGTGATTGTGTTTGGGGATGTTGTGAAGGGAAATGGAGATGTCAGGCTTTGGGAATGTGGACTGGAGGCAGTGAGCCTAATCACTGTGCAGGCAAACGAGATTAGAAGGGACTAGTAACATGGAAAAAAATGAGTAAGCAATTCAAAATGATGATGAAATTCAGCCTGAGCCCAATTTTAGCATTTTCAGGAAAACTGTGGCATACTTGAAGAGTCATCCCAGACGCATTATGAGATCAGTCAATAATCTAGGGAACTCAGCTTACAAAAAAGGAGTCAAAGCATTAGGTTTCTTTAACCTGGAAATGAAAACCTGTTAGGAAAAAAACACAAAATGCAAACAGGCTGTTGCTAGGGGGAAGAAAAGTATCTATTATCTGCTTCTATAATGGCTAGTACACATAGCAAACATTTAAAATATATTCCAATTAAATATTAGGGAGAGTTTTCTAGTGGGAAGGACAATAAGGGACAAAAATAGATAGTTTTGGGGTCCAGCATCTGCCTCAAGGAGGATGTTTAAGAACAGTCAAGGCAAGGCACTGAGAAGTGGTGCAGCAAAAGCCGATTTTTCCTTAGAGATATGAAGATAAATTGGATAACCTCTTAAAATCTCCTCCAGTCCTCTGATTATGAATCTAGGATTATCTAAATCCTGTACTGCTCAACCTCTGTTACCATGATCCCAGGATACTGTGACATTTTAGAAGCAATAGTGACCTGAGCAGGCATCATCGCTCTCCTCTGTAAATACTGAAGAACACCTGAACCTGTACACTCAGTCTCTTCTCTATTTCTTCCTCTCCCCACCACTAATATAGTAATAAATGAAAATATCGGTGAATTCATCTGTGCAGTGTTCCTGGCACAGATGGTAGAAAGTCTGTATTGTTCAAATTGGTTGAAGATAAATAGATTTTATCTGTTTTGAGATTCTTCATCATTTCCGTCTGTTTTTGACTTCTGTTTGAAAATCATGTGCCATAGCTGGTGGTGACTGCAATTTTGGGCCTCATGTGGGAAAGCAATATCATAAGCTATATAATGCTGATGTGAGTGTACCAGGACTGTTGACTGTATCTATGTTTTGTGCTGCAAGTAGCAATAAGCCCTGGAGACAGAAAATAGATGTGTTTTAAAAAAATCTTTGCAGTTCTTCTTTCTCCTTTTCTGTGCATTGTTCTAAAGGAAGTCGTTCAAGGTTTTAACAGCTGTAATATCATATCTCAGATAAATCTCACATCTCTAATACCATCTAAGCGGTTATCAAGCTTGGATGGGAAAAGGTCAGGAAACAAAAAAGAGGGTATTAGTGAAATGAAAGCTTACTTAACAGTTTACATTTCATATGCTTCAGATGTTTCCTTTTTGGTTTAAGCTTTTTTTTTTTTTTTTTTTTTGAATTGTAATGTTGTGGCAATGTGGCTCTTGATTCTGAAACTAGAAATTGTTCTGCATCTAGCCTGTCACATGGTGTAGGTTCATGCTTTTATCAAATCTGAGACTGGAGTCCCCACATTCCTGTATTCATGTCAGACAACATCAGTAGTGGGCAGGACTTCCAAGAGCAAGACGGCTCTCGCAAGGTCCACATCGCTGTGGAGTGAGAGAGAGGACATCTCAGAGGAGTCTTCAGCCCTTCCACTGTTTTACTTAATTGTGTGACTACAGTGGTTGGGCAGGAAGCTCAGACTTCAGTTTTAAAGGCATAACTGAGTGACACAATGAAGTACCTGGAGTTTAGTGTTATGGGATTCATTAGATTCAATGGAAGAAAAGGAATTAAAATTAGTAAGTAATGCACTACCGAAACATGTGAGAGAATTGCATGCATCAGTTCAGAATTTCAGTGGCATCTTAGCATCAAAGCTAAAATAACGGGAGTTGTACAAATAGACTGAGATTGTTCTCATTCATGAACATAAAGTGGTTTAACTGACATTTATACAGTTTTGATAGTCCAGAGTGCCTGGCTAGAATGTGAAGAGAGTTGGATTAAAAATTCACAGAGAAGTGCAGAATATGTAAAGTACATCTTGAGACCAGTGAAATAAAAATAGATGTAAGAGAAGAAAACAGTAAAATTACATATGTTGAAGGGTTCAAGAGTAATGAGATTATTAAAAACAGCTAATCAAGTTTGGAAGGAAGAGTTTCATATGAAACACATATCTAAAGTATCCAAATTAAGAGGAATTAAACAGCATGATTGATTGTAATTGCTAAGCAAGTTGTTAGAAAGTGATTATAATAAGCATCTATCATCAAATAAATGCTTAGCTTTAGCACAACTCTTAGGCTGGGGAAAGGAATTTTCACCGTTGATTCTTGAATATTCTGAAACGAGTACAATCCTGAATCTGTTCTTAGCCAACGAAAGGAGATAAATGGTGATATAAGGAGATCTAATGCATTCCTTTTACTTTTCTTCTATTTGAGCTCGTCATCACTTTATAATGAGGCAGAGCATAAACTGCCATCGAAGGCACCACTTGCCACCTATGCAAAACATTTGCTGCAGCAACCTGAAGTGTAGGAACAGCCCTTTATGTCTTTTAGTGCTTTGCCTAATATACCATAGCCAACAAAGGCCAGCGACAGATGCATAGAGAAAAAGAATTGTAAATATGCGCTTCCTCACAATCCGCAAATTTGGAGATGCCCGACCCAGAGCTTGTCTTCCCAGGAGCTTGTAAAATCTTAGCACCAATAGCATTCCACAGCAAGCTAACCAGAAGTTTTCGAATACCAAAACACTGAGTCCACTTAAGAGGTAAATGGTGGGTAAAGATGTTTATAGGCCGAATGTTTTGTAAGGAAAACAAAAATTAAATAAATTGTTAAATCCAAATGCCCAAAATGTGAAGTATTTTTGTTTTGAATTGCCGCTACTCCTTTAGGGATGATTGGAAGTGAAGTCACCAACATACGGCACCTGGGCTCTAAGGAAAAATCAGGTCATCTGGCCTATAAAAACACAGGGCTTCAAAGGTCCTCCCTGATTCAGGAGGATTTTTTCATTACAATTCATACATTTTCATTTGGAAAACTGCTGACATCAGGATATATTCTATGACTAATCAGCAACACCATTAGTTTTACCACTGCCGCCCCCAATCATGAATAATTTCACATTGATCCTACTTTGCTTGTCAGAAGAATGAGAGGGGTTTATGATAATTTTTTCTGTCTCAGTGTAGAAAACAAAAGGCATTTCTATTTCTGGCATCAACATGTAATTGAATAATAAAAAAAATAATTATGTTAGTCTAGTTGCTGGTTTTCTGGAGGTAACTTTTTGTTATCTTTGCTTTTGATAAACCTTAAACATTATTTTTAGGTTAGCTTAATGAATTTGGGAAATATGGTGGAGAATATGATCTGAACTATTTATTCCAGAGAAAGACAAAAATTAGAAGAAAAAAGGATACTGGCTTGATGATAGATTGTATAAAAACTAGGTAGTTTATATAAAAGCTGAGATTCAGATCCCTGTTTCAATTGATTTTAGGAGATCCAAGTCTGACATTAGGGGCAAAAATGAAATGGTGTATGATCCCTTTGTTTATATTAATTGTGGGGTTCGTTATGAGATATAAAAAGAAAATCACTTCTGCTTTAATAAAGGTAATAACGGTTGTCAATATATGCTTAGATAGATCTATGACATTTCATGACAGAATTTATGTAATTACGTAAAAGCAGCAAAATATGCATTGCATTTGATTACCTCAAAATAAATTATCTGGTTTTCCTTTTATTTGCTTGAGCAAATATATAATTTTCTGTAGTGTTTGTCCTAGAAACATTTGAGTCGTTTGTCATGCACAGCAGGGGTTATAACAGAAGGTTTCTAACACCGGCTGAATTAATTTTTATTAAACTGGTAATAATTTACAAAATGTATTGACTTTTAAATCGAAAAATATAATTAGAGCCACGTTAAATAAATAAGACCATTTATAAAGTCAGAGAAGACTATTGAAAGATAGGCATGAGAAAGAACAGTGAAAGGATATTCTAAGAGTTTGAATTACGGCATCATCTTACCTTCACTTTGGAGCGGTTTGTTCTTTTGATTTACCCAGCCATAGAAAAATGGATTTACTCCAGAATTTAGTATTGGTGATCTGATGACTCTTAGAGGTTTTCTTAGGCAATTCAGGACTACCTTACTATAGCTTATGACATGAAACAATGGAGGCAAAATAAAAAAAATAATCTATCATCTCCTTTTTGTATAATAAGGTTTCATATTAGTACCAAGGAAAACTCATGCAAGAGGCTTTGCTGCATAGTTCAAAAATAAGCCTAACATAAAATAAATGGCTATGAATCATAGCACATTATACTAGACAGAAGATTTGTGTATTTGTGCCTCACTGAAGTTCTTATAAAAGAAATATGATGTAACTGAACTTAACTTTGATATACAGGGTACCTTTCAAATAAGTTTAGTGATATTTTACAATGAAGCCCCTTTCACACAGCGATGTTTTGAAATATTTTATATTTCTAAAAATAAATCATTTATCACCTCTAGCCATGGCAATTTAATACAACAGCTCTCAATGAATTATATAAACGGTATTTTGGGTGGTGAAATATCTTTTCAGGGTCCTCTTTCACTGTAGTGTTCACAGCAGTCCTCTATAAACACTGCAGGCTTACCAGTCCAGACGGAAAACTTCTGAGTACTGACGTTCAGCCCTGCAGCGTTTACAGGTGTTCCTTTCAACCTTCGTGTTGCTATGTACGCTGCATCTGCTGAAGACTTTTCTCTTGACAACTACAGGTTAGATTTTCGTTGAACATCCTTCACCGACTGTGAAAATAAGCTACTGAAACTTAGATTATGCTAGGGGTTTTGGTTTTTACATTTTCACAGCCGACTTAGGTACTCGAGCAGGGTGATTTTGGAGATCTGGAAATTGGATGGGAGTCTTATGTGAAAACCACTGATTTTTCCTATGTGTCTAATTGTGGAAGTTTCTGCTAAGTTTTTCTCTGTATGAGAAAAATTTTGCTTGATATAATCCTACTTTGGTGAATATTCAGTAGATTATTACGTGTACAGCTTGATTCTGTTTATGTCGTTTATGTAATACAGATGATAAGAAAGTTATATTCATATAGTATTATTAGTACATTCAAAGAATGAGTTCACTCATTATATTTTATAGAAATGAATATTTTTCTTTCCAATTGTACCAAATTGTTCTTGCTGCTTTTGTGATTAAAAGAATCATTAGATCCTCTTTAGTGAAGTAAAACTAATCTGCCATTCACAGCTGTGAGTCTACGAGCATCTACTTCAAAATAACCTATGGTCTGTTCTCTTTAATAAAACCTATGGTTTGTTATCTTCGTTAGCAACTCAGCTTCTTCTTATATTCTTTTAGAATGATGTGATGGGAGGCACA
Organism: Tauraco erythrolophus; assembly: GCF_009769465.1. Classification (NCBI taxonomy): domain Eukaryota; kingdom Metazoa; phylum Chordata; class Aves; order Musophagiformes; family Musophagidae; genus Tauraco; species Tauraco erythrolophus. The sequence continues at coordinate 79,924,490 of NC_141465.1, read as the reverse complement.
AGTTATGCACAAGTCATTAAAATGACAATTTTGCTCTAACTGTTTCTATACTAACATTGCTTTGTCAGGGCCAATGTTTTTTAGCACTAGTCCACATTGTGGGCACTCAGGAAAAAAAAGGTGAATTAATAGAGATCGTGAATTTAGAAATCAGAGATGTTAACTCATTTTGGATTCAGTTCATTGTATGAATAAAGCAAACTGAAGCTACTTTAATTCAGAAGGAATTTTAATTATGAAAGTCTAGTATCCCAGAGAAATTCAGTGATGTTTTGCTAGCCCAGTTAATACGTTTGCATGTTTAATATGTTCTGAGTGATGTTTTGAGTTTTGCCATGTAGGCAAGCACATATCTGCTGAGTGCTTCGGTGACAGCTGTCTCTGAAAAAGACTGAAGTAAAGACTAATTAGAAGGAAACATGAACACGCTTATGTATGCCATGCTGGAGGCTTAGTAAATGACCCAGTCAAGCGGTAGTGTGAATAGCCACGTCCAAATCTGAAAGGTTTTCATGGTCAGGTAGTGCCTAAGATTTTATATAAGACGTTGTTATGAAGAACAGCTCAAAGCAGCAGAATTAAATTGTTACATTCATGCAACAGGAGACGCTGCAGATTCCTCCCAAATACATACTTGATACCTATGAGGCAGAGACAGAAAAATACGCAGCGTAAAACACAGTCCAAACTCACAATGAACTGTTTTCCTTCCACAATAAAAGAGACTCCTCTGCAGCTTGTAATAGGCAGGAGTGCCAGCAAGACTTTCCTTCAGACTGTTAGGAATCATTATGTGTATTTGAGAAAATCCCATGCCTATGAGTGGAGGGACTGCACTATAGCATACTGCTGTGTAATGAGATGTAGCTTCTCCTCCTAAGGAGTGTGAGGCGTGAATCTCTATCATGTTAATTTTTAAACAAATATATGTCTTATGTTAATAACATCTTGCTGTTTTAGAACTTGTGATATTCTTCATCTCTTCTATTCCAGGTATTTGTGTGAAAAAATGCACATCTGAATGAGCTTCTTGGCCTCTTTCAGTAAGGAGATAAATGGACCCTTGTAGTATGCAATTCGTTTAGTCTTTAAACAGTTGGACAGAACTTGCTAGAAGGACTTGTTTCTCCTTGTTGACTGTAAAGGACATCACTCTAAAGGCAGTGGTAGAATGTATGTTATCTAAATTTAAAATATCTAGAAACTCGGATATATTTAAAAACTAATACAAAGTATATATGCTGAGATTAAAACCAAAATACTCTAAACACTGTTAAACCTGAGAGATTGATCCAGAAGCATTATGCCTGAGTGTTTTGAGGTGTTTCACCAGAAAACTAGGTATACATGTTGATCCATATACTGAAAGTAATGTCTTATAGCAGTGTTGATGAATTTTTGTTAATTCTGATCTTCTGGTCAAAGTGATATATGAAGGTAACTGGGGTAAGCAGTATAAAGGACTGTGCACAACCAAGCCCCACTCTACCTCTTTCTCAGTACCCTTGGTCAAAGATGGAACGTGTTCTTGAATAAGGTATAAGACATTCTGTTTCGCGTGGTATCTTAAAGTTGTTTTGTTTTAAAGGCTAGATAAAATTAGGAATGGATTTGGAGAGAGTTAGGTTGTTTACGGAAAGAATATGAACTTTCCCTTTCATTTTCCCTCTGTTTCCTAAGCCTGTTTTCGCTGTAGGAGAGGTTTTGGCATCTATAACACCAGGTTTTAAGTCTCCGGTTCTTATAAAGTGCTATAAAAATTGGTATGTTTGTGTCCTTTTTCCAAATGTGATGACAACAATATTTGAGAAGCTTATGTTCCTGTACATAAATATGTTCCTACTAATCCTTCTTATCCTTCTTTTAATATGTCTCACTTTCATATCCTGACGTCTTTAAAACCTCTGAATCACATGTAAGTACAACAGTAGTAGAGGAAGTAATAAGCCTATCCTATGTTACAGTCTAATAAAGCTGGATTTTTTTTGTTTGATGAAATACTTCTGAAATTTATAAAGATAGCACGGCAGATAGTTGATATTATTGCCTTCAGTTCAAACATCAAAGCAACATGTTCTATTCTACTTAGGGAAGAAAAATATGTTATCAGTGCCTCCTGAAATCCTTTTACAGAAGCTGTTTGAAATAAATAAAAACTAAAAAATCCTAACAAACAATGTTTTTGATATAAGGATGTTTCATTTTCCATTAAAAACTATTAAATATGATCAGTTAACTCGCTGCAGTACTGAATGGTACAGGGGTTCTGGACAGCAGCGAATGGACAGAGACTGCATAAGCCATTACAGTTGTTTTTTGAGCAAAAGCCTGCTGCATTTGCAGATCATCACTATATTTTCTTCAATTCCTTGAACAGGAATCCCAAGATAAGGGCAACTGGCTCTTGACTGCATATATTTCTAGCACAGGGAAGATTTGACTATGATCCAAACCAGTGAAAGCTCATTCTGGAGTACTGCCCTTCAGCCTTTTGACAGCACAGACTGTATTCACAGAGATCTTGGCAGTAATCATTTAATTTTAAATCCATATTTTTATATCTAGAGAATTAGTTTTTTGAAGGAGAGTTTTTTACCAGTCAGTTCAAGAACCGATAGCTAGAATCTACCATCTCTTCTGTACTTTTACTTGCTTAGTAAAGGAATATATTTGCAGAAAAAAAGATGTTGAGTCAAAGAGCCAGAAGTTGCTTATTTACTTAGCCACCTATGAAAGATTTAAAATGAAAAATAATTTAGCTCATATTTCAGCCAATACAGTTGATTCTTTTGGATTCATAAGTTGATAATGCCATATTTGAGTATACACAGAAGGCATCATTTTGGGGGTGAGATTCAACTGATGTCTTTAGCTATGCAGAATTTAGGCATCTAATTTGAACTTCCTGAGTCTGTATAGTCAACAGAAAGAGACATGTCCTACTTAATGCTAACGGACTGATAGTTTCCAACCACTGCAATCACTTGGAGTAAGCCTCACAGAGGAGCTGCATAGCTCGGATGATCTGAATCTTGCCCTCAAGGACATGTAAGTCTGACAGAGAAAGGTTTGCACCCTAGGCCAACAGATAGAGATAATTCCAAGCATATTTCCGAACTGTCAGAAAGAAAGTACAGGAATTAGTCACTTAAACTCTGTGCCTCAGGGAGCTGTAGTTACAGGTGTGCTACTGGGCACCATCCTTAAGTAAATATCTCCAGAAGATGACCATTGAAAGTAAAAGTTTTCTGAACATCAGCTGAAGCTCGTTGAATTGCTTTCCACTGCTTCCCTCTTTCAGATTCCTCTGGGCTTTGAACTCCTCTGTAGAGAGAGTTTATATGGCAGATGCTTCAACACTGCCATTGGAACAGTTCACGGTGATAGATGCAGCACATATGATGGTTCAAACGGATGCTCATGTCAAGAAAAACTCTTATCTCAGCTGTGTACACAAATTGCAGTAGAGTACATGAGGAGAAGCCATATGTAAAAAGATCCTGCAGTTGTTCAGATGAGCAGTTTTCTCTAATATTTCGATCACCTCCAGAAAGCATTTAAGCTATTTGGGATTTATATTGCCTTTTTTTTTTTTCCTTTTCTGTTGACATGAAATAGACCTTGAATACGTAAGATTATCATTTTGTAAGAAGAGAACACATTCTTTCTCTAGGGATAGAGCAACTCATAGAATCAGAATAGTTTGGGTTGGAAAGGACCTTTAAAGGTAATCTAGTCCAAGCACAGCGTAGTAGTCAGGGACATCTTCAACTAGATCATGTCCTAGGAAGTCTCATCTTCTGAAAAACAGGCAGTATAGTATGTTAATTTTTCTCATTTATGTGTGTGTATAAAATAATTCTGAGCTTATGCATTTAAACTTGTGTGCATCTGGGATTAATGCTACTTCACCTGTCTGCCTACAATGAAGAAGTACACGTATATACTGTAGTTAGATTTTCTGTCAGTTAGGTGTTGAATGCAATGAAATTCACTCCGTTGGGAGGAGCTTTTGAGGAGATGTGAAGGTAGATGCATTCCCTAACTGTATTAATTTGGGGAAGACAAACCTGGAGGATAAATGAAATCTATCAGCTGAAATCTGCTGAGATGATAGGTCAAAAGTGGAAATTTCACCCTGAAGTTCGCTTCCATTTGGGGAAGTTAAGCCTGAGAACAGATATTGTCAAATGAATAGATCCCAGCTATGGGAAATTCTGGTAAGGCATAGTATTTTTATTATCCACATCTGTCTCAAAATATCATTGCTGTTGCGTAAAGTTTTGCATTTAGTAAAATTAAAACACGTGTTTGCTTTTACTTTAGTATTTGTTATGAGTTCAAACTAATTATAATACCTTTATAATGTCAGAGAATTTGGGAAGTAGATAAAGTTTCTGCTGCAAAATTTTTGTTTCCAAACAAACAAAAAAAGCACCAATATAATAAAAATTAAAATAACCCATGATGAGTCTACATTAAAAAGTTTAATGTTATAGCATGTTAAAACTAGCAACCCTGGGGCATGTTTTTCATCACCGAAAAATAAATAAATACAAAGAGGACGTCAGGGTAATAGTGACAATAATATGTCCTTCTATGACTGTGATTTTCTGTTTAAATGAGACCACTTTTCCTGGAACACTTGGAGATCTAACTGCAAAGCACATTACCAGCACGTAATTTGAAAAATGAATAGGTAATAGTCCATCACAGTTACGAACAATACACAACATCTGGCCAGCCAACTGAAAAAGGAAGGTACTTAGTCACATATTACATAATTAAATCACAGAATTTCTGTCCCAAGATGTTGCGGAAGTATAAGTGTATCTATGTTCAAATAAGGGCTAGACAGATTCATGGAATAATTCACCAAGGACTCTTGATACAAGTTACAATATAATTCCACTTTCTATAAATTGCCAGAAATGAAGGGACTGTGCGCAAGGAAGGGAAGGGAGAAAGTGTAACAGTATGTGTTTCATTCCAAGTCCCTGCTGACTAACTTCAGAGAGTGGTTGCTTAAAGAGTGGAGCTTCCCAGGTGGAGACATTTCTCCATTTGAATTTCTTCTCCATGATGCTCTGATGTGTATTGCTGAACCATTTTCTTCTTACAAAAAGAAAAAAAGATATCGTTGAGCACTCAAATGAATGTAAAACAGCTGTAACCTAACGATCACTCACACTTGCGCGTTCACTTCAAGGCATGTATACCCTGGATCCACCACATCCTGCTTTGCAGCAATCCCACAGAACTGGGAAGTGAGAGCTAGAAGTTATAGCAGAAATGTTTTGAAGTTTTATGGGCTTCCCCACTGTGGCAAAAAGTTAGAAACTTTTTCTTCTTGATTTCATACAGTAAGAAGAGCTCAAACTTAAATATTTTTTCCTGTTATTTCTCTGGAAGAAAATACCAGTGTGATTTTTTTCTTTCTCTTCCTCTAATCTGTCATCCTCTTTTCATTTTTCATAACTTTTTTAGTTTACCTCCTGTTTGCATACCTTTCTTATTCACAATTTTTCACCTCTTTTTCCCATTGTTTTCCATATTCTTGTCTCTACTTTGTTGTCCACTTCAAACCTTTCTTGTTTGCACTCCATTTCTTTATTTTCACTTCACCAGAGTCACATTAATCATAGTACAGCAATGACAAAGTGGACTTTGTAACTTTATTATACCATTGGGTTTTTGGTTTGGTTTGGTTTGGTTTTGCTTTTGCTTTTGTTTTTGTTTTTGTTTTTTCTGGTAGCCACAAAAGAACTTTAGAAAACAAAGTGAGTCTGCTTACAAGTATTCTGGAATGGAATCCTTCTTGTTCTAGGCAACTTTGACAGTGGAAGTGAATTCTACATTTTAAACAAATCAGAGACATAATATTTGGGATTTTTTTCCCTGTTTATGTTTTACTTTTTCTTACTATAAATTCAAGTGACTATTAAAATCATTCATTCTAAAAAAATTTCAGAACTCTAATCATGATGCATGTGAGAAAAAAACACTTAACAGAAGTCAGCATTAGTTTCAGACACCCCTGATGGCAACTATAGTTCACATTTCATGACCCTATTATGACGATAGAGAAACAAACAAAAAATGGGATTTTGAGGGGGCTATGTCAATACTTGTTTGAACTTCTTGTAATCTGATTAGGCTGTAATCAGTCACCTATTGTTCAAAGTTTCTTTTTTTTCTCCCACATGTTCATAGCATTGCCAAGTACAACATCAACAGAAGCAAAAACTTCAGGTAAACCTTAACAGTGGAGGCTTTCTCCTTTTTTTGTGGTCCTCCGCAGAGAGCAGTTCTTTCTGTTGCTGCATCCTAGGTTGCCACCCAGTGGAGAAGACTGTGAAGTCTAATTGATGCAGGCTCAAAAAGAGAAGCTTTGCTACTCACCGACCTGTAGCCCTTTATTCTGCAAGGAAATACCTGTGGGTGGCCTTTTGTGAAAACAATGCTTGCATTTTTTTGTTTTCGGTTGCTTTAATTTAGATTTAGAAAGTGAAATAGCAATAGCACGGAATCTGAGGGCCTCTGGGGCTTGCCTCTGTTCTCTAGATGTTTGCTGGATCTGACCACAGTGTTGTATGCCATCTAACAGCCTAATACAACACTGTAGCTCCATTTATTTAGTGAAAAAAATTATTAATATGACAGTGGATCAGAGGTGTGATTTGCAACAGTGTCTTGAATTCTACAAAAAGATTACATTATTTTCAGCTTCTTATAAGTTTCGCCATCTGCTGTTAAAATCTCTTCTTCCACAAACTTCATTTGGCCTTAGCTATGTTTAAACAAACAGTTCACAGCTTTGAGGAAAGAAAAAAACTAACAAACTACCCAAACCCCCAAACTGGTTTCCAGTTTGTATTACTGAATAATATGACTCATTCTGTACTCACTATTTCATCTAAGTGTTTGCAATTGCTGTACAAAGCGAATGTAGGCAAGTGTTGGCAGCCACCAGTATTTAAGTAGTGTGTCATGAGGAAATACTCTGAGTATTTAAGGGAAAGAGAACAGCAGAGAAGGGTGAGTCAGAGTACAGAAAAGAAACCAAGGACGCTGATCACTCTGAGGAGCGGAGACATGGAAGACAGTGACCAGTCACTTCCACCTCAGAAGCAATTCCTGAGTGGCCATCACTCTGCCCTGGTCCACAAGCCGAAGGTTGTCCAGAGCAGGCTGAACACAAATAGAAGAAGATATTGGCTAAATCCTCTTTCCTTTGGAAATCTGTATTTCCTCATTACCGTAATGAAAGCCAAGTTACAAACACTCTCTCAAAGAGTGTTTTTTTTTCTTTAGAAAGATTAAAAGCAACAGAAACTCAAAGTCTTTTGAAGTCATCCCTCATGTTTTCCGATTAAAAGAAGCCTCCTTATCTAGTCTATTACCTGGTATTTCCATTTTTCAAATTCTTCCCCCAAAGCTTGGGAAGAGAGAGAAGAGAGAGAAAGAGAGAAGAAGAGAGGAGGGTTTCTAAACTTACTGTGAGAGTGTTCTGCTTCGTTAAAGTCCCCTTCACATTAGCATATATCTGTCTTTTACTTATGGAACCAAGTTGTAGCAGATAAGGTAGAAACTTTCAAGAATATGAACCCTATGCCTCAGTACTTTTCTCTTTATTTGCAGTGTGAACAAATGCATGCTGCTGTTTGTCCTTTTCAAAGTAAAAACATACAGGAATTGCTTCAGTTCAGGATTCTAAAGGGAAAAAAGATCTATTTTTTGGTAATATTTTTTCACCTTGTGTGTGGAACTTCAGTTGTTACTCAAGGCTCATAAATAGAGAAAAACCTGGGTTGGGAAGAGACCTCTGGAGTTACTGGTCCAATCTTCAGAAAGAAGTCAGGGCCATAGATTAGGTTATTCAGGTCTCTGTCAAGCTGAGTCTTTAAGATTTTCGGTGATGGAGATTTCACCGATGTTCTGGGCAACCTGTTTCGATGTTTAACTGATCACAGGGTTCATATTTTTTTTTCATATAGCCAGAGGGAATTTCCTCTGAGCAACTTGTTCCTGTTGCCTCTTGTCACTGTGGAGCCCTGTGAAAAGAGTATCCCCCTCCTTCTCTGTACCTATGGTTTAGGTGCTTTATAAAGTGTGTGGTGAGATCTCCTATAAAGCCTGGTCTTTCCCAGGCTGAACAAACACAATTCATTCAGGCATTCTTCATATGACAAGTTCTCCAGCTCTCTAAACATCTCAGTGGTGTCTTAATGAATTCACTTTGCTTTTCAGGCTTGTAAAGGCCCATATGTTGCCATGACATTTGCAATTACAGAGTTTTGTTTGTTTGTTTGTTTGTTTGTTTTTTCTTCAATGCTCTCTCTGTCTCAAGTGTAATTTGGGCAAGGTAACAAAAGCACACTCTAAAATCCACTGCTCACCTTTAACATGACCTCTGTCACACTTTGAGCAGAGATCTGGGTATATGACCAATCATTTTATTAATCTATTTTATTAATTTCCAGAACTAGTTATATCATTTTTCAGCTTTCAGACAATTTTTATTCATGTATGTTCTTTAAGATTGCAGTACAGCATAAGGTTGTGGGATTTGAGCTTAATTTTTTGTTTTTAATTTTCCCCATGTGCTTATAATCACAGCTGTGTGAAGTATGGCCAGGTATTTTTAATGTTTGATATACAAATGAATATAGTAAATTATTAGTAGAATGCAACTGAGAAATTAAGCAGTTAACAGCTAAAATGTGGGAGAGTTCTCAGAGGAGACAAAAAATCCCATCCGTTTAAAATCCTGAGTGTATGTGCAGAAACTGAAAAGGAATTCTTTCCTTCTAAATTATGGACATTACGGACCTGCTTTCTACTTGAAGAAGCAGATACAGATGCATCTACGTTAGCGTTTTAATTTAGATCAGTAGTGTGCTTTTAAAGCAAATCTCTCAGTCATCACCAGTTGCTTCACTTCATTTCATGCCATGGAGAAGACTTGGGGCAAGTAAATGGGATTTTCCTTTCAGATGAAACTCAACTGTAAGGTGTGCCTGAAGATTGCACCTAACACACCGTAACTACTAGTGGCCATTCAGTCTCTTGGGATTAATGTAGATCTAAACAAGTATTCTCTCCCCTCCAAATAGATATATTGTACATACTGGGCCTTAAGCATCAAGTTTTTACAGAAAAAAAACCCTGTAAATTTGTTGTTTAACTACTACTAATTTAACTACTTCCTGATGTCAGACATGACTTGTTATGGCTCTGTCATAGGAAGCTCTGCATGTGTGTGGGAGGAAGGGAGGCTGGTAGGAAAACCACTGTACAAAACATGGCAAATCCAGGCACATGAGGGCAATTACTGGATTTCATTTAAAAAAAAAAACAACAACAAACCAAAAGAAAAATCTAAGTGCTAAATATATTTGTATTCAGAGTATTGCCTGTTCATTATCCTAAGACTGATTGTTTAAATGGATTATACATAACAATTAACATCTTTTTAAAAAAAGATTCTTGATACTTGTGTTGAGAAGGGACTTAAATTTTATGCTTGATATAAAGGCTTGTGATTGTTTGAAATAATCATGTTTATAGCAACACAAACCTTTTAATGAAGCATGATGAACTGGGACATCTACTTCAATGGAGGAAAAGAAAGTGAATCACTTTTCTTCCAAATACAATACATGATCTGTTGTTTCAGTGGGACAATCATCGTGTACAAGCCAGTGTATTGGGATGTTTTTCAGCCTTAATTGCCCTGTCAGTTACAATTAGAGGTGTTAATGTAACTGTGAAATGCTACAAATTACTTGTGGCTTTTGCTCCTTGCATTCTCAGCCTGTCTTACACAAAAAGGTACCAGAATGACTGAGATCTCTTGCTGAGTCTGTTATTAAGGTTTACTTGTTATACTCCCTGGGTACAGTTATTCACTCAGTGTGGGTTCAGTATTATGGGTGTAAAGATGCCTGCAGCAGAATGGTTTAATGCTTTAAAGTAAGGGGAAAATCTTCATGTATTAGGCATTTTTCCTGAAATAGCTGCAGCTATAGCATGGATTCGTATAGCTGTACTAGTTAAAAAAATACTCTTTTTTTTAACCAAAGTTGTTATTAGTATGAAAACCTATGATTTTCACAATTGTAGATGTGCTTACTGATCTATAGATATTTGCCATTGTTTTTTCTGTTACAATAAAGGAGCTGACATTTTTTTAAATCCTACCACTGTGATCATCTAGAACAAAGGGATCATCTTAGCAGAATGGCAGAGAAGTTTTTGACTGTTGGAGGAAACATGAACTTGAAAGTGGGGCACTGAGGGTAGTGATTTGCTAGTCCTTTCATTTCAGTCAGTAGTATCAAAAGGTTATCGGTCCAGCACTAATAAATAAAGTAAAGGCACTAATAAATAAAGCAAAGGGGACAAATCAAATGAATGAATGAACGCCATGATACTGTACTCTGTGACAGATGGAGAAAAAGATGATTTGCGGGAGATTCATAGAAAGGTGGCCAAATGCTGCTGGCTGTGTGGTAGGTTAGATTTGATTTTCTTCTGCTACTGAAAAGCTACTAAGTGCAGTCGTTCAGTGGACTAATAGACTTACTTCATCTTGTTTTGAGACAGCTGCTCTGCATTTCTGCAGTCTTAGAGATTGCGTTTCTTTTTGAACGGGCAAATGTCTCTGACAGTGGATTAAGCTTCCCAGTCTTTGCTTCAGACCTGGAAGAAAAAGCTTAGACTGTGAGACGGTTTTATCCCATTGCCTGAAATCCTGGAACGCTGAGTAAATTGTACACAGTGAGAGGCACTTTAGTATAATCACCTAGTGATGAATAACTAGGTAAAGTGACAGATCACCTGTTTATTCAGTTTTGAAGTATATATGCTGCTTAGTGAAGCAATTTAAAATATCAGTCATCGTAATTGATTGGTTTTTTGGATTAACAACTGATTACTGAAACCCATCATTTATACAGCAGCATTTTAAATGGGATTAATCCACATGAAATAGTTTTGCCTTAATATATTTTTGTTCTTTTACCTGTGCAGAACAAGTATCCTGCTAAAATAAATGTAAATTCAATGACTGTAAAGCCTGAATGTTAAGATCTTATCTTTCAGCCTAGGTTTACAAGGGGAGATGTCAAGATTTGAAAATATTTTGATAATAAGAAAAAAGAAATGAATCATTAGTCTTCAAAGACATGAATGATTTTCAAAGAGGCTTTTTTTTTTTTAATTATTTGAAGGCAAGCACATGTTTGTATGTTAGGGAAGTTTTAATCTTATATCATTTTTCTTATCTCAACCAAACAAATGAGCGATTGTAAAAATTATGTAATTGTTAAGAATTGTAAAGACAAAATTGTTTACAACAATTATTTAAGCCATAAGAAGTAGTAATACTTTTATTAAATTAGTAATTACTAAGACTTTATTTTTTGCATAATGACAAGTGTACATTATTTTAGAGATGGAGTGGCACTGAGGTATGTACTTATGTTCCTTGTGTGCCTGCTGACACATCTGATGTAGGAAAAAAGTAAATTCCGTAAACTGAAAGCATTAATATGTTCACCAGGTAGTCTAAAAAGACTGTATCACTGGTGTGTGGCATGGTATATAAATGAAATCTAACATAATATTTACCAACAAAAACCTTATTACATGAATGTGTCGTTCCCATGTATGTGTGTTGGTGTGTGCATATAAACTTAGCATGGTATTAAAGGCCAAGTAGCTATTTTGTCTGGCCTATGGTATGTAGTAATTGAAATTGCCTAACATTGTAACTTTTTATATTGCAACAGTTTGATTTTCAGTATTTCTTAGCTATAGAAAGTGTTTTGAGGACCAGACTGCAATACTAACAATATCGCCTTAAATATACTTTATGAAATACATTTCTTGCTGAAGCAAAGTGTTTCACAGCCTGGCATCTCTGCATGCCTGGCCTATGGGAGAAAAAGAAGTCAGAACCTTTTTCTGTTCTAAAGTATCTTGGGGATGAAGCTTTCACGTTTGCTGCTGTAGGACATTACTTCTCTAGCCTAGTCGGAGAAGTGGACTACGTTTAATGCTGCTACAACAGGGTTGTTGATGCTCTTCAGTTCCTGGTCTGCAAAGGCTGGGAATGACGGAAAACGGTTTTAACCTGTGCTTTAGGCATCTGACTTTGGGCTTTTTCCTAGGCTAATCTTCTGCGTCTTCCTAAATAGTAAGTAGAGCTGAACAGACTCTGCAGGAAGGTGATTGGGAATCCCTGACTTAAGCTTCTTCTCTAAGCAGCTCTTTTGAAGAAGCACCTCCCTCTCTCCTATGATAACATGGGAAGCCTTGCCCAAATCCCTCCAATTCATCTTTCTTGCAGGCTTCCTTTCCCTTGACTTTGTCATCTGCTTAAACTCAGACCATGAAAAGGCATTTTGGAAGGTAAATGCAGTCAGAAGAACACTGCTGAAATCAAAGGAACTGCTTATGTGTGTAACCACACACAAAAAAAGTACTTGCAAAGCTGGGGTGTTAGATAATGAAGTCTTTGAAGAAGGAGCTCTCTGTTTGGCAGAGTTATTTGTTAAATAAATAGCAACCAGCAGGCTCTACTTTTGCAATCAATAACTGTAGTATTTCTTTTTATGTTTGTGTTTAGATAAAAATGTATTTATGCTGAAGCTCTTGCAAAGATTGACTGAAACTTTAAAAGCCACATAGTCACTCAAATATTTCACATGTGCTTTTCACCAGAGGATGACAGTTTTACTTTTGTGTAAAGGGTCTTATGATAAACAGAGAAAGAGCTATGCTACTGTATTTCACAGATACGGCTGTATTTGTAAAGAATGTTCAGCCATATTGCCATATCAGTGTGTATATACATAAAGACATTATTTCTGTTTATTTAACGCTACTCTTTCAGGTACTGGACAGTTACGCTTGACCTGTTTCTGATCTCTAGAGCAGAGGGTGATTAACTGCAGCTTTTGCTCCTCTTCTTGCTCGTAGATATCTAGAAGAAAGCTATAAAAAGACCTATTCAAGGGAAAGAAAGAAGGTCAGCTACTCCATCAGACTGTAAGAGCTAGGATTACTGTCAAACTGGAAAACAGTAAACTGGAAAATAATATTTTCTATAAAATAATAATTTTTTATATTACAGTTTTTTCTATTATTCATACAAAATTAGCATAGGTTCTATACCATTTTATTTTCTCTTTTGAATCTGTAATTGAGCTATTAACCTGCTGACAGAAAGAGCAGGTTAAGCTGTGGAAGACCAATGGCACACTGAAACAAGGTGGAAGATGTAGCATTGGTGTGTTTCTGGACAAAAGCCCTGTTTTGAAAACATAACTACTACAGATGTTTTGTTACTGTAAGAACTGGACAAGTCGATCTATCACCAGAAAAAAAAAATTAATTATTGTTTTACTTAGTGTATTTCTTACACCAGACATTTACTTCCATGTCATTTTATTAGGTGTGGTCATTGGAGCCACTGGGTGCTGCAAGCAGAGTACAAAACAACTAAGCCCTGATGTGACACAATATCAAAGGAAAGTAATCCGCTCCCTCAAAAAAAAAAAAAAAAAAGAAAGAAAATAGTTTATTGTTATTGCATTTTTTCCACTCAATAGGTGTATTTACTTCTCTGGATTGAAATGAATAGTAAGAAAAAGATTTGTATTCATAAGCCTCTCACCTGAAATTCTCATATTTACTCACAAAATGCATGCAGAGACACATTCTTTATACTATGCTCTTGGCATACGCTTCATCTAGGATAGTGAAATTAAGAGTGAGATTTTCTCGGCCTACTCAGTAGTTGGGTTGCTTGTTGACATAGGAGATAGGAAAGAAAATCCGGACAGTCGTGTATTTTCATCTCTCTTCGGTGTTAAGAAAGGCTCAGTCAGAATACTGGGGCCAGCCGGGGTAAGTGAGGCATGACAAGAGCAAGTTCCTGCTGAGATCTATAGGATGTGGTGTTCACACAACAACATCAGATTGTGGCATGCTCACAGAGTTTTGGGTCTGTTTAGTAGTTACCATTTTTGTGTCATTTTGTTACGATATTGGCACCATAGATACTGACAAGTGAAGCTACTATAAGTAAACAGGGAAGATACAGAAAGAAGGAATACTGGTTATGCCAGAGATAAATAATGATAGTGATGTCTTAAAAAAAAAGTGGTGATTTATGGAGGCCTGAGATATCTTAGTTCCATGCAATGTATTTTGGCAGCACTCCATTTACTCCACAGCAAATTAAGTATCTCTATAATGGAATTAATAAGTATAATACCACTCTCTGTAGAAAAGCAGAAGTTTTCTCTAAGTTCTCTGACATGCAGAACATTAAAGGTGCAAATTTCTGTATTTTGGTAGTCAGTTATTATTTCACAGGCATTTGCACAGGTCAGAAAAATATCCGATTTAGGGTAAAAATAATTTCTATTTCTTCATATTTTCTTTGCAAAAGAAAAGCCAGCAGGAATCCTGCACTGTCAGCAATTCCTATGGAACAGAACAAGTCGTCCTTTGGAGTCAGCCGTGGCTCAGGGATTTTACAGCTATATAGCAAGTGAGTAGCCTGGGATCGTCATACAGTCACAGGATGATTGAAGGGGCCTCTGGACAACATCAAGTGCAGTCACCTGCTCAGAGCAGGGTCATCTAGAGCTGATTGGTCAGGGCTGTGTTTTGTCCACTTTTTAATATCTCCAAGGACAGAAACTCTCCAGCCTCTCTGGGCAACCTTCTGCAGTGTTTCACCACCCTCACGGTAAAAAAGTTTTGTTCATATGTTGAAGTGGAATTTCCTGTATTTCAGTTTGTGCCCATTGCCTCTGGTCCTGTCACTTGGCACCACTAAAAGAGCCTGGCTCTGTCTTCTTTGCACCTTCCCTTCAGGTATTTATATACATTGATAAGATCAATGGCTGACAGTGATCTGTCAACCACTCCCCCGATTTCTGTCAGCAGACTTCTTGGGGGTGCGTTCAGCCTCGTTGCTAGAAACATTAATGCAGATGTTAAAGAGTAGGGGTCCCCGTATTGACCCCTGGTGTGTATCACTAGTGACTGCTCTTCAGCTGGACTTGGTGCCACTGATAAGAACCCCATAAGCCAGTTCAGACAGCTATCAATTCACCTGATTAACCACTTACCTAACCTGCGCTTCTTCAGCTTGTTGATGAGGATGTTACGGGAGATAGCGTCAAAAGCCGTGCTAAAGTAGAGATGAACAGATCCCACTACCTTCCCCTCATCCACTAAGCCGGTCATCTCATCACAGAAGTCTGTCAGGCTAGTCAGACATGATTTTCCCTTCATAAATACATTATTGAAAGTGGAGTGATATCTGCCAGCTCCCTCAGCATCCATGGGTTCAACCTATCAGAGCCCATGGACTTTTGTATATGTCCATTTTATTTAAATGTTCCCTAATCTGTTCCTCCTGCACTGAGAGTAAGTCTTCCTTGCTTTAGATTTTCCAATGGGCCTCAGAGACCTGGGATTGCAAACGGCCCGTGTTACCAGTAAAGTTCAAGGTGAAGGTAGCATTGAGTGCCTTGGCTTTTTCCCTGTCCTTTGTTACCAGATCCCCCACTGCATTCAGCAGCAGACCCACGTTTTCCCTAGGCTTTCTCTAGCTTTTGATACACCCATAGAGGCTTTCCTTGTTTCCTTTTGTGACCCTCTCGACGTTCAACTCCAGGCGGGTTTTGACTCTCTTACTCCTGTCCCTGCACCCCATCTCTGTGTTCATCGTTGGTGACCTGACCCTCCTTCTGCCTTTTATAGACTTTCTTTTTGTGTTTGAGTGTAGTCAGGTGCTCCTTGTTCATCCATGTAGGCCTCCTGCCACCTTTGCTTGATTTCCTGCACAAGGAGATGGACTGTTCGTGAGCTTGGAGGAGGTGGTACTTGAAAATCAGTCAGCTTTTTGGACCTGTCCTTTCCCCAGAACTCTCTCCCATGACAATCATCCAAGCAGATCTGTGAGCAGACCAAAGTTTGCTCCCTCCCTTTCTCCCAAGTTAGGGAGGGCTCTTGAAATTAACAGAAAGCATGTTTTAAGCTACTTTGTGATCTTTCAAGTGTCATACATGGGAGCTGAGCTTCAGCCATTGCTACATAGCTTGCAGGATGTTGAGCCTGTGTCCTATTTCTTCTTGTGCCACAATCAACCCCACTTTTAAATTGAGGTTATATAACTCGTGTCCATTCCTGGTTTTGAACAGTGTGTTCACACTGAAGCAACCGTTTTCCCTTAGCCAGTTATGTTGCTCTCCTAAACTAATTAAGCTCTTTAAGGACATGTCTTCACTGCTCAGGAGAGTGCAATGCAGAAAGTTCCCAAGCTGTGCCTAGTCAAGCTGGCATGTCTGCCCTGCACTGTATGGAGATGCCAGTCCCTGGCAGCAGTATAGCTTCATACAGCATTTCTTAGATTAAGTCATGCCTATCAGTGTTCTTTCTACTGTTGTATCTGAAGATCACATTTTCATGGCTGCAACATTTGGTATCTTATTGTGATTGTGTGATCAAGTACACTTGATAGGGACCTAAAAGAATTTCTTGCGAAAAATACAAATAGCTTGAAATGCAATGATACAGAGCTCCATTACTCAATTTCTGACTCCTTCTACTCTACCCATGTTAATCACGTGTGACAGTCTCTGTGAGAAATATCTGACACAATGCAGGCAAACTGGGTAGAAAAAAGTTAATGTTTACATTTCCAGTATGAAATTGTATTTACATGGCATGAACTGATTGAGATTATCTAAAATATACCTATTTGGATTTCTGTCAAAATCATTTTAGAACACTTTAAAGATTTTTTTGTGTGTTGTAGATTAAATATCCATCCTAGGACTCCAATATCCATTAATTTCTCGCAAGTCGTTTAATTACAATGAGCGTTAGTTTCACAAGAAGAGTAATTACTTTTTATTTTATTGATACACTTGTCATATGTAAAATCAAGATTTGAATTTTGTTCTGAAAGCATAATCTCTATATTTTTTAAACTGTGAAGGAGACTTGAAAGTGATTAAAGTGATAAAGGATCCACAAGTTAGGATTTTTTTCCTTAAGAAGATCAATCTCTTTCTGTTAAAATCCTATCCTATTTGTTCTTGCTGTCACAGAAAGCAACATGAGTTTTCCTTGGCATCTTTACTAGTAGTTAGATGACATCCATATGATTAATTTGACTTTTGGAGTTACTGTTGGTGGTAAAAATATTAAAAGACCAAGTGTCTTTGAAGGCAGATGAAATAAACATAGAAATTATGGAATTTAAATGTCAGTCTCCTTGGGAAAGAAATGCTAAAAATACTAATTCATGTGAAGATGCAATTAAATTCTTGAAGTGGTTCTAAGTATTTTCTATGTGGTTGCAGGGAGTGATGTTCACAAAGTAGTAAAGTATTATCTGAAAAATTGCTGACAGTGGGACATTATGCCCAAATCACATGCTTGAGAATATTAATATTGAAGTTGGTGATTTGTCAATCTGTGGGCACAGCTTTTATTTAAAACATTCTGTCTGAGATATTAAAATGTGCTCTAAAGATTCCTATCAAAATAGTTGTGTTTCTGAAATCTTTAGGTTTTTAAAATTTCAAGCTCCTTTGTTTTTCTATATTTTTAATGAATTTAAGATCTTTTTGTGTT
This sequence comes from Tauraco erythrolophus, assembly GCF_009769465.1. Taxonomy (NCBI): domain Eukaryota; kingdom Metazoa; phylum Chordata; class Aves; order Musophagiformes; family Musophagidae; genus Tauraco; species Tauraco erythrolophus. The sequence continues at coordinate 79,906,820 of NC_141465.1, read as the reverse complement.
GAATTGCAGTACACTGTAGTTCGTATTTTGCTATTATTTAAGTTTTCAGTTATAAGTTTACCTCCATTCTAGAAGTATCAGTCATTAATTACAAAAGCCAGTCAAGCAAACATTAAGTCATAAACTCCAGTTCTTAAACTCATTTTCCTTTTCTTCCCATTCCTCCTGCCTATTGAAACTCTTTACCTAGAGAAAAATGTATTTCGATATGTACTAATATTTCCTGACCATTTCCCCAGAATGCTAATTATTGTATCAAATAATAAAGTGCAAGCAAAAAGAAACCAAAATAAAATCTAATACCTACAAATTATCTATCTTTTCAATGTACTTATATTCAAGTGTTTATGAACATTGGGAACGTGTATAAAACTGTTGTGAAACAGTGCCTGTTTATAGCCAAAATAGCCGAGGGTGTAAATGTAATAATTTATGCATAAAATAATTGTTTATGCATTTATACCTGTTTGTAAATTACATACTCTTTATGGTTAAGATTATAACTGTCAGACATGCAGAATGAGGATCTATACTGGGTTCCATAAATCACTGGGTTAACTGTGGTTTAAATCCATCGGTTGAACAAATAGGTTAATAAAAATGCCTCCCAGATTGACTTGTAAATATCAGCTGTTTCCTACCTCCCTGACAATACCATAAAACCCCAATGCAATTCCTGATGTTGTGCAGCAGTCACACAGCTGCAAAACTATGTTTATATCAATCTACAATAATTTAGGCTCCAGTCACTGAAGATTTTTGGACAGAGTACAGCTGGACATGACATCATGTAAGTTTATTTAAATTATATTTGCACGTACTATCTTTAATTACTCTTACAGAAATCTCCATAACTCTGCTGAATATCTTACCAGACACTATTTGTTTTGAAAAAGTCTGGTACAAAACAAGCTGTTACGAATGGACTGAACAGAACCAGAAAGCACTTGTAAGGTCCAACACCCCTGATGGGCAGCCCAAATCCTTGTAGTAGGATGATGAGTACAACACGATGCCATGGCCTGATAAAATCCCAGGGCAGTAAGGCAACCCAGGACCTGAGGAGCTGATCGGTGGATCAGCTGTGGCCAAACTCCAGTCATTGGATGGAAATATTCTGTGGGAAAAGGCACCGTTCCAGTTGGAGCAGAGCACAGATTGAATGGGAAAATTGCAGAGTGGGAGTTAGAGCCAAGGCAAAACTGGAGACTAGTGTCGTGTTGTAGCAGGCAGGAAAAATAGCACATATCAAGATTTTTCACTACAGCTCAGGTAGAGGGACAAAAGATCAAAGATGTCATAAGACAAATTATTAAAAGGATGGGTGGACCAACTTGTATGGAATGGGAGAAGAAGAGGAAAGGAAATGAATTTTAAAAAGGGCCAGGAAGTCACCCTATGTGTTAAAGATCATTGTATAGTGGCAATAATTCTTTAAATCAGTTTAGGTCTATAAATATGGCATCCTTGCATGGTTTTAACTAGCCTGCTTCATGCGAAACTTTTATATTTTTAAAACTACAGAGACTCTAAGAAATTAAGTCAACTTGTCAACATCTGGTGAAGTTATAAATACATAAACTATTTATCACTGTTTCCCAGGGAGTATCTGAGAAAAAAGAAATGCAGAAAATACAGAGGCCATTGAGCAAATTTTGTGGCTGAACAATCAGTGATTCCTACAATGTACAGCCAACCAAATACTTACACTTTTCCCTAAATATTTGTGTGAGATAATATTTCATAATGACTATTTTTTTCCTGTACTCAGACAAAGTTTCCTAAAAAGTAGGAACAGATGTCCCAGAATATATTTAAAGATTCATTTGGTACAGTAACTCTTCTACATTAGTCAGGTCAGTGAAAGCATAATTGCACAATACCTTGAAAAATGAGGGAGTTTGTTTCCTTACTGATTTCAGTTCTATTAATTTCTTTATCAGTTTGTATCTTTCAGAAGATGCCTTTTTGACAGTCATTTCAGCATTTTGAGTGCCTATCTGCTTTGCTTGGTAGCATCCACTTTTACCCTAGACCTTCATGAATCATTGAAAATGACCATTCAATCAGCTTTTAAAAAAATGTATTGTCAAAAGGTTTTAGAAACATAAATAGTTAGTGGTTCTGACTATTTTACCTAAATATAGCAAGACACATTCCATACAGTAATTTAAAATGGGATGAGTTAATATACTTTTGTGGATTTGCAGGGACGAGTTCTTTCAAAAGGCATAGAACACCGAATTCTTTCTGCAGAATGTTCAATTTTTTGTGTCTGTCTTTTCTGGCTGTTTTTTCCTTAAACACAACTATTTCAATTTAATAAAAATCATCACTTTTTTTTTCTTGCATTATTTTTCACTTGTAACCTGAAGGGTACCACCATGTGAATATTAATTCTTGTAGTACATTACATGTGTGGTAAACGTGGCAAATAAGATGCTGAACACATGATGTGCAGCTGTCCCAGTGAAATTGGGGCTGACTCCAACCCTGAGTACTATAGTCTGTCTTAGCTGGATTTGTTTTGATTTGAAGCAGTCTTTGATGATATCAAGGAAAGGACGGTAGGAGGGAAAAAGAAAGGATACATTCCAGAAAATGAAAAATTAATTTAATGATTTGTCGCTCATTTATGTTCATTTTCCTGCAGTATCCTCTAATGTTTCACATTAAAAACACACTAATGACTGTGCCGGAAGCTACAGTATGGAATTCTCAAGTGTGCAGTCTCAGAAGAGTCCACCTTTTTCCCCTCTCTCTATAAGGTAATAAATTCCCAAGTGAATTGGGAGAGGGTGCTCACAACCAGTCTGTGCTTTCAATAACATTGCAGCTAAGATGCCTTTAGTAGTAACATCGTGCAGTCATGCATTTTAAAGACTGGTTTACCATTGGTCAGGATTTTATTGGATGTTTTCAAGCGATTCTGTTTATTTATATTGCACCTGTCATTCTGATATCCAAATACCAAGCAATATTCAATGCTGTTAGGTCAAAGCGTAAGTAGCATTTTCATCCTGTCTTCTGTCGTGAGAAATAGGAAATGATTGTGTCTGCAGTTTGTTTAGTTGCACTTTTTAAAGTGGCAGCATTGCTCTTAGGGGTGAAAGCTGGTTTGAGGTTGTTTAAGAATGTAGAGTTAGGCCATTCTCATATTTTGTGGGTAAAAATGTGATGCAGTAGGCCTTTCAGTGGCCATTGAGATTTCAAGGCCCTCCCCTTAGCCAGGAAGAGAGCTCACTATTTTACTGAGAAAAATTGCGTTTTGCTGTGATATCCTCCAAAGTCTGGATCTTTTATAGAAGCACGGCACGTAAATCTATTCCGCGAGAATTCGGTGTCGGCATCCCAGTAAAGGAAGAAACAGTAGGTACTGTCAATGAGATTCATGGAAATGTTGGTAGAAGAATGCCTGAACACTGAGTAACTTTCTGTTTTATTTCAGTGAATCCACTATTTATAAGGTAATAACAGTGAAAAAAACCTATACCAAAAAAAAAAGTTTCTTAAAAACAATCAGAGAATCCTTTAATAATCTATATGTTAGTATTAAGTCATCTTTCTTCCTTTTCCAAGCTGATGAAATCAGTTGATTAAAACTACAGGAACCTGACATGCCTCTAGGTGCATAACTTTTTATTACTGTCTGATGGAAGTTATAAACTGTCATTCCAGGAAGCAGTTTTTTTAGAGTTGATTGTTTTGCATTTAACTAAAGGCTTAAAACTGCGTTATCTGAGTTTTATCAAACAGAATGTTTGGACAATATTACTGTTTTGTGGGTTTTATACCTCTTGAAGCAATATAGGAGATAGGTAAAAACTTTTTGTTATTTGTCCTTATGTATTGTTTTCCCCTTTGCTGCTTGGCAAAGCTCATTTTCTTTTGTTTCTCTCACTGTTTTGCACCCCTCTGAGTCAATATAGAAACTCTTCATTGTCCTGTGGGGTCCTGAGTTACAGTATTTTTGATCTGTGATAGCATGATAATATGAAAGGAAGTGAATCTTATGTGATGCTTATAATTAAAATTTAATTTCCATGTGAATATCCCTACAGGCTTCAGTGTGATAATACCTCTAATACACGTTATGTTTAATCGTGACACTCTCAGTATCGTTCCCAAAATTACTGTCAGTTAGCTGTGACTGTGGATTACTTCTGAGTTGAAGGGCACTATTCATACGCAATATGCAATTCTTAATAAAATAAAAATGTTTCATGTAAAGCCATAGTTAATGCATCATGAGATTGATCAGAATGTTTTATATTTCATAAAATAGTATTTGAGACCTGCCTTTGATGTAATTGAATGTGATTTCCTGCTAACATCTGCATTGATACGTTTTGTAGTGAAAGTCTATTCCCACACATTTGTTAATAATAAACACGCTCACACACATATCTGTATGGAAATATAATAGTAATGGTGAGTATTTCGGGAAGAGTTAAAGATAGAATCATAGAATCATAGAATGGTTAGGGTTGGAAGGGACCTCAAAGATCATCTGCTTCCAACCCCCAAATACTTGTATAGACATTTAGAATAAGGTTGTAGGGTTTAATTTGAAAAGAATATATGAGAAAAAATTAATCATGATCAGTTGGGCTAAGTTGTCACTAATACACTGAGAAAGAGTATACTGTTTGGTAGGACTCCACTGCAGACTGGGGGCTGATTACGAGTTACTGTCTCCTTTTGAGTGAGCTGAACCAAACTCCATTGACTGTATTGACTAGAGACCTGGTTCAGCTGAGTGAAAAATACAGGTACCGCATGCCAGTTGAGATGCCAACGGTATCTGAAATACTGCACAGCGTTGGCATGTACAAAATCATACAAATATTGGTTGGGAAGGACCTCTAGGGATTGCCTAGGGCAAGTCCTCCACTCTTGGTGACACAAAGCTGTGAGAGACCCAGGCCTTTTTGGACTGGTAGCTGGAGGCCATACATGATACCATCAAGTGGCACTAGATGCCTTCTGAATCAAACCCTAGGTTTTCATTTACTGTAGTGGGAGCATAGATACCTACCTCCTGGGCAGACACCAGCACTTGTGTGTCTGCAGTCTGGAACTGAATTCCTTCCCCACTGTTTGAAGTTGGCAGTGTTGGAAGCAGAAGCGGGAATTAGGATTGTAGACAGGCTACAGCTGTAGTAGGAGAATGGGAAAAACAAAGACTCTATATAAATTTTGAGGAATCTTAATATGCCTTGTGTTAAGAGTGATGTTCTAAGCAAAGCGATAGAAAGTTATTTGTGACTTTTTATGGTTTCACGGGCACATGGAAAGATAAATTGATGACAGTGAATAGTTCTATAGTAGCAGAACACTAATCAAGATAACCTACTAGTATCTATTGTTTTCTACTATATTGCTTTTTTGTTTTTCTTTTCAGCTATCCATCGTCTCTTTTAGAATAAAATATATTGTTTGAATATTGATACCTGTGTTCATGTATTCAAAGTTGCTTGCAAAAAAATGTGCTAAATCATCTTTGTCTCAAAGGCTGTCAAATTAAAAACTACGTTAAAAAATTTCATTGGACAAAGAAAAATGTTGGAGACATACTACTATTATTACTTCAGTTATTTCCCTGTTCAGATTCTCTTATATTGGATATCTCTGTGAAAATTTCTTTGTAGTTAGGTTATTTACCTTTCTTGTTTGCAAGTACCAGTCGATTTTTTTCTAACATTTTTAGAATTTCCTTCCTGATCTTATTAGCATCTGCAATAATTTTCCTACTTCTTCAACTGTTCACACCAAAATGTGTATTAAGTTTTTTTGTTGATTATATAGTTCCTTACAAAAACACTCAAGAATTACAGTATTTTTATGCTTGTGAGAAACTTAATTAGATATTATTCGATGGTTCTAAACTGTTCTGTTGTGGTGGTGTATTTGATGTATTTACATTTGTAGCACAGCAGAAAATTGAACATTTTGCTTATTACTGAAAAAAGAACTAAGAGTTTCATTACAAATTTTTATAACATTTGCCAAAATCTTAAATATATAACATCTAGAATATTTTCTCTACTTAGAGTGTTGTGCATGCTAAAATTGATCAGGACCCAAGATGTAATTAGACAAATTCTAGAAGATAAATCCTTTGAGTTATAATAAATATTTAGAAGCAGCTTTGGGGTTATAAGTCTCCTGAGCTGAAAACAGACAGAAATGTTAGGGGCAAACTGGTCATATATGTGCTCCCTGTTCTTATTTTTCCCTAGTCATCTGTTTAAGGCCACTGTTGGACACAGAATACTGGGCTATGCCTTTGACCAAATAGCTGTTCTTATATTCTTACATTATTTTAGGAAACAATTTTTTTAAAAAATCCATTTTCCATTTTCATTATATATTAGGTATTTCTTGGTAGTCTTAGCCCTAGTACTGAAAAGCTTTGTATTTATTTCTGAGTTCGCAGGTGTACGTTACTGTATTATATAGTTTAGTAGGGAACTACTCTTTCCTTGGAGAAGATGTCATAAAATACTGATACATCTTTCATTAGTTTTTTTTCTAGTATTTGGAAAAGCATCCTCTTATTTGATTGCTGTAGTAAAGAGAATTCTATACCAAATGATTTTTAATAATATGCTAAAATTTCTGAAGATTGAAGTCATATGTGGGGTTCATAAATTACTACCTCTGTATCTCTGAAAGATCTCGATGTCTTCTTCCCTTTCAGAAATGAGCCAACACTGTAGAGGGTGTATCACCAAGCTTTGTATGACTCTGTGCAGGCAATAAGCATATTATTGGTGCTTATAATTTTTAATCGTATTACAGAAAAGCGGTAACACCCCTCAGGCGCAAGTTGACCCAGGAAAATCCTCTGCAACTGACTCAGGGTGATGGATGTCCCCTCCCAGCCCATGGGGCTGAGGGTCTCCAGAGACAGCCCCGGGAGGGCTGGGGCAGGGCCTTATTTCTCTGACTGGGTTATTGGGGCTCCCCTGCCTGGCCTTGACCTCTCTACTCCTTCATGTTGGCAGAAATGACCTTTTAATTGTATAACCTAACATGAACTGTGGAATTTTTCTTGAGTTTTTGTAAGTTTACACTGCTGTGCTCTACAAACAGAATTTATAGGTTGTAGGATTTTCGCTTTGTCTCCTTTTCATCTCTGAAAGTAGCAGGGGTGGGGGCAGGGGCTTTATATACAGTTGTATAACACTTGCAGCACTTAGATTCGGTACCTTTCTTAGCTTCAGAAATTTCAGCCCTATTTCTTCTGCCTCACAAGGAGAGTGCCCTAAATAAGCAGGCTGGAGATTTACTAGATTACAGACACTGTCCATCTCTGCGTTGAAACTGTGAAAAGAAAAAAAGAAAGCCAGGTTTCTGAGGCCAGAAGGAGAGGAGAAAATAACTACAACTGTGTTATTTTCATTTAGGAGTGGGGAGACAGAAACTGTGCTATTTTGGTTTATTTTTCCTTTGTTTATTTGCTTTAACAGGTGACTGGTAGTGATGGAAACAGACATTCTGCTGTTTTTCTCTCTTGATTATTATGCTCTGCATAACTGGGTAGTTTAGTGGGTTTGATGTTTCTGTATTGACCTTCGGACTCTTGGTGGAAGCAAAGCATACTGAGGCAGTTCTGGTCAAACAGAGAAGCATGCCACTAGTTATCTTTGAGGTCTAATGCCATATTACAGGTATTTTATTAGAGCCTCAGAGAGGACTCCCACATACCATCTCTCACCCACCAAAAAAGCCCAAACCTCCAAACAAACCAACCCTTAAAAGGAGCTAATGTTGTTAAGCAGCAGAGTAAAAGCATCTCTTAGAAGTGAAAAGACATCCTTTGAAAGCACTTTGTTGCTCTTGTTGGGGTGTTTTTTTGTTTGTTTTGTTGTTGTTATTGTTTTTTCCACAACTAAAGAAAGTGGTAAAAGGGCATAAACTCAGGTGAGCCAAGTCAGGCTAAGGCCAGATGTTGAGGAGCAATTTGTGAAAAAATAAAACAAAACAAAATAAAACAAAACAAAAAAGGAGAGATATTTGCTAGTGCAAAATTCTGTGCTGGATCTGACAACCCAAGAGAGGTGAGGCTGCTGCAGCTCCATGCCTTGAATCCAACCCGTAGCAAGATTAAGCATGTACTCCTGGTACACAGACACGTAAAGCCTCTGGAAAGAAGCTGTGGAGAGGATTGGAGAGCTCAAATATGATCCATACGTGAAGTCAATTCCAAGGAAATTACAGACAAAACAGAAAATCTGAATTCCTCGAGTGTCTTGATGTTCATGTTGGAAGAGCCAGGAGCAGAGTATCCACCCTGGTACTCCAGTGAAACGCCAGTATGGACATGTTACATGGCTTGTGGTGCAGTTGTACCTGTTGCTCAGAACTGTCCTGGTGTCAGATAAATGGAATGTGGCAAACGCAGTTTTACAAATGGCTCCAAGCTGGATCCAGGGTCACTTCCTCGAGGGGTGAAACCAAGTCTGTGCAAATACCTCTGTGTAGATAAAGGAAAGCAAACATCTCAATAGCGTTACATCTTACAGATAAACAGAGCTTCCCAGTCTTTTTGGAAACTGCTGACGTTTGTCTACGAACTGTTAACATGTATACAGTTAGAAGTAGAAATTTATTTGTCCTTCTATATATTTGTGTGAATTAATTTATTTATATATCTACTTATGTCTTCAAGCTAATGGAGAAAAATTTTCTCCACTTCAACAAACCCCATTGTGTTCATAGGCAAGATCAGTGTTTCTGTGATGTAAGTTTTATTATTTTGTAAACTATGCATTTCAAAATAAATAAAATCTATCAGAGCTAACACCAAAGGTGTGATTAATCTCATGCAATTTTAGAGTCATACAGTGTACATCTGTAGCCAGTAGTGACAAGAGTCACTTTAGAGTTAGTGGAGAAAAGTGATATTGCAGATCTTGATTCACCATATCTACTTTAGAGATGAGATTCACTTTCTTAAATATAGGCATCCAGTGTGCCATTTTAGATCCAAAGGTATCTTGCTTGGCCTCTAGGTTCTGCTGAGGTGCTTGATCACTTCTGTGTCATGTTTGTCTGCCCCATGGAAATGACTCAAGATACCCTGTGGCATTTGGAATGGCTTTGTAGATACGTACATTTAGGCAACTGAATTCCACTCTAGATATGAATTCCATGATAAAAAAGCACCCTCTAAATCTCCTCACTATTAAGAAAAGCCTAGACAACCACTTTACAGGTAGCTATGCAAACAGTAGACATCTAGATATGGTCAGATGAATCATACCTATCTGTTTCTAAGAAAAGCATTCTGCAACCATTCTAATAATTCCTGACTTTATAACTATTCTGAATAAAATGGAGGGCTGAATTAAATTCTGATATAAATGGGTAGAATCTCTACTGACTTTGTGGGGTTTATTTTGTAGATGCTGACTTGTGTCCGAGTGTCATTTTTTGGTTACTCAACTGGAGTGGTCAATAAAATATTCTTTCAGTGTTATGGTACATATGAAAGTCCAATAAGCAAGTATCCATTTTGCTACTGTGTGTGAATCACATCACTTTTATTTACTTATTTTTGTTTGGTTTGTGTATAAAGAGAAGATATGTTGAATAATAGAAGGGTACGGAGCTAATATTCAGAAGCTGGTTAATGATACTATTAAGTGTAATCTGAAATCAGCTTTAAAGTATATTCAGTCTTTTATTGATACCAGCTTTACATTTCCGAAAGTTAATGTGGAGACATTCAAGACTTCTAGATGGCAGAAGGAACGCTATTAATAGTTATTTTATCTCAAGCTTTACATGTTAAATTATATAAAAATGGAAAGGTGGTGTTGTGTTTTAAGTAGCCGCTTGTTATTGAAATCTCATCTTAAAATTAAAAACCTGTATCGTAGTAACATTAGGACACTTCAGGGCATTTTTAATGAATTATTGAAGTGCTTTGGATGGTTGAAGACAGCTGTTTTGTTACTTTATGTCTCTGAACCTACCCAAGGCATATATAAATGGACTAGCAAAACATGCCTTGGGGCATCCTAAAAATTTGTAAATGGCATATTAAAATGTTGTTGGGGGAGCAAAATTATTATTGATACTCAGTCCAGACATTGCTCAAAAATGTGTGTTGTTTCTTCACAGTCCAACCTGTGTTGATCAGTGCTGATGGGGCAATATTAACTCTACAGGACACAGGTGGGACAGAGCACATATGTGATAAGAAACGTTAATCTGGGCATACTTTTTTCTCTAGGTGATGTAATCTGCAGCAGAAGAAATAACGGATATGAATTGCCTTTATGTGAACTCACTCTTCTGTCCAAGTTCCAAACATTTTATGTGCTTTCTGTAATATATAATATGGCTCAGGTGACTACAGACATAGAAAATATATTATTTATTTTAGAGTTGATTGTACTTTAAGGGAATTGTGGGGAATAGAACCTATGTGCCTCATATACTCTTCATTTTGAACTATACAAAATTTTTTATACAAAATTTTGTTTATTGGTGAAAATCGTTATTAAATACAGTGCAATTGAAATCAGAAAGTAGGATGCAGAATCCCAATTAATTTCATTTTGTCACTTAAAATCCACATTCTGCCTATGAAAATGGAGCCTTCAGTAAAGGAGTTTGTGAACACTTTGATGAAAATGTCAGGATTGAAAAGAAATATTCAAAAGACACTTTCAAAGCTAAATATAAATAAAAGAAATGCATAAAATGAGTAGCAGAAGAAAGACAAGTTTTCATTTACCTATACTCAGTCAGAGACTGATTTTCAACAATTTTTGATACCTTCAGTTCCACATAAAGTCAGTGCAAGTCTCGTATGATTGCACTGAAGCACTGGAAACCAGACCTTGGAAGTCTGGTGGTGAAGTTCTCAAAATATGAGTTTTATCCATGAGCAGATAAAGTCAACTGGAGTTAAACCTCTTAGGAGATTCGGAGTCAGATGAATGCACATCAAGGAAAAAATGGCAGAGACTGAGAGGAATCTGAAGTAGCTAATAAAATAAGAGCTTTTCTTTTAAAAGAAAAGGAGGAAAAGGAAAGTCACAAAGGTGACAAGAGTTGCAAAGAAACCTCTGTGTATGTCATGGAATGAAACAGGGATGAGCTGAAACTTTTAAGAGAAACATATGAGACAGGAGAATGGCACTGTGAAAAAAACATGGAAGAGAAAAGCTAATCTGTTAAACAGATCAAACGTTAAATTATCTGTGAGTGACATGCTTTTTGCTATTTGGAAAAAATACTTCTCTACATTCACTAGAAGACAGAGAATAAATACGCCTGTTTGCTCAAATACTTCCCTCCTCTGGCCTTACTCGTATCCCCAAGCATATACAGACATCTCAACCTTGCTAATTCTGCCGAAAATATTTTTCACTGTTGAAGCGAGGTTGTCATTTCTGTCGCCCTGCCAGCTGGCCCTCTGCTGATATATTGAAATAGCCTGTTATCTGAATGACAGCTGGCAGTGAGAGGACTTCTGGTGATGGAGTTGATTACTAAGCTTCATTGACAGAAAGAAGTGTTTTTGCTCAGTCTTTCTCCAGCCTCCCTTCTGGGCAGGAGAATAAAGATAAATATTCATTGACAGACTTTGAGTTTAATGTGAATACTCAGCCACATGGAGGTTTTTCCCCTTCTCTCTCTTTTTTTTTTTTATTGGGATGAGTTTTGGGCACAGCATCTAAATGCTTTAGAGTAGATTTCCTTCTCTAATGCTGTTTTTATGCTATTATAAAATACATATGCTAAATTATATGCTAGTATAATATAGTCAAGGTTATCGCTTCTTTTTCAATATGCTAGTTAGATTTTTCCCCGTTTCTGAAATGCAGAAACAAAGCCTGAATTGATATTTTTTCATACTTTCAGACAAAAACGTTTAATTATAATTAAAATAAAACTAAAATACAGGGTACATTCACTGCCTTTGAAGGCATGAAGTGACAGTGGAGGATAAAAGGAAATGATCCGCTCTTTGCCTCTGAAAGATACTCCCGAAACCATGCAAGCAGGGAGGCTATAAAGAAGGATATGGCTACAATTATCAGTGGAGCTTTAGAAACATTAGACACGCTGTTTTCAATGACTTCAACAGCTGATCTTGGATAAGTAAATCCACAAACACACAGATAATAATAATTTAAAGCTCAGCAAAGCTATGTGTTTCCCTTGGCTAAATATCGTACTGGCAACATCATAAAAGAATACTAGTGCATAATTTTGAGGATTTTCTTCTTCTAAAGCAATGACTAACATGTTTCTTTTTAAACCCATTTCTCTTTCTCTCACAATCTTCTCTTCCTTCAAAAAAAATTTCATTATTTCTTTTAGCAATACTAGATTTTCCTAAAAATTTTTCTAAAACTAAAGAATCCACACAAATTCTTTGAAATGAGGCAGGTGGGAGATAACCCTGCATCCCTTAAATCAGGATGGTTTGCAGAGGGAGGCAGGCTGTATCAAGGAGCATGCTACGACACAGAGGATAAACAGTACTTGATAAAGCTGAACTCCAAGACAGTCTTTGTGGCATCATATACACTGAAGTGAAATGTATTCTATGACTGTGTTCTTGTAGTCTGTTTTCAACAGCATGTACTTCTGATGACTGAAATTTTCTTGGTGGTTTTTTTTTTTTTTTTTTTTTTTGTAAATGAAATCAAAGAGTTTGGACACGTTTAGTGAGGAGTTAACGTTTTAGGATCTTGGATGTCATTCTGGGTATTCAATACAATATAATCATATAAACAGCAGAAAAAAGAGATGGCGTTTTGTTACGATGCTCCTGCTAATGGCATTTTCAGTGATTGAGAGGACATCAGCAGGATGAGTAGCAACAACTAAACCCAAAGTAGCCAAAGTGCTCTCAGAATGAACAGGCTGACTTACAAAACCAGTATTATTTCTTACAGTCTCTTTATATACTGTTATTTCATATACTTGATTACTGGAAGGAGTGTATATTTTATGTTGCCAGTGTGCCTTTAAAAGGGACATTTGGAACTGTAATTCAGGTCCAATTTGTAATTGACTGATATCAATTGCAGAACGAAATATTAAGAAAAAGGTATCATCTCAACACTGATGCACTTATATTTTTATATTGTATAAATATTGCCCCTAGTATCAAAGACTTTAATAAGGAAGAATTCTGTTACAGTGTAAGAGCAATAGAAGGCAAAATTTACTGTTATTTTGTGTAGTTAATTATTATGCCAAAATTTAATACTATAAATGTAAAAAAGTAAAATTAATTGCATGTTAATAAACTATATTAAAATTACGAATTAAAATATGATTGACTAATAAATGTGGAAAGAACTATAATCCAGACTAATGGGTATAGAGTTCTGTCAGAAAAGCCCTGGTCTTAGTCTTGATGTAGCATTAATTCATTATACAGCCTTTTTCAAGTCATTTTGCCTTTCTCTGTTTCCCTAAGTAAGGATAATAACACCTATCTGCCTTATGGGTGGGGGTATAATGAATATCAATTAAATCATGCCTGTAAAGTATTCTGATAAAGTATCATTGCTGTTTTAATTATCATGAGGGTAATCAAAACTAGGTGACCAAAATTTTACAGAGCATTGTCGACTGATACAAGAAAAGGCAGGATAAAATTTGTCATTGGATCCTTAACTTCATACCCTTGTCAGACTTTCCAGGCAGGCTGGGGATAATGTGTGATATTTCTTATCTAGACATAGCAAGCTGAATAAAGAACAGATTGTCAGCCTAGTATATATCACAGTGGCCCCAGGACAGAGCAAATCTTTATGGTCAATTTATGAATGCTTGAAAAGTTTAACTAAGAATAAAATAATGCAATCTGGCAACCTTAACTGTATTGCAATTTCCCAGTTTAAGTTTTTTCGTGCTTAAATGGATCAGTTCAGTAGCGCAATGGCAGCACGGAATTAACTGTGTTCCTAAACTCTCAGAACGTTCATCACTTTTGCAGTTAACAGTGAAGGAACTTTCAATGCATTTATTCTAATAGTTCGTTTCAATAAGTACTTATATTGAATGAACAATGGATCTATATTGTCTCCAAAAACCCTCAGGGAATATTAGAATGTAGATCTGTGGCCCGACTTTAAATTAAACAAGCTTGTGCATTCACAAAGATACTACAACAAATAACCTGAATGGATTTACCTTTAAGCTTCTCAAAGAAATAACTCACAATAAGAAAATAATTGTTCGTAAGAGAATTTAATGATCAATGACATGTAATTCAAAGTAATATATTTATCTCGCATAGCAGATTGTTCCAGCGGAAAAAGCAATCGTGTTTACAGTGTTTAAAATATCCACAGTTTCTCTCCTTATCAGTCCATGAATTTGCCTAAAAAATTAAAAGCTGTTCTACTAGGCAGACGTATATTTTGTTTTTGTCAATACTGTACTAATTGTATTTACTTATTTATTGCGGCATCGTATTTTAAAAAAGAAGCCATCATCTTACAGGATATAAAAGGATATAAAAAGACATTAAACTTCCTGAAGTTAACAATGTTAAGTTCCTGAAGTTAATATTGGAAAAATGCCCGTTAGTAGATTGCATTAGCCTGTAGTCTTTCCTGGTGGGAGAGGAGGCTATGGACAAGGCTGTTGATGCCTAACTGGGGAATGCATGCACATAGCAACTGGAAAATCGCTGAAAATGTCTCTCCCTCCTTCAATATATTCTCACATTGGCCACATTGTGGAGCTACAACTAAATGAGTCAGAAACTTTGAAGCACTCTGCCAGGTTCACCGAAACAGCAGTATGCGAGGCAAAGCATTAGATAATGTGTAGTGTGTGCAAACACACTTTAGTTTTATTATGGAATACCTTTTTTCTTTAAAATCATATGATAATATGAGCATCTTCTACTATTTTTTAAGGCTGAGATAAAACATTCTCTGGAAAAACAAGATGCACCTCAACTTTTCTTCTGACTCGTGCAGCTATCGTTTGAGAATAAGGCATGTTGCCATAAGCAAGCAGTGTTACAGTACCAGAAGAAATCTTCCTTGTTATCATCAGCTAATGCTCAGAGAAAGAGAATTAACAGTCTCTGCTTCAATTACTGTAGTTACTGAAATTACAGTTACTGTTCTTACTCAAACATTTGGTCACGTTTTTAAAGAGGAATTAGGAAATTTTCTCAGCTAATGTCTTAGGTGATTTTCCAGAAATGTTTGCTGTTTCTTGTTATTTTTACTGCATTTCAATATGTGTGCATTACTTTTTTTCACAGAGTATACTTGAGGTCTTTAAACATGTTTCAGCTTTCAGTAAAAACCACTTCAGCCTAAGAGGCCCTGGCTCAGTGGCCAGATTGTTGGCTGAAGTGGTAGCAGCTTGGAGAAATTCAGGTCTTTTAAGAAATGCCAGGTGTTTATTTGTGTTCAGAAAGTTCTAGGCTTTGATCTGGGGGTGAAAAAATGATTTTGACTTATCAGACAGGTTTTCTGAAGTATTTGCCACCAAAACTCATTTCTCCCCAGGCTGATCACTTCAAAACAGCCTGTTGCTTTAGCAAGGCCAGCTTGGCTTGAAGTAGATGTTTTTGTAAAGACTGATGTAAAGATCCCAAAGTATACAGATTATATTTTTTCTGATTAAATAAATAGCTAGGCTTTTATTTTTTCTCTCTCATAGGGCATAGTAGCTTCTTTTGGCTTTTTTTTTTTTTTCCTGTCTTCTTTCTTTCAAGAGTCTAGTCCTTCTCAGAAGTGAGCAAAGTGGTTAAAGTTTGTGAAAACAAAGGGGGGAGCTCTTGCTGCACTGCCTGTGACACAGAGGCGGCTGTAGGAAAGCTTGTGCAGCTTATTTATACCATATAGCAGAAGGGGAGATTTAGGAAGAGTTTTGGAGTGATCTCTCTGACCACTTCTCTTCTAACCCTTGCCTTGCCCATGCGACTATTGGGGAAGTTACTAAAAGATTCATACTTGAAACGACACTTTGGACCAGACTGAAGCTTGCCATACAGAACTGAGTTTTCCCTCTCTGTTGGATTCCTTCCTTAATCTGGCTGCTTTGTAAATATTGTATAAAGTGTACATACATATGTAGAACCGAAAGCATTGGTTTTGATTTTGTTTATGATTTGTCGTTTCCTTTTCAAAATGATACACAATATTAGTATCATAGAGCTCAAGTCATGTTTTGAATACAGCTTTTCCCATAAAAATATAGCATGGATAATACAAGCAGCATTTCTTAAGCATATTAAAGTCTTGGTCTTTAGGTTAATAAACTGAAAATTTAAAAATCATCATGATTTAAAAATCATGATGACAAATCAGTCCACAGTTATATGGAGATTCATATAATTTTAGTGTAATGTTCCAGACCAGTACATGCAGAATTTTAAATAGACACGGTACATATGCAAGTGTTGCGTCTAATTCCCTTTGTGTCTGTGGACTGAAAATATAGCCCTCTTTTTAAAGAGTGGACTGTGGAACAGCTAAATATTTGCCGTTTGGGAGGCATTTACACTGCAAGACACAGAATGCCATCCATGTTTGTATGTTTACTCTTCAGTCCTGACAGGCTCTTAAATGTTTAATGTGAAAGGTATTTCTTCTGCCCTTAGAAAAAAAACCACAACACTTTCCCTCCTATGCCTTTTCCTTTAATAGCAACAACCTCCTGAGTATTGGGAAGGACTTTTTATCTTAAAATACATATACAATATTTGTAAACTTGACTTTTAGTTATCTCCAGAAAAAAAGGGCTTGTGTTTGTTTTTTTTTTTTTATTGGTGTTGTTTTCCTTTTTACTTAGATGCTTCTGTTATGATTCCACTGACAACCCTGTCACTTTCTGCAGCTCCAAGAAGAGCCTTGTTCCTTTGAAATTTTCATTACCTTTTGTCTGGCTGCCAAGATTTCTGCCACTGTAGTCTGGTGATGCAACAGCAATATCTTGTACTGCCAGCCCTGAGCCTCGAGATCAGAGGGAGAGAAGCTCCAGAACGGAGCAAAGGTATCAGCATTCTTCATTTTTAAGTGCATTTTCACTGGCTGATTGGTTGCAGGGGCTAGTGGCAGAGCAGGAACTCGCAGCTTACTGCTGACGTAGAGTTAGCCACCTGAAAAAAAAGAACCTCAGGCCCTCAAATCCCACTGGATTTAACAGTGACTGAAACCATTTTTATTCTGTCAGAGGTGAAAGGAAGGAAAAAGTGGAAGGTGTGATGCCTGATAATGGGGATGGACACAGTATGTATCATTGAATTAGGTATATACTTAACTACCCTCTTGCAATGGATGTATGAAAAGCACCGATGGTGTTATTGATGGCTGTATCCATTTTACATTCAAGGACATGACTGCAATTCACTGTCCAGTGTATATGTTTGTGTAAATACTGAACTGATTTAAAACTAGATAGTGTGGAGTTCAGGATGTGTTGGAGTTGTGGGGGAACCTGGATGAATAGTCACACTCCTGGCTGGCAAAGAACTGCTACAACTGCGTTCCTGTCAGGATTTCAGTCATCTGAGTCTGTATGAGCTGTAGGCATGACTGTGATTGCACTAAGTGGGAGCGGTAGATTAGATAGTTATTTGCTAAAAAGCTTCAGATGCGGATTTCCCTCCGCATAATGCCGTTAAACACGAGTTGCTCCAGAGTACTTTGTCATTCAGAAGAAATGTGACCACTGTTTAGAGAGGGGCTATGTCCCCGCTTGAAAAGGAGAGCACGAGATGTACCCGAGGAAATGATGTGTGCAGTCATAGCGCTTTCATCTCTACGTTTTAAGGAGTAACGATAATGATAATAATTGCCTTGCATATGGCATATACAGTGCAAACTTGGGGAATTTACTCTTACTAAGGACACTATCAGTAAGTCAATTTTTAAAAACTTTTGATTTTTTGGTTTTAGAAGGTCCTTTCCAGAAGTCGTCAATCCAGGCTTTGTGTATGTCCCTTTTCAAAACACAAGAAAAAGCAAGTACAAAACAAAATTGATGAAGCCAGCAGCTTTTTGCTTTCCTTCCAGCCATATGGTACTCACTAGCAGTGAATGAACTTAAAAAATTTCCCACTGCATCCGTCCTTTTTCCCAATAGAAATTCCACCTCGGTGCTAGCTTGAGAAGATGGGCTGTGCAGCCTTTTTGAAGGTTTATGGAGTGTGTTAGATCCAGAATTAAAGGTATCGTTTCAAAGGGAAGGGGATCGTGTGTATGGAGCTGCCTTGGGAGCCACCTCTTTTATGTGTACAGGGAGTCTTTTAGCCCCATTGCTTATCGTAGCTGCTTAGAGTGAGGACAAGAGCAGTCTGTCAAGTGAATTGCAAGATATTAGCGAATTTCTAGATTCAAAATGAAAATATGCTTTAACCGAAATCCAGATACTTTATGTCTCAATATTCTTGTAGAAGCTGACATGCACCTTCCCTGCTGATAGTTCTCTTTTTCATTTATACACTTTGATTGCTCATTTGGTATTTATAATCCAGAAAAAAAATAGTTTAAATTTTTATTATCTTTTATACCAGTCACTGAGTTCCACGTCCAGACTAAATATGCTTTTATAAATAAAAGTTCCTAGCTCGAACAGGCTGAGCAGGTATCCGTTTCCAGGTGTCCTGCTTCCCTGTTGGCAATTCCCAGTGCAGTCTAACAGGAGAAGATTGGTCAAGTAAAATAATCTTTTGAAGCTTTTCACTGGAGTTTCTAGGAAATTAGGACCTCCTGGCCAAGCAGAGATTCTGGTCACATGAACAATATATAAATTTATATATTTTTATATCTATATTTGTATGTTTTTATTTTTCATATGTGTATATAAAGTAAATAGTGTTCAGGAATGTACCTGGGCCTTGGAAAATGATCATCTATTCTACTGAGTTGTTAGAACAGTCCCTGGAAGAGTTTTGATTTGTGTCAACTGGCACTTTCCCAAACAATTCCCCAGCATAATTTGGGAGTTAGAAGGTTCTAGGCACTGTTCCCAATAAGCAATATGCTGCAGTCACCCTGTTTTGAAGGCTAAGAGATTTCACTAGCATAGACAAGAGCTGTTCCGCACCTGTTTATCTTGGTGTCAGGGAATGTTCATAGCACACAAATGTCAATTAATATAATACAGATAGATCAGGTATACCAGAGAGTGAATTGAGATGTTCAGGCTTTGTGTGTGTTGAATGCTCACAATTTCAGAGTAATTATATTTCCTTCAATTGTCCATGTTTCAAACTCACATTATCTTCACTGGAGAGTTTAGCATTTAG
Organism: Tauraco erythrolophus; assembly: GCF_009769465.1. Taxonomy (NCBI): domain Eukaryota; kingdom Metazoa; phylum Chordata; class Aves; order Musophagiformes; family Musophagidae; genus Tauraco; species Tauraco erythrolophus. Next base: position 79,887,556 of record NC_141465.1, on the reverse strand, counting down.
TTTTCTGATGTTTTCATCAAAGTAAATTATTACAATCCTAAATTGAATACATCTAAATAGATGCATTCTGAATTAGATTCTAAATTGAGACGTGACAACACCATGTGGTAACAGCATCCATGGTGTCAATATTAGAAAACGCAAAATCTTTTTTTCTTCTTTCATTAGTGGTACAGAGAATACAATTGCATGGTACAAATTGATGTAGCATGTTTAGAATAATGAGATCCTCTTTGCTTTGGAAGTTTTTATACTACACCCATCTTTTTAGCTTCTGAACTGCGTTTATAGTAGCAAGTAACTGGAATATTGTGTCCAGTTTTGGGCCCCTCGCTTTAAGGGAGATATTGAGCTCCTGGAGTGGGTCCAGAGAAGGGCGACTAAACTGGTCAAGGGGCTGGAAAATAAAACTTATGGGGAGTGGCTGAGGGAGTTGGAGCTGTTTAGCCTGGAGAAGAGGAGGCTGAGGGGAGACATGATTATGGCCTACAAATACTTGAGAAGGGATGGTGGGGAGGTGGGGGAAGGGCTCTTTACATTAGTGATGGGTGATAGGACAAGAGGAAATGGTATAAGCTTAGTCAGGGGAGATTCAGGTTGGATGTTAGAAAGAATTTCTTCTCTGAAAGGGTTGTCAGCCACTGGAATAGGCTGCCCAGGGAGGTGGTTGAGTCCCCATCCCTGGATGTGTTTAAGAAAAGGGTGGATGAACTACTTAGGGATATGGTTTTATGGGGGATTAGGGACGGTTGGTCTCGATGATCTCTAAGGTCTTTTCCAACCTAGAAAATCTATGAAATCTATGTGTCTGGAATTTGCTGGAAAATGCCATGATTGCTATCTTGGGGCATGTTCCTGGACTTCCTTTGAGAATGATCAGACAGGGGAGTGAGAGAGTGGGAAATGTGCCCTTTCCTCTTACCTTGTGAATATTTGCAATTCAGACAAATACTCAACTGCACTTGAGAACTCACCAGCGTTTGTGGCTTGCATTGTCAGTCGAAGTATAGTTAGTCATTTATCCACTAGCTGATTTGTCTTCCCACCATTTCAGTAACAGAAAGACAATATTACTGCCACTCTGCAGATGGAGAATAGAAGCATCAAGAACTAAAGAGGTTTTCCCAAAGCCATACAGCTGTGCTATACTTGCCAACATGCTGCTGGAACTTAAACAAGAGTGTAAAGGAATGCATCTGGTATATCAGTTCTGTTATTCAGTTACAAAATCCTCCACCCTCCATCCAAATACTAAGTTCTAGTCTAACTCTCCTGCTTGAGCCTCGACTGCACCTTTGTTTGCACACCTTGCAACGCAACTTTATTGGGCATAGTCCGTCACAGGTGCCCCATGCAGACTCTGTGCAATGGAAGTACACAGCTGAGCCTTGGATTTCTTGTTCTATTCCTTAATCAAATATTGAGTTTCAGCTCCAGTTTCCTGTTTGTTTTCTCCCTGAATTCTTTCTGTACTGTTTTTAATGGACTACACAAACTATTTGCAACTTCCCACAAACTCTATGCTGCAGTGACCTCTATATCCAGCTGACTTGGCTTCAGCTTAGTGATGTCCAGATAGACTTTTGTTTCTTTTGATGCATCTTCATTCATAATAGTTTCCTGCTTCCCAATAATGTTCCCTCTGGATGACCCATTCTCCTAATCTATCTTTTGGGCTCAAAACTGTTACCCCTTCTTCTGGCTGCCTAGTGATCATTCCCATGTCTAGGTTGTGGTCCTCAGCACAGAAGAAACCCAGGTGTTACACTAAGAATCTGAAACAACCAATATATACACCACAAAGCCTTGAATTCCTGCTGACCTGCTTCCAGTCTCTTGCTCACAGTCCAAATTACATAGGCTGTCCATATTTTACATTAGTTCTCTAATCCTGAGATCTTTGATTGTCTTTCATTTAAACATCAATCACAATGGAACATCCGCTTCAGAGTTATCTTTTTGTAGCACAGAGGTGGCATGGATTTTCCAGGTTGTATTGACGTATATCATCATCAAAAGGACTCCACACAAATATACTTTTCCATTTTCCTTGCAATGTAACTTAAACAAATGTTTAAAGTGAAATTTATATTTAAAAATCAGATCTTCAGGATCTCTAAGATGAAGCAAACTGATTTCTGTGGCTAGTTGGTCAAAACCCACGACAGACAGACTCAGCATACTGGTGTCACCGTGTTGGTGCCTATTCCTGGCCTGGTGGCACTGGCATCTTCCCAATCACTCCCCAACAGTAGGATATGCAAGAGAGTCAAACATCTTATGCACTAATACTGAATTCAAGTCAGGGGTTTAAAAATCTGCAGAAAAAAACTAGCAATTACTTATCTCTGATTTTAGAAGTTGGATTTGTCTGACGTTAGATATCTACCACATAGAAATTATGCAAGGAGACTAGTTCATGTACAGGTGTCCCTGGAAAGATACAGGATTTTCAATACTGCATATATATTCAAAAATACAGTATGCCAGTTTGCTACAGTGCTGAAATTTTAAGCATTATTACTTTTACGTTATTGAAACAAGGCTTGGGACACTTTTGGCCTGTGACATGCGTGAGTGTCCCAAGGTCATGGTTGGGCATTCTTCTGATAATTTCGAGTTAGCAAGAGTGGTAAGGACTATTCAGAATAGCGAGTCTGCATATGTCCACTTGTGTCTTGGAGCTCAAGATAGCTTCATCATACAGATCTGACTGGTTCCATACTGGAGGAACTGTCTTATTAGTAGGATTATTCTATTAGTGCTACCCAGGCACACTGACTGTTCTTGAACAGATACAATTCTGCAGTAGTGTTCAAGGTACCTATTTTAGATGTCTACCTTAAGCTAAGATATTTAAAGACTTTACTGATTTGAGGTCACATTTATCGTCTTTAAAAATAAATAGGAACACAAAGTATATGTTATACAATGTCCTCGCATTTATTAAGAAGGAAGTATTTAATACTTATATTTAGCCTGAAATATATAATATAAAAGTAGATTATGAACATTTACTTCATGGAGTCAATTGTGTGGCATGTGTTTTGGATGGCAGTTAGCATAGTGGCTCTTTGTAGTCATGCTGATATTTCCTGAGAGTGTTTTAGGCATTCCCAGTAACACTGATTCAACGGGATTTCAGAGGTAATATTTTTCTGAATGGTTTTAAATGCCTTTCAGACACTGGTATTTACTTTTTTTTTTGCAAATGTTTTTCATGTTATATGATATCCAGCTTCAAGACCTTGTTAGATCGTATTTGTTAAAGACTGGAAAATAGCTGGCGCAAAAGCTATACTTATGTCAGTAATCTCTTTAAGAATTTAAAAGATAATTGAATGTTTACAGTAAAATGATTCTATATAATAATACAGTTGTGAGAAATCCAACTGCAGAAATATCTGTCTTCCATTCAAATGTATAAATATTTTGATTTGGATAGAGTATGCTGGTTATGGTCAGTTTGCAACACCTATATGAATCTATGGCTATTTAGAGATTTGGAATTATGAAATTATTGTAGAGTTTTTAAATCAATCTTGTCTTCTTTTTTTGTGTCATATGTTTGTCTTTCTCTTAGTTGTTTTGCTGCATCTTTTTTGTTTCATTAATAAATTAAATGTCAAACAAATCTGAATAGGAAATTTTCTAAGTGACCTTTCATAATTTACTGACTGGGGAATTTTCTGCCTAAAACCAGATGATTCTTGTGATGTGATTTAAAACATTGGATTTAAATATTACATAGGAACTTGAATAATTTGAATTTCAGAAAACACAACTGTCTCTGTTTTTCTGATCACAAGGACAGTTTGACCAATAGAAATGTCAGTTTCCAATCTGAGTCTGCCCAGCACAGTAATTTCAACCTTCACTTTATTGTTATGCAGGTTGCAAGATTATGTTGCACTTTGATCTCTAAAGAAAGGCTAACTCTTTTGTAACTTCAGTCCAAGTTTCCTGGATTCTTTTGATTTTTCACAGACTTTATTGTGCAAATGGGCACATCAGTGCTCTATTCTTAATATTGCTCCTTATCAAGATTTTGTCTGAATTGTCCAACTACATAATCATTTTTGTATGTTGTTTTTTTGGTGTTTTTTTTTTTTTTTTGTAATGAACTGGCTAGCCAGTGCATTTTTGGGCCAGTTTTTCATTTCTGAATGCACAGTTAATGAAATCAGTCATTTCACAGTTGTGCTATAGTAAATTTCTACACATGCATGCATCAGCTGAGTCTCTCTGTCTCTCTCAGCAAATATATCCCAGTTGCCTTAAATGATATGAGCTGTGGCTCTGACAGCTATGTTTACATCTTCTTTAAAAATATAATGTGAAAAAAAGGGAAGAAGCTTATATATGCTAGAAACTTTTTCTTTTACAATATATATTCTAATTGCGTACGTACATCTACTCAAAAAGCTTTACCAAAACCCATCTAAAGTGGAAGGAGAATTGAACCGTTTTCTTCTTTGCTCTGCCATAGGAAACAAAACAGACTGTTTCATAACTCAATCATTTAGCCATTACAAAACAGAGATGCATTAAGAAAGCACGCGCTTCTTCATAATAGTGTGATATGATGAAATGGGATTATTTGGTTAATAACTATCTGAATGTTAACTTTTCCATGTAGATGCACTTAAAGATGAAGCGTGCAGGAATTTTTTACTTTCCACCAATTTTGACAAAATATTAGTCGTCATCATCACCACACTATGAGGAAGTACAGGGCAAGGGTAGAACAGCTAGTGCCCCTAGCAGTGCTAAGGCCTAGATAGCTCCTACTTTGAAGCTGTAGGCAAGAATGTTTTGTGTTACATAACGTATATCAAAAGAAAAATGTTGCCTTCACCTGCTTATTAGTTTTGGACATTTCAGTCTATATTTCCCTAAACTCTCTTTTCAAACCTGTTTTTATTTAAGAACACTCTTGGTCTGTCTCACAGATTTCTGTCCTTACAGCTCCCTCCATTGTGAATGAAATTTGTAAGAGCCTCTAATGATTCCTAAAAATGCACATCCTTGCAAAGCCCATCTGTGAGTAAGAACCTATTCCAGGGCAAACCCCTCACCCAGGTATGGGTAGCCCTTCTGCCTTTTCAAAAAAAAACAAACCACAAGATAAAGTAAGGCTTCAGCTTTGGAGCTACTTTGGCAAACCAACATAAGAAGCATAGTATTGGAACAGGTGATTTGTATCACTGTACACTTTTTTATCAACAGCAACTGTGCATATTAGTCCTTTCATAATCTTCATAAGTTCTAGTTTAAAATTAATTAGTCCTTTTTCTTGCATTTCATGTTTGGAATACTACTATGAACCATGTTTTAGCAATGGTTACTAGTGTCTTGATTTCCATTCAATTTTTTTCATTACCTAGTTTATAATAATTTTTTCTTTTGCCAACATTTTACTTCTGTTTAAATAATTATCTCTTTCTAAAGAGAACTATAACATCCTGTAGGCTGTTTACTTCTTCCATGTTAGATTGTTGCTCAGATTTTAAAAAAATTCCTTCTTGGTGTATGTTTTGATTTGGTGGCATTAATCCTCATTTCATCATGCTGGCAGCCATACTCTAGCACAATTCTGATTGGAATTCATCTCTGCAACATGAAATGTGACTGAGGCGCATAACAGTGAAAAATTATATAACAGTTTTCCTAAACATAAAGGAGGGTCATTTGGTTCTGTTTTATATACAATAAGATCTATGAATTTTGTGATACATTAAGAGTAGTGTGAGGTATTTGTAAGCTATAGTCCGACTATTTGTAAGCTATGGTCATGACTTTGGAGACAGTAGTGAAATTTAGGTTTTCCAGGTATTTTCATATTTTTTAACATTTGGATTCTGATGATTTTTTCTTGTAGGTGCACTGTTAAGAATGAGGTATATGAAGTAAATAATTAAATAATTGTGCATGGATATAGTATATAAATGTGTGTGCAGCTTACACAGATTAGAGATACAAACATCATCACACAGAAAAAATAAAATTTCATCAGAAATCCTGTATATGAGTCACAAAGTAATTTAAGTTGGAAGGGACATCCAGAGGTCCTCTAGCCAGACATTCAGTTCTGACCAGGGTCAGCTTGTGTCAGGTTTTTCAAGGTCATGTCCATTTGATTTCTGAGTATGTCTGAGGACAGAGAGTCCACAGCCTTTCTGAGCAACCTGTTCCTGTGCTTGATAAAATTCCTCCTGATCTTTTTTTTTAATGGCATTTCCTTCATTTCGTGTCTGTTACCTCTTGCCGTATCACTGTGCACTTCTCAGAAGAAGCTGACTCTGTCTTCTTTACACCCTCCCATTAGGTAGCTATAGACAGCAATAAGATCCCCTCAAGCTGCATTTTCACCAAACTAAACAGACGCACCTCCTTCAAACTGTCCTTGTATTTCTTGTGTCCTATTTCCTGACCATCTTGGAGGTCCTTCACTGGCCTTACTCCAGTATGTGTGTGTCCCTCTTGTGCTGGACACAGAGCTCCACATGTGGTCTTGCAAGTGCTGAACAGAAAAATCGCTCACTTCCTTTGCTCTGCTGACTCCAGTCTTGCTGGTACCACCCAGCATGCCCTTGGCCTTCCTTGCTGCAAGGGCACACTTAACCGATCTTGATGTCCATCAGGACTCCTATGTCGTTTTCTGCAGAGTTGCTTTCCAGCCCATCATCCCCCAGCCGCTACTGAGACATAGGCTTATTCCTCCTAGGAGCAAGACTTTGCCTTTGCCTTTCTTGAACTTCAAGGGACTCCTGTTGGCCCATTTCTCCAGTCTGTAGGGATGCCTCTGAACCACAGTCCTGCTTTCCAGCAGATTGACTGCTCTTTCACAATTTGACATGACCTACAAACTTGCTGAAAGTGCATTTCTTTTTGTGGTTAAGGTCATTAATAAAGCCATTAAATAGCATCAGCCCCACCGCTGACTCCAGTGAAGTGGTTTCCAATTAGACTTTGTTCTACTGATCACAACTCATTAAGCCTAGTGATACAGCCAATTTTACACCTACCTTACAGTCCATTTACCCAAACCGTATCTCACCAGCTTGACTGTAAGGATACTATGAGAGGCCATTTCAAAGTCTTTGCTGAAGTCAAGTTATACAACATTAATTGTTCTCCTCTCATCCACAGAGACAGTCATCTCATCACAGATGACTGCCAGGACAGTCAGGCACAATTTACCCTCTGTATACCTGTGCTGCCTGTTCTCAGTGCTGCTGTTCCTTTCTCATGTTTCTATCCATACAGAAAGAGATGTTGTGAATATAACGACTTTGAAGGATTTGATTTTGTAAGTAGCTCACATCATGATTAGTAATAAAGAATGATAAGTTTATTTACCTAATTTTACTTAAGGAACTACTACCTCAGAGCAAGGAGAACACTGCAGCTACATTCATGCAGTCATGTTTCAACATCTCAGCTAGAACCTCCCTCTCTCATCAGACATTGTACAGGAGACAGTACATTTTCAATGCCAATTTCACTAAAAATTCAAATAAAGAGTATCTGTTGAGAACGAACTAGTGTCTATGTCTGGATTCAGGATGATATTTCCAGCAATAAACAGTCGTGGTTTTGACAGTGCAAAGTATATCTTGAACAAAATGTTAGTGACAGGTGAGATAGCAGAATTGCCTAGGGTACGTAATGAAGGCTAAGAGAAAGAAAAAAAAAAAGCCATAAACCAAAATCCAAACCAGATCAAACTGCATTTCTTTAGTCTTAAAATAGAGATAAGTGAGTGGAAGAGGAACCTTTCAAAGGTTTGGATGATCTGTGAATGTAAAAGCAGTGCAGGGCTGTGCCCAAGGGCATGCTTTGCAGCGTTAGTCTTTTCTCGGCATTTGTCAGGTAAAACTGTTTTGTTGGGATGATCTCAAGTAAGAGACAGTGTGCTGAAATGATATATATGATGTAGCAGAACAGTTTACCCCTCAGAAGGGTTTGGCCAGTCTGTCCGAATCAAACAAAATGAATCATCTGCACACCAGGGAGCAGTTCATCTTGTGCAGCAAAATTAGAGGAAATAATTTGGTTTGCAGATGAAGGGAGGGGGGTTTATTGTAATACCAAAAAACTGTTTCATGGCCTGATTCAGTTTCTGCCGAACTAGTGAGAACCTTTTATTTGATTTCAGTCAGGGGGATCTGATCTCCAGTGGCTAAGCTATTAGTATTCCAGTCATAGTCAGTGAAATAAATGTATTAATTTATATCCAGAAGAGAAGCTTCATAGATTGAATTGGATGCATTTAGGAATGCTTTTACTCAAGTCTGTAGATGGCATCAGTGTACTGTATGCAAGGTAAAAATAATTAATTATGCTGATAAATCTTTCTTTCCTGACTTCTGTTACCAAGTAATCAACCTGGAGAGTTGAACAAGTGCTCTAGCATCTCAGATACCAGTTTTCTGAAACAGAATGCAAGGTAACAGGAAAAGTAATGCATTTTTTTTTCTTTTTTTTTGTTACAGATAAGCATAGACTCCCTCCATATTGTTAGTGTCAGCATTTTTCATGAACATTGTCTAGCAGGCACTCAGAGAGACAAGTTTAACGTTTATTGATTTCTTTCCTGTTGGGTTATAATAGCAAATTCTTCCTGGGCTCTGATATACAAAAGCAGAAAGTGGACTTGTTGTTCTAAACTAGAATCTATACAAATCCGTTTATAGAATCAAAGGAAAGAAGAAATGCTGTTTGTGCTCTTTTTACCCTCCCAAAACTGAATATATTTTACAACGAGTGAAATATCAGTGAAGAATATTTTCAAATGAAGCTTTTAACAATGGAGATTATGTCAAGGTAGAGCCTATATTACCCCCGCGAAGCAGGCTCTGGGCATTAGTCTTTTTCAGTGGCAGCTGTGAAATGTCCTATAGAGCATGTAGTACAGTTTACCACCAAGTGGGAACTAGTGACCTGTCAGGATCTCCATTTTTGACCTGCAGTGCAACGACAAAAAGATTTGGAAGCTTTAAAATATGCTGAAACATGCCATTTAACCTCTTAAGGGCATTGAACATATGACCCCTACAATTGTGACTTTAAAAAGTATACAGAAGTGTGCAGCTCATCTTAAATAATTCTCACAGTATGGAAGCTGTACTGTGAGATGTACAGACCAGTTTTCCTTAAGGAGAAGACAGATACTGCAAAATACTGGAAGAAATAATCAGTCTTTTTATATTAGTTGGGTTATTTGGAGTCTTCTTAAATAATCCTGTAAGCTTTTCAGAGCAGGCTCCACAATATCATGATTATTCTGTATTAGACTGGACACGGTTAATAGTTAGGATGAAGGGTCTTTGCAGAATGGTGTAGCAAAGGCTTTTCACCCAGCATGGTAACAGCAAGAGGCGCTGGAGAAATACCCTGAGCTCCATGCTTGCGCTAAGGACTGCCACTTCACCTTGGGAAGGAGGAGCAGATAGCCATAGGGATCTGCGTTGTGCTATCTTTTTCCAGGATGAGAGATAGGTCTCGGTCCAGTGTTTTTACCAGTAGAGGGATGTTCAACCTGACTGGGAATCCCATGTGCTCTCAACTACATCAAGGCGCATATGCTTTTCTCTTAAATATTTTAAAGACATTCAGTAAATCTAGTTGCCATAATTAGGATGGAGTCTAAGAGGTAGGAAAGTGGGTGTCTCTAACTGTGGTAAACTCCTATGTTTAGGCAATTTAATCAAACCCCAACTAGCCAGACACAAGAACATAGCCCTGGAAAAGGTCTGCTGTATAATGGACCTCAGCTGTGCCCTGCCACAAAAATCCAAGTCACACAATCACCACTCCATGTTTACCAAGCTCTGTGCTGCGAACAGTTCGGCCATGCAATCTCTTTGCTCTCCTGAAAAGGTATTTTTTTCATTTGCTCATTCAAGTTATTTCCAGGCGTTTGTCCTTGGCAAATCAAAGTACGCTAAACCTCAGTATTACTGATGCTCATTTCAGTCATCAGAAACACTAATATTTATATGTTTCCCTGCCTGTTGTGCCTTTAACCTTTCTAGTTACCCACCATTTTGATTAATTTCCTTTGCAGACGTGGACTTTACTATTTCTTTCAATAATAGATACTCAATGTTGTAACATGACTTAAGTCATAAACATGACCTTAGTTTATGTGGCATCAGTCATTCTGAGTAGATTAAAGCGACATTTTTTGCTGTTTCAGGTGGTGATTTTTAAAATAACTCCCGCAAGTAGTAAACCCTAGCCTGGGTTTACCTGTTGTAAGTGAACTGGATTGTGTCCATTCCTTTTTCTGTACTAGGGCTGAACAACACTGTCTAGTGACAGAATTTTCCATTTATACTTTCATATAGTTTTTGCCATCCTGAAATGTCTGAATTGCTGGGGCAACTTTAATCTCCTCTCGCTTTTCCCTTACCTGGCAGTTAAGATAAATGACTATAATCTATCAAGGGTATAGTAGAAGGTAAATTAATTCCTAATAGTCAGCATTTGCTGATTGAAGTGAGGTGATGTAGACTCTATTTTTTTTTCATTGTACCTTGCAGATGTTTTAGGAGTTTTTGAAAACAAATACCATACCACTTTCTCTTGAGTACTGTAAATATATCTGCTCAGTGTAGTGTCAACAAATGCCCAGTGGCTTATACAGAACACCAGCTGTGCTATATAAATTTGTAATAAGTAATTTGGGGACAGAGATTGCTGCAATCTTTACAGAAAAAAGCAGAGAACTTCCATAGGATCTCTAAGCACACTGCAGTGTAATGGAAACACAAGTATTCCAGTCACAAGTCTCAGAACATGAGAATGAAAAAAAAAACCAACATTAAATGTGTCAATTTCTTTTACATTTTGCTTTTACATTTTGTCACAGCCTTAACCTACTTGCAGCTATCACAATACTGTTGTCCTAGAAGCTGTCTGCTTTATTCAATACACTCAAGATTTTAAGAATATCACTGTTACAGAGAAAGAGGGCCTTCAGTCACACCTGCCAGCCTGTGAAGCTCATAGGGGATTTCCCAATACATTACTTCCACATTTTCCATAGAGCACTCTCTTGCTCAGGTATCTATTTAGCAGCTTTATTCACATCACACACTTCTCTGTATCCTGAGATAAAGGACTGTTTTCACAGGAAAGTAGCCAAGGTCATAGATCTTCTTTTCCTTGCTAATAAAGGGAATGGAATACACTCAACACAACAAACTAGTTTAGTTAAGTAGAAAGAATTTGCTGTAATGAGTGGACTTGGTGTAAACTGGCAATGTGGGTTTACAGCAGCACAGAAACTGGCCCAAGTGTTGTAAAACTCTCTCAAATGTAGTTCCAGATTGGCAATGATACAGTAAGATTAATAAGGTAGCTATGCTAACTAGGATGGATGTCTAATGGATGTCTAATTTTGCCCCAGTGATTCATTCTGCAAAGATCATTTTCTTAGATCATCCTTTGGCTTGGTCACTCTTTCTCGGTCTCCTGCCTTCCTGTCAGGTCCACTTGCTCCATCACATCTCAAATGATACAGGCATTCGTAACTGCTGTTGTGAAGCTTTATAGCAAAACTGAATATTCTGATTCTAGCAGAACACCAAAATATTTAAATAAAGTATGTCTGGCAAGATGCTTGAAAACCAAAAGTGCCAATGTCTACCGCTGTTAATATGTCCATGGTTGATCTTTTCCCGTGACCATACAGTGCTGATGGCACGTCTGTGCTGCATTCTTGATTAAGTCCTGTGAGAGAAATCAATGCACCAGTTGCCTCAAAAATAAAACCTGGGGATGTTACACAGATGGGCACAACAGTGCACTCACTTGCATGAGCCATCTGAGTAGCCAGGGCCCTGGACGCACTATAGCAGGTAGGTGCAGGCACATCTTCCTGTAATACCTGCGGTGTCTCTGAGAATGCCTGACTATTAGATTGATACGCCGTCTCAGAGTGAGACAAAAGAAAATGTGAATTAGGATTGAGAGGACATGCATCTCATTGACTGCTTAAAACTGTAGTGGTTCTGCTGCCATCCACTCTCTTTCTGGTTGTAAAGCAAAGGGAAACAGCATTTAACGTTGTTAGCATCTTCATTGCTCATGCTTTAAAATCCATATTTATATTGACTTGTATGCATTTTGAGTGTTTTCTTTAGCTCTGTCTCCAGCATTTTGCAATATTGCTGAGAAAACTGTGTATGGCTTATGAAAAAAGTATGAGTGGATCTGAAAAGTGACTAGTGTGACTATTTGAATGTTTGTCATTAGCAGTGAATGGACTGTCCTGGCAATGTAGAAAATAGATTATGTGTTTAGATATGTGTTTCAATAAGGCTTTGTGATCAGTTAAAGTTTTATCATAGTAATGACAATATTTTTTCATCTTTTACTATAAAGTGAATATTTTTTCGATTTTCTGACCAGTTTTGCTTTGATATATGGAAATAAGTCAAAATATGTGAAAATAATGATGAGGAGATGATGTCACAATGATTTAGTGAAAAGAAAAATTATGCATGTTCATGTTTTACTCAGCAATATGTGTACTATATAATGAATTTCCTCCACTGCTTCAAGGTGCCATTAAAAACAACTTTGAGACAGAAGAAAAAGATCTGGATCATTCTCATTGCACATGTTTCAGCTCTTTCATGCTTTTCCACAGTTTCAAAAATTGAGACAATGGAAACGCATAGTAAAATATAAAAGTATCTAAGTGGATTAAACTAGCAAATTTTATATAGTAAAGTGGTTGTGTCTACAGTATAAATTTTCAAAGAACTTCAGGCAGCTTTCTTTAATAATTCCTGGTCATTTTCCAAACTAGGACTTAGGGTTGTGTGTCACTTAGACGTGTCTGAAAATTACTCTTGGATTTGCATGTCTTCTAATTTTATTTTTGCAAAACTTTCTGTTCTAGCTTTTGCTCTCTTCATTCAAAGATCAGATCTCTAGGATATGAAGAATACACACAGATGCCTGGACGTGCATATAAGTTCATTGGTGCTGTGCCTTAGAAAGGATACCAAAGTTGAGGCCTATCAGCAACAAAAAATGACTTCATGATTCACATTTATTTACGCTTATATTTCTATGTATCATCCCTGTAGCTCGTGATTATTCTTAACTCTTAGCATCATCTTTTGAAAGTGAGTTAGATTTTTCTTTCACTCTTCAGATGTTGAGCTCAACTGATTTAATAAAATACAATGAGTTAGCAATAATCCAAAGAAATTTCTCAAGTGCAGTGGAGGGGTTAAGATAATACTGTAGTTAGTATGATCTGTTATCAAGCTGTTTGGTTTTTTTTTCTTCTTTGGTATTTGCTAAAGGACAGGATCAAGTAAAATAAGATCTGTGTTAGGTACTGATGAAATGTTATCTTGTTACATTTTGAAAAGAAAAGAAGCTTTACAGGTATTCTTATCAGAGATACATTCATCCTTTGTACATCTTCCCTGGCATGAACAGCTTTTTAATTTAATTGACAGATTGAACTGCACATTTACCAGTGGAAAAGGTTACTGTACATCATATAAATTAAAGGCCATCCAGCAACTTGTTTAAGGATGAAGTTTGATACTAAGTTTATATAGGATTTTGAAAATTAATTATTTCAGCTGACATTACTATTTTGGCTATATGTAAATTATGCATTAGAATGTAGCTGCAGAACAGGGCGAGATTAACTCTTCAATTTTGGCTGAACATAAATTACATTTGCAGTCACTGAAAGTCCCCTTAACCCTGCCAGTAATGTGTAAATGGCCTTCAGTGTAGATGAGAAACAGACTCATCACAGAATTTTGTCATAAGGAAGTCAAAGTTTTGCTTTTTTGTGTTTAATTTTAGAACCTTAAAGATAAATACTTCAAATTAGGAACCAAGTGTACAAACACTGCTACTTGTTCAGGGAGTGTTTTACTTACACATATTAAAAATATTTAAAATATAACCTTTAGATGTTGTCTTGCACTGATATAACTAAGTCTTTTCGCTTTCCCTTTCCCCCTTGTTAATTTATGAATTTTAACATTATTTTAAGATAGTCTTTCTCTTTTAGGAACCTCATTAATATACTATACAGCACTCTGAAAGCATTTATTTTGAAACGGAAGGCCAATCTGACTAATACAGTACTGCGTTATAATATGCAATGATGGAATTAGAACTTCGTGTGGAGCCTACCAAGTGGTTATTGAAATCTGCAGTTTTAATGGAAGAGAAGGCATTTTTCTGTTCTTGCAAAGATTAAAGCAATTTAAAGTGTGGCTTTTCCCAAATCTGTGCCATAAGGACCACATTGTTTTGTTTTTTCTATAGTAAGGATTTATAGATTGCTAAATGGAAGAGTACATTGTGAAGCACTTTCAGTGTAGGACAAAGTTTGCTAAAAAGTGTATCTATTTGTTGCATAAATCCAAAAGGACTGTTTATGTTGGCCCATCAGGTAGGAAGACTCAAGATATTTTATCTTTGTAACTGCAGTTCACATATCACAATAGAGTAAATATATTAAGACAAGCCCAAACTTGCCAAAGTTATTTGTAAATGAGAATATGCTGTAGCAATTTAAAATGTCTTTCCTAAGAGATTGTAGTTTGCCCAACTGTCACAGTTTAGTTGCCGGATCGGCCTAAAACCACGATACCAACTCTTCTATTTAATGTGAATCAGAAGACCTATACTTGGATATTCACTATACTGTGTACTGTATTTTACAAATAAATAGTATCTCATATGAACAGGGAAAAACATCATTCAAAAGACTGATAAGACAAAGTTTTAATGTCCCCCAGGGAACAAACATGTCTGATGATACACATCGGAGTGTCTTGCCCTTAACCACATTACCACCTTAATATGGGAGATAATTATAGTAGTGTTCACTACTCTATTGGTTGAAGTGTTCTCCTAAATATTGTTACATAGATAAAATGAAGTAATCAGTGTTAAATCTTCAGTGACTTCCCATTATTAGAAAACATATTTTAATAGCCTGTTATTTTTAAGAATTGCCTGTCTTGTAGCGTAGTCAGAAATGCTCAGGAGTACAATTTTTTCCTCCAAAATGTCAAAAAACATCATTATATGGTGAATATTTACTAGATAATTGTCTAACTCTCTATTTATCAATTTATCTATGATAAAAACTGAAGAACCATTCCACAAACATTTTTCTGTGGGATTCCATTTAAGATTATTGTATTTTTTAATTAAAAATTCCTTCCGTATTGTAGTTGTCTTTCTGGTTCTCAAAACAAAATCTCTTCTCTGTTAATCATCACAAGCATTTTTTTGTTTCAGTTTTCGGTCTGATGGGAATGGATTTAGACATTTAGAGACAAATGCAACAATTTTAAGTTAAATAACTGCAGGTATTTAAAGTAGGTGCAGACATCAGCCTTCTTTTATGTAGAATACACATATGGTTTTTTTTCATCGTGGCTACTTTTCTAAGAAAAATGAGCAACGAGGAATTCATCATCTACCAGGAAAAGGAATGCAAAATATTTCAATTTTTCAGTGTATGATGAAGACTAGGTTTTTGGAATGTGGTTATGCATACAAAATTATCCATTAAGGTAGTCTGAAAGAACACATGGATGGGGCTTCTCAAAGAAACAGATAAATTAAGATACTCTCTGACAGGGTTGTTGCTACACTTCTGATAATAAAAATGGATTTTTAGTGTGAGCTTGGAGAATACATGTTTTTTAAAATCACAGATTAGGATGTAGAATTCAATGAATCTTGTCATAAATCAAATTCAAACAGCATCAAACCATACTTGCAATAGTTGAAGATAGGGTTCTGCAACAGTAAGCATAGTAGGTAAAGAAAAATGTGTTATATTTAGCAAAGAGGACTAGAATTAATGTGGAAATTCAACGTATATGTTATACTCTGCTTTACATGTCATGGAGTTTGCTTCATCAGTGCTTCCCAAACGCTATTGGATCCTGCATCTGAAAAGCGGATTTGATGCTTAAGCAATGTGATTAATGCTGCCTGAATTAGAAGCCTATGCTCATGGGTGGTTTGTTTTTTTTTTTTTTTTTGCCAGAAAGTGAAAGGACTCTGAGAGCCTTTAAAAGGTAATTCAGAGAACTTGAGGTGGGAGCTTTCGTGTCCTGGTTGCCTGTAAGGAAGCCTGGGATCTGTGGGACAATTCAAGGCTTCCTTTCTGTAGGTCTAGGAGCCAGGTGGCACTTGTCTGGCAGAAAACGGTAATGATGAGCTTAAGACAGCTAAGCATTTAACTCTGAGCTAATGAACAGGATGTGTATATTTCGTCAAAAACTTAACAGCGGTGGCCACCAGATACCTGTGGTAGTTTATGGAGAAGGATATATAAATTGGAGATGAAATGGGAAATGCTTAACTGTGGCACATCAAGATAAACAACATGAACTACACCTATAATGTTACTGCTCAAAGCTGTGGAATGCTTGTACTTAACAATTTAATTACTCAATTGGAAAATGAGAGTTTTTTCACATGAGCATAATAGTCTATATAATCCTTTGTTGAACTGATTAAATATATACACACACACATATTTATGTATACATATAAAGAATAACTGTATATTAGATTCTTTGGCTTGAGGTTTCCTGTCATCTGCTTTTAATTTTTCAGTACATGGTGGTATGCTTACTGTCTTCCATATGGCCCTAAGGCCTAAGAAAACTTGTGAATGGGATGCTATTTGATATGACACTTAATTCAGATATCTATATACATGTCTACAGGTAAGTTCAGTACCTGAACTTCTGTTGTAGCCAATGAGTCATCAACCTGGTCACTGGTACCTGGAGAATGATCCAGCTAGTCAGATACCTGAGACTCTATTGAGTTGGCCGAAGAGAGATGTTTAGCACCCTTTGAGATAGTGCAGTGTTTCCTGCCAAGCCTTTAGCTGCAGTTCGTAAGGATGTACCCTTATCGGTACAGGTTAGGTTCTGGGTCACATTTGGCACCCCCATGCGGATGCGTTGGATACACGAGGTCTCAGATAATGCAACAATGCTTGTATTTACACAAGTGAATAAAGTTCTCATTGTCTATGACATAGCCTGCATGTAGACAATTAAGTACCCTGATCTCAGGCTGAATCCCAGACTTGTGACAAATGAGTATTGTTCTGAGTCAAGTCTGATCCCTAAAAGTGGTGGGATTACACATACACAGTTGTCCTGGTTTCAGCAGGGACAGAGTTAGCTCTTCTTTTTAGCAGCCAGAAGAGCTCTGTGTTTTGGTTTTAGTCTGAGACTTGCTCTGAGCAGAATGCTGACAGTGCACTGATGTTTATAGTTGGCACTGAGGTCGCAGGGAATTTCCAGCTGCCGTGTTCTTGCCAGTGTGCAAGAGCACAACAGGATAGGGGGGAGCATGGACGGGACAGAGGGTCCACGACTCTCCTTATGATTTGTACTTAGGATTGAAGAACAAACTGGCCAATTAGTATTCCATATCATGCAGCGTCATGCCCAGTATAAAAGTGAGGGTCAGCTGGAAAGAAGGGCTTTTGCTCTTCCGGGACTCTCACTTTCGGACTCTCAGAGTGCTGTCTCGCTCTCTATTTTTGGGCCTCTTGCTCGTCCGGGATTGCGGTGTCGGGACTTAGCTGTTTCGGGATCGTTAGTTCGGGACGGGAAGGGCCTTGTTCAGGGGGTGGTGAGCAATTACACCAGTCATCACTCATTTGTATATACTTATCATTGTACATATATGTATATATAAATATATTAGTAGTAGAAGTATTAAATGGTTCTTATCTCAACCCACAGGTCTCTTTTCCTTTACTCCTTTAATTCCCTTCTCCATCCCTGGTGGGTGGGGGAGGGTAAGCAAGCAGCTCTTTTGGAGTTTAGTTGCTGGAGCCGCCTAAACCGCAACAACAGTGGAACAGACAGGATCTGCAATGGATAAACATGCATATCCTGGAGTGCAAACACAGGACTGATTGTGGAGTTTGTAATGCTAATAGTTTCTTGCAGCCCTCACAAAGCTGGAAAAATCTGCACCTTGGATTTTAGGTTTTATTAGCAAGTGAACAAATGGTATTGTTAAATATAATCAATAGATCCCTTAGAAATACTTGCCGTACAGTACTTAACTTTCATTTATTCAGCAGAAATAACTTATAAAAATATCCTTAAGAAGCTTTTCATTAAAAAAAAAAAAATAAAATTGAAACATTGGTGGTCAGGTAAGGCTTCAGATTCTAACTGCGAGGAATTTTATGAGAATTTATTGAGGATAGAACTGTCTCAGAAAAGACCGATTTTCCTAAATAGTAAACTTCATTTATTTATATTGATTTCAAACAAGGATGTTTAATGCCTCAATTCTCTGTCTACTGAGGGCATAATTCTGCTTTCTTTAACGGGACGTCTTGCTCTTGAGTAAGACTGACTTGCCTTTACTTTGAACTGAAGGTAATATAAATGTAAGGATTAAAAGCTGTGTCTATATTTAAAGGGTACTAATGCATTACTTGTATTAAATCCATTTTTATCCATGTATTAAATGTAGCGCTGGAATTTAAATCCATGAGGGTTTTTTTCGTAGTGCAGAACAACTCGGTTGGGTTTTGATGAACACAATTTTTGCGTCGAGAGAAGTCGACGCAAAAAGTCGAGAGATAAACATCATATTATATTTGATTACAAGAACTATATTTGTGATGGAGAAAGACTTGGGTTTGGGTGTGGGAAAATATGCCAAGACCAATGTGACTACATAGCCTGTCTAAAAAAACCAGCTTACTATACCACTATATGTATTCACAGAAAAACTTTCATTTCTAAATATGAAATGATGAACACATCATTTATAATAAGTTTGCATTGTAAGGAGTTATAATTAATTAATGTATATTTTATTGCTATAAATATGCATATCATGGCTTATGGAAAGTACTATGAAATAGTTGCTTACTAAGTCAAATATTCCTTACAAGATTTTTTCATTTCAAAATACCAGCCTTTTATTGAAAATTGCAACCTTGTTGAGGAACCCACCATTTTTTCCAAAATATGATTAAAAGTTCTTAAGATGTTTGTATAAATAATAAAAAAAATGAAATAAATAGTTTTAATTTTATTTGACTTCTCATCTAGAATTTGAAAACTGAATTTCTCATTAATGCTTACAAATTAAATGGAGTAAAATGGAACCAATCATATAATGACCTTACTTTCATTTCATTATCTATAGCAACCTGATTTTCAATAGGCTGTTCAAACATTGGGATGATGTTATATGCAGACCAGAGTATGCTAAAGACTATTGTACTTGGTGGTATGTCTGTAGAATATAAATCTTACATTTATTTTTAATGTGTGATATTGTGCAAGACTTATGATTGTGTTCTAGTATGTGCAGAAAAACAAAAGCCTAATGATTGTTCCACAGACTTATGCTTTAAAAGTCACATGAGATATAATTAATGAACACCCTTTTTAAACTTAAAGCAGACTCTGAGGTGAGAAAAGATAATAATCAGAAAGATGCAATTCTGTGTTTATTCAGTTTTGACTGTATTTTGCATGGACAATATTTTAGGTAGAAAGTATTTTTATGCATATAAAAATTGTGATGATAGAACTATCTCTGAATACTCTTGAAAAAATATATCTTTTATAAGCAGAGTAATTAAAAAGATTTGCAAAGCAAAGGCTGGTAGCAGAATGTGGGGCCCTAAGGTTTAAGAACATAATCGAGAAAAAAACAAATTCAGGGAGATCATTCAAAAACGATAGGAATGTGAAGAAAACCTGAGGGGAGTGGGTTGAAAATGGATCATCTAGGCAGGAAGTGACTGTTGTGCTCTAGGACCATATTTCTTTCCCATGCAGTCAGAAATTCAGGAGTTCCAAAGGCTGCTCATGTGATATCTCATGTAATGAATAGGTCGGAGAAGGACAGAAGAAGCCTTTACAATTCTGCTCCTCATTGTAGTCAATGCACCATCAAAGACTCCTGATGAAAGACAGAAAGTTTCAATTGTTCTCTGAAGACTGAAAAAGGTCTCTGCAGGCATTTGAAATGAATAGAACTGGGGGAAATTATAAATCTGCTAAAGAGGAGATTGCAAACTCAAAGTCCTGGCTAAGGAACAATTCAAAATATGATTTGACCCTGCAGGATATAAATATTCGCTTTTCTGTTACATTTCCTACCTAGCTAATTATGTATTACCTTGCAGTTTGACATGGCAGAAGGAAAAATCTATTGTGATTTTTAAAAATGCATATGAAGACAATATGAACATGAAGCAGGGAGGCTATATCCTTCTTATATAATCTACTGATATCATGTTAATTTTTCAATACCCAGACACGAAAAAGTTATGACCAGTGTACAGAGAATTCAATTTAGTTTTAAACTAGTCGGATGTGATAACAAACCTTTGTATTTAAAGATAAGAATTTTTTTTCAGCAAGGAATATAAAGGCAATGAAAATAAGAAATGAAATATATTCCTATTGAGAGTGATATTGCGTTATAATTTATAACAAAATGAAGGAATTTTATCAAGTAAGATGCTGTTAACCATGGTCAAAATTGTAGAAGAAACTATACAGAAAGAGTGTTGTCACGTTTTGAGGTCAAAAGACCAGTCTATCAGTGTCCCAAGTCAGGCGAGACCCTTGGGTCCGACTCCCCTGCCTTCCCTTGGCAGCCCAGTGAATCGGAGGGTGGTTCGCCCACTTATTAGGGACTGACACTAGTAATACTACAGGCCAAATTTCTTATAATAATTAAAAAGTTTCTGGAAACATATATATATATATTTTATTCGTGACAGAATATAGATTCGTAGATAGGCGGTGATAGTGACTGACTACAAGAACAACTTTAATTAAAATACTGCAGTGATAATACTAAATAGCTAGCAAGATGTTAATAAATAAGTGCACATAACACAGAGCTCTTACCCAATAGGCGTCCTATGGGAGGAAGAAGAGAGGTTCAGCCCGTCGACTGATCCCGGACGTTTCGATGGAGGGGCTTCTCCCTAACATCCCCTTTGTCTTTTGCCATTTTATACTTTTTCCATTTCTTTTAGGTGGAGCTCGAGTGACTCTAGTCATACATAACTTTTATTAGGATTGGTGTAAATTTCTCTCATGAGGGGTGGTCGCAGATTAGGATTGGTGTAAATTTCCCTCGTGAGGGGTGGTTGAAGCTCGGAGGTGGGTGGAGGTGTGATTTGGTAGCTAAAGGACATGATTTCACCATCACTGCTGAGGCAGCGGTCGTGATTCATCTTTATCTTCACCAGGCGCCCCTTATCCCTGATAACAGGAATGAGCCGTGATACCTCCGTACCACTCTACTCCCCATTTTAAGGGTATTACGTAGGCCTTATTTGCTATTCCTTATCCCAGATAACAAGGATGAGCTGTGATACCTCTGTATCACTCTATTCCTCATTTCAAGGATATTACATAGGCCTTGTTTGTTCTTGGGAGCAGCAGCTGTGTCTCATCTCAGAGCTGCTCTAATATTACAGCTTATGTTGAGATGAAGCTGAATTTTGGGGGACAATGTTCTCCCATTCCCCTCCCATTTCAGTTATTTTCCCACAAGTGTTCTTGCATTAAGGGGAAAATATCATAAAAGTTGTGATAGACCTATCCTATTACTTTTTATTTCATTCTGTTTTTCTTTTTAAACATAATTTTGTATTTCGTCTTTAAAAAATCATTTATTGCAATGTAGGCAAATTCAGAAAAAATTTTTCAAATTACATTTATCACGATGGACCTCGTATAATTCATTACGATTTTGGCTGTAAAACAGGTGGCCATTCGGATTTGTGCTGGAGCATTGAATGACGAATAAAAGACGAGACAAAAAACAAATACCTGCATAACCAATAGAGTATAGTCTCTTTTAAGTACATGTGGTTCCTTCTGAGTATCTAAAGGGAAAGCATGTGATAAATGTCTTTTGGGTAAAGATATACTGAAGAGTTGCTTTACAAATGAGGCATTTTAAGATACAGATACTGCCTTTAGTTTTGGCAATATTCCAAATAGTTTTTTCAGCTCTTAAAGATTTTATTGCCAGTTGGATTAATTTTGTTAATCTTTCAAGTACGAGAAATGAACAGCAGATGAATCCATGATGTGCCCAATTATCTACTGCCTTAAATAGCTCTATTAGTTGAAATAATAGCAAGAATACTTGATAGCTGTTCTGTTGAAGCTATTGCTTTGTGAGGAAAAGATGGCACACTGGGACAACTTGTCTTTCCCAAATGAGTCTCCCAAACTTCAATGTGGGGCTGGAGGAGTATTCAGTTGATATGGCTTTTGCATAGTAAAGAGGATGACATGGACTTTTTGAATTATACTGGATGACACTGTGGTAAATGGACAAAAAAAAAAAATCACTCTTGTTACATAAAATCTTTAAACTTCTATACCATTCATAAAAGTTCATTCTGCCATGTTTCCTGTGTGAAATCCAACTACAAATAATGTTACCACAGTCTTGTTGGCAACTTGTATGACTTTACAGTGTCAAAACCAATGCCAAATTAGCCCCCATGTAAGTGTTCAGTACTAAACTGGCTACCAGATTGGAAATTATTATGGAAATTGCCAAACAACCGTTACGGAAACTGGAATTCTTAAAGCCTGGCACTCTTTTTCAAAAATATTTGTGAACTGATGAGCCTGCAAAATTCAGATTATCACCCTTATTCTGTAAAATGGCAAAATAACAGAAGGAGAAGCAGCTGGAAGAGGAGGAACAGCAGCAGGAGGGATCATAAAAGCACCAGTTTGGGGCTGATTTACACCCTGCTCACTGGCTCCAACCTACTAGTAATTGCAAAGGGGACTTGAAAGGAGAACATGAGCATGAGAAGAGCAATGTGAAGCACTAAGCCATGACCATATGTAGAAGTGTTTTGAACTGACAAGCGATACAGAAACATATTTTTTAAATGATCCTCTTGGGTGCCTATTCTTAGACATATCTTTTTGCAACATACCTTAGCTTTTCTTAGCTTGCATGGTAAAGTTAGGATATATGCAAATGAAAAGTTGCTGTAATTAGAAGTAATAATTATTTGGGGCAAAGAAATCTCAAAAATTTATGATTAATTTTGGAACACAACAATTCTGTATTTACTTTTTAGTCTATTAAGTCTGGAAATTGAGTTTTCCTTGCAGTAGGATGTGCTATTCTTTTGGCTTAAAAAAACTCAAGTGATTTGCAAGGTGATTGGATTGCTTTTGCATATGAAGGTACTTTTTCTAACCCAACCTCTGTTTTACGTTAGTTACGTTTAAACATATAATGCATTACAAGGTGGAGGATGTAGCAAGACCTTTCTACCTTGATGGAGTATATTGCAAAATAATGAAGATCAAGTTTTCTTAGCCAGTGTTTGCTTTCAGGGACACTGCCACCTAGGAGAGCTGTCAGGATGTGGTTCTAGTGATGTTCACTTCTTGAGTTTGTCATCCTCAGAGAAGAACCTCCATTTAAAAGTATTGGCTTAGCTTCAGGGTCGTCTGGTATATACAGACTTTATATGAGCTTGGTTTCAGCGACTGTAACACCTTTGAAAACCTTGTCTCTGAAGTTTATGTCAAAATTTTACTACTCAGACCATAGAGTCAGCCTAACTACAATGTCCAGGATCCTGCAAAAATCTGTAGTGCCAATCTGTAATTATGTAGGGATTTTAACAGTGATTACGATGATAATTATGTATAATAAGTAATAGATAATAATAGGTAATAGGTAAGTTATAATAGATAATTGGTAATAAATAAATAATAATATGGAGTTGAAGAGGAAAAATTCATAGGCATACAAAAATACTAAAAAGTTTCCCTGTGATGCTACCACCTCATCAGCCCACAGGAGACCTGTACTGTAAATAAACAGTTGTGCTATATTTCAGCCTAAAATATCTCTAAAGTCTGGGCCTGAGATAAGCACCTTTTGACTACCCTCTCCTTTCTAATCCTCATTCCTGCCTTAAAGAAGAAACCTGATGTATTACTGTATATCCTATCTTCTGGACTCTAACAGAAGAATTTCCTCTTGGTTTTGTCTTTATTTTTCCATGACAGACGTCGTCTGTTTCTTCTGCACTACTTTCCACCCCATTTAAGGTTCACCCAGATGTCTGCCCAAAACCAAAGCACTCAGGGCAGCCACCAGGGCACACCATAATGCAGGTGTTTGAGCTTCTCAAGCTCTGCTGGCTGTATCTCTTCTGGTCCTTGAGTGCTCTGCAGTATGACTAAGAAAAAGTCAGCTGTACTTATGTATTAGGCTATATCATGCAGTCTTCCACTTCTGTAGTACGTACGGTGCTAAGAAGGAGCTGCAAGGAGAAGGAGGAGATAAGTGATGAGAAGATGAAAGTTGGGAAGACTTTTTGGAATCTGTGTATGGTGCGAGAACAGGACCCCACATATGGTGGAGAAAGCATGTCAGGTATATGAGAGAAAAATACTATAGAAAGCAGTCAGCTTGGCTAATTGGATAAGGCTGGCAGAATATTTGTTCACGTAGCCTGAAGTGGAATAATTTTCTGGCGCACCACTAAAGGATAGGATTTGATGGGACTTTATATAACATGCAGATACAAT
Source organism: Tauraco erythrolophus (assembly GCF_009769465.1). NCBI lineage: Eukaryota > Metazoa > Chordata > Aves > Musophagiformes > Musophagidae > Tauraco > Tauraco erythrolophus. The sequence goes on along the minus strand of NC_141465.1, from coordinate 79,862,921 downwards.
TTAGTTATTACAAATGCAAAGGAAAGAAAAAAGAGTGAAAACCAAAATAACACAGACAAAACGTGGGATTTTCTAGCCTGAAATATTTATCTGAAAGTAATAAAGAAGAGAATAATCAAATTAGGCTAGAAAGGTATAGAAGTATCTGCCTTTCCTGGCAGCCAGTGCTTCTAACAAGGGATGCAGAGGCAGTTGATGAGAAATGAACCAGATTCACTCAGAAATAGATCCATGCTTGGACATTAGCAATTTTTTCCACATGCTATATGGCTTTAGAGACAGAGGTGGGGTATGAACTATCTGGAGCAGTCAGGTAGACATACTTAAAAAAATAATAAAAATTAGAAGAAACAAGAAATAGTCACTGTCAAGTCTTTTTTCAGACACTAAAGGAGCTTACAAAGTCTTTTATCTAGACTGAGCAGACATAGTGAGCCAGGAACTATTCTTCACAAGCTACAGAACAGAGCAGTTCCTGTAGATACAGGTTGTGGGCATGGCACAAGCTGGGGAGGAAAGTGAAGGAATATGCAGTTTTTGAGTGTGAAAATTAGGATTAAGGCCAAACTGACTAACAGATCATGATGAATCATGGATATATTCCATCCATGCAAGACCTGCTTTTGTGTTTGAAACCAAAACACATATAAAAGAAGAAAAATAACAACTGTGGGGTTGTTGCTCTTTAGTTGTTCAGCTTTTTTGACCCAGGAAACAAGGCGGCCTGAGTGGCTGACCGCCATACAGCACTTTATCAAACAGGTAACATGTCTCAGATCTAGAGGTGCTTCTTTACCTGTTTCTTTATCTTTGACTCTGTACAAAGATCCTGTAACATGTCTTCCTTGTCTAGAGTGTCACGTGCAACCTCCCTGGGTATAAAAGGGACTGTCTGGCATAAATGTGAAAAGAAAAAGGCAGCTGGGTAATGTGTAAACCACTGACTGACTAAGTTACAGGTGACTTTTCTGTGAAACATTCAGTTTCATTGTATCCTTTCTAATGATGTTTGTACTTTATACTCAGTTTTATTCTATTCTTTATTATATGTGCTACTTCGCGTGTAACGTTATTAAAACAAGTTTTAACCAATGAAAGAGACTCCTTGCTTCAATAGTGTGTCTTCAGTGGTGAAAGAGTATGTGAAAGAGAAAATGAGATAAATCACATTCTTGAATTTACCAGACCAGTCTTGGTGTTTCACCTTGCTGTAGTACTGAGGACTTGCATTGGATCCTTTAGTTATAGCTAAGATCCAAGACCAGACATGCACTTGAAAATTAATTATATTCTCATTTAGTCTGAATTTGAAATAAGGAAATAAGGTTGAATGATAATGAAGATACTGTATCCTATTTTTTTTACAATCATTTTAATGTTTCTGCCTTTTATCTTTACCTTTTTCCTTTACCAAGCAGTATGTTTTATTATGACTCAAAAAAGATTAAACTTGTAGTAAATTTAAATTGAGAAAATTATATATTATTTATTTATACTTCAATTAAATGTTGAAATTTCGCTCAACAGGAGTGAATATACCATGTAGAATTTTGTTCCATGGTTTGTGACTGTGGGCATTGCACTCACAGTGTGTCCCATGAGTCAGAATAAGCTACAATACAGCTCAGATATAATCTGTTTTTTTCTCAGCAACAGCTGATACAGTAGGCTATTTTTGCTTAAGTATTTAACTGAGAGATGTCTCTAAGCAATTGGAGTGGTTGTTTTTTTCTCCCTTGCTGACTTGAAATTAATTACTGGGATAGCAACATGCATGAATTGACTGTGACAAGCAATAATGTCTTCAACAGCTAATGAATGAACAGAAGAGTTTAGTTAGGTATGTTTTTAAGGGGCCTTACATGGCATTTAAGTACCTTTTTACAAAACACAAATTTCCTTGAAATATTACTTTTCTCTTTTGTCTTTATAATGTCCGTGCTCTTCAATACAGCCTACAAGCTGTACAAAAGCCTACAATATTTTATGTTTTTTTTAATATTAAATGTTTTATGTTATATGAGTTTTATAATTCTCTGAAATACATTTCAAATGGTCAGTATTTAGCTGATCCATGTTGAAGTCAAACACATTAAGACATTCAAAGGCCTGTACTGTAGAGAGCTGTTTCTAGGTCATAACGTTTTATTGTGTAAAATCACAAAATGTGGTGTGGTTGGCAAACCCTACGTTGGTTTTTGAAATTACTGTGCTACCAGTATGTTCCAATCAACGAGAACCTCTGAGCCATGAACTTTTATTGATTTGTACTCTCCTGGGTAACATGAATGGCCTTCCATAAGTCTTCCAATTTCACTATCATGATTTTTTTTCTTCCTGAAAACACAGCTGAAAAGAATGACAAGTTTATTTATGTAGTTGCTTTCTTGTCCAACTCTTCCAGAGTTGGAAACAAAAGTAAGTGCTACAATAGGAATAGAAATGTAACGATAACCATATTTTTGATTTCAAGACCATTGGTCTCTAACAAAAATATAACACTACCTATGCAATAGTGTCTGACTTCTGGTAATATATAATATCACATTAAACCTGTTCAGCCTTTTTTGAAATGTTTGATTTTTTATTATTGGAATTTCAATATAATGTTTTTACTACTTTAACTGAAGAAGTGACAAAACAAAATTCTAGTCATCCTACTGCATTGTTTTTATTTTGAAAAGCAAATTTCATCTTCACCGCTCAGTCCTACTCAATAATACCAAAGACCAAGGGAACCATGGCTATGTACTATGGGAATGATCAACTTTCTGTTCTGGTGCACAGGACTCAGTGAAGCTGCCTTCCAAGATCTCATTTGCTAGACATATTTACAATACTGAAGTAGCAGTTCCATGAGGAGTAAAATTCAACTGGAAATACCATCTTGATTGTGTTTGGATCAGAACAATGGAATTCTCTTCAAATAAATATTTGGTTCATGTTGAGCAGGAAAGAAGCTAATTAAATTGCTTATTTTTTCGTTGAGAAATATCTCATAGCTGCGAATACGTAATTATTTTAGATATTTTCAGTCCTGCAATCTGACTGATAAGGAGATGGAAGAGAAATGGAGTGAATTAGCTTCCAGAGAGCTCTGTGCTTCACAGGTCTGCCTGTGTGTATGCAACTGCACTGTTTCAGAGATTCACGCTGATTCATTTAAAAGAAAACTGGAGATACTTACACATATAAATAAATATATTCAGCAGGACTTGGTGAAGGTCACAGAAAGTTTGTGACAGAGCAGGGAATTAAACCAGCCTTTCCCTTAGTTCCAGATCAGGTCTATAATCATGAACTGCCTTTGCTTCCAGGTATCCAGTCAGTCCCTGCCTCTGCCAGAGATTTTCTGCATCACAAGTTGGTTAATAAGTTTGGCTCTGATCCACAGAAGGATTTATGTGCACATGTAAGAAATTGTGATCATCAAAATACCTACCTTGGCACCAACAGTCATCAGAAAATGTAGCTGGGAACCAGAAGTTCTGCTTCTGTGCATAGGCAAAATTATCTTAGGCAATTTCAAGCTGAGCAGCTACGTGATTATCTCATGTCAAATCCAAACAATGATCATTAAATTAGGTTTTCTTTTCACTAAATCCCCTACAGGTGCTATCTGAAGACACGTTCTCAACACACCTATCAAACGCTTTCTGGATGATATCCTCACCTAACATAATAGTGATAGCCAGTTTTATTTTTAAAAAAGATGGTAACTGCCACTTGCTCTGTTAATTCTCTGAAGTAATTGTTCCATAGCTCAGCACTGTAATGAAATCCCATTTCTAGTTTGGGAGTAAAACTTAACGGTAGTTTCCCTATTTACTGTTGTAGCTTATAATATCTTTAAGCAAAGTTCAGACTTGTTTTATTTTTGCTTTATGCTGTATATAAGAGAACAAAGACCCAATTTACATTGAATTATTTAAGGTGCTCTAAGTGATTTGCTGAAACACATTATGACAGTAATGCTCGGTCTGAAAATTACTTGCTATAATATGTATAAGGCAGCATATATGCATAAGCTTATATAGATATACGTATGAACAAATAGATAGTTTCTGTGGCTAAACATTAACAAGCCTGAAAGGAATGCAATAAAAATATAACAAATTTTTAATTGTCTCTAACTGTAGACTTGAGATAATGCCACAGATAAATATGTCTTTCTGTATGTCGTGGGTTAGGCTGCTCCGGCAACCAAACCCTACACAGTTGCTCACTCCCCCGCCCCCAGGGATGAGAGAGAGAATCAAAGAAGAAAAAGAAAAGAGACCCGTGGGTTGAGATAAGAACAATTTACTACTATCGCTACCAATATATATATGTACGGATATGTACAAGGATAAATATATACAAACGAGTGATGTATGGTGTAATTGCTCACCACCCCTTGACCGAGGCCCGTCTCTTCCCAAAGCTGCAATCCCGAAACAGATAAAACCCAATACCACAATCCCGGATGAATGGGAGGCCCCGAGACAGAGAGTGAGAGAGAGAGAAAGCACTCAGAGAGTCAGAGAGTCCCAGAAGGGCAAAAGCCCTTCTTTCCGGCTGACCCTCGCTTTTATACTGGGCATGATGCTGCATCATATGGAATACTGATTGGCCAGTTTGGCCCTCAATCTTAAATTCAAGTACAAATCGTAAGGAGAGTCGTGGACCCCTTGTCCCGGCTATGCTCCCCCCTTATCCTGTTGTGCTCCTGCACGCTGGCAAGAACATGGCAAGCTGAAAAGTCCTTGAGACCTCAGTGCCAACTACAAACATCAGCTTGCTATCAACATTCTTCTCAGAGCGAGACTCTGAGTAAAACCAAAACACAGAGCTCTTCTAGCTGCTAAAAAGAAGAGCTAACTCTGTCCCAGCTAAAACCAGGACACTGTAGCTTTTGGAGATGAGAAATTTAAAATTTTCTTCATTGATGCCATGTTTTTTCAAGTCTTTTAATACAGTTTTTGTAGGGGTGTGTTGGTCATCACAAGTGGAGAAACAGAGGCACTTATAAAAGCTGAACCAGACTTACATGGGATAATTTTCCCTTCAAGGTCGCCTCTGTCTCTTCAGTGACTACAGAGGGACTCACAGGCAACTGGGCGTATAGCATTAACACTTTTAAACAGTTACTTATTAAGGCAGAATTAACCCAGGCCTATGCACCTCCAGATAATGACTTCCCACTGGAGACCTGTCTAATAGCTGATAATGCCAGATTTTTAAGCAGATCAAACGTCCTTTTTTACTCTGTATTGCAATCACTGTTTGACTGCTTTATTCTACATTTTGTTCCATGTACATTCTAACAGACTAACCCAAGAAACGGTGTGTAAAATCTCACTTTGGGGATTTGATAAATTGCCATATTTTTAGTTTGTCAGACATACGTGTCTGTTCTTGAATATATATATGCATTCCTCAGGTATGCACATGTTCACTGTGTATGTGGGCATTGGACAATTCGTGTATGGGTTAGATGGTGAAAATATCATAGGATTACATCACAAGATATCGCAAGCTTCACTATAAGAAGTTTGTGAGAAACAAAAGGAATTTTAATATCTCTCTGCATTTAAATAGACGCATATTTTATTTGGTACATTTCCTGGGATTATTCGCTTAAATAGTAGTCAAAGCCTGCTGGCATTTTTCTACCTGCTAAATATGAAGAAGTTGATTGGCATAAACTTGCAAAATTTTACTCTAAACATAAAGAGCTCTGCTCAACTGGATGCTGATAATATAAAATGTGAAAGTTTTATAATTAATGGAAAAATAACATAATTGATTGTTTATTATGTTCTTTCATACCAAATTTAAAAAAAAACACTTTTGATTTTGACTTTTTAATTTCATGTTTACATAGGGAAAAAAAACTCTTGTGCCGTTTATTCCTACTATCCCAACATACGTAGCGGCAAACTAGCAGAGAATAGGAAAACTATCATCTCTTTGCATGTAATGAAAGTGGCAGCATCGATAGAATTAATATTAATGAAGTTCTTAACTGATTCTGATTAGGTTAGATAGAACCAAAAACTTTTTCGGCATTCATCTTTTATCAGTCACTAAAATTATTGTAAGATGTCACAGGTTTCTTACTGCAGAAATCAAAAGTTATGAGTTAACATTTTGAGCGTCAAGCTGTTATCTTCCATCAAAAAACAATGCACAGCAACAGACAAAACCTTCTCAGGTCTTGTTTTTTATGCTTACATACAAAATCTTGTTTTCTCCTCTAATGTGGCTTGACAAAATGGGTTGTCATGGTGGTGTAAATATAATTTCTAATAACCACCTATGTCAGATTTTATCACCTGCAAATTTTTCATTTTCCAAACATTTGTAAAACATATAAGTAGGAAATTAGAGAATTACATTCTCCTTAGCTACACAGATCATTCAACTATATTTTTTGTCAAATCTATGTAAAACGTTGTCTGATCGAAGTACATTATTATTTTAACTGAAGTGACTTCTAAAATGCCTGCTTCTGAAATAGTCCAGATATCTGGTCCACACATTCTAATTAATAAGCATTTTTATCTTTGTACCTCATCCTCAGAGTCAAAAAAAGCTGTATGTATGATTCTCATATCATATAGACCCTTTCCAGTTTCCTATATCTCACTGGGACTCAATTTTTCCTTCTTGCATTTCCGTAAAGTTAGAAGTCTTATTATGTCAACAAAGGTCTCTTGATATATACCATATTTATTGAAACATTAGCCACAGATGTTTTCAGAGATTTTGCCCTTTAAGACCTGGCTGTGCCAATTACTTGATTATTTTATGAAGTGCTGAAAATCTGCCTTATTGCAAGTCACAGCATAACTTCCTGGCCTTTTGCAGACAAACCTACATTCATTTTACTTGTGCTCACAGCTGGCTGAAGGCCAGCAAGCTTCAATCTTGCTGTGCATCTTTGTTAGCACGGTGCTGTACTCTCATTAGGATTACCATATTAGCTTGAGCTCACAACCCTCAGATCAGGGTTGGCTGGCATCCGTCCAGCTTGGAGCACAGGCAAAAGAATTATGCGAGACCCAGAGGGTAATACTGAAAATTAGAGAATTTCACATGTGAAGGGTATATAGATATTCAAAAAAAAAAAAAAAAACCAAAACCAAAAAACAACAAAACAAAACGAAACCACAAAAAAATCCCACCAAATCCAAGGGTTAAATTTTTGTCAAATGTATATCAAATTGTCATTTGAGTTTGGTCTTTATTTAAATGATTAGTAAAAATCAACTATCCAGTTCAATATAGATATTAGAAACTGCTGAATACACTGTTAATATTAGTTTACAACTACAGTTAAACATGTCAGGTTTTCCCACCGTACTTCAGGGATTTATAATACTGAGTTTTCATTTAGTAAGGTACGACGCTTGTAGAGTGCTGTTTGCAATACCCAAAATAGCTAAAATGACCTTCATGGAGCAGGTAGTTATAATATGGAAGATCTGCACAGTTCTGGAGCAGCAGCTGTTGACCAGATGTGATACCTGACAGCATCTCAAATAGCACTCGACATGTCTTTAGACAATTCCAACAAGTCCCTAATCGATACAATTAGTGATGCGTACAAAGTGGTTCAGCTGATTAAATGCACTGTTGAGGTGAATTGTTTTCTTGACTCCTCTGAGGGTGTCACCAGATGTCCAGGGTGCGATTTTGTTCCCTAGCAGTAAGATACTGGAGGCAGCACAGGTTACCAGGTATGGCACAGGGCCTATAAGGTACTTCCATGTATCTGAAGCAGCAGCTGGAAAATAGTCTTCATATCTAAATTTGAGTGCCTCAATCAGAGGCTGACTTCCATCAAAATATTTTTAAACTGCATTTTAACCATTATATTTGTATACAATGTTTATTTCCATAGAATAATTTATACTATGGCTTAATTTTTCAGTGAAAACTCATTTGTCCTACTTGGAAAGGTTAACTAAATGGATTAAATTGAGGAGCGTTTTGGAACAACTTGAATACCTTTTAATGAACTAATTTCTTTGACTGTCATATGTCATTTCAGCTCTGCTTCAGGCACTTGAAATATCTGTAGGGTAGGAGTTCAGTTCAGATGTGTAACCACGTATGGCACATGTCTGGTGCCTTTTTGACATTCTTCCAGTGGTCCGTTACCTATATTGATGAGATCTACATGAGTGTCGCACGGAGTTTGCTTGAGGTACCTGAACATCAGTGCCTTGCACTGTTGGGGCACTCTGGGTACTCTGCATCCATGTGCCATGCCAGAAGGGTGCAGGTCTCCTCCAGCGCCTCTGTCAGATCTGAAACCTAATCTGTCTATCTAACGCATCCTGGGCATTCAAAATTACTTTATGCACTTGTGTGTGAGGATTTGCACTTCATCTTAGATGTTTGAAGTGGAGCTAAGGCACCTTAGGTTGTCCAAATAGGTAGCTGGAGACATAATACTTCTGGACATGGTTGATCTTCTAATTAAAGGAAAAGGAAATCTAAACAATTAGTGCAGATTTAGTTAAATGAATTGACCTAAAAGCTTTTAAAACAAAATTCAGCTCTTTAGAAAATCAAATCCTAACCCAGTGTGTGGCCAAGATTATGACTGCGTGATCCATGCTATTTGCAGGATAAACCTGTAAGTGTTAACTTTAGAGACTCTGAAGCTCTCAAAACTCTTCCATTCCCTCTTGATTTTATTTTCCATAGATCACAATGTGGGCTGCAATATAATAAAGTGACACAGGTGGCTAAAACCATTCCAGAAGCACTTAATAAATAGCCACAGATTACAGAAAGGCAGCAGAAATGCTCAATCCCTGATTGGGAAGAAGAGTTCGTAATAAGCACTTCTTCATGTAAGTTTCTCAAGTCAGTCCCTCAATAACCAAACTTTTCAATGTATGCTTGTCAGAGAGAAATACAGTCAGTTTGACCTTGCCTTTCCATCAGTTTCCATCTATGCTTGCTCCTGTGGCAGATCTCCTTCACACAAAAAGGTTGCTAGTGGTTTGGCTCTTGACAATTTTGCAAAATGTGTCTCCTGGTACTGTTTATTGGTCACAGTCTATGATTAATCGTTAAACAGAAGCACAAACTAAAAAGAAAAAGTGTTACATTCATTAAGCTGTTGTCAACCTTAGAAGCAAAATGACAAAGAAAACTAACATTTAGTTAACATTATATGTATGATATAGTCCTGCAATTCAGTATAGAACTTAATTCAAACATGTTTAGAAATTATGTAAGCATATTTATAAATTGCAGTCAAGAAACATCATTAAAATCTTGAACCACCACTTTTTTTCTTTTGTATTGTCTCTATATTACATCCAGGTTAAAAATTTAAAAAAAAAAGAAAAAAATAAGACAGACGAATTTCCCCAAAGAAGATAGAAGAAAGCAAGCTAGGACACTTCACTTACTTAGTGATAAATTCTGTTTCCATTTACAAAAATAAAGTAAAAATGGAGTGAAAAAGTAAACTTAGTGTAGCCATACCTGAGAAGAAAATCTTGGTCATATCCCTAACTTTTGTTAAAGGTCCAATTTTATCTGAATATTTGGTAAATACTTGATGTAATTAATTTCCCTTTTTCTCTGGGGACAAAAAAGTTTCTGTTGATGTTCAGATTTCTATCATCTCATATAAATGTTATTTATATGTTATATCAATTTCCTGTAGAGAAAAAAATTAAATTTTATTCGCTTGGTGCACTAGTCATTAATTTTAATCTCTTTCTTATTTTTTTTCGATAATCTAGTGAAATCACAGATAAATAGAGGAATAATTGTCTAATGTTAAGGTCACAGCTTGAGAACTGAGAAATTTGAGTTCAATTCTTTGCTTTATTCTGATTTCCTTTCGATTACTTTCTTCTTTTTTTTTTTTTTAATGTATGGTTCTTTCTTAAACATAGCCAAAGTGATTTGGACTGTGCAAAGGTGCTGATAGTAGCCTCCCTGCCTGCCTCTGCTGAGGGTTAGTAAAGCTCTTGGAAACATAGTTGAGATGGAAAATCTCAAGCAGGATGTCTAAAGGAATCTGAAACTACTTCTCACCATCTGAACAATGGCTTTGATTTCCTCAACTCAGGTGACACCTGTCAAAAGTCACCTAGGATAAAGAAAGTTGAGGTCGCAGGGCAGGACATTCATATGCCTGTGTTGGTGGGCAAAACACTAGTTTAATAATATCAGAGGCTGTTTAGGAAGTCCCTGTTATATCTTCTGTTTTATAATACTGCTGCTATATATAAAAAACACTCCCAACAAATAAAAGTCAGGATATATCGGCACCTCTTTATTTCAATATTTGTCTAAGATGTCCACAACAATAATATTACAAAAATATTCCCAGTTTCCATTGAGATCTACATTTTTTACCATCTGCATGGAGAGAGGCCTCTTTGAATAGACTCATTGAAAGATCGGGACCTTAAATTGAAAATTGCTTTGAACGAAGACGGTAAGATTGAGTTTTATTTATGTCAGAAAATATAGATTGCATTAATACTGCTCTCTTTGAATGCTACAAGCTGAAGAATTATTCAGTGCCGTTTGGTGACTCACTGCTATTCTGAAAACAAAGTAGCAAAATCAATGACGTGAATAATGAGTATTTCTGAGATGTGTCCTCAATACTTTGACCCCAGTGTTCTTTCTGTGAGTTATTCACTGTGCTCCTTCTACTTTGATTGAAAACATCTACCCTAATGAAAAATACGTCCCAATGCTCGCTCAAAATCAGTAAGTTGCCAAAAATTTTGAAATAATAGACCACATTACTGTATTTCTTATGATAAAGGGCACATAAGAATTTTGCCTTATTGTCTTGTGTGTAGAGCTCAACAGTTCAGATGAAATTGCTGCTTCCAAGCCTTGTTAGAGTGTTTACAGCAGACTCATGGCAGTACAGGATTGCCAGCATCAGATCATGAACGGGAACTCTGCAACTTCTCCAGAACCTATTCCAGTGCTTCACAGTACTTGTGATAAAGTTTCCCTAATAACTCATGTTGGCTTTCATCTATCTCATATCAAAATGTCTTTTGTGTAATTATTTGAATCTGGCTATAAGGAGGATGCTCAAGAAAAAAACCACAAAACTGTTTCTTCATTTGTATACAAATGGCCTGAATGCTGTTGTTTCAACAGATATTTTAATGGCAGACTGCAGTCTCCTTGGAAAAATATAAATTCAGTGGAGGAAACTCCAAAGTCTGAAGAATGGCCTTAAGATGGTGGGACTAAGGTCCACTTACACAATAGTTCTAGCCCCCAGAGAGCAAAGAAAATTGTCCGTAGCAGAGCATTTAAAGAGGAAAGCACAGCAGTAGATAAATGTAATCAGACAGAAGCTCTGAAGGAGGAGAATAAGCACGGAAAGAGCAACTGAAGTGGTCTAAAACACAATATTTTTTTCACACACCGTGACTTCAGTATGTTTTACCCTTGTCTGAAAGGCCTATATTGGTGGGGTTATACAAGTGAGTAGTGCAACAAAGACAGGAAAAAAGTTGGGTGGAGCTATTGGCCATCAAATAGTAACGAGTTACCAGAAAAACAACTGGAGTATATTCATACCATTACAAAAAAGGGATCTAGGCAGCAAGCTTGAGTACTATCATGGTTCATCTGCGTGGCTCATTTTTTAGCCCACTCTCTTGACTTTATTTTGAACCACTCAATATTATGCACAGTATATGACAAAGTTTACTCCAGGAATCATTTTTAGAAGATAATAAGACAGCAAGTCTGGCTGTGTCCATCCCACGCACCCCTGAGGAACTACCTCATGAAGTGTTGCATCCTTAAATCCTCCAGGTACCCTCATGGTACATCCGTTGCATACCCTCGGTTTTGTGCAATAAAAATACCTCTCCGGTAGGTTGACACCTAGTTCTCACAGTGTTCCAGTCAGTCTGATTTTAAAAATCGGAGAAAATGATAACACACCATGGAACCTTGACAGACCATGAAGAGGCTCCAAGATCAAGTTCTGGGTAACATGGACATAGCCAACCTGCTCCAGAGAGAGTAAATCCTTAGCACTTACGGTCACAATAACTGTAAGTGCCATTGGGCTTATGGCCAGCAATTGGTCACAAATCTCTGTTATTTTATGAGATATGACAATGAAGTAAACTTCTCAAGAAATAAGAAGAAATGCTGTTTGGTTGTAAGAAAAGGTGAAAAATATGAAGTTCTTAAAAATTGTTAAGATAACGCCCAGGAAGAGTGCACCAGCAATCTGGTAAAGAGCAATGCCAGTATGATTTTTAGTGAGGAGCAAAATCTGATCTAGAAAGTGAAAGCCTTCCATAAGCTTTCAGGGTTTCAAATAAGAATTTTGGGGACAAGATGGGATTTGTCCTCAACTACTACTAAGAACTAAGATAGGACAACACTGCTATCCTGAATTTTGTCTGTCTTTACAGTGGCAAGCATTACCATGCTCTTCAGACAAAATGAGAATATATCTCCCAGAAAAATTTCAAGGCTATGCCAGTGAGGCTGTGCAGTAAACACACATATACTGAAAGAAGACCAAGTTGCCTGAAATAAACAAAGAATATTTATTTTGGTGCACGAAATGCAGAACAAACTCATGAACAAGATTGAAGAGAGCATGTTTTTAGAAAAGTAGAATTAGTCATGTGGGAGAAATAAACAAAAGACTGAGCACAACTAGAAGTTACAATTTAGATCTCCATGAAGAGATTTTTGTCTGTGGGACAAAAATTGTCCTTATGAGGCAGTTTTGGAGTCAACCATTCAGAGAATGAATCAGAAATGAGACTTCCTTATCTCACATTTGCATTCTGAAAATTACTACATAAATATTATAAAGTTTTCTAAAGATCTGCTGTTACTCTGAAAGTTATTTGGTAGATTTATTCACAGTGAGAACCTTAAATGCCAGCAGAAAATGTGTACTGTTAACTTATTTTCTTGAAAAAAATGTTTAGGGTCTTGAGACAGGGACCATATTTACTAGCACGCAATGTAGATGTTTTCCCAAAAGTACGCATCCTGCAGTTCTGAGAACAAGCCTGAGATTAAGAGATGCCAGGGATTCTGGAAAGAAATAGGATTTGAATATGATTTTTTTTTTTAGTGAATTTATTCTAATTCCTTCTGTGTAGTTGCTCTCTGGTTAGATGCTCAGTGTATTCACAAAGCAAACTGAGAATTATATATCAGCTTTTGGGTTCAGAGGTTTTTTTCATCTTTTATGTATAGAACTTGCTGTTAGACTTTACTACTACTAGGAAAACTGCTTTCAGGTTGGATGGATTGAATCAAACCTCATGCCTGCTTTGCTGGAGGGCTTAAGGTAGTGTTCAACAGCATACAGGAGAGTTTAAGATCATTTAAGGAGAATTAAAGAGTTTTAGTTAGCACTGAGCTTCAAGTATTTGAATGTCTGGTTGAACTGCAGCCAAAGAATTTATTCTTCATTTATCCACAGAGTCTGACCAACTTAATGGCCAACACTGAAAGCGTGTTAGAGAGCTGGCACTATAATTTTTCACTCTGTGCAACCTGTTCACCAAGATCTTCATGTATCTGAATTATTATTCATAATCACAGAATTACAAAGTAGTTGATATGTTAATATATGTTTGTTATTAGCAATATGTTCGTATGAGTGAAAGTTGTCTGATTAAATAGTTTTCTATAGGAGAAGTGTGGTTTGTCAGAAATGAAACATTCATAGACTTGTAATTTTTTCCTTTGTGATCTAGTCTGTTAGAAACCCTGTTGCCCTGACCAGCTTTCTGTTCTCCTGATTTGTGGGGCACTGGTTTGTTCTTAGTACATGCGTAGTTTGACAGCACATTTTTCTGTACTGTTGAGCTCTCAGCTACAAAGAAGTAGTCACTCTTCTGTGGCAAGGATGCCACTCTACAAACCAAATTATTCAGCTGTAGGTAGGTCCTCATCTCTTGGAACTTGCCTGGCGGTTTACAAGAAAGTGAAGTTCTAGGCTGTTTAGCATCCCATTCTATTATTTGAGAAAATTATTTTCTGCTCAAGTCCACTGAGTCCACAAAGCAAAATTGAATGGGCTGTTCGGTTTTGTGACTGTCTTAATTAAAAACAAAGTAGTCAAATAGTTGGTAGCAGGTCCAGAATTTTCAGAAAGAAATCTTTTGTTAATGACATAGAAAGCCTACATTTTTTTACAGTCTTCTAATCTGAAAAAAAATTTACAAAAAAATAATTTTTCTACCAAGAGAAATCCTAATTACCACATGGTTGCAATGACTGATCTGAAGATTACTGATCAATAATGAAGAACTGTATATATGAGTAACACTGTGAAGAATGTAATACACAACATCAGGAAATGAAAAATCAGTAACTATACATTCACGTAATCACAGAATGGTTGATGTTGGAAGGGATCTCTGGAGGTCATCTGGTCCAACTCCTCTGATCAAGCTCGGCCTTCTAAAGCCAGTTGCCCAGGACCATGTCCAGAAAGCTTTTGAATATCTCTAAGGATGGATACTCCACATCCTCCCTAGGCAACCTGTGCCAGTGCTTGGTCACCCTCACGTTAAAAAAGTGTTTCCTGATGTTCAGAGGGAACCTCCTGTGTTTTAGCTTGTTCCCATTGCCTCTTGGCCTGTCACTAGGCACCACTGGAAAGAGGCTGGCTACCTCCTTTTGTCACCCTCCCTTCAGATATTTAAATACATTGATAAGATTCCCTCTGTGTCTTCTCTTCCCAAGGCTGAACAGTTTCAGCTCTCTCAGCCTTTCCTCATAGGAGAGATTCTTCAGTCCCTTCATCATCTTTGTGCCCTTCTATGGACTCTTTCAAATATGTCCATGTCTCTCTCGTACTGAAGAGCCTAGGACTGGATCCAGTACTCCAGGTATGGCCCCACCAGTGCTGAGTGGAGGGGAAGGATCACACCCTCAGCCTGCTGGCAACACTCCTCATGCGACTCTTTGCAGCAAGGGTACATTACTGTTTCGTGTTCAGCTTGGTGTTGGCCCCCAGGTCCTTTTCAGGGAAGCTGCAGATACATTATCTTCTGTTAAGAAATACTTGCTAACAAAAAGGGATGTATTCCTAAATAATTATATATTCTAGACAGATTCTGGAGTGTTACTGAAAACACTGTTGCTCAATTCAGTTTAGTACAAGATACTGAATATCTGCATGTCCTAGTTTTAGCTGGGACAGAGTTAGCTCTTCCTTTTAGCAGCTAGAAGAGCTCCGTGTTTTGGTTTTACTCAGAGGCTCGCTCCGAGAAGAATGCTGATAGCAAGTTGATGTTTGTGGTTGGACGTGAAACTCCAAGGACTTTTCAGTGTGCCGGAGTGCAGAAACATGGCGGGATAAGGGGGGAGCATAGCTGGGACAAGGGGGACACGATTCCCCTTGTGATTTGTGGCGAACTTAAGATTGAGGGCCAAACTGGCCAATTAGTATTCCATATCATGCAGCGTCATGCCCAGTATAAAGGTGAGGGACAGCTGGAAAGAAGGGCTTTTGCGCTTTGGCTCTTTTGCTGCTTTTGCTCTATTGCCTTCCCCGCCCCCCCCCCCCCCCCCCTTCCAGTACTCCCACTCTTGGAGTACTCTCTCTCTCTCCCCCTCTCTATTTCGGGGCCTCGCATTCGTCCGGGATTGCAGCTTCGGGACGAGACGGGCTTCGCATACGAGGGTGTGGTGAGCATCTACACTGTGTATTAAATTGTTCTTATCTCAACCTGCGGGTATCCCATTTATCCTCTAATTCTCTCCCTCATCCCTGGGGCTGGGGGAGGGTGAGTGAACGACTAGGGGGGGGTTTGGTTGCCTGAGCAGCCTAACCCACGACACTGCCTTACAGTTTATTGTTCATCTCAGTGGATTCTATAGACAGCTGATTTAGTACATCAGACTTTCAATAAAATGAAGATAGAGTGCTCATTGAGACTATTATTGCTTAGATTCATAGACAAATGATATTATGTTCATTTTAAGCACTATAAAAATAATAAAAAAGTTACATTCTAAATTGGAGCTTCATGTGTATTATTTGTAATGTGTCCAAAGTGACACTTATCAAAATTCTAAAGTGATAAGGTCATCTCCTTTAGCAATCTCATTTTTTTAATATCAAAATAATTGCTTCTGAGCCATATATTACTGCTGACCCATATGTTGGCCTCTGAGCAAACCAGTACATGGAACTACTTATCTCATTGTATAAGCCAGAGACCTGGAGGAATGGAAAGGATATCTGCCAAGAACGGAAACTAAATATTGTTACATTTGTGCTCTGATAACCTGAATATCTTATATTAAGGACTCAAAATTCTATTTTTTTCTTTCATTTTTACTCTTTAGATCCAAATCCATAGTGATGAAAATTACCATCCAGATTTACAAAAATCTCCATGAACTTAACTTCATCTTGCTTCTTGGATGCAGCCTGATCATTCAGAGCTACTCTGTTTTTTTCCTTGGTTTCTGGTCCAACCCTCCATACATCAGAAGTTTTCATGGCTCTTCATGCTGCTTCATCAATTTATTGCTTGCCTTTATATGGGACTTCCTCTTTAAACAGTTTGCCAAGTTCTGTTTCATCCTTGGCTATTAAAGACCTATTTCATGAATAAGAGTGTGGAACAGCTGAATTCCAGCTCAAGCACCAACCTCTTTGGGCTTTGCAATTTAAAAGACTGGGCTGGTTTATATGCAATATGCAATCTGTTCAGTGTTACCAGAGCACGTGTAATTGATTCGGATGCATTTAAGAAAAAGGCAAAAAAAAACCCAAGGAGAATTTGGTGCTGTTAAAAATGTAGTTTCCTGCTTCCTTTAGTTCAGCAGTTAGAAGCATGCCACCAGGGTAGGGAGTATGGGTTATTTCTAATGCCTGTGGGTTCAGGGCCACTGTTCATCTCAAAATCCACAGGGATACAGGCCCTTGCAGGCACAAAAAAGTCAGTCAGCTCTCAGTCAGTCTCACTGATATTTCTTCAGTTTGTATGGAGTAATTTGCAGGAATGACCATGGACCTCTAGCCTAATGATTAGGATGGCTTGCTAGGAACTAGGTGTCAAAGTCAGAGTTTCTACTGTCATGAATATTTCATCATTTATCCAGTAACTGTAAAACAAAGAATATGTATCTTTGTGTAAAGATGTGGGAACTTTTTCTTTCTCCATTTCCTCCCCAACTATTAGCAACAAATCACAGTCCTTTTTCTTTCTGGTCAAATTAGTCTATAAATGAATGACCTACTGATGTGACTCACTGTCTAACCCTCTATTAACAGAGAGGAGAGTTTCCTGTATCCAGTTCTTTTTGTGTTACAGCGTGGTATAAATCTGAGGCACTTTAGTCACCTGTATCATTATATTTAATCATCTCAGTTGACAATGAAGTAGAGTAAATTCCACAGAATCAATAGAATTTATATAAAAACAGCACAGTGAAGACATGCAATTTTAGGCAGCTTGAAATTTGTGTGTATTGATAAAGATAGAATGATGTTTAGCTCAAGAAACTTACTAATTTCAGTTTACCAAAACTGACTGTGCTGGCCATTGTTAAGAACTTTCTTAAACTACTCTCTCTCCAGAGATTTTGCATCAGAAATTAGGCTATGGTTGTCCTGACATCAGCCAATGACCTAAAACTTATGACTAAAATGTCACTGCAACACTTTTGTAATGTTGAAGACCTAGTTTCCAGTTGTTTGTTCAATGTTAAATCAGGAATATGTTGTGACGCAAGTGAAACCCTACTTTTCCAGGTCCCATGATACCGAAGCATGTTTTTTTCTCTCAGTGAAGGTACTCACTATTACACTGTTTTTAAAATCCAGCCATTGTTCATAAACATTCTGATCATTTCATTAGGGTTTATGATACAGGACAGAGATACTTAAGTTCGACTCAGTATGTAGATCATAATAGGAATGTACACGTCTGTTCATGTATATATGTATATACATACACATAAAGACATATAACTATATGTGGGAATTCTATATGTTTTTGCAACACAAGATTCATTTAATATTTTCAGACATGTAATACTTGCTGCAAGGTGCTGTTTCCCTGAAGAACGGTTTTGGCAACACTTTGACCCCATTTTCTTGTCTTCTTTTGACAGCTTTTCCCATAGGGAAGATAGCCTGTTTGACTTATGTTATCCTTGAACCCCTTGTTACTTACTTGACATTAATTTCTGTAACCAAGGCAATATCACAATAGTAGTTAAAAATCAAATTTCTGAGAATAGCCTAGAATAGCCTTGTCTAGATTGATTCTGCCTTCAGACTGCATACTAAGCAGTCACACAGAGCTTTGAAACTCAACAATAGACAATAGACTTCCTCTCCTTCTGATCCCAAAGGAAAAAAGTGGAACCCTTCTTTTCTTAGGAAGAGCTTTAGCTTCCAACAGTTCATAATAATCTGTATAAATTTCATGTAAGTTTTGTCCTTCAATTTGTCGAGATCTACTGAATATTTCAGTAAATTAAATACTTTGAGCTTCTTTAGGAACAAAAAGGAAGATAAAAGCTTGTTATTAGCCACACTGTTTTCTAGAATGCACTGCACTGCATGTTCCAGAAAAAAATGCAAAGTTCTTTGACATCCTATTGATGCTCAGGTATACAGTTCCCATTACTGCAATAGCTGGATACATCATAATATTTAACTCTTTTCTTTTCATAGTATCTTCCATGATAGAGGTAAGTAAGGATTGCGATGACATTACAAATGAAAACTGAAAACCAGAGGGAGTAATAGGCTTGCTGCAGAAAGCTTATGACGTCAGCAATAATGCTAAAGCTAATGCAATCTCCTTTCAGTTTAGTTATTTAAAAATTTAGTATTGTGTCTAGACTGGTTGTCTGGGAGTCATGTACAATGGTGATGGCAAGTCATCATTTCATCCTACAATAGGTGCTGTATTTCCCTTGAGAGGCCCTTCTCTCTCTTTTGTTTCTCTTCTCCTACTCTGATTGTAGGGGAAGCTTAGCCAATTGATCCTTAGGCAATAGATGCCTTATTTTTAAATAGCTTAAGATAATTAAGTGGAATACAATATTTAAACATTTTGTC
The DNA here is from genome assembly GCF_009769465.1 of Tauraco erythrolophus. Taxonomy (NCBI): domain Eukaryota; kingdom Metazoa; phylum Chordata; class Aves; order Musophagiformes; family Musophagidae; genus Tauraco; species Tauraco erythrolophus. The sequence goes on along the minus strand of NC_141465.1, from coordinate 79,843,840 downwards.
ATCTTCTTTCTTATGGGAGCATTCTCAGGGGAAAACTATGCCATATTTCTCTGAAGTCTCTATTTTATTAGGATTTGGGTGAATGTGAAGAAACTGAGTCACTGCCACATTTTCATTGTGATTTTGTCACAGTAGAGTAAAATAAAGAACAATTACAGAGATTTATGTGACAATAAAACTGAACCAGTTATTTTTGTTAGAACTTGGAAGTATGATCTTCTTGATTCTTCTGTAAAACATATTTTTACTACTGTTGTCCCATGAACCTTTATCTACTGAAAAGAAAATAATGCATTTATGTCCACTCATTTATAGCTAAAAGAAAAAAAAATAATTCAATATGATAAGTGAAATTTGTGAAAGAAAACACAAAAAGGGGTGAGTGGGAAGAAAGGAAAACCTGAAAGTTTATTAACACTCTTAAGACTCCAATAAAATCCGTATCTTTAAAGCATTTATTATTAACTATGAAGGCTTTCTTAGCTCATGCACTTACTGGTTGTACCACAAAGGGTAAAGAATTAGTTCATCTTTTTAAAGAAACATTAAAAGGTGGTGCTATATCATACATGAATGCAAGAACCATTGGGCTGAAATGTTGTGGAAAACCCTGAAACATTTTCAAATGTGTTTTTATCCCTTCTTATGTCCCCGGTACCATAATGTGCTTTGTATACAGGGTTTACATTATTCTTATTCTGTCTGATACTAAGAATGTGCATCTAAGATATGCTTTTGTGGTTCTGATATGATTTTGTCTAATGAAATTTGAGACGAAGGATATGTATCTTGATAGGCCAGTTCAAATACCTTCCAAGTGGCTTCACAGACAACCCTTCTGCCTTTTCCAGACACTTGAGTTGATTACTGCTCTAGGGGTGGCTTCTGAAATTGGAGCTCTTCATGCATATGCCACTATGTTTGAATATGACTTTATTTAAAGCCCATGGTTTTTGTGACTTGTCCTGAAATACTTTAAAAATTACCCATTGTGCCCATTATGGAGTGTGAAAAGTGTCCAGTGTTAAGGCAACCATGTTTATCTCTGGTATAAGGTTAGTTAAGGACCAGTACAGAATGAAACCTTTACTCAACTGTAATTGATAAAATATGGCATTCTAGAAAGCACTTAATTTCTGATAAAGTAACCCTAGCACATAACTGGCATTATACTGTAACACTTGTTTCTATTATTTAATAGAATACAGCATGCTGTAGAGCTTCTAATCCATAACTCTGTATTTGTTCTTCACATGAGCTATTCACTGTACACTGAGAAGAGGCAACGCAGGTATTTTGCAAATCAGGTAATACACGTGCATCCTGCAAAGGTGCTGTGAATAATAAAGCTGTGAAATAAGAAAACAGTTACAAGCTAGTAGCTGAACAAACTTCTAGTAGCTGAGAAAACTCTTTTTCAGTACAATGCCTGATATCTTTTGGATAAAAATGAAACCAATCCAAGTGGTATAGTAATACTGCTGGAGACTGATATTCCACCCACACAGATGTACATGAAGTAAGCGTGCTCTTGCCTAAGTGTAAAACTGGTTTGAATGAAGAGAGAATTACACCCTGTGTCTCCTCAAGCTGATATTATATTCTCTAGGATTTTACAGTTTTGGAAACAGGAAGGTATTGGATGAAAGCATTTCCTTTGTTCAAAAAAACCCAACCCAAACCAAAACAAACACCGCCGCACACAATTAATATTAAGCACATAGGAGTCATAAAACATTTAAGATGAAAAGCATCATGTGTTTGGCACGTGTCATTGATTCTTAGTTTGGAGCATCATCATCCATGCACATTTATACCAATTAGGATGATATAATGAATCCAAAGTCGCAGCAATGGGTTGGCCACTTTCGTTGATCTATTATTAATCCACCAATTACTAAACGCTAACTCTGAGTCTGCTGTGGCAATAGAGAGAGCCAGTAGAAAGCAGCTTCACTGCCACAGGGAATTTCACTGTTTAGAATAAACAGGAAAAGATCTATCGAGTGGTTCATGTCAGCAAATTTGCTGAAATAGCATTTCACTCTTGGCATTCACAGCAACTCAGGTTGATTCCTTCATTTGACCTTTATTTACTGAATGACCTTCTTTTCTTTTGTCAATAATGATATTCAGGTTTATTATCTGCTTGATAGTCCTTCACCATAACTTTACTGTCATTTTGTGCTAATTTTCCATAAATTACCTCAGAAAAAACAAACCACTCAATGACAAAGAATGGATTGTGAGAGTGCACCTTTGATGTGATTTGTAGTGTCATAGTCCCCATGTGGCTGTGAGGTAGAGATTGACCGTGCCAGCATTGTGTCAGGTGTCAGTCCCAAAATTATCAGTGCATTCCAAGTGCCTAGAAGATACTTTGTTTTGTACACAGAAGCATTACATTGGACAAAATATAAATGTCAGACTTCTATGTCCAAGGTTTGGTGTCCTACATAATGCCATAGTTACATGACCCTTTTGCCATTTCCAAGCAGAGATATTTTAGTGTCCTATAGTGGAAGCAGATTTCTCAATTTTAGACTAATTAGGCTTGACAGTTTTGTGTTTCCAAGTTGCTTGAAATGTTTTTCCAAGATAATTCCTTTTGTTTTGCCAGCTATCTGCTATAAACATTTATGTGCTTGTTTATGATTATTAATATCTCTCATTTCATTGCTCCATTAAATGAAGGTACAGTAGAATTATTAAGGTTGTAAGAAAATTTTGAGAATACTACAAGAAGAAGAGGATGTTGTTGTCTTTATTTGTCTAGATTTAGTGCACTTGCATATGTCTGCTGTTTAGTTATTTTCTAATGTAATAAGAATTTATTTTCTCAATTTTAAACATGTGACTTACCCCAGGCACCTAGTTTAAATGAAATATCTGTCTCAAAGCTCCCCTTCAGTTCGTTTCTCTTCAGTGGAGCTTGCAATTACTAGAACACATTTATTTGTTAAGGTGCATTACAGATTGATAGTAGCTCCCTCTCAGATGCTTTTTCTTTTGCCTCTATGGAGAATTTGGACGTTTTTGGAGTGAGGTATTCCCACTACTAGTGTGAAATGTTCTACAGAGTTTAAGTTTCTGTTGGCAGAACAGAAGGTCGTCTGGGGTGTTTTTGTCTTGCTCTTCGTGGCACTGATTTTGCATCACATATAAGAATAGTGTTTCTGTCTGGAATTTAGTAACAAGGTAGGTTGGATGAGGCTTTGGGCAACCTGGTGTAGTGGAGCGTTTCCCTGCCCGTGGCAGGGGGATTGGAACTAGATGATCTTTGAGGTCCCTTCCAACTCTAACCATTCTGTGATTCTATGATTAACATGCTGCTGAGATACGTACACATAGATAACTATTACAGTGTTAGCCATTAATTGGCAAGAAGACTAATTTCCATGGTATCTTTCAAGTGAGAATTCTCCAAAAGTTCTTGAACTTTTGATACAGTGTAAAGATTAAATTTAGAAGCAAAACAAAACAAAATGCCCTGATGTTGATAACATGATAAAGAAATTTTCTTTACAGCAGGAAGTAACAGCAGTTTCAGGGAAATGTATTTAAGCATTCATAGCATTTGGGCAGAATTGTTCTAGAATTCTTTAAGTTAATGGAAACTACTTCATTCAGATGATGTCCAAGAAAAGGAAGAAGGAAAATCAACAGGAAAAGATAGTATTTAAAAAACATTTTATATCATCTTAACTTTACGTAGATTACCTTAATGACTTAATGCAGATCCAGGCAAATCTGGTGTGTTTCAAAGCTGTCACAACTGTGCTACTGATCAGTTTTAAGTAAGATCAGAATTTATTTGCTGGCTAGAAGAAAGCTTCAAAGCATGTATTTTCAATGTGTAGGTTCTGCCATTTCTTCTGAATAAGAAAATTTAGCTTTGGTTGTTTTCATTTCAGGGGAAGTTGCATTCTTTGCAAAAATGATAGTCCTACTTAACAAACACACATCCTGTACTGAATTTCAGATGTTTAGTAAAGATTTGTTAATTAAAATTTGCACTACTAAACACTTTTACTCATTTGTGCTGCACATTTTCTTTTTACTGGTATTCAGGTAATTGTTAATTTCTCAATTAGCAGTTATGCAGAATTTTGAAATGTCCAGCAATGATGAAGATGCTAGCAATAGCAGGTGTAAAATAGCAATTATCAGCAATCATAAAGCAAGCAAGCTAAGGAGTTACTAAAAATCATATCCCGAGTTCGAAATAAAACAAAATGTAGTGGGCACGCTGTGCTATCCTACCATTCTTAAACACAGTGAGACTATATAAATACAGGTACTTGCTTGTAACTTGTAAGTACCAACAGCCTAAACTGAGAAGTAATTTAGAATTCAGTTAACGTGAGAAGCTGAACAAAACAAATCTGTTAGAAGTGCCAGTACCTGAATGCCTACTTTTCCAAACTAGAACGCACAAACAAGAAAATCCAGGTTGTGAAGCAGGAGCACATTGCAAAAGTTGCATCTTGGTTACTGCATCAATGCCAGTTAAAGGAGGTAAATATAGGAAAGCAAATACAGTAAATAAATAGATTATTTTAAAAATTATTTGGTCTCATATAGTACATTCCCTGGGTCTGGAGCTTCTCAAAGAACCCACAAGAACTATGTATCTAGTACTTCAAACTATTTCCATAGGATTTCAGTGCTTACTTCGAACAGTCAACTGATGAAAATCAGCGTTACTTTATTTGCACCAAATTAGTTTCAAATACAGAAAATTAAGACAATGGAAAGACTTCTCCATTGTTACCAGATGAGGAGTTAGTGGTTGTTATCTGCTTACTCTCATGGAGATTACTGTAATGCTATTATTTAATATTTCACTTTGAGAAGAAATATTGCAAATGAGGTGAGAATCCTATTGTCACAAAATGGCAAAAAGAATAAGGTTTGTCAGGCAGTGTCTCTGTATAACTGCAACAGCTATGAACCACTTGAATCTCCTACAGCACTGTGACTACTTGATACACACGAGTATTTCAGAGGTAAGGCAATGCACCCCAGTGATTAAGCCCTTCACAACCAGAGCAGTTGTCTCAATACCATGACTCTATAACTTGGCAACTTAGAGATTCCTGAGTAGCTCTTGACAAAGTCAATTGGGCTAAGCACTGAAAAGCCCAAGAAGGTGGTGGTAGGAGATGATGGTAGCAGCTGGCAGAGAGACATCAGGATGGGGCAAACGGCTGAACTTGCATTTGGAATATATTTGAAAAAAAATGATTGCATATACACTTGCTGAATTTACAGAAAAGATTAAATACCTTCCTAATGTTGAAAAAAAAATATATTGTTAGATCAGAATAATGAATATTATCTAGTCGTGGCAATGAGAGTCAAGATCCTTAAGTAAGCACTAGGTTTCTTGGGAGAGGCTTGACTGCTAAGACGCTTAGGGTTGTTCTGGAAAATAGTATTCCCTGTGATAATACACTTTTTGTTACTTTAATCTCCTACCTGGAACATGGTCCAAGTAATGAAAAGAAGCTTGACATCTCTTCTTCCAAGCAGTGGAAGAAGCAGCAAGTTTGAATCCCGTTCAGTATCCTCAGTTCTTCTTTTTCTGGATTTACTTGCTTGTTGTCCTATTGAACCTGAAAACATTAAATGCACTGTTAGTCCTTCTGTCTTTCACTTCTTTTCTTCAGCATTATCAGGCAGAGTGCAGTTCTAACCTGCTTGTCTGTACAATGTTTCAAGCTTACATATATATAAAAAAATAATATTATTATTGCAAACTGTTATTAATGTGATTTTTTTTCCCCAATAACTGGAGGAGGTGACTATCTTGACCTGTGACTACATTTTTGTCTGCAGAAATTCCCAGGACTATGAGGACATGTAGAAACATAATTTTCTAGAAATGTACATAGAGTTCCCGAGTTCCCAGACAGTCTGATCTGTGACGAAAAGAAACTTCAAGTCTGTAGTGGCTCTGAGTTAATTTCTTTTAATTTAAAGGGATCATTTTCACTAAAAAGAGTAAGAAGCCATGGTGTTTGGTGGTGTGCAGTTCCCCTGCTAACCTGTCATCGATGGCGTGTCAGCCAATAATGATTTTTTAGTAGAAAAGTTTCCTAAAAACCATAGGGCATTCTCTCTCCTGTTGAAGCTGGGCTCCTCTGTAACCAGAAATATGAAAGGCACAAAAGTAGAACAATTAAACAAAGACGATCATGTGTGCTAGACCTTTGTTCGGCCTCTACACAACTGTGAAATCATAGCAGGAGACTTAGAGCTTTCAGGGACAGCAGTTCTCAGCTTTTTGGAACTGCCCGAAGAATATTTCTCTTTTTTGAGGGAGCGATGTTCTGTAGATTTGTCCTGCGAATTTGGATCCTGTCAAAGCTACAGGCAGTCAGCATAATGAGATAGTTCTGGAGGGAGAAAACTTTGATGTTTAAAAATTTTGCATGTACATATACTTTTTATGTATACATCTGTACATATTCTGTTTTTGAGGTAAAACTACATATTGTCTTTGAGCTTAAGTCAAAATCAATTTCTTTAAATATTTGACTGAAGTGAATATTCTTCATGATTATTTAAGGATCTTGGCTCTCATTGCCATGACTAGATAATACTTATTATTATGATCAAACAATAGATATGGTTTTGGCATTATTTGGAAGATATTTAGCAGTTTAAAATCTTTCTCTGCTTGAAAAATGCATCTTTCCCCCAGTTCAGAGAGTCCTACTGGTGCAATGTTTAGGAACGGTCAAGCCATATCTGAGCCCTCATCTGGGCTTATTCATGACGATTGACGATGTCATCTTTTTCCTGACATTAAAAACATTTATGTCATTACGTCACAAGTTCTTATGATGTTGGAGAGGGAAAACGACAAGATTTCTATTTAACCATTAGTTAGGTTTTCTTTGTTTTGTTTTGTTGCTAGTTTTTTTTATATCTGTTAAGATGCTACTGTTCATAAATCATGACACTGAAGTACTTTATGTCAGATTATTAGAAAGAAGTCCATCTTAACCGTGTCTCCCTCCTAATTTCCCTTTACTGATGTATCTACTTTCCGTCTCTAATGAATTATTGCCCTTCTGTGTATCCCTCAGGCTCACTGTAAGTCTACAGGGTGCATGCCCTCATTTTACTTGTGTTCTTAAGTGGCAGGGCTGTGCCATGCTGCTGCGATCCAGAAGCCATGCTGTTGTGCCTTTATGACCACATTAGAAAGCCCTGCTCCGTGGTTCAGTGTTCACCTTCAGGTTGTAACTGGGCAAACCAAACAAATCAAACCAACCGAAAAAAGAGTCACAGATTGGGAAAAAAAAAGAGGCCAGAATTCCATATCTGGAAACGGATGTTGAGGCTATCTCCAGGCCCTGTGTTGTGCAATGGGCTGTGCAGGTTTGGATCAAGCCCATCCTTACCACCTATCAAAACTTTTGACTCTTCAAGCTTAGGCTAGGGTCTTGAAACACTTAACAAGCTCAGCAGTACCTGTTCCTAGTAGGTCCAGCTGTCCAGCTCTGTGTTCCTCAGGCAACATGTAGGCGTTTTAACTATTAGTGACAAAGAGAGTCAACTGAAATGATTGTACTATTTACAAATATTAGTCTGGATGAAACGCTGAACTTAAATGTACCTCTGTTTCTGCTTGAGTTCTGGTTCTAATGTTTATCTATATACCACAGTTCCACTTTCACAAATTGCAAAAATTTCTATTTGAAAGAACTGAAATGGATATTTTCAACTCAAAGTTTTTCATTTATTCCCATAATTCATATGTTTCTTCTTTTCATAGTTAGATAATTGGTTTCTTAAAAGACTCCTTTATAAGCTGTATGAAAGGCTGCACTAAATAAGATCAACCTGACTTGAAACTAGTCTGTTACTAGTCTAACCAAGAATTTGTATTCTCTTCATACTGAATAGCAGAGATAAGTAGCAGCAAATTTGAAGAGTAACAGGTTTGAAGCAAAACGCTATGGGCACTGGAAGTTGAACTCTAGGGAAGTTTGCATCTGGATTAAAACTTTATGGCTCTCACTTATTTTTAGCATTGATTTCTTACTCTATTTTATCTATTCTATGCTGATGCTACTCTACAAAGCTAGTGTGAAAGAATGGAAATTCATGATCAGTTGTTGACAATAAATATGATATACCAGTATTTGTTGTCATCACAATATAATATAATTTGTGTTGAAGGCATATAGAGGTACAGATCTGCCTTAAGCACCATGTCCAAAATGACTAACTCTTATGAGAATTAATATATTCATTACTTCTAATAGCTTTCCAACTGCATGAACCAAGAAGTCAACCATCGCCAATAGAGCATGGTCTTCTCTTTTAACAGACATATTGACACAATCAAATGTATTTATATGAATATTCATATATTGAGCTCAGAAAATGGGCACCTTGTTATTCATCTCTTTAAAACATGTTTATAGAATACAAATGTATTGGTGCTTGTTTTTTTTTCCTAGTACTGATGAAAATGAATAGTACTTGGGGACCAAGTCTGCCCATTAAATTGATGTGATACATTACCATGCTTGCACAGAAATGAGCACAGATGGCGGGTCTATTACTTCTCTAGCAAGAAATTCGTCATCTTTTTTTTTTCCCCAGGATTCAAATCTGAGCAGCACTTGCTTAAGTCAGGCTACCTCTGTGGGGATCCTTAAAATGTGTTTTCCATTACTTGTACATTAGGAGCAAAAGAAACAGAAAGTGATTAATGCTGTATTGAAACTTTATAGTGAATGAAATCTCTCAAACCAAGAGTCTGAGATTTTTATATTTTGCCCCAACTAAAGGGAAACGTATTTTGCATATGAATGTAGGTCTAGAGGGATGAAGTTTTGTGTACCATGCTCAGATTCCTAATAGCCCATTTAGCTCTGGCAGATCATTTAGTCCACATTACAATGTTTGAAGATGTTAGATTTATAGACATTTGTTAATTAAGCACAATGATATGTGGAAAATAAAACAACATATAAGTAAGTTTATAATTTTTATATGCAAAAGATATCATTTCAAGCAGCAGAAGAGTAGATTAAAAAAAGGGATTGACTTCCATAATCTTACTTTTATAAGAATCAATAAAGCAATACTTCATAAGGCTTTGTCAATGCCTTATTACACACCTGAAGAAAGAAAAAGGCTTTTCAACCTGCCTTGTGACTTGTCAGAGCCTGTAATTATGAAAGACTCGAAGTTAAATGGTAGTTTTTAATGTCAATTGATCAAAGCCACATCACCTAGCAGTGAAAGCAAATTTAGTATGGGTTAGATTTTCCAGTAACAGGAAAATGCAAACACATGCATTCATTTACTTCAGTATGTTGAGTTTATTCACATTTGAGGATTCTATACTGAGTCCACTATCAGTTAGCAATGCAATACCACATGAAAAACGTTGTTCAACAGTTATGCTGTGAACTGGTACATAACGACAGTATTGTCAAATTTGGGGTGGTGGGTTGACCCTGGCTGGACTCCAGGGGCCCACCAAAGCCACTTTATCACTCCTTCTCCTCAACTGGACAGGGAGAGAAAAATACAGCAAAAGGCTCATGGGTCAAGATAAGGACAGGGAGAGATCACTCGCCAATTACCATCATGGGCAAGACTAGACTAGACTTGGGGAATTAATTTAATTTATTACCAATCAAATCAGAGTAAAACAATGAGAAATAATACCAAATAAAGCACCTTCTCCCCACCCCTCCCTTCTTCCCAGGCTCAGTTTCACTCCCAGCTTTCCTGCCTCTTACCCCGAACAGTGCAGGGGATGGGGAAAGGTGGCTGTGGTCAGTTCATTACACATTATCTCTGCCACTGCTTCCTCCTCACTCTCTTCCTCTGCTCCAGCTTGAGGTCCCTCCCATGGGAGACAGCCCTCCACAAACTTCTGTAACATGGGTCTGTCCCACAGCCTGCAATTCTTCATGAACTGCTCCAGCGTGGGTCCTTTCCATGGGGTGCAGTCCTTCAGGAACAGACTGCTCCAGTGTGGGTCCTCCACAGGGTCACAAGCCCTGCCAGCAAACCTGCTCCAGTGTGGGCTCCTGTCTTCAAGGGGTCACAGATCCTGCCACGAGCCTGCTTCAGCACAGGCTCTCCATGGGATCACAGATTCCTTTGGGCATCCACTTGCTCTGGCTTGGAGTCCTCCATGGGCTGCAGATGGATCTCTGCTCCACTGTTAACATCCATGGGCTGCAGGGGACAGCCTGCCTCACCATGTTCTTCACCACGGGCTGCAGGGGAATCTCTGCTCTGGCATCTGGAGCACCTCCTATCCCTCCTTCTTCACTGACCTTGGTGTCTGCAGAGTTGCTGCTCTCACGTATTCTCATTCCTATATTGGGCTGCTTTTGCACAGATTTTTTTCCTCTTCTTGAATACGTTATCACAGAAGCACTACTGCTGTCTCGGATTGACTCAGCTTTGGCCAGTGGCAGGTCCATCTTGGAGACAGCTGGTATGGGCTCTATCACAAGATGCTTCTGGCGTCTTCTCACAGAAGCCACTCCTGTACTCCCCCCCCCCCACTACCAAAACTTTGCAACATAAACCGGATGTATTTTGGGAAAATGATTCTTCCAAATAAGACTGCATTCTTTTTGTTCCATTCAAATGGATCTTAATTTTTGTCATTTACCTCTTTATCTTCCATATGTGATGCTTTATAAGGCATATTCCTGAGTGAAAATTGGCATCCGGAGGATTAATTCCAAGATATTGATTCTCTCTGAATATAAAATTAAAAACTCTTGAATGAATAAAAGCTTTATAAAGCTTGAATAACTCAACACTTCAAAAGCGTAAGGATTTCCGGAGAGTGAGAGAGAAGTAGCAACTCCTTTAAGAGTCAAGCTGGGGAATGTGGTAAATATCTAGTAGACCTGAGGATAAACCAGAAGCCTTTGAAATGAGTAGTGATTATACCAATCCTGCACCCAAAGTTTTCTCTATAGCTGTAATCTTGTGTGTTATTTGGGGTCTGCTGGGGCCTGTAAGAGACAAAAATGTCAGGAGGATGGGCTGACATGTCAGTTGTCACAGAACAGGGTTTGAACAGTTTCAAGGGCAGCCAGTGCATTTGTGAAGGTTTTAGGTGGAGAGGTGCTCTGTTCTGCTTTGGGAAGATGAGGAAGCCCGCAGGCAGTGGGAAGCAGGTGGAATCACAAATTTGCTGCTTCTGTCAGCCCTGGAAAGGATCCCACTGTCTGCAGGTGAGAGAAACAAAAACTTTCAGTTTCTTTACAAATCTGTGAGGGCAGGCATAAGAATGGACAAGGATATTCCCAGACTAGAGCATGCCCATTCGTACTGTACATCTGCCTTCTGTGCAGAGATGCTTCTCACCAAAATGGGCAAAAGGCATGAAGGTTAAGTGAGATTTGCTACAGACAGTGTTACTGGGTAAGAATATCTGGATTTTGTATAGGAATTGCCTTAGTCATGAGAACTGAGAGAGCATTCAAATGTAATTTGGACCTCTTTCTGGGATAACTTGAAGCTTCCAACCCAAAATGGCAAATAGCTTTTGGGCCACATATAGTTGACGACATTGAAAATGTGCAGATCAGAAAAAGGGTATATTTTTTAAGTGAGAAAGGAGAATCAATCATTGTCTAGAAAGAAATTTTAATGTTAGATAATACAGCTCCTCTACCTGAGGAGGAGATATGTATTTTGCCTTTGAGAGTGTATGAAAAGAATCATAGAATCATAGAATGGCATAGGCTAGAAGGGACCTCAGAGATCATCTAATCCAACCTCCCTGTCATGGGCAGGGACGTCTCTCAACTAGACCAGACTACTCAAGGCTCTGTCCAACTTGGCCTTGAACACCTCCAGGGAGGGGACATCCACAACTTCTCTGGGCAATTTATTCCAAAGTCTTACCACCCTCATACTGAAGAATTTCTTCCTAAAATCTAATCTAAATCTGTTCTCCTTCAACTTAAACCCATTTCCCATTATCCTATCAGTGGACACTCTTGTAAAAAGTCCCTCCCCAGCCTTCCTGTAAGTTCCCTTCAGGTATTTGAAGGCAGCTATTAGGTCCGCCCGAAGTCTTCTCTTTTCAAGGCTGAAAAATCCCAGCTCCCACAACCTGTCCTCGTAGCAGAGGTGCTCCAGCCCCTGGATCATCTTTGTGGCCCTCCTCTGAACACGCTCCAACAGATCTATGTCTCTCTTATGATGGGGACACCAGAACTGGACACAGTATTCGAGGTGGGGTCTCACAAGAGCTGAGTAGAGGGGGAGAATCACCTCTCTCGACCTGCTGACCACGCTTCTCTTGATACATCCCAGGATGCGGTTGGCCTTCTGGGCCGCATGAGCGCACTGCCGGCTCATGTTGAGCTTCTCATCTATAAACACCCAACTATAACAGAATGACTAGGAGTGGGAGAGAATCAAATTAATTGCTAACACTTTTTATTGGTAAGTAAATCCAATTATGTCTTATGAACCACAGCTGAAGAGGAGTTTAGAGGACGACAGCTCTAAAGAGGCTGGGGAACATGATTGAAACTCCTAATATTTGGTCCACTCACAAGACAATATTACTTTCCCAGTGGCTTTCCCTCACATGAAAGAAGAGAGTTAGTCCTACAGTAAATACCAGCTGTGCAAGAGTGTGGATTTCATTGTGGAAAGAGCCGAAAAAGAAATGATGGCCAGCTTTGAATGAGTCTTTGCCAGATAACTCCCAGAGGAGCTAAATTAATGAAATTGTAGCCTAGGCAAGTCTCAGCTTGTGTATGGTTTATTTCTTCCTGCATTGTTAGAGAAATGAGTATCATTGATTGAATTAAGAAAAGAAAAAGGGTATTCATTTTTACATAGTTATGCAGTTCACGGGCAAATGTGTAATAGTTGGATTTGCAGCATTATAAAATAGGTGTTAATTGAAGAATTCTGAGTGACAGAAAGTGAGAACATAGGTTTTTCATGCTGTGAAACAGAAAATGGGAGCACTGTATAGAAAGGATAGCCATAACCTTTTAAGATATTTTTTGTGGTGTTATATATATTATGAAGAGAAATTGCATTAAGTTAAATGCAACCAGTGTGTTGAGTTAAACCAGTCGTCCATCTGTTGAATGCAGTATTGTTCAGCTGAAAAGAGGAAGGAAAGAAGGAATTCCATATTGAATTATCTTTTTTGATTCAGACAAATGACTGCGAAAGAAGGATTTTTGAGGAAAATCTTGAAGAAGCTTTTTAGGTTTTTGTTTTGTTTTGTTTTGTTTGTTTTTTGTTTTTAATTCTTAGAAGTTACCAGAAGATTTGTTGACCCTACTCAAATTGCTGCAATAAATGTTTCCCCATGTCTAGCAGTCAGGCTGCAGATTTTGTACACAGTCCTATAAAAAGCTTTACCCCATCACTACAAGCTGGCAGATTTCCCCATCACTACAAGATAGCACAAAAAACTGTCTGCTGTAAACCAGAATACCACTTTGTGAACAATGTGAGCCATTCATATATTCAATGTATTCAACAATGCTATGAAGATTTTTTTTAAACTCATTTCAACTACCATGTCCCAGTGAACTCCATTAAGTACATTAAGCCTTGCTGTCCTGATTGTGCAGCATTAACATCTATTCCAAGCAATAATGTGGCTAGTGAATCAGTAAAGGGTTCCATAATGGCTTTTAGTAATGGGCTTATTATTATTTTTAGTGTTTACCTTTAGCTGATACAGTGTGTTCTGAGTATTGAATACAGCTGACTGTTTTCTCAAATAAAGAATGAATAAAGCTGGAATCTTTAACTTGTGACTAATCCTAGATGATCATTGCTGTGATAACTTGATACATAATTGAATTTAAATTTGGTATTATATTTGCTTCTAGTGAACTTGATTTCGTGCAGAAGAAATTTAGAGCGCACTTGACCTAAATAGCACATGCAGAGCTGTATGCACAAGGTCTAGAATTTTAGTATTTACTGTGTGAAACTGAATGCTTTAAAGGGCTTCAGCGATGAAAGACTGCTGGATCTTGATACATTAAAAGTTGGGGAAAATTTTGCTGATACTAGGAATTAGTTCACTTTTGAAGCATTTTGCAGAACTTGTAGCCCAAAATGTGTCTTCTTGTAATCCCTAAAGAAGCTACTAATTTTTGTCATGCATATAGAAGGCAAATTATGCTCTCTGGGACCTGTGAAAAACAGTCATTTTGTATGAAAAGGTTAATATATATCTATGACCACGGCCAATGTGATTTTAGAAGTGGTATCTGGGTCCTTATACGCTTCCTTAGGAATAGTCTCAGTCTCAGTTAAGGTGATATTTAAGCAAAGATCAAAGACAAAATATTGTTACGTGGCAACCTTGCTTTAGTGAATAGCATTCGTTGCTTCGCATACATGGAAGGTTTTCTGCAGAGCTAAGAGGACCTGCAATGTTTTTCATGAAACAGATTCTGTAAAATTTGAATGTGCTGTGTTATCTATGCTCATATGCAGATCTTATAGATAGGAATTAGGCATTTATTCACTCCATTCCTGATAGGGTTCTTTCCTTTCTTTTTCTTGCAATGTAACAGCTGGCAAAATATTTTTGAGACAGATATATAGATCTATCCTCTTGTAGAGTATGCAGACAAAACCTAACATATGGAGAGTATTTGTGTAATGTACAGTATCTGTGATGAGAAGGTGGATATTCAGTTTTTCTTGCATAACTTAAGTATTACATATAGCATGAGAAGTTCAATGAAGAATTGCATCTTAATGAGCCACAGAATTCTGCTAGGTGGTTAATTGTAGTCTGTGTATTTTGAGTTTTGATAGATTAGAAACAGTGTTCTACTTACTACAGCAGTTCTTTCTTGAATAAGTATGTGTCTGGTTTCTATTGGTTCTTTTTTACGCATCTATCTATGAAGTAAATTTTGGTCTACTCTGTACTTGTATCAGTTATGTAATGCTGAATAATTTGTTCAGGACTTGGCTGTTGTCCTGCAGTAAATATTCTATCTGCATGTGCATTCACAAAAACAATAGGAAACTTCAGATGCAGTTCTGAATGCACAGTGTGTGTAGAATCTGGAGTTTGTTTTAAAAACCTGGAATGCCATGCATTTAGGCAGTCACCGTGTAGTTTGTATTTAGCAAAACCAAAATGGAGCATAATCTTTGCACAGACAAAAATGCATGCATCGAGATAAATGTTTCTCACTTCAAAATGTAGATAACTCTTTTCTTGTTAAAGTTTGTAGAAAAATTAAAGCCATCATAAATAATACAACTTTGTGAAATGTAGTAATTGTATTATGCTGTATTTCTTTTCTGTGAAAAATATGTGCACAAAATTAATGCATCTCATTAAAGTGGGATGTTGGTGCCATGAGACAAAGTAGATGATGACTCTCGGAGTAGAAAAACTTACTAAAGTATTTTTGTGTGTGTGTTTTTGTGTATTAAACTAGCTATACTCATCGTGTGGTTGGCAGTGGAATCAAAGCTCAGTCTGCAAATCCAGAAGTAAAAGTGAAAGGAACAGATCCCGTAATAAGTCAAATTATTGACAAGCTGAAACATGTTATTCAGGTAAGCTGCTTTTACCTATAGATATAGTATACTGCTAAAGACCACTCTAGTAGTGAAAGTATGAATTTACTATACATTAAAAGCTAATTGTTGCTTGAAGTTACTGCTCAGTGCACGTCAACACCAAAATACTACTTGTTCTCTGTCTCACTTCAATTACCAAAAATGATTTAGTTAAAAGGCTTGCATATGGTAGATGAGTGTAGGAAGTAAGACTCTGGCAGTTGGGCCATCTGTACCTGTGAATACCACAGCTCAGCATTGGAGTAAGAGTACAGAAGCGCAAACAATATAATTTAGGGATATTAACTGGGCACATAGATTTAAAAAACAATAAAACATATTTTCCCCCTTCCCTCCTCACTGAATCTAAGTTCTTTCTTAACTAGTCTTGCTGTGAGGTTTTTTGTTTAGATGCCAGATAGAAAAACCAGGAAGTTTGAAGAAGAATCGAATGCTTGCTAAAGGAGTTGGTGTTCATTACCTGATGTACATATCTGTGAGTTGCTGAATTTAAGGCTTACAAGGCAGTCAATTTCAATCATAGTATTGTGACACGTTTAAAGGGTTACAGGTATCTTTTGTTAAATGCTGTGTCTATATGTAGAGATGGCCAGAAGTACAGGACAAAAAGCTGATTCAATTGAAACCAATAGTTATTTTGCTGACAGCTCTGTATTTCAGTTTAAAAATATAAGTTTCCACTCTGATCTGAAGACTCAGTGGTAAGAAACGTCCTACTGGCATTTCTTGTCAGTGACCTGTCTAACCCAATATCCTCTTATCCACACTGTTAAAAGGAGGGGCTACTTAGGGAGGGCATGCAAGCTTGTCACCTTAATGGTCTCCACTCCCCTTCTTTACCTCATTTCCCAAACATGAGAATCAGATATATTAGACGGCTCTTCCTTGTCTATTGCGTTTAGTTCCATCTAAGGACTTGCTTTAATTTTGTTTTTCCATCTTCTTGGCAGCTTTTAAATACAGTTTCCCAAATAGTTTCTGGAGTTGAAATAAGCAAGCCATTCTAACATTGCTGATAGCTTAATGATAAACTCCCTTGGTTCTTATTTCTCTATTTGTGAAAAATAACTCTTCTCTGACAACAAAGGAAAGAGTGGTGAAAGAGAAAAAAAATAGAAAAAATTTCTTTTCCGTCAGTAGAGTTGTTTTCTGGGAGACGTGGCATCCAGATTGAAGCTCAAAGCCAAACATTATTCCTTCCTTCTTAAGAGAATTATCCTTTGTAGCCTTCCAGCTTCAGCATGCTTTTGTCTCTCTTTCTTTACTAAAATGGTGAGTACAATGGTGAGAAAATGAATACAATTTTCCCTGCAAAGAGATGCTGTGACTTAATTAAGAACTACAAATTACTGTGCAAAGAAAAACGTGGCAAATCATACTGGGTAAGTCTCAAGGTCTTTCATCTATCAGGAATGCCCTCCTTCTTTGATATTAAATCTGTACTGCATAGTTTATTGTGTTGTTTTCCTCTAGAGACTAGGAGTTGCATTGTTTCTTCTTCGAGTGAGGATCTAAAAGAGTGGAATAGAACAATTCCATTATAAGATATTTCATTTTGAGAGTTTATTTGCCCTTGTCCCAAAAGACTAGAGTGGGTCTTAGGGAGAAAGACATATAATTTACATACTGCAAGTCTTACTAACCTCCAAATATGTTATCTTTCTATGGGATAGTTTCATTTCTTGCAGCTCTGAGCATGGAAATAGGGTCAGCGGATAAAAAGAGCATCAAATTCCTTAGAGACCTGACATATAACTGCTTTTCCTCAGATAAAAGGGCTGAAGAAACTTCAGAAAAAGCTTTCTTCTCTACCATTTACTGCTTGGGAAAGGAGGATGGAGAGCGTAAATTAGAGATTCAAATATGGAAGATCACCTTTTTGTCTTTTGTGATACAAAAAGAACGAATCACATATTAAGCTTATCATGCACAAATTATATAAGGGGAGCTTAATGGGTTGTGGTGTTTCCTCAGAGATAGACGGAGTCATACTTAAGTCTAACACTCTGCCCAAGCAGTATTACTGCACTGCAAAAGTTTTAAAAGCTAATTGAGTAGAAAAAAAATCATATTTGTCTTGTTTTCCAGAACTAATAATTCTTGAAATCTGTAAAAGTGTATATACTTTAATTTAGCTTTAAGGTGACACAGATTGGCAGGGTGATATATAACTTGCTATTTGTGTAGGCAACTATATATATTTTAATATACATTCCATGTTGCTGTAACCTTCCTTGCTAAACAAGTATATTTTTATTATTTAGTTGTGTTTTGTATGTAGCCATTTGCTCTCTGTATTAGAAGAAAGGAAATGAGTGGTAGCTCAGGTTTATATGACTTCTCACATCAGTTTTTTTAAACATTTCAAGATGCAGGATATTGAAGTAGCATTTCTCTCTGTCTCATGATGTCATGATAGTATTTTGTCCTTGCTTCTCAACCACAGTCAGAACTCTGTATCAGTGGTAAGTATAGCCTATTTTTTTTTTCTTGTGCAGTCTGCCACAGTACGAAGGCCTTCAGGACTGAATGGTCTCTACCACTTTGTGAATAGTGAATGCACAGCAAAGAATCGGAAGCTTTGTTTCTGGTACTTTTTATGATAAAAATGGTGAAATGCACTGCAATGTAATTTAATCAATGATTACCTGTGGCATTTGTTTGCAGCAGGGGTTGAATCAAGTTCTTTAATCAGACATCTGCATTTTGATGTTTAAGCTTCCCTTATATGTAGATCTTGTCCTTGGACCTTAGAGAGCTATTTGTTTGGCTATATATAAATGTATGCTTCAGGTTAAGAAGAACAGTAGTTCTTTAGTCTTGCACAATATAAAAGGAACTTGGATACATTATCCCCATGTTAGCATCTGTCTTGTAGACACCTGCAGTTAGGTGTCTGGTGTGAAGGATTTCACCCTAAGTCATGTTTCTCAGCCCTTTCCAAGAAGTTATTGGTTTGAGCACACAAACTAGAAAGGTATAATTTTCTAAGGAGAAATATTTAGCATGTACTAACATTTATATATACATATACATACATTTAGGAAGCTCTTAAAAATTATTTCATTTTATGATTATGTATTATTTTCTAATGGTTAAAAAAAAAAAGAAAAGAATGATTTAACTATAGAAGGACTAATTTGAAGAGGATGACCAGGTTTCCATTTAGTTAAAGTTAGTTAAAGTCAAATTGAGAAATATATCCTGATTACATTTTGTCCTTCCAGACCAGAAAAAGTAATTCTCTCTTGTAAATCCATGGTAGAAAAACTCTGTTAGAAAGCTTCATTGTTTTCTGAAACCACCTCTTTGTCCTCCAAGCAGATGACCCCTTTCTCACCAGTTACACTAAATATCCCTTCTTACTTTCAAGAATCCTAGCATGAGGGCAAGAAGAAAGTGAATACTCTGAGATGTAAAGGGAGAGCCCATTTAAGGGAAGATCCAGTGAGCTCTCAGAAAATAAGACTGTATGTATTTATTGTAAAAATAACTAAATATTATCAAATAGCAAAAGAAGAACAGATCTTAAAGATCCCTTCCTGCTCATCTTTAATGCGTACATAATAAAACAGATCAAAGACCATTCTGCCCTGCATGCAGAAAAGAACAGATGTCTCCTAGTATCTCCTCTTTTCTTGCAAGGTAGAGACACAAGTGCATAATAATCCCAAGCAAAGAATTGGCTTTAAAATATGTAAATATACAATGTTTAAGCATACTCCATTTTTTAAGTTCTGTTCTATTAAAAACTTTAAACCACTGAAATCAAAGTTGTCGCATAAAGGACAGTATCTCTTCCCAGCAGGCTGTGGTTTCTGGGCACTTCTCCTTTGTGAGAGGCTCACAGTAATCCTCCTTCTTTTTCTGTAAATAGTGGATTTACCAAAAATCAATAGAACGTTTTGATTCCATTGGACCCTGACTGCTATAATCTGTGCTCTGGACTCCACAGGTTCATATTCACAGCAACAAAGTACAATTAGAGGAACTGACATGAACTCTGCTGAACCAGTCAGTGCTGCAAATGGCTTGACAAAGTCACTTTCTTTTGCAAAAATCCTTACTTGTACAGACTGGTGTTTTGGAGAGTTTTAAATGATGGACTCTTCTTCATTTATCTTCACGGTAGGCAAGTAATGGGTTCAGTGCATATTCTCTTAAGTACTGCAGTCTGCAGCTATCACTCTAATAGGGAATCATGATAAGCAAAGTCAGTTGCATATGGCAGCAATAATAATGGTAATTATTTTTCTTGCTTCCCCAATAATTTTAAAACACGATTCATTTATCTTTCCTGCAAGTACAAATACTGAGGTTATGAAGTAAATATGATATTTTGGTGCCATGATTACAAGTGATTGGATCTTGGTAATTTTAATGTATTTCTTCTTTCAGATGACAATCTGAAAAAGATACTGCTTTTGAAAATAATAAACATTACTTGGACCTTGTATTTACAGGTGAAATAAAGACTTTATAATTTTAGGAAATTCTGTCTTGGTAGAAAATACCCCTATGTCTGTCTGTCTACATTAGGCAGATCGAATCTCCTTCTGGAGATCTCCAGTGGTACCTGCCACTCTATTGACTATCCTGAAAGTGTAAATGCTTCTATTGGGATAAGTGATTTCCTGTTTCTGGGTGTAGCAAAAGATTTCCCTGAACTTATTTGGAACGGATTTTGTTTTATACTGCTGTACCATTGGACTTTAGCTGATATACATGGCATGATACTTACTTTTTCCACAAAGGGCTGAAAACTGTCACTCATGAAAGTGATGTCTACCTCCTCTAAGTGAATAGAGGCCACTACTTGAGAAGACATTAAATGTAGGTGACAATCTAATTTTTCCTTTACTACTAGTCATTATTGTGGTGTAGTAAGCATTGTGTTTCACCATGCCATCGTTTGCCCATTTACCTAGCTCAAAAAGGTTACAAAAATAGTGAGATGAAATTTTGGTTTGACACTGATTTGTCATACTCGCAACTAAACTTTCCAGCTGTGTTTTTTAAAGCTTTTATCAATGTACCGCAGCACAGGCAAATTAGTATGTGTTTTCGTAAGAGCTGTCCAAGTACATACTGGATGTGGTGATGGAATACATTACCTGAGTCCTCATCTGCACATACAAAGAATTGTGTTTTAAATTATTCTTATGCAAGATGTGGCACTTGCAGTTGTACTTCCTTTTGATCACTGATACCAGGTTTGTGCCTTCTTTAGTGTTATGCTAATCATCAAATAGTTAAAATCCCTCTGCCTCTTAGAATAGTTCAAACCACTGTATAAACTTAACGACTCATACTTTCTGATGACTCTGTTGATGACTGAAATGCAGTTCTTTCTCATGGAATGAGAGAATTCTCAAGAGTACAGCATCAAACAGTCTCAGATATTTAGGGCCTTAGTTTGATACACTCTTCAGTAACACGCTCTTAGAGACTCACTTTCAGAATGGGTTTTTTCCTCTCTCTTCTTAGATGTTTTTTCATTCATATATTGTATCCTGCACTTTGCACCGGTCAATAATAGATACCCCATAGAAGTAATTGAGAAGTAAAATTTCTGTGCACTTTGTGCAACGGGCATTCAACATTCAGTGGTGTTAGAATTTCTTTCAGCTGTGTTTGACCCTAAACTGCCAATTTATTATTTTTGTTGCAATAGGAAAGACTGCTTTACAAGTTTTGTTTTGTTTTGTTTTTCATGTTACAAATGAATAGGTTAGAACAATCCTGCAGGTACAGAATAGCTCAGTATCTTGATTATGTTAATTTCCCCCCCCAGTGATTTGTTGGCTCTCCCTTTCATATTTTGATGTCTTGGCTCCTTCGTTTGTTTTATTTCTGGAATTAATACAGTGTTACTGTCTTTTCGAAATCAAACCCTTGGACAAATTCCATCTTTGGCAAGGCATGATAGCAGAGTATTAAAGTGACATGTCTTTTTAGGATATTCCTACTTGACAGAGAAGTCTATTTCATATTTGTTGTGTCAGCTGTTTCTGTCTTTTGGCACATCTACGGAGAGCTGGCTTATCCCGCTGTATTGACTCGAGCTCTCTCTGACTGCTAACTGGTGCCGAAGATATGTTGAATACTTGATTATTACCATTGCATGTAAAATACTGGCATAATGCCTGCGAAGATATTAAACAGCTAGAAACGAGATGGGAAATTATTTTCTCAGTTTCATCTTCCTCCTTTTAAAATATACTTCAACTTCCAATCTCAAAAATACACGTTAGAGTGCAGGATCGCTGATGCTTTTGTACCTCTCCAAAGTGAAAAGGTTTTCTTCACGGTTCTGTGATGATAATGAAGGTATATGCCGTTTTGTTGCTCACAAAGGTGGTCTTTCTGTATTTGTAAGTCAAAAACCTACAAGTTATATGAACATTCTGTATGAGATGTCTGTATGTCCTGGAAAATTATGTGTAAACTCAAACCTACATATGGTGTACAGATGGAAGGCAGAGAAGGAAAAAGTGATTAGGAGGGCATGAAGTTGAGCCCATGTGTCTCACAGTGTTGAGATGCCTAGGGGGTAATTTGAGAACAGATCACCAGCCACATAGTCCTTTTTGTCAGTAATTTAAATAAAAACTCAATAATCTTTTTCCCAGTTTGTTTTGTTTTTCACTAAACAGCTTACCAAAGTTATTAAAGGCTGATCAGAGTCCCATTCATTTAGCACAAATGATCCTTATTTTTGTGTAGTATCTTTTTAAATAGGATTTGTGCTTAAATGAAAAGCTTTTGATTTCTCTTAATGTGAATAACAAAAGAAAAATAGTGTACATTATGTAGAGCTTTCTGGAACTAAGTTTAAGTTTCAAATTTGTGTAAAATGAAACGATGAGCTAATAAAAAAAAACACCTAACATTTGTATTTTTGCTATTTTTTCTTCTTCCGATGCTTATGAAGCACTGCACAGTATACAGTGAGAAAACATGGGCATTGATGCAACAGAGAGATACTATCAATTCTTATCCATTTAGTGAAGACAACAGTGGCACAGAAAACAGGACAGCCTTTTCTAGCTACTTAGGTGGATAGTGACACTAACCGAAGAATTCATTATGGTGCAGATGCTCTCTACAAAAGCCTATTTTGCACCTAAATTGCTTGCTGCTTTAGCTGGTAAAAGCTGCTTGTGTCAGGGTTTCTTAGCAAAAGAGGAACATTGTTCTATCTTCTCAAGTACAATATTAAGTGGAGGAGAGTTTTGGGATTTTGGAGGAGTTATAGCTATGACAAACAATATGATCTGGGGCACAGATTTTGTGATGCTTACTTTAGAAAATCTGATCTACTTTACTATTTGCAAAACTGTGGAAAGGAAGTTATTTTTTCCTGTTTATAATTTATGCTCCTTGACTGTCTTAAAAATGGATGTTTATTTTACTTTTTAATGCTTTCTTTCAAATTTCCCAGAATTTTGGCTATAGATCTCAAGGAAAACAAGCAGTTTGTCCCCCTACTCCATGGAAGTAGTAGCAATTCTGAAAGTGAAAACGAGCTTCTGATGCCCTTAATTCCCAATTTAGAAAAGGAATGGAATATATATATGGAATGTAATAGAGACAGACTAGAGAGTTCAAGAAAGCTTCAGGGGCCTGATCCCATGTTCACAATGGTATTCACTCAACCTTTAATTAACTTTGGTGGGCTCCACAGAAGCATAGGGGTCAGTCCGTGAAGGCTGGACATTTTTGCTTTCTTCTATAATTTCATTAGAGAACAGAAAAATCGCTTCTTTATGCATTGAGGTAGTACACCATTAGTGATATAGATAGATGCAACATACTGCATAATGTATGACAGTGGGTAAATTTGCCAATCTTTAACTAGCTACTCTTTTGGGAAAATCTCTCATCCAAAATATCTTGCGATTTTTTTGGAGCATGAGTACTTTTTCATTCTCATAAAAAAGGCAAAAACCTCCTTACGTTTATTCTCTATTTCAATTATATTAAAAGAGAGGAAGCTGTCAATGCCTGATTTCAAATTTGAATTGGATAATGTAAGATTTAACTTCTGTGAAGTCTTGTGAGAGGGGAGAAGAAAAGTTGTATGAAATATACTTAATTTTGAGTGAACACCAATTTAACAACTGGCTTGTCTCTGAATACTTTCAATAGAGGATTTTTTTAGCGAGCGGTATTGAGCATTACTTTTGCTGTTGGCCTTCCCATTTAGAGAATCAGTTGTTGTGTGATAGCAACCACGCCACTTAGTGTATAATCAACTGGAAATGAGTTTAGGAATTCAGCTTGCAAGTGACCTGCCTAATGGGATCTGGATTTGTGTGGTCTTGCTTCTTATGATCGAAGAACCACATCCTTTTTTTCTCATGTGGAACAATAATTGGACTTGTAGAGATGCATACAAGACTCAGCTACTTGCGGTACACACACTATTCATTCTGTCTTTTGCATTCACAGGTCAGGTTGACAATGAACCAAAATGCAAGTGATATGCCTATAATGTACAATAAAACAGGAAGGACATATCCTATGAATAGGTTTTATTGTTATGTTAGTATTCGCTGGTATTTATTACATCAGAAATGGTAAGACTCTCACTAATCTGGTTAGGCTTTAATACAGTAGAGTGAATCTTACTTAAGCTAATAAGTTTTGTGACTGCCCTGGCTCATTTAGCTACAGTCTGCTAACTACACTGGAATACATACATATCCAATATAGTTAAAGGTGAATATCTGTTTGAATATTAAATTGTAGTCTTACTGGCTTGTACTGTTCTTGTGCACCAGCAGAACTACTATTTAGTTAGTTTCTTTCCAAAATGTATTTTGCAGTGAGATGCAGCTTGCTGTAAAATATTTTTATCCTAAATGTCTTCTGAAATATTAAGCTAGTTTGTTTTGCAAATGTTTTATATCCAGCTTTGAATAAGCTTGATTACTATTAAAAGGTTGACTTAATCATGTAAAGAGAGTTTAAGTGTAAGAATTCCATCAGTCTTTACATTTAAACTGTTTTTTTTTGCAGATTTGCACTGTAAATTACTTTAACAGAAGTGATTCTGGAGGAAGCTGCATTAATTGAAGCTGTTATTTGCATCCGAGAAAATGCCATTTGTGGTGGGTTGACTTTGGCTGGCTGCCAGATGCCCACCAAGCTACTCTCTCACTCCTCCTCCTCCTCAACTCAACAAGGAGGGAAAAATAAGATGAAAAAGCTCATGAGTCAAGAGAAAGAGAGATCACCTACCAATTACTGTCACAGGCAAAACTGCCTCAAACTGGGGAAAATTAATTTAATTTCTTGCCAATTAAAAGTCGAGTAGGATGGTAAGAAACAAAGAAAAAATTAGAAACGCCTTCTCTCAGGCCCTCAACCCTTCTTCCCAGGCTCAACTTCATTCCTTCGTTCCAAGCTCTTCTACCTCCTCAGCCTGAGCAGTGCAGGGGGATGGGAATGGGGGTTGTGATCAGTTCATTATACTTTGTCTGTGCCGCTTCTTCCTCCTCACACTTTTCCCCTGCTCCAGCATAGGTCCTTGCCATGGGCTGCAGTCCTTCAGAAATAGACTGCTTCTGTGTGGGCTCCTCTCCACCAGCTGCAGCTCCTGCCAGGAGCCTGCCCTGGAGTGGGCTTTCCACAGGCTGCAGCTTCCTTCAGGGAACACCCACCTGCTGGAGCATGGATTCCTCCATTTGCTGCGATGTGCCTACTCCACTGTGGTCCTCTGTGGGCTGCAGGGGTACAACTTGCTTTACTATGGTCTTTGCCATGGGCTGCAGGGGAATCTCTGCTCCAGTGAATGGAGCACTTCCTCCCTCTCCTCCGTCTCCAGACCTGGTATCTGCGGGGTTGTTTCGCTTTCATTTTTCTCACTGATGGCTCTCACAGATGTTGCCCAGTGTTTTTTACCCTTTCTTAAATGCGCTTTCCATGAGGCACTACCAGCTGTGCCTTGTGGTGGGGCTGCTGTGTCCGGCATGGGGCAGCCCCGGGTTCTCCTCACAGAGGCCACCACCTGGACACCAGCACCCTGTACACAGTAGGTTGTAATACCTCCTTCTGAAATCAATATGCTTATTACATTCATAAAAGATAGAGGAGTATTCCCAAACTGACACATTTGGAACAACATATTTGATAAAAAGGGAAGAGAAATGTAGACTTTCATATCGAATGAGTCTTTAAAAGATTTAAGTAAAGCAGGAAATCAACTCTAGTCAGAAGTAAAAATCAAATTAGTGTTTCTAACTTATGAAATCTGATACATATGACAAAACCGTCCCGTAGTTAGTTTCATTGACAGCCTCTTCTGAGTAGAGGCTCAGCAATGAAGTATCGCATTAGGATGGAAGGTCTCAACAAAAATTTGAGAAGCTGGTTACTGGTCCTGTTAGTACTAATTAATAACAGATCTAATCTGTCAATATAATAAAAACATTAACAAAATATTTTGTATGCAAGCAAACTCATTAAAAAGGAAAAAAAAGGAGTGGAACAGTAACTGTAATTACAGTAGATACCATTAAGATCTAAGTGGCATTTAGATGGTCTCATAGTACTGGTCTCACCAGTACTGTGGAAATTACTGAGCAGTTCCTCTAAGCTGATATATCAAGGGAATGGGCAAGATGACAGTACTGTGCGTATGTTTGCACATTAGTGCTGGCTGATCAGTGCATTCCCCACGTTAGTTTACTGGGTGTGGATTCTGCACAGTGGCAGAAATCAGTTCAAAGATAATCACACTTCTGTAAGAGTTGATACAATGGAAGTGCGTTGCCTCTTGTCAGTCCTAGTGTCACAGCTAAGGAAAACGCTATGTGAACTCATACTTTATTAATACACATGGGAACAGTCATCATAAATGCTATGGCCATGAAAACAGGTTGTCACCAACTACAAAAAAGCATTAGGAAACAGGCTGCTTCATCATCAGTGATCATAAGACCATTTCTTAGAATATGTGCAACACTCGCTGTGCAAAACTATGTCGTCTAAAAGAAGCAGGTAACCACAGTAGCACAAAGCACTACAAAAAGGAAATGCAGCAGTATTTCAGTGGTATGCAGTTAACTACTGAGAGAAAAAAAGTTTATGTCCACTGACTTTCTGGCCTGAAATGTAATACATCCTTTTTGAGCATATTGAACATTTCCTATTTGAGACAGGCTATTTCCTTTTAGTCTTAGTCCTGGGAAATCCTCCAAGCCAGTGGCCTGTGGACAGCAATACAGAGCAAGTCATTTGCTGCAGGCATCATCATAATTTGTTCTCCTTGCTAGTCTGTGCAACAAGCAATTCATTCTGTAGACACATGAAATACCAGTCTGGAAAACAATCTGTTGGTCTGAAATCTTATAAACATGAATCCCATGTTATCTATGAGGGCTATTTGTTGCCTAAAGAACTCATCTGCCTAGTCTTTTGTTCTCTGGAAGTGTGGCAAGTTGTAGAAAAAAGCAGCATTGTATGGTGCATTAAACTGCTTTTCACTCCTGTAGCGTGCATGTGAAATCCATGTGGATAACACGATCTGTATTTGAAAGACTACCACATATTTTAAAGGCACAAATTTTGCTCAGCAAAACCCTGGTGTTGTCTTGAGGGAGCCAGCCAGCAAGTGGCCGAAGAATCGGAACCAAAGGGGAAGTATTTAATTTGCATGAAGCCTCAGCAGAACTGTTCAGCATTATGTTTTAAAGAGAAGTGCCAGAAACAAGCTGTGCTATGCAATTTTTAATTTAGTTTTTGTTTCAAGAGATAATACGAGTGAGTATAAATATTTCCTGGCAGAGTATGGTTATTTTTGAGGTTTGTGGTGAATACTCCAGAAAGAGGAACATTACAGTGCTCTGAATTTAACTGACTGATACATTTAAAAAAAGAATCCAAACAAAACAACAAAAAAAGCCTGATAAATAAGCTGGTTCTAAATTCTTTCTAAAATAAGCACATAATTAAAAAAAATGCATTCACAGAAGAAAACTTGTCAAGATTCATTACATATGTAACGAATCATAACTTTGATAGTAGTATGATTCAATAGACATTTATATATCTCTTTACAAGGCAGGTTAGTTACTACTTTTGAAAAATCTTTTTTCAAATTTTGTCTTTAAAAGCAGATAGATGAAAGTTTTGAGAAAGATCTAGTCATTCTGCAGTCAAGAACCCACCCTAATTTGTTTGTAAAGTTCATTATCTCCACTCCTGTAGGTCATACTTTGTAGAGAAAATGGAGCTATTTCTCCTTCCTACCCTTGAGCTGGTGATACTTGTATGAAGTGCTGTTTTGGTAGTGGGACATTGATGAGGCACCTCGGCTTCCTCTTTTCCCTGGGCTTTTTTTGTCATGGGGACTAGTTCAGCTTGATCTATAGACTGCCTCACTGCACTGACATAAACAGCTGTAGGAGAAAAAAAACAAACAACAATGAACTAGATCTGTAAAATACTTGTAGAGAGAGCCCTAAACCAATCCTGATATCCATAAGTTCTTAAACACACTAGATAGATAGTCCGCAGTTTTTCATGTATGATAATGTTTTGATTAGAAACTTCTCTTGTCACTTGCTTGTCACTTCAGTTGAGCAAAATCTTTAAAAGTAATCACTATTCATATCTAGTGTTCCTTCACATTTAATTACCACATAAATCTACTCATAGGTACACTGGCCCATGGAATCCAGGCTGCGCAAATCACAGAAGAAATTTCGTGGGGACTAAAGGCTTTTAGTGAGAAAAGTGCTTAAGTTAATTTTAGATAAAAGTCTTTCTTTCATTTCTTTCTGCCTATTGATGGGATGTATATTTCCAGTGAAAAGTGTCCTGCCCTTCTTCCATATTCTTTCAAGTACTGTTTTCCCAGGTCCAGTCTCCCCTTGTCGCTTTTTGGTTTTGTTTTCTAATCCTTCCCAGTTCGTTCTCCCATCTTCCTAAAGAATCCCATGGTTTTCACCTCATTCCATAAAATATTTCACTGTCTTACTCAGCATTTCTTTTGATGAATTTCTGCCCTTCTGTATTTCCAGTTGGTGTGCAGGTCTGGGACAGTGACAGCGACAGCCCGGCTTGAACACAGAAATGCTGCTTTTCAGTCAGTCGTGACTGTAACAGAAGGAACTAGTTTTAAATATCTGAATTAAGGTCTTACTGTTAGCCAGTAACCATTTGTACAGGAAAGGGTATTATAGCCTCTGTGAAAACTTTTGCCTTCATTGTGTTGAGAGATAGGGAGGCATTTTAAAGTGCGAATAATGAATGACTGTGATAAAAACATAGTGATAAGCTTGAAAGAGGTTACAAAGTTCTGATTTTGTTACCTTAAACTGTAATTCCCTTATTAGCTGCTTTGTCCTGACTCTGCCTTGCAACAGAACTATTTACTTAGGACTATGCTAAATTTGTTCTGTTTGAGTTTTGATGTCAAAGCACACAGATCTGCGTGAACACAGAATTGCAGCATGATATGTCAATAAATATAACAACATGACTTTTTAGTGAGAATATGCAGACTCCTATATCAGACCTGTATCACGGTAAGGCTACTGTTCATAGCACTAGCCATCATTGCTTTCTTGATTTCTTCATCCCCTGATTTAACACCTCTGTAATATGCAGACATATAACAATCTGCTTTCCAATTAAGTCTTGCACAGATTTTGAGCGGTTTGATACCATCATAACCCTGGAGTGTGACATTCAATAGTGTCATGGAAGCACTTCAGGAAGTGCTTTTATTTATTATAATAATTTGATCCAATCCGTCTGTTCTCTGCTTTACATTTTACTATCGCTATCCTCTATCTTGTCCTTCACTAGAGGTTCTTCTGTAAACCTCAGCACCTCTGTGACACAGTTCAACACGTTGTATCTAGCACATACTTTAACATAGCTGTCAACTTTTCCCCATTTTTCTATTTAAGTACTTTCTGAAGCCTTGTTTCAAGTGCCAGCCATCTGGTTCCCTTTCAGTGCAGCTGCACTTAGTCTCTCCTGTAACAGCTCCCTTCATTTCTGAAGTGTCTCCTGTTCTTGATTAATCTAGATGTTTTTGATTTGCACTCTTTCTTCGATTGTAGATTAAAGCTTTACCTCTGTACTTCTATTTTTGGCTCTATGTGTGATATTGAAAGTATGTCAGTAAATGCTACTATGGAGGGCTCGGTCTTCAGTTTTCTTCCTGACAGCTTAAATGTTTTCTCCAGAGGCTTTTTTTTTTTCTTTTGTTTTTTTCTTTTGCATTTATATGTACCAGTAATACTCATTCCTCTCCAGCAATTTTTGGATATCTTATCTAGACAACTCACAGGGTTCACCACAGACAGATAATTTAGTGTGATTTCTTCTCTGGCATCACATAGTGAACTGTTTGCCAACCATTTCAGCCTACTTCTAGTCCCTGTATGGATCTTCCAGGGAGACGATGACTGTAAGAGGATGAAGAGGATCTATCATTGGGATTACTTTTCCCTTCAAAAGCTCACTGGTCTTCTGGTTGATTTCTGGTGTTGTTAGCTCAGAGATGAGATTGCTATATCCAGGTGTTTGCTATGGGCTTCCTATGAGAAAATGCTCCTCAGCAACACTGGAGACGAATGTTCTAAAAGTACTGTAGATAAACCTCTCTGTCTCTCTGAAATTCTTAAGTTCAGCAGCTTGGTCCTAGGTGTCAAGACTTTGTCTCTTAGGGCTATGTGATGCTTATGCAATGCGTATCCATCTGGTGCCTGACCCAAAGCAGGCAATCACATAGGTGTACGATGGATGCTAAATACAGTTCACTGGGAAACTACTCTCTCTTGCTGGGGGTCTGCCTGAAGGCATGGATGGCTTAATGTGCTTCTGTGTCTGATTGATTCAATTGACTTCTCTTTATGTGACTGGCCTCTGACTTTAGAGAGAGAATGTTTTTGCTGAAATCTGTTTGCCAAATTCCCAGCATCTGGAAGTGCTGGAGCATGTCTTACTCGAGGAAGTAAGAAAGTAGGTTCTTTTCCTGCCTTTAGGTTTCTGGCAACTTTTCAGAGGAGGATCAATCCGAACAGCTAGCTCTCATGTATCCTTTTTATTGAAAATGCTCTGCTTTCCTTTAAAGTCCTTTTAATCTTGTTAATTCTGTTATGGTCAAGGAGACATAAAACCTGTGACCAGGAAGACTTGTGGCTCATACTATGCAAGACTGGTGAAGAACTATGCAGATATTGGAGTCACCTGGAAATTTTGTGAATATTTCTTATTTTCTCAACCGTTACTTCTACGAAATGGGACACTATGGCTCGGAGTCAAATGAGCAGTCAGCCTCTCCTGGATTCCTTGATATGTTTGCAGTGAAAATTATGCACTTACTGAACCTTTTAAGAAGACTATCAGATAAGGGCTGCCATTCAGAGGGACCTTAACAGGCTGGAGAAGTGGGCCCTGTGAACCTCTTGAAGTTCAAGAAGGCCACGTGCAAGGTCCTACCCATGAATTGGGGCAATTCCAAGCACAAATACAGGCTGGGCAGAGTATGGATTGAGAGCAGTCCCCCCATCCCCTGCACTCCAGTCACCACCAGGTTCTCATCTTTAGTAAATCCTGTTACTCTTCATTCCCTCCCACTACAAAGCATCATCAGTGGGATGAAATGCAGCTTTCCCCATGATGCTAGTGGGCAACTGCTACAGAGCACCCTCCTGGCTCAGATAACTTTGAAATTGTGGGCAATGGAGAAGTGAGGGGAAAGAAGTGTTTCTGAAGAATCTGGAGGGAATGTCTCTGGGCCTAAAGATCTGTAAAATAAATAAATAAAGTGGAGCAAGTGGAATATATTCTTTTTCATCTTTAGTGGTCTTAGATGTTATTTGTAACAAAAACCCTCAAACTATTTTGAGAAAATGTTTCGGCATTTTTAACTGCTGATGATTCATCTCATACTTTAAAACCTCTCGTTCAGTTTTGTTGTTGTTGTTGCTACTAAACAAGTTAGTTTTGCTGTCTTTTGTCTAAATGAGCCTGAAAAAATTCTGAGGGAGTGGAAGAGTCCTGTTTGAGGAGGACAATTCATGGGAGTGTGCATATTTTGTGAATTCTGATTGCAGCAGTGAAATTTAGAGTATATGTCACGTAATACTTCAAAAAATGTTTTACACAATTTTTCTGATATAGTGAAAGGCTTAATTTTACAAAATTCTTTTAAATGCTACTCAACTTCTTTCTCTTTTCCCCTTCATCTCCCCCTCTATCTCCCTTTTGTTTGCCAATACATTTAAAATAATAAGAAGCTTCGAACACTGCAATAATTATTTTTGAGTCTTACCTTTATTACTTTCTAACTTGTATGACAGTTCCATTATTCATGGTGTGAAATATGCAAGTTCCTTCAGGATGGGAAAATAGTATATTGGTGTGTGTATTTCTAGAAGAAAAAAAATGACATGAATAGCTATCATTACTTTGATATTGAAAGCAAAGTTGTAGCCTCGGCTCAAACCATCCTGAGTCGTTTGAATCGATTGCTGAGACTTTCCCCGCAACAAAGGGAAAAAGGCACCTCTAGAGGCAATTCAGACTTGAGATGGTCTGAATCATACTTAGAATGTCTTGCGTTTCTATTTTGGCGTCCTAGAGTGGCCACAGTCTGAACTGACATATCTTTCTTATATATATTTGGCCAACAACACAGAAACTCATTCGTTGTGGGCAACACCAAATTCTGTTTGCATCTGTTCGTGTGTAACATAGGCAGCTGTCTTTCAAGAAGAGATTGACCACTTTTCAGTGATTGACCACAAAAATCTTGTATGTTCTTAAAACATATTAACAGCTCTCCAGACATGTAAACTTCATTAAAAACTCCTGATGAGCTGATATTTGGTGAGTAATTTGAGTGTATTTAATTAACTCAGGATATGTTTTCATGACACAAAGCTTTAGCAGAAATACCAGTCTTAAGGATTTCCATCTGCCAGACATCTTAGTGCTCTTTTCCTCATTCTTGTTTGCAATCTTTTGTATAGCTGGTTTGGGGTCATTTGGAGGGATGAATAGGCAGGAGATGATTGCTTTTACCCATCTCTGATCTGCTATGCAGTATGGGACCCCAATTATCTCAAGACTGCCGAGATAAGAGAACAATTTTTTTTAAACCAATAATGTTGCATACTACATCCTGTGATTTCAGGGAATTAATTACAAAGAAGAGGAAGAATAGGATTGAGATCACATTAGATAACTTTTGCTAATAAGTTGGTCTTTACAGCACTTTCCCAGGAAATGTAAAACCTCGGTTCTAGGTGACTGTAAAGCTAGGAAAGAATGAACACCAAGCCCATTCTATAAAGAGCTTGGGATTCTATAAGTCCCAAATGGAATTGATGGAATGACTAAAAAAGATCATAATATTTAAGGCAAAAAGTTTACTATAGCAATCTACAATCTAGTAATTGATTTATTTATTTAGGGTGGGATGTGTCATCTGTTTTTCAAGAAAGAATACTATAATTATGGATGAAGAGTAAGCAAAGAGAAAATGTGTCACTCCACTATGGTTTTCATACAGTCTAAACCCAATTCACCAAAAAAGATGGCACACAAACGGGCTCTTCTTTGCTAGGGGGAATCTAATCGCAGTCCTGCATGCTTTGCTGCAAATGACATCAGGTGATTATTTCCCATGTTACTGAAGTGCTTTAGACACTAGAAAAAGCTTTTTGACGTTTTAAATTAACATACTGCTGAAAAAGATAGAAGCCATTCATACACAAAACTTCTGTAGCTAACATTTTTCTTTTTCAAAGAGCAAATTGAAAAAATTAGGGATATGAAAGCAACTTTGCTGAGAAGTTAATGATTTTGAATATGAGATGTATCTGAATTGTGGAAACTGTCTCTTATTCAAATGTCAAGAAAGGAGGAAAAAACAAAATAGCAAAGTTGGCATCCAAATCAAAACAGATAAATAAAAATACAAAAGCCTATTGGAAATAAGAGACCTGATAGAATACTGCTGTAGAAAGTGCAGAGATTATATGGAATTGCCAAAAGTCAAGCTGACTTAAACTTGCAGAGAAAGTAACTAAATAGTAACAAAAAGCTTCAACAAGATTAGTAAAAGGCCAGTTAGAGAGAACTAAGCTTCAGTACATCCATTTCCACTAACAAAGGTGATGCTCAGTAAGGAACCTAAAAGGAAATGAATTATGGGAATGAGGTTATAGAAATAAACTGTAGATGATCAAGATCAAATGGAAAAAAAAATAAATCTCATTTCAGGCTTTGATATACCTTGAAGATGTACCACATCACCATTAATCAATTTAAGGAAAAATGAAGAGGAAGGGAGAAAACTGAAAATGTGCAAAGAGACATGATTTAACAGAGAGCCTATCATGACAGAGAAACATAATATCTTGTAGAGCAACATAATATCTTGTCAATATTCCAAGCAAATAACTTGTTGTAGAATCTTTACTTGAAGATGTGTTGTAAGATGGTGTCAGTAAGATGGTGACTGAAATGTTATATGAGTGAAGTTTAACCTAGTGGGAAAGATACAGATTATATAGTTTGTAGTTAAGAAATTAACTTTAAAAGGAAAATTTAAAAAAAAAAAAAGAAAAAAAAGTCTGTCATCTGTGTTTAAAGATCAGTTATTAGGCTAGAGGAAGATTACAAGGCGAGTTCCTCAAAGGTTGCCACTGCAGTTGGTATTAAATGATCTTGACTTAAAAAGATGGTGTTTTACAAATTTAGAAGTGACATGATTTAGCAATCAGCAACAAGTCAGATCATATAAAAACAACTAAGTGATTTAAGGGCCTCAGTAATAGAAATAGGATGAAATATAAAAATGTGAAAGGTAAGCTTATGCATAAGGGACAGCCTTCTGGTTAGAATTAGGAGATTCTATAAGGTCAAGGCACATTAGCTGGAGGCAACTGAGGAAGGTTAAGATCTGGGTCTAGTAACTGATCAAAAGATGAGTTTGAGCCACCTACATTGCCCAGTAATTTGAATTCATAGAAGGTGTGTTACCTTTGGCACAGGTACAGACCCAGGGACAGATTCTTATCATGCGTTCATCTTCTTCCCCATTATATTCTATATAATATTTAAATAAGATGACATATGCATTCAGGGAAGGATGGAACTTCACTGCTTTTTTTAAAGCTACTTCATGTTTAAACATTATTTTAAAGTTACAAACCATATAAAAATAAAATCTAATAAATTTTCTCTGCAAATTCCATATGATATTTCTTATAGCTTTTTTTTTTTTTACCCTATTTTATAAAAGCTTGAATAGTAGTAGTATTATCATTTATATGGTAGCATATTTCAGTGTGGTTGGGGAACCTTTGTGGAAACATATTAACTGATTATTTGATGAATCCAGTTGCACTACAGAATTACTTTCAACATTTCCTTTTTTTTTTTTCATATTCTATGTTTAGTTTTAGCAATTCATACTATTGTAAGGAAGAGATGGTAGTGTTAATTTATATTTTCAGTTATTTGTGCTTCACTTAAATATTTAAATATTTCTGATCTATATATCAATATTAAACTGTTTTGTTCTATTCTAAAGTTTCTTATGATAGCCTGGTTCCTGAACAGAAGAGATTTAAAAATCTTTCAGCTGCTTTTCCAGTATTAACAATGAAAAAAATGTTCATATCCTGTTGTTGGTTCTTTTTTGAAACTCAGGAAATTGTGGTTGTGTTATTTTGAACAGCTTCTCATGAAACTAAGAAGATAATAATGGCTAGGACTTAGAGAAAAATCAATACTATTTTTAAATGACTGTAATAGTATCTTCCACATTCTATTGAATGCTTTTGAGATGCTGTTGATGAACTGATTTTATTTCAGAGTTTATTGCCTAGACAGAATCAATAATCCTACTATTAGTAAATTCAGTAAAACTAAAAGGCTCAGATTAATCCCCAAACTCCACACATCCTCCTAAAATATATAAAAAATTTTTATTAAAATTGAGTATCTGCTGATGCTTGAATAGGTGTGTAGATTTATTTTAACCATTTTCTGCTCTATTGATATTTCTACATGTAATTTCACAATTGAACCATAAGGAACTTCTCTCTATTGAAGTTTTCATAGAAAAGTTCATAGGAAAGAATTGCAATCAGAAGTATTTCGTGAAAGCTTTCTGCAAACATTTAATTTCTTTTGCTATCCTGATGGCCATGAACATTTTAAACTGTAGGAGTGGTGAAATTTGAGCTGTTTCTTGTAAAAGTCTTGTAAGTGATGT
This sequence comes from Tauraco erythrolophus, assembly GCF_009769465.1. NCBI lineage: Eukaryota > Metazoa > Chordata > Aves > Musophagiformes > Musophagidae > Tauraco > Tauraco erythrolophus. The sequence goes on along the minus strand of NC_141465.1, from coordinate 79,807,974 downwards.
GAGACTTTAGAAAATGAAAAAGAAAAATAAAATCATCTTGCTTTTGCGCGATGTTTTGGTAAACCAATATATAATTTTTCCCAGCTGAACACTGTCTAAAGGCTTCAGAATAAAAATCCTCTTTTTTCTTTGTAGAAATAAGATTATCATCCAAGAGAAAAAAAAATCTATTAAACTCCCAAGGTGCTTTCTAAGACTTAATTGTTTTGTGAAGCAGTTTTGAGATGGAAAAAAAGTGCAAACAGGCTTTGAATAAGATGTTTAAGTTTTTACCTTGTATCTTTTATATTCATGTCAGACTCGATGAAAGGTTTGTGTTTCTCTCACTTTATTAAATATAAAGCTTAATAACAATGAAACGGATTAATTACAGTATCTACTTCCATTAGCTCTGGCATTCAATGATTGTTTTATTTTTCAATGCATTCCACTTAATGTAAATCTGGATTTCAATTATTTTTTTCAAAAGCAAACCTATATAACTCTACTAATTATGAATTTACTTTTACAGAAAAAAAATATTGAGATGGCAATTCTGAGGGCCTTCAAACTACTGGTTTGTAAAATTAGCATAGCTTAAAATGACTGGTTTTGCAGACTATTCTCAAGAAGCCTCCTAAATCTGAAATAAAAGAAGGGAAGTGAAAAACTTTTTCTTCTGTAATATTTTTTCTTCAATAAGTTCTGACTTTCTTGCACATATTGTGACCTGTGTTGGAACAAAAATTACTCAGATGGATCTATATAATCACACTCCCTTTATAATATTTTTTTAGAAATAATATTTGATTTGATACTTCACTTTAACACAATCAGAAAATCCAATTAATATAATTATTATTTTTATTTTAAAAAATGTGAATATGAACCCATTATTTATGAAAAGGCACACAGTTTTTTGCTTCTTCATCACAATTAGTTGTCTGCTGTCAAGAACAAACTCAATGTTTGTCTTTAATTTCTGATTTTAATGGAGGTTTCGATTAAAGCGTATTCAGCAAGACAACATAATGTGTGTGTGATAAAGAGGCAATAAAGGACAGTCTTCTTAACATAATCTGAAAGATGGGAAATTATGGTTTTCTAATTGTTTGTGGAATTTGGTTTATTGTCTATTCATGAGTTTTTGATCTCTTTTGCCATATATTTTCATTTAAGCTTAGTTCCATAAGTACCATCATTTAGCTTAAATGTATATGGTGTTTACTCCGTAATGATTTATATTAACACTTCTTTCTCCTTCCTTTGGTTTATTTGTTGTTCTGAGATACTGTTTTTCATATTAAATCTCTTTGAATTGTGAATTATGTCTTTCTGCAGTTTCAACTTCTGTAGGGGCTTTTGGTATGGATGGTATTATAATTTGGAAAACAATTACTCCATTAACATAAAAGTAAACAAGGTGATGACAGTTGACTAGAAAACAGATAAACCTTGATTTTTCTCCCATTTAAGGCAGGCATTTACACATTAATGAAATAATGTGTAAACTTAATAAAACTTGAAAGAAGTTTTCTTAAGAAAAGTTGAAAAAACTTCAGGTCAACAGCTAAAAATGTGCTCTTACGTACGACGGCCGTCCTTCAAACTGTATTGCAATAGCACAGCAATATGCACAAATCAAGTGGAATTCAGACTGAAAACACTGGAGCCTGAAGACAATTTGCCACAGAATGACAGAGCGGCTGAGGTTGGAAAGGACCTCTGTAGGTCACATGACCCAGCCTCTCTGCTCAAGGAGGGTCACCCAGAGCAAGTTGCCCAGGACCACATCCAAACAGCTTTGGAATATAGTTTGTGCCCATTGCCTCTCGTCCTGTCATTTTCTTTACACCCTCCTTTCACGTATTTGTACACATTTTTGAGATCCCTGAGCCTTCTCGAGGCTAAACAGTCTCAGCTCTCTTAGTCTCCCCTTAAAAGAAAGGTGGTCCAGACACTTAGTTACCTTAGTGGCCATTTGCTGAATTCTCTCCAGTAGCTTCCTCTCTCTTTTGTACTGTGGTGCCCAGAACTGGACCCAGTACTCCAGGTGTCACCTTACCAGTGTTGAATAGAGAGGAAGGATCACCTCTCTTGACCTGCTGGCAACACTTCTCCTAAAGCAGCCCAGGAGACTGTTGTTGGTCTTGGCCACAGGGGCACATCACTGGCTTATGTTCAACTTGATGCCCACCAGGACCCCCAGGTCCTTTTCTACCCATCTGCTTTCCAGCTGGTTCGCCCCCAGCCTGTACTGGTGCCAGGGGTGGTTCCTCCCCAGGTGCAGGACTTTGCACTTCCCTTTGCTGAACTTCATGAGGTTCCTGCCAGGCCATTTCCCAGCCCATCGAGGTCCCTCTGGACAGCAGTAAAACCCTCTGGTGTTTCAGCTGTTTCAGCAAGAGAAAACCCTCTGGTTTTCTCTTGCCAGTTTTGTGTAATCAGCAAACTTTCTGAGGGTACAGTCTGCACTGTCATCCAGACCATTAATGAAGATCTTAAGCAGGACTGGATCCAGTATTGATCCCTGGGGTGTACCACTGGTTATTGGCCTCCAACTAGACTTTGTTCCACTGATCCCTACCCTCTGTGCCTGACTGTTCAGTCAGTATTCAATCTTCCTCAGTTGTCATTGATTGTACAGTCCTCTGACAGTGTGGTTCTGCTGTTATTATAATGAAGTCCTTTTGTTTAAGTCTAAAATGTTCTCACCAGAAATCATTGTATTTTACTATTGCTTTTCTTAGAAATTTATAATTTTTTTTTTTACTGTAAATTTCACACATGTTTTGAAGCAGGATATTGCCGTGAGTTCATGGGTTCATAGAATCATAGAATCATAGAATGGTTTGGGTTGGAAGGGACCTCAAAGATCATTTAGTTCCAACCCCCCTGCCATGGGCAGGGACACCCTCCACTACACTAGATTGTTCAAAGCCTCATCCAACCTGACCTTGAACACTTCCAGGGATAGGGCATCCACAACTTCTCTGGGCAACCTGTTCCAGTGTTTCATCACCCTCATTGTAAAAAATTTCTTCCTTATATCCAATCTAAACCTATCCCCTTTCAGTTTAAAGCTATTGCCCCTTGTCCTATCACTACATGCCCTTATAAAAAGTCCCTCTCCAGCTTTCCTGTAGGCCCCCTTTAAGTACTGGAAGGCTGCTATAAGATCACCTCAGAGCCTTGTCTTCTCCAGGCTGAATGGCCCCAACTGTCTCAGTCTGTCTTCACAGGAGAGGTGCATCAGCCCTCAGAACATCTTCATGGCCCTCCTCTGAACTCGCTCCAGCAACATCATGTCCTTCTTCTAGTCGTGTCTCAGCAGCATGTTTAATTGCACTATATTATTAGAAATGCATCCACATACTTAGGGAATAAATAACATGTACTTTAGCACTAAATGTAATTCATTTAAAATGTATGTACAAATATTTTGGAAACGGTTAATGTAGATATTGCACCTTCAAAGAGGAAAATATCTAGGTCAATCTTCAATCTTTGCACTCAAAAACTAGTTACTGTTCTTAACATCAGCAGCTCCCCCTCTCCAGTCCATTGCACTCCTTTCACTCCAAGAAGACCAAAAAAATTAAAAGTATCCAATTTCCAGTGCGTTAGTAATAGAAAATACTGAGCAGTGTCCTCAAAAAGCATTTAGTAAAATGGTTGTCTCTGCAATGTGCTGTCTGACCTGAAGAGGATAAAAAATGCTTGCCCAAATGTTTATAGCACAGTTCTTTTCTAGAAATATCCAGATCAAATTAAATTGTTATCTTAAAAAGACTTTTATTACAGTGGTGACAGAGAACAGCCTATTGCTGTAATGTTAGCATGAAAAAATCAGAATAAAATCAATAGTAGAAAACAAACAAGAGCTAATATTAAAAGATCTTTGAAAGTATTCAGTCTGAAAAATCATTAATGCAATACTTTATGCTCCCAAATTTTCATAAAATGTACATCTATTTCAGCAAAAGAAGGAAATTCAATTCTTGTCATGCTATTTTTCTGTTATTTTTATCACTGGTTTTGTGCTTATTTGATAATAAATCTGAAAGCTCTCACAATGTAGGCTTCATTTTGCTTATGATGGTAATGGGAAAGCAAGCTATAGAGAATACTGAGGTGATGTCCATGTTAACAAAGATATTGTCATCAGTGGCAGCTTCTAGAGTAGTCTGCAAGGATAAGGCCATGATATTTCCAGTACAGCCTGTCTTCTATGGAATACTGCACCGCATAAAGTCATGGGGCACAGAGGTGGCAGAATATTGAGCAATGGGAAAAAAGACAGCTGTCCAAACAGCTTACTTGACAGTTTACCAGCACCACTCTTTGATCTAGAGTTTAGAAGATGCCCTAGACTTTGGTTTCTCAGCTGTCCTAGTGACATAGATCTGCAGGTACTTGGCAAGAAACCTGTTGGACCCTTGAGTGACTCCCCTGCCTCACCCACCAGCTCTCTATAACCTTTGTATCGCCATTTGTAATGCCATCTATACATAATTTTTTTAAACTACCTTAGCTGACTAAAACAAGGTTTGTAAAATACACCGACAGAGTAGAATGAAGCATACCATGATTTTCACATTGATCTTGTATTTTTTGGTAAAGCAGTTACAACAATTTTATTATTGAGTATACATCTGCTTTCCAGTGCATTTAGAAACAAAGAATGTTCTACTATTTATCTCAGTGTTTTGTAATAATTAATACTGTCTTTAATGCTACCTTTTAAAAACATAAATGTATTCAAGCTTTTTTAAAAAAAACTCTCTAAAGATCTCTTCCTTTTCTTTTAGAAGCATCTGCAAATTATTCATTCTCTTGTTTTAACCCAGAACCTCTTCTAAATAGGTCAGCTGTGGTGCCAAATGTAAGTGCTGATAAATTTGGCAATTACCTGGCATGTTCAAGGGAAAAAGGAACCATTTTCATTTTCGCATGTGTGATTGCCTACAGGAATATGTTCTTTTAGGGTGAGAAGAAAAACACAGGGGTCTTTCTGTCTCTTCCTATAGTTCTCTTGTGATACATTGGTGAGAGCACTATTCATGACTTTTTCCTCTTTGGAACATAGGAGATGGCAGTCAGTCATCCAGAAAAGTCTCGTGCCAATGTTTCTTTGTGCTTGTTTATGAATCTGACTGTATATCTATCTTGTTTCGTTAGATTGTTCTATTACATATCCAGCTGGCCTGGAAGGCAGCAGCCAACATAAACAAGTTGACTTCCTCCCAGCTGCCTAACCACGACCTTTTTAACAGAATGTAGTGAACAAAACTTGTAGTAACTGTAGAGCAATCTGGAAAATCAAAGCACCTACACACCCCTACACACCCCCACACCCACACCCCGGACATACTTGCTGCATTCATCACAGCAACTGAATAGTTATTCTCATCCATCTTTCTTATTTTACTCTGTGTCTGACTTCCATCACAATATAGGCACATTGGTTGTTTTCTGTGTGTGATGTAGGCTGTTTGCTAGGATCAAGTTTTCTGTTCCATTGCTCTGATGTTACAGTATCACAGCTCAAGCTCTTAAAGCCATACTTTGCTGTTTTTCTTAAACAATGTTGTCTTAAAGAAGACTAATTTCTAAAATCAGCTCTTCACCAGCAGTTAAGTCAACTTCAGGAAACAGGTGAAATATCAATTTGAAAGCCATAGGTTCATGAATTATTACAATATATGCTATTATTAACGAAGTCTTACGATACAAAACCATTCCATGATTGTTATATTGTCTTTCATTTAAACTAGTTTTCTCACAGATACTTGTGGGAGAAAATATATGGTGATATATACAAGCATAAAAAATTCTAGTTAGTATCTGCTTCTATAAAGGTTATCTTCTTAGCAAGTTACTTCTTTTTATCAAGTTATATATATAACTACATTTACATACATACCTGCATACATAAAAATATTTATCTATAGATATACACTTATATATATTATACAATCTGTCTGCTTCTGTGGCTAGAGATATATAGCTAAGGTGGAATTGTACTCTGCTTGCAGGTAGTAGATAACAAGGGCCTTTTATGTCTTTTCCTTAAGGGAAAAGAAATCGGCATTATTTGGAGTTTTATGTATGCTGCTGTCCTGTAATAGTACTAGTCCAATGGCATAAAAGCAAATTTGTTTCCAGGAATTTTGGTACAAAACTTGTATCCTCTTTCTGTAGTTCAACTTTTCCTAAATAATTCTTTTTAATGAGAGAAGGCAGAGAAAAACTCTTTGACTACTTGTTCAGCTTGGTATCCAGTAATCTCTGTTTCAATCACAGCTTTACTTAGCAAGCCTAATAGTATTTTTCACCTTGCTGAGATAGCGTTTATCTACATTTGGGGAAAAAAGAAACTGGAAGTCCAGCAGGGAACAACTTTGTATGGTGATTCATGTCAAACCAGTGCTACGTACACTGGAAGTATGTCACTTGCTAGAATGCCTGTCACAAATACCTCAGTACATGTGTTTGTGCGTTGCCTCCTAAGCCACTCTCTCTCTCTGAAGGTTGATTTCTGAAATAGTTCTGTCTCTTTTCTGAGTTGCTTTGCCTGAAATGGAAAATGTTTCCCTTTCTGCTTGTTTACTGTAGGTTCTTGCAGACTTTCTTGGATTAAATTTGATTGTTACATTTAATTTCAGGAAGGCTTTAATTCTTGTGAGATGGCCTCGCTTTTCAGTCACTCCTAGTTACAGTCATTTAATCATTCACCTCAGTGCAAACAGTCCATCAGGTCTTTAACAACAGAACAATGACACAAAAAAATGGAAATCTATATTATGAAAGAGGTCCTAAATCAACCCTTACTGATTAATTCCTCCTTTATTCACAAAGCCTAACTCATCCTGACTGAATCAATCAAAAAGCTATTACCTTCATACTTGCAAGTGTTACTTTCAAAATCAATAAAAACTGAGTTCATTTTTAAGATGCAATATATTACCAAAATAAAAGTTCCTATTTACTCAGGCTAGAGATTTATCAAAGACTATTGTAGTTGGAAAGATCCTGTTTGTTTGCCCTGTATGTTTTTTAGTGTTTTGTAATTTTCGACTTGTTTTTCAGTTTCATTTACTTCAATAGCTAGATTACTATTAGTTTTGTAAATGTGTTTTTTCTGCTTCTGTACATGAAAGAGTTTGCTTTATGATCAATGATTTCACAGGAATTCTTTCTGACCCATTTGCCATGTTTTCATTCTGTTTTTTAACAAGACCACAGTAAAAGTGGTTCAGATTTGAGGACTGATGGGTAAAGACAGGACCCTCTTGGAAGAGCAGAACAAAAGCATCTTTCCCAACGGGCTGACAAACCTGGTGAGGAAAGCTTTAAACTACACCCAGTGGTGGAGGGAAATTACAAGCCAGTTAAGTGTGGACGCAGTGGACAGGGGTGGAGAGCAAAGGATGCAAGGTAACAAGAACAAGAGATGCTCCAGGAACAATAAAACAGGGCAAAAGAAGGTCCTCCTGAAATAGACATGAATGCATGAAGTCTTGGAAACAGGAAGAACTAAAGCTCCATATGCAGATGCTAGATTGTGACATCATTGATGCTGAGATGTGGTGGAACAGCTTGCATAACTTGAGTGCTGCAATGCATTGATACAGGCTCTTTGAGAAGGGCAAGCAGGGAATAAGTGGAGGAAAGGTTTCTCTTTATGCTAAGGAGCAGCTTGAATATATGTAGCTCTTGTATACAGCAGGCAGCAGGCTGGTTGAGAGCTTGCGGTAACCTGGAATTAGAGGAGAGTCAGTGAACACGATGTTGTGGTGGGAAACTGTTCCAGATTGCCTGATCAGACCAGGAAGCCAACAAATTCTTCTTTAAATAACTAGAGAAAGTGTCTGTGTCACAGATCCTGGCTCCTACAGGAGAGTTTAAACTCCCTTGTAGATGCTGGAAAGACAACACAGCAAAACGCAAGCAAGACTGCCAGAGAGTGTCAGAGATGGCTTCTTGGTATGGATACCAAATGGACCAGCTAGGGGATGACTTACAGCTGGAGATGGTATTCAAGAACAAGAACTTCCTAGGGGTATGGCAGTCAGCAGTAGCTTTTTGTGGAGTTCGGAATCCTAACGGGAGTAAGGAAGGGCAATAGCAGAGTACAAACCTTGGACTTTCGAACAGATTTTAATTTATTCAGGAAACCATTAGGTGGGATCTCACAGGAAGCAGCTCTCAAGGGCAAAAGAGGTCAGGAAAGATAACAGGTTTTTAAGGACAGGATCTTTCTAGCATGAAAACAGTTCATCATGATACTCAGTACCATGAAAACAAGTAGACACATCAGGAGACTGGCTCGGCTAAACTGGGAATTCATGAGAGCTCCAGTGCAGAAAGGCAGCATACCAGGGGTGGAAACAGGGACAGCTGCAAAGGAGAAAATTACCCATACACGTCCTTGAGACCCTATAGGCTGCAACCAAGAGTGTTGAGAAAGTTGGCTGATGTCCTTGCAAGGTTGCTCTCTATCATCTTTGGAACGTCATGGAGATTTGGGCAGGTACCTGGTGACAATTAAAAAGAAAAACCGAAAGATCAGCCCAAGGAACTACAGGATCATCAACTTAACTTCGTTCCCTGGGAAAATCATGAAGTTGTCTTACCAGGAGTAAATCGTACTTTACCAACTTGATTTTATCTATGATAAAATGACTGCATTTTCAGACAAGGGGAGAGAAGTGGATGTCATTTACCTCAACTTTAGCAAGATGTTTAACACTGACTCGCGTAATACTTTGTATCCAACTTGGGACAATATGGTCCGGAATGGTATGGTACCAGAGGAGATTTCATAGCTATTGATCTGACTTTAAATGCAACAAAAATGTTAACAAATATTTAAAATTAGTTGGAAAAAAAAAAAAAAAGAAGAAACAACATGTTTAGAAGTTACCCTTACACAAGTTGAATATTATAAGTTTGCATTTTTTGTTTGCAGAAATCCTATTTATTTTTTCTCCGCTGTTGACAAGGTGTTAAAGACTAGTTTCTTCTATTCCACCAAATACGTATAGGTAATTACTGTCCTTATAGGTCTATATTGCACTTAAAGTCAGAATACTCTAGACTACACTGACCTCAATAAGTTACTATTTAAGAAAGCTGTTTTCTGCTTTATATTGTGTTAATTTATTTTTAGGGTAAAGATAATCTCAGCTGTTTCAGGGAATGTATATACAGTTTCTCTTTGCCTACTGTGAGCACTTAATATCTTTAGTCATACAGCTTACAAATGGCCACAAAATGTCAGTTTAAAATCAAATGAAATTCCACTCCCTAGGATGTAAATGGATCATTTCTGTGGTGCTCTTGGGCCTTTCTAGTTTGAGGAACGAGAAATACAGTCAAGCATTCAAAATTAGTTTTCCTGCAGTGCACTATGAACAGAAAGCACAATTAATATATCCTACACATTTTGAAAAAAAAATTTGGTGACTGTGGTGAGCAATTTGAGTGTATGTTTTAAAATGAAAAACCTAAAATAATGGAAACTATAGGATTTTTAATTAGATTTAATTGAAGGCTGTAACTTCTCAAGTGGAACTGCAGATGTTTTTGAGAAAGAGGACACAGATTTTATCTATTTTGTTACCTCTCAAACAAAATTTAAAAATGTATAGGATGCTTTAAGAGGGTGCCAACTTTCTTGGGTCTCAAGCAGGGAGGAACAGCACAGAATTCAGTAATGGTGTCTGCTTCTTGTACATTAAAGCAGCCAGTGAGATTTTCACGGACTCGCATTAAAAAGCCTGGAAAACTGGAATTCAATATCCTTTGACCAGTTGTAAAAGAAAGTGTTTAGAAGCCATTTCATTTAATGACAGTGCTAATTCTGTAGTAACTGATTGTTAATAGCTTCTTTTAACTGAAATTCTAAAATGTATGGCCTCACTGAAGCTTCAGGAATCACTGTGCAATTGCATGGACTTTGTGGCTTCTTGCTTTTCTTTCTCTGCACAGAAGTGAGCAAAAAGCATACAATAAAAGTATAGTTACTACTGTTGCCTTTTCTCTTTTGTTTGGAACTGGATTGTGTTTCTCCTCTCTCTACCCTGATGGAATCTTAGGGCTCTTAAAAGAAAATAACTGCTGTCTAGTACTCAGGACCCACTATCCTTGAACTGTCCTGTGGGTTTATCTGGAGTGTCTGAAAAAGGTAGAGTATGACAAATGGGTTCTTAACAGTTACGGTTTACAACCTTACAAGGGAGGAAGAAACAGAGTATAGCTTCCTTGAGGATGCACACATTCTTAAACCCAATTATGATAAAGCATATCCACAAACTAGGACTGGCTTTAAGGCTAGAGAACAATACTGTCATAGAATCATAGAATGGTTTGGGTTGGAAGGGACCTCAAAGATCATCTAGTTCCAACCCCCTGCCATGGGCAGGGACACCTTCCACTACATCATGTTGCTCAAAGCCCCATCCAACCTGGCCTTGAACACTTCCAGGGATGGGGCACCCACAACCTCTCTGGGCAACCTGTTCCACTGCTTCACCACCCTCAGAGTGAAGAGTTTCTTCCTTAGATCTAATGTAAATCTACTCTCTTTCAGTTTATGAGCCATTACCCCTTGTCCTATCACTACATGCCCTTGCAAAAAGTCCCTCTCCAGCATTCTTATGGTCCCCTTTAGGTACTGGAAGGCTGCTAGAAGGTCTCCCCGGAGCCTTCCCTTCTCCAGGCTGAACGATTCCAACTCTCTCAGGCTGTCTTCAGAGGAAAGTTGCTCCAGCCCTTGGATCATCTTTATGACCCTCTTCTGGACTCGTTCTGACAGCTCTATGTCCTTCTCATGTTGAGGTCCTCACAGCTGAACACAGTACTCCAGGTGGGGTCTCACAAGAGCAGAGTAGAGGGGCAGAATCAACCTGCTGTCCACGCTTCTTTTGAAGCAGCCCAGGATAGGGTTGAAATTCTGGGCTGCAAGCGCACATTGCTGGCCCATGTTGAGCTTCTCATCAACCTACACCCCCAAGTCATTCTCCTCAGGGCCGCTCTCAATCCATTCTCTGCCCAGCCTGTACTTGTGCTTCGGATTGCCCTGACCTATGGGAAAGACCTTGACCTTGTTGAACTTTGTGAGGTTTGCATGGGCCCACATGACAAGCCTATTAAAGTCCTTCTGGATAACTCCCTTCCCTCCAGCATAGCAATCACACCACACAGCTTGGTGTCATCAGCAAACTTGCTGAGGGTGCACTCAATGCCTGTCCATGTTACCAACAAAGATCTTAAATAGCACTGGCCCTAGTACTGATCCCTGAGGAACACTACTCGTCACTGGCCTCCACTTGGACATTGAGCTGTTGACTGCAACTCTCTGTGACCATCCAGCCAATCCCTTATCCACCAAGTGGTCCATCATTCATCAAGTCCATGTCTCCAATTCAGAGATAAGGATTTAATTTCAAACTTAAGCTCAACACACCTTTTTCCTTCTGTTTTCTTTAACAGTACTGTGTATTTTTTATATGTATATATACACACACATATATGTATATAAGTATCCATTTAAGTGTAAATACACATATATATACTTGCATCCCTAAGTACCTCATCAAAGCTCTTTTTCCTTATTTTAAGAAGCAACGATTTATGTCTCTATCATGTTAAAGCTGTAAACCACAGAAATTATGGCATTATCAATTTATTAATATCCTTTAGACCTGCTTCTACACCCAGCATTTATCCAAAAGTGTAAGCCTGTAAAGCTGAAATGTGAAGACCTTACTTAATTCTCAGTCAATAAAACTTTCATTAAAATCAGTAGGGGTCTGACCAGTACAATCTGATAAGAACCGAAGAATTTTTTGACCTATGCTTGGAGGATTTGCATGATCAGAGCTTTGTGCAAACTTAATTCTTTATTTATTGGCTAGTGAAATGAAGGTAAGTATGAAAGAATACTTGTTTGCTTCTTCCTCTTAAGATTTTAAATTTCACTTTCATTTTGTATTCTCAGTTGTAATTGTAATTAAAAAGAAAATGCTTTTATTTTTCAGAGTCAATATGTTATGTTCAGATATAGATGAATCCCGGGAGCAATGACAGCAGTATATATGAGCTACTGTCTTATGCATCCAAATGACTTTAAACAGCTTATGGGATATAGAAACCATGTAGGGGAGAAACAAAGTTGTAACGTGGGAAGAAGCATACATGATACTGATGACACAGCTCATTGTGATGTTAAAGGAGGAAGGGACAGAAGTGTACACCAGATGTTGCTTTGCTTTACAAGGGCACAAATGAATCCCATGTTGCAGCAATTATTCTGTCACCTAGCTACACTCCTGAATACAATTGATGAGCAAGACCATACCTTTTAGGTTTTTGAAACACTTTAGGAAACTGCTGTTCAGGTAAACAAAACTATCTATTCCTTCTACTGAGTGAAAATCATGTCTGGTTTCCAAACTCCAGGCAGCTCAGAAGACGATTTTTTTGCTTAGCTTTGCTCAAGCATCTGTATATTTTTTACTGAATAGCTCCTTTGCTGCATTGGTATGGTAGATTTGTAAAGTTACTAGTATTATTACTGCTTTTGTAATTTTTCACATTAAAATTAAAAAAAAAAAGATGAAAGTGAAGCAAAGGACATAATTTTACTTTCTTTCACCTTGGGAAAAAATGAATAATTTGTAGCCTGATAGTGCTAAACAGGAAGTGATGCTTTTTTGGAGTGGATTAAAGGAGTAATCTTCCACAAGGGGCTTTAAGAGGGGATGTAATAGTGGAATATTTACGGGATACTGGAAAGGAGGTGTTGTGGGTAATGCATGGCCCAAAAGAAAGTATTTGAAGTAATAAAAGAGTTTTAAGTATTTCACAGTCCTATTCAGTCCCTCAGAAAGGAGAGTGGGAAAGAAAGAAAAAGAAAAAAATATTACTGCTTTGAATTATGTGAAAACCAAGCAGGATGTACTTTACCACTCACTTTCCAAAAATGGAAGTATTTGAAAGGTTTTTCTTTATTTCTGAAATCATTTAGCTCAGTAAGATTTGTGAATCATAATAACCTCTGTACTCTCCAGTTTACTGAAGTTTCCTGCAACAGCCACTGTCAGATGGTAGAATTTATAACCTTTCTTTGGAACATGAGCATTCAAGTGAAATGTTGTTATTTTAAAAATGCATTGTTAGAGCTGGTGCATGCAGTACCCGTCCATGTTATTTTAGATATATGTAAACAATACAATCCCTCACACAGTGGGTTAGTACAGATTTTCCAAACACTTACTATGCTTTAAAGAGAAAATATCTCCAAAAGATTCACTGCAAAATTTCTCCATGAGAAATTTTTCTTCCATAAAAATGTTTTTCTCTGAGAAATATTTTTAGTAGCCCTTCAATTTTCTGTAACTCATTTCTAACACAAACTTTTTACATTACAGATCTCCAAAAGAACAATGATTTAAATTTCCAAATTGAATTCCTTAATCAAAGTGATCTTAAAAAAAAAAAAAAATCAGCAGAAAGCTAGCTGAGAAATTACGTTTTCCACGTGTTCCCCAAGTAATATGTGATGTCGATACGAAAAAAAAATTCCATTCAGCCAAGCCAAAAGCATTTTGAGGCACATAGACTTCATGAAACAATTGTAAGGAGACCCCTACTCAGAGTAAAGTTTGACTAGAATTTGAGAGGAATGTGTATAGCATGTATATGGAATAAATATATCTTTTCCCTGAGGACACAGTTACTTTAGGTACTCCTTTTTAAAAAAGGAGTCTTACAGTCTTGTGTGTATGTGTGTCTGAACCAGCTTATTTATCAGCTAACAGCTTTCAACTAACAGTCAAACTGAGTTTCTTTTGTCGTAGGCAGTGGAGTTCCTTCCAGCATGCTAAAACCAAATTTTCTAGTTTTAAATAGACACATCCAACATCCTTGTCTATTATCTATTCGATATAATAGCATTATTTTTAATATGCAAATTCACATATATCTGCTTTTATTGGAAGTGGGTGAGGAAGGACAACTACAAGTAAACTATTTCTTATTCCGAAAGAATCACTTGTAGGGTATGCGAAGTAAATTCTTCTGACAAAAGCTTTGAAACAGAGGAGACTCTTGCAGAATCAAACTTTCAAGCTCATCAGGAATGGATTTATTAGTGCTGTCATCCCCTGCCTCATCATTAGAACACACCAATGTGGTTCTTCTCCTGCTGCATGGGACTCAGTCGTGGCTGCTGCAGGTGTTCAGAAATTAAAGTTCTAGATTTGCAACTTTCTGCCTCTACTGGTATTGCTCTGGTGAGGATGGCAGTTTTTCTTTCCTATCTACAAGATATTGTACAGAAATTTACTTGACTGGAAGGAAACTGGAGGCCTCACATCTCCTTCTCTGTTTATTCTAAAGTTCGTTGAGTAGGACTGAGCAGAGCATTCCCTACAGGTTCGCCTGCGCACTAGCGGCATTTATGTTCACATCTGCATTAATACTCAAGACAGCAGAAACATAGGCAGCACTTGACTCACATTTTGAAGATTTTAAAAAATTATTTTTAAGTAGCGTAGAATTTAGTGGAGTTATTCATGCTTATTTAGGAAAGCTACCTTTTAAACTCAAACCATAAAATCCTTCCAAGCTTCCTAGAAGACTTCCTAACAAATATTCAATTTCATTGCAATTTAGTCATATCAAACTCTGACTGACCTTTGGTGGATTCTAAGATGCACAAATTAACATTAAATAGAGCACTAACATTATTGCTATCCTTTTTTTTTTCTTGTCTCCATGACTAATTCTGAGAAAAAAGATAGCGACTTCCCAGATGAACTGAAACTTTTATTCTAAGCATACTGAATTGATGGCACTCAAGTCTAGTCTTCTTCAGAGCGTTAGTCTGAAAATATAGAAAAGCTGACTATATTTATTAATTAGCATTTAAAAAAGTAATCTACATGTCAACCTTCTACTTCTTGGTCAGAAATGGCTTGAGTTTCATAACTTCAAGAATGATTGCAAAGTATGTTTATCTGAAAATTTTCCAGAGGGCGGAGGATGAAGAAGGAAGCATAGAGGGGTAGGGATTCTGGTAAGAGAGTTATGGTTTGAAGGCTTAATTTTCTTGGCTAAGCCAAGTCCTATATTTATAATTAATGTCAAGAATACTTCTGGATGTTTTAGAAGACAACAGTGCTCTTTGGTAAATTGAAATATGAACAATTTATACAGATTTTTTTTTCTTTGTGCATCTGTTTGTTTGTTTGTTTGTTCTGTTCAGGAGTCTACTGGCTTAACACAAATATTTATGTAGGTTTGAAAACTTTATAATAATTCCCACTCAAGAAAGAATACTTTTTCTTATTTATTTTGCACAAGGTCTACCTCCTAGATTTTTTATAAATTTAGTACTTTCATCCTCCACAGTTTCTTGTCTATTAGGAGTGTTGTATTCTTCATACTACATTTTTTCAGTCAGAATTTTGCAATGTGTACAGGAAATACAGAAAGTGATATGATGACACTGTACAGTGATAAGCATATATGTCACCTGTGTAAGAAGAACTGGGCAAAAATCAGAGCTCCTTTAGAGAACAACATTATTTTTCTGTTTGTGTGTCTGTCAATTGCTGTGGAATCATTTTAGTCTAAGAAAAAAATAGAGATAGACTGTATTAAAGTGTTTTCATTCTGGGGTTCTTTTGAATGACAGCACTGTAGCTGAGGTTCTCCTAAGAGGAATTAACCAGTCATTGAGGTTTATTTTATTAAGAGGAGGAAACACCATCATGTATGTTTTCCTTCCCATCCCAACGCTGTGCTGGTTAACTTTACGTTTTAAAATACTAGATCCTGGTATGGTTTAGCAATGCTGCCTGCACAGAAACTGCTTATTCATTTGCAATCCTTTTGTGTTCTTTAGGAAATATTACTCTAATGATAATAATATACTAGTTTCTATGATCAATATTATATCACATTTACTATCTATAAAACGTATTTGAATTTATATTAAGAGCCATTAAAGTCTTATTCAGTGTTTATTTATTGAAAAAAATGAGTTTTGGCCATAAAATGGCTTTGGTCACTCCTGCAAAGAACAGTGTCTGAATCTCCTAGCTCTTGTTATAAGCCTGTGCAGAAGAATTATGGAATATGCAACAACTAAATGTATTCTTCAATAGTCATATGTTTCTACCAATGAATTAGCAGAAGCAAAACCATACATTTGGTTTGTGCATATGGGATTTTAGCCAAAGTAAATGAGTCAGAGTTTTAAATCACTTGGGTTGAAATTCATTTAGGCTTGTCATACTGAACAAAAGAAAACCATCAGCCATAAAGAAGCAGTCAGGCATGATATTAAACAGCTGAACTTGTCAAAATAATCAGCATGTAATTATGAAGTTACACTGAATACGTCACTGCTTTACAGTTATTGCTATTGTGTTGGATTTTTGCATACTTGAGACAAATTGATGTAGAGTGTTGGGTTTTTTTCCTTTTATTTTTTGGGTTTTTTTTCTTTCTTGTACAATCATCATGGATGGCAACCTTTACTTAGCTTTTGTCCACTGAGCTAGAGTATTGTAAACTGCTTTAAATTTGTCCTGTTTGAATTATCCCTATTTCCCCCAAGGCACACTGATGGAAAGATGCCCTTTTATTACTTATTGATACCTATGGCCAGTAGGTAGGTTATTTACAGCCAGTTTTTCTGAGCTTTGCATTTGCTTGTCATAAAGCCCTATTACTCTGCTGAATTTTCCAACCATCTAAAAGCACATCTTACATATGTATGTGCAACTCAAAATGAACAGTTTATTCTGTGCAGCTGTGTGAAAAGGAATTCAGTTCTAGGTCATTTATTACTATTCTTTTTGATCTCAGTGCCCTGTTAAAACCTTAACATTAGAATTTTCTTTTTAGTACCATACTGAGAATTTCATAAGCAGACAACTATTATTAGTAAGTTACTTCATGAATGGTAAATGGCTTTGCTACAGTTCCAAACTATGTATTTTCCTGTCAATACTGTTTACAGCATGTTGTGCTCTGCCTCATCAGAAGAAAGGAGGACAGCCTATGTAATATTAATAAGCAACTCATTTATAGATAGGAAGTCGGTAATCTTTGCATATTAATTGGAATCATTCTAAAGGAACGGTTATAAAACAGACACAGAAAGAAGACTCTTTCCTCTGAGCGTTGAATAGCGCATTATTTTTGGACTATAAATTATTTACATGGAATTGCTGCTTAGAGCCACGAATCTTTTATCTTTCAGTCCTTGTTTTAAACCCTATCAACAAAATGACATCTAACTTCACATTTTCCCTAGAGCTTGACAGTCATGAAAGCACAGCCATTTTTAGGCAGATGTTTGCAATTGATAAGATGCATTAAAGCATGGACCATTAACCAAACTGTTGTGTAAGTCGTCAAAGATTCAGGTTGTTTAACAAATTGATATCTATGCAGAAAACAAAAGACAGAAAAGGTCTATGGAATGCTGCAGTAGTTCCTATTGACTATCTTTGAGATCAACAACAAGTAATACATTGGGCAGAATATGAACAGAGTGACAATGGGATATGTTTGAAAACAAGCTTGTAACTGAATGAAATAAATCTTTTATTAAAGTAGTATATACCCTCACTACAACTCCCAAATATGCTGAAGCAGATTTTTTTTCTGCCTAGTCTCATCTATTGCTGTCATATTTAAATGATTTAAAGTGCAACTGAAGTGTTGCAGAGAAGCATGTCTTAAAGCTATCATGTGATTCTTATACGTGTGTACTGCATACAGTTTACAACTACACAGGACGAACTGCATGACCACCTAAAAAAGTTTGACCTAAAGATAAATATTATAAATGGAAAGCTGAATAGTAATAACTAAACAACTGAATGGAGTAGAAACAAAAGGGAACAGAAGGTCTGGAAAAGCATAAAAGATGAACAGAAGTGAAAAAGACTCACTGAAAGATGGATAAAAAGTGTGGCAAGGCTCAAAAGAAGATCTGAGGAAAAACGGGGAAATATGATGTAAATGCTAGTAAATTTTTAATGGGGCAAGACAGATAAGGAAAAACACTGGAAAAAAATGGCAGACAACATATGTCACAGAAAGGAAGGAAGGAACGAAGGAAGGAAGGGAGGGATGAGGTTGAAAAGAGAAACTGTGCAAAAGAGGTGGGGAAAAAAAGAAAGGAATAGTTAATGTTACTGTGTGTCCATGTGCCTACAGAGATCAGATATTCCCTAATAAAATGCAGACCATGCATATATACATGTACATGACACTTCATGACATCAACTATGACTATATATATAGTTTAAGTTTTTAATGTCTTCATGCAATTGCTTGATAGAGCTCAAAGATAAATTTGTTCAGCCAGATATTTTGTCAGATCAAGTTTATTTTCCCATTCTGACATTTTTATATTAGTGATCTTCAGGTGTAGTTCCAAGTTGATATGTGTATATAAACAAACGTTTTCTGTAAGAACCCACCTTCGTAAAGAATGAAACTGGTTAGGAACTTAAAACCAAAATAAATTTGGACAAGGGATCAAATGGATATTTGCAATTTTAGATTAGTGAGGTCATTATGTTAGTCGTGCTAAGCTCAGCAATATCAACCCGAAGTTTCCTGTTTATTCCTCTAGGCTTTGGATTGGAGCCTGTGTCTGCTAAATAATATATGTTAGCTCTGGATTTATTCTTGTCTTATCTTTTAATACTGTATAGTTTTTCTTCCTTGTCTTTTTGCTACTAGAATCCATTATTGTAGATAAGGGGATAGATGTATTACATTGGTTAAACATTCATTACTGCTGACAACATTCATTAGAAACACTTGGAATTTTACTGCTACTTTCAGCAGGAGTAAAATGGGATGCCTTGTACTATTGCTATGAAAACTTTGTTTACCTTGGTAGAAAAATATTTTTTAAAGGACATATGTTTAGCAGGTTGCTTTGTTCTAAGTTAGAGGCGAAAGAAACTAATTCTACAGTGTAAACATTAGGAGAAACACCCAAGCAGGCACAGGGATGGAAACAAAATTCAGTTCAGGGTTGCAGAACAGTGTTATGTGCTTTTTTTCCCTGTCTTTTCAAATTTGGACTATTCCTACTGATGCAAATGTGTAAGTTTCACCCAAGCCTATGTTCCTCTCCTCTCCACGTTATTTTTTTCCCCTACATACTAAGCTAAAGCTTCTTTAGGCTGCCTCCAGCTGCCTGCCTGCCTCAATATCTTTCCTCAGTTAAAAATGATACTCAGATTTTATGCCTTTTACATTGCTCCAGTCCATAAAAGTTTATCAGTCACACAATCTAGGTAGAGAAATCTGCTGCTTTAGCTGATTTTCTACTAGCTCCCAGATTTCTCTGAAAATGGTTTTTGTTGATGTCAAAGGCAAAACTCCTATTAACCTCAGTCATAGAACACTCTGTTCTAAATAATTGTGTTAATGACTAATTAAGTGGTTGGGGAAAGTTTCCAATAAATTTTTAAAGATTTTTAATGTAATTTTCTCGTTGAAAGTAATTTGCTAACTCAAATAGCTCTCAAAAAATTGTCACAGTAGATAGCTAATTTCTGTAGCAAGCATCTTAAAGAAGTGCGCAGAGCAACTTTCAGTCTAAAACATCATTCTTCTGGAAAATTTCAAAAGAAAATGAAATAACAGCAGAATCAGATGCAGAGTAATGTAGTTTTGAATGCAATTCATAAAAACTGACTTGGAGTAGATAATATGCAAGCCTATGTATCAACATTAATTTTATTTGTATATTAAAAAAAAACACACAACGAAACAAACAAAAAATGAAACCTTACACAAATTTTAGTATATTTTCCTACAGACTTCAAGATCAGTGACTGAGCATTTTATTGTGTAACTGACAAGGGCTGTACACTAGAGGCTATATATCAGGAATTAGTTGTCACTTTGCAAGCAAATGAGATAACAGGCTTGCACAAAAATTGCACTGTCTTAAAAAAAATGATTCCTTGGAAAGCGTAAATGGACTGATAATCGTGCAGCTAGACATTAGTGTGAAGAAATAAGCTCCTTGAAACATCTCTATACACCTGAAGAGAATTTTAATAAGATAGTACAAGCTTCAGTAACAGAAAATAAACCACCAAAAGAATGGCATCTGTCAGTGATCATCTCAGTCTTGACCATGTCTAAAAAAAAGCTGTGGAGATTCCTCATAACTTTACTTGCCCTTTCCTTTAGATACATAACTGAAAAGAGAGTAAGTTGCTTAGCCATACCAGAGCAAGACTATGTTCAAGCTTCCATTCATTGGAGTTTTTATTATTCTGACATAGAGCCATAAGCATTGCTAATAGCAGATATGTCAGAAGAAAAGTAGAAATTTGATGATAGATAAAAGGAAACTTGCTCCGTTTAACTTTTTCAATGTCATCATGTAAACCAGCTTAGAAATTCGTATGATTCCATGACTACTGGAAATACTAAGGGCCAGATTCAGCCTTTTCCCTGATTTGATGGAAGCTGTAGGAAGACCTTCTATGCAGCTAGTTGACTGAAACAATAACAGCCTTTCCCTCAAACCCAGGACGGAGTCACCTCCCAGAATAAAGACATATGTGGGCACTCACAGAAGAAAATTTTCTTTGACTTTTTTTGCGGAGCTCAATATTTCACAAAAAAAAGAAAAGGAGAACTGAAGAAAAGGAGAGAAAAGGCAGTATGACTGCAATACAGAGAAAGCTAGAGAAGAAAGATTTTGGACCAAGTGTTGCCTAAAAGAGATTTGACACTAAGCATATGAAGTGTCTCCTTTGAGTTCTTTCGTGTCCAGGGAAAGAGAGATAGGTATTTTCTTTGTAAAAAAACCAGGTTTGCATAGGGACTGTTTGACCCTACAGAGCCGCAATGTTTGGGTAACCAAGTAGGTCAAAAATCACGGTACTGATGACAAGCATTGGATTCAGTTTCCATGGAGACAATGCATGAGCATTTGCTGAACCAAAATGAAACAGAAAATGGAGGACGGAGAATTCAAGTATGTCCCAGAAAATTTAAAATAAAGAGCAAAGTTAGCTGAAGGCCTCACAAAGGAATTAAAACAAGGTCTGGATATTCTCCAAGAAGGCAGCCATAACTCCAGGCAAACTTATTCTTCGTATAATTTAAAAGGTCATTTCCCCCATCTCTTCTGCTGTATCTTTCTCCAAAAGTTGTCCAAATGAAACCAGAGTTGCTAGAAGCAAGTACGTGCCAGCTACTCCCAGTTCGTGGCCTGCTGTATTTATTTAAAGTAAAATCAGTGGCATAGGAAATCGATGTACCAGGCTGTTAATTCAAATGCCTCAGCAACCAGCACATGCTCTTCGATTGTCAGGAAGTTAGGAATGGTAATCTCTTGCACAAGAACAGACAAAGCCTGGGGGAGAAGGTATTCCAATCAGTCAAATCAAAGCTTGCCTGGGAGCATTCCAGTAGGTAACTTACAGTCGGAGAGGAAATCTTTGTTGAGTTTTAAAATTCTAGTCACTTAAGGACACTCTAGCTGCGACAATGTCAGTGAGGAAACCAGGGTATGTGTAGCAGGGACTTACAGAACTGGGAAATCACTGGGAGAAAAATTCTTGAGGCAAAGGTCAACATGGAAGTCAGTTTTGACAAGAAATTGAATCAGATCAAATACATGGATAAAACATTCTGTTTACAGCAATTTGTTATCCTTGTAGTCTCAAAGAAGAGCTTGCCCAACCCCCCTAACTTTTGAGAAAAAGAACATAAAATGTTTGAAGTCAGTTATATTGATAAAAAACAAAATCGATCCCATGAAGCAAGTTTTTAGTGTTAGACCTTACTCTGAGAAAAGAGTCTGAGCTATCTTGTCCATGTACAGGTTCTTGATATATGATCAGGAGCTAACCATTGGTCTAAGTTTCCTAACCCACTGATGACTGGTACAAAAAAGGCAGGAGAAAAGAATCATAGGTTGGGAGACCTTTATTTCTCATATAACTTGATACTAAAGGGGACTTACTAGCTATAGACAGCTGACTCAAATTGGATATGCAGCTTAAGATAAGCAAAGAAATATCAAGAGTGCTGTAAACTTTTTGTTGAACACTGAACCAGCAAGGAAGCAGGGATGAGTGGAAAAAATGGAAACTAATAGCCATTAATGTTATAGATACAGTTGTAAATCCAATACGGAAGAGAGGGATTCATTGTTCCAGACTGTGACAAGGCAAAGCACTGCATCTAATTTGTGAAATAAAGGAAGCAGGCATTAATCCAAATATTAAGATAAGGAGTTCAGTGAACTGAAAATTCCACAGTTCGGTTGATATTTTAAAGAGAATTCCACAGGAAACAGGTTAATTGCAAGTACAAGTTCTGCTCAGTTAGCAGAGCTTAATGACTGTCCCTTTCATACTGTAAAAACCTTCCCAAACGAAACCCAAACAAATTGACAAAATGGAGAAGGGAAGCAACCTTGGTGCTTGCAGAATAAGTTTTAGAGCTCTTCTTTTGATCAAAAAGGTTAAGGAACAATAAAAGCATATTATTGAGTACGTAAAATATTGCTGCCACTGGTTCAAATATATGTAATTTGAATAGTTATACTGCAAAAAGAAAGGATTAAAGCATCACAAACTGCATCACCCATTTGTGTTCAACATAAAGAATGATCAAAGAAGTTTTGCTTGTCCAAAAATTAAAAAACACATTTCATGTTGGACCTTTAACTTTTCCATAAGAAATGTGGATAGTTGAAACAGCTGTAGACAAAGTAAAAATTGCCCCTGAGTTTTGGCTAATGATTTGAATCAAATAAGTGCTTAGCAAAAAGCAGGTACATACTAATCGAAGGAGAAGGTGATATTTTCACAAGTCATTTAGATTGCCTTTAATCAGCAGTGGGATTCACCTCCAGCTCGAGATATTACAAATGTGGGTATCTGCACTTCAGGTTTGTACATGTACCCGCATGTACTCACTGAAATAGCTTTGTCAGCTACAGCGGGCAGGATTTGCATACCTGAAAATACATATCTCACGAGTGATGTTTCAAATGTCCTCTTTAAGTGCTATCTGAATGGAACTCAGACACCTGGAAAATGCAGAACCTAGAGCAAATTCTTGTCTTTCTGTAGGGGCAGCTGGAGTCTGGATAACCTAGAGCACCTAACAGGGCAGTAGACACTTAAGTTCAGGCTTTGAGTTGAGCGTGAGTTGAGCTCTGTGTCCCTTGGGCTCAATTCATTTTACTGCATATAGATGTCTTGTGCCATCTGAAATGCCTGGCCACTGTCTACCACAACAGAAGTTCATGGGTAGGTTGTACATCCCACAGCATGTCTGCTAGGCCTGGGTAGATGTTTTGGATGTCCTACGGCAGCCTTGGATATCCTAAGGTATCTAAAAAACTCAGATACTTTTTCAGGAACTTCCATTGTAACAGTGCACAGTGCATGAATTATCAGTAAGTAAATAAATAATCACATAAATTATTATAGCTTGTCTTCTTTTCTCAGAAGCTAAGGTAAACATGACCTTTATGTTAAATTTCTGTTTCCTCCAACATATTCTTAAACATATTCTTAATTCTATTATCTTGATAATGCTGAGCATTGCTACCTAATTTAAATACACACTCAGCAATGATTGAATAAAACAATATATAGGTCATTTTCTTGGTATCAATAGAAAGATATCTCTTCAAATTAAAAAAATAAGGGGTTTTCAAGTCCTTTGTACACTCTGCTTCTGCTTTTATATGATCAAATACTGACTTAGAAAAAACATATTGAACTCTAATTGTTAGTGCAATTTATAGATAAATCTAACATTGCATAAAAAAATACAGTTTCAGGCCCAAAGTCAAAATACTTCAATTATTTATTCTAATTCCATTTTGCAGCTGAAAGTGAAGCACAGAGCTAGCAATTAAAAAACTCAAATATACATAACAACAATAAAATTGACTAGTTAGTTTGTTTTCATTGTCATAAGTAAGTGAATCACAAATTGCATTAATACTGAAAAAAAATTATTAAGTCTTCTGAAATTAATTTTTAATAATCTAAAGTGCTTATTATACTGCTTCTTTTTTATGATAGATTTTGTAAAATCTAATAATGAGAGTTTTTTAAATGAATGTTTGGGGAAACAGATTAACTTAATCCTGTTTTGCTGTTTTTAAACAAATACTCAAAGCATACCTAAAGCTTAGATGTTTAAAGTTATGAAATTTACACTTGAAGGTTGCCTTTTAAAATCCTCCAAGTAAAAATTTACTGTCATGTTAATTTATACCTGTCACATAGAAGAATTTTGTTCTTAACTTACCCAGGCTTCCCAGCTGTAAAAGATTAATGGCTGCCTCATGTAGTGTGTACAGTACAATTCCCAATTATAAATAGCTAAAACATCACTTGTGTATGTTCCAAATCATACTGCAAACAATTAGAGTAAAACTAGTAGAAATAACTGATTTACTTAATGAAATAAAAATATGTAAATTTTGTAGTGACTTTAAGTCAGTCTTGTCTATGGGTAGCACTACTTATTTACCTGTAGTGAATATTTTTGTATCCCAAATGCATTATTAATGTGCTAAAAGAATGCTCAGATTAAGCGTGAATAGTATCACTGACTTCTCTTTCTAAGGCTGTGTCTAAACAGTGGTAGTTAGTGTCTCAGTTTCACAGAAGAGAGTATGTGCTGGGACTGTAGCCCGAATATGAGTTTTTCACTTTGCCTCCCAAACCCTGATTTGATGAGAGTACTTGATAACTAAAGAGCTTCATTGTGTCCCCAGATCTTTTGGTTTAGATGATGGGAAGGGGAGAGGAGAAGTGTGAGGGGAAATCAGGGTATACTGTGGAATTCACTTCCTTTGCAATTCAAATACTCAGGCAGTGAAGCATCAGTTCTGCTGCTCACACACAGACTTCTGAAATGGCATATCTCAGACATCTTCATGTGGCTGACAGATATGACGTGGGACCTACAGGTATCATACAGGAGCAATAGCTGGAGGCCATGCTGGACAGGCTTTGCCATCTCAAGTGACACTAAATCGATACCTGCGGTCAAGCGAGTTGAGCCTCTTGTCAGCACACCATAGTGTCTGGGGAACCAGCTGATCAAATGTCAGCGTCTGGTTTTACAGTGACACAAATAGCTCTGTAAACTCCATTGATTGTATTTACTGGATCTTCATTGACTATAATGATAGTTTAGATTCCTAGCTTAGAGATAAACACATGCTTGTGACACATGCATTTTTAGCTAGATCTCAATTCTTGCATCAGTGAATTTCCTCATGTGGATGATGGAGTGAAGAATATTGCTCTAGCCAGGGAAGGTAGTGGCTTCTTGTGTCAGTCACCATCTTTTGCTCCATGATGTAGCACAAGCAGGAATTCTTTTTAAAGTAGTTTTAGAAATTCTCAGTCACGCCAAAAAAATTTTAGATTCAGTTAAGCATCTTGCAAAATTCTCATTTGTGACCTGGGAATGTGAATGATTCTGTGTCAAGGAACTAGGAGATGCAGGTGGATAGTTCCTTTCATCTCCTCCTTCCTCTCACTTAGTCTAGGAAACAAACAGAATAATTGTGTACTAGTTTGCAGCTAAGGTTTTTTGTTGTTGTTTTGTTGTTGTTGTTGTTTTTTGTTTGTTTTTCTAAATGGCATAGTGACCTAAGCACTAATTTATTCAACCACTGCCCCCAAACAGAACCAAAGCATTAAATCCATCTTAAGAAGCTGCGAAAACGTGAGTTTTTAGACCATTAGCCTTAAAACATGTGCCTTTATGTATTACTGCTACAAGTAATCCGTGAATGAAAATGAATTGAAGAGCTGACTTTCGCCGCCTCAGGAACCTCCTTGGTAGTGTGCCATGGGATAAAGCCCTGGAAGGACTGGGAGCCCAAGATTGCTGGTTGACTTTCAAGGATCATCTCCTCCAAGTTCAAAGGCACTGCATCCCTAAAAGGGAGAAATCAGGCAAAAACACCAGGAGACCTATAGGGATAAACAAAGAACTCCTGGCTAAAATCAAATACAAAAGGGGATTACACAAAGCATGGAAGCAGGGACTGGTAACCTGGGATGAGTACAAGGAAGTTGCTCGTGTACTCAGAGACCAGGTTAGAAAAGCTAAGGCCCTGACAGAGTCAAATCTGGCCAGCGATATTAAAAATAACAGAAAAGGATTTTATAGGTATGTGAGAGAAAAAAGAAAAACGAGGGAGAATGTGGGGCCCCTCTGGAAAGATACGGGTGACCTGGTTGCTGAGGACATGGAGAAGGCTGAAATTTTCAACAACTTTTTTCCCTCAGTCTTCACTGGCACCCACTCAAACCACACCACCCAAATCACAGAGGATGCTGGCTGGGTCTGGGAGAGTGAAGAACCACCCAGGGTAGGAGTAGATCAGGTCCGGGAACACCTAGAGAACCTGAAGGTGCACAAGTCCATGGAACCTGATGAGATACATCCATGGGTCGTGAAGGAACTGGCGGCTGAAGTTGCTAGGCCACTAGCCATCGTATTTGAGAGGTCCTGGCAGTCTGGTGAGGTTCCTACAGATTGGAAAAGGGCAAACGTAACCCCCATCTTTAAAAAAGGGACCAAGGACAACCTGGGAAACTACAGACCAGTCAGCCTTACCTCTGCCAGGTAAAATCATGGAACAGATTCTCCTGGTAGCTGTACTAAGGCACATAAAAAATAACCAAGTGGTTGGTGAGAGCCGACATGGCTTCACTAGGGGCAAGTCGTGCCTGAATAATTTAGTGGCCTTTTACGACAAATCTACAGCACTGGTTGATGTGGGTAAAGCAACGGATGTCATTTTCCTCGACTTGTGCAAGGCGTTTGACACTGTCCCACATGACATCCTTGTCTCTAAAATGGTGAGACACGGATTTGACAGATGGACCACTCGGTGGATAAAGAACTGGCTGGATGGTCGCACTCAAAGAGTTGTGGTCAATGGTGCAGTGTCTACATGGAGACCAGTGTCAAGCGGTGTCCCTCAGGGGTCTGTTCTGGGTCCAGTGCTGTTCAACATCTTTGTCAGTGACATGGATGACGGCACTGAGTGCACCCTCAGTAAGTTTGCCGACGACACCAAGCTGTGTGGTGCCGTGGACTCACTTGAGGGAAGAGATGCCATCCAGAGGGACCTTGATAGGCTTGAGAATTGGGCCAGTGCAAACTGCATGAGCTTCAACAAGTCAAAATGCAAGGTCCTTCACCTGGGTTGAGCCAATCCTAGGCACAAATACAAACTGGGCACAGAGTGTGTTGAGAGTAGCCCTGAAGAGAAGGATTTGGGGGTGTTTATAGATGAGAAGCTCAACATGAGCCGGCAGTGCGCTCATGCAGCCCAGAAGGCCAAGGTCCCTTCCAGCCTATGCCATTCTATGATTCTATGTTTCTTTTCACTAGCTAATGTTGTTTTATTCATTTCTAATAGGAAGAAAACCCCGAAACCATGCCCTGGTATATCTTGGTTTCAGTAATATTAAATAAATAATTATTTTAAGCCAGTGTCTCATTTTTATGTCACACAATTATTGCAAAAAATATAGATATGCATATATTCTCAGGAATTAGACCATACACACAGAACAGGTGACTATGCCTTTGCAAGCAACACCCCTGGAAAATGCTTGGTGCTCTGAGATTACAATAAGTGCAGGGAGGTTTAATGTCATCCTTGACAGAATAAACAGAAGTGTCTAAATTGGACAGGTAATAGTCTTTTTTGTTTAAATGTGTTATTAAGGAGATCAATACAACAATGCAAAGCTGAAGTCAACATTTGTAAGGGATGCAGAAAAGCACAGAAGAATTGAGAGAAAGTTATAACGTTTAGAAAAGGTAATCGTAAGTTAGAAGCTGTTATTTGAACATTTTGAGCCTCTTAAAGCAAATACGAGGATGATTTGGGAATTCTTTTCCTGCTTTATGATCATCTTCAGAGGACAAATCTGGAAATTCAACTTTAGTCTGGAATTTATGAAAAATAATGACAGGAGGAAGGAGCCAGACACGTTTGAGGAGAAAATGATGCTTACTAGTAAAGGTGGTTGACCAGTGTAATAAAGATTGATTTTTCATCCTATGAGATCAGGAAGTCATGAGGAAATGCCTTTCTACATTGTATTCTTCAGTCACACCAAAGTTAATGGATTTGTTCCAAACTCAAGTGGTTGAATCTTAGAAGGCTGGTGAAATCCAGTTTTTAACTACAAACCTTTGCGTTATGAAGCTGTAACTATTGGTTGCCAAAACTGCAGAAATGTCAGTGTGGAATAACTTCTCCAAAGAGATATGCTCTATCTTGGTTTTACTGAAGTTTCCTTTCCTTGCACTTTATTTCTCTTAGCAGTGTTGGCTCATTATCAAAGAACCTTCATTGTCCTATTGATAAATGACTCATATTTCTTATTCATTAAATGGTATAGTTAATTCTGAGATTAGTGATCCTTGAGTTGAAGCTCACCCATATAGCTTTCTACATTTAGTGCAAGAACCAAAATTGTAGGATGTTAAAGGTTAATCTAAAAACCCAGGCAGAGGGAGTAGGCAAGAGAGCTATCTGAGCTCTAAGTCTGTGTTACTTTTTTTAACAAAATCTTTTTACAACCCTTTTCTTGTTTTGAAAACTGTTTATCATACTCAATTTAAAGTATATACTACCTTCTCCCTGCCCCCAAAAAAGCAACTCAACAGCATTTTACAAAATGAAGTTAGCATTGGCAGTACCTCTGAAAATTTTTTAGCAATTATCTTTCTGGCAATTTCAAGTTCAGGGATTGTTTTGCCTATAATCACCATAATATATAAATTTTTCAAGATCTGTCTTTTCCACCTTCTCTTTCAAGTAATCTTTTTTTTTTAACTAATTAATTTGTTTTTGTTTTGTTTTGTAATGGTTCACCTATTTTCTTTACAGATTACCGTGGAAAAAAGTACTTCTCTCAAACACCGCTATTGACAAATCCCACCCTTCTAACGTATTCTTCTCTCTGGCATTAGAATTTTGTCATGTATTCACAGCTTCTCTTCTGTGTAATATACGAGCTTGCACTTAATACTCAGATAGGTGGGCCAGAATGAGGGTCTTTCAAAGCTACTGGCCTCTCAACTTCTCCTTGCAAGTCTGCAAAATGCACAAGAATTCCAACTTGAAAATTGTTGAAAAAATAGAAGCTGAAAAAAGTAATAAGCGTACACTGATAAAAATACTTGCAAAAATGATTTATAGGTGGAGCTGTGTTTGCCCCAGGAGGCACTGAAAACATGAGACCATAAATCTGAGAAACAGCTATGGAAAATCTAAGGAGCAGGCAACTTTACAAGACACCACCTGTGTATTCAGCAAGCGTGAAAGATTCAATTTGATCAGATCAAAAAGCACAATGAGGATGACACACGGGGGATGCCCTTGGGAGTTCACTCTATTTGACTACAAGGGAACAGGGTTTTCATTAAAGTTAACATTTCCACAGCTAACTGCACACTACAGGAAAAACAGTAATTGAGCTCTGACACATAGCTGGAAGTTTCCTTTTGCTAAACTTGTGACATTGAACCATTTCATTTTTCTAAAGGTTCTCCTGCTTTTTGAAAAAAACTAAGGAAAGAGGTAAATAAGAGAGGGGAAACTCCAGGTTTATGGTGTCCATCTCCTTTTGAAAAACTTTGCAAAGTCTTTTTGGTAATTTCTCACTCATCCAGTGTATCAACTGATTGATTTTAATATAACTGAAGTATAAAGACTTTTGCAATGATGAATTATTTTTACATTTTCCTTGAACACGCTATTTTTTCCCTACTTATATTTTTCAAAAGGAAACAATTTTCTGGGAAAAGAAAGAAGATTATAATTTCTGAGGAAAACTTCCTTTTTCTGTCACAGCTATCAAACTACTTTCCTCATACAAAGATGAAGAACAGTTTCATGTCCCTTTTTCTGTCATTCATAAAAGGCAAAATCTTCCAAATTTTTATTGCTTAGTCACATTTAGCTTACAGTTAACTAGATACAACAGAACCCCAGAGGAACAGAATCTATAGTACTAATAGGTTAAATTCTCTAGGCAATTGATATTCATAGAGCTAGAGCGTTTATCAGCAACTAAAATTCTACCTTTTTTCCCTCTTCTTTGTCATTTTAATCATGATTGACTTTGTCTAATTATTAATGTTGTTTTATTGGTCCACAGTTTTCAGTTTCCTCTGGGCATCATAGAGTGAATGCATGCCCAAAGAGTCAGAGTAAACCGAGCACACCACTTTCCTTTGCTATTACTGCTTGTGCTTCATACATTCTTGCTGTCTTAACTATGTATATAGTTAGCTTAATCAGGTGGTTTCAGCCTCCACTACATAAACACCATGAGAGGGATCATAAATTATTAAAATCAATGCATCTCAATACTCTATACAAGCAATAAATTTTTGTTCATTTTTTTTTATTAAAAGTATGAAATTACTGGGAAACAGTTAAATTTTTTATGCTATACACCAGATTTAATGGAAATAGTCTTGTTGATTTTACCAAGATCTAGACCAGGGCCATGGGAATATATGAACATGAGTACTGAGTTTGTGTAATATGTATTCTAAACCTAATAGAAAGTTTTATTGTGTATTATACCATCTGTCAGCTCTTATTTATCCATGCAAGTATTACAGGGAAATTATTCCCTTCCATGTTTTAACCATGGGGAATTTCTAGTTGTAAAATAAGTAGGATTTTTTTTTAATATAAATAGAAACAGAATATCATAGTGCTTTATTTAAAATTACAGTGATTTAATAAACATCCCTTGGTGATCCAGCACAAAATACGTATCTGAACGTTTTCCTTCTCATTCACTGTGATGCAATATAAAACCAAAAGTAAACAGAGTAATTGCTTTTGAGTGATGTACTTCATTTTTTGTACCCTGTCTGATAGAATGACTCGTGGCATATAGATCAAGCACCCCTTGGAGGAGATTTCAGCTTTATTATGGCATACAAATGAATCATATCATAAAACTCAATATGACTGTCCTGGGTTAGACCAAAAGGTCTTTGAAGTCCCATATCCCATCTCCAATATTTGCTAAAACAGATGCCTAAAGAAGAGCAAGAAGAAAGAAAATACATTTCCTTAACACTCGTACAACTGCAGTGTGGCTTTTACATATTCAATAACTATTAGATTCCATTAACTGGTCAAGTTTTCCCTCTAAATCCTTGTAACTTTTAGCATTCACATCACTGTGTCAAGTAGCTCTACAGTTCTATGCTTCACGCCACAAAGTGCCTCTTTTGCTTGTTATGAAACTGGCTCCAGTTAACTGCATTTGATGTTCCCGATTCTTGCTTTGGAAGAGATGATGAATAGTCAGTTTCAAGCCACCATGTCTATGCCAGTCACTTTTAAACCTCTATTGTATCGCTTCGCCTGATGGCATCTCTTTTCCTTATTGAAAATGCCTGCTTAAGTAATTGCTCATAGTACAAAAGCCTTTGTATGCTTCTGATCATGCCGTTGTCCCCTCCAAATCTCTTCCAGGTCTTTTTAGGTTTTTGTTTGGGTTTTGTTTTTTTTTTTTGAGTAGGAGTGACCAGAACTAAACACAGGACTAAATATATGTGACTCATGAATTTTGAAGTGTTGAACAGTGTTCTCTAAGGGTCTCTGCAGCCATAGTTTGATTCTTTCCTGATAATTTCTAGCATTTTGATTTATACTACTTACTGATCTGATATTTTGATGGAACTAGCTGTCATAAGCCTAATATCCTAGATTAGAAGTGATTGTATCAAACTCTATTGTCCTAGATATTAAGAATACTTTTTTGCATGATACAAACCAATTTACATTTCTCTACATTAAATTCCACCAGCTGTTTTATTGGTGAATTACTCAAAAGGTACTTCTGCAGGTCATCACAGTTGAGCCTTGACCTTATTATTCTGAGTAACTTTATAACATGAACGATCCTTCATTCTTCACTGCTCATACCCTTTTCAAGGTATGTATTCATGAAGACATTGAAAAACATAACCATAATTTAGGTTGGCAGGGTCCTCCAGAGGTCACTTCATTCAACTGCCTGCTCAAAGCAGGTTTAATTAGACTAGGTTGCTCAGAGTAACATCCAATAGAGTCTTTACTATCTACAAGGATGGAAATAGTACAACCTCTCCAGGCAGTCTGTGTCAGTATTTAACCACTCTCATAGCAATTTCTTTCTTTGAATCTAATCAAAACTTCATATATTTCAACTTCTGTCCGTAGTCTCTTGACCTATCACCATGAACCGCTGAGAAGAGTCCAGTTCCATTACCTCTGTATCCTGTGATCAGGTAGTTGTAAACAGCAGTGAGGTCTTCTGTGAGTCTTCTTTTCTCTGAACTGAAGTCTCCTCTGGTTTGTCATACCCTAACCATGCTGGTGGCCCTCTGCTAAGCCAGTACATCCATGTCCTTCTTGTTCTGAGGAGTACAAAACTGGACACAGTGCTCTAGATGTAGTTTCAAGTTTCAAATGAATGTGAAATTTTATTTTCCTGGATCTACTGACATTCTCACTAATATAGCCTAGGATGCATTTGGCCTTCTTTGATGCAAGGGTGCACTGTTGACTCATGTTCAGCTTGTCCACCAGGACCCCTAGGTCCTTTTCTACAAAGCTACCTCATAGAGTCTACCACCAGCTTGCATCGTTACATGAGGTTATTTCATTCCATTTGCAAGTACTTACACTTGCTCTTGTTGAACTTTACAAGGCTCCCATCAACCCATTTCTCCAGCTTATTGAGGCCTTTCTGAATAGCAGCTCTGCCCTCCAACATAATAATTGCTGTCTGCAGTTTGGCGTCAGCAGTCTTGCTGACAAGAGAGTGCCCTCTATTCTGTCATCCAGGTCATTAATAAAGACATTAAGCAATAATGTTCCCAGTATTAAGCCCTGAAGGACCCCACTGGTTCCTGGTCACCAGATGGACTTTGCACCACAGGTCACAATTCTTTGAGCCTGGCGGTTCAGCCAATTTTATGCCCACTTATTGTTCACTTATCCAACCTATATCTCATCCATTAGATAAGGAGGCTATGGGAGACTGTGCTGAAGATCTTGCTAACCTCAAGGTATAAATAACTACTGCACTCTCCTTGTCTATAGCGGCAGTCACCTTGTCGTAAAAAGCATTGAGAATGGTGAGGAATTACGTGCTGTTGTTAAACCTGTGCAGGCTCTTCCAAATCACCATGTCTTTAGTGTGTTTCAAAATGATTTCTCAGAGGATTTGGTCTCTAAGTTTCTCAGGGACTGTGGTGAAGCTTATGCAGTCCCTTAGATCCTCCTTGTTGCCCTTCTTGAAGACAGGTGTGACATCTTTTATTCAGTCTTCAGGGACC
The DNA here is from genome assembly GCF_009769465.1 of Tauraco erythrolophus. Lineage (NCBI taxonomy): Eukaryota > Metazoa > Chordata > Aves > Musophagiformes > Musophagidae > Tauraco > Tauraco erythrolophus. The sequence continues at coordinate 79,774,545 of NC_141465.1, read as the reverse complement.
TCCATCAATTGCCAAGATACCTCAAAAATGACAGAAAGCAGCTTTGCAATGGCTTCATCTCCTTCAATTCCCTCAGGTGCATCCTATCTGATCCCATGGACTTCTGTACGTCTAAGCAGGTTAAGTGATTCCTTACATTTCTTCCTGTACTGTGGGTACTGCTTCATTCCTACAGCCTCAGGGACCTGGGATACCAGAAAAGAAAGTGTTGCCAGTGAAAACAGACAAAAAGGCCTTTGATATCTCAGCCTCTACCAGTAACTTGTCACTAGGTCCCATGCTGCACTGAACAATACGAAGCTAAAGAAGAATGAGCCCTTTTGCTACCAATGTATTAATAGAAATCTTTTTTACTGCCTTCCACCTCCCTTGCTAGTTTAAACTACAGCTGAGCTTTTGCTTTGTTGACTCCGTTCCTACATTGCAGGAAGTGTATCTGCATTCCTCCCAAGCAACCTGTTCCTACTTCCTTCTTCATATGTTTGAACTCAGACAGGAGTTCCATGTTAATCCGTTCCGGTGCTTTGCTATACTTGCTCAATTTTCTACACATTTAAAAGGACTGTCCTTGTGCTCTGAAGAGGTTCTCCTTGAAGATTAACTGTCTCTCCTGGGCCGTTTTGACTTCTGGGACAGTTTTGCACAGGAATCTCCCAAACAGGCACCTGAAGGGGATAAAATCTGCTCTTCTATGGCCGTACCTTCACCAAAGAAACTTTGCCAACAGCCAAATCCACCATGCACAGCTACCATTATTATTCCATTACTGATGATTTCCTTAAAAGCCTTTAGTAAGAGACTTGATCAACAACTTTTAGGAAACAATCTTTATCTACGTGCTCTATAAAGAGACCTCTATCAAGTTGGTAAGATGAGACTTCCATTTAAAAAAGCCAAACTGACTCATCCATGTGGCTGGATTTTTATTCAGCTATCCACTTACTCTGTTCTGCTTTATAGTTTCCATGGGCTGGAGAGAAATCAGGATTACTGGCTATATGTTCTCAGATCATTGCAGAGGGTTTTTTTAAACACTGACATTACATTTGCCATTCCCAGTCCTCAGGTACCAAGGCTGTTGTAGGTAACAGATTACATGTGATCACTGTTGTTTCAACCATATTATCTTTTAATTCTTCTAGGTCTCATAGGTAAATATTGTCTGGTGCTAGAAGTTTATAACTATGCCCTGAAGGTACCTCTTTTCTCCAAAACCAACTTAGATGTCTAGCTGAGATATGAACAGATAATCCATAGTATTTTTAACACATTTTACTAACTAATGTAAATATGAAATATTGCTACATGTAGACTGCTGTTTCAGCTGCGTAGTTACATTTGCATTTTCAAATCTCCCTAGAAGTGGTCCCAGTAGTGCAGTTGTTAACATATTTGCACTATTTAATGAATATGACTTAAAGAGTAATGAGATATTTCAACACTAATATGTGCACAATCTTTAGGATTTTGTAGAGATCACTTTTTACCATTTACTATAGTAAAAATATTGCAATTCAGAATTAGATCTCAAAATGCACACAGTGTGTGTGCTTGAGTAAAAAGAGTGAAATAAAGAGAGGTTTTTTTGTTTTGTTTGGGTTTTTGTTTTTTGTTGTTGCTGGTTTTTTTTTAAGAAGATGTCTGACACATAATTAAAGTTTCTGATTATTTATTGATTTTTACAGCAATATTCTTCAGTAATAAAAATAGTCTAGAATGTATCAGCACTAACAATCTGTATTAAATGAACACAGCATAAACACATTGAATAAGGAAAAGAGCAGCTGATAACCTATCATAAAAAAGCAGGTTTAAACTGAATTCTGGAGAAACATGATCTAGCTCTGGTTTTGCTGTCCAGGTAATAATTTCTGTGTAATATAGAGCAGTTGATTCTGTTGTAGAGAGAAAAAGTGTGTTGTTGACATTTTAAGGACTCTAAGAATGGAGGAAAAAAAAAAAAAGTTAAAGAAGTGGCAGACACTCCACTGATGAACAGTGCAGGTAGAACATTTCACTCTGCAATTTGATTCTCTTCCTAATACTTGGGTGTTTATAGTCATGGAAACATTTTAATAATCTCATTTTAAATAACCAAATAAGAATTACAAAATGCACACATCAAAACAAAATTTGGATGCTCCTTGGTGAACTATGATCATGATGGAATCAGATCAGTTTGGGATAATTTGGAGTTGTCCAATTCCCTAATAATACCAATGTTTTCTTAACTATGCTTTATTACTGGCTATATATAAAAAAGAAGAATTCAAAATGAGTCTTAATTTCCTCTCCTTTGTACTCGTATGGGAATCAAGATCCATGATATGCATCTTTTATTTATGATATATAAATATCTTGCATTATGCATGCTATCTAATACCTTTACCTATGAGTAAGATCAGAAGGGAAGAAGAATGGAAAAGAGAAGAGAATGACTAGGAGGAAATTGGTCAGTATTTTATGTTTATATAACAAGCAATAATGTAGTCTTTACCATTAAATAAATTAGCATTTGAAACAAGAAAATCATGGTTAGTTTTAACTCATTTAAACAGCAGATTCAGAAATGACTGCTGTACAACTCCTCCGTTGAGTATACTAATCAGTATGAAACAGGAGTCATACTTGTTCTGGCATAATAAATATTTGTGTGTGTATGTTAATGTGTGGAGGATGAGCTTCAGCTGCAGAAGTACAAAGTGCCTGCCCTCCCATCCCAAATATTTACACCCGATCATTACAGCATTGGTAGGAGAAATGTATATTTAAAGCCATAAGATGTAAAAAAAGTGACTCAACATTTTCCAAAGGTTGAAGGAGTACTTCTATCACTTAACTTCTGGATTTAGGATAAGAGCGGGCAATGGAGTTTCATATAAGCAATCATCCTGTGCCACCAACATCTTTGGGAACATCTCAAAAGAAAAAGGGATGTCTACAAGTCTTGGAAGAATGGGCAGGCATCCAGGAATCAATACAGGGAGGAAGTTAGGGCATGTAGGGAGATAATCAGGGAGGCAAAAGCCCAATTGGAACTTAGACTAGCCTGCTCCGTAAGGGACAACAAAAAGTCTTTCTATAAATATATTAATAACAAAAGGAGGGCTAAAGATCACCACCAGCCCCTACTGGACTCAGGGGGTACGTTAGTCACTAGGGATGAGGACAAGGCTGAGGTCCTTAATGCCTTCTTTGCCTCAGTCTTTAATAATAAGGTCAGCAGTTCCCAGGTGAGCTGGCCTTCGGTGTCTGAGTGCAGGGAGGGAGAGCAGATCGAAGCTCCTGTGATCCAAGAGGAACGGGTCAAGGATCTGCTCCTTCGGCTGGATGCCCACAAGTCTATGGGGCCTGATGGTATCCACCCGAGAGTCCTGAGAGAGCTGGCGGATGTCATTGCCAAACCCCTGTCCATTATCTTTGGGCAGTCTTGGCTCACTGGGGAAGTTCCGCTGGACTGGAGGCTGGCGGATGTTACCCCCATTTACAAAAAAGGGCGGAAGGAGGATCCGGGGAACTACAGGCCTGTCAGTCTGACCTCGGTGATGGGCAAAGTCATGGAACAGGTTATCTTGAGTGCTATTAATGAGCACATACAGGTTAACCGGGTGATCAGGCCCAGTCAACATGGGTTTATGAAAGGCAGGTCTTGCCGATAAAACCTGATCACCTTCTATGACAGGGTGACCCGCCTGGTTGACGAGGGAAGGGCTGTGGATGTAGTTTTCCTGGACCTCAGTAAAGCCTTTGATACAGTTTCTCATAGTGTTCTGGTGGAGAAACTGGTAACTGCTGGCCTGGATAGGCACACCCTCCTTTGGGTTAAAAACTGGCTGGATGGCCGGGCCCAAAGAGTGGTGGTAAATGGGGCTAAATCCGGCTGGAGGCCGGTCACCAGTGGGGTTCCCCAGGGCTCAGTGCTGGGTCCAGTTCTGTTTAACATCTTTATCAATGACCTGGATGAGCGGATTGAATGTACCCTCAGTAAATATGCGGACGACACCAAGCTGGGAGGCTGTGTCGATCTGCTCGAGGGTAGGGAGGCCCTTCAGAGGGATTTGAACAGACTGGATCGTTGGGCTGAGGCCAATGGCATGAGCTTTAATAAGGCCAAGTGCAGAGTCCTTCACTTGGGGTATAAAAACCCCAAGCATCGCTATAGGCTCGGGGAGGAGTGGCTGGAGAGCTGCCTGGCGGAGAAGGACCTGGGGGTGTTGGTTGACTACCGGCTTGATATGAGCCAGCAGTGTGCCCAGGTGGCCAAAAAGGCCAATGGGATACTGGCGTGTATCAAGAATAGTGTGACCAGCAGGAGCAGGGAAGTGATCCTGCCCCTGTACTCGGCACTGGTGAGGCCGCACCTGGAATATTGTGTCCAGTTTTGGGCCCCTCGCTTTAAGAGAGATATTGAGCTCCTGGAGCGAGTCCAAAGAAGGGCAACTAAACTGGTCAAGGGGCTGGAAAATAAAACTTATGAGGAGCGGCTGAGGGAGTTGGGGCTGTTTAGCCTGGAGAAGAGGAGGCTGAGGGGAGACCTGATTACGGCCTATAAATACTTGAGAAAAGATGGTGGGGAGTTAGGGGAAGGGCTCTTTACATTAGTGATGGGAGATAGAACAAGAGGAAATGGGCATAAGCTTAGTCAGGGGAGATTCAGGTTGGATGTTAGGAAGTATTTCTTCTCTGAAAGGGTTGTCAGCCACTGGAATAGGCTGCCCAGGGAAGTGGTTGAGTCCCCATCCCTGGATGTGTTTAAGAATAGGGTGGATGAGCTACTTGAGGATATGGTTTAATGGGGATTAGGGATGGTTGGACTCGATGATCTCTAAGGTCTTTTCCAACCTAGAAATCTATGAATCCATGAACCAATTTGCTCTGAATGAGAAGAATGTTTTCTTTTGTTTTGTGAAATAAAAGGCTTAACCAAAATCCAACTAAGGGCTTTGGGTTGAAAATAGGAAGATAATATGCCTTTGTTCAAAGACAGGACTGAAAATGAGCAGGAGGTCAGGGTGACTGAGCCAGAGGTTTTCAAGATAAGAAGTTATGTTCTTTGGTGTTGAAAGAATGGAATAGGAATCCTATATTATGGAGGTATGTTCTTGGCCATTCCATAGACTCTCATTTTAATTTTTGTAAGATGATTGTAATACATATGCAGTAAGAAATGGAATTAAATCAATATGGCAGACTTTTGACTTTGCAACTGTAACACCTAAATAAGGTTTCTAATGTGTAATGTTTTGTACAATAGTGGCTATAGGAGCGAGTAAAATACCTGACTGCTAACTCTGGGGAAGAGCTAGGTAGTAAAAATTCTGATTTGTAAATGTGAAATATTTATTAAACTCTGCAGTGGAGCCAGTCTTGAAAGAACTGATCAATTGGCAAGAGTGATGCATTGAATTCTTTCAGTGTTTTCCCAAGCAGTCTGGAAATTTGCCAGGAAAAAAGCAAGTATTAATTCCTATATAAAAAATATCCCCAAAATATCTTTCTTAATGTATATTACAACAGCACATTCACTGTGCTCTGCAAAAGTATTAGAAAACAGAAGCTTCACTTGAAAGTGTTGACATAAATTATATGGAGGCCCAGAACTGGCTGTCGTTTTTCACTGGAACTTTTTGAACTTAAAAATAACTTTTCAAAATTAACTTTTCTGGTTTGAGATTTTGTTTTTTGTCTTCTGGGTTTTATGATGAAATACCACTTGATGCAGAATAGTTCTTATTCTATAGAAAGCCAAAACCACTGGTTGGAGGCCGTAGTAATGGAATAAAAAGGCTCTCCAATTCAGTATATTTTGTACTGTAGAATGATATGGTGCATACTGACAGAGATGCCCTTGGCAAATGTGTATTGTCTCTGAGATATTAGGCTATTGGAATTCAATCCTTGTTCCATCCACAGATTAATTTTATTTTAAATTGGCCTCATCTCACTCATAAAAGTTATTGTTTTAATGGGCTGAGCCTATCCATTACAAGTATAACATTTATTACAGAGTATTAAGTGGATTTAAAGTATAATTAACTTTAAGTGAATTTGATAATTAAGATAACTTTAAATTCAAATTACATTTTGTGAACAGCATGATTTGCCACCATTGATTTCAATAGTAGAAAACATCACATTTTCAGGGATTTTACTTAGTTTTGGGCAAATATCACACTAGACTGCAGAACACTGTTTTGTCTCCTTGCTTAGGGAAACCATTGAAGTTTCATCAGAATATAATATGATCCCAAAAATTTAATGGAAGAATACTTACCTGCTAATAAAGTCATAGTATCATAATAGTCATGTCAGACAGAGACATCATCATTGTCTATCAAGGAATGTTCAGCATTGCACGTTCATAAACGCAAACTAAAGTGCAGTAAGCTGTAATAAAGCATGCTTGGTTAAAATACTCTCAGCAGAGACTTCAATCAATCAGCTCTTATCTCTCCTGAGAGTAAGTTCTTTTCCAAACAGCACGACTGTCTGTGTATACAAAATGTTTTCTGAAGTGGTGATTGTGAAATGCAGGATGGTTGCTGTAATCGTCTCGTTGTTGAACCTATGCCACAAAATTATGCTAATCACGCACCGTAGGTGCTTCTGTGCCTATCATGTGTGCACAACACATTGGTGCTTCCTTCTTTCCTTTGACGTATGACATTGAATGGATTTCTGTGCTGGCACTATTAGAGCTCTTCAGGTAAGAGACCAGCAATGTATCTCATAAAGGCAGACTGATTAAACTTTTTGTTTTATGCAAAAGTTGTTTGGAATAACACGGTGACTGGAAGATACTGCTGAAATGGTAATGTTTGTTTGGGTTTAGGGCCAGGACAGTGATTTGGTGATACTGTTTCACATCAGTCTGTCCCCGTATTGACTCCCCTCTGGTTTTCTCAGAAAGGGAAGGTACCTCGGTAATAGTAGAATGTGCTTCAGGAATTCTTAGTTGCCACAACAGTGTCCAGGGAATTATTATTGAGAGCTGTAAATCTGAAGACTTTTAGCTGCTTAAGCTGGTGTTGGCTGAGCTGCCTTCAGGGAGACTCAGATTTTATGGAAACATAAACCTACCTTATACCCATTTATTCCCTCAGCCATGCCAAGTGGAATAAGTCACTCTTGCTTTTCTAGTCCCCCTCATATCGTTCTCTACATTGTGGCACAGTAGAATCCAGGCTGTATGGGCTACCACAGAACCAAATGTACTAAAGAAGTGAAGCACTACTGTCTGTTGTCTCTCTCAGTTACTGAGGAAAATAGTCCAGGGTATTTGACATTCATAGTATCTTCCTGTGCATGTAGTTTGTAAGTTCTTGCCTTTTGTACTTAAGATTTTGCTGTATGTCTTTTGTGAAGCACAGGGAAAGAAAAGATACCCCTGTGACACCTTCTGGATTTAATCTTTCCTGCAATCTCGCAGTTTCAGAGAACTAGTGACATTTGCTCAGGATAGATTCAGCTGGGATGTAAGTGGGCACAGCTCAACAACTGTGTGGCTGTGCCTAGGACAGGTGGTGTTTGAACACCAAACAAGCAAGTGCTTAGGAACTTCAGGGCCTTCATCCCGTTTTTGCCAGTAAGGTTGTATTTGACCCCTTCCTGTCTTACATTCCTAAGCAAAAGCAGAGCAGGATTCTCCTCCACTAACTTTAGCAGCTCATTTTGTGACATAGAATCCTATTTTTTCAGTTGAGGACTTCAGGTTAGATGTACGCACTCTATTCTGGAACAAATGTCTCTTGAGAACCTTTTATTTCTGATGGTCCGTACAGATCTAACTAGGTGTAGAGAATCTGGCTGTGTTACTTAATATTTAAACTACAGAAACTACTGAAATCCAATAATATTAATAATTCTTCATGCAGAGCAAATGTACATTAGGCAATGCTGATAAAGGAAATATAACTTCTCATGAGTTATTTCACTAACTTACTGATAATCATCTCTCAAGTTCATCTGAAGAGTTCTGCCAACATTTCACCTTACTTTAATCTCTGATCTATCAGCCACCCAATTTTGACTGCCACCTAAAAATTCCTTACCAGAGAAAAAGGTGGTTTTTTTTCTGTTCCCTTCCATCCCCATGAAAATCTTGCTTTTGAGATTTCAAATCCTGCTTCTGAGTATCTGCTCTGAGTCCAATTTATTAATTTCTAGTCTGCAATGATATTTTAACTTCTGAAGTAAAAATAAATAAAACTGCACATGAATAATTTAATGCGTTAATTTAATAGGCTTTTCATAAACTTTGGATTAGGTAACTATTTGAACATACAAACTATAAGTAAAGTATAATTTTGAGTGGATTAAGTTACAACAATTTCATTTTATGAAGAGGAGTTGAATAGTACTGTTTAATGAAGTGTTAACAATTCAGCCTATCTTAGGCTGAGAGTTGGGGTTGTTCAGCCTGGAGAAGCGGAGGCTCTGGGGTGATCTTACTGCAGCTTTCCAGTACTTAAAGGGGGCCTACAGGAAAGCTGTAGAGGGACTTTTTACAAGGGTATGTAGTGATAGGACAAGGGGCAATGGATTTAAACTGAAAGAGAGGAGATCTAGATTGGATATAAAGAAGAAATTCTTCACTCTGAGTGTGGTGAAGCACTGGAATAGGTTTCCCAGAGAAGTTGTAGATGCCCCATCCCTGGAAGTGTTCAAGGCCAGGTTGGATGAGGCTTTGAGCAACCTGGTGTAGTGGAGGGTTTCCCTACCCATGGCAGGGGTTGGAACTAGATGATCTTTGAGGTCCTTTCCAACCCAAACCATTCTATGATTCTGTGATTCTATTAACTTTCTGTTTAATTCCTGATTCCTTTCTATCACTCAGCAAATATTATTTCTTCAAAAATGTTTAATTTCTGTAACTGTCTCACTTTTGTGTATACTCTCTGTTCTTCTGACCAACACAAGGAGAAAACTAAAGCCGCTTCTCCTATAATCAAGCTGTTAATGGATTTGCAGTTATAGTCAACAGTAATCAATAAAACAAATGTGTTTAAGTCTCTTTTTTGCCCTTTTATGCCTCGACTCCCTGCTATCCCTCACTTCTACCTGAAATCAATGATACATTTTCCATCGATTTACTATAACAGGGAAAAGATCTAGCTGCCTGTTAACAGCATGGCATATTGAAGACAGGTGGAGTGAATGAATCGGTTAAAGAGATACTATCCAAAAAACCTCTTTATTTTTCTGCAACATTTTTAAAAGAAAAATAATTTTATTGTCATAGTTCTATGCCTTTATTATATTTTTAACTAAGATTTTAATTATTTTTTTCCGTATTGCTGAATTGAAAAATAACTCTTTCAGGGGAAAATTGATCTTGCAGTTCTTATCTGGCGTCCGATTTGATCTCAGTGAAGTTTTTCCTGTTGGCTTGAATGGCTTAAGATTCGTCGGATTTATGGAGTTTCTGGAGGTTGTTAAGAACCTTGTAAATGCCAGAAGGACTCTAAGAAGGAAGAGGGTGATACTTTCAAAATATCCATCTTGATTTGCCTAAATTAAGACAGTTCAAGCTTAATGCTCGCTGCAAGCCACACTGTTTCTAATTGCCCTCAGTCAGATAAGTCTAAAATTGGAAGGCAATGATGTGATTAAGTAGCATCTTCATTAAAAGGTGTCATATTGTTTGGCTTACAGAGAAACAATTGAGGTTATGTTTGCATGCATATTTCTTATCTTCCTATTTTTGCTGTGAATTAAGAAACACTATATTCATTGAATAGTGGATAAAGTGGTTGAATGCAATGTGCACTGAATAAAATATTACATTACTTAACATGAATATTGCAATGCTTAATTGGGCAGATTTTTCACTTTCATCAATAAAAAGAATTGGCAATTCATAATCTACAATACCACAATTAATTTTCAATTATTTACATACATTCTTAATCCCCCCCAAAAAAAATTTAAAAAGAGCCCTGAAAAAGTATAGTGGTTTTACAAATTCTTTTATTTTTTGTCTAGTGACAAAACACTTACTCTGCTGGCCGTGAAGATTCCTTTGTCCTTGTAGCATAATAATCCTGACCATTTACTTAATGGTAAAGAGAATTCCCATGACAATATATATTTATTATTGCATGATTGCTTCTTAGTCTCTGTCCACAGTCAATACAATACAGAAATTGTGCCCGAGTATGGATCATGTACTACATTTACGGTTTTTATGGATCTGTGATGTTTTTTCTCCCCATTATTGCTCTACTAAACTTTTCTTCACACCTCTGCAAAAGAATAAAAAAAAGGTGGTGAAAATAAGATTTTGGGTTTTTTTTATATATGTGATTTTGAATGCCTTTCATTCTTTTTTTTGTATACAAAGTCAAAAGTTTGAATTCTTTCAGTCAAGTCCTAATAATATTTTCACCAAAACGTGAAGGTTTAAGTTCTTGTCTGATATTTTGTTGATGACAGACTACTATGACTATTTTGTTTATTACATTCACTGCCTTTTTTTACTGATATAGTTTTGAAACTACTGTGTGGGCTTCTTATAATAATGACAATATTTTTGAAACAGAAATTCTGCATCAAACTGTATAATTTTATTTTAAGTGTTTGGTAACCTTCATAATATGTAATGGCTGAACTGACATGGCCAAAACTGGTTGTAAATCACCTTTTTACAATAATGCCTATAAAATCAAATTGCCCAAGTAGCTCTGCATATAAAGCTATGTGCAGAAAAATCAGAATACACTGATATAGTCGCTAGTATTTTAATTTTATAAATTCCACTTTATAAATCTGATATAAAAGAACATTTTAATGAGCCATCTAATTGTTTCTTAAAAATGTGATATTCTTAAGAATAGACTTCTACCTTCTGACCTGGATTCCTGATGAACATAATACTGAAAAGGTCGGAGCTTCAAACATTATTTCAATCTTCACTTTAGTAAGGATGTTAATTGATAAAAATTATCAGTGTCGCCATACAAAGTGGTAACCAGAGATATAGGTTTTACATAGAAGTTATCTCCTTTCCTTTTTACCATTAATTATTGTGGTAAATAATTGGGGTTTTTTTTACTTGTAAAATAAATAAGTCAGTGGAAGTGCTTCTTTAAATTGCAAACACGAACAAAATGATTGAACTCTGTTTAAAGTAATTCTATAACACTTGTTAAATCACAAAATTAACTATATAATTAAATCTCTTTATCCACAGTATCTCATGGTATATGTTATGAACTACACAGAATACAAACTAATGTAAAATATACTTTAGGGGAGCCTCTCAGCCTCTTCTAGAACAAATGGAAGAAATGGGAAACACAGAATATGTTCTGATAGTGGTGGAACATCTGTCTTAAAGAGGTGAATTACCACCTACAGATTCGTATTTCTTTCCACTGTCTACAAACAATAGGAGTGAAAGTAAAAAGAGAGTTAGGTAAGTTAGGATGAATGACAATGTTGTTATCCACTTGTGATGATTTATTTTTTTTAGCAAAATTTGGTAATTTCAGGAGCAAATAAGACAACATAGGCATGAAACATTAAAGTGATTAACTGGTTGAGGCTGAAAGGATTTGTTGCCATGAGATAGTCTTTACTTACATCTTGTGTCAAGTCTTTGTTTATTTATTTATTTTTATTTTTAAAGCCACTTGCTTGCTGACTGAAAGCAAGTTGCCTTAGCAAGAGCTTCTGACTACTGCTGAAAGCTGAATAGATAGGCTTTGAGGTGATTGAATGTAGCTCCTGTCTGCCAAAATAGGAATTTCTATTTCTCTGATAGAAACTTGGATTGAAAAAAGAGAAAGAGAATGGGAAGAAAATGAAAGAAAAACAAAAAGAAGCTTGAGAAAAAGAAAATTAACAGGTTCTTAAAGAAACTGAATGAAAAACTAAAAGATACAAATTTAACAATGGGTTGTATTTAATATGCATCTCTGTTGCCCTTGTGACTCCTGCCATTGATTTTGAAGTAGTGGGTAGTATAGCACATGGAAAGAATTCCATCTTCCTTCATCTGTCTTCATGCTAAAGAAATGAAGACATAGCCGAGAGATGGAAAAGAGATGAGGGGTTTGGCAAAATAATCTGCAGATCACATGAATAGCAAGCATCAGTAAACACATGCAGTACCTTATGAGGTATTGAAGTGAAACGGGCTGGAAACTAGTATCTTTTTCCTTATTATTTCTGGAGGGCCTGATCTAGTAAGAATGCTAAAAATACACCTAACAGACAAAAGAAAAAAATACAGACTTTTCCATCATTTACTTTTAAAGATAAAGGGAATTGTCCATGTTATCGTAACTATAAAAGGGTTTCACAAACAAATGAAGAGAGAGGTCATCATTTCAGTTTTACTTCTGCCTGAAGAGGTTCAAAACTACCTGTCTCATCAATTAGATTTAGAGAAAGTCTTGTGGTTAGGACTGAGAGAGATCTCTGACTATACTGTTTGAAGGTTTTTACTGTCCCAGAAGTAACAGTAATAGAAAATGACCGACTGAGTGAAAGAAAGCATCTTTCTCTGCCCTTATGCTTGTACCTAGAAACAGGATAGGGCTTGGTTCCTTTCCCAACTTCATTGTCATTTGCTTTAGATGAAAGATCCTTTTGATGATATAATCTGGCATTTTGAAATCTATTCAAAACAGCTCACTCTTAGTTAGATGGTGGATCTATATCTAGTTCCAAATTATATATGCAGTGTAGTGAGTCTGAAGGGGAAATAATGAATTTTGAGATGGGAATAAAGCATTCTTCAAAGTTTATAGTTTGACTCTGTATATTTAGTGGTCCAAATAGCATATTCAGTAATGCATAAGATAGATACAACTTAAGAAATGAAGCAAAGAACACCCTGAGCAAGGTCCTTTGTCCAACCCTAAACCCAAGCATTGTCCTAATGCTTAGTGTTATAATATCCCATGCTTGCAAGTCATTATCCTTGATGCATGGTTTAATAATGGGTTATTAAAAAAGCTTAAGCAATCTTAAAATGTTTCAGGCCTAGAAAGGACATCACAGGTTCTCATGCCAAATCAACAGCTCACAATTGTGAGAATTTCATTTTACGTCTGCAGAAGCTGATGCTTGTGAGCATAGCCCCAGGCTATGCTTATGGAAACAAAAAATAATAATATAAGAATTGGAATGTTTTGTTGCATTTGTGGAACAGGAAAGTATTGTGCATTGCATGTGGAAGGCACTGAAGAGTTTGTAAATGAGTAGGTCTATAGGGTAGGTAAGATATCAAGCCAAGGATAATTCTTGGTCCTGGAGTGAGTTGTAGCCAGTCTCCTCTAGAGGAGTCTAGCAATGGTTAGTATGGAAGCAGCCTGTAACAAATGAACTGCAAAAAAGAGGTCCTTCTATAGAGGTTGCAAGGAAAATACAGATGGAGCCAAAGAAGCTAAAAATCAATGCAAGCCAAAATCAAAATTAGTATTTATTTAAGCAAAATAAAATGACTAAACAAGTTCTGAAGTTCTGCTAAACTTAATACTGCAGGGATTTCAGATTACTTTTAATGATACCGAGGGATCATTAAAAAGGATGGATTTGTTTCTCACACATTAGGTAGCAGAGAAACCTAAAAAGAGTTTACAAGACTACATCGGTCTGTCTTGTAAATGCAAATACGGTTCTTCATTATTGAATGAGTTGAAGAACTGGACCTTTTTTAAATTTATTTAATAATAATGCAAAATTGTGAAAGCCATGGGAGATTAATCTTCAACGTTTGACTGAAAACATGCTTGGAACTCTGACACTTCATGACTCCTAGTTTTTTTCTTCCAAAAATTTCTTAAGCAGAATACCGAGGTGTGGGCTGCAGGGGACAATTATCCTATGCTACAACTTTATCTAGTGTTCAGTAGACATGTTTTGCCAGTCGTTTAATGAGTTGTAAAAGTAATATCTATATTATATCTAAAATAAAACCCCAAATCAACCCAAGAAACCAACAAACCAAAAACTGCATGTGCATAGTATGAACAAGCCTTTCTGCTTTTTATAAATATCTATTGGCTGTAAAGGGAAAATTGGAAAAGATTATCTGTCCTTCTGCTATTATGAGTGAGTGTATTCTCATTAAGGACCTTCACAGATCAGTTTCTCAAGTCTATTAAAAAAAGTTTAAATTACCTTTTGAGGCAGACTGATCCATTATGCAAGATGCTTCACCATTTGTTAAGCGGGGAAAAAACTACAGCACTCTACATGGGATTTTCAGGCATAAAAAGAATCTTCCAGTGTACATGACTGCAACTTTTTGCAAGTTTATGTCATATTAGTACATTTGTCATCATGTAATTCACAGATTTTAAATATGAACTAATGCTTTATAATCTCTAAATATTCACTTTAAAAAAAAAAATTGAACAGAAGCCAAAACTTATTAAGAGGGAAAGCATACAATATCAAAGATCACTTAGTTGATCTCTACATAAGTTTTTTATTCGGGCTGCATTTCTTCCCCTTCAAACCATGACACTTTATAGGTCAAATCTTGTTCTAAATGACACAGAAATTTGGTACATACTTTAATGAGACTACAGTTTGAATCTATGTGAAGCATTTAGTGAGAGTGAGAAACAATTAAGCTCAACATTCCTCTAATTGAGGATTTAGACCTAATTGAGGATTTAGAGGTATCTTAAAGAGAAAGAAATGAGAACCTTCCTTTCTCCTGCACTGACTTCACTACAGAGAACCACTTCTTGATGAGTTGCTGTATGCTCATTTCTCTGGAGTTGATAATCTTTATCCTTATCTTGTGATAAGTTCTGCACTCCTTGTTGTCCATGTTGCCCTTTGTTCTAGCCAAACTCTAAATTAGCTAGATGCTTCATTATAATCAGGAAGGTTTTCACCCGCATAAACAACCTTTATTCCCCATTCCTGCTTCACCTGGTCCTGGGCAACAAATTCTCCAAAAAACTGCAATATTAACTCTTTAGCAAACAAATCATGTCTGGCCTCTACAAAGCTGTCTTAAAGTTTTGTTTTCTAGTAGCAAATAGCTAAAGTTTAAATTTATCATATTTATACATTATTACTTTGTGAAAGCAAATAGGAAAAAGAAGGAAACAGAAGCCCATAACACCTCCTAAGGGTGGTGTTCCTTAGGTGGTGTTCCTTCTTAGGGAAACCTCCTAAGAAAGAAAAAAAAGCTCCACATAACTATCACACAGGATTTCTTTTTCCTGAGTCTCAAGAAACAGCTGAACACTTTCCTCCCTATCAGCATAAGAATTTTCAACAGTATATTGCTTTATTTGAATAGATGATTCATAGATATCAAGATGACAAAAGAATGGTTTAGTGCAAACTTTTATCACTATGTCATGCAAGGCTGAAATGAATGATAGACAGGTTAATAATTATCTTTAAAACCCGAGTGGTACACTCTATGGAAATCTTATTTTAGCAGTAGTTTGCTTGGTCTTTAATGATGATTATGCATGTGACTATATGCACTCATACAAATGGTCATACATGCACATAAACATGAGTGCATATCAGAATGCACGTATGGATAAGTCTTGTCTGAGAAGACATGTATAAAGGAGATGTGTTGAATTGGCAGTGATTTCACTGCCATCTGTTAGGTATTTATAAACTGTATCGCATATCAATTTTTTCTTTTTTTTTAATGAGATAGATGTGAAGCTAACAGACCCACAGTTGCCTTGGTCAACCAACTTCCCTTTTAAAATGTTGGTGAGAAAATTAGCTTGCCTAAATTCCCCAGATCCTACACTGCAGTCTGAAATGTATTAAAGAATCAACATCAGTCTTCCAGACTGCTCCTTGATCCATAATTTTGATGTTCTTCCCTGCAAGTTAGTCTGATTAGCTTGCATATGTATTCTGACTTATCTACTACAGCCTTTCAGTTTGCACTGTGGTGAAATTCAATGCCCATATTTTATCATTTGAAAATAGGATCTAAACTGGATTAAAAACATTTTAACAGCTGTCATTTAACATCATATACTGGAGTGTATACACTGTTATAGTGTATAACACTCCAGTTATACTTTAACATCGTATAACTGGAGTGCTACCATGGATGGCTACAAGCTCTTCAGGAGGGATAGGAGAGGTAGAAGGGGTGGTGGGGTTGCCCTGTATGTAAGGGAAGATCTAAACTGTTTAGAGTTAAATGTTGGGGATGACCTAGTAGAATGTCTGTGGGTGAAAATCAAAGAGGGGCCTATGAAGGCGGATATTGTAGTGGGTATCTGCTACAGGCCACCCTATCAGGACAGTGAGACTGATGAGCTATTCTTTAAACAACTGGGGGAAGTCTCGCGCTCACTAGCCCTTGTCCTTATGGGTGACTTTAACCTGCCTGATGTCTGTTGGAAGTATAACATGGCAGTCAGGAAACAGTCTAGGCGGTTCCTGCAGAGTGTGGAGGACAACTTCCTCTCACAACTGGTTAGTGAACCGACTAGAGAAGGAGCTCCCCTAGACCTGCTGTTTGTGAACAGAGAAGGTCTTGTGGGAGATGTGAAGGTTGGAGGACGCCTGGGGCTTAGTGACCACGAGATAATAGAATTCTCAATTCTAGGGGAAGTTAGGAGGGGGAACACTAAAACGGCCAAGCTGGACTTTGGGAGAGCTGACTTTGGGCTGTTTAGAAGTCTGGTTAACAAAGTCCAATGGGAGACAGCTCTCAAGGGTAAGGGGGCGCAGGAGGGATGGTTACTATTCAAAAAGGAAATTCTGGAGGCACAGGAGCGAGCTGTCCCTGTGTGCCGGAAGTCGAGCTGCCGGGGTAGAAAACCAACTTGGATAACAAAGGAGATTTGGGAACATCTCAAAAGAAAAAGGGATGTCTACAAGTCTTGGAAGAATGGGCAGGCATCCAGGAATCAATACAGGGAGGAAGTTAGGGCATGTAGGGAAATAATCAGGGAGGCAAAAGCCCAATTGGAACTTAGACTAGCCAGCTCCGTAAGGGACAACAAAAAGTCTTTCTATAAATATATTAATAACAAAAGAAGGGCTAAAAATCACCTCCAGCCCCTACTGGACTCAAGGGGTACGTTAGTCACTAGGGATGAAGACAAGGCTGAGGTCCTTAATGCCTTCTTTGCCTCAGTCTTTAATAATAAGGTCAGCAGTTCCCAGGTGAGCTGGCCTTCGGTGTCTGAGAGCAGGGAGGGAGAGCAAATCGAAGCTCCTGTGATCCAAGAGGAACGGGTCAAGGATCTGCTCCTTCGGCTGGATGCCCACAAGTCTATGGGGCCTGATGGTATCCACCCGAGAGTCCTGAGAGAGCTGGCGGATGTCATTGCCAAACCCCTGTCCATTATCTTTGGGCAGTCTTGGCTCACTGGGGAAGTTCCGCTGGACTGGAGGCTGGCGGATGTTACCCCCATTTACAAAAAAGGGCGGAAGGAGGATCCGGGGAACTACAGGCCTGTCAGTCTGACCTCGGTGACGGGCAAAGTCATGGAACAGGTTATCTTGAGTGCTATTAATGAGCACATACAGGTTAACCGGGTGATCAGGCCCAGTCAACATGGGTTTATGAAAGGCAGGTCTTGCCAATCAAACCTGATCACCTTCTATGACAGGGTGACCCGCCTGGTTGACGAGGGAAGGGCTGTGGATGTAGTTTTCCTGGACCTCAGTAAAGCCTTTGATACGGTTTCTCATAGTGTTCTGGTGGAGAAACTGGTAACTGCTGGCCTGGATAGGCACACCCTCCTTTGGGTTAAAAACTGGCTGGACGGCTGGGCCCAAAGAGTGGTGGTAAATGGGGCTAAATCCGGCTGGAGGCCGGTCACCAGTGGGGTTCCCCAGGGCTCAGTGCTGGGTCCAGTTCTGTTTAACATCTTTATCAATGACCTGGATGAGCGGATTGAATGTACCCTCAGTAAATATGCGGACGACACCAAGCTGGGAGGCTGTGTCGATCTGCTCGAGGGTAGGGAGGCCCTTCAGAGGGATTTGAACAGACTGGATCGTTGGGCTGAGGCCAATGGCATGAGCTTTAATAAGGCCAAGTGCAGAGTCCTTCACTTGGGGTATAAAACCCCAAGCATCGCTATAGGCTCGGGGAGGAGTGGCTGGAGAGCTGCCTGGCGGAGAAGGACCTGGGGGTGTTGGTTGACTACCGGCTTGATATGAGCCAGCAGTGTGCCCAGGTGGCCAAAAAGGCCAATGGGATACTGGCGTGTATCAAGAATAGTGTGACCAGCAGGAGCAGGGAAGTGATCCTGCCCCTGTATTCGGCACTGGTGAGGCCGCACCTGGAATATTGTGTCCAGTTTTGGGCCCCTCGCTTTAAGAGAGATATTGAGCTCCTGGAGCGAGTCCAAAGAAGGGCAACTAAACTGGTCAAGGGGCTGGAAAATAAAACTTATGAGGAGCGGCTGAGGGAGTTGGGGCTGTTTAGCCTGGAGAAGAGGAGGCTGAGGGGAGACCTGATTACGGCCTATAAATACTTGAGAAAAGATGGTGGGGAGGTAGGGGAAGGGCTCTTTACATTAGTGATGGGTGATAGAACAAGAGGAAATGGGCATAAGCTTAGTCAGGGGAGATTCAGGTTGGATGTTAGGAAGTATTTCTTCTCTGAAAGGGTTGTCAGCCACTGGAATAAGCTGCCCAGGGAGGTGGTTGAGTCCCCATCCCTGGATGTGTTTAAGAATAGGGTGGATGAGCTACTTGAGGATATGGTTTAATGGGGATTAGGGATGGTTGGACTCGATGATCTCTAAGGTCTTTTCCAACCTAGAAATCTATGAATCTATGAATCATTTTATTTAGTGATGGAATACGAAGTATTTTCTTATCACTTATGGTGGAATATTTCACCTGGCTTTGTTCCAAACACAGAAATATTCTTATACTGTTTTGACATGCTGTATTATGACTGATTGATGAATTTGCCATCTGTGTCAACTTTAGGTCATATATCAATGCTAGAATATTTTTTGTTTCTAGTGTGATGTAGTACTTACTAGCCTTAATATTTGACTTAGAAGTTTCATGAATACATTTAGTTTCCTTAGCAATTTCTGGTATTTCCTGATTGTCAGTATATGCACATGGCCATCAGCTTCTCCATTTTTCAATTGGTTGTATATGTTGTTTGCAGTTCCTTGTCATTAAGTCAAAACTGAATGCAGCTTCTGCAAAAGTGTTTATTGCATAATTCTTTGGTCATGTTTTCCCTACAGAAATCCTGGAGAGCAAATATTTATTCTTATCACTATTTTGATAACTCTTACCAGGCTTCCACAAAAGCAGAATATTGGAATGCATGGGTATCCTGCATACCAAAGGAGCCGGCATAATAGTCAAATGTAGGATCAGTGTTAAAAATTGTGTGTTTAAAGAGCACTGTAGCAATTCATCTTTCTCAGTCTACTAAGCTATCACCATTCCAAATTTCTGTAGTTTCTTTTCAGCTGTGATGCCCTGATTATTTTTATAGAAATAGGCAAGATAGATAAAATCAAACATTGCTATTATTATTTATTACATTTGAAACTGTTGTGGTTGGGGAAAGTGTATGCAATCAATACTAAACTATAAACAAAAATTAATCATGCTCTAATAACCAATGATAAATTCTTTTTCCAATATGGACAAATGTGTATATTCCCTAGAAACTGCCTGCACACATTTTTAATGAGAAATGATAAGATTACATACTTATTCCAGATAGAACTTGACTCTGGAAGTTTCACTGAAACAGAGGGACAAAAATATACAGAAGGTTGTTACGCAGTTGTGATCACACGTATTACAATCTTGCTTTCTGTTTTGATTTGATCATTTGTATGAAAGAAATAACTTTGAAATACTGTTTTGTGAAACCTGTCAAAATGTTGAAAGAATTTTTTTGAGATATAGATGTCATGAAATATTGTAAGGTTATTCTGTATACATACACACGTATATATTTGTATAGATAAGGAAATGTAAGGTAAATGTGATAAGTAATCACGAATCATAGATATTAAAGTTATGATTTCATTTAATTGAATGTCTAATATTTATGATTGGGAAAAAGAAGCAGTAAAAAGTTTCTGGGTCCAGTCATGTTAGCCCTTTATGCATTGAACTTGTATTGAAATAAAGGGAAGCCTGGCATGAAAGTTTGAAAAATCACCAGAAGCTCTAGCTGTTAAGAATAAGATACAGTATTATTACTTCTTTATTTGAATATTAATCCCATTGATTAGTGATGGATTTCTGCAATTTGTCTAACTGGATTATTTTGAACAAGTGTAAGACTAGGCATGTTTGTTATATTATTAGTTCAAAAACCAGAGAGCATTATATTGTGCAAGAATTAGGTTGTTATGGTTCTTTCTGTTTGGAATCATAGTTGTCCCATAAGTGATTGAGAACAAAGCAGTTTAAAGTAGGTTAGCAAGCAGAATGGGAAATGGACAGGACAAGTAACGAATTTAAAATGTTTCTGGAATGTTACTAAATTTATTCTAGATGACGTGAAGCACATTAGCAGAGGGGGAAAAAAAGCACAGAAAGAGCAGTGGGTATAAAACAGAGACAATAGATTTTAATGTATTTTCTTGCGGATGACGTCTTATGTTCTGCACAGTGATGTCTTCCATTGGGGTTGATCTGGTTACCTTAGCATAAAACGTTCAGTGTCAGATGGGATTTTCTGCTGGCTTCCAGTTGTTTCTCATTTTCCTCCTGTGTCATAGCTTCCAGCTCAAAGTATATCTCTTGGATACCCTGGGACTTCTCAAATAGTAGTGGACACCTCGTTTGGATAGCTCAGCCCAAAATACTGGACTCAAAACCACAACTGTTTTATACCTTTTTAGATATATTTTATAAAAGATTTTGTAGAATCATAGAATCATAGAATCATAGAATGGTTAGAGTTGGAAGGAACCTCAAAGATCATCTAGTTCCAACCCCCCTGCCATGGGCAGGGAAACCCTCCACTACACCAGGTTGCCCAAAGCCTCAGCCAACCTGGCCTTGAACACGTGCAGGGATGGGGCATCTACAACTTCTCTAGGCAACCTGTTCCAGTGCTTCACCACCCTCTGAGTGAAAAATTTCTTCCTTATATCTAATCTAAATCTCCCCTCTTTCAGTTTAAACCCATTGCCCCTTGTCCTATCACTACACGCCCTTGTAAAAAGTCCCTCTCCAGCTTTCCTGGAGGCCCCCTTTAAGTACTGGAAGGCTGCTAGAAGGACTTCCAAGAGCCTTCTCTTCTCCAGGCTGAACAGCCCCAGCTCTCTCAGCCTGTCTTTGTAGGAGAGGTGTTCCAGCCTTTGGATCATCGTTGTGGCCCTCCTCTGGACCTGCTCCAGTAGCTCCATGTCCTTCTTGCGCTGGGGAATCCAGAGCTGAGCACAATATTCCAGCTGGGGTCTCACGAGAGCAGAGTAGAGGGACAGAATCACCTCCCTCGACCTGCTGGCCATGCTTCTTTTGATGCAGCCCAGGATACGGTTGGTTTTCTGGGCTGCCAGTGCACATTGCCGGCTCATGTTGAGCTTCTCATCCACCAGCACTCCCAAGTCTTTTTCGTCAGGGCTACTCTCAATCCATTCTCCGCCTAGCCTATACTTGTGCTTGGGATTGCCCCAACCCACGTGCAGGACCTTGCGCTTCGCCTTGTTGAACTTCATGAGGTTCTCACAGGCCCACCTCTCCAGCCTGTCAAGGTCCCTCTGGATGGCTTCCCTTCCCTCCAGCGTGTCCACTACACCACACAACTTGGTGTCATCTGAAAACTTGCTGAGGGTGCACTCGATCCCACTGTCCATGTCACAAACAAAGATGTTAAAGAGCACTTGTCCCAGTACTGACCCCTGAGGAACACCGCTTGTCAAGGCCTCCACATGGACATTGAACCGTTGACCACAACTCTTTGAGAGCGACCATCCAGCCAATTCCTTATCCACCGAGTGATCCATCCATCAAAACCATGTCTTTCCAGTTTAGAGACAAGGATGTCATGTGGGACAGTATCAAATGCTTTGGATAAGTCCAGGTAGACAATGTCAGTTCCTCTTCCCCTATCCATCATTGATGTAACCAGCAAATAAGATTAATAAGATTCAAATAAGATTAAAAAAAAAATCAAGGACATGAACCATCACATTGTATAGCAACAATACTGAAGGGGGCAGTTCAGAAGGCAGTAGTGACCTGCAAATAATGAATTGTGTAAGTCCCGAAACAATTGTTAGCTGCAAAGGTCAATCTAAGTCAGAGTAAACATAGCAGTGAAACGCTAGATGAAGAGGATAAGACAAAAGTATGCCATATTGTTCTTATGAGTATCTGGAAATGAATTAATTCCATTTAAAAGGAATGAGCTTTTTAAAGTGAATTGGAAATTGTTGCAATTTATTTGATAGCTTGTTTTCAGTAGATTACAGAAGGAAATATACAGAAAGTCAACATAATTAAAAGAAAATATTTACTGTAGTTTGTGAAAACTAAGATAGTCCTGAGGTTTATATATACACCTGTTGCTGTTTAACCCAGCCAGCCACTAAACACCACACAGCTGCTTGCTCATCGTCCCCACCCCTGGGCGATGTGGAAGAGAATTAAAGAGGAAAAGGGAAGGAGACTCGTGGGTTGAGACAAGAACAATTTAATAACAACAATAATAAATTAAAAGTAATAATGATCAAAATAATAATTAAAATTATAATAATATATGATGATACATTAAAAATAGAATAATATATATGAACAAGTGATGTACAGTCTAATTTCTCATCCCCCTCTGACCAATGCCTTATCTGTCCTGGCTAGCAATCCCAAAACAGCTAAGTCCCAAAACCACAATCCAAGATGAGTGAGAACCCTGAAGAAAGATGTGAAAGGGAGGAGAGAGAGAGAGAGAGAGAGGGGGAGAGAGAGAGAGAGAGAGAATGACTTCCCAGCTAACTCTCATCTATATAGCAGGCATGACGTTGCATGGTATGGAATATTCCATTTGGGCCTTACTCCTAAGCCTAAAATCAAATCTTAAACTGGGAGTTGTGGGTCCTTTGTTCCGACTGTGCTCCCTCCCAGCCTGTTGTGCTCTTGCACATAGGCAAAATATGGGAAGCTGAAAAGTCCTTGATGTCTTAGCAACGCCTATAAGCATCAGTGTGTTATCAACATTCTTCTCATAACAAATACCATATTAAATCCAAAACACAGCACTATTCTACCTACTAAAAAGAAGCCTCACTCTGTCCCAACTGAAACCAGGACAACACCTGAGATCAAAACTTTCTGCAATAAGTGATATTGAAGCTACCAAAGTCAGATACCAATACAGAAAACTTCCCATTTCCCAGTCTTTTCTCTCTCTCTGTCAATTTACACCACAGTTCATTGTTGTCTTTGGAGTCAGAAAATTTTGAGACTTGATGGGAATTTTGATTCATGATATTCCTAATACTCATATTGACAGCTAATGGCATGCAACATTAACTTGAGTCAGCAAATCTTATATTAAAAAAAAAAAAAAAAAGATAAACCCAGAATGGCATTTTTAGTCTATAAATTTATTTAGATTCATTTTTAGGAAAGCTTGTTCTGGCAGGAATTTTGAAAGCAAGGAATGGCTAGAAATTATGTAAGTACATGTATATGTCCCCATCCCAAACACATGCATTGGGTCAGAGAGGAAGAAAAAACAGCCAGAAGTTAGATCATTTACTTAGCCAACATGGAAATCAACTACATCTCCCTTTTCCAGATGAGGCAGGGAACACTGAACAGAAAGGAAATAGAGTTCAATGACTTTGGGACTGGGATATTTTTCTGGAGATGGAAAATGCTGGTTCTTGATTAAAATAAAACAGGCTGTATCAAAACAGGGATTCTGAAAGAAAAGATTAGTTTTCTTTTGGTTTGGGAGGGGAAACTTGAACTGATGCTACAACTCTTAAATTTTACATCATCGGACCTTAAGCAAGACATAGAGCCTGTGGATACTTAGGTGTCTCAGAATAAGCTCTGTTATATGCAGCACAAAGACAGAAGTGCCTTGAGACATCTAAAGCAGAATGTGTGGGCAGACAGCACTGTGGTTTCAGTCTACTCTTTCTCACAGCCTGGGGAACCATATCTATGAGTTGAAAGTCTGCCCTGGAGATAATGCTTATTCTGTCTTTCAAGTCAAGAAAGAGAAATGGTTCCTTCTTTTTTCTAAAATATAACTCTATGAAGTGCCTATGAAGGTCTCCTGTAGGCAAAGTTATTATTTAATCCTCTGGATCATAAAACACACTGGAACCTGCGAAGATGAAAAGGTACATTTAGCCTGTCTGCATTTTAATCATATGTATTTCAACAGAATTACTCATCTTTGCATACTCTGACATGTAAACTCTAGTATGTGACTATGCTTCAACAGTCATGAATTCTTTTGTCCAGAGAAATGTGTATTCTCTTCAGAGCTAGTGGTTAATAAATAATCTCAAAGCTTCTTTATATCTCGAGTCCTAGACCTTTTCCAGAATTTCATGAAAGAAAAACTCCTGAAGCAGAAAGATCTTCTTGAGAATTATTCTTTGTTCCCTCTATGATTAGGTTTGCAACAAGTTGGTATTGTAAGTTTCTGAAAATTAATCGAACCGTGCATGAACTACTGAAAATTCATGATAATTCCTCAGCAATTTTTGTACACTTTTCTATAGTAACTACCAAGTACTAAGGGAAATAAGATCCCTAGATAAAAGTAAAGTCAATGCATATATGCCTGACTTGAAAATGAATAATGATGGATGTCAGTACACGGCTGTGCTGGAATCTGCTATGACTCGCAATACAGATTTTCCTTTTCTGATATAAGCCAGTTAACTCACTGACATTTCACAAGAATGAACATTGTCCTATGAGCAATAGTTTTTCATAAATCTTGTTTAGGTTCAGCCATAGGATAGCTTCCAGCCATCTGGCTAGCACCTCAGCTTCAGTGAAGGCACAATTCAGCATGATTGCGGGAGAATTAAACAACTCAAGAATTAAAGTGTTAAATATTTTGAATATTGGGGGAGGTGAGGAGTTTGGAAACTTTTAGTAAAGCAAGTATCTTTCTGGGAACACGAAGATATTTTAGTATCAAAGTGTCAAAGAAACATATGGAGCCTTTCTGTTTTCCTATTTGAAATCCCACTGATGTTCTTCATAGAGTGCATGGTCAGCAAGTTTGCTGATGACACTAAACTGGGAGGAGTGGCTGACACACCTGAAGGCTGTGCAGCCATTCAGAGAGACCTGGACAGGCTGGAGAGTTGAGCGGGGAGAAATTTAATTAAATACAACAAGGGCAAGTGTAGAGTCTTGCATTTGGGTAAGAACAACCCCATGTACCAGTACAAGTTGGGGACTGAACTGTTGGGGAACAGCACAGGGGAAAGGGACCTGAGAGTCCTGGTGGACAGCAGGATGACCATGAGCCAGCAATGTGCCCTTGTGGCCAAAAAGGCCAATGGCATCCTGGGGTGTATTAGAAGGAGTGTGGTTAGTAGGTAGAGAGAGGTTCTCCTCCCCCTCTACTCTACCCTGGTGAGGCCGCATCTGGAATATTGTGTCCAGTTGTGGGCCCCTCAGTTCAAGAAGGACAAGGAACTGCTTGAGAGAGTCCAGCGCAGGGCCACAAAGATCATTAAGGGAGTGGAGCATCTCCCTTATGAGGAAAGGCTGAGGGAGCTGGGTCTGTTTAGCTTGGAGAAGAGGAGACTAAGGAGGGATCTCATTAATGTTTATAAATATGTAAAGAGTGACTGTCATGAAGATGGAGCCAGGCTCTTCTCAGTGGCATCCAATGATAGGACAAGGGGAAATGGATATCAGCTGGAACATAGGAGGTTCCGCCTAAACATGAGGAAGAACTTCTTCCCAGTAAGGGTAACAGAACACTGGAACAGGCTGCCCAGAGAGGTTGTGGAGTCTCCTTCTCTGGAGATGTTCAAAACCTGCCTGGACGCGTTCTTGTGTGATCTGATCTAGGTGGTCCTGCTCAGGCAGGGGGATTGGACTATATGATCCTTTGAGGTCCCTTCCAATCCCTAACATTCTGTGATTCTGTGATTCTGTGTTTAAAGTGAAGACATTTTTCAAGTTCCTTATTGTGGAAGAGCTAATTACATGTAATGTATTAAAGATGCTCAGTAACATTCTCATCATCTACTAGGGTTAAATTCTAAAGTAACAGGAGCTTTCTAATTTTATTAGACTGGTCAAGTATTTTAAAACATACCTCTGGGAGTGGGCTAGAGCTTAGCCTATTGTGATGGGGGATTTAATTTGCAGAGAAAACCAGAAATATTCTTAAAAACCATTAAAAGACATTCAGTGTTGCTGCTAACTTTAATAAAACCATTCTCAAAATCATTAACCTGAAAGACAATGAAGGAGCAGTGCCACTCAGTATCCTGGTTGCTGAGGAAAAAGATCCTCATCTTGATGTTGATATAAGATGAAGGAAAAATTGCGCTCTGAAGTTTACTTTCCTAGTTGGTGTGCTTCAGTTTTACATACTTTTTCCTGTGTAACGTCTGCTAAAAAAAGCTAAAAAACTTGCTTTATTTTTGTAGCATATATATTTCTAGTACTAAGAAATGCTTTCCAGGTGCATTTCAACCTTAAACTCTGAATTTACCCTTAAAATCCACCTCCAGCAACTGAATGCTTTATTACTAAACAAGAGCAAAAGCAACAATGACCACCTTGAGGGTTCTGTTTCCAGATATTGCAAGAATTGGAGCCTGGCAGCAGCAGGAATGAGGGGCCAGAATAAAAGATGTGCTGCCATTAAGGTAAAGATAATTTTTGGCTAGTCAATCAAATTCTCTTCGGAGTTTTAATTCTCGCTCTGTCTTTGGGCCACTGTCAGTACAGCTCTCATTCTGGCCTACTGTTTCGCAACAGCTTTCACAAACTACATGGTCTATTGGTCTATTTGCAGGTGTCAGAATGGGTTTCTTCCAATGCATATAGAGCCTTAATTTTGAAGACTGAACTAAGTGCAGAAATAGAAAATTAGGACCTTACTTGGTTCTGCTCTGATTCAGTGAAAAGTGCTCCACTGAGATAGTTACTTGTCTGATCATCTGTGATAAGAAACACTTTTCAGCAGGAAGATATGTCTTGATTGTGATATTTTCATTTGGGTTTTTGTTTGTTTGTTTGTTTCATTTAAATATCTGGATGAACACTTTAGCTGCTTTATTGCAGCTTTTATTACTTTTATTCAAAGAATGACAGGTAGCTAAGGTCAGAAGGAGTCACTGGAATCATCTAGTCTAACATCTCTGCTCAAAGCAAAGCCAATTAGAAAGGTTGCTCAGAACTTTGCCAATCATGTTTAGAATATCTACGAGGATGGAGACTCCAAACCTATCTGGACAACCTGTTCTAGTCTTTGATCACCGTCACTGTAAAATGTTTTTTCTTAAATGGAATTTATTGAATTTCAGTTTATGCTTGTCGCCTCTCATCTGTCACTGGGTGGTACCAAGAAATGCCTGGCACCATCTTCTTTACGCACTCCCATCAGGTATTTATATACATTGGCAAGTTACCCCCGAGGCTGAGAACAATACGCTTTGAATGTGCTAGGCATTTCTGTGTCTTCTAGGCTGCAGGGATTGCTGTCGCAAAAACAATTTTATAAGCTCATCTGGTCAACATGTTTGACAACTTTTTAAAAATCTATGACTAAATCATTTTAAAAATACAGAGGATACAAGTTAAAATAAAAATTTCTATAATATTTTCAAAATCAAGCATATTAATTTCAGATTATTTGTAGCAAAATTACTCCATTTTTTTTAAGTTTTAAAAATGAAATTTTTGTTTGTCCTGAAATGAGTTTTCTTCTTTACAGTTTTTGGAACTCTGAACATAGAGAGGTTCGATTACTACATTCTCTCCATACCGTACCAGGCAAAAAAATACTACAAGTATTAAAATCTTAACCCTTATTTGTTTTATTAAAAGCAAATCATACAGTGATCCTGACATTCCTGGATTTAGAAGAAAAAGAGAAAGCTACCTAAAGTTTGGGGTTTCTTATGCCAGTAGGAAAACGCGTTGCAAATGCAGGAGATTTTTTGTTATTATTATTTTATGGAAAATGCTTTTATACTTCCAATGAAAATGTCAGAACCATACTCAATGGATGTAAAAAAAGTGACAAGACTGACACGTATTATAGACATTGGAGGCTAGAGGAGAGAGACTCCATGCAAGGAACAGCGATCAGAAGAATTATATCATACAGTGGTGCAGGGAAAGGACCAAGCTGAGGCAGAAAATCCAACAGAGCTGTGCAGAATCACTAACGTACCTACCTATTATTTGTTAACTTTGCCTGTGACATTGTCAGTAGACTCTCACCCCACTCCCTCCAATTATTACTTTTGGAGACTGGTTTAACATTTTGGTGAGGTCTCTATCATAAGTTTATATTTTAATTTTCTGTGCTTACAAGAGATTAGATTCAGAAAAGAACTTTAACATCAAAACACTTAACCTTTACGTAACATGCTGCTAGAAATTTCACATCAGCGATTGCAAGCCTACAAAATACAGAAAATAAAATATAAGTAAGAAAGATACGTGCCTAAGAACAGGAGCTCCTGAATCAGATCTGTAGGTGAAACCATGTAGCTATGTACATCAACTTAAAGGTAGCAGTCTGAGAATCTGTTCAAGTTTAGATAATTTAAATTGTAATAAATTTATTGTGGCATATATATGTACAGCACAAAACAAATCCCATCTCTTTCCATCTTTTCTACAAGGCTCAAATTTACAGCCTGTTTGTATTCTATATTGCAGCCATATGCAAGATAGATATGCCTAAACACTTTAATCACAGTTATAGACAATTTACCAATTACATAACTTTCCTGTTCTCTGTGAGAGAACTTGAAGTTCAGGAGGCACAGGTGGGTCAGTGCAGGGGTTCCATATGTACCAGGCATCTTCCTGTAGCTTCAAGTGCTCTTCTCCTCTCCTCTCAGGCATCTCTGGAAGTCAAAGAGGTTGTCCTGACCCTGTTGCAGGGATGTAGTGTCTCTGAGGTTTTCTTCCTGAGCAACTCTGGACACTCTCCGTGCTAGGATCGGGTAGAGAATACCCAAATCTTGACTGGCCCATTGAGATCCACTGGATGCCCAACAAATGACTGGTGCTGGCCTTCAGTCTTCCTGGCTCAAAGGATCTCAATGGTCGCAACTTTCACACTGTTTCACAGATTTATGTGTAAGTTAGTTCTCTGCTTAGCTACTCCCTTATCTTGTAAGGTCAGTTAAAACTTATCCAAATATGCTAGGACTGGTTTCAAGTAGGCCTAATTTACGCTAACTGCTACAAATTTCCATACCAAGCAATTCAATAATGTCAAGCATTAGTGTAGGTAAGAACTTGGGATGGAATTCATTTTGGTGTAAAAAACCTAAAGATTAGTCATCTAAGTTGTCTTTTCAATAGCTGTTTCCCTTCACTGACTACAAAACGAGCCTTGTTCGAGTATAGATAACATTTAGGTCATAAAAATCCCACTTTCAGGCATCCCTTAAGCTTAAGGGAGAACTCAATGAAGTTTTCCGCTAGTATCCAGTAGTAGCTTTCTTAGTATCCAGTAGTAGCTTTCTAAGGAAACAGTTGGATTTTTTTGTTCTTTGCAGAAGACCAAAACCACAGAATTAACTTTTTCCTTTTAAATTCAATTGTTTTTCCTCCTGTTTTAAAGCATGTGTTTTATATAATTTACCACTTCTTTATATATTCAGTTTTTGACTAGTTTCTAAAAGTCCATTCATGTGGTCATCCAATCCTTTGCCAAACCATTTTGCCATACAACTAGTTCCTAAGTTGACTGTACATGCTGCTCTCTCTAAAGACATTAGCCTTCTGACAGTTTAGGACAGTAACAAAACTCACATAATAACATAATAATTTGCCATTTATACATATGCACACGTTCATCATAATCTACAAAAAAGAAAAGTATGATAAAGCACATGAGCTTTTTAATCACTGTGACCAGCATTCATCCTGTGTGTGCCCTTATGGGTAGATATTCTTTCTCCTCAGTTGCTGAAGTCTTTTTCGAAGCCCTTCAGTGGGAAATGTTTAAAACGTTTTTCTTCTCTGGATGGAGCTGTTGAAAGCTTATGCATAAGAGCTTTCATGCCATCCCAGAACCTCATTTACTGTATTCTCCTGGGCATAATTCACATTGTAGTATTCAACAAGGACCTTCTCTAATTCTGCAGTAGTGCCATATTTTTGCACATAAAAAAGTGTTAGTCATCTATTTAAACAGTTTAAGGCTGAAAATGTCTGGGCTCATGTTATATTGCAAGTGCATGATTCGATACCGAATTTTTACCTTACTTCATAAGATTTAACCTTATACCTTGTGCATATATTATGAATTTGCTGCAACAGAAGAGAAGTTAATGTCTTTATATATTTGATGTCAGTGGGTGTAAAAAGTACAACTGCACACATTAGCATTTAATTTCCTCCAAATGTCTGCCAGTTAAAGATCCCTGAGGATTTTGTTTAATTTGTAAGTGAAAGCTGGAAGCCATTCTGCTTTCCCTGTGTCTGTCCTCCACACCAGAGTTCAATTAAACATCTCCCCTATGGTTTCCTTCACCTGCAAAAACAAAGCAAATGTACTAACAGAAAAAGGACCTGCATCTGAATTAGACAGGTGCATGTCAGTTAGGTGGATATATATGCAAGTGGGTAGCCAAGCTGTCATTCCTCACCCTTGCCTCCAGTGAAAATAAATCTCCTCTATTTACTTTCACTCATTGAATCATCCAAAACAGCATTTTTCTGTTGATTAAAACAGCTAAATCTTTCTTTGAGTGTTGGAAGGTCATGGCCGTTTATTTTTCTTTTGTGTTTGTCATCTGCTTTCTTAATTAACAGAAAAACTTACAAACATTTTCATCATGGAAGTACAGCGCTTTCACAGATTAGCCTTTTGTAGCCTTAGATGTTGAGACACAAGTGACAGTTGTTGTGACAAGCAATGAAAAAGGAAGACAAAAAATATATACTACAAAAGCAGATATGTTTTTACAGTGTCAAAATTAAAATGGAGCAAGAAAAGATATATATACTTTTAAATTAATTTATCTTTATTATAAACCAGCAAATTACGATTTTGCAGGTAAGAAAGCTGCTTTAGTTAAAAAATAATCTGATTCAGCTAATAAGAGAACAAAATAAAGCTTCTAAGATGATTATATATATATATATATATATATGAACTGGTATGCGATATAGCACTGGTAATCACCCAAGCCACAACATAATAGAGAATTACTTACTATTCTGGCTGTTTTGTCCTCTGATGGTACTACCATCATACCCAGCATTTTGAAGTTTAAGTTCAAAAACTCTGTATGTATGTACAAGAGCAGAAATGTGTATGTAAATATATAAAAAGAAAAAAAGGCAGAAATTAATGTAAATCATGAGTTGAAAAATGTCGTTAGTGAGGTTAAAGATAACTTTCAGAAATATGTAGTCAGCATGATGAGAGGCAGAGACTTTGAAACAGGAGTGCAAAAAAAAGAATTATAATAAAAGCGTATTTTTGTACTGAAAGAAGAGGGTAAATTGAAAATGTTGCACCAGCATCTTTCAAAAACATAAATTAGGTGCTGTAGGCAACTGTCCTGATACTAAGTCTGGACAAAAACTTGAAAGACTGAAAACAAATATAGAAATTAAAAAATAATATATTTTTTTCATTTGAATTATTTGTAAGAATGAGTAGGGTTTGAGCAAAAAGAGGTCTTCTAAAGGATCTTGGCATAGTTTAGGAAATTAATATCACTGTTAGAGAAGTGATATTAGGTGCTAGGTTAGAGTGGTGATATTGTCTTTCAAATATGTCTGTCCTGATTTTGGCTGGGACAGAGTTAGTTATTTCAGAAGCTAGAAGAGCTCTGTGTTTTGGTTTTAGCCAGAGACTTGCTCTGAGCAGAATGCTGACAGCGCACTGATGTTTATCGTTGGCACTGACCTCTTTCAGCTGCCGTGTTCTTGCCAGTGTGCAGGAGCACAATGGGATAGGGGGGAGCATGGCCAGGACAGAGGGTCCGTGATTCTCCTTGTGATTTGTACTTAGACTTAGGATTGAGGGCCAAATTGGCCAATTAGTATTCCATATCATGCAGCGTCATGCCCAGTGTATAGGTGAGGGTTGACTGGAAAGAAAGGCTTTTGATCTTCTGGAGTTTCTTACTCTCGAAATCCTGGAGTGCTCTCTCTCTCTTTTCGGGCCTCTCACTTGTCCAGGATTGCGGTGTCGGGACTTATGTGTTTTGGGATCGTTTACCTGGATGGGACAGGTGTTTGTCACCAGATGATGAGCAATTATACTGTGCATCACTTGTTCGTATATATGATTTTCATTATACACATTATTATTATTATACATATTATACTTGTTATTGTACTTCTTCTTATTATTCTTCTTCTTATTATTATTATTATTAAAAAATTGTTCTTATCTCAACCCATGACTGTCCTTCCCTTTTCGCCTTTAATTGTCTTCTTCATTCCCCAGAGATGGTGGAGGGTGAGCAAGCTGTATGACGTTTATTTGCCGGCTGGCCTAAAACGCGAAAATGTCATCAGAGATGTGGCTTGAATAAAGACTGATTCCCAGATTCTCAGAGATGACATGGTATCCAAAGTATATTGAGGCAAAACACCAGAAATTCAAAGCTAGGAGCAAATTTTTGTTCTGTTGATTGATCACTCCTCATTGCACCCTCAGCAAGTTCACCGATGACACCAAGCTGTGTGGTGCCGTCGACACGCTGGAAGGGAGGGATGCCATCCAGAGGGACCTCGACAGGCTGGAGAGGTGGGCCCGTACCAACCTCATGAAGTTTAACCAGGCCAAGTGCAAGGTCCTACATCTGGGTCATGGCAATCCCAGGCACAAATACAGACTGGGCGGAGAATGGATCGTGAGCAGCCCTGAGGAGAAGGACTTGGGAGTACTGGTGGACGAGAAGCTCAATATGAGCCGGCAATGTGCTCTTGCGGCCCAGAAGGCCAACCGCGTCCTGGGCTGCATCAAGAGGAGCGTGGCCAGCAGGTCAAGGGAGGTGATTCTCCCCCTCTACTCTGCCCTCGTGAGACCTCACTTGGAGTATTGCGTCCAGTTCTGGAGTCCCCAACATAAGAAGGACATGGACCAGTTGGAGAGGGTCCAGAGGAGGGCCACGAAGATGATAAGAGGGCTGGAGCACCTTTCCTATGAGGACAGGCTGAAAGAGTTGGGGCTGTTCAGCCTGGAGAAGAGGAGGCTCCGGGGTGACCTTATAGCGGTCTTCCAGTACCTCAAGGGGGCCTACAAGAAAGATGGGGAGAGGCTGTTCAAGAGGGCCAGTTGTGATAGGACAAGGGGTAATGGTTTTAAAATAGAGGGAGGTAGATTCAGGTTGGATATTAGGAAAAAATTTTTTACCATGAGAGTTGTAGAACGCTGGAACAGGTTGCCCAGAGAGGTGGTGGATGCTCCATCCCTGGAGACGTTCAAGGCCCGGTTGGATGGGGCCCTGAGCAACCTGATCTAGTTGGAGATATCCCTGTTCCTTGCAGGGGGGTTGGACTAGATGACCTTTGAAGGTCCCTTCCAGCCCTAACGATTCTATGATTCTATGATTCTATGATACTTCACAGTGCACAGTCTTATTGTCCCCAATCCTTCCTTACACACAACTACTTTTCTTTTAGGTATTATAATCCAAATCAAACACTTATTTGGTTTAAAAGAAGAGGAAAAGATGCTGTCTCTCAGCTTTTTTATTTGCCAGCAAATAAGTGTTCCAAAAAATCTTAGCGTCACTATTTTTTTCTTTGCTATATCTCTGCAGAGCCAGATAACACAATGCCAAGTAATTTTGTCTCTTTTCCACTTTTGCTTGACATTTGTATGTCTGATGGAGATTTATCATCATGTTTGCTCACCACCCTTGACTAAGGGGCGCTTGATCTCTTTCTTCACCTCAGGTCCAAAGGAGGAAAGGAGCCCTTTGCAGCTTCTTCTGTGATATTTTCTACAGGAACCCATTAGGACAGTTTAGACTGTGGTGTGAACATTCTAGCATTAACTGTATCTCTGACTTCAATGTGAGCACCTTTCAGTGTTGGGTTCTTTCCTCATTATCAATGTCCCACATGACTTACTGGTTTTTACATGTCATTCATCCTTGCTAACCGAGGTGCATGTTAGCAAACAGCATTGGGTACATCTCCAAAGCATGGTCTTTTTGTATCTGAGGAATGGAATCAGACTTTCATACAAATGATATATGTCCTTGATAGACGTGGCACAAATTCACCTGTTTATATCCCTTACTTCTTAAAAAAAAGATAAAAAAAAACATGAGCAAAAAATGACCAGTTTTGAAGGCTACTATGGACAATATGAAATACTGTCTAACAGAAAAAAAGTTATTATAAAAAATTATGTCCTATACCCTGTAATATGTAATGGATATACACCGGGAAGTAGGACAAGATTCATCCAGAATGTAGATGGAGGTCTGCATAGTCACAGAATCAGGATCATGAGGTGTTATCTAGAGCGTGCACTACTAACAGGGATGATAGGAGGAGGAGATGATTTCAACTAGCTTGCCTGCTAGATATGTTCCTGAGGAGAAATTATGTGTAACTTTTACTTCTAAGCCTGGCAAAATTGCTTGTGTTGTTTTTTATCCACATCTGCATCTAAACAAATTGGCACATTATTAAATCCCGTGTTTGCAGACACCAGTGGTTACTATGGCACTTGGGCAGGCTGCGTTATTTGCTATTAAAGAGTCAATCTTGAGCGTGACTAGCCTTTTCAGTTCTTGACAGAGTTACTTGGTAACACAATTATTTTCAAAAAAGAAACAACTCCTTTTGCCATCCCCTTAGAAATCACCTCAGATTAACAAGGTTGGATTCTCTAAGTCTATGTGTAGCCTCTCGTGCACTGAACTACGTAAGTGACAGCAATAGACACTAGGCTGTCCTCTTCCCTGCATACTTTTAAGACTTCTGCTTTGCTAAATGATTTCACAGTTGAGCTGGCAAGTAGAGGAACAGTCATATCCAGGAATCCTGGTTTGGGTTGAGATTTCTGGAGGGGAAGCAGAGTCTCTGAAATGGTAGCGTGGGAAGAGAAAGGTATACCATTGAATGGCTGCAAGCACATTACAGGGCTGAGAGCAAATGCATCGTATCAGATGATGCCTGCAACAAAGGCTATAGGTTTTCTAGCTCCCTTTTTAGTCAGGGCAGTCTGTACCTAGACGTGATCAGGGCCTCAAATGATTCTAGTTGTCGGATTACAGCAGATCTTAGAAATTTGAACATGGTCTTTAGACTGTCAAGAAGTAAACACTCTTTGACTCACCTTTTCATTTTTTTTCTTACCTCACCTCACAGAAAAGAACAGATATCCTGTAGAGTGAAACTCATCTAATAGGAACCATGCAGTTTTTTTGACAAAAAAAACCCATGCAGACAAAGTGGCTGAAAAACTTTTTTTTTTTTTTCAGAAAGAGAAGCAGCAGCAAGGCCCCAATGGAGCAGTATTGTTCTTTTTCTTTTCCGTCTTTTGAAAAATGATTCAGATACTTGCTGTTCTTCCCTTGCCAACTTCCTTTTTTCTGTCCTTACACACCAAGCTGTCATTTAGACTATAGGAAAACAAGGATATCCTCAGCTGTGGAAAGAGGGGAAATATAAAGAAAGGTCAGGAGAAGGTGTGATACTGTAGGAAATGTAGCATTTCATATACCAATGAAGAAGCTGTAAAATTAACTGGTAGGGAAGTGCAGAAGAAAATATTACATTGTTCATTCTGGTACGGTACAAGTACAGTTAATTGAAAAATAGAAGGCAGTTAAGTATTCATGATTTAAACTTTTAAATACCCGATGATTTGCAAGACTTATTGTGATAGTCTGAGATTGAACTTGGGCATTTTTTTATGATTTACATTGACAATATCGATTCTAGTCTGCAGATTTTTAGTCTGAAGGATTAACATTTGCAAGTTATAAGCCCTGGAAAAACATTAGATATAAAATCAAACAGAATGTGTAAGAGATGATAAGGCCAAAACTCACTTTGATTATATTTGAGTGAGTGTAATTCAGATACCTAAATAGAAAGATTTGCTTACTTGTGAGAATATGTAGACTGTAATGAATACTGTCTATGTTCACGGTATATGCATTTTCCTTATGTCTTGAAAATCATTCATTCTGTCCATTTAAACATAAATTTTACACTGTGGACACATCAGCTTATTTTCCTTTGGGCATCCTTGAAGAAGCAAAATTTCAGTAAATAAGTATTTGTCTGCCAGCAGGTTAATAAAATTTAAAAGGAGCTAAATTGAATTATTGAATTGATACACAAATGCCTCACCAGGTAAGTAAGAATGGGAGGATTTTTGTTTCTTTTTTTTACTGTATGAAAAGTAAATAAGTTATATGTGACGTATGTTATACTAGAATTGAATCTAAAAGACTTCCACTACTAAAAAGTTTGAGAAAAGCGTAGCACATTTCTGATGAGCTAACTATACGCTTTTGGATTTCACATAGTTCTTTATTTTGACACATAACATAACCACTCAGCATAAATTCACCTTGCCTAAGTTTCCAGTTGGAAATTTCTGTATGTAGTACAAGCTAGTCATCTAGGCACAGTGGTAATTAGTGGTGAGAGACAGGCTTTCTCAGGAGACCATTCACTTTGTTCTAGTACAATGATGGTGAACTGCCTTCAGAGGACCCTTCTTTTTCAACCAAGATGATATAAAATATTATTAGTAATATATATTCCTATGAGGAAGGTTCATATTATACATTAGGAAAAACTTCATGTTGAAGATAATGAAGTTCTTAAAAAAGACTGACTCCAAGAGTCACATCTCTTTATGTCTAAAGAACCAGCAGTGCTAAAATCCATGTGTATCATACTGTAGTGTCAGTATTCCCAACATATAGATCTTCATAGGAGACTGTGGACTGTTACAAATTGGAACTGCTTAAAAACAAGATGTTCTTTGAAGATACTAGAAAGCACTTAAAATTGTGCATCCCTTTCTGTATTTTACCTCCTCTCATATATATTGACATTTTATATGAAAAATTTCATGCATTTTAGAGAAGTATGTTTTCCAGAAGAAAATTCCTAAAAATAAAACTATCTATAACTTATGTGGATTTTGTATTAGAATAATTTAACAATGTCATATTATTTTATATTAAAAATAGAACTTGTGTTCTCAAACTATATAGTCTGCAAAAGATTCTTAGCTGTAAACCATGAAAAAAACCCATGAATTGTAATATGCAACAAATATATTTACTGGCTTGTGGTCATCTCACACTAGTCTTCATATTTTCAAGTTCCTCCTGACTTTCCTTCCTTTTTCTGGATAAATATGTTCTCTTTTCCTTTACATTAATTGCTTTCAGGATGAGGAGGGAAGGGCAGAAATAACCTACTGACTGAATAACACTGATACCTCACTGAGAATGGCTACTTGTTCAATTTAGAGGACATGATGTCTGACATTCAAGCCAACCGTGTTCTGGATTTCATCAAAAGAAGTATGGCCAGCAGGTCAAGGGAGGTGATTCTGCCCCTCTACTCTGCTCTCATGAGACTCCATCCGGAGCACTGTGCTCAGCTCTGGGGCACCCAATATAAGAAGGACACAGATGTTTTGGAGCGAGTCCAGAGGAGGGCCGTGAAGATGATCTGAGAGCTGAAGCACCTCTCCTATGAAGACAGGCTGAGAGAGTTGGGATTGTTCAGGCTGGAGAAGAGAAGGTTCTGGGGAGATCTTATAGCAGTCTTCCAGTTCCTAAAGGGGGCCTACAGGAAAGCTGGGGAGGGACTTTTTACAAGGGTGTGTAGTGATAGGACAAGGGGCAATGGCTTTAAACTGAAAGAGGGGAGATTTCGATTAGATATAAGGAAGAAATTTTTTACATTGAGGGTGATGAAACACTGGAACAGGTTGCCCAGAGAAGTGGTGGATGCCCCATCCCTGGAAGTGTTCAAGGCCAGGTTGGATGAAGCTTTGAGCAATGTGATCTAGTGGAAAGTGTTCCTGCCCATGGCAGGGGGCTTGGAACTAGATGATCTTTGAGGTTCCTTCCAACCCAAACCATTCTATGATTCTATGATTCTATAACTACAGCTCCTATAATGAATAAAAGCTGGTGTATCTCCCATAATTTACTACTGATTCTCACCTCTGTGCATGAGCCAAGATGAAATAAGAATTGCACAGGGACTTAAAAGGTATGTTGTAACTGTAGACAATTAAATGAAGCTTAATATTTTATATGAGCATAATGTAAATTTGTATATTGTTTATTTTAAGAAGTTAGCAGGAGCTGAGGAAGCAACATATATTTGTGACGTTATATTTTGGTTTCCATTCTGCTTCATGAATTTTTATATTTGGAATTCTTTATCATCTTAAAGATAGTGAAATTTCATTTCACAAACAAAATTTTGATATTGCCAACTTACTTATTGCAGATTTAAATAGATAAAAAAGAACTCATCAAAAACTGAGTTTTGCTTACTATCTTATTTATTAGTTAAAATTTTCCAGTGAAATTTTCTCAGCCTGGAAAATTATTTTTCTTTCTTGAAACTCTCTTTTCAACCAAAGAAATTAAATATGGTCTGATCTAGTGTATATTGAATTCAGTAGTCAGTAAAGTGAACAACCATTTAATAACCATTTGATATAGTTGGTATTGGTGTGGAAAAAAAAAAGAGTTCTACTAACACAGATCCTGGGTGAACGTAATATGAAAAAATGATCATGGAACTAAGTTACTAAATATATAAAACCTTAACTAGATAACTAAAGGGTTAAAATATCAGAATTATGGAATAGCTACAGAATCTGAAACTGAGGGATTTCAATTCCATCCAATTACAGTTTTATACGATGGGATCATTTCCTGTTTTAGCAGTTAAAATCAATTTACCTTATTTTTTTAGGAAGTACAAGGATTGAATCAGATTATGTGCTGCTAGTCATTGTGCAGCTTCTGGTAAAGTCTTAAAAGATCAGTGGAAGTGAAACTGCCTTTGAAAGTTGCAAGATTAGGCATCACAAGAGTAATAAACCTCTCCACAACTTAAAAACAAGGTGTTCTTTGAAGATATTAGAAGCACTTAAAATTGTACATCTCTTTCTGTATTTTACCTATTTAAGGTCTTGGCATAACTAACTGCAAGATCAACCTAAGAGACAAATTTAATAATAATTACAAAACTCAGTTGTTTTCTTGGATTTGTGTAGAAGAAGAAAGATTGAGGTATTTCTTGAGCTTGATTTGCTCTACAGATTTACTGGTCCTCCTCACAGTCCTGGTCTTTTGAACATCAACCTAGTCTTCCTTTGAAAGGAAACCTAGATGTGTAGGAGAAAGCTGTGTCTTCCAAAGCATTGCCTTTGGGAAAAAAACCTCCCAGGAGCACCATGGAGCAGTGAATCTTCTACTTGCCCTGCAGCATAGACTCTCTTGCTTAGGTTTTGTGAATGCCTGAAAAAAAGATGGAAAGATTTCTGCTTTGACTGATTTGACCAAGTTGAACATGAGCTAGCAATGCATCCTTGTGGCAAAGAGAGGTTAGTGATATTCTGGAGTGTATTAGGAGGAGTGTTGCCCGCAGGTTGAGGGAGGTGATCCTTCCCATCTACTCAGCATTGGTGAGGCCATGCCAGGAATCCTGGTGTCCAGATCTGGATTCGCTGGTACAAAAAAAGACATAGACATATGGGAAGTAGTCCAACGGAGGGCCACGAAGATGATGATGAATGGTCTGGAGGATCTCTCTTGTAAGGAAAGGCTGAGAAAGCTGGGACTGTTCAGCCTGGAGAAGACAAGACCTGGGAGGGATCTTGTTGACGTGTACAAATATCTGAAAGGAGGATGCAAAGAAGAGGGATCCAGGCTCCTTTCAGTGGTGCTGAGTGACAGGACTAGAGACAATGGGCACCAACTGAAACATAGGAGTTTCCCTTTGAACATTGGGAAACACTTTTCTACTGTGAAGGTGACAGTACTAGAATGGGTTGCATAAAGAGGATGTGGAGTGTCCTCCATCTTTGGAGATATTCAAAAATCTTGTTGTGCAGGACAGTTGAACCAGCTGACCTCCAGAGGTCCCTTCCAACCTAAACCATTCTGTGATTCTATGATTCGTTAGTGATATTTTTTCCCTATTCATTTTCTAATGATCCCATCATCCTGTTTGTCTTCTTGATTTCAAAAATCAATCTACCTGTAATAACTGTACAATCACTTTTCTATGTGATAATAGCTAATATAAATCTCAATGTGACTTAACAGCAGGGTTTTTTTTAATGTATTTTGCTTTGCATTTTTCAACACTTTCATTAGCTGTTTAGTTTCCCTGTTAATTCACCATCTTCAACATCTTCTGAAGCTCTTCATAGTCAGTGGTTTTGACTTGACTAGTTGATGAAAAGTTGAAGAAATATGTGACTACTAAATATTTTAATTCGAAATATTTTGCCATTTCTTAGTTTAATAGTTTTAAATTCAAACACATAGTGCTTTAAAAATCGTATATCCTTCCTACATTAATCAAATTAACTGATTCAAATGTTCAACAGATTTTTCAAATGATGATAGTATTCCTTGTGTTTTTCAGTCACAATCTGAAGTATTTCCAAGTTCTAAAGGAGACACATCCAGCTAGTTCTATACTTAATACTAAATATATATAGTATATATACTATACTAAAAAAAGGAGTTGCTCTTCTGAATATTTGGTGACATTTAGTTTTGTAACATATGAATATATTATGCATTGTTAAAAAAAAGTGTACTTGCATATAAAAAGACAATTTTAACCATTAATAATAATATTTAATGCTAAATGCCCTCCTCTCTCTACACATGTTTAACCAAAGTACAGTTGCATATTTTATAATAATATAAAAATTATATATCTTTATACATTTATATATAATATAATATATTATATTTATATATTTTATATAAAATATTATATATAAATTCATATATAATTTAAAAAAATTGCTTGAAGAAAGTTTTTTTTCTTTTTATTTATGTGTAAACATTAAATTCTAAAAGCACAGACATCCCTGCATCTCAAAGAAGGAAAACTCAGTTTTTCTTCTGGGTACAGAACCAGAAACAGCTGAATCTTGAATGCCTAGGCAACACACACTTGCTCTACCTTTGAATATTAAGAAATAATCAGTGCTGGTTTTTTATTTGCCTTTTTTTCCCCATCTAGAGTTGAATAATAATTCAAAATTGCTAGCGAGATCTGCCGATATCTAATTAAATGTAATAGAGTTAAATGATTTCTTCACATTTATTTTGATTTCTCTTCTGAGTACACAGGAAATTTATTCCCAACAATTACATTTAACTAAGTGATTATATGGATTAGTGCATTTTTTTTGTTTTTGTTTTTTAGATGTAGTTATTATATGAACATAGTATGAGAAGAAAATGTAATCTTACGAGATAATCAGCACACAGTTAAAGTAATTTGAGTAATCCCTAAGCATTGCTTTCTTTTGTGAGGTGGTATATTTACACACATTTTTTAAAAATAAAGATTTTCTTTCATTTTCCTCCTGGGCAGCAAGATAACATATAGTCATTAGAGAAAAAATGAAGAAATGCTAATGAAGAAATATATTGTGCTGGGTTTATGTGGTGGGGTTTTGGTAGCAGGGGAGAGGCTGCAGGGATGGCCCCTGTAAGGAGCTGCCAGAAGCTTCCCTGGCAACCAGTCAAGTCTAGTTTTGGCCAGGTTGGACATGCCTCTGCCCAGGGCTGAGCCGGGCAGCACCTCCATGAATAAACATATTTAAGAGGGGGACGAAGAAACCCGGGCCATGCGATACCTGCAGTGAGGAGTGAGGAGGGAGGTGGGGCTGC
The DNA here is from genome assembly GCF_009769465.1 of Tauraco erythrolophus. Lineage (NCBI taxonomy): Eukaryota > Metazoa > Chordata > Aves > Musophagiformes > Musophagidae > Tauraco > Tauraco erythrolophus. The sequence goes on along the minus strand of NC_141465.1, from coordinate 79,732,540 downwards.
CTCCCACAGGCGCCGCTTTGCTGGTGATGACCATGACAGCATGACTTGGAGCGCTCCGAGACATCCCACTCCCGGGACACCCACTGGGCGGAGTTCATCCTGCCAGGACCGTCATGGTACATCGGGCCGGTCGGGCCCAGCATGGCTGCAGCAGAGAGAGGGCTGAGATCTGAGAGAAATGGCCACATAGACACCGGGTCAGTGCAGATGGAGCGGGAGGAGGTGCTGGAGCCAGGATTGCCCCGCAGCCCACAGTGAGACGGCAGCAAGCCCCCTGCAGCTCATGGAGATAATGGTGGAGCAGAGATCCACCCACAGCCATGGAGAACTCCACACCAGAGTGGGTGACTGGACCCTAAGAAGCTGTAACTCTGTGGGAAAAGCCCATGCTGGAACAGTTTTACAGATTGGTAAAAATTGCATCCTGCAGGAAGGACTCATGTTGGAGAAGATCATGGAGAACTGTCTCCTGTGGGAAGGGACCCCACGTTGGAGCAGGGGAAGAGCGTGAGGAGTCCTCTCACCAAGGAGGAGGAGGCAGCAGAAACAACATGTGACGAGCTGACCCCAACTCCCATTACCCGTCCCCCTGCGCCACTGGAGGGGGGTGGGGGGAGGTAGAGCACAGAAAAAGGGAGAGCTGGGAGGAAGATGTTTTTAAGATCTAGCTTTGTTTCTTGTTATCATCTCTGAGTGAACTGATAACAAATTAAATTGATTTGTCCCCTGTCCCAGTCTGTTTTGCACAGGACCATGGTTGATGGATGATCCCTCCCTGTTCTTATCTTGACCCTGAAGCTTTTTGTTAAATTTTTCTCCTCTCCACCTCACCAGGGGTGGGGTGGAGGGGAAGGGCAGGGGGCGTGGGGGGAGGAGAGTGAGCAAGTGGCTGTATGATGATTAGTTGCCGCCTGGGGGTAAACCATGACATGTATTCAGCCCAATGTAGTTCTTAAAACTGTGATCTTCTGGTAAATTTTTATGAAATACAAACTACCACCTGAAATAACCACTTCCATTGTGTGCTTGATTTTGGGATGTTGTGGATGTTTTGGTGTGCTCTGTGGTTGCCCACAAGTTTTCTATAGTTGGTGTATTTATTATGCTGAATTCTTTTAGTGATCCCACAAACCTGTAACAGGGTTCTGATGGATTGGTTATAAACAGATCTGAGGGGAGGAACACATTCTTCTACATTCTTCTTGCAAAAGAAGTGTTAATGACCATGCTACAAATACTAACCTAGCTATTTATGGTGAACCTTTCCCTGTACTCTGCCTTCCCTCATCCAAGTCAATTAATGAACTGATGAGATGTCTCAGCAAGATACAAGGGTGGCCGTTTTTCCTTAGAACAAGCCATGCTGATTCCACCTGAAAAAAAACAATGCTAGAGAGGGAATTGCTAGATAATATGTGCTTATATACATAGAGAATGAAATTATACAGCTTTTCAGGAATCATGAGCATCAAAGACTTTAACATCAAGTGCGTTCATTGTCTGCAGAGTTAAGGCTTTATACAAAAAGGTGAGGGTTTAATAGCTGAATTACTTGTTTGGACTTCAGGAAACATGGGTTACCAAAGTTAAAATTCACATTGAAAAAGGCCCAAAGACACTAAATGTCATTAAACTTAACTTCGTCACACCAAACTTAGCTACAGTTCAGACACCTAAATCCAGGCCTTTTCTTCTCAAATCCATGCCTAAATGTAGGGTTTTTTTCTATGTAGTCTGAAACTATACAGATTTTGAATGATGGATCCTCACAGTAAATGCTACTATATGCTACTCTGATAGCAATCCTTAAAACATGCATGTTTAAGTACTTAGACCCCACAAAAGGATATCACTTTGGACAGATCTTTCTTCAACATTTCTCTGTAGCTGGTTTCTGTGGCACAGAATGTCTTCAGTGATTTCCAGCCTCTACAGTAAACTGAGAGTCTATTGCATGCCTTGCTAGAAGTCATGGAATCCAGTACGCCAATGCTTAAGACTCCATGGATCTGACATCTAGGCCACAATGATTGATTTTTCATTTGTACTTACTGACATGAGTACTCTGCCGTTATTGTCCTACTCTAGTAAATGTTTAGATGTATGCAGAATCTCACTGCATCTAGGATTTCTGAAACGTGGATAGCAATTCTTTTCTCTATTATTTTCTGTTGTTACATACACGTATTTTATGCTTTTTGAGGCAGGATCTTTACAGATTATGTATTTTATTTTTATATCTGTAACATAATAGTGTTCCAGTTTTGATATTTGAGGTCTACCTTCGGAAAAAAAAAAAAGAGTTTAAAATTTGACTTACTTTGTTTCATCTCTTTGTACCTTTGGTATTTGTTGCAATGAGTATGGGTGCTAAGTGCTTGGTTGAAGTTTCTACTTTATACTTGTAGCTGAGTTTATGATTAAAGGAAGCTGGAAATATCATCAAACTTATCACACAGACTGTAAGTCAGCATTCTTAAGAATACCTATTTTACACCATGGGATGCTGTGAAATAAGCCTTTTTAAGATCAAAACTTGAAAGAGGACAGATGCAATTAAAGCATCACAAGGCACAGAACACTGTGCACTCCACAGGTGAAAATAAAAGTCTGCGTTTCACACTGCTTCATACAAGGCTGGTCTCTGCCACTTTCTGTAGTGCTTCACAGATAGTTAGGCCACTTTCTCCATTGGGGTATGTTTTTTTTTCTCAGTGAACTTCTATCAAATTCGGTAACACTAATAGGAGTTCAGAGTATGCTTTAGAAAGAGCCAGCTTATTGTGGGTGTTTTTAACAAGAACAGTTTTATTTATTTTTCTGAGTGTAGAAACAAACAGAAGCAGATTACTATGCAATTGCAAGGAGATGCTTTGGGGTATGTTTTATGTTGCTGTTAATGAATAACTGAAGGGTGATGGTCACTGATCCTGTGTCTCATCTGGCAATCAAGAATTGTAATAATGACCTTTTAAACTATGCCCTGTTATGCTTCTTGTAAAAGTCTTAAGTCCCAAGTCTATTTATTTTTTCTTTGTAATTTAATAGAAACTGATTTCCTTTTAAAGTGCTGGGGTTTTTTTGTTAGACTGGACTTTGAAGACAAGGAAACACATGCACAAGTCTTCAATGTGTTTTACTTATATTTTTTCTTCCACAATCTTTAAGAGAAAGAAAAAGGCTTTTGCTAGAAGTTCTGCTTAGATGCTGAGGCTTCTAAAAGAAGCATACTGTACAGAAGAGATATCTGCAGAAAAGTGAAATACTCTGAGGTCAAAACATGCATCATTAGAAGATATGGTGTTGGATATGGTATCCAACAACAGTCCATGTCCACAGTCTGCAGGTTGAAGATGTTGGTCTCGAGGAAGTTTCTGGGTGTCTGGGATCAGTTCTGGTTCTGTCGAAGTTCATTCTTCATTAACCTGGATGATTCTTAATATAATGGCATTAGTACAATGTGACAACCATAGCAATGATGGTATGCAGGGACAGGGTTATTCAGCAATTAATATCACAAAATTCAACTCATTTTATTGTCTATTTTCACCCAACATCAAATCCCCTTGAGGTACACATCGAACCTCCCCGTCCTTCTGCATCACCCACCAAGTGCACCCAGGTCCTTGAGCAAAAGCAATCCCACGAATGGGTTTACCTTTACTCGAGGCAGGAATAACCCAGACTGTCTTCCCCAGCATATTCCTCATGTGCACTACAGGGACTTTATCTCCTTCTACAGTACATAAAAGTTCTGATTGGGCAGGACCAGCTCGATTGGCAGATCCTCTAGTGAGTTTGCAGGGGCTACTACGATTCATAGAGAAAAAAAGCCACACCAAAAGCATGAAGTTGCTGATTTGAGAGCAAAAGAAGGACTTTGTTCTCTCTGGTCATGAGGAGGGGAGTTATACTTCCTCCCCCAGCCTCGTTTACCTCAGGAATCGATAATGGTGATTTTAGGTGTGTTTGTAGCAACATGCCTTGAGATCATTTGCAGTAACTGCTGCTCAAAACCTTAAAATATATATTTTGTATTCATGAAGTCTCTGGATTTCTGCTCCCTCAGTTTCCTCTCAGGTTATTTCAATAAATTTAAAATATGAATATCTAAAATAAAAGTAGAACTCTGCATTTACTGATAAACTCAATGTTTAATTTTACTTTAGGACAATGCAGACAAGTGGAATTTTGCTGTTGATCTACAACTGCAGCATGTTGAATGGTGGGAGTGATGGTAAAAACCCCTTTAAATGTTCAATTTCATAAGCCATTGGTAACAGCAAGTGATATATGTATTGCACAGGAATAAAAGCCCACATTTTTTTGTTACAGAGCAAGTCAGTGAAAAAAAAAAAAGAAATGGCTGTTGTTAAAGGCCACCTGTAGATGTAGCTGGAAATAGGGAAGCAACCTATATTTTGTGAAAATGCATTATCCACTTATGAAACTGCACTGCTTCATTACAGAGCACGAAATCAAGATGTGTTGAATAAATCTTTTTCTAACTCTCTAAAGACATAAGCTGCATTTCTGTTGTTTTGCTAGCATAAAAACATGCTCTTTGATGGAAAGTGCTGGAGAAGGGCTGGAAATATATTTCATCACTGAATTTCCAAGCCAATAATTTAAAAACATCTAATTTGATAAATTAAGATGTTGAACCTCATGAAGTTCAACCAGGCCAAGTGCAAGGTCCTGCACATGGGTCGGGGCAATCCCAAGCACAAGTACAGGCTGGGTGGAGAATGGATCGAGAGCAGCCCTAAGGAAAAGGACTTGGGAGTGCTGGTGGATGAGAAGCTCAACATGAGCTGGCAGTGTGCGCTGGCAGCCCAGAAAGCCAACCGTATCCTGGGCTGCATCAAAAGGAGCGTGGCCAGCAGGTTGAGGGAAGTGATTCTCGTGAGACCCCAGCTGGAATATTGTGTTCAGCTCTGGAGTCCCCAACACAAGAAGGACATAGAGCTACTGGAACGAGTCCAGAGGAGGGCCACGAAGATGATCCGAGGGCTGGAGCACCTCTGCTATGAAGACAGGCTGAGAGAGTTGGGGCTGTTCCGCCTGCAGAAGAGAAGGCTCCGGGGTGATCCTATAGCAGCTTTCCAGTACTTAAAGGGGGCCTCCAGGAAAGCTGGAGAGGGACTTTTTACAAGGACATGTAGTGATAGGACAAGGGGCAATGGATTTAAACTGAAAGAGGGCAGATTTAGATTAGATATAAGAAAGAAATTTTTCACTCTGAGAGTGGTGAGGCAGTGGAACAGGTTGCCCAGAGAAGTTGTGAATGCTCCATCCCTGGAGGTGTTCAAGGCCAGGTTGGATGAGGCTTTGGGTAACCTGGTGTAGTGGACGGTTTCCCTGACCATGGCAGGGGTGTTGGAACTAGATGATCTTTAAGGTCCCTTCCAACCCTAACCATTCTATGATTCTAAGATACTTGACCTAGTTTTGTGTTTCTTGTATATGTAAGTTAAAATTCTAAAGGACTGCCATTTTTTAATATACAGAACTTTTCTAAGAGTAAAGTTGAACTAGTTGAGTTGACCTTCTTTGCAGTGATAATGAATATACTTTGAAAATAATCTTTTTCAGGTTAGAGAGATTCAGAGATTAAGTAATATGTGAAGTCTCATTTTGAACAACTGTGGAGTTAGGGATTTGGTATGTATATAGTGCGAACAGAATGGTTAAAAGTACCACTCATGACTGAGTTTTGTGGTGCATACCCTATATTAGTATGAAGACATAAATATAACCTCCAAAATCTGTAACCTGGATTATTTTTAATTCTGCAAGTAATCTTTTTCCTACAGATTATTTTCTGTTTGTCTGTTTGATGTATCAATTATCCGTAATTGCAGAAGAGTATAGATATGGCAGGAGACACATGTACTAAGGGAAGATTTTAACTAAAATCTAAGTGGCTGAAATGTACAGGTCTCATTGACTTTCAGTGAGACTCGAAGTCTCATAGTCTGATTTTGAAATCTCTATGTAATATCTATTTCTTTTATAAGTTTGTCAAAATTATGAATTTTAGAGTAAAATGACAAAAACAATCGGTGGATCTCAACATCTTGAAATGGTGTTTTATTTAATACATCAGTACTTTTTTTTTTCTCTAGTCAAAAGAGACACACTGTTTTTGAAGACTCTATTTATTTCTTCAATATACACAGAACTAAATATCTTTAATTACTGTTTCTTCCAGAAGAACTTTTATACCTGAAAATTTGCTAGGGGTACTTGGAGATCTCTTCTTGTAATCATTTTAAGAGCTCCTATATGCTGTTTTCTGTGTTTTTTCTAATAGACTAACCTCATGTGTGCAAAAAGTTCCTGCAAGTGAATGGGACAGGTTATTTTTCATGTTGTCTAACATGAGTGTTTTTGATAACCTCTTTTGTGTACTAACTTGGAAAAATCTCCCTAACAGCTGGGGATAAATAAGAAGCTTTTGCCTCCAAATAAATGCAATTACTTTTAATTGTGAGATATCTTTTTAATATATTTTACATGACATTTGCTAGTGTATTAATTAATGGAGTCTGAGTCCCAGCTGTCTTTAGCTAAGGGGTTGTTATAGCTAACCGCTTCATTGCACAAATTGTTTTTAAGGGAAATGTTTTGTTATGATTTATTAGTTGTTAACTGTCATTTAAAGAGAGACAAAAACATTTTACAACCTAAGAAGCAAACTGAGATTTCTCTGGTGTTTTTTTTTGTTGTTTTTGTTTTCCAAATAGAGACTTTAATTGAGACACCAGTCAGGGGAATTCTGCCATAGAAATAAGTGTCATCTTGTCTTCTGACATACATCTGAAAGGTAAAGCCTGTTTGGCCTGTGAAGTATCCTACAGGTTAGTTTTTACCTCCTCTGCCTTCTACATGATGGCCTCTGACTATTTTCCCTCTTAACATAGAGATGAAGCCCATGGTGATTATAAGTGCCAGCATGTGGTAATCCAAACTGAACTTTAAACCACTAGGAAGCCTGCAAGAGTAAAACACAGAACTATAGTAAAGTTAGAAAATAATTAACAAGGAGACAAGAGTAAGAATTCAGCAGCTTAACTGTGACATTTCTCTTTGGCCCCCAGCAAACCGATTGCTGCTCTATAATGTCATCCAGCTTTTAGCTTCTTTGTGATTAAGGAATTTTGCATTTTTCATATGTATAGGCTGATATTGTAGGACAGGTTTGAAGGCCATAGGTTATAGGAGGTCAGTTCAAATTATGCTATAAGTAACTAGCTTTCATCCTGAAAAGTCACATCCTCAATTGCAAGGTACTTCCCTAGGTTTTCCTTTTTTTTCCTACTCGCTGCAAAGAGAGTTGTAATCTTGGTCTGAAGTTTGGCACTAGAAAATGAAATGTCCTTAAAATAAAAAATCATTAGTAATGGCTAATAGTCAAATAAGTAATATATACCATTCAGCAATTTGGCCTAATTTTCCTATTGTTAAGTGTAGACATGTGACCACACCTGTAAATGCTGATTACGTCACTTTAGTTCCCCCTGTGTAGACTTGATGAAGTCAGGATAATCTGCCTATTAAATTGACAAGGTTTAACTAAGAGTGTTGTAAGTAAATGTATCAGTTAAGTTCTGTAAGCTATTTTCATATGTCACAATCCAATTATAGTGTTTTCCAAATAAGGCTTAGCTGATATGAATACCTCCAAAAATCTCATCAGAAGGACTGTGATTCCCTAGTGGCACTGTTACAACATTTTAATTGCCACATCTATTCACACTGAAGTCTGTGTGCTATTTTGTTCATTAGGAATATGTCTCTGGTAGAAATCATTTTTGTACACTGACATAGATTGAAGTAGGTTTCAACTTAAATAATTCAGCATCACTCTCTTCTAATCTCATTTTCAGTGTTCCAGAAGCCATTATGAAAAATATGTGGTTCAGTGTTTTTGTAAACTTTTACAGGAACACTTTGTGGTTGTAAAAGGTCAATTAAAAAGTGAGAAATTGATGGAAAGAATCTGTTGAGAGATGTCTGATTTAATTTCTTTTGACAAATTACTAAAATTTCTGTGTCCCATATATATTACACATAGACTGAAAGTCAGAACAAATATATTACTTATTTGCAAGTAAATCTCTCTTGTATGTACTCACTTAAAGCATTACAAGTCTTTCATATGTGAGCTCTATTCCATTGCCTGTTGATAGCCAAATATATAAAAATTGCATCTTTTTGGCAGTAACAGAAACTTCAGTACTATTACTTATATGATATTTGCTCAATCTGACTATACAACTGTAATTACTGTCCACAACCATGCAACAGATGCCTGGGTTAGGAGGATCTCACAGAACATCTGTTCTGCTCTCCACAGGACCTCAATACCATATTAGAAGCAAATGTTTTCTTCCCTAAAACTGTGAAGAGAGTAGCACTATTAAATCATTAAAACCAAAGATCTATTCTCCAACAGCTGGAAGTGGACTAGGTTTCTTATGTTTGACCGAAAGTTTCTGTCATTTTGGGAAATATACTTACTTCTTAGATCTTCTGATGCTTGTCCTCCTTATCATTAACTAAATAATGCAAATCATACAGCTTTATGTTATACTGAAATTGAAACACAATCTGTATAAGGTCATTCTCTGTTTTATTTTCTGTCTCCAAGTGTCCAGTCAGTTACCTCACTTGGTAAAATTGTGTGCTTTACGGAGAAAAACTGATTCACTTTTGGTTATACAAAGTAGTTCATCATTTGGTGCACAGTTTACACTGACACTTTACATTTCAATTTTACTGACATTGTTTTGTTCATGGATTACTGGGGTGTGCAAGATTGTAATATGTACTTAATAACATTGAGTATTAAACACTGTAATACAATAAAGTACTAAATGTAAGGGCAATTTTTGTTCCAAACTTGTTCTGACAAAATATGAAAACTAAAGAGTAATCAGTTTGTGAACATTTATGAATTTGACCAAACTTATGATTTTGAAAAAAAGGAATAAAATTAGGTTTTTTAGTTTCAAAATTAAAGGTTATAATTTCTCAGTTTGAAGTGACTTTTGTTTCACAGTTTTAGTTAATTTTATTAATTTTAACTAAACCCACAGAGAACTCAAAAGTTTTGTGGACCATTTCAGTTTGTCCACACAATAGAATAAAAAAAACCAAAAAAATTACATACTTTTTTTCAGGTTTTTTTTTTTTTATTTAGCAGTTTTAAAAGCATGTTCACTTTATTTCCAAATCGCCAAAACACTTCACATTAAAAAACTTACTCAACTCTGTCATCATACTTATTTCCATATAAAATTTGTTTCACAAGTAAACTTCTTATTCAAAGAATTTACTGTCTGAGGATCTGATTCATTAAGGAGAACAGATCTAGATTAGATCTTAGGAAGAAATTCTTCAGTACAAGGGTAGTAAGACTTTGGAATAAATTGCCCAGAGAAACTGTGGATGCCCCCTCCCTGGAGGTGTTCAAGGCCAGGCTGGACGGAGCCTTGAGTAGCCTGGTCTAGCTGAGAGGCGTCCCTGCCCGTGACAGGGAGGTTGGATTAGATGATCTCTAAGATCCCTTCCAGCCTATGCCATTCTATGATTCTATGATTCTATGATTGGACTTGTCTGCACAGCAGAACATGCACTGACTTCAGATGAGAGCTATGTGCAAACTGTTACAAGGCAAGGCCAGGTGATAGACATTTCACCATACAAGAAAGTATACTTGGAAGAATGCAAAATTGTACTTGGTCTTGATATGTTGAATGAAAAAATCTTTGAGAGAACTTCTGGAAGAAATCAGTTCGAGAGGGATTTGAGAACTTTTAGTTACGCTTTACAACAAAATCTTGCCAAAGTCATCTGTGGAAAATCTAATTTTATCATAAAAGAGCAGGAAGGAGGGTAGTATTCTAAACATCCTGTTATTGCTGCTATTATCAAAGTCCAGTGTTCAAAAAACCCAAGCAAGAGCAGTCAACTGAGGATAAAAGGTTGTCTGCCTTCCATCATCATAACAAGTACTATTTTGTCAGTAGAGCTTAGAGATTTTCCAATGGCCATAAAAATCTCTGTTAAATATTTAATCGATAAAATAAGCAACACACACTTAAGCTTCTTAGTATCACTGTGATATCAGAGCAATTAAATACAATATTGTTTTCAGTAGACTGCACAGATTTTCACACTTCTACCTTATGTTTTACTACCCCACCTTTCATTGGGCTGTCACATTGTGACGAAAAGAGACTCGACTACAAGGTCCAAGCAAACGGTCTATTTGCACTGCGCTTACAGGTTTAACTGTAAGGTCCGAGATAACAATTTACTCGAACTGCACTTGCAGATTCATTCGACTACAAGGTCCAAGCAAACGGTCTATCTGGACTGCACTTACAGGTTTAACTGTAAGGTCCAAGATAACAGTTTACTCGAACTGCACTTGCAGATTCCATATGCCACTATTACAGGTTCTTATAGATACAATGGAGGAATGCACTAGTGCAATTTAAACCCAAAATATACACTGTTACAATACACTGTCATGGCACACAAGAGAGTCATGGCATGTGCTATTACAGCACAGCAGAGTCACAGAATGCACTATTACACACACAAGAGCGAGAGAACACGCAGGTGCACTAGACTTAAAGCAGGCTAAAAAAGAAAAAAAAAAAAAAGAAATCACTTACCCTCTCAGGTAAGGGCTCTCAATCCCAGGGAAGTTACCTTGGCCGGTGTCTCGATCAAGGGGGGAAAGAATCTCCTCACAGACCAGCTGTGTAGTTGGAGAAGCAACTCCCGATTTCCAACCCAAATCGTAGGGCTTTTATCCCCTGATGTACGTGACTGTGTAGGTACCATGCCTGAGGAGCGTCTTCAAGGGTGTGACAGGGAGTTTCCCCTTATCGGTTGTGCCTGAATACCTTCTCTCAGGCAACTGGATAATGGTGGGATTGAGGCTCAGGGCATAATCTTTGTTGAGGGATTTCAAGGCTCAAATCAAGTTTTGGTTCTTTGTATAACGCAGCACTGACCCATCAGACAGCTCAGGGCTGAGCGATCTACACAGCTCCCCGTGGGTCCTCTGCCTCACTGCAATACAAAGTTGGGTTGCTTCTACAACCCCCCTGTGTCACCTGTGTGCTGGGCATTGCCGAGAAACTTGGTTTGGATTTATGAGCCGAATGATCCACAAATTTCACATTGTTATCCACTGAGACAGCTTCTGAAAGAGGCGGCTTTTCCTCTCCCCTGCCCAGCACAGCTGCACCTTTTGCACCCATGTGCACATCTACCCAACCCCATGGTGAACTGGATCAGGCTACTGACGCAAGTTAAACCTGACATATTTGGAGGATTTTCTTTAGCAGTAGCTAATTTTCAGATTCAGCTCCTTTCCCAATGCATAAGCTCTGTGAGGGCAAAAAAAGTGAGAAAGAAAGGGACAAGGCAGAGGCAAGGCAGCATCTTCTATTAGCAGTGCAAGATCATGATTACAGTGTTTGTGATACTGGTATCAGCATGAAGATCTACAAGGTCTATATTATTCACCTTTCCTCTCGTGTTTTACTGAATAGACAGTTGTATCAATTTGTGCAGGGATACACTGAGCTGCAAAATCAACAGCAAGTAGGTGATGCACGTGGCTGAAAGCAGAGAGGAAGGGATGGAGAGGCAGCAGGGCTTTCTAAATCTTCTTTCTTTCATAGGAGCAAACTGTTAGCTTAGCCATAACTTGGATCATTCTTATTTCATGTCTCAGAGGAAGCAAAGCTTGAAGACTATCAAAGCAGCACCAGGACCCTGCCTGTCTGCCCTCCTGTTTCCCTCCTGTTTCCTCCTTTTTTCTCTGGAGCTGATGATCACAGGGCTCCAGAGAGGATAAATCAGGTTGATTAAACCCTCACCCTACCCTCAAAAAAAGGTTTCTGTCAGCGTGGGCCAGCTGCTCCCAGGTGCTGGGCTGCTTGGAGTGGCAGGGTCCTCCATAGGGCAACAGAGCAGGGCCTGGTAGCCAATGGTGATTTAATGGTGACTGAATTCCAGTACAGAAGTTTTGTCAATTTGTAAAGAAAAAGCAAATGGTTTATCAGTTCCTTACCATCTATAGCTTCAGAGATTTTGACAGAATCAATTTTTATATACTATGTCTGTTTAAGGTTTTTATTGAATTCATACGTACAGGTTACATACAGGATCCTGGTGAAGAGAACCTTCTGCTTTGGGGATATCATTTCTCTGAGAAATGGGTGATAAATAATAATTTCAGAAAAGAGAGCAGGCTGCAAGATACAGGCTCTGTGATGATAATCACCAGTGCAATCATGGGCCTTTGCATATTTGAGATTAGAACTGGTCCAGGTTTAGCGTAAAAAACACAATAAATCAGTTTTGAAAGTGTCAGGCCAAATCATCTCTGGCAATGATTAAACACCATTTACTTTGCAAATAACCAGAAAAATAATTACAATATTTATTCTAGAGAACATCATTTGAAACTTCATAAAAAAGAAAAAGGACTAGTAATATGTTCATTAGAGCTGGCTATATTGGAAGAGAAAAAACATGACAGAGAGGGAAAGATAAAGCTGCATAGGATGATACCTTTTTCTTTCTGATATGCCATCACATCTCAGGGACTTTGTGGGATCAGACTTAGCTGAAGTTCTGCGCGTGGGGATTGCCTGTCAATCTTTGCTGTACATTTTCAGGTTAAGTGGATGAGGACTTGAGAATATTTATTGCAAGTTGAATCACTTTCTATTTTACTTTTTGATGTGGGGCTCCAGTCATTCACCCTACATCTAATGTAGTTTTCTTCCCTGACTCCATCCAAAGTGGCTGTTTAATTACCATATTGTGGAGACAGAAGAGAACTTCACTCAATAGTGTCATGGCAGGGAGGAACTAGTGAGATCTAGAAAAGATCAAAGCACTGGTTTCTGCATCGTGAAATCTCGCGCTTTCCCAGACTTCATGACATGGGGGATTTCCTGGCATCAATAAGCTCAGCCCTGATGGCCACTGTTCAAGGGACAAAGTATTCCAATTCCAATATATTAAAAAGTTGAAGGCTACAGAAAAAAGTCTCTAAAAAAATGCTGTTCAGTATAGCTATATTGACCTTTATCAGACCCAAACCCCTGCCAAGGCCTAGAAGCATCTGGGGTATAAGTGAAGTATCGCGTGAGACCCAGGGGCAAGACAGACGTACAAATACTGTCACTCATCTCATTTCAGCAGTCAGGCTGACGTATCATGTGCCTGATGCAAATAGACAGACTTCCTTCTTCCCCTCTCCCACTCCTTCTTTATTTTTTTCCCAGCCAGACTGGCTGATCCCATAAGTCAATGACAGATTAACTAGTGCCTTAATTTTAAGCTACACTAGCCTTTTAGAATGGTTTATTGTAAATCAATTTACATTTTGATAGTGTGTATTGTGCTGTCTTTTTCTTCTCTGGAAACTTGTGTAACTCATTTCTTTCTCTCCCTGCCGTTATATTTCTCTGCATGGATGGGCAGCCTACTTAGAAGGCATGAGCCCTCAGGGACTCAAAGCTCCATAGGTGCATAGACAGAAGAAGCAAGCAGGCACAGAGAAGTACTGGCCACTTGTCTTAAGGGTTTTCTGATTTGGCATGTTGCCATTTGACCAACATTTGTCACATCAAACTAGACTGAAACCCACCTCCACTCTTACTGGGTCAACATCTGGGTGCAGTGGAAAGGCCAAAATACTACTAGCTTGTCCTCTCAAGAGTTTTTGAGGATTTGGGGGAAGGACCAAGCTTACATTGCGCATGGGAGGGGATTCAAGTGACTTCACCTCATCTACTTATGTGCACGCACATGTGTGCATTGATTTAAAAAAAAAAAAGCCTTTCGTTTGGGAGATGTAGGGGCTTGTTCTATTAACCTGGTTTTGTTGCCTGTTCGTTTTTTTTTTTTTGTGTGGATGGGAAAAGCAGAATGGACTTCCCGTTCCAGGCAAACATAGCAGAGGATAAAATTGGAGGGCCTTGATATCAGCTGCAGTGGTGCTGCCTCTATACTGCTATGCACGTGCTTATATTTCATGGTGTCATTCATCTTCCTTCCTGAGTGTTAAGGAGCTGGCAGCAGCTGCCCCAGGCTTTTTGAAGTTGAACTAGGTATTTTGATTTTGTGTACATGATATGGTTCTCCAGACTCCTCTCAGAAATAAAGCAAGGTGCAACAAGCCATGCTAATCCTCATGGTTTTAGGGATGCAGGCACGATAAATGTCCCTAAGAGTCCTTCAGTGTTTATTCAGTTGCCTGAAGGTGTATATCCATCTTCAACTTCACAGGAGTTCGGTCTTGGCTGAAAACTGCAGGTATCCAGACATGTATATATGGCCCAAAACAGCAAGAAGATACAGTTCACAGTGCACACTGGCACTCTGACAACATAGAGGCTGATGGTTTTTGAGAGAAATGGAAGCTGACATGTCTCTGTTGGAAGACCTGAGAGCTGAAGGAAAACAGATATCTTGAATCTGGTAGTAGATTGTGTACATGAGTGCCCTACTTAGATTTGAGTTCAGTCTGGGTGAAGGTCTGCCTGGTGCTCTGGATGTGATTGTTATAAATCACATAAGTCTAACGACATGAAAATCAACATTTTTAGTCTTTGACTACTGCCAGGCCCAGGCTGAATTTGGTCATCTCGGAAGGCTGTCCTTGCCTATTAAGAATCTAAGACTGATAGATTGCAACAGTGGGGACCATTTTCTCAATAGGCAGGGTTTCTTGGAAGATGGATGTTAATGCTGAAGAGTGCATATTGACTACTAAAAAGCACCTCGAGGGTTGCTATTCCTGATTTAAGGCCTTGCAATTGCTACTATTTTGAGAAGAACAGTGTGACAAAATAAGATCCTATGTGTAGATACAGATGTCCTTTGGGCCAAATCTCCTATCAACAATGAAGGGACTTCCTGACAGGGAGAGTAGTACTCAGCTGTGCAAAAGGGAAACTAGGCTTTTTTTGGAAAATGCTTGGGCTGTAGCCATCATGGGTTGAGGAGATGGATGTGTGGTAGGACAGTGGAGATGAGAGGCTAGACATCAAGCTGTAGCATGTTTTGGGAAGATAATGATGTGTGAAAATGTAGTGGATGATGTAGAGTTCTAGATGGAGCTGAGATGTAATTTTGAAAGGAAAAGAGGAGACTAAGTATTTCAAAAGGAAAAAAAGAGCGCTTTATGTAAGTCTTGGTCGTGACCTCACATTGTCTAATATTGGCCCTGATTGCCATGGTCATTTTTGCATTTATGTGGCCCAGAGCATATTTCTACAGGAGGCTATGATTATATATCAGCAGGAGAGAATGTAACTTTTACTTCTGTCTAGACCACAGGAGGAGGGAAAAAAACTAATCAGATTTGCCTCTGTAGATTCATATCATTTTATCCAAATGGGAGATATTTATGTCAAGAAAATGCTATTTATTTTTGAGAGTTTAACAGACCCTGTTGTCATACAGAGAACAAACTGTATCAATAACAGAAACTTACTTCAAGTATATTTTTAAAATCACTATTTGTTCTTTATAAACAATTGTAGCTCTGTTGTTTCTTTGAAATGATTACGTTGCGTGGTTTTTTTTTTTAATCAGATCTGTAGTTTCATTTTACTTCATATTGAGAGGATGCAATCAAACATAATACACAGTCTCAGGTTCACATTAATGATGATCCAGCAAATGGAAACATTTTACTCTGTTCAGTTGTGTTTTGTGGTTAAACTCTAAATCCCTATTTGAAATGATAATAATTTCAAAGCTTTCTTCAGGATTTATGTCTTTACCAGAAATCTTGACTTGATGAATTGATAATCAGTTGTTAAAACAAATATCCTGAGCTCTAAGATTGCTTAAAGCTGTTTATATATCTCTACTATTCAATTGTATGCACAGTGAACTGATAAGAAAGGTGCATACAGAACATCAGAAAAACATACTTTTCATGAGAATAAGTAAGAGGAAGTGAGAGTGGCAAGCCTGAATTTAATTTACTGAGTAACGATATTAAGAGAAAATCTGTTCCTCTGCATTTATGATAATGTGAATGGAAGTTATTTACATGTATTAGGAGGCCTGATTCCACCGAAGAGATCATACACTGTATCAGTTTCTGCTTAAACAGGCATCTTAGAATAGTTCTTTCTCCTTATTTAGATACGGGAAGACAGAGAGGAGAATTAATTTCAGATGGCTTTAAGCAAATGTTAGAAAGGTTAACATTCACAGACTTCCAAATATCTTTTGGGCAGCTGACATTTTCAAATACTAAGCTTTTTCCTTTAGCTGAATTACAGTGCTGAGCAGAAAGCAATGGAGGTGTGAAATGAAGTATGCCATTCAAGTACAGAAAAGAAGGGAAAAACTGCTTGTAACTATTGCAAAGTATAAAAGGTAAAATTGAAAGCCTCTCCTACCAGCTGAGTGTTCTGTTTGAAGCGTTTCACGTGGACTTGATATATTTTATGTATGAGAAATGCTTGGAAACTTTTTTCTCTCATCAAAATATCTCTCTCCAAGAGTAATTTATTTTCAGGTGAGGAAATTGCCTATTCAAATGAGAGAAAGCTGTGGTTTGAAATTCCACAAAACCCCATTGCAAGCAGAACCTGAACAGCAGATGGTGTTACTAACTGGACTAACATTGGACTCAAGATGGAGTGAAGTTAATTTTTTTGCTTTAAAACTGTAGCATACATCCCTATAACATGGAAACTGAGTATGCATCACCAATACGCATATGTATGAGATACGTGTGGTTATTGCTGGAATTAATAATAAAAAAGAAAATATATTTCTGACTACGGTACAGATACATGCCAATCATTGACCTAATTAAATACGTGATGAAGAGTTTCCCAGCAGCACTGCATCAAAATATTTTGAATTAATCCATTTGTGCCATTTGTACCAATGTACCTTTGCCACAGAAAATAGGTTTTGCCTAGAAAAAGATGAACATACAAATGTTGATGACTCCAGTAACATGGATTTGCTAATCAGTCATGAACAGTTTTACAGCCTCCTACAAAACTGGAGCCTGTGCAGTGACACTGTCTGCCAATGCTCCTAATAACTTCTGGACCTTGTAGCCTTCTTCAGCCACATTTAACAAAGGAATAGATGGCACTCAGCAATGGGACATTGCAATATTTTTTACTAACTTTATTCATGTACCAAAAAGCAAGGGAGTGAGCTAGTAGTACTGAATCCAGAGGAACCACTGCTAGAGAAAACTAAGGGTATTGTAGGGCGGATTTTGTGATTTAAATCTGCTAAATTTTCACAAGCAGGAGATGTGGATTTAGGGAGAACCTGATATTACTGTTATTGGATGGGGAACTGCCAGAGAAAAACAGAAGAATTGCAGTGGGGTGGTTGTAAGGTTAGGGTGAAGGTGAGATGTTTTTTTATTTCAAGGAAAATAGGTAGAGAGAATATATGAGAAGGTAGACATAAGTCCATGGCAAACCAGGTTTAACCATAGTTTTATGATTAGTGGGACAATTCAGAAGTCTCTCATTCATAAGATAGTGACAAAATTACTGCAGTGTTATCGATAGCAGCAAAATTTCCATCATTAAGATATTGCCTTCTGTAAAAAAAATAAAGATTAATTTCTCTCTTACATTCATGAATTTGGCTGTAATATACATATCAAATCTAAGAACCATGGGCCGTTCATAAAGACCATAAGATGAATAACCAAACTTGGGGTTTTATTTCAGGAATGATTAGTCCTTGTTTTAAACATCACTGCATAAAAACATACATCATATCAAGTATCTTCTCAGCCATAACTACTAGTCTACCAAAGTGATCTTTTCATGTGTTTACTCATCTTGTTCCTTAAATTCTTTGCTGAGCAGTAAAAGCAGTTCCAAGGTGAGAATGAGGAGCACTGTACACATAGGATGTGGTATCACAGTCACAACCTAAGTGTGGATGGGTGCTTGGTTACTTATCTGAAAGGATGGTTGTGATTCCTGGTGATGGAATCTACTGGGGTTACTTAAACTCTGGAAGAAATTATAGGATTTCACACTCTTCTATTTTTCTCTGCATATTTCCTCTATCAGCTGTGCCCTCTGCCAACGGACATCTCCGTGCTTAGGTTATCATCAAGAGCTCTATACAGAGCTCAGTTACCCAACTTGATATTGATTCTGCCAGAGGCAAAGAGACCTTTGTTTGATTTGGCCCTCTATGTCTTTTCCAGAACTCCATTTCTAGTAAAATCAGAAGAACCATGTGAGAAGAATATTGTTTTCTATAAATTCACAAATGCTTCCAATACATTTTATAGGAACTTGTTTAGAGTGTTAAGCTTATGAGACCAGAGACGATTTCTTTCCTTCCTTGTGATATGCATCAAAGTGAAAGATAGTTAATGGTGCCTACAGGTGTAACTACAATACAATTAATAGTTATCCAGACTTAATCTTCATTAGTTTGTACATCCCTTCTTCTTATGGCTGATCGTGATACAGTGTTTGCGTGTTGACCTCTTTGAGATTAAAAAACCCAGGTTTTGACTGTGATTTGACAGTATGTCAGCTAGTATTTACTCTTCACACTTTCTCCTCAACAATGCTAACTAAAAGGACAAGATTTGATAAATATATTTGTTAAAGAAAAATGTATTTCATATAAAAATTGAAGAATACTGTCTTCATAAAACCTGGGAAAAACTTTAAAACCCATATCTTCTAAGTTATTTAAGTGCATAACTCATAGCAATAGATTTAACCATACACTTAAATATTTTGTTGAATTATGTTCTAAATTTAACTGAACATATGTCTGGTTCTTGGGAGCAGGAACATTAAAGAGTGACAACAGGCTAGATTTAGAAATTGAGTGCTAGCTGTCTGAACAGCATAGCTCAGTGTAAACAATGTACATGTAACATCAAAGCAGGATTGTGCGACAAAAACCTCTGTGGCTGTTGTTGGGGATTGAAAAGAAGTTGTCATTCTTCAGAATGTTTTAGTCCTATGACAAATGTAGACTTTTTAATAACCTACTGAACCTGAAATACTTAATGATAAAATGTCCAAGATGATAGTGAAAGTTGCTATCAGTTAATCTACCACTCAGTAATAAAAACCAAACCAAAAACCATAAAGTTAAATTTTCAATATTAAAACATTTTCTCATTCTGTAATGGAATAAAACCAAATCCTTTCATGGAATTTATTTTTAATAGCGTGACATTGAATGTTTGACTTGTAATCAGTTATCCTAATCATTAGAGCACTCAGCTGAAAGTGGACTGTTCACCTTCCTGTCTGTGCTCTGCTCATCTCAGAGAAGTCCGGAACATCAGTCCACGTTCTACCTAAACACTATAGTTATCAGCTCACTGACTATGGTAATTTTCATTTTTAAGTTCCACAATGAAACCTGAATAACTTAATTGTTGCAAATTACACATTTGGTTTCCATTTTTAAAAGTTACTTTGAAACAAAAAAAAAAAACCAAGAGGAGTTGCAGGTCAGTTGTCTACAATTGTAATTTTCTTCATTGACTCAGTTGGCTGTTATGGCTATTATTTCTCTAGTAGATCAGGTTGCTTTATTTCAGCGGTCATTTTGTCCCAGTAGCTAAGGTTGGTTTTGACTTTTGTGATAAAGTCTTACATATGGTTTATAAAATTCAAGGATATGAAAGTGCGTGGTGATGGAGGATGTCTCAGTTTTGAGTGTAGTGTTTGAGGCTTGTGTGCAGGGAGTTGTCAATTTTTCTTCCAGTCCAACAGTTGCATTTTTTTGTTTTCTTGAAATTTTTCTTTTGCAGATCTATTTGTTTGCTTGGATTTCCTGAACTGCAGTGACCTTACTTAATGCCTCAGAGCATCCTCTGTGTTCAGTGGTACTTGTACTTTGTCAGACCTGTTCTTCTCATCTGTAGTACTTGAAAACATTATATAAGGAAACATGAGGCTTAACTTTGCTGTACTTGTTTCTAGAATTCTTTCTGAGATCAGTGAGAACTGAAGCACAGAGAATGCAGCCTGGCAGAGAGAAGGACTTTCATTCTACACTTGCTTTAAAGCTGTTTCACTGTTGCCATAACTATACCAAGATTATGGAAACTGGATACATGTTCTCCTGTGCTGGCAAGAATGCACTGTCACTGCGTATATGAGATCACTTAGTAATTGTAAAATATATTCTGTATAGTTTTAGGACCAGACTTACTGCTTTTTACGATTTCTGTTCAGCATATATCTGTCTTGCATAGCCTTTCACAAGGCTTTTTCCTGTGCCATAACCACTGGAATGTGCTTATAGCTTAGCAGGATACTATCACTTTTCAAATTTTTCGCTTGCATTTTACTGCTACCTTTGCCAACAGCATTGCAAAAATCCTGAAATTTTACGAGACTAAGGGAACAAGAGTTCTCTTCGGAATAAGTTTTTATTTCTTGAAATATATACTGTAACAAATTAATAAAGTCTTGTCTGACAAGAATCCTCTAGATGAAGCTTGTATAGAATTGACATACAGTGAATATACTTTCTTATTTAATTTAGAGTTATAGTGCATTATTAAAACAAATTTAACTCTTAATTTACTAAACATCTGATATAGGATTTCTTCCTGTCACGCTTTATTTAGTTTGCTTTTTGCAGTCTTATATTTCAGTTGAGTTATTATAGTACATTCTCAGTGTTTAAGTCCTTTCTTGTTTCTTTCCATGTCTATTTCTGTT
Organism: Tauraco erythrolophus; assembly: GCF_009769465.1. Lineage (NCBI taxonomy): Eukaryota > Metazoa > Chordata > Aves > Musophagiformes > Musophagidae > Tauraco > Tauraco erythrolophus. The sequence goes on along the minus strand of NC_141465.1, from coordinate 79,711,772 downwards.
TAGAGTATTGTGTTTGTATGTGTCATCTGCAACAGTCTGGGGAGACTAGGACAGTGGAGACACTAAGAACCAAGCATGACCTTTAAGTTTTATTTTTGTTAAAAAGACTGCAATACCCAAAACCAGAAAGCATCATTTTAGAAGCAGCAATGTCTTCAAATTTATTTTCTTTAAGAATATCCAAGATAATTTTTTTCTGGTATAATTTGTACTTTCACGCTTTTGCTTGTCATTAAAAATTATTGTGATGTTTGCCAGGTGGAATTTGAATAGCATTAGTCAGTGGGCTATAACATTAGGATGCCTGGAGTGTCTTTATTTCCGAAAAACTTTAAACTGCCACAAAGTACATGTGCCTCAAATGCTTTGTTTCTGTGTGTGTGCAGATAAAACCTATCTGTGAGAAGAAAAAAGAACAAAAGGCATTAATCACCTGAGGGTTACACTTTTTGCTTTAGAACAAAAATTGTTGATTAAGTGGCTGTAGTAGCTGCCTTTCATGTCAATAAGTAGTATACAAGGGAATTTGTATTTTTGGTCTAATTGCTGCTTAGAGATAGGCTAGAGACCCTACTGACTCTGTTCTTGATATGATATTCTGACTTCATTTTACACAGTCTGCTGCTGCATGTTTTATATATTATGACTAGAAAGACATTGCTAGGTGTTCTAACGCATTGTTGACCAAATGTGTTTAGAAAGTCTGTTTCCACTCCCACCAAAGAAAACATCTTTGCTTCTGGCTTCAAGCTATAAGGAGATGTCTTCTATGGTCACATTTTTTTATATGATTGTCCCTTTTACAAAAACACTTAACACTTCAGAATCCTGTAAGCACAGATGATAATTTCTGTCATTTAATTTAGAGTTCAAAGTTGGGATTTGACAGATATCTTTGCTTTCGTATACTCAATTTCTATCACTTTTTTAAGTTAGTGACCTAGATGGTATCATGTTTTTAATTTTAGCAGTGAGCTTGCCCACATGTTGTATGCAGGCTTATGTGTTTAAGAGATTATATATGACAGTAATTCATTCATTTTCTTTTGGGTATTGGAGCACTGCTCAGAATTGATTTTTCTGCCTTGATTAATTTCCAGTAGGTGGCATCCATGCCTAATAAAGCTTTGTGAGCCTTTTCTAGTCGGAGTGGTTTTATATTTCGTTCAAGAGGAAATGGGATTTCAGTACCAATCCAGATTACTAATTAAAAATATAATTTCACTTGAATTGCAACTTCTCAACATACTTTATAATCTGCCCATTAGATTCTGAAAGTTTTTTGACCAAAGATTTTTTTAAAAGAAAATCTTGTAATCCTTCTGGATTTGTAAAATCAGATTGGCCCATTCTCAAAGAATACTCTTGTCTTCACTTTGGAATATCTAGATGTTATGCACATATTAGACACTAAATTTAATGGAAAAAGGAAAAAAAAGCAACAAAGGTAAGCATTTGTATTTTCTAATTTGAAATTAAAGTTACAGAAGGAATAAAATGCATTAGTTCATTAGGCTGGCTAAAGTTTCTGATTGTTTCTACACATTTAATTTAAGAATTTTTTATCAATAATATAGGCACAGTTCTAACCTGTGACCATCACAGACATGTTACTAGCAGACATGTCCTCTGAACACTCCCACTTCCTTCACCTAACGTCTGTGCTGTTACATTGCTCTTTCCCCAGCTAATTAGTTGACCATGGCTGAACATAACTAAACTTTACCTTCTGCTTTTTGAAATGACTATTAGTCATTGATTTCCAAAGACATGCAGAAACATTGGACTGGATCCAGTCCCTCTATCAAATTTGTGTGGAATTCACTAACACTTGTAAAAATTATTAGAAGTTTACTGACAGGCAATGAAGCAACACAATGTTGTTGTTTTCTTCGAGGACAAATATCTAGCTCTCCTGCGTTTAGGGAAAAAGTTGAAACATTTGAATAGAGTTCCTCCAAAAAAACATTTACAAACTGCTATTTTCAGTATTTTGGTTTGAACTAGTCTGATTCTGGCATGATTCTCAGGAACAGTATCCTCATTAGATTTTGAAATTCTGGGAAGTGAGAGGAACATATGGCACAACTGGTATATAAATCTTTTATAAAACCTAGTGGCTCAGCTATCCTACAAACTTCCCAGCCTATTTTAAACTTGAAATGGTAACACAGGAAACATATCCATATGATCTCACTGCCTACGTGGAGAAGCTCACCTTAGTTGCAGGGTAGATCCTGTAGATAATAGAAATATCAGTGATTAACAATTACCATTGTGGAGATTCTAAATCTAAATCTCTGAGACTCGACAATCTCAGAGTAATAACTGACTGTCTGGAAGTGCTGACTTCTGACTGTGGGTTTGCATACCTTCTCATAGATGATTACATCTATCAGTGACAAGGATGCAGGCAGGAAGTTAAAGAGATGGAGTGGGTACCAGTTTGAAGGAGTGGTAAGAAAAACTGTTGGCATGGGTTTAAACTCCTACTTGGGGGCTGTAAAGTGGAGGCATCGTTAGAGTCCTAGTGCAGGAATTGGAGAGTGTAGGGTATGAAGGTTATGATTTCCACCTGTATGGAAAAGGAACCAACCTGGGACCCATATGCTCCATACCTCACAGTACCAAGAGCTGTGAGCACCAGTGTTGCCTAGGAAGACTGCAGTATTTACTGTGGGTTTATAATTTAGAGGGAAACTTGGAAACATGCATTAAAATTATTCAATCTGACAAGTTTTGCTTTTATTACTTTTCTGATTACTTCATGGTTTGGCATCAGAAGTTTTTGGCATGTTGAAATTTAATCCTTGCAGTTTTCAGTTTTGCTAATGAAGCAGAATAAGATAAAAGATTGTAAAAGCTGCTGGTTATTTTATAAAAGGTATTCTAAAATCAACTATTTCAACTGTTATTCATGGAATAAGAGGAAGATGCAGCAAAGATGTCACAGGGAGTAAGATTTGGAATACAACATGAAGAAAAGACTTCAAAGAGTGTTATTATACTCCTATATGCATATTCCTGTACAGAGTGTGCTGTGCAGCTATGTTGTGGTGCAGCCCTCCCGGATCACTTTGCAATCTCAGGATAAGCCAGCATTGTGTTCTTGTTTTGGTTGCAAGTGCAGAGAGTTGGGATGATCAGGCATTCCCTGATCATGCTCAAAACTTCTGCCTGGATCATTGCCCAATCTGGTAGGTATCAGAACTGTACAATCTGAAAAATACTACAATCATATAGTTTCTGAGATAGCAGAATCACTTAACATAACTTGTGGCCAAAACAAAAGAAAGAGTACTGACCAAAGTCATAGATCTTGCAATCCTATAAATAATGATTTATTATAAAGTCAGACCCTTGGAGCTCTCTTGGATCGCAGTGGACTATGATTCAGTATCTCTCTCTGAGCTGGGACACCTCTTAGGGGTAGATTTTGCAAAGTAGACTTTGCGAGATTCACAGACCATCTGCTAGTAGGTGCCAACAAGGAAGAGGAGTTCACAGATCATCTGCCGGTAGATGACAACAAAGGAGAAGAGTGAGTAATTCGCTGTAATTAGATTTCACAAAGTTTTAAAGATTATTTGGTACCAATAAATTATTACAATTTACAAAGGAGAAAATCTAAATCATAGATTAATCTCTGTATAATTGTATGTCATTTGATTTAAGAACCCTCTATATTTGTGTGTGTGTGACTTGATTTAAGAATCTCTATTGTAATTTTTGTGTGAACCTTACCATTCTCGAATCTTTAACTCAGTCACCATTTGATAGTAACAAATTATAACAGTAACTGGCTGATGATCAAAGGTCATTAAATACCATATAATCTAATCTTATGATTTACTTAATAATAATAAATCCTAAACTACTACTACCTCAAAGTTGTTTAAATCTCAACTTGTGACAAACTATCCCTCACTCCTTTTTTTTCATTAGACGTAAACTGTTGACCAAGTCTGAGACTAAGATCCAACCGAACCTCAACTCCCCTTTGAGATGGAGTTTAGAAAGCAAAGGCTTTTCAGACTGAACCTGGTGACTCAATGGGAGAGTCCCCCTCACCCTTTGTCTTTCATTAGCCATGAAGCTTTAACCAAGTCTGAGACTAAGTCTGGATCCAGCCACACCCAGACTCCATATGGAGTTTAGAGAGCAAGGGAGTCCGCTCTTAACCTTGTGACTCATCAGGAGGGTCTTTCTTACCCTTTTGTGTCTCCAGCCTCTCTGTAAATAATTTTAACTCAAGTATAACTTCGTATGTTTCTTCCGCGCCACAGGTAATAGATTGACCTTGCCATTGAACTCTGTTAAGTCGCACTTTTACAACATCGCATTGAAATTGCTTTTGCTATTTCCTTTGACAGTGATTCTTTAAGTGATCTAAATCACTCCTGTTCATTTCAAGCTACCTTGTAAATTATGAGCACTTTTAGGGGATAAATTACTGTTAAATAATGAAAATCCATCCTCAAGTGCATGCAAAGTATGGAGTGTAATTAGGAATAGTGGTGGCACTAGTCAGAGACAAGCTAGAATAAGGATGTAAAAAGGAAAAAACAATAAAAATTAAGACCAGATATTGTATTATAAATGTAATGCAGTAACTAGCAGAAAAGGCATAGTAATTCTGTCTAGTGCCCTTATGTGACAGTGATTCTGTTTGAAAATCAGTCAAATGGGAAATATAAAATGAATATAATGCAGAGATTGATTACATTGTTCAGAGAAAAATGTTGTAAGCAGGAGAGCCTCACTGAATAATCTGCTGACTTTTTCTCCCTTTCCTCCAACTGGAATGGATTTTGATTTCCATTCTTTATTTTATATTTTATTTTTATCTTTTTGTTCAAGAGAAGCAGTAAGAATCCTTCTTTCATTTAGAAGTGTAGAAACTGTGATCCTGCTGGGGATAGGTTCCAGATCTTAGCTCCTGCTCACTTGGAGCACTGGCTGATTGATTGCTCTTCAAAGTGGCTGTATAATGGTGTTAGTCTTCTGGTAGGACAGCAGACTAAATCAATTAAAATTCACAGTAGCACTATCTATCGCACAAGGCAGTTTTCTGCATAAACTGAATTAACAGACCAGATCTGCATTTCCATGTCTTTGAGGATACTAGTAGTAAAATAATAATAATAAAATATCTACTTAGTTTAGTACAGAAAAAGTTATGGAACTGGTTAATGGATCATTTTAGATTTCCTAAGATGTTAGACTTACTGATTTTCTTAACAATGAGCAACATGTGATTATATTAAGCTTTTTATTGAGCTATACTTTACAGCCTTAAAGAACTCCAAGGAACAAATGTACAATCAGAGACATATTGTCAGAAATGCAATCTTTTAATCATAGGGATTATTGGAACTTTAAAATGAGCTGTAATATATGAAAATAAAATCCTGATGTATGGTTGCTTGGCAGATCCCTGAACAAAATCCACATATCATGAAGATTAAATTTGTAATCTGCCAATAAAATATGGAAACTATTCTCTCCTGAAATTGAATATGTGTGCAGTTTCAAGCAGAATATCTGGAAGAAGTAGTTAGGTTGTTAAAGTAAATATATGTTCAATGTAAATTCTGAATATACCTCGCTAGAGTATTGGCATGTAGAAGGCTATAAGTACAAACGTACTCCACTGAAGCTAGGTCAGAATGTATTGTTACTGTGCACAAACAGCAGCAGTATCACATGTGTGGAGTCAGAGTCTTGCATCTGAAAGCAGAAAAAAATTAAGGCTATGGCAGTGTTTATATGCTGGCTCTGGCAGCGGCAGGACAGATCTTTCTCATCAAATGATTTCAAATTCGTTTATTTCCTGTGAAAAGCTTTTCCTTCATCTGTAGCATGATTTCAACAACAGATATCACCCCTTTTCATCCCTAAGGATGGAGGCAGTACGGCTGTTGTAAATGCTGAAGTCCAGGAAGTCAGAAGCACTCCCACGTTACATAGTCTTGATATAACCTAAATGTCTGTGGACTATGTTGAGGAGATGAGATAACATAATAAACATTTTTTTTCTCTTCAGCTTGCTTATCTGATAAATTATAGGTCAAAATTCCCTGAGCAATTGAAAAATGAGTTACAGAGTTCAACTGCAGAGATAGCACATCATGCCATTTCTTAAAGACGAGCATATATGACATGTAGATGTGCTTTAATCTTCGAATATAAACAAGCATCTGAAACACGTAGTTGGACTATCCATGCAACTTTCTTAAGTATCTGTCATTCAATAACCATAACTCTGTCAGTGGTTTCTATCACTGTTCGTTCTCGTTAGTTGTTGCTCCAGTAGTTTCAATAGGAGGACAGGCCTCAGAGCATACTCCAACACTTAACACTTCGATTTCACAGAGATTACTTCTCTGTTATTTGATATCAGAAGTGTGTGCCTTTCATCAATAGTGTAGAGATGAGTGGCAGTCCCTCAGCTCTCCTTGATCCCCCTGAGAAGCTCCTCGGCAATCTGTCCAAAATGTTACTGCCAGATGTTCTGGTCCCTGGAGCTATCCAGGGCTCCTCCTCAGCAAATGGCCAAGTGGAAGATGGCTCAGACTCTGCAGTTCAGCCTCCCATGTGTCACTTCTATATTGTCTGGTCACTGCTACAACAAGATGATGTGTTTGTGTCTCTCCATTCTCTACATTGAACTCCAGCTGCTCCACTGCTGAGGACATGTCCTTAGTGGAAATTCTTCTGCACGATTTGAGACAGAGCTACTGATATTTCCAAACCTCACAAGTGTAGTTAAGAAACCTTCATGCCTGATATGGATTTCCCAAGGTGGTTCCTCTCTGATTAGCTTCCATCTGTTGCTTTCTTCACCTCCAGGTCTTGCCTGCTACTTGGTTACCTTTTTGGGAAGAAGTAACAGGATCTAGTGATATGCTGCAATATTTGTACCTTTGGCATTCATCCCTGGCCGCAGTTTGTTACCTACTCTACTGCTCTCAGCTTGTAGATAGAGCAGTCAACAGAAAAACTTTTTTTTTCCCCTCAGTTACTGCTCCCCCTTTTCTTTAGATTAAAAAGGTAAAAAAAAATCCGCAAACCCACAATAGCTCAACATGCAGATTACACCTGATCATGATAAATTTGTGGTGATTATGGAATTGAGTTTTAATACTAATGGATCTACCTCAAAACTTTTTGCACCTTCTCTCAGCTCATTTAAAATTTTACGTATCACCATATTTTTAAAGAAAAGAAAACTTTCCTCGCTCTAGTGACATCACTAGGCATAAAAACACTTTGTCCTTTTTTTTTTCTTTCTCTGCATGGGTGAGAGATTTTGTCTTTAAAGGCTGCTGCTGTTCCATTATATCTGATGCCAGCAAGGGCTTTTAATAAAGCAACTTTGCAAAAGAGCTTATTCTTGAATTTTCCAGGAGGGCACTTCTGTGGGTGCAGCATGCTTTTCCTGGTTAGATCACTGGCTGCATAGTAGTGTGTTTACCTTGATGCCAGCAGGATGCTCAGTTATGTGTGGCTTAGAAAAAACACACAGTCTCTTAAATGTTTTGAAAGGATAAAGTGTCCAAAACAGGCAAACTAGCTGCTCTTTCTCCCAGGCTTGTGGGATGAAACAGCTAAATTGAGGACAGTGAAGTTTTAGATTATTGAAAGTCCTCTACATATTCTTTCTATTTCTTCTCCTTGCCAACCTAGGTTTTTCATTACATTGATCTAATTATCATCATTACTTTCACACAAGAAAGTACCCTATTTGGAAAAGGAACAGAGCAAATCCTCAAATTCCCCAAAGCTGCGAGAGAATAAAAAAGAAAATTCCAATTGCAATGACTATTACTTATACAGTAGTAGTCCCCAGATCAGATCTACAGATATGACTAAGACATAATTAATGCATTAGGCTGAAAGGTGGAGCATAAATTTGTAATTAAAATAGCAATAATGAAAACACTCTGAATGCATCACCTGCTCACTGACTCAATGTTTTGTAAATTGCATATCAAAAGTAAACATTACAGATAAATTTGAAGATTTTAAAGAATGCTTGCATAGATAGAGATGGAGGGAAAATGCTGACGTGTGTTTTCTCTGAGTTACAGTTCTTGCTTTTGTGTTCCTGTATTCATTTTATAAATCATTATGAAACAGTATGTGATGAAAACAGAAAAAGAGAAAGAATTTAAATCTATGTTTGAATATACAAAGTTTTGATATTCACCTTTTTGGTTGAATTTACTATTTTAGTGCATTACTCTGTTTGATATGAATTAATTTTGGTAAGGAAAGTTTCATGTGACATTTTGTGATGGTCCAAAAAACTGATGCCAGATTAAATTTTCTTTCAAATTCAATACTGAAATGAAAAATTTGAGCCAGATTCAATTTTTTTGTTACATCATAATCTTTTGGACTTTTTGAAGTTTACATATCCCATATGGGAAACCATTAATTAGGGTTTTTCTTGCATTCCTGCATTTGATCACACTAAATGAGACTGTTCAAAATGTATGTTCATGACACCTAGGAGGGAACCTGTTATAGCATAACTGTGAACACAAATCTAGGAACACTTTTCTTTTCCTGTAGTCTAAAACTCAGTAATTATTGCAAACTAAATGTTAAATTTATTTCTTAAGATAATTTACAGAGTTCTCATAACTGAAAGCCACTACAGGTGCCATGCATAAAATAATCCAGATCCAGTAGCACAGCTGGTGACACAGAACATTTCTGTCTCTCCGTACCCATCTGGCAGTGAAGTAAATCAGATAAACTGGTCATGAATCAATTATTTCAGACTGGAATAATTTAAATCATGGCATGACTCTAAAAGTAGCATTTTAAAATGTCAGTGGAGGCCAGTTTGTATATTTAATCAGAAAATAAGAACGAAAGAAAGAAATTCAGAATAGATTATATTCTCTAGTATGGTTCTGCACACAATTTATTTCAATGCTTAAATAATGTCATTTTCAAATCTTTTTTATCTGATTTTCATATCTTGTTAGGTCCTTTAATGTCTTTGAATTGCTGAGAAAAACTGTAAATGACTATTTATTTGTTAATAGCTTAACTATTTTTCTTGATCTTACTATGTTATGAAATTTGCAGAATCTATTAGCTCAATTTTAATGGGATATTTACATTACATGCTGTAAGTAAATGGAATATTATCACAAAGCAGTGTGTAACCATGGTTTTATTAATAACTTTCTAAATTATCTTTCCACTTTCTTAGAGATAAAATAATGATTAAATGGTTGCACTTCTTCCGTATCTTTCATTTAAACAATTTTTAGTCCTCTATTCCTTTAATGGCTTTAAATCTGTGTAGTTAAAATAAACTCAGGGATTAATAGCAATTTACACTTACTGAGAATCAGATTCAAAATGTTTAGGCTATTCATTGCTCTAACTGATTGTTCAGTGGTATAAAATGTTCCATATGCTTATTTAATCCTGAAAGCACTTGAATTATCTCATTGACTTTATCAGAAATATTCAAAAAGCTAAGCGTGTAAATAGGTGTTTACTATTTAGAGTGTGTATTCAGCCTATTTAAAATCAAGCCCTTAAAAGAGCTACCAAGCGGCTGTTTTATTCTGGACTTGTTTCCTTTTCTGCCTCGAAGAAGAGTAGGTTTTGGCCTTTCAGTTGTGTTGTAACTACAGCAAAATATCACATTAGACAATTTATTTCTTTAAGTTAAGGACTGTCAATATAAGTATGACTTCTGTGCTAAGTTCTGCATGAGCAGCTACCTACTGCATTTGTACCTAAATGCTGTGCAGCCCAAGTTATATTAAGAATTAAAGCTCACGGCATAAATGAATTTTAATAGAAACATTTTCCCTCAGATGGACATTTTGCTGTGTGGTTTATGTCAAATGAAATTGGGTCACATGTCTTTCATAAAAAGCTCATGCAAAACACTTTTAGTTTTAGGTGGCTGCTTCTTTTCTCAGCATAAATGGGTTCTTGATACTACACAGAAACGTGGCTGCCTTTCTGTGACTGACGGCACCATTATGCATCATTAAAGACAATGGATGCTCTGTCATGGAATCCAGAATATCATTCATTTGTATTGTTTTAGAAAGAAACAGGTGTTCAGTAAAAGCAGTAAAGCAGGTTTACTTTTTTTTTCCCTTGTCCTTACTAGTCCCACTGATAACTGCTACTGTAATGCTACTGACAAGATATTTGTTAGGGAAAATATTTTCATCTATAAATGCCATACATAAAAGCATAACTGTTTTCTGTCTTGCCACCCAGCAGTAGACCTGTTTGAAAGGTCTACTTCAACTTAAAGCAGTACTTTATCTTGAATGGTAGCAGTATCTTCTGTCTCTTTTTTAATAGTACTACCAACATCAGAGGTTAATCTCTACCTTTAAAAGATCTTTCGTCAGCCCTGATAGATACCACCACAGCGGGTATAAGACTTAAACTGCAAAGGTTTTCTTTGTATACTGGAATGTTTTTTGTTCTGCTAGTCGCTGTGTCTGTGAATACAGTGACCAACAGCAAACTGACAGATGCCAAAATCAGGATTCAATATTTCCATCCATATTGCTAGCTTTTAATCTGGTTGAAGCACATTCACATTGTACTTAGGAAAAGTAAAGCTTAGGATATCTGCTAGTGGATCAGTTGTAGTGTGCTTGGCCTTGCAGCCAAATACCTGAATCATCCAGAAGAAGGAGCCTTCAGAAAGGAATGTAAACTTTCATTATTTCTAATGCAGAGGAAAGCAGGAATTGTTAATTCCTGATTATTGCACCATGACAATTATTTCCAGATGGGAGAATGAAGTCTAGTAGAGATTTTTTTATTCTTCATTCTTGTTTTATGTTAAATCATGACATATATGTGGGAAAATAAAATACTGTTATTTTTTGAGTATGAATGGTCAGAAATTTGTTAGAATAATACCACTGAATCTGACTCTGTTTAAAAATTGCAAGCAACTTAACCTTTATCTTGGCCTTTAATTCAGACTTTTTGTGTAATGTAGCTGTCCAAAGAGGTAAATGAGCAATGCTTTACTAAAAACATTTCTACTAATTAATGCAGCTGTGACTGCTGTACAGTAATGAGATTTATTGCTTTATTTAAACTTGTCTAAAAACTGTAGATGAACAAATTAATATAAGGAAAAATGTGAAGGATTCAAATAATGGATTTCCTAAGATCTGATATTTTCTTTCAATTTCTTAAGAGATAATGTCTCCAGTGTAAATTATTCCTAGAATTCACTAACATTATGTTTATGCATCTCAAGACATATTGCTGAAAGATAACTGCCTCTGGTCTAATCTATCTTTATCCCTCCCACTCAGCTTTGGTTCTTAATCCAAATGCTCAAAAGCTATTTCAAATACAAATGTACTTACTGAGTCACTTCTATGTGTATGTTTGCCTTGTATTTGTGTCCCCATGTTCTTATAACTGAAATGTCTGAAACTCAGTAAAATGCTTATACACAATGATATCTATGTCATCAAATGCTGTATGCATTTGGAGAAACACACTACAGCAAGTCTGTTTATATCCCCAGGCTGGGAACCAGAATGTGATGTTACTCAGAAATAGGCAAATTACACTGACAACTTTAAAATATTTAAATATGTTGAAACACAGCATCATCTTCGTTCTAGCCCTAAATCAGAGCAGTTCTTCAACCTTTCAAAGATTCTGTCTTCTACTTCATTTTTTTTCTTTACCACAAACTAATACAATATTAATTAATCTTATGTAATAGAATCTTCTGTTCTGTTATTTCCCCTCAAAAAGCTATTGCTTCAATGCCAAATGATTAAGAACACCAGAAATATGCTTTCTATTTCGACCAGTGTCCATTGAGTCCAGTACTCTATCTTTTACAGTAGCAATAGGAGGTGCTATTTAGGGAGAACGTGATCCTAGTCACCATCTGTGCTCCATTCCTGTTATACTCTGCCAGCATCCACAACAGTTGTATTAAAGCTGTTAGAAGATACATTCTCACCTGTCCCTTTTGAGATGGGCATGTAGTTCATTTCAGGTGACTAATAAATTTGTTGAATTCCTCTACAAAACTTCTCATATTGTTCACCTTTGCAATCTCCTATGTCAAAAATTTCCACAAATTAACTTCCTGCTCCATGCAAAGTGCTTCCTCTTATCTATCTTAAATTATCTATTAGTTTTCAACTGCATTCTTGTGTAACCTTAATGTTGCAGAATTTGATGAAAAATATCTTTGCATTCAGAATATCCACCATCCTTATACTTCTATCACCTCAGACACATCTCTGTCTGTCACTTTAATGCATCTCAATCACATCTCTACTCACCTGCCCTGCTTGCAAATCGTACAATGCCTGCTTATTCAAGCTGTCTCTTGATGAGGCAGTTGCTCCGCCCTTTTTATCAATCATTTGCTCTTATCTATACCTTCCTCTACCTGTAATTTTTTTTTCTAGAGATATGGAGACTAGAACTGCACATATGCAATAGATCAGAGTGCCAAAATTTGATATGCAACAAAATGGTACCTTGGTCTCAAGACCCTTTCTGATGGTACTTGAAATATCATCAGAATTTTGCTGACTTTAAGAAAGAAAAATGTCAAGAACTGTCAAAATTAAATTCAAAATCTTCTTGAACTGTAACTTCAAGTTCTATGCATCATGTAGACCCATGGCAGGGGGGTTGGAACTAGATGATCTTTAAGATCCCTTCCAACCCAAACTATTCTATGATTTAGATTATTTTTATTTAGTGATATTACTTTCTTTTACCTACATTGAATCATATTTACCATTCGCTCAGTCTTGTAAAATTTTTCTGGAATGCCTTACCATTGACATTGTATTTGAAGGCAAGAGAGAGCTTATTATTATCTACAGAACTGAAAATTAGGTAACTTTTACATTATTTGTTTTTCTAGGATTTGACTGAATGAGAAAAAAAAAGAAAAATTTTGCTTTTTTTCTGCAGTAAGATGATACCTACAGTCTTGTGTGAAGAAATATGATTCTGAAATACATAAATGCCAAATGCTGTTTAGTTTTACATGCTTGTAGATCTCAGATCCATGTTTCTAGCTTTACATTTCAGACATGAGTATATGCTTTCAATGTATTTTCATTTTGAGGGAGTTGGGGCTGTTGAGGGAGTTGGGGCTGTTTTGAGGGAGTTGGGGCTGTTTAGCCTGGAGAAGAGGAGGCTGAGGGGAGACCTGATTACGGCCTATAAATACTTGAGAAAAGATGGTGGGGAGGTAGGGGAAGGGCTCTTTACATTAGTGATGGGTGATAGAACAAGAGGAAATGGGCATAAGCTTAGTCAGGGGAGATTCAGGTTGGATGTTAGGAAGTATTTCTTCTCTGAAAGGGTTGTCAGCCACTGGAATAGGCTGCCCAGGGAGGTGGTTGAGTCCTCATCCCTGGATGTGTTTAAGAATAGGGTGGATGATCTACTTGAGGATATGGTTTAATGGGGATTAGGGATGGTTGGACTCAATGATCTCTAAGGTCTTTTCCAACCTAGAAATCTATGAATCTATTGTACTTAGAGTTTTAATTTTGAAAGGACCATATTCTTCATCGTTTTTCACAAGTATTGTCGTAGATGGGATTCTGGTTACATTTTCCTTCAGAAATCCTTTCTATAGAATATTTCCTTAAACACTTCATACTATGCCTGCTGGGAACAATGAAAGATAAGGCAATTATGATGTAAGTAAATCCTAACAGAGTGTACAGTCGTCTCAGGTCGGTTTTCATAAAAACCAGCAGTCGTGTTCTTCACAAAAAACCATCCATGACGCATAGTCCAAGATTACTTCAGTGTAGGCAGTGCTTTGTTTAGGCAGTTCTTCTGTTCACCTGAGTCTGGCTCCTTGGGTCTCTGTGGACCTTCAGCAGTGCCTCAGCAGGCTTTGCACCATCAGGCACCACCACATAGTCACATGCCACAACCAGGAAGCAACCACACATATTTGCTTTTTAATGCATAAAACCCACAAATCCGATGGGCTGCCACAGCTGCCTCATGTTATTCTGGACACTGAAGTATAAAAGCTCCCATGAAACACTTGTTACATTTTAGAATTAGAGCATGCTTAAAGCAATATGAAACTCAGAGGAGGGATTGGTTCTTCGTCTTCATTTAATTAGCAGTGTCAAGGTCATAGACCTATCTCTTTTTCACATAATTTTTCAATCATTTCCCCTGTTGTGGTGGATTCTTTCTCTGTTCACCTTTTCACTTGTCCTGTGGAAAGACATGCCTCAGAGTAATCTCAAGTGAAGAAGTGCTCTCAGTCTTGTTAGTCACAGTAAAACAGGGTAGGAAGGGAGAGAGTTGCAACTGAGATGCTGGCAAGGCAAGTTATCTCAGGTGAGTTGCCCACATTATACTGCACTGTCTGTGCCACATGATTCCCAGAACCAAGTCAGTCCAGAATGGGGAAAGAAAGTAATTCTGTCTGCCTTGACAAACAGCCTGTGCCCTCTACTTGTACCCCTGGCCTTATACAATCACTTTAGCGGGGGATTGCTAAAGTGCAGATTAACCAGGAAATAGTAAAAGAAGCAGTGACAGAGGTTAAGTTAAAAATTTATATCTGTGCTAAACCATAATGTTAATTGCCAGGTCAGTTTGCCAGGGTGTTTATTCAGAACGGGTCTGAGTGAGTGATTAGATGATTGTTTCAGTCATAAACATACGAAAACTTGTGTGTTCACTTTGAAATGTGCATACGTGTACGTTATTAGAGGTTTTGGTTGCTTACAGTGGGTTTTTTCTGTCCCTCCTGCCCCCTTGAGCACTGGCAGACATGTAGAAAAATATCTTGGAAGGCAATTCAGAATATGCAATACTCTGGAGCAGTAACCATAGAGCCTGCTCTTATATTTTGAGTGTTTGCCTCTTTCCCTCTGCACTCAGGAGGCAAATTACCATTGGAACATATGTTTCTCCTCTGAATGTTTTTTTCAGTAGTAATATCACCAGTGGTCCATACTTTCTCCTTAACTGAAACAGATGGTTTAAAGGTCCTGGCATTAGCTGCACTGATTAAAATTAATAAATAAATACATTCTACTCTATTGATTTCTTTGGCTTCATGCCTCTAGGGAATAATGGCTGATTAGGAAGTGTCTCACTAAAACCAATATGAATCATGAATTCTAAACTGAGTTGTGCTGTGGCTTACTTAGAGCTCAGACAATGAATTTGAAAGTGAAAAAGCTTATTTGAAAGTGAAAAAGAAAATAATGGCTTTCACTGGTATTTCCTCATGTTTTGCATAAACAAGTTTCACATAACTAAATTTTCAACTCTTCTCCAAGGAGGCCATTGCACACTTTTAGTATAATGCATGTCTCTCTGTGATTCCACTCCTATTTATCGATTTTCATTTCCGAAAATTGCTTCTAGTTTGAGTTCTGCATACTAAATTGTCCATTTGCTTTTGCAGAGGATACATTTAAAACAATTAGGTTCTTCTACTTTAAACTTTTAACTATGTCGGACTACTACTATTTCACACTTTTGGAGTTTGATTCACAAGTGTCTGTAATCGGATAAAGTCTCTTGACTGATTTCAACAAGCTTTGTATCAAGACTTTTGCTTTTATTTTTTTAGAAATAGATCCTTAATGAGAGTAAGTATTGCAATAAAGACTGTAAAAATATACTAAATTTTACTAAATTCTCTTTTCTATGAATTTGAAGTCGGAAACTTTGAACAGTCTAATCCTGAGTATCAACAGCTATGTGATAATTACTATCTCAGTCATCTGTTTGTCAATATTGTTTTTGTAATATGGGATTCATGTTGATACATGAAATATCACCCTGCTTGATTGGATGGCTGTATCCACACTAGGAAACTGCACAGGAACAATCTAAGTGCTCATGTGAGATCAACTACAGTGTTTAAATGTTAGTATGCTCTTTGGAAGTCATGGCCTTTGCCAACTGATACAGTCTGGAGGATAATGAAGATAAAGGATTTGTCCATGAAAACACCATTCTGGGGGAAGAGAGGAGGATTATGGCTGAGAACTGAGCAATGGCCACAGCTCATTTATTCGATGATGTGGACATCCTCGAGTGGAGTCTACAGAATACAAGTAAGTTACTCAAGTAAATCCTTGCAAGATGCTGACTTGGGAGAAAATTCCTAAACCTAGAAGTGAAATAAATATTAAGGCAGCACCTATCTCCCAGTCTTCCAAATACTTTTTTGTTAAATCAGAGAAGTCGTTCATATTTTACTGGCTTCAGTAAAATCCATTTCATAGATTCCCTGGCAGTCTTTGAAAGAGTTTTGCTTATTATTTGTACCAGCATTAAAATGATTCCTTGGCATGTAGACTATTTAATATACTATTGATACAGCTAAAATTCAACTTTGTCAATACGCAGTGTTTTCTTTTATATTTAGACTAACAAACAGTATAATTGCTTAGTATCAGTGATCAAACACTAACTTTTCATAGAATTCTATACATGCTGTCACTGTCTGTACTTTCTACTTTTATCCCATACAAAAATGTGATAATTCACTTTCATGCCTTGCATTCAAAGCAGAGAAAATAAAGCAGCTCTGAATTTGGCTGAAGTCTTTAATAGTTTCCCATGACTTCCTGGAAAAGTAAAATTAGTCCTGTACTTACTGCTTTTGTTGAATCTGTCAGCATGCTGATTGTTTTGCAGAAGGACTTTGAAGTGAGCATGGGTCAGTTTCAGGAAAAATGAAGTTGTGCTATATTATTCAAGATTTTTTGGTAAAATCTAAGAATTGTTTGATGTTAATGTATTTCATTTGGGTTTTGGGGGTTTATGAACTATGAAACTGCCTGGCAGGAATGCAACCAGCTGTTTTGTCTTCTGTTTTGTTTGCCAAGAGTTTATTCTGTTGTTAAATCAGACTCCTGGAATAAATACAGTATCCCAAAGAGGTATTTGCAGAGTTAAGCCAAGATTCTCTGTATGTTCTGTTCTAGTACCATGTCACACTGGTATTTTGGCTTTGTTTTTACAATCCTCATGTTGTAGGAAGAAAAATCTGAATAGCATGATAGTAATTTGCCACAGAGATATTACCAAAGAAAATTGACGGTGTTTTAAAGCTAAATTACTTAGAAACAGCTGAATAAAATTAAAATATATGTTCTCTCAGGTTTAGGGCTGCGTTTGCCCTTGAAGTAGTACTATCACTGTTGAAAGAATAATTCCGTTGATGTATTTGGCTGCTGTTTAGATTTTTTTTTTTATTTGCTTAAGATTTTCTTCCATTTTGTTTTGAATTCTGAAGATTAACAATTCAGAGCTAATATGCTAGACTTGTTTCTGTTGATTCATCATTTCTGGGAACATTTTGTTGCCCTTACTGATAAAAGGTGGCTTTTGCTGTCATTCTGCAACTTTGGGGATGTAAGTAACAGTCCTTTTTCTATCTTTTGTACTTCAAAGTAAATGTACATAATTTCTGTGTCTTTCCCTCAATTGTCCACATCTTCTGCAGACTCTGAGAGTATTAGTGTGCATTTATTACTGCTTCTAAAGCACTCTCTAGCAATCATTTAATGAAGCAGCCAAACAAACTGCTGTGTAATCTGTTAATATCAGCATTTACAATATAATTAAGATAAAGTGTTTGAAAATGAATGTCTTATAGTTTTATGTCTAATTAGTTTCTGCTGATTACCACAAAACACTTAAAACTGTAATAGCTAAACAGAATAATTAAAATCATAAAATGATGCCCCAGTGTCTAAACTACATAGGTGGATTTATGTTCTCCTAGATCATCTATTGCTCTGAGATCTCTTGACACATAATATGTCTGCTGTAATATCTGTCTTTCGTTTTGATATTCCTGACTTATGCTACTTGCAAGTTGTGAATCAGAGAAAAATGATCTGGTAAAAGAAAATAAGATAGTTATTCAATTATATAATAGAAATAGTAATAGTGTGAAAGCAGATGGTTTTTATTATGCCAGAATAAATTGTATCTCAAAATCTGGTGGGCTACTGCAAGCTGCATTGTTTGCCATATTTCTGATTACTCTGTTGGAACTGAGTATTTGAACCTGCCCCAAATGAACAATTTTTCTGTGTATTTTACCATGTGTATCCTCATCATCTTCTGTGACTACAAATTGGAGAGTAAAGGCGTTTTGTTTAAACACAGTAAAAGATGGGACAACAAATATTCATTCCTTCCAAATTGCACCTGGTTTTGGAAGACAGGAAGTAGATTGATAACTACATTATAATTACATTCTCCTTCCTCTCTTGCTTTCCTCCTTCTCAAGTCAGTATTACAAAATCACCCTCTACCAACACGCATGGCTTCTGTAAAAATCTACAAATATCTATTTCATGGCTACCTGTGTTATTATTGCAAATGGGTGTACACTCGGTGCTGTTCTTAGGCTTGTAAAAGTGCCTCTGCATTAGTGTTTAAATGGGTATTAGGAGTCCATTTGGTTGTCACCACTGCACATGCAGAGTAGTGTCACAACGTACAAACTTGGCTCCTCTTAGAAGAAATTTAGCTGAAGACGCACTCCTGGAGCAAATCTAATGCAATGCAGCCACAAAGTGGAATCCAGTCCAAGGGACTACATTAGAGTTTCTCAAAAGTAGAAAAGTAAATGTATGAAGAGTGAGGAGTAGGTCATCAGCACCAGCTGCTTTGCTGTTTAGGTCTGTTTCTGTTGATCCACAGAACTTGCTAATGTAGATGCAGCCTTACAGCAGCAACTGGAATCAAAACTGGGGACCTCAGGCTCAAATACAGGATCAAATTGCTATATGTCAACCGAACCACTTATTGTACACAATGATTATCAACATACACATTCTTAATCCTCAACAAGAGTGAGACAATGTGTTAGTATAGCCTTTAGTGGTAGAAAGCTGACCTAATTCAAGTAATATTGTATCAGCTAAAATCATTCACATAGACACTTACCACAGATTTGCTGATACTTAGGGTGGGATTCATCTCAATTCATGATATTGCAATTGCTGTGAGATAGAGGCCTTGATTACAGCAGAAGCTACCATTTGAAACAGATGCAATCTCTCAATTTGCTGCAGCTCATGGTCTTGCTACTGCTATGATGTTTGCGATGGGAATACAAATCTAAAACGTTCAGGTATTATCACTTTGCTGATCTGAATATGATAATTGCTCACAGTTTGTTTGTTTGTTTGTTTTTTCCCTTCTCTATTATTGTGTCTGTGATAATAAGGATTAACTTTGAGAAACTCTATTTTATTTATGTTTTTATTTATCTGGAAATGAGCTGGTATTAGCTCTACCTAAGGAAAATGGGACTTAATATTACCTATTTTTACTGTATTGATGCACTTGAACTGAAAGAAGCTCATGAGTATATTAAAGAGGTCTTGTGTTAATATAGAAAGCTTGGGAGGTAGATTGTAGCATTCAAATCTAAAAAATGTTTCAGGAAGAGTTCTGAAGAGATAAAGTTGACAGGAAAGACAGTCTGGCTGTAGGTACTCTAACAAAATTAACATGCCTGAGCTTGTTTTCTATTGCTGAGGCTAACTGCCACAGAATAGCTGTTTCATACAGCTACTCTTGCTCTCCCTAGAACAGGGACGCTACACCCAGGGATTTGGTTTCTGCGTGTTCTAACTTCTGAGTGAACCCTTGTTGATTCAGCCTCTTGCTAAAGAGGATACTTGGTGATTGCTGTGAACCAAAACTGTATTAATGATTACAATACACAGACAATTGCATTCTAAAGATCAAGATTGTCTCCTGACCTGCTCAAGATGCATGCTATGGATGAGTACTAGCATAGACGTAACCTTATCCATTGTTTTGTTCTACCAGATGTGGGACAGTCAGGCCACCAGGGCTGTGGAGTGCACCATGCAGTACATCTTCCCTGCATCTTAGAAATAGCTGTTGAGATTAGAGTCCTGGTTTACATGAGTATCTTTGAGAGTCTGTGATGGTTTATAAAGTATTGTCAAGGTTTATTAGAAGTCATTGTGTGGTGATAATGTACTTTGATTTTATTTTTATTTTTTAAAGTTATTGTGACCATTTTTGCGCATTTGCTTTATATTTATTGTTTATTATGTCTTATAATTCCAATAAATAAGGCATTCACATAGCAAATGTGAAAGACGTCATGTCATTTAAAATGGAATAAATATACAGAGGAAAGAAAAATCGTAGTATTTTATCAGGTCTGCTCTGTGACATATATTTTCTTCATATGTCCCTATCTTTGAAAACATGCCATGCCATTTGTACATTTACAGGCATCTAGAGAGTCCCTTTTTTTCAATATCTTACTATGAGTAAGGAAAAACCTTATTTTTCTGGCCTTCTATTGTTTTATAAAAACTAATTCCTAAATCACATGTGAAGGTAACATGTTTATATTATATATTATATTTATAGTATAACATTATTATAATGTTGATATTATTTATTTCTCATTTCTTTCTTCAAGAAGCGTAGTCTGTTTATTTATGTAAGTGATGGATGAAGTAGAGGTATGATTAAACATGTTAGTTGGATGGCTGATAAAAATTCAGGCTTATTCCCATTGAAGACTTTATCTTTATATGGAGGAGTCATTCTTTCTGTATCAGGATCTAAAGCATTTCATCCTTCGTGTATGCATAATCAAAGGACTCTCCAAAACAGAAATAATGCCAAATTACTGTATATTAAATTAATTTAGATGTGCATTAATATCGATCAATACCTGAACTGCGGACACTGACAAAACTATAGGACTAGAAAACTTGTGCTGAACAACACAGCTTCACGACTCAATATATTCTTTTACAATTAACTAGACAATAAATACAAATGAAAAGCCTCTGGAGCCCTTGGTAATCATTTTATTCTACATTTTCTCGAATTAGAAATAGAATATATGTTTCAGTCATGGGTAGTGAAGTGAATTTGTACACTTGACTATATGATCTAAATCTCTAAATTTTATCCAACCAGAGCTTTGTTTGATCACATCAGTAACTATTATTTAATGGCTTTTTCTTGTTGTACATATGCCATTTAGTATAAAAGAACTAACTACTTAATACATTGATAACTGTATTTTATTTTTCTTTATTGTTAACTTATGATTTAACCATCAAACATACAAAAAAATACTTACAGAACTACTTACAGTTAATTGATAGTCAAAGCTTTTAGGAACTGATGTGAGCACACCAGAAGTTTAGGAAACATTTACCTTAAGCTACATATGTTTAATCCCTGTGTAGGAGGGAGGGGAATAAATCTATAGGAAATGTTAGGAACCCAACTGTGAGGCAAATTACCCAATCTGTAGATATAAGAATAAATGTATAATCATTGGCACAGAAGTAGAATGTAGAGCACACTTTCTTGTATGTTATTACGTCTTCAAAATGATCTTAATGCGTTTTAATGCTTAAAGAAATTGCTTGGACTGTTAGGCAGGACCTGTGAGTGCATCCTCTCACATACGTTTTCCAGAGAACAGTGTATTACACTTGGGGAGAAGATTGCATTCCTAGAGCAACAAAGGGAAAGTGGTCTGTCCTGAAAACAAAGACTTAAGTCTGCCTTACTTTGCAACATCTGCCATATATGTTCCACCTAAAGGATGCCCTCCAGCTGTAATTAATACAAAGAAAAGGAAAAAGTGAAGGTTATGAATTGCTTCTTCCAAATGCCGATAGGACTGGAATCATGAAGCTCTGGGCAGGGATGTAGAGGATTGTAAAGGTCAGGAAGGGTAAAAACTAGACTTTTAGAGGAAGTAAAACCTGAGATCTTTAGCCTTTGTTCCAACGATGTGCTAATTCTGGAACTGCCTGTATTTCCACAAGGAATGTGAAGAGCTAGATATGAATTAGACCTGTCTCCTTCATTTGAATCCTATCATCCTCTATTTGCAATAATGAGAGCTCAATTTCATTAATGGAGGCAGAGGAGGGGAATTTGATAATGAAATCCTGCTACACAAAGAAATTTAGGTGTTTTTTTTTTTTTATGCCAACTGCAAACAGATTGCCTTTTAATGATGTCACACCCTCACACACAAAAAAATTTGTACAAACAAGATAAGTTTAGAGAATTATTTTTTCTTAGCATGCTGGTTTTGGCTGGAATAGGATTAATTTTCTTCCTAGCAGCTAGTATGAGGTTATGTTTTGGATTTGTACTGAAAACAGCGTTGATAATGCAGAGATGTTTTAGTTACTCCTGAGCAGTGCTTAGACGGAGCCAAGGCTTCTCACCCCACCCCACTAGTGAGTAGGCTGGGAATGCACAAGAAGTTGAGAGGGGACACAGCTGGGACAGCTGACCCCACTGACCAAAGGGATATTCCATACTACAAGACGTCATGCTCAGCATTTAAAGCTGGGGGAAAAAGAAGGAAGGGGAGGACGTTCAGAGCGATGGCATTTGTTTTCCCAAGTAACCATTACGCACACTAGAGCCCTGCTTTCCTGGAGATGGCTGAACGCCTGTTTGCCGAAGGGAAGTTGTGAATTAAGTCCTTATTTTGCTTTGCTTACATGCACGGCTTTTGCTTTGCCTATTAAACTGTCTTTATCTTAACCTACTAGTTTTCCCACTTTTACCCTTCTGATTCTCTCCCTCATCCTACTGGCGGGGAAGTGAACGAGCAGCTGTGCGGTGCTTAGTTGCTGTCTGGGGTTAAACCATGACACTGAGGTAAGGGAGAAATCTGCTGGGATGCACATGCCAAGAAGATTTTGCAAACAACCAGAGAAAAAAAGGTTGAAACAAGCAGCCCATTAAAGATTTAACTTGGCCTACAGACCCAGAAACACAGTTATGACATTATTTCAAGAATAGGAAACTTTTTTTCTTTATTTCTGGAACGTATAACTAAACTTTCAAGATGTTTCGTGAATCTTTGAAATGTTTGAATGAATTTGTGCTGAATACCTGTAGGTATATCCGTCATATTTATTTTGATAAAACTCTATGGAGCAAACTTGGTGGAAAGAATACCAGGAACCATAGAAAATGATCTTTTACATGTCATATCTTCCTTTCTTTTCCATTTTATTATGTTGAACCATATAGGTGATCTGGTCCATGCATAGAAGAGTCTCTCAAGCTATCCTACTAAGTAAAATGAGGTTGCATGTTTACTTATTTTATAGCCTTTAATCAATAACAATACTGTAAACTTACTTGGCACATAATGAAAAGATCTTCTGAATTTAATATCATTATGCTTATGCCAACTATCTGATCTTATGATTAGCTGAGTTATAATCAGAGATTTTACTTTAAATTTTATGGTGAAATGACTTGTGATGTTGGTCCAAATTATGCATAGATGATAACTGACAACAATGCTATATCTCTGAGCAATAATATAATATCTTTGCTAGAAATAAGTGCTAGAGCTCTTATTTGGAATAGTCCTGTTGAAAAAATCATAGGTCAGGGTTTAATTTCAATTTGATTATACAGAGTTTATTTTTTTCCCATCCTTAACATCTCATTTTTAGCAAAGAATAGATTATCTGCTTGTTATATAGACAAAAATTAGGCAATTCTCATTAATGAAGCATGCAGCATATGATTGGTTTAGGTTAAAAAGACCTATGAAAAGTTTAATTTTGCCTAAGTAAGGCTGAAAGGTAGGTTGAAACACAAATAAGGCCTTGGGACCTGTGTGGTAAGTATGATCTACTCTGTCAATATTTACATTTTAATTAGTAAGGTAATGGGTCTTCTCAAAATGATATACCAAAGAAATTATTAATTCTAAGTCTTAGTTGTCCAGATAGTAACCCTAATTCATGTTGACTTAGTGGTCTGTACCAATAGTGCAGAGACCAGATTTTATTTGGGAAGCAGGAAGAAAATTATGAGAGTATCTTCTAGAAGAAAAGAGAAGCTTTTAGAACTCTAGCATTAATTTATTCTATATGTTTCACTATTCTTTATACAAGGATGGGATAATGATTCCTCTCACACTAAGTGATAACAGAAGATTGATGGTTTATACCAAAACTGGTTTAAAACCATAGAGTTATATTGAAACATATGGGGGGCTAGCCAATATGTAGCCATTGACATGTGACAGCCTAGCTAACTGTTTGCAAGAACTCTTCAGAAATACAGTTTTGTCTATACATTTCATCTTGAGATTCAGGCCTCCAGCACTTGCTTATTTGTTTACATTAATTGGGGGAAAAAAATGGGAAAAAATAATTTTGAATTTGAGTCTCAACATCAAGTCTGGAAAGTAATTGCTGTATGGAATGGAGTCTGGCAAAGTCTCTAGAGGTCAAGCCAAGGAGAAGAGAATGTGCCTCACAAAGAATGACCATTTTTTCTGATGCTGACTTTGTACTGTCATCCTGTATTCCTGGATGTACACAGGGCTCTAAAAGAATCGTAGAACTTGCACAGCCTGCTGACCAGATGCGTGTATCTACTGTGGTCGGAGTCATTATTCAGGGTTCTGTTCATCTTGCCTAAGGGGGGGACTTCCCTTCTTCCTGAAAAAAAATTAAACAGAAGCTGAGAATCTAAAATTTTGTTTCCCCTATTCACTTTCTGTGCCTCAGAAGCATCTAGGCTGCATTGGCACTTCGGAATTTCTCAGGTTTCCAAGATGAAGTTTTGTGCATTTCGGGAGTTGCTCTACCTTGAAGAACTTTGTGGCTACCACAAAGCTTTGCTAATGTGGATACAGAAATAAGACATCTCTCTGCATAACTGTCCTGGAAAGCTAATTTTAGCAAGCATTCTCAAAGACTGCTGAACATACATGGTCTTATGTTAGGGGCTGTTAAATCTGCTGC
This sequence comes from Tauraco erythrolophus, assembly GCF_009769465.1. NCBI lineage: Eukaryota > Metazoa > Chordata > Aves > Musophagiformes > Musophagidae > Tauraco > Tauraco erythrolophus. The sequence continues at coordinate 79,686,927 of NC_141465.1, read as the reverse complement.
AGAATCATGTCCCCAGGTCCAGCCAGTTCCAAGGCTGAGCACGTATTCCCAATATCCCGTGTGCATAAACGCACAACAGGGATATAGGCGACTTATCAACATGGATAGAAAACATAGTGTTAATGTAAACGCAAACAGCACCAACGGCTTGATGCTGTTCATTTCTCTGACCAGTCAGGATGAAAGTCTGGAAAATACATACGTGTGTGTGTGTGTGTGTGTGTATATGTGTGTATATATATGTATAATGTCCCTGCCTTGGACACCTAGCCTGTCTACTAGCTGACGCTGGATCTTTGGTCTCCCCAGTTGCTGGCACTCAGGGATGCTACCCTACCTGCAGGCTCACAGCCCTACTCCTGCTGCTGGTACAGGTGTCCTTTAACCACACACATCCCCAGACACACATACGAGGGATTCCTTCAGTACCCTTAGAGACTCATCCTTCTGGTCTTTAGTGACCTCACACACCAACGTATGTGTGAGTTGAATGATTAAAATGCGATTGTGTAAGGTGAGAGATCTTAATAAAGTTTCTACCAGGGAGAGTGCTGCTGCATCAAAGCTAGAGGATCTTTGAGGAGGAAGAACTGAAATTATCCTTCAGAGAATTAAACTTCTTTTCTTTTACCTTAACTTTCAGATTTTTAAGTATGAGATTACAAATCTGTGACTTCTCTTCAGCAATTTGGGCCCATAAAATATTAAGAATTCATTCTTCACTGACGCATTTCTGTAAGAATACCTTGAGAACACACCTTCCTTTTTCTTAATGAAACTAGACTGTAGTGTAAGAGTTAGGACAATAGAAGAAAATGTCGATATGAATCACTGTGAACAGGGAAAACACTTCAGTCTGAATCTCTGATTTTTTGCATGAAAACCCTAATAATTAAGGTGTGATATAAAAGAAAATGAACAATATCTGTTCTTCTATTGTCTTAATTTTAAGGAAGGGTGAGACATTGAGACATGTAAATTATTGATTTCTGAGCCATATCTTCTTCCCTAACACTGTGCTTGTACCAAAGTCTTTGCCTCTTGGGACATTATGAAAGTTATTTTCCTCCCAAGCTGAATCCTTACTACTAGTAGTGCTCAGTACTGTACTATACTGTACCAGCTCACATTAGAACTGCTTTATTTTCTTTGCAATTTATAGAGTAATGTAACCCAGTTCTGCATGTAGAACAACACTACAAAAAAACAAAAGATCAAATTTTGCTATATCTGATAGATTAGAGATCTGTTAGTGAGTATTAGTTTATAAATGCAACTGTATTTTACTAGCATCTATACTATGTGTATCGAAGTACTGTATTATTGAAATGATTGTATACAAAAGTCCTGACTTGAGCATCTTCTAGGATTATAATTTATTAAACATTCATTTTTTGAAAGATATAAAGAGAAATGGGAACACTAAACTCTAGAAACTAAACCTCAGAGTCAAGATTTTTATGTATTTTGACTCATATTTTATCAAAGGCATTCTATATTTTTCTGCATTAATACTTGATCTGTTAGTGAGTCTCATTTCTACATGAATTTACACTACAGAACCATGCAGAAAAGAATGCATTCCAATAATGAAATCCTTGTCAGGTTAAGTGCAATATAAAATTCTACTAGCATTTGAAACAAAATTCAAACTCCATCTGTCATATAATATCCCCAGAGCAGCTAGGATATGTACATATGCAATTGGATTATGACAAACTGAAAAACATCCAAAGTGCCTTACAAAAATTCTTATGATGTTTCTTCCAGGCTTTAACAATGATTTTTTAACTTTATATTAAAGTCTTTAATGCTAGAAATTCATACTTACAATAAAATGAAAAATATATAACTGCGTTGAATAGGAGGTTCTAGTATTTTCCTAATTAGATGCTCTATGTGAGAGAAAATATAATACAATAAACATGCCTCATCTCAAAGAAGTTCAAGATTTTTTATATTTCATAAAAGCTTTAGAATGCTGACTCATCTATTTCTGATGTTCAGTTGTTGGCATGCTTTGTGTGAAATATTTCTGACACAAGGGAAAGAATTCAAAGCTTACTGTTACTGTGCTAAAGAAATGCATAAAACTTACCATAAAAATCTGTGTTAATTGTAAGGAAATTGAATAAACCAAAATATTTTATGTATTACTCTCAGAACTTTTAGAATATTTTTTTCTCTATCTTTGAGACAGTAGGAAGACTGCCATCAAATGGCTGACATTTACTGTCTTTCCATCCTTTCTGATTGATCCCTTCACTGGAATTTCATGGAAGAAATTATCACACCCCTTTGAAAGGACTTAGTATTCTATCACTTTATAGTTACAGTTTTTCCAGTTAAACATTAAGGTTTCTCATTTTCACTTTGTTCTTTTAAATGGTCACCCCTTTCCTTCATTTTCTGAAGGAGAGTCATTTTTGCAATGAGCTTTTAGTGCAACAATTCAAGGAAAAGAAATGAATCGTCTTTAGAATATGTAGTGCCAGCTAATACCCTTCCGAAATTAGTAGTGTGTATGTCCAGGCATTCTTACATGGTTAATTTTAGGATGAGGTTTGTCTTCTGAAGATGCTTGTTTCTTTCCATTGACTATGAAAGATTCAGTGCCTCTAAAAGGTGAGTACTACAGCTTAACTAGCCTGTAGATGTCTAAATTGAGTAGACAAATCCTACAGTGAAGAAAAGAATTAAACCTCATTTATGGACAGATGCTTGTTTGTTTTTTGTTGGGTTTTTTTTTTTTTTTCAAAACTGAGAATAGAACAAGGAATCAGACTTCTGACTTCAGGAAGCATCTTTCAGTCAACTTGAGGCTGAAATGAATTAATTACTCACTGGACTTGCCTGTCTTTCAGCGGAGGCAGATGCCTAAGTTTAGATTGCTAAAGCTGTATGAAGTGACTCCCACTCTAAAACCTGAAAAGATACATAAGCAGTTTTTGTGACTTGATAACCCCTCAGTCTTGACATCATCTGTTAGTTTAAGCCCGCTCTGATATCTTTGAAAAACTCAGGTAATTAAATCGATTTTCTGTATGGTACTTTTTGTAAATGTTTCCTGTTTTCTGATTGGTTTGGGTGTGGTTTTTTCATCGTTGTTTTTTTAATGCACGTATAAGATAACCAAGTTTCTCATTATATGTGATTTAAACAAAGCTTTCTACGTTCTAAAAAAGAGAAACACACTAGATTCACATATCAATGAATGGTGTTGCTGGATTGATCCTGTTTTTCTCAACTGTTCTTGGAGATTGGAAGGTTTCTATTGATATCTCCTATGTAGGTGATCAGTGAGGATGGGTAATTATGAATAAAAAGCATAATGGCAATATTTAATAACTGTGAGCACATGGACTAGAACAATACAATGCAATTCTGAAAAAGTTCTCTGATTTCCAAAGTAACCAAAACTGTCTGTAATCTATGTACTATTCATTTCACTTTAAAAAGAATAACCTAAATAGCAAAAATACTTATGATAATGGAAATCCTGAGTTAGCATGTGCATATAAAAAGGATTCAGAAAAGACAGACTAATATACCTGGAATTTTGTGTGTGTGCTAGCTAAGGAGTACATGTGACCTTATAAATATTTATGCAAGGCTCAAAGCCATCTGTCAACAATTAAAGTATATGTCACGTTTAATAACATAGTCTGCATAGATTAGGATTACTATAATTAGAGTATTGCGCATATATTGCAGCTGCAAAATGGATGAGCCAGGCTTTCTCGGGAATTTCAAAAAAGGCTTCTTCTATTTGGTAATACTCTGCATGGTATTTGATTGCATCTGAATAAGTAATGTCGCAGGGAAATAGTATAGGCAGCTACTTGAACTTGAAGCTAGTTTTTCTGAGAAAAGTTATAATCTTATCGCACATACGAAGACCCAATGGGATCTAAAGAATAGTTCTATCAAACCTTTCTGAGAAGGCTCTGATTGTAAATGATCCACTTTTTTATTTACCAAGAAAGCTGTTCTCAACTAATATACTGTCCCCTCCTCCACCACTTTGATACTTCAAGGACACCTTAATTCTCTTGAAGATTTTGAAGAACAGGCATGATGCATTTTGACAAGACTAGGCAATAGCAACTATTTTAAGAACAGTTTGGAGACAAAAAGGATTTAAAAATACAGCCCTCCATACATGATAAGTCTCAATTTATGCAAAGCAGCCTTACTACACAACAAGCATAACCAGAAGAGTGTAGATATATAGAATTCATGAAAATAAATGAAATCTGAAGAACAAGGATGTGGGGTAAATTGTGTGGCAGGAAGGACTTATTTTAACCTCATTGAGAATTCACTTGCCCTCTGAAGAGTGCCAGCACACAACCTCAGTGACTGGAAAACTATCAATGCAAGGCTTAAGTGGGGCATAAATGATGTACTGGTGTTTGTGCTAGCTTTCTGTCTGAAGGATATATTCTGGAAATGAAAAGAAGGTATATAGAATCTTGAGGAAAACTTGGTAAATAATGCAGAAGACTATGTTTTTGCTGTGGTGTGTTGTGTGGCAAACTCTTATTATAAGATTGGGCCAAAGTCACAGGTAAGGACTGGTTGTATGCTTTTGTAATTGATACTTGAACTCACTAACCTAAGGAGATTCCTGCTTATTAATTATTTTAAGGTCCTGCTTGATTTCTTTTATACTGAGGGGGAGACTATTCTTGCGTAAAAAAATTCTCCCCACCAAAACTGTGCTATAGACAGCATTGATATTGTCCATTGTGAGGTAAATGAATACTGAAGGTTTTTGTTTCATGATTGAGTTCTGTATCAAATTTTATACATATCTACTCCTGCAGCATCTTCTAGATCAATTTAAAATGCTTTGATCGAAGGAAAAAGTTCATATGCAGCTACTGAAGGGGGAAATGTATTTTTAATGTTTAAATTTTGTTAAGTGTGAGGGACCATTATTAACTTGTATTGTCTACAGAACAATGGCTAATGCAAAAGTAATGGCTTCTTTCTACTTCTGTCTTTTATTTAACTTGGTTTCAAATATTTCTTGGAGTGTACCAGTTTTATAAAGATATACTAAGTTTGAAATATACTTTTTTTCTTGCTGAATTACTTTAACCATTTGTTTAGAAACCTGTAGAATTCTGCCATAATGGGATGCGATGCGGTGCCGTAGTTTGTTGTTAATGGTTTAGTGATCACTGTGCATAAGAGTCTCTCAATTCTCTGAGTGCATAAATCACTTGTGGTAGCACCTTTTGTTATCTGTATATGCCTCAGTTTTACTGTATATAGCTGAAGTGTACATTAAGTATTATTCGGTAATCCCTCTTCTAGACCTAGAGAATGTGAGGATCAATGCTTCGCATGCAGATAGGTTAGAAAAAAAATCTAAATTCCTCATTAATACAGGCCACAGACTTTTGTGGACCTACCATCCTACAGCACTTATCAGCTGGTACACGTAAGTGTCTTGGATGCATGTGCTGTCATTTGTGCGAGGTTTCTGAAATGCTGAGAATGCCACAAACACGTCTCGTGGCCCAACTGACTGTCGGTCTGGGCTGCTCACTTCCACTCTTCTGCTGTAGAGATCAGTGATTTGTATGCATGTCAAGTTTATCTTTCATATGACACTTGCGGTTGTAACTTATTTCAAGTATGCATTACCCAGGGCTAAAGCAAGATGGTTTTGTCTCGTCGAGGAATTAAAAGATGTACTATGTCCTGTTTGTCAACAATTTGTTGATTATTCCCCGTTATGTGCTAAGCACCAGTGATTATGGTTCCTGTCATCTCTCACTGATTGTACTGATAAACCACGGGTGAATTATTTCACAATGTCATCATCAGTTGTCAGAGAACAGGCTTTATAACCATTCATTAGCTTCAAGGCTTATTGATGTCACTGATCTGTGTCACACAGAATCCCTGTCAAAATAACTCAGCTACATAGAGCCTGCAAATTAGTATGATATTAGATTGGCATGATAAGTGAACAGAAACAGGCTTCTTTGTTTCTTTCTGACTCATTTCCTGCTGCAATATTCTTTTAGTCCTTTTCAGAAAAAATAGTTGGAAAGATACTAAGTGGACACGACTGCCTTGTGAGATCCTCTTGTATCTGAGGTGGGACTATGCAGTCCTTCCCTGCAGTGTGTTTTAGAAGGAGCTAGCACTCCTCATATCTGCATCCTTCATATTATGTTTTGATAAGGATCATGGTCCCAATAAATTTGTCTTAATTCTAAGATCAAACTTACAGATGAGTGAGTTCCTTGTTTTCTCTTGACTTCCTATTTCTTCACAAAAATCTGGATAAGTGGTGTGTCTGAAAATGTCATGAAACAGTAGAAAGAACTTCAACTTTAGAAAGTGGCAAGAATTAATTCTGTACCTGCTTACTTATTTTATCTGTACTCCCTTCCAGGCTATGTTTTTTTTTTTTCCAAGCTCTAAGCAGCTTCATCACTGCTATGTGTTAAACACACACAGTGCCTCAGCTGAAAGGAATGTACTTTTGATATGTCACAGGAGTTTATTCAATTTATAAAATGGTCTGTGTGAGGCTCAATTATAATGTCAAAATAGATAGAAAATAATTTCTTTCTCAAGCTGTATACAATAATTAAGAAGATTTTTTTAAAGTTAGTCAGTAACCTAAATTGCGATGCAAAGACCTCAAGCTGATCAAAATTCAGTCAGTTCTTTGACTGAGGTGAACTGGATATTTCTATTGCCCGAATTTATTTGTTCATTTCTAATACAATCAAACAGTGGCACAGATAAAGTAGAAGCTTTAGGGTTTTTTACTTTAAGGCAACATTCTGTGGTCTGTGCTACAATGAGGAAAGACTTGTTGAAAGCTTAGTCACTTCACAGGACTTTCATATTGTCGTCAGGGCCAGGAGCAAAAGAATGATATCTTAGCAGCAGATTAGGATATCTTTGATATCCTTGACCCCGGGTCAAGTGACCAGAACTGATTTCCAACTGAATCAGCTTTTGGCATAATTTTACAGCAAAACTGCATTCCTTATGAGTTGCCTAAATTGCTGTGCAACTGTTCTCAACAGTCTTTGATTTTAGGATTCATGTTGCAATACACATATATATCTGAACTGTTCTTTCTTACCAATAGAGAGAAATAGATGGTTCTAGGATGCAGTTCACCTCATCCTACAGATACGCCTAAAGCAAGTCAGAGGAAGGACAAAAAAAGTTTCCTGTTTCTTTCTGCTGACCAGAAGATATTGGGATGAGTATCTCAGATGCAAATACCTATAATTAATTGACATGAATCCTAGCAAAATATCAGGAAGCTCTTCCTTTTGATTCGTCAATTTTTGTTTGAATGATATAGCAGAAACAGATAGAGGCACAGTTATTAACATTCAGACATCTTCTTAAATGCAATATTAGTCAACTTAGTTTTCATGAATTTTACACAGCAGCTATTGCTTTTCCTCACTCACTCCGGAGTCCACTCACATGAGGGCTGGAAATGTTATCACCGGAAAGAAGAAAGTAGCTTTGTCATGCTGCTGGTGGATGAGAGAAGCACTGTGTGTGTGAGTCAGCACTGCTGGTGAGTCACCTGCACTGACCATCCACCCAATTCCATTCACTGAAACAGTTCTCAGGATAAATCATTGATTTATCCACTCACAATAGGGTAGCAATAGGGAATGTAATGCACCTCTAATAATCTGGTAGTGATTTTGCTCATAATAGCACCACTGGTTATTGTAATACAGCTTTTTCTATAATATCTTCTGAATGGCCTTCCAGATGAAATGTCAAGTAACGTATTATTCCTATAAAGTGAAAAGCATTCTGGAAGGTGTTGATATTTTTAAAATTCTTCCTTTAACTGGCTTAATATCATGCCCTTTCACCTGCAGCTCTGTTAAGTATAAGGCAAAGTCAAACCCTGAAATAATTTGTCTGCAATTTTCATTATCTGTTATGAAATTTAATTCACTTCAGCTGTAGCTTTAGTCTTATGTTTTCACTGATACTGAGAGGAAACTAGGATTTACAGATCATTAACACTTCTTAAGTAACAATCCATGTCATAAAAATGGCAGAACTTTTGCTTTTGTAGATATAAGCTCAGAATTGCTAGAGACTGGAAATACACAGAAGGACAAGTGATGTAGTATAGATAATTTGCTATGGAATCATAGAATCATAGATTCATAGAATCATAGAATGGTTAAGGTTGGAAGGGACCTCAAAGATCATCTAGTTCCAACCCCCCTGCCATGGGCAGGGAAATCCTCCACTACACCAGGTTGCCCAAAGCCTCATCCAACCTGGCCTTGAACCCAATCCTCGCTTATTTTTCAGTAGCAATTTTATATAAACATACCTTCAAGCGTTAAATACATATTTTATTCTTAAAAGAATAAAATAAACATTTGCAGGTTAGTGAGTTCTTTTCCATTCCACAGCTTCTCGGTATACTTTGGTTTCTTCTCTTATGTCCTGTGTAATGGTACTCACCAGATTAATTGAAACTGACTGAGCTCAATGTATGTAATTGTGATTAATTCTCCATGTGATTTTGTAAGTTCTAGATTTTAACACTGAAAATGTTTGATTTGAAACTTTTTTCAGAAAATTTAATTCGTAAGTTATAATCAGCATCTTTTTTCTCACAAATAATTTGATTTTTATTCTTGCTAGTAGTACATTTATATAGAGAGAAAACATACAAAAAAAAAAGAATTTTTCCATTGTATAACTGTAGCATCTAGTTAATGGTTGGGATCTCATTGTGCTTCTGTCCACTTGGCCTAGTTGTGCTAGAAACTTTGTTGTTACCAAAGAAACAAACAAAAAATATACTGTCTGTCTAAAAGAATTAAGAATTCACTTGGAAAACTCTTTTTGTAATTATTTCTTTTCTATAAATCTTATCTTAGACACCTGCCTTTTCTCATTTGAATAGCTCCCGGCTTTCTATTGGCTTCGTGACCAGGATTATGGTTCAGCTGCATGTACACAGTTGCCTGAAGCCACTCCAGCTGCTGCTCCTGAAGGTCTTCTGAAAATTCTCTATCACAGCTCTCCGCCCATGTAGTGTCCCAAGTACTCTAGGCCATCTCAAATGGCACTAGACAAGCATGTCCAGAAAATTGAATCAAACCTCAACCATGCAAAATACTACTGAGGACTTTAGACACCCTACAGAAAAAAAATCTAATTTTTTTGGCATCTACACTGAAGTGTATGACTCTGAAGCCAAAGGCCCCCCAAAATCCTGGGTAGACTTTTTCACATGAGCTTTATCTGATCACAGTATGCCATGATATTTAAATCAATTCTTTTATTTATTCTTGTAACTCTCAACTGTTCATTACACCACTTGATATTAAGATATCTACTATTTAACATAGTCTGTTCTGGAAAGATAGAATTCCAGCTTCTAAAGAAGAACATTGTTTTAGTCTACCCTTATGACAAAAGGAAATGGTCTAATATATGTCATACCTATTAGTATCCACCCTTGCCAAGAGAGAAAAGTCTAAAAATGCATACGAGGATAAGATAAAGGATAAAATTATTTGCAAATTATCTGAAAAATTATTTGTAATGTCAAGTAGAGGGGTTATACCATTAACCTTCAAAGTCATACGATGTAACAAATGAACAGAAAAGAACAGTGAAATAAAAAATCCAAGCAGATCCGTGACTCTAAGGAACAGACATTAAAGACTGTCATACTCTAGATTTAGAAATATTTTAAATGAAATTTTGCTGGCGATGGTATTTTCCTGAAAGGTGTGCGTTTCTCTTTCATTATTATTGTCTATTTCTGCTTGTAGCTATGCTGTCTTCATGGATGGGTGAAACAGGCAAAGAACATTAGTCTCTAAACATTAATCACATATAATGTGACTTTGTTCTGTTATTTCAACTACCTAAACAGAAAGAAGAGTACCAGCTATTATTCTGGGATTTAATTTTGCACTCATTTGTTATCTTAGAAATGCCTGACTCGTTTACTTAATTTTCTGAGGATGATTTAAATCTACAGTGAGATGTTAGCAAGACATGTATTTTTTTAAGGCCAAAAAAAGCTAAAAATTTTCTAAACAAATCAAGTTTGTAGTGTGCATAACTGTGCTAGCAGAGATTGCACCAAGGAACAAGAGCCAAACTTTTGCTCCTGTATTCACTGGGAATCAGTAATAACTGGAAATAAAAGCAATTACTCATGACAGAACTCATGTGAGAACTCATTGAGGAGTTTTAGGTATAAAATGCACTCCCAGATGTAAAGTAAGATTTTTAGAGCATAGAAGACTTTGTCTTTAATAATGTAACAAATTAGGAAAAGAATATTTGTTGAGGGACAATTACATTTAGGAGCTATACCTATTCTGCTAAATAAGAAGAGGATCAACGTTGAGAGCACACACTGCTTCGTGTCCCCAGTGCTTACAATTAACCTCTTTAATAAGACATTTACCTTAAGGAGAACTAGTTGGAATAATCCAAAACAGACATAAATTACAAAGATTGAGAAATGTTGACATTCAGTATCTACTGCTCTACTTCATTCCCCAGTCCTGTTTTATTCAACACTGTAGACATCCCAAAAAGTTGCATCTGTTGTATTAAATAAAATTGGTCAGGCACTGCAAGTGTCCTGCTTCCCAGAGCAGAATAACCATATCCAGGCTGCCTGTTGGAAATAGTCCCTAGACTATTTGAGCCTGCTAAGGCTCAAATTGGGGTAAAACATTTTTGTGAAGAGTGCTAGTTGGGTCAGTTCAAATCATTGATGACCAGGAAGCATGCTAATGATGGAACGGAAACAGTGTAGGCTTGTACTTGAGCCCACAACCTGGCTTTGTTGAACTGTACCTTCAGTGAAAATTATTAGTCATTTCCACCTAATTCAGTAGTTAGCTTTCTGTGAAAATTTTATTTGCTTACTAGGTGGTTTTGAATGCTACATAAGTAAATACTGAGAAGAAATGCCTGGATTTTGAAGCAGAAATATAATAATAAGCTGGGATAACTCTTATTTCTACTATTCAAGCAGCAAATGTTTTGATCCTGAGGTAGTAAAGGTATATCAAGAAAGCACAAAGAGTAAGTTAGAGCTGTGGTGCATTTCTGGCTCACAGCCGCCTTACTGATTCTTGCTCATAGTTCAGTGAGCAGAGTAAACGTCTATTTCTCTCTGTGTTCAAATGAGTTGGCTTAGACTGGAGAGAAATGTGTTACTTCCGTCAGAATTTCAGGGTGCTGTTTGGCTGGTGATTTCATGGAGTGGAAGAAGTCTGCAGGCTTGAAACGTGGGGTTTTAGCCCTCAATCTTGAGCAGAAAGCAATGGGTTTGACATAGTAGCTTGCGCATTCCTTGTACTTTTTGTATCATCTCAGGAATGATTGTCTCTTTGAAAATTTCACTGAAAAAGCAAAAAATTAAAAAGGACCTGATGTACTTCACACAAATCTGAAAACTTTTATTTAAGAAGACCACAGGGCACTATCATGAGGGACTAAAAGAGTTATAATACCAGTTATCTAAATACCAGTCTCCAATATAAGCTGGACTTCTAATTTAGAATACATATTTTTGTTAAGGATCTTTTGCATTATTGGAAATGAAACCCTGCAGGAGATTCTGGCCTACAGAAGCATGAGTAGTTTTTAAATGAGATCACTAAAGAGAAATGCTCTATTTTTAAGTATTCAGGTATGTAATGCTCAGCAGAGGAATAAAATTTAGCATAGTTTTTACCTCTCATTTGAAAGAGTTCAAATCTAGAAATAATTCTTTTAGATTTGATTTGATGAGGTAAATTGGATTCACTGCTGGGCTCCTTTGGGATTACCTCCACAAATACTTACGATATGCACATAAATGAAAGAGAGGAAATGTTATGACTGAGTTTAGTTCACATTGACTGCAACAGAGTATCACCAAGATATTTTTATTGAAAAAGAATAAAATACAATTCATAGAAAATCAATGTTTCCCCTGAAGGTATATGATGTGTAAGATAAGTAAATGGGATACTAGATTTTTGTTGAAAGAGAACCAATATCACATCAGTTTCAATAGTGTAAACATAAGTTCCCTTGCCTTTCAGTGTTCAGCACTCATGAGAGATGAAATCGCTTGTAACCTCCTGCAAGCATAAGAAAGTAAAAAAGAATCTGATCGTCCAATTTAAACTAGATTTATTTACATGAATTCATAGATTTTTGAGAGCCAGAAGGGATCATTTTGGTTATTTAGTCTAACCTCCTGCACACTCTGTCCTTGAACCTCTGAATTGATTATTCATGCTTTAAGATCAAAACCTGTTTGATCAAGAACATTTTTTTTAAGAACCTGACCACAACTGTTAATAAATTATTTTTATATAGAACGACCCTTGGGATTTTTTTGATGTTTAATTTTGATAATATAGATTTGTTTGATTCACTTTGAATGTGTAAATAAAAGTTTTTGATTCATTTCCTATCTTCATATGCTTTGGCCTGCTACACAAGTCTGTCAAATCTGTGTTTGCCATGTAGGCACTTAGAAGATGGTTAAATAAATTCTTGAGGTGGGTTGTGGGTTTGTTTTTTTTTTTCTTTTTTTTTTTTTCTGCATTAAAGGATGAGCTTCTTGGTTAAAAACAAAGACATTTGTTGTTCCTTTTTAGCTACTGTAATAGAACTCAATTCTGTTCCATCCTTTCTGAAAAAAAAAAAAAAAAAAGGAAACAAGAATTGGCTTTAGGAGTAATATAACATCCCTAATCTGACTTAATATTCCTATTTCTGTCCCCAAAGATATCCCATTAAAATCTCTAGCTAGAACACTAGTCTTGATAATTCATGGTCTTCTGGCCATCCAGGACATCCACAATTATTTTACAGAACAGAATATTTTATCTTCTAATATGCATGTAATACAATCTTTAGACTTGCAAATTTACATTTGTCTGTATTTTATTATAGTATGTGTTTAAAAATTCATTATATTGCCTGGCTTACCAGATGAGGTATCTTCTTAGACAGTTTGTCGCTTCTCTTTGTTATTTAGTCATTGTCCAGTCCTTGTAGCACTGAAAGGTTTATCATCATTACCATTTTGTGTTTTATAATAAAAATCCTAAATAATCTGGAAAAATTACCAGACCCTACAGGACTGCACAACAACCACACATTCTTAGTGATAGTTTTCCTGATTATGCTTACTCTCTGAGATTTGTCAGGAAGCTTCAAATACCCTTATAGATGCCTCTGTAGCTGCTGTAAGCAGTTCTTTTTTCTTACTGAAATGCTATATAGTACTAAGTCATATATTTACAGAACCTTTTAAATAGTTTGTTACAACCATGTGACTTCCGTCATGCAAACCTTTATTTTCATTCTAAAAGATGAAATTTCACAAAACTTAATAATGGTACTTTTTGGTAATATAACATATTTAAGAATTGCTGTTTGTGTCAAAGAAAGTGTTCCACTAAGCCATCAGTGAAAATTCCAAAGAGCTTTTAGGTAGCTGGGCAGTGAGAGATCTAAGCTGAAGGCCTAGCTTCCCAGAGCTATGTAAGCAATGTGTGAAGTTGTAAACTCCCAAGGACCTTTCAATTGGCTTAAGCCCAAATCTTCACCTGTGAACATGCACCACATTAGGGGTAAGAAAACACAAATTTTATGTGAAAATAAAATGCCACTGACGGAGGACATGTTTTTGATATCAAAATCTTAGTTCAACGAACTTTTACCAAAATTAAAGGAAAGATCCAGCAAATGTGGCCTGAAATTTCGGTGTGCCTACTGCAATCTTATGACACTGGTGACCTAACTCTTGCCATAACTCCGTCAAACTAACATGGTTGTCAATATTTGCTGCTACTTTCATTGAAACTGAAAGGCAATGATGCATGATTAAACCCACAGTATTTTTTTTTTTTTAAGACAGAAAGATAATAGAATGGAAAACCTTTTTGGACACTTGAAAGAAAAAGAGATTATTTTAGCCCTGATACAAAGTGAAGATCATTTGTTGTGCTAGTTTTTGGGGACACACAGTACACAGCTACTAAACCTCCTTATTCAGCTGGAAGACCCAGAAAGCATATACAGCAAAATTCTCAAATTATAACCTGCGTTTCTTTTCCTCTTAAATAATAGGTTCATAAAAATTGCAGCACAACAGAATAATCATTTTATTATCTTTATTTTTAATGTAAACCAAGCAAGTTTTGAAGAAGTACATGGATTGCATAAATTTAATAAAGAATTTAAATTAGAACTCTACCATGCTTAATAGAGAACCATCACTGAGATTTGTGAGCTTCTATGGATGCAATATTTCTTCTTGTATCATTCAGAATGCTGAAGAAAGTAACAAAATCTAAATTACAAATGAGCTTTTCTATTTCTTAATCTTTACTCTTTCAAGTACAGTGAAAAGTTTGGAAAAAGTTGGAGAACACTTTTTCAATGTTGAACCTACATTTAAAGCAATTTAGTGGGATCATCTGGGTTTTCAGATTTCTAATCATAAGTCAGTAATGCACAATAAGTAGAAAGGAAAGAAAAAGCAAAGAGAACATAACTACTTCAGGCTGGAAATTACAGAAGCAGCAAAATATAATGACTTTTATTGTATATGTAAATGGCTTTATAGTATGGAAACTTTGGCAGCAACTTTTGTTTGAAAATGTCTTACTGGAGGTTCATTCCCACATTTATGCCACAGAACTCAGGGATAATCATATAGGCGGCTTTGGAGCTGTGTCATGATTTGAACGGGGCCAAAAAAAATAAGAAAAGTGTCCTGTTTAACCGAATGTAGTTCATTAAACTGGCTGTGGTGGTTTTTTTTTCCATAAATACCATGTTGACAGAAGTATGACATGGATTACACTATGAGCAGGGCAGCTGTACAAAAGAACTTATTTTCTCTTAACTAGGCAGGTTTTTTTTTTTCTTTTTTTCTTTCAAGTAGCATATAACTATCTAATAAAACTTTTGAATCGAGAGTGCTGCATAAATTGGTTCTGTCGATGTGGTGAATGGCATTCTTATAAGTGGCTTTTATAAAGCTACTGAGATTTATCTGAGTGATGTCTTTGTAGCACTGATTAAAATACTTTTGCTAGGCACTGAACAGCACTTGCTTAACAGATCAAGTAGTCTCGGAAGTGACTCCATACTCAGTAAATAAACTTAGTATATTGTCCAAAAATGCAAAGCCCGTATCTTTCTTGAACAACAAAGCAACCACATTTTTGAAGGTATGAAACAATTGAGTCTGTTTCAGACTAATTAGTAGCTACTTTCAGGAGAAAAAAACCCATTAGATTATTAAAGAATCTGAGCCAGCAAAGTTTTGGCCAGTGTAAAGAAGTCTTGCTAGATTAAAGTAAGTGCAGTGCATGAGCCTGCACCATCTGATATTTTGGACTACATAGAGTTATAAGAATTTTGAACTCTTGTAAGAACCTGTTTCTTTAGATATTATGAAATTCATATGGATCTGACACGTAAACTGAACTGAAACTGAATGAGGCAGAGGCCACATTGTATATGTATGTATGACAGTCCTACCACTTAGTATTTAAAAAACTAGATTACAGCATTTGTACACTTGATAAATGAGAGAGATGAACATTATTCAGGTGATGGCTGAATGGAGAAGTGAGTTACACTTTGAGATTTTTACCTGTTGTCTTGTAGACCATGCTGGCATCATTGGCCATGTTTATAGTGACAAATAAAAAAAGAGCCAGAGAACAAGCTTGTGAACTGGACTCAAGTCACCTACACTGCTTAAGACAGTATCAGCTATTTCAAGCAGAAAAA
Organism: Tauraco erythrolophus; assembly: GCF_009769465.1. NCBI lineage: Eukaryota > Metazoa > Chordata > Aves > Musophagiformes > Musophagidae > Tauraco > Tauraco erythrolophus. The sequence continues at coordinate 79,671,102 of NC_141465.1, read as the reverse complement.
TCCACATAAAATAATAATTGTATCCTAAGGACATTTTTTTCCCACTTATTTAAGATTTTTATCAATAATCTGAAAAGCACTATAAAACACAAAATGGGTCTTGAAAAGATCCAGGGCCAGTTGCTATGTAGCGTGGATGCTGTCTGTCTTCTCTGAAGGGGATTAGCCTGAAGGAGTGAAGACATCTCTATCCATTCCACTTGGCCTCTGGAACAGGAACTGTTGTCTTATCTTCTTTTATCTAGCAATAAAAACACAGTCATTTTATATTTTTTTAAATTAAAAATGAAGCATACATCTTCAGATACCACTCTTTAAAATCTTGCTGTAAGCCAGGAAAAACAAAATAAAAAATCAGAATTCTCATTCTATGGATCATGGAGTTTTCTTTTTAAATCAGAAAATTACTAGAGAGACATATATGAAATTTTGGATACTTAATGAAGTTTTCCGTCTGTACCACTAACTTGCATGCCATATCTTGTCTTCAGCTGTTACAGGATAAATCATTTCCTAAGTATGACAAATGGGATCTCCGACAGACAGGCAGTGGTGGAGGTGTGGATGAACAAATCAGTGGAGATTGTGATGATGAAGATGGTTGTGGAGGATCAGGAAGTGGAGAAGTCAAAAGAGTTCTGAAATTTACAGACTGTAAGTCCATAATTATGTTTCCTTCATGCATTTAAATAGTGAATTGGCATATTTTCCACTAAGAAATACAACTGAATTATCTTGGAAAAGGTGTGGAAAAGTTGTCTTTTTTTCCAAGATTTCCAAGATTTACAGGAATAAGACTGCAATTATAGGATTTCTATTAGCATGGTATGAATATCAGTTTCACTGTAACACATGTTAACACATATTTGACATTAGACTGACCTCAACACAGTATTTTAGTCAAATAAAAGGAGTCACAATGACATGTCCCTGTGAGTTACTACTTAAACATAAAAGGTTTGGCAATTAAGGAAAGAAATTATGCTAATTTTTCATGGAGCTATGGGAAAATACAAGGTTTAGTTGTGGTAGCTGAATTTCATGGAGCACTATTGGAACCAAGGTATTGTAGTCTACTCAACATCAATGTCAGTACTACTTCTTACACTTCTTTCCACTTCACTTTCTGTTTGATTTGTTTGGGTGTTTGTTTGGTTTGGTTTTTTGTGCTTTGGTGTTTTTTTTCTTTTCTGAACAATTTTTTTAACAAATTTCTTCTAATATGGAGCTGCAAGCATAAGCAATTGGATTGAAGTACAACTAAGTTAACTACTTCTCTGAATTAGGATGTTATTCTACATCTCTTACTTCTTTTCCCGGTGTAAAAATATAGGCAGAGATGATGGAAATAGATGCCTGGTATCATCAAAATGGCATTTTTTGCATTTCGCATTGCAAAATTCAGTACCAATAGATAAGATGTCCAGGTTGGTGTCAATCTCTGAATTTATCTGTATTTACTGAATTTGAATTTACTCCAAGTTTCCAAGTTTAGATGAGAATCCAAGGTCTTTCTTGACTTGACAGTGAAAAGGTAGCTTAGAAATGTAGCCGTAGAGAAGCTGTAGTGTATGTTTGCCCAATTCTGATTTGAACAACTGTAGAAAGTAGATTCTGAGCATCCTGGGGCATGTCTTAGCAGGTCAGCTGGGATTCAGCCTAAGATGCTGTTGCACTGATACCTAGTCTATACATTTTCAAGTCCTGCTATAGCTTCTCTGGATGAGATTTTAGGAGATCTGCAAAAAGATTTGGACACTTACTTCCTGACAGTGCTTTGAAGATTTAACTTTGAAAAAAGAAGTTAGAGATTGAATATTTAAAAACAGGTGTACTTTAGAATACTGGATATATTATATCTATTTGATAATGACACTCTATGATATGTAAAGACTGTAAAAAAGCCTTACTATATGACTAGGGTCATTAAGCAATTATTAAATGACAAAAAAAAAAAGTGAGAATAGTATCTTTTCTTTCAGCCTCTTCTACTGCATTAGAATTTCCTTCATATTGATATATTTAGTGGAATCTTTTCAAAATGTCAAAAATATTATTAGTGTTCATATTCTTTTTATACTACATGTATTATAAATCTCTAGTATTATAAACTTTGTATTAGGCATTCTGAAGCTTGCATGTAATGCTGTTTCATTTGAACCTTTTCTGTGATATTACTTCACAAACATATGAGTCCATACTGTTCAATATTATGACTTGTGCATATATATTGAGTTACTAGTACCTTAGATGAGCTATTGTGATTTTATGAATTTATGCTGGCATGCATTTAATATTTGGAATGCACCTTAAAAGGTGTTTTGAATGTATACTAGAAAGTGCTAGAGAACACTATGTTGTTCTGGGGTATCACACATGCTTATTGACGTGGACTTCCTGTCCAATAAAACTGTTAAAACGTTCCAATTAGTAAGAATTTTGTTACAATACACTTTAGGAAAATCTTTTTCTTCAGAAATCACTGAAGTGTATATGTTAGATAAGTAAAACAGGAGCTTGAACAACCCTTCTTTTGCATCATTGTGATACACTATTGTGATATACAAAAGTCAAAAAAGCAAAGCAAGTATATTTTATTAAGCAAACAATTATCTTCTCAAGATTTATGACTTTATGTGAGAAACTAGAATTAAAAAATTAAAAGATATACATCGTCACGATTTAAGCTGGTGAAATTTTAGCTTGAGGTGACTGGTATCAGTTTCAAGCTAAGTCAGATCCTGAACTCCTTATTTTTACACTGAAAAGATAGATTTACTCTGGCAATATCACCTACTGATCTTTGAAAACCATAACTGAACTTGAGCAAAACCTAGAGGTTGACTACACTGTGTTTGTTTGGTCCTAAATGTTAGCTTGCTAATTCTAGTGCTCTTTTGTGGATCCCTTTTTTTTTTAGTTGCATAAAAATAGCCAGAAATGTCTAAATACTCTTCTGTATTTAGATATGGTTTTTATTTTATCATATACATCATGAAAGACCAACCAAACTTGATTTCTTATATAGAAACTTCTATTTGTAGTACTAAGTAAACTGATAAAAAGAAAGACCCGCACTTGCAATGTGAACAAGATCAAAAAGTTAGATTTGTTCAAATCCAAGCCTTTGTAAGCTTCTGATCTGCAAACACTTGTAATATTACTCAGAAATCAAGCTCAAAAATTGCTGTACATCTCTACAATATTTCTTTGTTTCTTCTGGTGTATAAAAAATCATTGATCAGGTTTCCAATTGTTACATGCTGCTTCTATGCATAATAAAACACCAGCTTATCAATATTCATGACCACGTTTTTAAACTGAAAAACAGACCTTAAATGCAGTAGAACTGGACAGGTAGAGACTGAGACAGACAATGGACTGAGATGGCCAATGCCCGCATAACAACTTAGGAATCACAGCAGAAGAAAAATTACTCACATTAGAAATATCAGTGGTGTAGTATTTCGTTGTTGTTAACTTTCAATTTGTGAAAAACAGTAACAAATCCATGAAGACAGAAGACAGAAATAAGGTGGGGCAAAGAAAGCATAAAAGTGAGTCACACTCCTCTTTCTCTATAGTTCAGAGACAGTCTTCCATCTATATTGATAAATGGGTTACAGTAGACATGTAAAAGACACGAATGACACCAGGATTGAACTGAAGCACCAAATAGTTTGCATGTGTGAATATGAAGTCAACTTTTAGTGTCACATTTTTAAACACATAGTCATGTTACAGTAATTTTGTCTAAGAAGAACTTTTAGGTAAAAAGTTAGATAAAAACTTTCAAGTTTTAATAAACTACAGACACAAGATACTTTCCTGTCATAGATAAGCATTTATGATTTTTGAAGCCCAAAAAAGTTATGATTTATACAACAGATAACTTATTTCATAAGTATTTCTTTTTAATATGTCACATTAAAATTGGTGAAAAAATAGTTTATAGACTTTAGTAATATACAGATTTTAACTGTATTTGTTATGCACATGAGTAATTCACTTTACCTTATACTCTTTTGATACATGGACACATACAGATAATATTATTTTTTTTTCTCATGAAAGAAACTTTTTATAGTCTTTTTCTTCTGGACAACTTTGCATTCGTTCCTAATCAGCCAGGAAGAAAGAGAGATTACTATTTTGGGTTATAATAAAGCCTGGCAGTCCTAGCCAAACCCTGGCCTCCTTTTTGTTAGCTGTTTCAGACATTTTCACTAAGGAAAGTATCTTATCTGCAGCAAATTCATAATCTAAATAAGCTGATGAAGCACGATACAGAAGCAATCCTTTTAAGTACATTGCTTTGTATAAAAGTAAGAAGTGTGAAGACACCTCTACCTTTTCTGAGGCCATGTCATTGCTTTCTGAGTATGTGTGTGATTCTCAGACCTGCAAGAAACAGAGGGGAGGGGAGAAGACGTGTTTCCACCAAGATAAACCTCTAGTAATTTTATATGAAAGCATAGCCTCTGAAGTCGAAGATGACTGATTTCTACACTCAGTGTTAAGGATTCAAGAATTGTTTTCGCTTAGTGTTGGAGACTGACAAATGTGTGATGACATGCTTCAGGCTTCGGAAGGCCAATGAAGAGATTTGGTATTTATGGCTCAGAAGTGATAGCCCTAGCATTACACTGGTGCTTAAAATATGTTGTATTTTGAAAAATTCTGGTTTTCATATCAAACAGTTCATCCTTTCATTACATTCAATGTTTCAAAGCCCTACAATTGTGCTGACTGCTTCGCTCGTCATAAATACTTTTAAAATACAGCAAATTGGTGCAGTTATCTGAAGGAATGGTGCTAGAAAAGATAGTGTACTTTAAATGTGTAAGATAAACAGTAGTATAAAGTCTTGACACTTCATTTGCTAGTTTTATTCTACTCTAACCCAGGAGCTCCCACAGGACTATTTCATGCGTCACAATGAATTACCTCCTCAAAAAACCCTGTAGAATGCAAGAGGTAATAACAACAAATACTTATCATCTATATATTGATTTGAATCTGTTTCCAAATAGCTCTGTGAGGAAGGGCTAATCCTGATATCACTCCTCTGAGGTACTCAATACCATCTATCAAAATTCTCATAAGTCTTTTAGCATGACCACTAATTTTCTGAAAAGTGCTTTACCACTGCTTTGTCTTTCTTTTCTCATTTTAACACGCAACGCAGGTGTTTCTTTACTACAGCCAGAGCTCTCCTAGTTCAGGACTCATGTTTAGAAACATTGAGGGTGTCCTTGCACTTAAGGTATATATAGGCAAACCCTATCTCTCACTTGTTTGATTTTTATCCCTTCTGATATTCATCCTGTCTGAGGAAAAAAGCCTCCAAAATGTTTTATTTCTAGCACTACTTAATCTGTACATTACTGTTTTCTCATTCAGACTATGCGATAGAGGGAAAATAACTTGGAAAAAGCTTTATGTTGTGATCTCCATATAAAAATAGGGTACTAATGATTCAAATGATTCAAAGTCTGTGTCTCTTATCTGATGTTACGCTGCATTCTCAAGTCTCAAACATCCTTTCTCCTCTTTCTACTCCTTCACTCACTTCAGTATAGGTGCTTTTTTCCTTTTTTTAAAATCTGATTCTGATGGCATCTTCTGTGACCAAAGCTACTTGAAGGTGGCACATGTGTGAAACTTTGTTTAGTCTCCCTACTTCAGGGAGAGCAAACGTCACTAACTGCTACACCTGGAAATGTGCAAATTCTGTAGAAGCTTTTCCACCTTGCTTCTCACCACTGGCAGGCCTACCCAGGGCAGAGTACAGTCTTTTCCTAAATTAGAATCAGAACAGTAATATCAATTCAGTAATAACAATTCAGGTGAACAGGTGGAATTGGAAGAAAGTGCAATGGCAACGGCGATCATGATATTGCTCATTTGTACAGCTGCTTCCCTTGGTTGGCTCGTCAGCTATTCCCACCCTAGATGTCCTGGAATTGAACAGTTGCTGTTCACTGAACAAAATAACTAGTCTGAGTGCAAATCTTGGCTGTGCTATAGCACATGATTTCACTGAGGTAATGTTCATTCAAAGTACTTGACTGGGACACAAGAAGAGGAAAAGACTGTTTTAGGCAGCAAAGGCAAATGTGACAAAATGACCGCATTTATCTTCAACTGTGTTTATTATAAAAACGCATCTGCCATTAGACACATAGGACTTAAATGAATCATCACAAGATTAGATTGAGATTGATTTACTGAAGGAGTTGAATATGAAGAATGAGGATTCACAGTCTGAAGTAGAAGTGATATACAACCACATAGACTGTCAAATGGTAAATGAAGAGCCCCTGGATAACTTTTAAGCATCTTAAAAACATTATGCCATTTAATATTAAAACAATTTTAATCTCTGTTTTAACTCATGAGGAAGCAAACTTAAAAATATATGTATACAAATAAAAAAGATTAAACAGTCTAATGAATGATAGTTGCTTTAATGACCTGGTATTCCCTCAAAGTATTTTTTAAGGATTTGTATTTGAAAAGTCCAGTCCAGATCTGCTGAGGTACTTCAAAATATTTCCACCACAACTATTTAACAGTAGGCTTATTATTGATCAGGGTCTTTGAGTACACCTTTATCCCAGTGTAGTGGAAATACACTTCAGTTGTCTCATAAAGTAAATCATATAAAAATAATAGAAATATAGTCCAAAACTAGAATCTCTTGCACAGTTCACAGCCCCTTTCCTTAAACATTTATTGTCTGATTAAACAAAGAAAGCAAAGACTAATAAGTAGACAAATCTGAAAATTATGCTTTCAGTCTTATAAATTGTCAACATATCAGGTAACACGATTAATCTCTTCCTATGTTCTCTGGGCAATCTCTTCAATATTTCTACACCATTCACCATCCTCAGCTCCGAAAGTAAAGCACTGGGGTCCAAACCATCATGGAAGTCATGTAAAGGGCTGCGTATTAGATTTCTGCTATCTGTGTCTCAGGATTCAAAGACTTAAGAAGACTTGTGGAACGTGCCACATAGTGAAAGCAATAAAATCTCTATTATGATGTTTGCCATCTTTTATGTTGTTTTAAATTCTCATCTGAATTCTGTATTACCTCAGTAAAGGAAGCGATCCCTTACGTATGAGTAGGATTTCAGGTTTTATTTTATTTACACACAGTAGTATTCTTCCTGATCCCCCATTTTTAATGTGAAGTGTTCTTATTCAGGTGTCTTTGGAAGGACTACATGACTTCACTGTTTGCATGTTCATTCAGTTCAGAAAGTCTCAATTCCATTAAAAACAAATTAAAAATAGAAAGTTCTGCTGTGAACCCCAAACTTGGTCTAAACATTGCACTAACTTTTAACACTTGCTTTCATACTCGGATTTTATATTATGGTTTTGGTATGGGAATGATTAACCATTTCTTCTTTAGCTAGAAGAACTGACATTTAGTGACGGTGCTTGATGTATTTTAATGGAATTGACTGCAGACTTTTTTAACCTTACAACATTGTCCAGAAATAGACTGTGTGTATTCCCTGTCTCATCTCTCTCTCTATAGTTGGTGGTTTGTCTTTGAAAAAACTTGTTTAAAAGATGATTGTGGAGGAGGAGCAGGAAATGAGAGTTCTTACAGGACAATACACCTCATTTGGAAATGCAAGAAGAAAGTGCATTGCTCCAGTCTAGTACCCACTGTGACTTCTGCACTAATTCCAGGCAAACATGTGCTTTCACACATAAGATGTTTTTATTCCTCCATGTTTCATAGGAGTACCATTCAGAATTAATTTATAGTCCACGGTGGGAGATCTGATGTATTATTCACTGTCAGGTCTGTTTCAGCAAGGACTGTATCTGTAATTGGCTTTCTGGTCCGCTGTAATTGCTTCTGTGCTTTTTGGTCTAAAATTAGTTGAAACAAGCAAACGGCACATTACTTCTTCATTCAGTATGTAACATGGTTCAAACAGCTCAAAAATGTCTACATATCTGGAAGGCCAATCAGAAGAATTTGGGGATCTTTCCTCTCTCTATCCAAGAGATATTGCACAATGTCCCTGCTAGTGAGAAGGAAAAGTTAGAAGGAAGTAAATGAATCCAAGGAGAGGGGTGAGCTTTCCTTCCTGCCTTGTTAATTGGAGCCCCAGTACTCTCCAGACTGATAAATTACCTGCTTATTACTCCAGTATCGCATAAAGTGAATATCTCCTCCAGAATGCCAACTTTATTCCTTTCATATTTATTATTTTAAAGGTAGTTCAGGTGATACACAAGCTGCATCATACCTTAATGACACAATACCATATTCTGTATTTCTCTGATTATTCCAAAAAGGAGCTTCTGAAGAGCTGAAACCTTCACAGCAGAATCCAGATCAGAAAAGGACATACTGGAGTATATCCTCTGTGCTCAGGTCCAGGAGGCATAAAGTAGTAGGCAGGAGTGTTTTTTTGAAAGTTGCTAAAACCTGAGAAGTATTGAGTTGGAATTTGTTCAGCAGACAGGTGATGTACACTAACACTTTTGTAAGAGTGGCACTGGTTACTTTCCTTCTACTGCTGTGGAAATTAGAAACTGTTTAGGCCATTCTCTATCCAGATAAATAGCTATAATATCTATTATCTTATTATTTTTCCTCAGGAAATATGAAAGAATGAATGAGAAAGCAATTTATATTGATACTTTGCTGGAAAGTTTGTTTCCTTACTGGTAACTGTGAATGTAAATATTTATATATGGGTTCAACGAAATAATGCGTGCATTAAAAAGCTCAATTTTCTGGTAATTTCAGAATTAGTGGTATTGTTATGAGGTAATTCTCATCAAAAGACAACCTCATGTGATTAATGCAGGTAATTTGTAATAATCACTGCTCTGGTGTGCTGTTAGTACCAGGCAATGCACTATAGAAAAGTACAAAATTTTATATTAGTTGACTTTACTTCTGCCTTTGTGTGAATTCACTCAGTAAATTTTATTTAACCCTTCCCCTTATTTGTTTTGGAATCAACGGTCCAACCTGACAGTACAGCTTTAATCCATTGCTCAGGTTAAATTCATCACTCAAGAAGTACAAATGTTGACTCCTGAAAAACGATTGCGTTCAAGAGGGAGAACTGATACTCTTTAAATAAGAAACAACTAAAAATTGAAATGTCATTATTTGTTTTTTCAATACATATGAATATGCAGGTCACACGTTTTTGCAAAATAAGATACAAAGAAGTTATTTGGAAATTTTTCTCAGTTTTTACATGGCATTTCAAATGGAATTGCTTTGATTTTACTCTCACTGCTTCATATCATTATGCATACAGCAACTTTACTTGTGCAAACTTCATAGGCTGGTGAAGGTCTATGCATAGGAGTCCACAAATGAATTTTTGCTTTTGTGGAAATCATTGGAACTTGTCTATCATTGTGGCTTTGTTTATTCTTCATAATTTGTATCATTATGTATTTCTGTGCCAACACTTGATCATGAATACAGAAAAATCTTTGAACTTTGTACGTATTGACAATATGTATCTTCTTGCTGAAAGAAAATACTGATTTTTTGAAATGTAAATTTTCCACAGGAATGTACTGATTATAATAAATCTTTCTCTTCAAAAGATTTCAGTTCCCCAAAAGACAAGAGAAGAGCTCAGATTATGATTATGATAGACTTCTTGTGAGAAGGAAGGGTGAGATACCTCTAGCCTCCCAATTAATATTAGCCCATGAGTATGTCATCAATGTTTTATGTGATATCATCAAAGTTGTGTGATTTACTAATCTAATCCCCTCAAATGAGCCAATGCAAATTTGGTTGAGGTTAGTCCTTCAAAAAGCAGCAGATTATACTCATGTACATTGTCTACTTTCTTTACCCGTTGTAAGTCTGTCTTTGGTCCAAAGACACTATAGTTATCTGGATAGAGTGGGGAAAACTAGAGGGAGATAATAATCAGGCTAAGTCCTAGACTTGTGCTTAAAGCTATTCTGCTGGCATGTGGGGGAAAAACAGAATAACCACTTCACTAGTGTCTGACCTGAATTTAGGTCTTTGTTTTCCTAAAACAACTTTTAAAAGGTTTATATTTCATCCCATTAACAGATAAGAACTTTGAAAATTTCAAAGGAAGATATCGTGTCCAACTCTTAAATAAAGAAATGCACTTTTATCCATTTTTTTCATACAAAACATTAGAACTCCTCATCTACTCTAGATTGTTATGTACTATTTATTTTTGCATGTAGATCTGAGATGTGCAAAAACAAGTCAAAATATACTGCTTGTTTATACAAAGTCAGGCTAATTGGAAAATAGTAAGGCTAATATACGTTACATTTTAAATGAGTTTTGATCAAGTGTCGCTCACCAGCCTGGGCTGCAACACCAAGGACGCTGTTGCATCTTCCACAGCCAGGAGAAATGGCCTGCCTCTTGTAGGCAGGGTCGGTACCTTGAGTTGATTAGTAATTCATTATCTCATTATCTCAACTCAGTCCAGCTGGGTAATAATGATTGGTTGCCATAATCAAGTTCTTTCTGAGGTTAGTAGGCATCATTTCACTAGCTTCATAGGAGCTTGTATTTTCCAGAGAGACCACAGAATAACTTTAGTAGGAGTTACAAAGTCCTAATTATATTTTGAAAGGAATTACTTTATAATAATACCACTAATTCAGAAGTTACCAGAAAATTCAAGCCTTTTTTTGCATGTATTATTTCATGGAACCAATGTCTAATATTAGAATGATATTTTTAGTAATCTCTAATTATTCATTGATTATAATTGAATCAATCAATATTTTTATTATTTTAATGTGTTCTTTGAAATATGCTTTATAATAATGTATTGAGGATGTGAAAAGACAGATTTTTTTTATAACTCTTGTGATCACTGTGTTCAAACCACCTTCCATAAGTTGGATTCTTTTGCTTTTACTCTGGTTTTGTTTTAATTTTGTTTATTTTTACAGTGTATTTTGCAGTCTTATTGTCAAGATTACAAATGATTTGCTACAATTTAAAATAGAGGAGCTACTTGCAAATGCAGTCAATAGCACCTGTAAAATGGAATTCACATTGTCTGCAAAGCCTCATTTGCTAGGAGAAGAAATCATTCATTTTTTCCATCATCTATGATGAAGAAAATTCTTACTGGTGCAATAGAATGTGGGTAGGAATGGCTGTTAATCCCATGGTGTGTTTGATTATCAAACTGTCTTGATATCTGTTTTATCTGTTTCTCTTTTTAGATTTGGAACACAGAAAAATAAATGTTAAAACTACAACAAACCAAAACTTTCATGACAATTACATTAAAAAGGAATTATTTCACTGAATTGAAAAGGAACTGTAAAATAGTTTTTTAATCTGCTTATGAAAGAATCTGCTCTTTTTTCAAAGTTATGACTCACATCAGACCTTTATCTTTCAATCTACTTTTAAACAGATTGTAACCACGATAAATGTCACACCTCTGTAGGCTCAAAGGTAGTTTATAATCAAAGGTAGTTCCTCTACCTGTCATGTGTCTCCAGTCTTTATTATATTCGTTAAAAAAATCAAAGTGTGTGATCTCCTGGGAGTTCCCTTTGCAACCTGGGCAGACACTTAAATTAGATTAATTTCGTATTTGCGTCTTCCACTATTAATGATTATAACTCCAATGCCTTGAATAATCTGCTTCTCGGTAATTCATGTTCAGATCATTTTTTAACTTTTAAATAAAAGCGAACAAATTCATTTCTATTCGTTACAGCACTTTAGCACTATTTTTTCTCCCTTGAAATAACCTATATGGGAGATGGGACTATGCAAGATCTAGTTCTTAAAATCTGAAAAAAGTGAATATAAAAAAAAAACAGCAAAAGTGAAACTGAATCTATTCTAAAACACTCAGTTATGACCTGTATTTTCTGAAGCAATATATCCTCAAGGCAGCAACTGAGTTTCTTTTTTCTTCTCTTCTTCTAAAGGGAAGTGGTTAGATGTCTGTATAATTCCAATCCGGCCTACGAATGTTGTGCCTCTTTTCTAGAATTAGTCTGCTAATAGGCACAAGTACTGGTTTTCACTTTCTAGGAGAACATTTATAGGCTTCAATAGAAATGCTGATGTGTGTAAGACTCCAGCTCCAAGGCCAAAGGGTGGATCATGTGACCAGCTTTAGGATATAAGAAGCACAGTTTGGGACACTTACATAGATGATAGTGATATAGAAAGTATAACATCCTCCAAGAGTGCCTTATGAATTGCAACAGTAACATTTGGAAAATATGTCAGTTGTTAGACAGAGGAGAGACAGCTGGCTGTTAAAAAATACTATTTCTGAAATATAATGAAACAAAACCAGAATGTGACAGTTTTTCTTAAAGGAAGAAGCTACATATGAGCTAAATAGCTGCAAAATAATCGCTTAGTACATATTGTGTTGATATCTTATGTAGCTACATTCAGTCATTAGCAAAAAAAAAAAGAGGGAACTCTGAATTAACATGAAGGTTTCCTAATCAAATTGTTCAGCAAAAGCTACATATACACATAAGTATTGATCATAATCGTGACTTGCAGTAGCACTTGAGATTTGTTAAAACATTTATTATTTGTTAAATGTTGGCTAGTTAAAAGTGCATATCAGGGATTTTATATTCAATAATTAAACATGCGAGCTCATATATTTAAATGAAGGTAATAAGGAACTTGAATAGGTAACTTGAACATTGTAAACTTGAGTTCCAGTTTACGATGTGCTAGTCTCAGATAGTTCCAAGACTTAAGCACATAAGACACTTAGACACACCTTAAATACAGGAAAACCAAGAGCACTGACTGTTTGGAAATTGATTTAGCTGAGAAGGTGGCCTCTGCTGCCCACCTTGCCCATCCTCTGGACCTGTATCTTCTCTACCCAGTATAGTTGAATGACACATGATGTGGACCTCCACCATAACTGTTTAGAAACCAACACTTCAAGGCAAACTAAATGTGCTTCTGCTGTATGTTAATATATGTGTGGTGGGTTGATTTGAGTGGTTGCCAGATACTCACCTAGCTGCTCTCTCATCCCCCTCCCCGCCTCTACAAATAATAATAAATAAAAAAAAAAGATGAAAAATCTCATTTGTTGAGACAAAGACAGGGAGATCACTTACTAATTACCACTATGAGCACAAAAACCCTCAACTTGGGGAAAATTAATAATTTCTTGCCAATTAAAATAGAGTAGGATGGTAAGAAACAAACACAAAACTAGAAACATCTTTCCCTCATCACCCGCCCTTTTTCACTCAACTTCACTGCTTTATTCCCAGCTCCTTTACCTCCTCGTGCCACCAAGTGGTACAGGGATGACAGGGAATAGGGACCACAGTCAGTTCATAAACAGCTCCTCTCTACTGCTCCTTCCTCCTCACATTTTCTTCCCTCCAGCGTGAGTGCTTCCCATGGGTTATAGTCCTTCAGGATGAGAATGCTCCAGCACAAGCTCCTCTCCTGCAGCTTCCTTCAGGGCATATCCACCTGCTCCGGCGTGGGCTCCTCCACAGGCTGCAGTGTGGTTATCAGATCCAGTGTGGTGCTCTGCAAAGGCTGCAGCAGAACAACCAGCTCCATCGTGGTCCTCTCCGTGGGCTGCAGGGGAGTTTCTGCTGGGGCACTTGGAGCATCTCCTCCCTCTCCTTCTTCTCTCAGCTTGGTGTTAACAAGGTTGTTTCTCTCACATCCCTCTCCCCAACACACACACTCCTTACATTGCCTATCAGCATTCTACCCTTTTTAAAATATATTTTCCTCCAGGCACCACCATATTGACTGATAGGGCTCAGCTGGGTCGTCTGGTGGGTCCTCTGGATCTGGCTGTACTCGCACTGCAGAAAGGGCAAAATTTGGAAGGTTTGGCCTGTCAGATGTTTTTTGACAGCTCTGTCTACAGTAAGTTAGGTGTATTGCTCTTATTTTAATTTACTTTTCATTTGAACAGATTTTTAAAAGTAAAAACCAGACAGAACATTTTGCTCATAGATCTGCTTGTTTACAGTCAGGACTTTGATTGCTCCCATCCCTATGCCAAATGTTTTTGATGGATTCAAGACTAGGTCTTTTAAGACAGTCACCAACTACCAAAATCCCAGTAGCTTCACATTGTGAAAAATGGTCCCATGATTGATTCCTTTGTTAACAACTTCCACAAAAAAGTGAAAAATTCAACAGATGCTATAAATAAATGGTGACTTCTCATGACGTCTGCTGAGCAGCAATGGCCCAGGACTGAGCTGCCAGTGATCACGTTTTAAGGCTCTCATCAGTGGACTGAAGAAGTTGCTGCTTCTGCTTCTCAAGATTCACTTTGAATGCGCTGAGCAAGATGTGTGATGTATAATGTCATAGCATATATCATAAAAAAGGAAAATATAATATATAATTAAAGAGATTGTGATAAAATCTGTGAACTCAGTAACATTTTAATGAAGTTATAAAGTGATTTTCTAGTAAAATATCAAATATGATATACAGTTCATTAACAATTCTCATTATCCCCAAATCCATAAACATTAATTTATTTTATTGTGCAGCAATATCTACAAAATGTAAATCATAAAACATATACAGAAATGTTTAGAGAGATGGATTCAAAAAGAGAATAATCAGATTATTTTTCTTTTCTAGTCAGTCTATCTATTGCCTTTTTTCCTCCTTCTTTATTGCTCCTCTTTTTTCCAATTAACTACCATTTGTCATCTTATGTCAACTGGTATAATTATAAGTCATTATTCAGGATACTAATAGCCCTAGAAGCAGTTGCCTCACACACAAACTCTCATGCCCAAATGACCACTTACCAAACAACTAGATTTTCATTTCTCATCATTCGTTACTATTTCGTTTGGTCTGAATAGAATAATTAAAATACAGCAAGTGCTTATTATTTCAGCTCTTTAAGCTTCTTAACTTATCCTTTTAACAGCAATGTTCTTTCACGGCGAGAAGGCAATTAATTCTTCTGTATGCCAGAAGATGCCACTGTAGCACTCACTGACAAACAGCAAAGACTGATGACAGGGGAGAAGGGTATGAGTGTTATCAGGTACAGCATCTGATTGATTGCTGCTGAGCAGGTACTAATGTGAGTATCCTAAAAGTATGAGTCTTAATTTGGTAACAGAATGAGATTCTGCAGTATTTTTGATATTTATGAAAAAGAAATAAAAGTGTCTAGATATTGACAATTAAAGGAAATAGTTATTTTATGGCATAATTTCATTAACTGGCATGCTAGTACAGTATTTGCCAGCTTGGATATTTATGTGCTACAACACTGTAACAAACATCAATATGAGTACATGTTCTTTCTCCAAAGGGTTTTTCTGGCAAGGATTTCCCCACTGTTTAATATACTGTATAAATCACTTTAAAAAAATAGTCTCCTTAGGTTACTATTTTATTTTCTTCTACATCCAGTTAATCGCAGAAAGGTTGATATCATCTATCTACTGCAGTGTCACGGTTCTTTTTTTTCTTTCTTTTTCTTTAAAAAAATACTAGTGGTAAGCAGTCCATCACTAGCTTTAGAAACTAGGCTTTTCCCTAGGCAATAAAGAAACAGGGCAGCCAAAAAATACTTCCCCAAAAGGTTTATCGAAAAAGATCCTTTATTTTATTTTATTTTAGGAACTTTTTGAACATTTTACCTCTTGACAGCTATGCTACTTGCTGGTGACAGGGGAGAAGAGAGAGGAAGGTTACTGTGGAGCCCCATTGATGGTCAAAAAAGCTCAAATTGATAATCTGTAAAGAAACACAATAGAAAGGAGCACTTTAAAAGCACTTCCTTTGAACAAGCTCTCAATTAATTGTTTGTCCTCAGAGATAGGGTGGTGCCTACATAAGAATGCAAGCTAATATATTCAAAGTGCGTGTGCACATGTGCTTTCCAGTGGAACACTGCAAGGCACTGTCAAATGTGAGTGTCACCAAATGGGTGACAAGAATTCATTCTTGAAATTTAAGCTATGCAGGGTTTCTGCTGCAAAATATGGAAAAAAAAAAATCCCTCATTAATCACAAGCAATGTACAATGCAAATTCTATGCCGTGTGTTATCAGTGAATTTTTTTTTTCAATTGTCACATACAGACTTCATGTCTTGAGGTCAAGCAGGTTTATCAGCTAACATTTAGAGTTTATGATACTCCTGCCTGATTAGAAGCAGGCCCAACTTAACTCTGTGTGGTGTTAGGTGAAAGAGGAAGGGTTTTTCAGTCAGTTACAGAATCATAGAATATCCTCAGTTGGGAGAGACTCATGAGGTGTCCAACTCCTGACTCCACACAGGGCAACCTAAAAGTTAAACCGTTTATCTAAAAGAGTTGTCCAAATGCTTCTTGAACATTGACAGTCTTGAGGCTGTGACCACTTGAATGATGAGCTTGTTCCAGTGCTTGAACATCCTGTCAGTGAAGAGCTCTTTCTTAATATCCAATCTGAACTTTCCCTGATGCAGTTTTAAGCTATTCCTTTGTGTCCTGTTGCTGGACACCAGAGAGAGGAGATCAGCACCTCCTTTTCTGCTCCACTTCATCAGGCTGCTCCTCATAAACCATGCCCTCTAGTCCTTTCACTCTCTTTGTTGCTCTCCTTTGGACACATTCTAAATGTTTTTATATCCTTCTTATATTCTGGAGCTCGAAACTGCACACAGTACTTGAGGTGAGGCTGCATCAATGCTGAGTGAAGTGGGACAATCACTTCATTAGACCAGTTAGCTACACTGTGCTTGATGCTCCCCAGGGTACAATTGGACCTTTTAGCTGCCAGGGAACATTGTGAACTCATATTGAGCTCATCATCAATCAAAATTCTCAGATCCTTTTCTTCAGGGCTGCACTCCAGCCTCTTGTCCCTGAATGCCTATGTCCATCCAGGAATACACTATCCCAGGTTCAGAATCCGGCATTTTTCCTTGTTAAATTTAATACATTTGATGATTTCTTGGCACTTTATTCTCTTAGGATCTCCGTAAGATCTGTATACCCTTGAGGGAATCAATGGCTCCTTCTAATTTAGCATCATCGGCAAACTTACTTAGTGTGTACTCAAATCTTGTGTTCAGGTCATTGATAAAAGCACTGAAGAGAACTGGCCCTAAAATTGAGCCCTGGGGAACACCACTAGTGACTGGGCACCAGTCAGGTGTTACCTCCTTTGCTACAACTCTTTGAGCCCAACCCTTCAGCCAGTTGTTCATCCGTCATATTGTGTGCATGTCTAGCTGTATGCTGGTCATTTTATCCACAAGGATACTGTGAGAGACAGTATTAAAAGCTTTGCTAAAATCAAAAAAAAACCATGTCCACTGTCTTTCCTTTGTCCACTAGTCAAAAGTGATTATAAGTGTTTCCACATCCAGCGCATCTATTCAGCCCGTTCAGTGGGCTTAGCAGCTCCGTTGTTAGAAATATCTTTCATCTCTTTAGCTGTAATAACAGAATTTGTCATCAGAATTAAGAAGTTACCATGTGGAAAAAAAGCCTGGTCTCTGTGCCATGGTTTTGAAAGGCACATTGAGCACTGCCAGGTGGTGGGGAAATTTAGGATGCCTTTTAAACCACTGAAATTTATGCCTTCTTAGCTATGTCCATGAAACAGTAGCCAATCACTCTGTCCTCTCTTTCAAATTAGTGAAGGAATATGTAGGGAAGAACCAGAAGGAATATTTAATCAAGTGACAGAATATTGAACAGTTGATCGCTATGACACACAACTACAATTCACATATCTGCCTATTTTAATTTTGATTAAATATTCTTATTTAAAATGTTTTTGCTACAACAGTCAAATGACTTGAATACATTTAGGAAATTGGTCTAATAATAGCAAATGGTCTTATATGAGGGCAATCCTTTGGATGAACCTCAGTCTTCTTACTCCACTCACCATAAAAATGTTACGTAGTAATTACACATTGAGACTTTTTGTTTTGCATACTATCATGGTAACTCTTTTTTCATTACTTCTCCATAGTATCTCATCTTTGCATCTTCTGGTTTTGTGAATACTAACCACACACCCTAAAGCTAAGGCTATAAAATGGACTTACATTCTTAAATTATAGTTATATAATTAAAAGGTAAAATTATGACTTAAACGCACTAGCAGAAATTTTGTGATGCACAAAAGTTCTTTGCATTGTCAAAGAAGTAAATAAATCTTGTAGCCCGTCTGTTTCAAAAGTAGTCTTCTTACCACTAACTACAACAATTTTATCTGAAAAATAGGATTTCTTCAAAATAGATTTACTTGATAACAGCTAAAAATGTCTGTGAATCAAGGTATATTTGGAAATAAAATAGAATCCCCCCAATATTAATTTCGACACTAGCAAACACCTAACATGATTTCTACTATAGCCCACGGGTTCCATGCTTACTAGAGCTCAGTGATCCATGCATTATTGTGAAGTGCCAAATATTAGGTACCTAGGAGTCAGAGAGTGGCTGAGGCATTTAGTTTGCAATAGAGAATGACTCATAGGTAGGACAAGTGATATGGCCAGTCAATATTATGGCACTGTGCACATCAATTTTGCAATGATAAGATGCTTATTTCTGCTTTTACTGCATAGGTTTCATCTTTATGTTTATCTGCAAAAAAAAAGTATAATGGATCCAAAATAATTTGTGATGAAGCGTTTAGTCACAGCTATGGCCATTTCTCTGTCTTTTCAGTTTTTGGAAAACTGCACTAGTAAATATTGTGAGAAAATGTTGAAAGTAATGAAAATTAGACACTCTGATGGTCCACTCCAGAATATTCCTTTTAATTAAATTACCTACATTTCATTAATATTTTATTAAATTGCAACAGAGACAAAAAGCAAAAAGAAAGAGAACATGCATGTAGTTTCAGTTCATTTTGCAGTTTGAGTGGGAATTTTTGATAATTTTTACAGGTCACTGGGAAAAAAAAAAGAAGTCAAAACTGATCCTGAAAGTAGAACATCTGAAGCGGTGTGGTTAAGGTGGCTAAAATTAAGAAAAGATAAAAAGATTGCCTTATTTTATCAAGTTTTCTTTGTTTCTTATTCCAATGTATGCCTATTACCTTATGAAAGGTAATATAGATGTGATCTGGGAAATAGGAAGCAGATTACCATTATGACCCCTTTAACTTCGAAGTCTTCTGCATTTAAACAAATTATTTCATCAATCTAATTACAGTTCCCAAAGACAAAGAGTAAGAAAAATGAATGTTTTTTCGCACATTCTTTTTTTCATATTTTTAATTCACAGTAGCCACAATAGTGAGACAATTTACAAGTAAACCAGCAGTTTATGTGCAGGGCACCTACTGAAGATTAGCACGTTATACTGTCTGAAGAAGAGTTTTTCAACACACCAGTATAAGAATCCTACAAAGACAAAGGGGCATAGAGCATATTTTATTAAGGTCGTGTGCAGTGAATGTCTCATGGCATTATGTAGGGAACCATACTCTTTTTTCAGAATGTGTTCCTTCTCATCTTTTTGGACTATTGGTTTAGAAAGGGTTCAATTTTCACTAAGAATGTCTTTTTCTTTGGAATTTTTCTTTTCAATCAAAGATATCCTGTTAGCATTTATTAGATTATATCCAGTCTTTGTAATCTAGGAATTAACTAAAGCAAGATTAAAATTTGTAAATATTAAGGAAGTGATTGAATAATATATTTAGTATACTAGCAGGTTTAACAATTAGTAGGTCATGTGGCCCTTGGTATTGCGAATGGCCATTCTCATATTAAAATATGAAAAAAAAGTTTTCTCCCATTATCTATTCTTGCTTGTAATGTGAATCTTTTATTTTTTTCCTACCATGGAAAACTGGAGAATTTGTCTTGCAATCTTTGACATGTCAATTTTCATTATATTATCTATGCCTCACTTCTTACTGTGACTTAAGTATTTAGTGGATGTTCAGGTTTGTGTTAGTTCGTTTTCACAAGAAAGATAAACTGATATTGAAATCAATTGACTTTTTTTTTTATTAATGGAAGTACGTGTCTCACTGTTTTCCTGAGTATAGCAAGAAGTAAATAGCAGATTTGTGTGTTCGTTTTGTTCATAATTCAGAACATCTGTCTTAAAAGTACTCTATCCTTTGGCTCTTTTTCTGGAGTGTATTAGCAGTGTTTTTTCTCATCATATCCTTTGCTTTCTTGCTGCCCTCTTTGACTGTTCTTAGCACAGAACATCTCAGTGAAACTCATCTTTCCGAACCCAGCTATTAGCTCTCCTTTGCGTTGGACATAATCTCACTGCTGCCATGTTTTGAACAAGGAGTCCCTTTCACTTCTTTAACAAGGTTTCACTGACTATCCATTGCAAAAATTAACAGCTCAAAAATTTAATTTCTAAAAGGTTTGAATTTCCTCCTAAGTAGTTTAATGCTTTTTGTTTCTTTTTATTCCACTTTTATTGTTTTAAGCTGCAAAATTTTCCAAATTTTCTCCGCAACTATAAGTAATGCTAAAAATGTATTAAAGGACATTTTCCTGTAATCCCATGACTCATGGAGCTATGCCTCTAACAGGGCAGCAAATATCCAGAAATTGTGATAAATTGAGACAGCTGACAACTTCAGCTACCCTAATCCTTTCAACAGATTTCAGACTTTAGGATCATAGAGAAATATAATCCTCATCATAATCCTTACTGCATTATTACCATCCCCAAGATTTCTTTTACAATGAGTGAGATGAAGGGCAAGAAAGGAGGAAGTGGATGTTGCCTACTGTGGTATTACCGTGCATTCATATGTGGGCAACAAGTCCCATTCCTAAGCCAAAGAGATCAGAGAATCATAGAATCATAGAATGGATCGTGTCGGAAGGGACCTTAAAGATCATCTAGTTCCAACCCCCTGCCATAAGCAGAGAAATCCTCCACTACACCAGGTTGCCCAAAGCCTCATCTAACCTGGCCTTGAACACTGCCAGGGATGGGGCATCCACAGCTTCTCTGGGCAACCTGTTCCACTGCTTCACCACCCTCAATGTAAAAAATTTCTTCCTTATATCTAATCTAAATCTGCCCTCTTTCAGTTTAAATCCATTGCCCCTTGTCGTATCACTACATGCCCTTGTAAAAAGCCCCTCTCCAGCTTTCCTGTAGGCCCCCTTTAGATACTGGAAAGTTGCTATAAGATCACCCCGGAGCCTTCTCTTCTCCAGGCTGAACAGCCCCAACTCTCTCAGCCTGTCTTCATAGCAGAGATGCTCCAGCCCTCGAATCATCTTCATGGCCCTCCTCTGGACTCACTCCAGTAGCTCCATGTCCTTCTTATGTTGGGGACTCCAGAGCTGAACACAGTATTCCAGGTGGGGTCTCACAAGAGCTGAGTAGAGGGGCAGAATCACCTCCCTCGACCTGCTGGCCACGCTCCTTTTGATACAGCCCAGGATACGGTCGGCTTTCTGGGCTGCCAGTGAACATTGCCGGCTCATGTTGAGCTTCTCCTCCACCAGCACATCCAAGTCTTTTTCCTCAGGGCTGCTGTCAATCCGTTCTCTGCCCAGCCTGTACTTGTGCTTGGGATTGCACCGACCCACATGCAGGACCTTGCACTTGGCCCTGTTGAACTTCATGAGGTTCTCACAGGCCCACCTCTCCAGTCTGTCAAGGTCCCTCTGGATGGCATCTCTTCCCTCCAGCGTGTCCACAACACCACACAACTTGGTGTCATCTGCAAACTTGCTGAGGGTGCACTTGATCCTACTGTCCATGTCTCCAACAAAGACGTTAAATAGCACTGGCCCCAGTACTGACCCCTGAGGAACACCACTCGTCACAGGCCTCCACTTGGACATTGAACCGTTGACCACAACTCTTTGAGTGCGACCATCCAGCCAATTCCTTATCCACCGAGTGGTCCATCCATCAAAACCATGTCTTTCCAGTTTAGAGACAAGGATGTCGTGTGGGACAGTATCAAATGCTTTGGATAAGTCCAGGTAGATGATGTCAGTTGCTCTTCCCCTATCCATCAATGCTGTAACTTCATCATAGAAGGCCACCAAATTAGTCAGGCAGGATTTGCCCTTAGTGAAGCCATGTTGGCTGTCACCAATCACCTCCTTATTTTCTATCTCCAGCTTCAGTAAATATTGGTTAAAAAAGTTAAGTTGTATTGATCATATTGATGAATTCAGTGACCATAGAACCATAAATCTGGTCTCTTCCTTCTCTTGATCTGTATAAACAAAATAACAGGTTTCTGTCGAGAGTTCAAGAATTGAAGAAATAGAAAATAGATTGCTGCTTCCTTTTTTTTTCATGTTTTTTGAGGCAATAGAGAGTGAAAAAGCAGTCAGAGACCTTTTTCTGTTTTTGTAAAAATAACCAGTTCTTGGGTTTTTTTTTATTAGTAGAATATTTGACTGTGAGCCATACAGTGTGGAGAATGAACATAGCAAGCTTGTTTAATCCGAGTACACTTATTTGTATAAAAAGCAACAAAATGAATTTTTTTAGCAAATTTAATATAAAATATTGATTTATCCACTAAATTAATTTCAACTACCAGGTTTTGATTCTTTAATAATAAGGCTCAACAAAAATATGAATAACTAAGCTACTAAAGATTTAATTGAATAAAC
This sequence comes from Tauraco erythrolophus, assembly GCF_009769465.1. Lineage (NCBI taxonomy): Eukaryota > Metazoa > Chordata > Aves > Musophagiformes > Musophagidae > Tauraco > Tauraco erythrolophus. The sequence continues at coordinate 79,648,481 of NC_141465.1, read as the reverse complement.
TGTGACTATTTTTTGGAATTTATCGGAATTATTTACGTTCTTCATGTTGACATGTATGTCCAGTTTATAGTAGTGTTTTTGTAGCATACATGCAATAGCATATGCTGACTAAGTACATACATCCTTTTTGCTTTATATAGCTGAATTAACACAGAGAAGTAATTGGTGTAATGACTTGTGATAAAAATAAAAAAAAATGCCTTGTTTTTCTACGTGAAATAGACCCACACTGAGCAGGAATGTATTTTGTAACGGAAGGCAGTCAAAAACTGAAAATGAAAGTTCCTTTTTCTGTCCTGTAAAAATTATGTGGATTAGTTTTGATCATCCAGGAATGCGAGGTAACTGAAGAAGCTGTAGAAGAGGAAATTGATGTTGAAATAGATAAAAAAAAAAAAATTCTGTTCTACTAGCTGATTATTGAAAGGAGAACTTGCTATGATTTTATCTTCTACAAAAGTTTTTGTATCATGGTTATCACCCCAGAGTCACTGGTTACCTTAAGCAGCATAACAAGTAGTCTATTGCATCATATTTGTTTTCCCCTTCTCCCCTCATGGAAGAAGGATGTGTGCACTGGAATTTTTAATTTGCTATAAACCAAGGTCAAAGAATTGCATCATATACCTGAAGTGCAAGAAGCTGTGCTTCTGATGATCTTTCACTGGCTTGGCTAGGAACTTCAGTAATAACCTATACTACTGAGGGATCAAACTAGAACTGCGTATTTCCCTCTAACATCTCTCTCCTCTGACCAGAGTGAAAATGTTACCTGTTGTATTGATTTTGGCTGGGATAGAGTTAATTGTCTTCATAGTAGCTTGTATGATGCTATGGTTTGGATTTATGCTGAAAACAGTGTTGACGATAGCACATCCATGTTTTAGCTATTGCTGAGCAGTGCTTGCACAGTGTCAAGATCTTCCTATTTCTCACCCTGCCCCACCAGCGAGTAGCCCGTGGGGTGGGCAAGAGGCTGGGAGGGGACAAAGATGAGACAGCCGACCTCAACTGACAAAAGGGATATCCCATACCATATGATGTCATGCTCAGCAATAAAATCTAGGGGAAGGGGAAGAAGAAGAAAGGAGAGACATTCGGAGTGATGGCATTTGTCTTCCCAAGTAACTGTTATGCATGATGGATTCCTGCTTTCCTGGAGATGGCTGAACACCTGCTTGTCGATGGGAAGTAATGAATGAATTCTTTGTTTTGCTTTACTTGAGCACACAACTTTTGCTTTCCCTGGTAAACTGACTTTATCTCAAGCCAAGAGTTTTCACACTTTTACCCTTCCCATTCTCTCTCTGTCCGACTGGGAAGGAGTGAGCGGGAGGCCATGACTGCTGGCCAGGATTAGACAATAAAACTTGTATAAATTTTTTGCATTTCCTCTCTTGAATATAATGGTCTTTGCGCTTGTTCCACAGTTAGCTACAATATTTATATGGATAATTTGAAAGCTCAAAGATTGATAGGAATGAATGCATGGTTTGCAATTTTGATCCAAATCTGGGTTCTCATAAAGAGAACTTTCAATGGAAGTATGCGCTTAGTGCAGTTCTCTCAGTAGAAGATAAAATTATACTTATTCTTAGTGTATGTATGCAATGCTTAAAATAAAAAATGCATGAAGTATACTAAGGCATGCTATCCATCACCCAACAGGACTCTAAGAAGCCCAGAAGGTAGTTCAGCTTCCAAACTGAAGAAGGTATCCGTATGTTTTTAAACTCTCTCATAGCAGACAGATAATTAGGGAAAAAATGACATTCAGATGAGATCATTAGAAATGAGAATGGATAAAAATGGATATAAGGAAATACTAAGGCCACACAATTTTTCATTTCAGTGAAATGACTGTTCCTGTCAGTGAGTTTCCTCCTCAGAACCAAACCAAACAAAATCCCTCAAATGAGTGTGGTATGTACTTGTCCAACCTACATAATTAAAGAAATGCAGTCTTGAATAATATATTTTAGATTTATTTTTGTCTTTTCTGAGCAGATCTGGAGAGATTTTCAAATCTTCGCTTGCATAAGTGTTAACTTCACATTCATTGCCTATAAAATTTAGAACTAATCTTAAGTGAATAATTGAAATAATATGCCTAGGAATGAAAACATAGAAACAGAAGAGGTTAAATTAAGTAAGTGGTGGATTTTTTAACCAAATCAGTGTACATGCTTTTCTTTAGTGGAATTTATAAGCCAGAGTTGAGTTTTAGGAGTTTGACACATTATCACTTTCCAGTTGAGTCTCAGCAGGTATTCCTCAGTGTAGACTGTAAGCCTTTCCCAATTACAAGGTATTGCAACTTGTTTTGAACCTAGACTAGCTTCAGAAACATCCTTCCTCTGGCACATCATCTTTTATAAAGTCAAGAAGAAATCTTCCAGATGGATCTGCTGCCAGTAAGAAATGGTAAAGCCAGAAATTCTGGCTTTATAGGAGGAATCTTTGCTTTTCCCAGAGAAGGTAGTAACTTTTCTCTGCCCTCCCCCGTAAGAAAGTGTCTTCAGAAGCTAATCAACCACCATTATCAGGCCTCAGCCTTTCTTTCTTTATTTATTGTTTTATTTGTTTGGACTTTTTCAGTCCATTTATTTAGCACAGGACATGCAACAAGGCATTGGTGCAAGTGAGGCAATGTTGTGAACAACATTCTGTTCAGAATATAGGCTATTGCTGCTAGTAAATCACTTTATGGATCTCACCGTCTTATCTGTAATTCCAGTATCTGTGAATATAATCATATTGGTCCTTCAGAGACAGTTGTGCATGTTCACATGAACACATTCAGACAAAAAATGACATAAACATACTTCCTTCTCTGTTACCTCCTGGTTTTCTTTCCAGTACTGTGAATCAGTGCCAATCTTGTATTCCCACAGTATTAAATCATGTTTTCTACTTTAAACTTCTGTGAACCACCTAATACTTCAAAGTCCTGTGTTGTTTATATTAGCTTACCATCTCAAGGAATGGAACCACTGCTAAAAAACATGCTATCTTTCAAATTTACTTAATCAGATAAACTGAATTGTAACACTCTAAAAGAAACATGCAGCAAACTTGAGTACCAGGATTTTATTTCTGTAATTTTTGGAAAGTAAAGATATAGCAGTGTTGTACCTGCTCATAGTGCTAAATTGTTAAAAGAATATGAAGACAATGTTTTAACAAGACTCTCCAGAAAATGTATTTGATATTAAATATTAAATGAGTTTCAAAGAGGTTTTTTCCCTATACCAGAACGTTGGATTAATATCTTCGATATTTAGTACATGTGGGATTGAATACATGTCTGTATGATGGTAAAATCCCCTTGTACATCACCAAGACCAAAGAGTACTACACAGATAGATCAATTTGAGAGGCAGCAGAAATCTCCTAAATATAAGTAATTGCATAGATGAAAATGAATTCAGTTTATCTTATTTTCGTATATTTCTATATGGATTTATCCCTACAGAAATTTTATTATATACGCATACCACAGAGAGAGGTCTTAAAATAAATGAAGTTATTGAAGTCCTGAATTATATCCCAAACTATTCAGTGCCACTAATGTATTTTTCTAAAGTAATCACACTCAAGAGAAAAAAACATAAATATTGACAACCATATCAAGAAGTACAAAAACTTATTTTTAGAATGAAACAATTACTTGAGCCTAGATAATCTGAAAGGATTTATGAAGGTCATCTGGATATGAAACAACTCACATTATTTGAAAAGAAACATCATTACTTTTCAAAATTGTAATCAGACATAATAGTCCTATTACACTTTATAATTTGAAGAGCATTATATGCTTAATCTTTCTTTTTCTTTTTTTTTAAGTTGAGCATAAGAATTACATCAGAAGAAAACTGCAAACAAAATAATGATTAGAGAAATTGTTTTAAAGTATAAAATATATAAAGAAATACGTAAAATGTATAAATAAACATAATGTTAAGTATATAAATATTTTTTATTTGACTATCAGAAACACAAAATCCTAAATGGGGAAATTTTCATATTTTCATTTATAGATATTTTCCTTCTATTTTTAGATGCTGTGGATTACATTATAGAAATGTGATATGACACACAGTATTCCTGTTTTTGTACAAGACTTTATAAATTCTAGGTTTCACACTTAAGCCAAAAGACACAGCTCAAGTAAAGTTTCTCATAGGCTTTTTGAAGAAAGGGTCATATTTTGTTTGCATTTGTTTACATTTTGCCTGAAGTATAGCATAATGTGTATTAGCTACAGGTGCTAATGCAAAAGGAAAGATTACGTAAGAGCAGACTTAGAAAAATATGACAAACTGAAGACAGTGACAGAATTACATATTTTCACTTACAAAGTTTGGTATAAATAGATTGCTTATCGTTTGGAGTCATGCGGATCTGTAGACTTACATTAAAAAAAAAAAAAACTTAATTCTGATTTTTCTGAGATTGCAATGAACCCGTATATGAATGAGATGGAGCATTTACCATAGAGCATTTTGGAGTCTGAAAAGGGAGATCTTGACTTAAAATGCTACATTTAATATCTCAGAATGTTCAACTTCTTTTCTTTCTAAAATTCTTTTCTTTCTTTTTAAATTTTAAAAGAGTAAATAAATATGTTATTCAATCACTGGTACACTAATTGTCTCATATTCCATTATCGAGAATTTTCTATTTGCTGTTTAATATCTGTCAGGATTCTTTTCTAAATCCTTGTCTTGGAACAAACTCATTCCTTTTTTTTTTTTAAAAAAATTTTATTTTTATCAAGCTGTTAAAGCACCGTTAACTTTCAAAGAAACCAAGGAAATGTAAATATATTTGAAAACATACTTTTTGTGTAAAGGAAATATTTCTGAATAAAATAAAAAGAAAGCCATGTTAGAACAGAATTTTCTGTCTGTCAGATCTTTTAGTGTTTACCACTGTATTACATTGTTCTTTCTGATGGATTTTCCCGATTTTAGTTGCTGTCATTTCTGTCAATAATGAGTGGGTTGCCTAGAACTTGAAGTAAGAAAAAAATGGGTTTACTGAGTAGATACTCATCTAGACTTGTCCAGACACTGCGTTCAAACAAACTGATGCTATATATTGTGATTGCCTTGAACACTGAACCTTCTTACCTTCCTTCTATTTTCTTTCAGTCCTGTGGGAAAGGGGAGTGAGTAAGAGGCTTGGAGGGTCTTTGGCTGTTGGCTGAGGTCAAGCCACCACATATACATTGGCAGATATTTATACCTATACACAGCAGTTATTAATACTACACATTTAATCTCTAGAATCCAATCCAATGACATTTCTAACCATTTTTTAATATATTGCTCAGCTTGTAATGCCATTTGTCCCACAAGAAAAATTCTGACCTGCTTTGCATGAGTTCAACACATTCTTATTGCATTATTTTTGGTATTAATAATGAAGCATGAGTTATTAAAGAGTGACTGAAGATCCTATCTAATGTTATGCTATGTCTTTGGCTACAGGGAAAAGATAATTTCCTTAAAGTTTTTATTTGGCTTACTAAGTAAATAAGGCCTTGTGCTATGTCGTGCTTGAGTTTAACATTGTGTAGCCACAGGAAATGACACTTTAAGATACTATTCCCTTATGAATGCTTACAACATAGAGAAAGATCTTTTCCCTGTGTTGTAGAAGTAACATCCAAAGTTGCAATGCATCACACTATAAACAGTCCAAAATATTTATGCCCAGAGATAAATGTGGGTTTTTTTTCATTTACCAATCTTTTTATTATTCATTTTTCCAAATATATAACTGAAATATATGCTCCAATTTTATGTATAGTTAACCTTCAGTTGAAGTATGAAAGATGTACAAATATTTTTTTTTATTCTATTCATGTTCAAACAATGAATATAAGTGATACAAAGTGGGATTTGTCTCACTTAAAAAGTTATTTCCTAAATCTAGACTAATCTGTGTTCACTTTATATTCTATCAAGAAAATTGGATAGCTCCTAAAAAGTTTTCTTGATCAGAAATTATGTAATTAAGAAAATTGGGATGAATTTTTGTCCATATGTAGCTATTTTTCTATGATGACAAGAGTGAGATTCTAGATCACTCAGAAAACTAAAAGATATCTAAATATATTCAGATGAAAATTCTGCCTCAAGAACAAACCTGATTTTCAAAAAATAACTTAGGGACTTTAATCAAACTTCTGTTGATTCCTAAATGCCCAAGTTTTTGGTTTTCTTAATGAAAATCAGGATTCTTACAGATCACATTCTGACAGATAATTATGTGCCTAAAGATGTCTACTTTTCAGGAAAGAAACTTAATTTATTTCTGAACACTTGTTTTGTCGATTAGCAGGTACTGTATAGCAAAATAATAGAAAGCACTGTAAATAATATATTTTAATTGATGACGAACCAAAGGAATGTAATAAGTTTAACTTTGAAGACTGAATTTGACTGATAAACACAGATTGTAGATAATGTAACATAGAAATGCATTTTTAGAAAAGACTTAGAAGATTTGGACTTCCAAATATATGACTGGTTGATGTTTGGTTTGGCTTTTTTTTTCGAGTTGATGTTGGTGAAAACGACTTGATTTTAATGCACTGTCTACTGGATCAGTGAAGATGATACAGCTAATAATAACCTATGCTTTAAGCAATTCTTTAGGCAATTCTTTTTTTCAAAAAAATAGTGACTAATACTTTGCATGCAGTACATTACATAACTATGCACATGACATTTCAGTCTTCCTTTTTTAAAAAACTATGTTTTTATTTATTTTACTAAACTGTGATAGTGGGTGTGATTGCCAAGTTTTCGTTACTAACATCTGAGAAGCCCTTTGAGAACTCACTGTTTATGTAAATGTTCTTTTAACATTCATGAGGAAAATTCTAAGAACATAAGTAAACAGATGGAAAATTATTAATATCTCAAGACTGTTTCATGTAATATAATAATTACTGCACGTCATTTTCTTCATAATTGTAGTATAACTTTTCATGATTGGTTTCACAGTCTAAAGATGCATATGTTCTGTCTGTTCCAGTAAGTATGACTATTACAAGAATCTAATCAAATCAAATCCAGTCTGTTGCATTTCTTGTCCTGGACAACACCAGAACTCAAAGTGCTCAGATAATTGATTGAAAAAAGAGATTTCCAGCTTAAACAGGAAACATAGTCTTTACTTCTTTGCAAGGATAAACTAGGCATTAATATTACAAATGTAGAAGAATGTTTTCAACCTCTGAGGGACTCCTACAGATGTGACCTGTCAATTGCCTGCAGACTATTTACTATCTAAAACAGTTCCTCAAAGAAAACATCTGTCTCTACTTAAGAGTTAGGATGCCCAATGGACGCAGTGAAAAGAAACTTGCCTTCTGTGAGTAACATGAATTAATTGAAATATGAAAGAAATAATGTTTTAAAATGTGTTTATGTTTCCATAGAATTTAATTTACTTTCATGCATTTTTTAAATTTAGATTTTGTTAAATACAAAACTTTAAATTTAGATTTTGTTAAATACAAAACTGTAATGAAATTATTTCTCTAGTTACATATATATGATGATCAAGTTTCTCAAAAAATTTTTGTATTAAGATTTGCAAAGCAGCAATATTTTGGTTTTCTACTTAGAAATTTCTTTCCTGTTAAAATCTCTGTCTAAAAGTAAAATCTCAGACAATAATTTCATACTACGAGATTAGGAGACAAAGAATGTTTACAGGTATCATTTACACTGTAGTCAGATTTTTTTAGCTGTTTCTCTGTAACCAGAAATTGGACTCTGTGTTTAGAATCAGAGTGGTTTTCTGGATAGAAGCTTTATTTTTATTGTATTTATAAAGGTTTGCTAAGGTGTCTTGTTCTGAATGGATGCAATTTATTCTTTTATAAACCATTGCTCTGAGGATGTTGTTCTAAGTCTAAGTCTTGCCACTTTCTTTGAGCATTCTGTTTTAGAGTAAGATATTGACTAAAGTGCTATTTAACACCCAAGGACTTAACAGCAGGTTTCCAGCCCCACCTCCTTGAGACTGGTCACAGGATTTCTCCGTGATCCTATTAAATGAATAAAGGTGTGAAGTCCCTCATCCCTTCTGAGCAAGTCTATAGCATTGTTATGGGTCAGAACAATTTCAGTGACCTGTAACCCACAGCGAGCTGACTAGTTTTTGTGTGAGGAACATGCAGAGGGTGGAGATTATTTAGGGTTTACTCAGTCTACTGTGAAGTGAAGCACTGTCATTTTTAACTCTAGCCAGCAATTAACCTGGGAATCTTGTTTATTTATCCTGAATATTTTCTAGTCGCTTGTAAGAAAAAAACTCATCAACTTAAATATATTTGTTTTCCTTTGGAACTTCAGTATTTCTGTATGAAACTCTGGATTTGTTGATGTGATTCCATCTGTATTGCTACATTTTTTGGCTTACCAAATTTTTGTATATTATTGTAAGGAGAAGTCTGATAACATTTATTAAAGTTCTAAAAAATGTAATCACTTTTAAAATATATTAATCTGAGGGACTGTTCAACTGAACTGAAATGCCCGTGCTATCCAACAGTGTCCTATAGTAGGAATATTTATTACTAGAAACATTAATACTCTGTAAAAAAGTCAAGAAACCATACGGAGCATAAGACTTTTAGCTTGTCACCTGCCTAGCGCAGTGCTTGTCTTCTGTATTCTTATATTAGGATTTGTTCTGTTCTGGAGCCTCTGGTTTTGGCTGAAGCTAGCTATGCTTTGCAAGGAATTTGTAAACAACTTTGATGCGCCTGTGCCTTGCTTACTTACTCTCGCTGCACTTCAGCAGCATTGGTCTCTCTATATTCATTATTTTCATTTTGTGACCAAGCACATCTACTGCCAAAAGCTCTCACAACTGTCTTGTCATGCCATTATCTTTCCTACTACTTGTAATGACTGCCTTAACTCTTCAGTGGAGAAAGCAATATTCAATGTTATAGTAGCTTGACATTTCTGGACAATGATCTGAGGCACGATACACGTTTACTGGTTGCTATAATAGATTTTAGTTGCTCTCTTCAGGGTTACTACTTAAGCACTGAAAAACAAAATGTTTGTATCGTTAGTATCATCTACACATTACAACACTAATAATGGTAAGTAGCCAGATAGCAACAAGATTTCTTTCATCCCTGAATACGTTTGTTGTAACCAGAGAAGATAGTCTAGGGTGAATTAGTAAACATTAATCCAAGATTTCTAAACCGTCTGGGCACCTACAGCTGCTGTGGGGAAAAAAGAAGAGTTCTTTTGCTGTAGTAGCTCTTTTGCTGTAGCAGCTCTGCTGAGATGGAAAATTTGGCAATTTGCCTTATTTTGCGATTACTAAATAGATAACTATACTAGTTCCTTGTGGATGTGTGCCCTATAATCAGTATACGTGCTTAGTATGACTCCAAAGCTCAGCGCTTCATGAACTTGCATCTCTCCTGTCACTTATAAATTTTGTCATTAGATTTTTTTTAAATGATATTTTTCTTTGTTTCTTTTGGTGGAGTTGGTCGTGAGCTGATTCACATACTGTCAGATGCAGGTAGAGACTGCACTGTGAAGAGACTGACCTTTGCAAATGGACAACACAAATGGTGAAAATTAAATTACCTTTTCCTTTCTCAGTCTTGTAAATTTAATGTTGTTAGTAGCAGAGGATATGACATCCACTTTAAAAATATGGCATTTATCCTGCCAGTGTCCTTTTAACTTTGTATTTTGCAACTTTTTTTTGTCTATATTGCTAGCAGAAAGTAAGTCTTGTGGCCTTTCTTTTGGGTGATTTTTGAACAGTTAGTTTAATGCAATACTTTAAATGGAAACTTATAAATTAGCCTTAAATTAAGAATTACTCTAAGCATTTATGAGGTGCTTAAAATATTATTTGCTCTTGTACAATGAATGAATAAACTGAAAGGAGCCAGTTCATAATTGTGAATCAATCATTTTTTTTGGGGGGGATGGTGCAACTAGTTGAGGATGCAATAACTAGTGTATTGTGATATGACATCCAACAGAAATAAGACTGTCCTTCTTTGAACTGTGGGCAAGAAAACCTTGGAGCTCATCTGAAGTCCTGCAGCATACACAGGTCTGTAGTAGCAAGCACTTAAATAAAACACTCACCAGATTAACAGGAGAGGACAGAGGTGCATCACTCTGAAAGAAGCTCCCCAGTGGTACTGACCACAATAGAGAACTCGCTGTGCTTTTTGCTTTGACAAATTGTGTTCTTTGCCACAGAAAAGGTCCCTTAATACTTGACAGAAAGTATGGAATAGGACCAGACCCTTTATCTTCACCTCCTGCCCAGTGGAAACCTTCTAGTGCAGTCAAGACATCCACTCCTTGAACTCAGTAAGTGTTCAAGGCCACATCTAACTCTTTTAAAGGCAATTATTGACTTTATTTATGTTGAGTTCTCATCTGTGTTTTGGTATACGGTACAGTTATCATATGATGAAGCTTTAGCAGCTCTGTGAGGATCAATACGGCAAAACAACAGTATTAATTTTCAAAAGCCATTATGCCTTCTATAAAGCATGACATCTTTATCTCTGCCTTTACTTAGCATTATTCATCTTATTTTATGGATAAGTGAAGAAAAGGTACAATAGAGACTTGAAGCTGTTACGGCCAGCCTTGACAAAAACCTTTTTGTACACATGGGCATTTATTAATAGGCTAAAAATCACTGCAGAATATTTGCTGACACAAAGTCGTGAACACGTAGAGGACTATGGACAACTTAAAATATTTCTGAAAATTTTTAAATGCTGTCAGTCTGTCATGATGAATATATTTTCACTAAAAACCAGGACAACCCTAAAAAGACACACTGAAACTTAACATGGTTCTTAGTTTTCAAAGAGTAAAATAATTTTTAGACTACCATACTAATCTGAATTCCTTTCCTTTCAAAACTTGTAACTGAATGAACGCATTTTTCTTGATATCTGAATTACTGTTTTCATGATTGCTCTTTGGTATGCCTAACTTCAATCTGAAACACATTTACAATAGAGTTATGAACTCTTGAAACCAAGGGTTACAGTAAAATTGCTGATGCAACGGTAACTACAGCAGTGTGAACTATTTCGTAATAATTTTATTCATTATTAAACCCCTTTACAAGAATTTCTAAGACATTTGTAAAGGTATCAGACTAAGAACTGTGGACCAAGGGCTGTGAACTTAATGCTCTTGCAAACTACAACAACATCTTTGCTTAAATGATGACATTCCTTATATTGTTTCCTGATAATTATTTTTCCTAATTATTAACCTTCTTGTATGTTTTGACCATAAGTAAATTGTTATCCTGTATAATAAGATTTCTTACAAGTCTTTACAGCTACTTACCTGGTCAGAGTACCAAAGCATGTATGTCTGTATTTCTTGCCTTTATGGGACATAAGAAAAAAGCTTTTTGCAGATGACAACTTGGCTTACTTAAAGCATGTTGTAATGGTAGGAAAGACTATTTTAACATGAGATGTGCATTTATGTCATACCGGGTGACCTATTATCAAAACTTGCCTGATCTTTTAGTTTGGACAAGAGCGAAGCAACGTAACAGGGAGGCAGTGATTTGTATTCTCAATGCCTAAAACACAAAAGGCCATCCTATCCCAGCACTACCCATGCTTAGTACTTCAGAATTATGTTAATTACTTTATTAAGTTACAGAGTTAATAATCTGTTTGGATTCTAGAATGTGGTACATGGTAATTATACATTGCCAGCTGTTTCCAACCCTAGTTTTGTCCCAACTACTCTGACTGCTCTTCTCTCACACATATTTTGCTGGTTTTCTTCTGGTTTCTGGAAGGCACATTGTTATATTAACCAATCTGTACTGGTTCAAAATAGGTACTCTAAAGGTATATATAACTAAAATTAGAAGGAAAAGAAATATGAGAGCTGTGCCAGAATAGTTCTGGAGGGAATTGTGTGGTCAGTAAGGCGTTTAAGTGGGAGAAGGAAAGGAAGATGAGAGGAAATGAACCATAAAGATGCAAATCTGTCTGATACTGGGTGGGTGATTTTTGGTTATCGTATTCATCAGTCTTGGAAGTAAAACCAGAACTAATTTCCTATATTTTTTCCATGTCTCTATTCCTGAAAACACTGGGTCTGGGAAACCTCATTGCTGGCAGATGATTTGACCTTATTGTGATATATATTATCAATCACAGGACTGGTACAAAGCATTCCTCTCAGTAATACTTCATTACTGTTTCTGTCTACATATGTCGAAGTACGGTCCAAGGGACATTGATGATCGGAGTGACACAAAGACATAGGTATGTAGAAAAAGGTACATATAAGATATAGGCAATTCACATCTGCTTAGTGACTCTTCTCATAGGTTTTAAAATTGTCTTTTCCCCCTAATTTCTGCATAATTTCTCCAAAGATAATTTTTGCCTTTACTTGTCCTTCCCTTTGCCAGGATTTTAATTTTGTTACTGAAACAGTAATATGTCTAAGTACCACTTAGACCACTTTGCATTTGTTTGTAGTTCACTAACCTATGCAAAATTATTTTAGATATAGTTTGTTTAACTTAATTTCAAAAGAAAAAGCATAATAATAGATTGCAGAAACAATAACAGCCTTTTTCTGGGTAAACACATATATGTTAGTGGAAAAGCTATCAGCTCTTCTTTGTATTTTTGCCTCAGAAATAGATTAATTAACCTTAAAAAGCCCTATTTCACTGCTTTGGCAAAGCTTTACCGATGCAGTCAGGGCCACCATATGTATAGGTATAATGTGTTTATGCTTATAGGCACAAGATACTTCTAGATCAAAGTAACAATAATCTTGTGCCTATTTTGATGACTTTGTCCAAAGGAAGAGGGACAAAGTGTTTGTGGTCCAAAAAAAAGGTGTACAACTTCTGCATGAGCAGCTGGATACATGAGAGGATTGGTGACTGGTTGATGCTAATATCACAATTTCTCAGCCCTGTATGGCTTTCACAAATCCTTCTAACAGGTCTTTGATACAGCCTATTCTTCCTTCTCATTTCCTTGAGTAGAACAGCTTGAACCAAGGCCTTGCCTTTGTGTCTACTCTGTTTGAGCAGATCTGTACTAGGAAATGGAGCTGAAAAATACCAGTATCATCTATTGGGCAGGTTTTGCAGAAAAAGAGTGGGCTTTTGGAAGGAAGTTGATCTTAGGAGAGGATGACAGAATTGCATGCCTTGGAGATGCAGGAGGAGGCAGAATAAGTCCTGGGAACCAGGCAGCCTGGGGAAAGAAATCCCATAGCCTGGGATCTGGCTGGTACCTCTGAAACATCCCATAGCCACATGATATCCCACTTGCCTCAAGCAATGTTTAATGGAAAGTAGGAAGCACAATCAGTAGAAGCTACATGGGATGGCAGAGCTTTTAGAAAGAAGATGCAAAAATAAACAAGCAGAAGAAAATGAAAACTGAACCCAGAGATCTAGAGAAAGAATATAAAAAATGAACCATGAGAATAAAATGAATAAATGGAGAGGCTATAAAAAGAAAGGAATAGGTCTCTAAAGAAGGTCAGACATTCAAGCAGTTATGTGTATCCAATTTGCATTTTGAAAAATAAATTGCTTTGTATGTTTGAGACTACAGTTTGCCATTGTGTAATCAAGAGTGTATTTGTATGATAACGCCTAGTTTCCATGCAGTAACAGTGATTCTGAACACATACCTGGTGGCATACACTTGTAATTATAGGATATGTTTTCCCTATGTTACTAGCTGGATGATGCATTAACTCTTGGGTTTTTCTGAACACTTGTGCAAGAAGAAAATATTTCATACATTATATTTTATATCTATATTAAACAAATCTCCTTTAGTTAGATATAATAATTATGATTTTTAAAAAAAATATTCAGCAAAGTGAATAAAGGAAATTGAAGTAAAAGCAAAAGTTATTCAAGGGTTACATTTTCCTAGTTAAGCATCTTTGTGCTTCTTCATTGTCAGTTTATTTATTGAAGAAGTACATGCCCTTAAGCATGTCAGTCTTCTTGCTCCTTGCAGGCACAGATTCCGCTTCGTCAGTCGCACCACTGAGCTCAGTCAGTTAACACCCTCCAGTTTACAGTGGTTGCAAAAATGCTGCCCTTCAACACCATCTCACATTTAAATGTGGTTTAGTATGTTTTTATAGATTATACATGTTTTATAGATCATATTATATGTAACCAGAGATAAAAAACACAATAGAGTTCCAAATATTAATACGCTAATTTAAACAGTGACAACAAACAACCCAAAACAAAGCAGAACAAAAGCAGTAACACAAAGGAAAAGTAAGTAAGAGAAGACAAGAACAAAGGAATTTTAGGTCATCTAGGTTCACAAGCTTACTGTTTGCAGATATCTCAGGTTGCAAAGTATGTTTTTTTTCTGTCTTTTAACTATAACCATGAAGAAATATGAATGAAATCAGGATCACAATTTGATAGAGTATTTATAGTTTCAAAGGTCCCCACAGTGCTCCTGATGCATAGTTTACTTGTTCTCCTAAAAAATCTTAGAGAAAACATTTTGAATAATTTTTGAACACTGTAATATTTCAGTAAAAAAATGTGTACTGCACAAGCAGACAAGATAAAAGGAAATGAAAGTTACTGAACACTGGAAATATTTACAGTGGGTGAGATATCAAGTTATTTCATTCAGTATTTCTTTATTGATGTGATATATTATGCAAATTCACTTTGTTCGGTATCTCGAATATCTCATTTTCAATGTACGATGAAGAGTTATATTTCCTTCTCATGAAATAAAGCACAGTATAATTTTCCAGTTTCTACTTTATCCCATCACATGGTCTGTGGTTTTATAGTCTCCCATCTCCCTGCCACAACCCCAACAACTCTCCGAAAAAATCTGTAAATAGGTTTATTATATGAACTAATAATTTTAATGTATTCCAGTAATTGAAATAATTATAATTTCTTGGATTTAAAAATAAAATTAAACAGTAATACCTTTGACAAGGATCAAGTTGAAAGTATCAAATGAATTAGACATGCAAAAAATATGTAGTTCTAAGTTGTCCTATCTGTCCCCATGCCAATGTAAGAATGATTCTTACAGTGCATATTAAATGATAAATCCTTTTTAGCTTTTATAATTTTAGCAGTGTAATTCCTACTCCTTCTCTTCAGGGATCACAGCATAGCACAAGAAATCTCTTAGGACCTGATTCTGCCAGTCTTACCTTGAACAGTCACTTAATCCACCATAATCCCATGGCAATAATTTTAAAGGTTTGTAGAGGAGGGTCTTGCTCAAAATGAAAAATCTGTCCTATAAAACCGAATAATGATTACTGGTTTTAACTTTCTAAACAATTTATTGCTTCTAACATATACTCTTAATTCAGAACATGTTGGAGGAAGAGGAGGAAGACAGTTTATTAACCTCAATTCTTTATAAATCTCCACAGTTTTCACTTTGGTGAGTTGTAGGTAATCAAGGTTATGTAGTAATTTCTGCTATAAACCATTGCTCTTACCTGCTTATAGCTTTGCCAAATATTTTACTTCTCTGATTAAGTTTTCTATGTGTGGAAATTTGAAGGAAAAAGAAACATCTCAGTCATTTCCAAGACAGCGAAAAAAAAAGAGAATTTTTGTTTTCCTCATTTATTCCTTATACATATCTTTGAAGAATCTCCACCATTTGAAGCAGCTCGTGTGTTGATTATCAGCTGATTTTGTTTGTCAACACATCCAAATCAGACCTATTTGAAACCTTAAATCCTTAAAACCTATTGAGTCTCTAACCACTAATTTCAGCATAGTAATAGGAGTTTCTTGGTGGTGTGCCATTACTATGTATGTAGGTGCAAAGCTAATTCTCCACACAGACCATGGTGCAACTTGAGTAGAAATACTTACATATTTTGAGCTAGGGGAATACTTATTGGATTAGAAGCAGGATACTGGAACAGGATACAAGATAAGAAATTTACATTTGCATTTCTCCCTTTGACTACTCATCAAGAGCTCATCTTCTTTCATTTGAAGAGGTAGGCAAGTAGCAGTCTCTCATTTTGTAAGTTTTCAGTACTAGCAGAAAGTAAATTTTGGCAGTATAGGAATACAGTCTCATTTCTAATGTAGTAGAGGTATTTCTCATTTTTTTTAGCCACAGTATCTTTGAAATGGAGATACTTGCTCAGGACCTTCTAGGTTATTAATTAATTATATTCCTTTTTAGAGCCAAATAAACCTCATTGACAAAATTCTGTTTTCTAACAAAGTTTCTAGTTTTGGAACATCAAAAAATTTACATATGATGTACAGAAAGGAAGATATCCTCTGATAATAACCCTATTTCACCAGTTAAATTAGAGAACACATTTTCACTTCTATCTCATAAATGCTGGACACAGGGAAGAAAAGATATGAAAAAGAGACAAAAAAAAAGCTAGAGTCATTACTTTTTTGAAGTTTTTTTCTTTCTTTTCTTGAGGTTGTGAAATTCTGTGGGAAGGAAACAAATGCCTTAAATGTTTATTTAGTTCAATTAACATTTTGGTTCCAAAAGCCACACAACTTATTTTCTTCTTTCAGGCTTGAGTCCTTGCTTCTAGTTTTGCTCAGTACAGCATCTAATTACTTTTAAGTGACCACAGTGATTTCCCTCAGGAATACCTCGTGAACTGTACCTCATATTTTTCTATCTCTATAGAAATGTGTGCAGAATTACACTTTACCTATTTATGCATTCTGTATTGCACTACTCCAATGTGAGAAGTTTCCCTAGACACCCCCACAGAACTTATGTCCCTGTCAGTTTTAAACATATAGCAGAGATTGTGAGCTTTTCTTAAATATGAAACTTGATCGGAAACAATGGTTATTCTGATTTTCAGTGCTTGAATTTCTAGACCATCATAATTTAATTCTTCATTTCAGAGGCTTTCTTGTTGAAGTCTTAATATCCATTAATCAAATCCAGCGTTATTTCCTCACACAAATAACAGCTGAAGTCATTAGTGGAAGAGAGAGCAGCAGAGTGAAAGGAAGGACCAGAAGGCCAGCGAGTTAGAAGGATAAAAATAATCATGAAAAAACAGTATAACTACCTGTGAGAAATTATTAGACTGGAGCTCAGAATCTGGCCTTCTCATTCCCCAAAACTAAGAGAGTTTGGTAAGAATTTTTTTTGCTGCAGAGCTGAAAGAGGTAAGTTTAAGGCAGTCTTGTACTAGCAGTTCCAAAGGGTGCTAAAACACTGAAATGCTAGCTTTACCTGTCTGCTTTTTGCTTCTATTTTGTCATTTTCAGTCATGGGGTCTTCAAAATAGGTTTTCATTAAATTAAATAAATTTAAATTAAATCACGTATTCTTTAGAAGATCTTTAATTTAATTATATATATTATTTATATAGATGACTTGTATTTTAAATGGAATAAATGGCATTGACCATACATTCATCAACGCATATAGTTACTTTCTCTCCCAGGGCATCCAGACTTCAGGCAGATCCTGCACCCTTCCTCCAAACATAGGGAGGAATAAACGTAACCCAATTGTTACTTGACCATATTGGAGGGATGGAGGGGCGTGGAGAAGAAAAAGAAAAACTGTTTCTGAATAAATCTTCCAGGTCATTTTTTTCCCCAAAATATCTAGGACCAAGATGATAACCTGCTTAAGTGCTGTCATCCAGACTTAGTTCAATGAAAACTTACCTCTGTAGGTGTAGTTTTGTTACAACTGTAATGATTTAAGGACATAAGAGACAGATTTGTGGGTAGATATAATGTCTTTAATTAGATGTATTTTGTAAGTTATGCATTAGTTGGCACGTGAGTGATAACACAAAAGCGAGGACTCACCTTGTGACCTACTGTGTTTCCAAAGACTAGTAGTTTCAGATTTGTTGACACTAATATGTAGCCATTACTTGGTGAGGGCAGAAAGTTTCCTTCCTTGCAAAGCCATGGTAAGGTGGGGGTCCATCTTCATACTAGCCATGGGATTTTTTCCCTCTGGAGTGTGAGAGACTGTCTTGCATGCAGATAATTGAGGGAGCAAACTGAGGTCAACTTGCTGAACATGTGAGTCCAGTGAAGACTTTATTTTACTTAATAGTTCCCTTGTGCTGGATCAGTGTCCTCCCAGATGTTGTGTGATTCTTGCATTTTCTGTCAGGGAACCAGCCCAAAATGTATCTATATAGCTTGCTAGTCTACCACTGAAAAAGACCAGTCAGCGCTGCTGTTGATTTCATTTCAGATCTCACAGAGTTTGGGAGTTTTCTTAGTCTCCCTCTGGTGAGGATACATGAGAAAATCAGTTTTCATTTGAAGTGAAGGGGAGAGGAAATAAAAACTTCTGTTATTGGGAGAAGATAAAAAAAAAGATAATAAATCCTTTAGGTGTTACGATAGAAGATAACTAAAAAAGGAAACATTATATCATACAAATTTAAAGATCTTTGAATGCTTGCATTGTAATTAAATTGTTCATTAATGGTGTGCTTCATTCAGCAATAAGGTGAGTTGTGCCTGACGCTGTAATGAAAATTAAATTAAATCAAACTACTTCCATTTTCATGTGTGAAGAATGCCCAGGAGCAAACAGGTTGCAATGATGTAGCTACTGATCCTTTCTGATCTAGTTACTTCCTTTAAAATATATGGTATAGAAAAAAAAAAAAAAAAGAATCTTGACTTGTAAAGTGAAGCACCTGGACATTAGGAAATAATAGAGGTGAACTTTAATTTTTGTCCTGTATGCTTGAATGAGCTTGAATGTGCTGGGATCCTGTGGAAATGCTCATAAGGTGGAAACTTATTAGCCTGTGCTGCATAGCTTTTATAATGTAGATTTTTAGGGCAATTTCTTAACATTCATTCTTTCAGGGAAAAAAAGTAAACATTTCCTATGTGTAATTTAAGAGTCCCCTTGCCCTCTACACCGCATTACTTTTCACATATATAACAGTAATATGACATCTACCATTTGAGTATCTGAACCAAAGGACTATCCTAGTAACAGAAGCAAGATGGTCAGAAGAAAGTTTCAGTCCGCTCTAGTTTTTTTCTCTGATCTAATATTTAGAGGAGTTTCAGCTTCCCAAAATCCAGATGCAAACTGACTAGGAGTTATAACACTTGGAAAGAGCAAGGTTTTAACAACCCTAATTTCTTGTAGTGTTGATAGGGCTTTCAGGTGATTCCAGCTGTGGCTCATCATTAACTTTTTGGTGTCTCTTTCATCCTGTAAATCCCTGTACCACTTCAGCTACCTCTTCCTGCCTCTGTATCAGTTCTGTGCTAGCATGGGCATTTGTGCAGCTGTGCAGAGATCGGATTGGGAAACTCACTTGTTGGAAAACCTTGCCAAAAAATGTTTTTTCTATGCAGTCACACAAACAGCTTTTCCAGGTGAACACAGGGCACTTCACCCAAGTAAGGAGATGAGAGTAAGGGATAACTATTTAAACTAATACTGAAGATAAACCTTTGTTTTTCAAGCACCTAGGATATATCTAGAGACTTCTAAATTCCTAGACTTGTAAAGTTAAAATGTGCCAAAATCATGGTAAGTGTTTTTCTTAGCACTCACTTATTGTATACTTCATTGTTCTTGGTATCACTTCTAGAGGCTTAGTGAAAAGTGCTATCAATATTTTTTTACAAAGAGAAAATTTGTATTATTTGTATTTTCACTAACTCCTAATACAGTGTAATGCCTAAAACTTAATTTCAGAAAATAAAAATTGGTAATTTGTCTTCTTAAACTAAGATCAACATTCTCTTTAGTGTTACATATTCATCTTTAAACTCCCTAGATGCTCTTTTGTTAAATGTTCAGAAAATGCTAATTTATAAAATATCTGGATAGAAAAAGCTATTTTCCACTACACTTCAAGTTTATTACATTACTTTTCATCACTGATTTTTAAATTAATTCATCTTAATTGTAGAAGACTTGGTACACTAATTCTTATCTTTTCATTAACTGGCAACACAAAAATTTTCAGCATCTGGTGTATAGTTTATTCTCTGTGATAATGGTATGATATGAATATTCCTTTTGTGTAAGGATGTTTTACTGAACAGTCTGTTAAATTGTCTTGCTTCAGTTTAATTTATATGTATTGAGAATGTTTAAAACGGTATTACTTGTGATTTTTCATGATACCTCTCTCTCAATGCAGCCAGCATAACAAATATAATTACCCTTGGGCTTTAAACATTCTCATTTCTATATTCTAAGTTTATGATTACTTAAAAAAATAAAAAAGCATGACTCTTCAATTGTTGTTTTAAGCAACTTCCAAATTTATGTAAACAATAAGGTATTATGAGGAATGATAATAAGGAATATCATATCTTCCTCATTCAAGTTTGAATTACTTTGCTGTTATAAACCAAAATTATGTTGTGCAAAGAAGCAAAAATAATAAAGAAAATATTACTGTATGTACTGGAAAAGAAATTGAAATTAGCAATTCAGAATGCTAAATAGCATTAACAGTTTATACCTGTGAGAAAAAGATTAGAATACTTATCAGTGCAAACACCACTGAAGCTGTGTTTCATTTTATGAATTGTTGCATTCTGAATAGATAATTATATGCAGCTGATATCATTGAAAATCTAATCTAGTTATTAGAAGTATCCATTTCTAATGCATATACTTTTATCTATTATGATATTGTATTGAGCAACTTTCTGTAACTTTCAGAATATAGAGAACTTGAGCTCAATATTTAATATATTGTGAATAAAACTGTACAGCAACAGAGAAGGAAACAGGTAAAGGGAAGATAGTTCAGCATGCTTGCTACTATAGTTTTCAATATGCTTATTACTATAATACATACATCTTTTTATGGTTACATTATTCTTTGAAAAAATATATCAAAAAGTAATAAATGATTTTCTAGATTGTAGTCTCAACTTTGCGGTTGGCCCTATATAATCAAACTTAATTTAAAGAATAGCTCCATATGAAATGGACTTAAGTTTTGAAAATACATACTCTTCTCTAGAGCTTCTTTGGCAGTATGAAACTGTACCTTTCAAAAGCAATCTGCTCTATTTTGATGCAGCAAACTAATAAAAACAAAACTGTGACTAGTTCTGTTTATGAAGGCATATGGCAACTTTTATTTTTTTAAGTTAACAAAACTTGCTATGAGGTTCATATATAAATAAAAACCTAATTCCAGGAAAATATGAACAGTTGAGCAGAAATAAAACATGGAACAGCTTAGATTTATGAAATCTGATAAAGTATTATCTATATTGAAAATGTGGAAATGGGAGCTATATCCCTTCCTCCCACCATGATTCATATACAGTTATGTGTTCCTGAATAAATGATGAGTATATATCTTCTAATAACTGCTCACCTATTAATAAAACAGATATGCTGTGCAAGTTGAAATTAGAAGAATTTATTTTCCATCACACTAAATCTTTCTGCACATTTCAGTTAAATTAGTGAGGTATATTAGTGAGGAAATAGAAGCTAGGTAAGCGAAAGATGGAAAAGAAAAAGAGGCTGCCGAGATTAAATGTGACAAAAATCTTGGTACATATTTCTGTCCACCTGTAATGTAGTGATGATTTTGTTTAAAGAACAAGCAAAACCTGTGCACCGAACTGTGCATATACCAGCCTTAAATGATGTCTTCCCTACCATGGAGATTAGAACTAGATGGTCTTTGAGGTCCCTTCCAACCCTAACCATTCTATGATTTCATAGCATTTTCAGCTCCAGTTCTGCAGGCTGACTTGTTTACCAGATGCCAATGGCTATTTAGGCACAGAGGAGTGTGCTAGAGAAAGAAGGTAGGCCAGTGAAATTTCAGGATTACTACCTGTATTTAAAAGTTTATTTATGTGCTTTATAGACCTTAACCAAATTGCACCACCATTAATGTCTGTTCTTGAAAAAACATGAAAATCAGTAACCATGATGCTTCCAAGAGATTTACAGAAGTACTTAACATCAACCGAATTTATCTCAATTTACTTGAAAAAAAAAGTATAGCTGTGAGATTTATTGTGATTAAGCCACATAGAGGCCAGCATAAACAATTGCATATTGCAGGTTTGTGTTTAGTAATAGAGGTGACTTGACTTCAGGTATGGAAGTGGCAGCTCAACATTTTTGATATGTTAACAACGCCAGGTGAACATTCTTATAATTTGGAGTTTTGAGGTTCAACAATTTATGTGATCTCAATATGAAATTGGGGTAGACTTCTGCTTTGCAACGTGATATTTTGTAGATTCTGGTTGTTTATATATTGCACCGCTTTTTATTAATTTTTATCTGAAAGTGCTTTAGTGATTTTTTGAGTGGGGAGACCTAAAGAGAATGTGCTGTGATTTATAAAGTTGACAAAATTGTATTTTGCCTGAGTGGAACAATAAATTAAGCTTTTATCTCATAGAAGGAGTTTGAGCTCATTTTAGAGCCATCTACTTTCAGAGAAAGTGCAAAACAATGGGAAAGCTGACAGTTCCTGACAGTCTTCCTGTATGTTTTCAAAAGTTGTCCTTTCCTCTTCTCCTGTAGGACAGATATTTTATCTTGCTATTGATGTTATCTGTTGGGAAAAATCATGCAACATCTTAAAAGAGAGAAGCTCAGGTTATTTTCCCTCGACACGAGTATAAACTCTGAAACTATATAGATTCAGGGAGTGTATCTATGTTTCTAAAAGAGACCTGGGAAGCAAGCAATTGCTGCAGTCTCCAGCATCCCCTTCAGGCACAGTTTGGGCAGGGACTGTGTTAAGCCTCCTTCGGACAGCGTGAGCAGTGGCGAGTAGAGGCAAGTTTAGCTCCTGGCTGTGGTGTAGCCTACCCAATTGCTCAGTGCTATGCCTGCAGGCTTTGCACCTTGAAATGTCCCTACAAGCATTCACATACATCCTTGGTTTCATGTTATGAGAAAGCTGTGCCCATAGGCTTCAGCACAGCCCTCAAATTATTTCTGTCTATTTTAACAACAACAACAACAAAAGGCATACAGACAGTTCTAATTATATGATAAATCTGAGGAGGACACATAGGACAGGCAGGATCAAGTATAGTGTGGATGTGGCCCAATCAGACCATTTATTTGGCCTCAGAATTACAAAATGAACCACATCCGTGTTACATCTAGCAACGTAAGCATAGCCAGTAAGGTGGGTAAGGCTTTCGCAGTACCTTGCAGTGAGGGTAGGCCAACTGGGCAGGTGAGCAGTAGTGTCCTGACATGACCTGAGGTGAGAGTGAGCAGATAAACTGAATCAAGAAGTATGTTACAGGATTTATAACGGGAAGACTATTGTTTCTTGAGTGGAAAACATTTAGTATGAAAATATTAAACGTTATGGAAGTATTATAAGTGAAAAATGGCAGTGAAAAAGAGGGTGAAAATAAAAGAAAAATAGGTAGAATTTACAAACAATTCATCCTGCAAAATTTGGCTTTGTTTTTAATACACATCTATTAAAAAAAAAAAATTATTCTTATTAGTTCCTTTATAACAGTTACAGGTCTGCTTTACAATATTTTGAAAACAAAATCAAGTTTTTATTTTTATCTACTAGAATAGTACTCTGAAGCAAGGGATTTGCTCATATATTCTTAGGTTGTTGATGTTGCAAAATGTAGTAGAGCACATAATAGGAGGAAGGATATCAAGCATGTATTTTACCTAGCGTCTTCTTTCAGCGTGCATTTTATCTGAGTTAGTTTGTTCATTATTACATACTTCTTTTAACAGGGCTTTTATTATTAGGAGTACTTGCTCTAACAGAAAAAGAGCAAATATTAATAATGCAGGCAGAATTCATGGGCTGAAAGAAATTAAAAAGAGATTTGTTCTTTGGTTTACAACAGAAGTAATCTCATCTGTAATGGAAGAGGTTGAAGTAGTTCATGTTCTTTGGAGTTGAAAGTTCATTACAAATACCATTCAACATGTGTTCCTTAAATAATATTTCATGTTAGAATTCATTGTTAATTAAGCTTCGCAATATCTGACTGCCAAAGCCAGGCACCCAGCATGGGTCTGGTGACAGAGGAACACAGATGATTTCCCTTTCAGTGTTAAGGGTCCCTCAGCCCTGTCACTCATTGGCTTTCCTGAGTTACCAGATACATAGAGTAAATTGTTAGGTCTAACCTCTTTAGGATCTTCATCTCAACTATCGCAGGATTTTTCATAACATGAAACTAGAGGCCAATAGCTTAACTAAAATTTAATATGAAACTTGACTTCATATTATATTTAGCTACAGCGATATTGGAAAAGTGAGGATACAAAAGACAATTGAGCTTTGGCTGAGCTCTGCCATGTGCCTACCTATTACACATCTTTTGATAAAGATGTAGGTAATCTTGTCATGTTAGTATATGTGACACTTTCCAGATATTTTGAGGATGCTCTTCATACTTGTACAAGCATAGTTTAAACTTTGCTTCGGAGTAAGCTACACATCTGCAAGTGACTGCTACAGAAGCTCTAAAGTAACAGGACTGAGCAAACCATGTTTGTGCTCTACTACTTGGTTTCCTCACCTTTACCTTCTTCAGTCTGATACAGACTCCTTAACTCTTATGACCCAGTTTAGACCTCTATTGAAGAATGAATTGCACTCCAGCAATATCTGTTTCTGCCCATGGACTGCGCAGGGGGACTATCAAGGAAATCATAGAATCATAGAATGATTAGAGTTGGAAGGGACCTCAAAGATCATCTAGTTCTAACCCCCCTGCCATGGGCAGGGACACCCTCAACTACACCAGGTTGCCCAAAGCCTCAGCCAACCTGGCCTTGAACACTTCCAGGGATGGGGCATCTACAACTTCTCTGGGCAACTTGTTCCAGTGCCTCACCACCCCCTGAGTGAAAAATTTCTTCCTTATATCTAATCGAAATCTGCCCTCTTTCAGTTTAAAGCCATTGCCCCTTGTCCTATCACTACATGCCCTTGTAAAAAGTCCCTCTCCAGCTTTTCTGTAGGCCCCCTTTAAGTACTGGAAGGCTGCACAGTTGAAACATTTTCAAAGTGATGACATAAAAAAAAATGAGAATGCTCTTCCAACTATTTTTAATCAAAATAGAGTGATCAGTTTTTTTCCCCAAAGGACTAAGTTAGACATAAAACCAAAGAAAAGATTTTAACTCAAATGGTAGCTAAGGGTTGTAAGTTACTGAGGTCAGGAACTTGAAAGTTACATGTGATACAGACAAGCAGCGACATTACTAGATGCCTTTGTGGTCTAGTCCTTAATGGAAAGGTAAAATGAGCTTGCAGATATGCTGCTTTCTTTCTACTTGAAGGATAATTTGTACAGGAAGGACAATAATCAATAAGTAGCAGTCTGAGAAAAAGGCGTAAGAATCTTTTGAGATTCTTGAAGAGACAAATTTGAGAAGTCAAATTCCAGCTCTAACAAATTCAATGGCAACATTCCTGTTCGGCTCATTGGGAGTCAGGATTTGCCCCAGAAATATGAGCTGAATATGAATAAAGGAAAAATTCTCTTGTTTCATGATACAGCATCCAACGTTTATGTACAACCTGTCTTCCACAGGGAAGGGCTTTAGAAACTTCATACAATAAACAGAGTTCATGTTTCTCTGAAATGCAAGTGCATCGAAGATAAAAGGTATAAACTTTTCAACATAGCAATCCAGCAATATATAACTTCACTAGAGAAAACACACGGTTATTTCCATTAAAAAACTACCTAAATCATAATTCGGTGGGGCAAACGGTATTTTGAGAACAGTGTCAATGTCCTTAATAACTGCAAGTGATCTCCTTTGAAAGACTGCTATTGAAATAGTTCATGATCTAATGCTATGCTTTACACTGCTGTAACAGCAGATTCAGAGAAAAAAGA
Organism: Tauraco erythrolophus; assembly: GCF_009769465.1. Taxonomy (NCBI): domain Eukaryota; kingdom Metazoa; phylum Chordata; class Aves; order Musophagiformes; family Musophagidae; genus Tauraco; species Tauraco erythrolophus. The sequence goes on along the minus strand of NC_141465.1, from coordinate 79,622,549 downwards.
ATCTACTGAATATCAACATATCTTCCTTTATCGTGTATTTTCTACCAAAGATGCGATTCAACTTTTTTTCTTTATTTATAGTTCAGAGCCATTTTGCACTTGGAGTTACTGAACCCAGTGAAAAAATTTTTGTTATGTCACTTAAGTGAGTTGTGTCACTTTAGAAAATTTTGTTTACTGTTGCTGTTTGCTTCACCTATATATATAGAGCTCATTCAGACTGGATGTGTCCACATACATGTAAGCACCAAAAATATGTATTTTTTTCTCTTTAAATAGGGAAAAATGTCCTCATTTTTTTGTTAGAACTTTTCCAACTAATACATTGGGGGAAAAAAGCCCCAAACCCTAGGCTGACATATGTCAGCAGTTGCTCCCCTTCCTTTCCTTCCTCACTGAAAAAAGTGAGAAAGATATAAATTGCAGAATATGAAGCTCATATGAACAAGCAATTGGTAATCTGGGATATGAAGCTTATTTTTACAAAAATAGTCTGTGAGTTTTAAAAGAGAATAAAAAAATAGTTAAGAAAACAATAATTGGCAGGATCTCTACTACACTCTATGAAATTATTTTGAACTGAAATAATGAAATGTCTATGGTAGAGCCTTTATCAAATGTTTAATGATTGATTACATAACCAAATGCGTCTCTGAAAGTCAGCAATACTGTGTGATTCCTAATGAATCAATATGTTGCTGCTGACCATTATGTGCAATACATAAATGCTTTTTGTTTAAACATGGAAGTGACCCAAAGTCACTTAGATACAGTACATTTTGGATAGGAAAAAACGAGCATAGCTTTCAGTACATTTACAGAACTATAAACTAGATGACCAACTTTTAGCAGGGCATTGGAAAGTACTGAAATAATGCCAAGAAGGATACATGTTTGATTTCAAGATCTTTTTAAGGAATATCTGAGTGCACAGCTAACTCCAACCAAAATTAAATGGGAAACTTTGACTAAATAAGAGTCACTACTTGAGAAAATCGATGGTACTTTAATTCTCAAAGCTACTGTCTGTAATATAGGATATTTATATTTTAAATAAACTAGATTTTTTTGTAATCTATAGACATAAATAAGCAATTTAGAGAATTATTCATCTGACCTATTTAGCATCTTAAGAGAAAGACAATAAGTTTTAGCATGTTACTTGGAAGCAAAGATCTAAAATACCTACGTATTGTGTGATATGGGGCAAATTACTTGTGCCCTTAGTTTTTTTCTTGCAAAATATAGCATACATCATTACTTGCCATTTAGTATTTTTGTAAAACGTGCTATGTATTACTACTGTGCCATTAAAAACTCTGGCAAAGTGTAAGTTTACTAGGATAATACAACTGTGTATGATTATCTCGGATTTATATTTATTTTCTGTTCACTCTACTTTTCAATGCCTTTTGCATGGTCTTTTGTAGAAAATATTTAGCTTACAAAACTGTTCAACTCTGCCTCCATTCAGCTATAGTGCCGGTGTCCATGAGCTGAATAAGAGAGATCAATTTATGATTAAAATAGTCAGACCACTCCCTATTTCCCACATCATTGATCTGTTCATTACAAAGTGTGATTTTCGCATGTGCAGCTCCACAAAGTATCCTAATTTAGTTAAAGCTACTAGGTGCCTTATCTTTCAGATTTTGTGATTTACTATTATTACTATTGGTACTTTTGGATTAATTTTTTTTTCTCAACTTTGTTACTGCTCGCAAAATTATTTATGATTCTGCTCATACATACACATATGTAAATATTTCCTATGTATTCTGAAATTTTGAATATAGCTGTCTGATAAAAGTTACAAAGGAGGAAGCAGCTTCTCATATTCAAGGTTAGCTAATTAATTAAAAAAGAAATGTTATGGTTGATCTTCTTTAATTGTGGCTGTACTATATCCAGCGTTGCAGAAAAGCGCCCGAAGATGTTGGCTGTAAAAGTTAAGATGTCATTGAACCTCCACATTCTTCCACTCAGTGAACTATTGTCCCAGTTTTAGCTGGGACAGAGTTTTTTTTAACAGCCAGAAGAGCTCCCTGTTTTGGTTTCACTCAGAGGCTCACTCTGAGAAGAATGTTGATAGCAAGCTGATGTTTGTGGTTGGAAGTGAAACTCCAAGGACTTTTCAGTGTGCGGAGTACAGAAACACGGCAGGATAAGGGGGGAGCATAGCTGGGACAAGGGGGACACGATTCCCCTTGTCATTTGTGTGGAACTTAAGACTGAGGGCCAAACTGGCCAATTAGTATTCCATATCATGCAGCGTCATGCCCAGTATAAAAGCGAGGGTCAGCCGGGAAGAGGGGCTTTTGCGCTTTTGCTCTTTTTGCACTTTTGCTCTTTTGCGCTTGCTGCGCTGCTGCTCTGCTGTTTTTTTTTCTTTCTCTCTCTCTCTCTTTCTCTCCCTCTCTGCCCCTCTCTATTTCGGGGCCTCGCGTTCGTCCGGGATTTGCAGTTTTCGGGACGAGACGGGCTTCGCATACGAGGGGTGGTGAGCACCTACATTGTATTAAATCATCTGTATTAAATCACTCTTATCTCAACCCACGGGTTTCACGTTTATCCTTTAATTCTCTCCCTCATTCCTGGGGCTGGGGGAGGGGGAGTGACCGGCTGTGTGTGGGGCGGTTCAACATAACCCACGACAGTCCTAATTGGCGCCCAACGTGGGGCCCGAAGGGGTTGAGATAACGATGTGGCTGGCCGGAATGCTGTTTGTTATGCTTGCGTACATGTTACCGGACATTCATAATTTATTGTCTTATCTACCCTATATGATGTTAGGCGGAATGTTTATGCGGTTTTCTGGCTCTGGGTGTTGGACCGGCATGAAAAGTATGTTATCGGTAATTAAGGGTTTTGCTATACTGTACGGTGTAACTCTGATAAGATCATCGGTGCTGGGTCCGGCTCAGTCTTTGTATTCGGCGGTGCAGAGGGGGATGGTGATGTGGAACTCGTTTATTAATTTTGAGCGTCACCTGGCGGATATCATCGCCAATTATACCGGTGACTTTTCATTCACAAAAGCTTACGTTGATTTTGATAATGCCGAACATCATTGGAATAATTTAACCGGTTTGATTGTCCTGCAAGGTCTCCTGAATATATGTTTAATTATCTATATATTCAAAATCAATCGGCCATTTAGGGGTGTATATCAATTTATTTCTCGGGTTATTGTGCTTGCCATCTCAACTCCCATGACAAGCACTATAGCTACTCAGACTACAACGTTATCAGTTGCCCCCGTAAGGAAAAGAAAATGTATACAAAAGTTAGACGACGAAGAAGAGGAATCAGGGCCATCACAACAACCAAATGAGGAAGAGCAACCAGGACCATCAAAGCAACCAGACAAAGAAGAACAACCGGGACCATCACAACGATTGGAGGAAGAGAAACCAAGGAAATGTCTGCGAAAGTCAGAACGCAGAGGAGAGGATGATGATGATGATGAAGAGCGACCAGGGCCATCACGAGAAATGAAGCGGGAGCGTTCTGTTTCGCCCCAGAGGAAATCTCAATGGAGGAGGAGTGACATCATAGATGAGAGGATAACCACCAGATCTCTAAAAATGAGCGAGCTGCGAGATATTCGAAAAGATTATGGCCGCCTTAAAGGTGAGCCCATTGTCTCTTGGTTGCTCAGATGCTGGGACATGGGAGCCAATAGTCTGGAGTTAGATGGTAGTGAAGCTAGGCAGCTGGGAGCCCTTGCCATGGATGGAGGCATTGATAAAGCAATTGGAAGGCAGACACAAGTCCGCAGCCTCTGGAGACGACTCCTGGCAGCCATAAAGGAAAGGTACCCCTACAAGGACGAGGTGCCATGTAATGTAAGCAGGTGGACCAACATAGAAAAAGCTATTCAGTATCTGAGAGAACTGGCTGTGCGAGAGTTGATTTATCTTGACTCGAGAAGCGGACCAAGACTCGAAGATCCAGATGACGTCCGGTGCACACGACCAATGTGGCAGAAGATTATACGGAGTGCGCCAGCCGCATATTCCACCTCATTGGCAATAATGGACTTCGGGGACGATGAAGCACCACTATCCGTAGGTAATCTGGTCACCTACCTCCGACGATATGATGATGACACTTCTATACGACCCTGTGTTGCGGCTGTGGAAAAGCTGTCTGAAGAGGTCCGAGAATTAAGAGAAAAAGTAGATTTCCCACCACCCGAACGTTCTAGAATTTCAGCTGTCAGAACCAGGCGTTACCCTCCTCGAGAGAGACAAGAGAGACGGTACAGATCACGGGGTGAGCTATGGTTCTACCTCCGTGATCATGGAGAAGACATGAGAAGGTGGGATGGAAAACCCACCTCCGCTTTAGAGGCCAGGGTACGCCAGTTGGGAGGAAGAACCAACAGGAATAGAACTTTCTCCAATTCCTCCAGGACAGCTGTTGCCCCAGTCTACAGTGAGCAGTCCACTAGTCAAAATGGGAGGGCTGATCCTCCTAGCCATCCTGACTCCAATCCTGCTGATTCCTCTGATGAATATGATAACAGGCATTAGAGGGGCCCTGCCTCCAGCCAGGTGGAGGAGAGGGATAATCGAGTGTACTGGACTGTGTGGATTCGGTGGCCTGGCACATCATACCCTAGAAAGTATAAGGCTTTAGTGGATACTGGTGCCCAATGCACTTTGATACCATCGAACTTCAGAGGGGCAGAATCCATCTCTATTTCTGGAGTGACAGGGGGGTCTCAACAACTGACTGTGTTAGAGGCTGAAGTGAGCCTAACTGGACAGCAGTGGCAAAAACACCCTATTGTAACTGGCCCAGAAGCCCCGTGCATCCTTGGCATAGATTATCTTAAGAGAGGGTATTTCAAAGACCCAAAAGGGTATCGGTGGGCTTTTGGCATAGCTGCAGTAGAGACAGAAGAAGGCAGGCAGCTGTCTACTTTGCCTGGTCTCTCAACGGACCCTTCTGCTGTGGGGTTACTGAGGGTCGAAGAACAGCAGGTGCCAATTGCTAATACAACAGTGCACCGACGGCAATATCGTACCAACCGAGACTCTCTAATTCCTATCCATAAGTTGATTCGTCAACTGGAGAGTCAAGGAGTCATCACAAAGACCCGCTCCCCTTTTAACAGCCCTATATGGCCTGTGCGTAAGTCCAATGGCGAGTGGAGGCTGACGGTAGACTATCGTGGCTTGAATGAAGTTACACCACCATTGAGTGCTGCCGTGCCAGATATGCTGGAACTTCAGTATGAACTGGAGTCAAAGGCAGCCAGGTGGTACGCTACAATTGATATCGCTAATGCGTTTTTCTCAATTCCTTTGGCACCGGAATGCAGGCCACAGTTTGCTTTCACTTGGAGGGGCATCCAGTATACCTGGAATCGACTGCCCCAGGGGTGGAAACACAGCCCCACTATTTGCCATGGACTGATCCAGACCACACTGGAACAGGGTGATGCCCCAGAACATCTGCAATACATTGATGACATCATTGTATGGGGCAACACAGCAGAAGAAGTTTTTGAGAAAGGTGAAAAGATAATCCAAATCCTTCTGAAAGCAGGCTTTGCCATAAAACAGAGTAAAGTCAAGGGACCTGCCCAGGAGATTCAGTTTTTGGGAATAAAATGGCAAGATGGGCGTCGTCAGATTCCGATGGACGTGATTAATAAAATAACAGCTATGTCCCCACCAACCAACAAAAAGGAAGCACAAGCTTTCTTAGGCATTGTGGGTTTCTGGCGAATGCATATTCCTGACTACAGCCAGATTGTAAAACCCCTCTACCAAATAACCCGAAAGAGGAATAATTTTGAATGGGGCCCAGAGCAAAAACAAGCCTTTGAACAAATTAAACAAGAAATAGTCCATGCGGTAGCCCTGGGACCAGTCCGGACAGGACAAGATGTCAAAAACGTGCTCTACACCGCAGCCGGGGAGAATGGTCCCACCTGGAGTCTCTGGCAAAAAGCGCCAGGGGAGACGCGAGGTCGACCTCTTGGGTTTTGGAGTCGAGGATACAAAGGATCCGAAACCAACTATACTCCAACGGAAAAAGAGATATTGGCAGCATATGAAGGAGTCCGAGCTGCTTCTGAAGTGATTGGTACAGAAGCACAGTTGCTCCTGGCACCCCGATTGCCAGTGCTCGGCTGGATGTTCAAAGGGAGCGTCCCGTCTACACACCACGCAACTGATGCCACATGGAGCAAGTGGATCGCGCTGATCACACAAAGAGCTCGGATAGGAAACCTCAATCGCCCAGGAATTTTGGAAGTAATCACTAACTGGGCTGAAGGTAAAGACTTTGGAATGTCACCAGAGGAGGAGGAGGTGACACGTGCTGAGGAGGCTCCACCTTATAATGAACTATCAGACAATGAGAAGAAGTACGCTCTGTTTACCGACGGGTCCTGTCGCCTTGTAGGAAAACATCGAAAATGGAAAGCTGCTGTATGGAGTCCTACTCGACAGGTCGCAGAAGCTACCGAAGGAGAAGGTGAATCAAGCCAGTTCGCAGAGGTGAAAGCCATCCAACTGGCTTTAGACATCGCTGAACGAGAAAAGTGGCCAATGCTCTATCTCTATACCGACTCTTGGATGGTAGCAAATGCCCTGTGGGGATGGCTACGGCAATGGAAGCAGAGCAGCTGGCAACGCAGAGGTAAACCCATCTGGGCTGCCCCGTTGTGGAAAGACATTGCTGCTCGAGTAGAGAAGCTGATTGTGAAAGTACGACATGTAGATGCCCATGTACCCAAGAGTCGGGCCACAGAAGAACATGAAAACAATCAACAGGTGGATCAGGCCGCCAAGATTAAAGTGGCTCAGGTGGATCTGGACTGGCAACATAAAGGTGAAAAATTTCTAGCTCGTTGGGCCCATGATGCCTCAGGCCATCAAGGAAGGGACGCCACATACAAATGGGCTCGTGATCGAGGGGTGGACCTAACTATGGACACCATTGCAGAGGTGATCCATGAATGTGAAACGTGTGCTGCAATCAAGCAAGCCAAGCGGTTGAAACCTCTTTGGTATGGAGGGCGTTGGTCGAAATATCAATATGGAGAGGCTTGGCAAATTGACTATGTCACACTTCCACAAACTCGCAGTGGCAAGCGTTATGTGCTTACAATGGTGGAAGCGACCACTGGATGGCTGGAAACCTATGCTGTGCCCCATGCCACCGCCCGAAACACGATCTTGGGCCTTGAAAAGCAAGTCTTGTGGCGGCATGGCACCCCAGAAAGAATTGAGTCGGACAACGGGACTCATTTCCGTAACAATCTTATAGACACCTGGGCCAAAGAGCATGGCATCGAGTGGGTATATCACATCCCTTATCATGCACCAGCTTCTGGAAAGATTGAACGATATAATGGATTGCTAAAAACCACACTGAAAGCAATGGGTGGTGGAACCTTCAAACATTGGGATACGCATTTAGCAAAAGCCACCTGGTTAGTTAACACTAGAGGATCTGCCAATCGAGCTGGTCCTGCGCAATCAGAACTTCTACGTACTGTAGAAGGAGACAAAGTCCCTGTAGTGCACATGAGGAATATACTCGGGAAGACAGTTTGGGTTATTCCTGCCTCGGGTAAAGGTAAACCCATTCGTGGGATTGCTTTTGCTCAGGGACCTGGGTGTACTTGGTGGGTGATGCAGAAGGACGGGGAAGTCCGATGTGTACCTCAAGGGGATTTGATGTTGGGTGAAAATAGATGATAAAATGAATTGAATTGTGTGATATTAATTGCTGAATAACCCTGTCCCTGCATACCATCATCACTATGGTTGTCACATTGTACTAATGTCATTATATTAAGAATCATCCAGGTTAATGAAGAATGAACTTCGTCAGAATCAGAACTGATTCCAAACAACCAGCAACTTCTTCAAGATCAACATCTTCAACCTGCAGACAGCGGCCGGATACACCAACTACGAGCTCCAGGCGCCACACGCAACAAAGACTACATGTCATCCGTTCTACCGACTGAGCGAATTCCACGTCGTCTTTCCTGCCCTGAGAGACTGCTGTAACAGATGAAGACACATTTTGGAGGGATGACCCATGGCTAAGGGAATAGTATATATGTAAGGTTTGAGCATGACATGCATGGTATGGAATAAGGGGTGGATACTGTCCCAGTTTTAGCTGGGACAGAGTTTTTTTTTAACAGCCAGAAGAGCTCCCTGTTTTGGTTTCACTCAGAGGCTCACTCTGAGAAGAATGTTGATAGCAAGCTGATGTTTGTGGTTGGAAGTGAAACTCCAAGGACTTTTCAGTGTGCGGAGTACAGAAACACGGCAGGATAAGGGGGGAGCATAGCTGGGACAAGGGGGACACGATTCCCCTTGTCATTTGTGTGGAACTTAAGACTGAGGGCCAAACTGGCCAATTAGTATTCCATATCATGCAGCGTCATGCCCAGTATAAAAGCGAGGGTCAGCCGGGAAGAGGGGCTTTTGCGCTTTTGCTCTTTTTGCACTTTTGCTCTTTTGCGCTTGCTGCGCTGCTGCTCTGCTGCTTTTTTTTCTTTCTCTCTCTCTCTCTTTCTCTCCCTCTCTGCCCCTCTCTATTTCGGGGCCTCGCGTTCGTCCGGGATTTGCAGTTTTCGGGACGAGACGGGCTTCGCATACGAGGGGTGGTGAGCACCTACATTGTATTAAATCATCTGTATTAAATCACTCTTATCTCAACCCACGGGTTTCACGTTTATCCTTTAATTCTCTCCCTCATTCCTGGGGGTGGGGGAGGGGGAGTGACCGGCTGTGTGTGGGGCGGTTCAACATAACCCACGACAACTATTAAAATTCAAAGATCTGGTAAAGATGGAATGGCAACTAACCACTGAGCATTATGGCATTGCCTACACTTTTGCAATTTCAAATAAAAACAATATCAGCTTCAGAGAAAATCACGCCCAGTTCCTCCATACTCTAGGCTTCTGTAATCATAGCTGCAGCTATGATCCAAAGCAGTTATTTTGGAATTCTATGGCAGCTGAATAATTCTCTTTTGTAAATTTTGTCAGTAACTGAACCGCTTGAAAGACTTCACTGCAGATGGTCCAATTTTTTTGGCGACACCAAAATAAAGAGAAATTTAAATTAATTTCCGAGTAAGTATTAATAAAATTAGTAGATGGAACACTTCTGACAAACACTTTTGAAGAAAATAATACCATTGAGGTTATAAATTTATAAAGTCCTCATTTAACTATAGTTTACTGAAAATATAATTACATAAATATTTAAAATTTATTCAAACTGAATACTCTTTCAGAATTGAAGATAGACTTGTGCTTTTCTTTTCTACAAAGTTAAATTATTACTACATTCCTTTTCTTCAGTGGGAGACAATTTGTTTAATGTTTAAAATGATATATAATTAAAACATTAAAACTATTCCAATGACGTTTTTATGCAGGACTTTTTACTTCAAAGAATAAACTTACTATTTTAAAGAAAATAGATGTAACCAATATTTTTTCCAAAGACTGTTGATTAGAAATACGTTTTCAATCTATTTAAATGCTTAAAGGTGAATTTAATTTTCTGAGCAAAATAATAGCAAAAATGACAGAAATATTTTGGGTTTTCCTCAATGAAGCCAGAAGTATTTGCACCATATGCAACCATATAGGCCTTCATAGTCCTTTTACTGAGCATGAGGCAGTTAGCTGGGTTTTTTTTTTAAATTGTATTTGACAGGATGTTGTGTATTCCAAATGTATGTTTATACAGAATATGCCAGAATGACACTTCTAAATATTAATTAACTGTTCAAACGTGTTGTATATCAAAGCACATCTGGTCTGTGGCAAAACGTGAAAAGAAATGGCACATCAGCTTTTAAGATAGGTTGATGGGGTCGCATAGATCAGCTTGTTCCTAACTCCATTCAGGGAGTTTCATCAGCATCTCATTTTTTAGGACATAATTTGCATTTTAGGAGGCATTATAATGTATGCTGACATGGCAAAATTTTCTCAACAAACAGTTGTTGTCTGAGTGCTGGAATAGAGCTTCAGAACTGGAATATCTGGAACTTTTTTCTTCCTGTCCCCAGGGGACTTAAGCTTGCATCCTCATGAGACTCTAAAGTCTGCAAGCTACAGACTACACAGGCACCTGGTGTCTTTCTGTTAAAGTCATGCCACTGCACAGCCAGCAGTATTGGGCAGAAGGGGCAAAAATTAAATCAAGAAACAGTTCATCTGAATTAAGTATGTGTTCCCATGAGGGACAGAAAAGCTAGCATTTTGTTTCTGTTCCCACGATGACTTCTTTGTCTTGTTCATTCAAAAACTCCCCAATGCAGCACGTAAAAGCAGATGTAAGCACCTTTGTTGTAGATCAAAGGAACCATGTGCTCATTTTTTGAGAGGTTAGGTGAAGGTGAACTCTCGGTCTCTAGTCTACTGAATTTTACAAAAATTAATTTCCGATTTATGATCGTATTAGATCCCTTAGATCCTAACCAGTTCCCATACTCCTTCGACTTCCTTAGGTCTTGATTAAGTTTCAGGACAGGTAAAACTTTTAAGTGAAGGCAGAAATTTTCATGTAGAGTGGAATTTTTATTTTGCAGTGATTTTTCAACTCTGGAAATCCTGATAAGATACAGAATTAGAAATTGCATAAAGCATTGGTAAAGACATATCTGAAATAAGACTTCTATT